>NC_133457.1:13977500-15202500 GCF_048565385.1 Saimiri boliviensis
GATCCCAAGGTTTACTACACTATTATGCTGTGTAATTCTGGACTCAATACAGTCTTTGATAATTAGAAACTAGAATACTTTGTTGTTGTTGTTATAACTTATCTTTATAGGCAGGGATGGGAGATGGTACACTTTGAAAATTAGGGAAATATTGTTATTGAATAACTGTTTTTGAAGATGAAACTGCAACTCAGGGATGAATACAGTAGACTTGTTAGCACTTCTGTCCCTTTAGTGGATCCTCATCAGGAGTCTGAGTAGTTCTAAAGGAGTTAAATGATTTAGTCATTACTCCAGCTCATCTCTTTTCACTGCGTGCCTTGAATTTTATGTTGCAGTCATACCATCTACTTAAACTGTCTCAACTGGCTGTGCCTTGCTGATCATACCTTTGTGCCTTTCTTTACATGTACTGTTTTCTCTGTCCAAGGTCTCTGTCTCCAGTGACCTTTACCACCCATTTATCTGTTTCATGAGTTACATGATAACAGGATGTTACCTACTCAGGAAGCCTTATTTTTCTTTCCACTTCCTCTGTTGCAGCACATATCATTTCAGTTTAATGTGCTATTATTTATGCTTTCACCCTTCCACTTTGTAAATACTTCCTTCATTGCTTTTTATCGCATTATTACTTTTTATTAAATGTATTTCTCACTTGTGAATTGATGGTGTTTAGAGTTCATGCTTTAATTGTATTTAGATATCCCATTTGTATTATAGTGCATGGTAAACAATCAAGGCTAATTAAATCAAACTATGTAATAGTAAACCTTTTGCTTATGTGATTAATCTTTAAAAACATGTACATATAAAAAAATATGGAAAAATGTTTCAGTTGAGCCATTCTTAAGTTAGAAAGGGAAATGTTAAAAAAAAATTTTCATTGTACTTTTCCATGTAGGCACAGTTTTAATGAATAAGGCTCTAGTCTGTTCTTTAACGTGGTTTTTTTTCCTCCACAAATATACAGTGGAGTACATTGTGGTCATTTAAGGCTAAAGATTCCTTATTTATGTCATTCCTAATGATTTCTGTCTTTGTTTCAGTTGTATAAATTTCTGGAACATCAGTTTACAAGGGAGACACAATGATTATAATCAAGGTCTGGAAACAGACTGCATATACTTCAATCTCATCTTTATCATTTATTGGCAGTATGATCTTGGACAAGTTATTTTACTTCTGTGTGCCTCAATTTCATTACCTGTAAAATAAGAATTAGAATGTTTCCTATATCATAGGATTGTTGGGAGGATCAAATGAACTAGTCAGTGTTAAATGCCTATCAAACAGTATCTTGCACACAGGAAGGAGGCAGTGGGTCTTAGCTCTTGATATTTTAACTATTGGAATTAAATAGAATAAGGGTAAAGATGGCAAAATTGCTGACTTTTCAGAAATTAAATTGATAAGTCACATGTGATATAGCTACTCAGTGTCCGCTGATGTATAAAATGTCTAATTTGGCTTATAAAGACAGTTTAGTTACGCCATTGTGGAATATATAAAATATGTTTCATAAATTTGTAATAGTAAGAATTATGGGTCACCTATCAAGGTAGTGTGACTGGGTAAGGATAAAGTCATTACGGTTACTGGAAAAACAACTGCAATCTCATCCTAAAGAAAGTTTCCTTTTTAGGGTGGTTCCTGATGGATAAGCTGTTAGCCTTATTAGTTGTAATTTTCATATCAGAAATCTCTGACTGCATTTAATGAGCTTCCAAAATGATGGCTACATACAGTTTTATATTAAGTGTGTTGTGGAATTTGGTCATCAATATTATGTACAGTACTTCTTTTCAGAATTGCAGGTAAATATCTCTTATAGATAATTAATTGTGGTTATTCATGCATATCCACAATTTTGTATGATGCATTGACTTAAAATAGTTAGAAAAATGATTTATTTCCTCATTTATTACATAGTTTACTAGGACTGAGTACTGAGGAAAACTTAATTCAGCACCATACGTAATACTACAATTGATAGTAGTGCAGGGTTATATTTTGGCATGCCTCTTATCCAAAGTGACATAGAAATTATCTCAGACAGAGGAAAATTGCCTCTGTCTTTTAAAGTTTTCCTTGGAGAAAGGAACTCTTTGTTATAGACCACAAAGAGAAAAGAAACAAGGAACAAAAATTTATCAAGATATTTCAGATGATTAATGTTGGTGGGTATTTCAGGATTTTTACAAGTCTTTTAGTTTTTTTTAAAAAGATTAAAGAAATTATACTTTTCTTATTTCTTCTTTAAAAAGAGCATGTGAAATGTGTGTTATAATTTTTTAAATGGCAGATTTTCTTCATACAAACCATCCCAAGTGATGTGTGACTCAGAGATAGCTACTAAAGCAGCAGAAATGCAATTGACAATTCCTGGAGGAAAGGGAATTGCTTTCCAAATAGAGAGAGCTGTTGTTTTAATTTTTTATCTTCTATTGAGAGAAGCACATATGAACCTTTTGATCTATGTTGCCCGGAGGAGATTTAGCAAAACCCATCCTCAGAATGAATGTGTGAATATGTGGAATATCCAAACAGCCAGTAAGAAGAACTATTGATTATATGTCAGGTGCTTATTCTCAAAGTAATCACTCATACTGACAAAAACTGTATCCTCTGAAAAATGCAGCTCTATAGAGGAAAAGCAAAACAGTGCTATTTTGTCTGTGTATGATGCTGTTCTTTACTGTGACAAAATATAATTGTTGGGAAAGATTAGATTTTGGCGAGCATTTGAAATTTAAAAAAACATTGTTGGCTCTTTGGTAAATAAATTAAGGCTATATTAAATCTTTTAATTAGAAAATTGGCTTGGAAGCATTCGGAGGGAGAGATTTCTCAGAAGGCTAGAATGCCAGGCATTTCAGTCAGAAATAATCTTTAAAAAAAAAAATCTGTAAAATACCTAGTAATTGAAAGGCCATTAAAATAATCATTTAAAATTGAACTTAGAGCTATACAATTTTCTGTGTCTATAACCGAATAAAGACAAGTTATAAAAAAAAAATTCTGTCCATTGTCATTTCAGTATAAGATACCTTCATTACTTGGCTATAATTGTAAGTCACCAATTTCTTCAAGTAGCCAATTTACTATATTTTAGCTGGACTTTAGGGAAGGCTAGTAAACAGAAATGGTGCAGCGTTTGCACTTTATTCAGCAGTGTGTGCTGAACCTTACTCTGTCTTATGTGCGAATGAGTATTTTTGAAAAATGCAGCTGCAAAGCCATCTAGGCCAGTTATCAAGGCTGAAAGGACTTAGATATTATTTTCCCTTCTCATACCTTTTTTTTTTTTTTTTTTTTTTTTTTTTTTGCCATGAATGGAGGTACATTTGGATCGTAGATGATAAGGGATATATTGGGTATCTTCAGAGCTATTTTCTGCTATAATATGGCTTTTAAAAAACTTAACTGGGATACAGATACAAAACTTAACTGGGGTACTTTACCTGACTTCTGCCTCTCTCTCAAGTCTCATCTCTACTTTGCCACTCCTCCCACCTCGTAAGAATTTACAAGTCCCCATATGTGCTGAGCAGTCTCTCCCACTCTGTCTTAGTTTCTGTCATGTCCTCCATCTGGCATGTCTTCTTTCTGCTTGTCTATCTGACCAATCTGACTTTATTTTAGATCTATGATAAAG
Organism: Saimiri boliviensis; assembly: GCF_048565385.1. Lineage (NCBI taxonomy): Eukaryota > Metazoa > Chordata > Mammalia > Primates > Cebidae > Saimiri > Saimiri boliviensis. Next base: position 13,981,159 of record NC_133457.1, read on the forward strand.
TGTCTCCTGTCTGAAACCTTCCCTGATTTTCTTCAAGGTAGAATTCATCATATATATATATATATATATATATATATATATATATATATGTATGTATATATATTCATATATATATATACATACACACACACACACACACACACACACACACACACACACACATTTTTTTTTGAAATGGAGTTTTGCTCTTGTTGCCCAGGCTGGAGTGCAGTGGCATGATCTCAGCTCACTGCAACCTCCACCTCCTGGATTCAAGCAATTCTCCTGCTTTAGCCTCCCAAGTAGCTGGGATTATAGGCGTGTGCCACCACACCTAGCTAATTTTTTGTGTTTTTTAGTAGAGACGGGTTTTATCATGTTGGCCAGTCTGGTCTTGAACTCCTGACCTCAGGTGATCCACTCGCCTCGGCCTCCCGAAGTGCAGGGATTACAGATGTGAGCCACTGTGCCCAGCCTATATATTTTATATGCTATTTAATCCCATGTCAGTCTCTGTATACTCTGAGCGAGAAAAAATCGTATTTTAGATTCTGTAGTGCTAGTGTCTAATGCATTTATATGGCTTGGTAGATGAATAAAAAGTATTTGCAGAATATTTGATTTACTTGAAAAACCTTAAAGGCTTATAATAAAATGTGAATAGATTAGGGCATAAACAGTATCACTGGAACTTTCCATTTGCTTCATGTTCATTTCACTTAATGCTTTTGGAATTATTTCTAAATCTAGATATTTGTTTATCCCATAGACATTTTTCTCTAGTTCCAGATGTTTATAGAATTTTTTTAAACTACCATAAATATTTTTGGGATTATTTGCACATATCATAATAACTCTTTTTCTTTCTTTCTTCCTTTTTTTTTTGGAGAAATTTTGTTATCTCAGAAAGTAGTCTTCCAGTTTTCCTTTCTAGGCTTACCTTGCATTATTCCCTTTCAGGCCTCCAGGCAAACACATTACTTGTCGTCCCCAGAACATACTCTGCACTGCTATTTCAGTAGTAGTAAGCAAGTAGATATGACCTTAAGTAGAAAGTAAACTCTGCAAAGTACCTGAAAGTCATTTAATATCATTTAATTTTTCATAATTTATGTATTTCTACAAAGTGATTTATAACATTTGTTATTAATCTACTTCAGAATCATGTTTAAAAGATTCCACTAAAGGAGCATATTCAGGGATACTCGATGATGGAAACCGTTCTATTCATATGTGGTTCAATCAAACAGCTTTGTGTCACATTAATTCATTTGTTCATTCTTTTGTTTCTTCCACCCTTTAATTGGTAAACATACCTGCATTTTAATGATTAGGTTGCTTTATACACAAATTTATTCAATATTAAAATAACAAAGCAAAATTCCCTTCTTTTACCAGGAAGATAATATTCAATGAATGAAAAAAGCTGAAAAATATTGATTTACATATGTTTTATCCTAATCTAATGAAGCAATGTAGTGCCAGTAACTTTATTTAGATATCTCTTCCCCAAACATTGTTTTGCTTCAGAACTTTTACATAGGTTTTCGTTTATCACAGATGCCAGAATTCTAGACCATATACTTCTCAGGAGACTTACTGTTTTGTTTTGGACCCAAGCAATGAATGTATTAAAATCAAGATATTCAGATTACTCAGCTACACTATAAATGAACAATGTCTAGGTAAGGAGGAAAGACAGGATCAAAACAGAGTAAGTTTATATCACTGAACTGTAATATTAATGAGAGTTAAAATGTCATTAGAGCCTGATACTCTTTTCAGAGGAGTAGCTATTCCCAACATGGCCTGCAGTAATCCTAAAATAATGTGCAGAAAAGAGCAATGTTGAAATGGAATGCAGTAGTGGCAAGATTGCTTGCTACAATTCTGGATCTTATTTCAATAATTGATTATTTGATACTGCAAAGTTCCCAGGAATTTTTATCCAATGATTTAAATTAACTATTTACATTCACATCTGAATCCTGATGTGAATCTGAACTATCTCTTGCTCCATTTTCATCTACATTGCTTTGATCACTTGAGAAAGAGATTCTGCTTCTTAATTTCTTTTTATTTCTTTGGACTAAAAAAGATGATCATAGCTAGGTATTGAGCAATATCTCTATTCTGTATGTCTCCCATTTCTTTATTTCATTTTCTTCCCTTACAGAATAAGTACTTGTTCTCCTCTATCGGAAATCTAAGTGGGGAGAAAGGGTATTTTGGGTCCACGCTGATGGTTAATTTACTGTTGTTTTGTGTTGGCTATTCTGAAGGAAGAGAAAATCGGTTTTTCAGAGAACTTTTCCATTTTGCACTTGGAAGCAGCGTTAGAGTGTGTTTTCTTCAGGGAATCCTTAGAAGGTAGACATTAAAGTGAAGGTCTAGTTGTGTCACATTGCTAGAACTGCAAAAACCCATTTGTAACTAGATAGTTATAAGAGGCCAGGCTCCAAAACCATCCAGTATCTGTATTATGCTGTTTTCTTTTTTGTTTTGACTTTTTACGTGTCGTGTTTTGAAACAGCATACACAGTAAAAGTAAATGTGTATATGTGCAATTTAAATAATAGTAAAATGAATTTCTTTGTACTCAGTTTAAGAGAGACCTGTTAACTTTCTAATGTGTAACTTTAATCAGATTTCATTAAAGACCTTTGTATCAGGTCTTCGTTTTGTTTTTGTTTTGTTGTTTGTTTTGTGATAGGGTCTTATACTGTTGACTGGGCTGGAGTGAAATGGCATGAACATGGCTCACGGCAGCCTTGACCTTCTGGGCTTAGGTGATTCTCCCACCTCAGTGTCCCAAGTAGCTAGGACTACAGGCACACTCCACCATGCCTGGCTAACTTTTATTTTGTTTTGTTGAGAGGGGATGTTGCTATGTTGCCCAGGCTGGTCTCAAACTCCTGGGCTCAAATGATCCTTTCACCTTGGCCTTCCAAAGTGCTGGAATTACAGACGTGAACCGTTGTGCCTGGCCTGGTAATTTTTTTTTTTATCTTCAAGACTTCATTCCATCTGCAGATTATGTTGAAAGAGCTGATATTCATAACGAGAAAGCTCTCCATTTGGACTGTTTTTACATTGATTTCAAATGTTTTAAATAAAATGTTGTTAAGTATACCATAAAGTGATTGCTCATTAAAGTTACTCATTTTTGTCCTATGTTTATAAGAGCTTGCAATGGGAAAGGTTCTTTGTAAGGCCAGAGCAAATCCCAGCAATAATGTGTATTTTCTAATTCTTTCTTTTTGTTCCATAATACTATTTTTATTACCTCTTGCTTGATCCTAGCCTAAAAAAACCCATGAGTATGTCTTTTCTAACTTCAGATTCTTGGGAGGAGAGCTTATGTTTTATGCAGTTCTGTATGTACTGAGCTTTTAATGCAGTGCCTACAATACCAGAAACAATTAAGATAGTAAAGGAGGAGTATACTCAGAGATCTGTCACTGGGTGGCGCTGAACATCAGAATTCTTACTGTAATTGTTCCATCACAGTTACTTTTCAAGTGCAATGGGAGTTCTCATGTTACTTTTGAAATTCCTAGTAAATTGATTAAAAGTACAGAGAGTTATCTTCTTTTTGCACAAAAAGTTATTCTAAAGGCTTTATTTTCAGTGGTGGGTAGGCTGCAATGGGGCCTCGGCTATGTTAGGATGAGAAATCATTAAGATTTGATTGAAATATAAATCCTATCAATATCTAAAAAATATGAACTTAGATTAGATACTTTATTTTAAATATATAATATACATAGGCAACTAGATAATATTTTATGAATAGCTTTTTTAGACTTAAATTCCAATTCTGACAAATATTTAGGCAGCTTTTAACTTACAGGTCATTTTAACTGATGTGGTCCATTACAAAGTAAAGGTTTCTTTTTAAAGCAGTTTTAATTTATAGCAAGCATCTGAAATAACTGCACATAAAAGTTATTCAGATTTTCTTAATGTCACTGGGGAAAAAAGACAAATGTAATTTAACTTTTAAGTTAATTTTAATTTTGTTATTCATTTTATTATCTTTAGTACTAATCATGTTCCAGCTACAGTGTTAAAGTTCATAAAACTGGAATGTGGAAATAGCCATATTCAAAGACTTACACGCTAATAATTTTGATTTTATGATGAGATGTTGCAGAACATGATTGTTTCAACTTTGAACGATCATGTGGAAAGGCATCAGTCTTTTTTCTGACAGTCAGCAACCTGTGGAGCATTAAGAACTATCTATCTGAGTGGGTTTCACACTTTTTGACTACAACCCTCCCACAGTAAGAAGGTTATTTTTACTTGTGTCCCAGTATGTATGCAGCATATAGATCAACAAAGTTTCATGAAATAGTACTTCCTACGCTACCTATATGGTCATAACTTGGTATATGAAATTCCTTTTTATTAAAAAATAAAATTCACTTGGTTTACTAAATGACCTTACTGCCTGGTAATGGATCATGACCTGTAATTTGAGAAATGCAGATTTAGGCCAGTCTTTTCTGTGTAACAGTGAAAACTGGCAGGGATGCTAAGAACACTTTTTGCCTAAGCAGTTCTAAATTCTAAAATTGCTTTTTATTTGTAATTTTAGTATTAAATTGTGTCTCCCAGTGTTTAAAATTGCTTGCGCCTATACCAGAGATTGACTTTAAAATGATGCCATTGGAAAAAATAACTTAAGGTCTTTTTTTTTTTTTTTTTTTTTTTTTTTTTAAATATGGAGTCTCGCTCTGTTGCCCAGGCTGGAGTGCAGTGGCTTGATCTCAGCTCACTGCAGTCTCTGCCTTCCAGGTTCAAGTGATTCTCTTGCGTCAGCCTTCTGAGTAGCTGGGATTATAGGCACCCATGACCACGCCTGGCTAATTTTGTATTTTTAGTAGAGATGGGGTTTTACCATGTTGTCCAGGCTGGTCTTAAACTCCTGAACTCAAGCGATCTGCCCACTTTGGCCTTCCAAAGTGCTGGGATTACAGGCATGAGCCACTGCACCTGGCCAACATAAGATCTTTAATAATTTAAGTTCCAACCATTTTGACTTCTGCTTTTGGTATACTGTACTTGAAACAAGTAAGAATGGCTTTTTGTATAATACAGAAGATTTTACCAGCCCTACCAAAAATGTTTTCTACTGAAATAAATAAATTCAGCGTACCTCTAAGCCTAACATGTACAGTAGTAATATGCCACTTAGCAAAAGATCAGCTGTCTCGGAATATAGCCTCAGGAAAGAGAAGGAGATGTACCTTTGTTACCACTGTTGTGAATGTTGCTGAGCTTCAGTGTTCAAACCGTGTACTTCTCCTGGCAGTTTTTCTCAGAATTCTTATGCACTTAATTGTTTTTTAAGAATAATTCTTATCAGGGTTAGTTCTTTTTTTTCCTCTGCCAGAAGGAAGAATATATGAATGGAGGAAGGTTGGAATGACTATTAGTAGTCTACTAAGTGGTAAGCACAGAGAGAGGAAGTAACATTTGACACTTAACATTAAGGAGAAAAATCATAGTCTGTTGAAGCATGTTCATGATGATCCCTGAGTAACTAGAAAAGGTCAAGTTATATGTGGTGGAAAAGTGGAGAAAATACAACATATCAGGAAAAATTTTATCCCAAAATGACTAAAGTAAAACTCTCTACGTGCTTTTGTGGGAGATGGGGGGAGGGGGAGGAACTAAGCAACAGATAGGAGAAAATTTTATTTTTTTTGGCTTATATATTGCTGGACAAGGCTGGATAGTCAGTTACTTTAGTTGCAGTTTACTTTAAACAACTATTTATATGAAACCTATTTTTCTAGGCTTGAGATATACATAAATAAAGAAGATTGTTCTTAAGGGACATAAAGCCTGGCACTCAAAATGCTCTAAATGTTATTTTGTCAGATCTCTGTTTTTCAAGGTGAAAACAGGCTTAGTTTTCTATTAATTAATTTTATACCAAGAAGCATCAAAAGATCTTTTAATTTTTAAAGTAATACTCTGAAATATAAATTTTCACAAATTTGGCTTACTAGTATTGTGCTATGCACTTATGTTTACTAAGTGCAGCATGATTTTGTTTTTATTTTAATTTTGAGGGCATGATGAAATTAGTCCATATTTATATCAATTTTTTAATGAGCCATGGTAGTTGAAAATTAATCTATTTAAAGTTAATTATGTGAACCTGGCCTGATTAAAATGTATCAGGTTGTCATAGTACTCAGCTGGATATTTAAAAAATAATGCCCTTAAGACAAAAGCTAGTGGTTTGTGTTATAACAAAGATAAAAATGTTACGTATACTTCTGAAGTTAATCCATTGTTAGTAACTACCAAGTGTTTTTTCTTAAACTATTTTAAAATAAGCCCCGTATTTTTGTCTTATTCATTCTCTATATGACAGCAGCGTTTTCCTACATGTAGTTACCACACTTAAGAAATTTAATATTGATAAATATTCTCTAATAATATAAACTACATGTTTAAACTTCCTCATTGTCTCCAGAATATCCCTTATAGTCATTTTCTTTTTAACCATTTCAGGATCTAATCACGAATCCCAAGCTAAACACATTCAGCTTATTTGTCATGTCTCCTTTAATCTGCAATAGTTCTTGATGCTTTTTCTCCTACTTTGTGCATTTCTGTGTTTCAGTTTAATAATTTCTATTCCTTTGTCTTCACATTTACTGATCCTTTATTCTACAATGTCTATAAACTTTTTTTTTTTTTTTTTCCTGAGACAGAGTCTTTGTTGCCAGGTGCCAGGCTGGAGTGCAGTGGCACAGTCTCGGCTCAATGCTACCTCCACCTCCCGGGTTCAAGCAATTCTCCTGCCTCAGCCTCCTGAGTAGCTGGGACTACAGGCGCACACCACCACTCGTAGCTAATTTTTGTATTTTTAGTAGAGACGGGGTTTCACCGCGTTGGCCAGGATGGTCTTGATCTCTTGACCTCGTGATCTACCCTCCTTGGCCTCCCAAAGTGCTGGAATTACAGGCGTGAGCCACTGCACCCAGCCTAAACTTTTAAGCCCACCTAGTGAACTTTTCATATTGTATATCTTTTATCTAGAAGTTTCATTTGGATCTTTAAAAATGTGTGTGCATATCATCCATTTATCTGAGCCTTATGTTTGTATATTCCTTCAAATCCTTGAACATAATTTATAATTTTATGTCCATTTATATTACATGTAAATATATTTTTATAATAATTATAGTTTTTAGTAGCTGTTTAAAAGTCCTTGTCTGCTATTAATAATTCCGTTTCTGGTTGAATAATATTTCTCATGGTATGGGTCACATTTTCTTGCTTCTTGGCATGTCTACTGTTTTTTTTTTCAACTTTTATTTTTTAAGTTCCAGAGTACATGTACAGGATATTCAGGTTTGGTACATAGGTAAGTGTGTGCCATGGTGGTTTGCTGCACAGATCAACCTATCACCCAAGAATTAAACTTAGCATCCATTAGCTGTTCTTCCTGATGCCCTCTCTCCCACACTCTCCCTGCCAGGCCCCAGTGTATGTTGTTCTCTACCATGTGTCCATGTGTTCTCATCATTTAGCTCCCACTTATAAGTGAGAACTGTGGTGGTTGGTTTTCTGTTTCTGTGTTAGTTTGCCAAGGATAATGGCGTTCATCCATGTCCCTGCAAAGGACATGATCTCATTTCTTTTTGTGACTGTTTAGTATTCCGTGTGTGTGTGTGTGTGTGTGTGTGTGTGTGTGTATGTATATGTATACACACGCACATATACCACATTTGCTTTATCTAGTCTATGATTGATGGGCATTTGAGTCGATTCCATGTCTTTGCTGTTGTGAATAGTGCATGTCTAGTAAATTTTGATTATATATTGGACATAGTGTTGTATTGTCTTATGTCTTGGTTTCATTGTCTTTCTTTAAAGACCCTTTAATTGTGTTGCGGCTGTCAGTTAAGTTACTTGCAGATGAGCTTGGTTATTTTGAGGCTTGTTTTTTAAGTTTGTTAAGTTTATCAAAAGTTCCCTTTAGTGTAGCACTACTATTTTAGCTCTGCTAATGAGATATGACCCTTCTAGTGTGTCCTCTGAATGATCTAGTATTCAAGGAAGTCTCCTCTCTCTGGCTAGTCAAAGCTTGAACTTTTCCTGACCCTGTTTGTGGGTAACCCACCACATAGGCACTGAGGAAGGAGAGCTCCTGAAGCATAACTTACTGCTTACTTATATCTAGTTTATATATATAATCATACTTATTTCCATATAATCTTTCTATATAATCATATAACAGATTGTAGTCAGAGCTGTACCGACACATTTAGTGCTGATTTATATAATACTTCTAGATAACCATATAGTAGTTTGTAGTAGGAGGAATACCTAGAGCTGTCACAGAGCAGAGGCAAGTACATGGGAAAAACAGCTAGACAAGGACAAGAACCAATGACCCAGGCGGTAGTGTCCCTGCATGAAAGGGCGTACGCTATATGGCCAGTCAGGGTCTAGATGGCAGCACGCAGTACCCGCTGCATAGCCGGCTTGGAGCAAGAGTTGTTCTTCCTGAAAAGGAGTTGCAGTACCTTGCATCCAGTTCTTGTAGAAAGTAGGCCTCAGGCCTGAGATCCTGCCAACAACCGAAGGAGAACCCCTCTGGTGTAATTGTACCATGGCGACTGTACACCCTGTTGGCTTTTCTTGCTACTGTGCTGGCTGAAATCATCCTCCTATAAAATATCCTAGAGCAGAGCACACTCTGTCAGCTCCCACTTCATTGGTTTATAGCATCCTTCTATAGGAATTCTTTGAAGTCTCCAGCCTCCAGATAAGAAGTGTCACACATGGCACTTGTTGCACACAGCTTAACCTCCTTGCCTTGGTGACCTAATGGGAGTGGACCACCTTTTTTGTACACAACCCTCTGCTACTGCACACAGCATGGCCCCCTTGTAAGTGGCGTGGGCCGGTCCTCTGAGCTCAGCTATCTTTTCCAGTCCTTCTGTGTCCTGTCTATTTCTTGGATCCTGCACTTCAGCATAGCAATAAGGGACACCCCACGACTCTGTAGCTACACCTGTTTGAATTCCAGAAGTTGTTAATCTTAAGTTCCCCAATAATTGTTTTTTTTTCCTAGTGAGGTTGTTTGTCCAGGCATATAGGGCCTCACTGTATGCATGCATACACCATTCTTAAATTTAGCCAAAGACCCAAGGGGAACCCATCTACAATTTTTTTACTTTTTTTATTTTAAATTTTTGTGTGTACATAGTAGGTTTATATATTTATGGGGTACATGAGATCTTTTGACACAGACATGTAATGTATAATAATCACATCATGGAAAATGGAGTATCTGTGCCCTCAAGCATTTATTCTTTGTACAATCCAGTTTTACTTTTTAGGTGTTTTAGAATGTACAATTAAATTATTATTAGCTATAGTAACCCTGTTGTGCTATCAAATACTAGGTCTTGGTCATTCTGGTTTTTTTTTTTTTTTTTTTTTTTTTTTTTTGTGGTATCCATTAGCCATTTCCATCTCCCCTCACTACCCTTCCCAACCTCTCTGATAACCATCCTTCTACTATCTTATCTCCTATCTTCAATTGTTTTGATTTTTAGATCCCACAAGTAAGTAAGAACATGTGATCTTTATCTTTCTGCCCCTGGCCCATTTCTCTTAACATAATGAACTTCAGTTCCATTCATGTTGTTGTAAACGACAGGATCTTATTTTTTCTTATGACTGAAGAGTACTCCATTGTGTATGTGTACCACATTTTTTAATACATTCATCTGTTGATGGGCGCTTAGGTTGCTTCCAAGTCTTGGCTGTTGTGAACAGTGCTGCAACAAATATGGGAGCCTGGGTATCTTTTTGATATACTGATTTTCTGTCTTTTGGGTATATACCTAGCACTGAGGTTGCTGGATCATATGGCAGCTCTATTTTTAGTTTTTTGAGGAATCTCCAAACCATTCTCCATAGTGATTGTGCTAATTTACATTCCTACCAACAGTATACAGGGGTTCCCTTTTCTCTACGTATTCTCCAGCATTTGTTATTGCCTGTTTTTTGGATAAAAGCCATTTTAACTGGGGTGAGATGATACCACCTTGTAGTTTTGATTTGTATTTCTCTGATGGTCAGTGATGTTGAGCACCTTTTCATTTGCCTGTTTCCCATTTGTATTCTTCTTTTGAGAAATGTCTGTTCAAATCTTTTGCCCATTTATTAATTGCATTATCTGATTTTTCCTATAGCATTGTTTGAACTCCTTATATATTCTGGTTATTAATTCTTTTTCAGCTGGGCAGTTTGCAGATATTTTCTCCTATTCTGTGGGTTGTCTCTTCACTTTGTTGAATGTTTCCTTTGCTGTGTGGAAGCCTTTTAACTTGATGTGAGCCCATTTGTCCCTTTTGCTTTAGTTGCCTGCGCTCTTGGGATATTACTCAAGAAATTTTTGCCCAGACAAATGTCCTGGAGATTTTCCCCTGTGTTTTCTTGTAGTAGTTTCATAGTTTGAGGTCTTAAATTTAAGTATTTCATTCATTTTAATTTCATATTTGTATATGGCAAGACGTAAGGGCCTAGTTTCATTCTTCTACATATGGATATCCAGTTTTCTCAGCACTATTTGTTGAAGAGACTGTCTTTTCCCCAGTGTAGATTCTTGACATTATTGTCAAAAGTGAGTTCACTGTAGGTGTGTGGATTTGTTTCTGGGTTCTCTATTCTGTTCCATTTTTCTGTGTATCTTTTTATGCCAGTACCATGCTATTTTGGTTACTATAGCTGTATAGTATAATTTGAAGTCAGGTAATGTGATTCCTTCAGTTTCGTTCTTTTTGTTCAGGATACCTGTGGCTATTCTTGGTCTTCTGTAGTTTCATATAAACTACAATTGTTTTTCTCTTTTTATGAAGAATGTCATTGGTTTTGATGGGAATTGCACTGAATCTGTAGATTGCATTGGGTAACATGGGCATTTTAACAATATTGATTCTTCTAATCTATGAACATGGAATATCTTTCCATTTTTGTGTCCTCTTCAATTTCTTTCATCAGTATTTTATAGTTTTCATTGTAGAGATCTTTCACTTCTGTTGTTAAGCTTATTTCTATGTATTTACTTTTATTTGTGGCTTTAGTAAGTGGAATTACTTTTTAAATTTCCTTTTCAAATTGTTCACTATTGGCATATAGAAGTGCTACAGATTTCTGTATGTTGATTTCATATCCTGCAACTTTACCAGATTTATCAGTTCTAATTTTTTTTTAAGTGTGTGTGTAGTCTTTAGGTTTTTTCAAATATAAGATCTTATCTGCGAACAAGTGTAATTTGACTTGTTCCTTTCCAATTTGTATGCTGTTTATTTCTTTCTCTTTTCTGATTGTTCCTGCCAGGACTTCTGGTACTATGTTGAATAACAGTCATGAAAGTGGGCATCCTTGTTAAACTCCAGACCTTACAGGAAAGGCTTTCAGTTTTTCTTCATTCAGTATGATACTAGCTGTGGTTGTTGTATATGGCTTTTATTACCTCAAGGTATATTCTTTCTATATACAGTTTTTTGAGGGTTTTTTTTTTTTTAAATCATAAAGGGATTTTGAATTTTATCAAATGCTTGTTCACCATCAATTGGAATGATTATATAGTTTTTGTCCTTCATTCTATTGATACGATGTGTCACATTGATTTTTGTATATTGAAGCATCCATGCATCCCTGGTATAAATCCTACTGGTGATGAAGAATGATCTTTTTAATGTATTGTTGAATTTGGTTTGCTCATATATTGTTGAGGTTTTTTGTAACAATATTCATTAGAGACATTGACCTGTAGTTTTCTTTATTTTACGTGTCTTTGTTTGATTTTGGTATGAAGATAATACTGGCCTCATAGAATGAATTTGGAAGTATTCCTTCCTTCTGTATATTATGGAATAGTTTGATTTGGATTCGTATTAGTTCTTTAAATGTTTGGTAGAATTTAGCAGTGAAGCCATCAGGTCCCAGGCTTTTCTTTACTGGGAGACTTTACTGTGGCTTCAATCTGTTTATTTGTTATTGGTCTGTTTAGGTTTTGGATTTCTTTATGTTTAGGTTGTTTGTGTACAGAAATTTATCCATTTCTTTTAGATTTTCCATTTGTATTGGCAGATGTTCATAGTAGCCACTAATGATGCTTTGAATTTTTATGGTATCAGTTGTAATGTCTTCTTTTTCATTTTTGATTTTCTTTGAGTCATCTTCCTTTTTTCTTAGTCTAGCTAAAGTTTTGTCAATTACATTTATCTTTTCAAAAAACTATTTGTTTCATTGATTTTGTTATATTGTTTTCTTTATTTCAAATTTATTTATTTCTGTTCTGATCTTTATTATTTCTTTTTTTTTTTCTTTGAGACACAGTCTCATTCTGTTGCCCAGGCTGGAGTGCAGTGGTGCAATCTCGGCTCACTGCAACCTCCGCCTCCTGGGTTCAAGCAATTCTCTGCCTCAGACTCCTGAGTAGCTGTGATTACAGGCGCCCAGCACCATGCCCAGCTAGTTTTTGTATTTTTAGTAGAAATGGGGTTTCACCATCTTGGCCAGGCTGGCCTTGAACTCCTTATCTTTTGATCCACCCACCTCAGCCTCCCAAAGTGCTGGAATTACAGGCATGAGCCACTGCACCCAGCCTATTATTTCTTTTATTAATTTTGGGTTCATAGGTTCAATTTGCTCTTGATTTCTGGTTCTATATGACACATTGCTAAGTTTTTTATGTGTTATTTTTCTTCTTTTTTGATGTGGGCACTTATGGCTATAAATTTCCTTCTTTATACTGCCTTTGCTGAATCCTCTAGGTTTTGATATGTTATGTTTCATTTTTATTTATTTCAAGGAATTTTTAAATTTCTTCCTTAATTTCCTCACTGATTCACTGGACATTCAGGAGCATACTGTTCAATTTGCATGTGTTTGTATAGTATCCCAAATTTTTCTTGTTGTTGGTTTCTAGTTGTATTTCATTGTGATCAAAAGGTGTTTGGTATTGTTTCAGTTTTTTTGTAGTTTTAAGGCTTGTTTTCTGGCTGGGCGTGGTGGCTATGCCTGTAATCCCAGCACTTTGGGAGGCCAAGGTGGGAGGATTGCTTGAGCCCAGGAATTTGAGAGCAGCCTGAGCAACATGGTGAGACCCCATCTCAAAAATTAAAAAAATTAAATTTAAATTTAAAAAGACTTGTTTTGTGACCCTAAAATATGGTTTATCCTTGAGAATAATCTATGTGCTGAGGAGAAGAAAGTGTATTCTGCATTGGACGAAATGTTCTGTAAATATCTGTTAGGTTCATTTGTTCTGTAGTACAGATCAAGTCCAATGTTTCTTTGTTGATTTTCTGTCTGAGAGACCTGTCCAGTACTGAAAGTGGGATGTTACTGTTTTGAGGTCTCTCTCTCTTTAGCTCTACTAATGTATATCTGAGTACCCCACTATTAGGTACATGTATATTAACAATTATATCTTATTGCTTAATTGACCCCTTCATTATAATATAATGACTTTCTTTTTCTTAAGTTTTTGTCTTGAAATCTATTTTGTCTGATATAAGTACAGTGATTCCTGCTCTTTTTGGCTTCCATTGGCATGGAATATCTTTTTCATCCTTTTATTTTCAGTCTGTGTTTATCTTTGTAGATGAAGTGTTTTTCTTGTAGGCAACAGATCATTGGGTCTTGTTTTTTCATCCATTCAGCTGCTGTCTTTTTATCGGAGAATTGAGTCCATTTACATTCGGTATTATTATTCATAAGTAAGGACTTCTGCCATTTTTTATTTATTTTTTGGTTGTTTTGTGATCTTCTTTTTTTTCTTTACATCCTTCCTGTCTTCCTTTTAGTGAAGGTAATTTTCTTTGATGGTATAATTTAATTTTTGCCTTTTTTTTTTTTGGTATATTTGTTGTAAGTTTTTCAATTTGAGGTTACTATGAAGCTTGCAAATACTATTGTGTAACCCATTATTTTAAACTGATGACAGCTTCACACTGATTGCGTAAACAAACACAGAAGAAAAAACGAATACAAACTTTACAGAGTAACTTCATCCCCCTGCTTTACAATTTTTTGTTTTTCTTTCTTTCTTTCTTTCTTTTTTGAGTTGGAGTCTCGCTCTTGTTGCTCAGGCTGGAGTGCAATGGCATGATCTTGGCTCACTGCAACCTCTGCCTCTCGACTTCAAGTGATCCTCCATCCTCAGCGTCCCAAGTAGCTGGGATTACAGGTGCCTGCCACCACATCCAGCTCGTTTTTTGTATTTTTAGTAGAGACGGGGTTTTACCATGTTAGCCAGGCTGGTCTCAAACTCCTCACCTTCGGTGATCTGCCTGCCTTGCCCCAAAGTGCTGGTATTACCGACATGAGCCACCATGCCCTGCCTGTTGTTTTTCTTTATGTTTTATTTTACTGTCCATGTCTTGAAAAGTTGTAGTTACTAATTTTGATTAGTTCATTATTTAATCTATTTAAGAATAATTTGCCTACCACAATTACAATATTAAATTATTCTGTATTTTTCTGTGTGCTTACTATTATCAATGAGTTTTGTACCTTCTGATGGTTTCTTCTTGCTAACATCCTTTTCTTTTATATTGAAAAACTCTCTTTAGCATTTCTTGTAGTATAGGTCTGGTGTTGATGAAATCCCTCAACTTTTGTTTGTCTGAGAAGGTCTTTATTTTCTCTTTCATACTTGAAGGTCACTTTTTGCTCGATATACTATTCTAGGGTAAAGGTTTTTTCCTTTAGCACTTTAAATATGTCATGCCACTCTCTCCTAGCTGATAAGGTTTCCATTGAGAAGTCTGCTGCCACATGTGTTGGAGCTCCATTTTATGTTGTGTCTTTTCTGTTGCTGCTTTTAGGAACCTTTCTTTATCCTTGATCTTCAGGAGTTTGATTGTTGAAATGCCTTGAGGTAGTTTTCTTTGAGTAAAATCTGCTTGGTGTTCTATAACTTTCTTGTATTTGAGTGTTGATACCTTTCTGTAGGTTTGATACATTCTCTGATATTACCCTTTTGAATTAACTCTCTACTCCTGTCTCTTTCTCTACCTCCTCCTTAAGATTAGTGTCTCTTAGATTTTCCCTTTTGGGGCTATTTTCTAGGTCTTGTAGCATGCTTCATTGTTTTTTATTCTTTCTTCTTTTGTCACCTCTGTTTTCTAATAGCTCACTAATTCTTTCTTCTGCTTGATCTATTTTACTGTTAAGAGATTCTGATGCATTCTTTAGTGTGTTAATCTAGAATTTCTGCTTGATTCTAAAAAGAATTCCAGTGTTTTTGTTAAATTTATCTAATAGAATTCTGGATTTTTCTCTGTGTTATCTTGAATTTCTTTGAGTTTCCTCAACACAGCTATTTTGAATTCTCTGTCTGAAAGGTCACATATCTCTGATTCTCCAGGATTGGTCCCTGGTGCTGCATTTCATTTATTTTGTGAGGTCATGTTTTCCTGGATGATCTTGATCAGGCATCCCCAAACTACAGCCCGCGGGCCACAGGCGGCCCCCTGAGGCCATTTATCCGGCCCCCCACCGCCCTTCAGGAAGCGGCACCTCTTTCATTGGTGGTCAGTGAGAGGAGCACAGTATGTGGCGGCCCTCCGACAGTCTGAGGGACAGTGAACTGGCCCCCTGTGTAAAAAGTTTGGGGACGCCTGATCTTGATGCTTGTAATGTTCTTCAGTGTCTCAGCATGAGTTAGGTATTTATTGTAATCTTCACAGCCTTGACTTATTTATGCTCATCCTTCTTAAGAAAGTTATCCACTGGGACTGCTGGATCAGACTTGAAGCCAGCACTGCACTGAGTCTTGCCCAAGGTCCACTGTAACCACTACCTGTCTACCACCTATGTTCACTCAAGGCTTTTAGGGCTCTACAATTAGCAGGTGGTGAAGCCAGTCAGGTTTGTGCCCTTCCCTTCAGAGCAGTAAGTTCCCCAGGCCCCTGATGGGTCCAGAGATGCTGTTTGGGACACAGGGATTAGAGTCAAAAACCCTAGAAATTTACTTGATAGGCTACTCTATTGCAGCTAAGCTGGCAGTCAAACCACAAGACAAGATCCTTTCTACTCTTTCCTCCCCTCTCCATAGGCAGAGGACGTCTTTGTATGGCTGCCACCACCACCAGCCCACAGGGGATTCTGCCAGCCCACTGCCAATGTTTACTTAAAACCCAGGGTGTCTTCAGTCAGGTCGTGGTGAATACTGTCAGGCCTGAGACTCACCCTTCAGGGAAGTGGGCTCCCCTCTGGCCCAGGGCAGGTTCAGAAATCCTGTCCAAGAACTTAGGCCTAAAGTCAGGGACCCCAAGAGCCTGCCTGTTGCTCTACCCTACTGTGGCTGAGCTGGTACCTGAGGTGCAAGACAAAATCTCCTTTCTCTTTCCCTCTGCTTTTCTCAGACAGAAGGAGTCTTTTACCATAAACACCACAGGTGGGAATGTGCTGGGTCATACCTCAAATCAGCGTATCTCAGGGCCCAAGGCTCACCTGGGTATCCTGCCAGGACTGGGTCCTTCTTTTCAAAGCAGCAGGTTCTCTTTCTGCCGATGGTGTATCTAGAAGTGTTGTTTATGAGCTAGGGCCTGGAATAAGGGTCTCATGACTCTGTTCAGTGCCCTGTTCTACTGTGGCTGAACTGGGATTAAAGATGAATAGAAAGTTCTCTTTACTCTTTCTTGTCTTCTCCTTGAAAGCAAAACAGCACTATAATTCAGATAAAAGCTTTAGAACTTGAAATGCAGATTTATATTTCAAGTAAATAATGTTCTTGTTCTAAGTGTGTGTCAGTTTACATGAATATCTAGACTCCTGTCTGATATAATAACTGGGTTATTTTCAAGGTTATAATTCACCATGGAAAGTCACCTCTCTTACCATTCTTGCAGGTATGTAACTTGGACATATACACATGTCTGCTTATTTGCAACATCTCTTCCCAAAGGAACAATGAAGTACACTTAATTTAGTTTACATACAGATGTTAAAGAGGATTAAAGATGATAGGAAATGTAATAATGTGAATGGATTGCATTTTGTTAGAAGTTTGTTTTCAACAACAAGGTGACTAGATTTGTCCCAAATATTTATTGAATGAATAAATAGATTAATTTGCTGAAAATCTGAACGTTTTTGTCTTCACTCCTAACCTGTTGTGTTCTACCTACCTAGGAAAACTTACTACCTCTCAAATTTAGTATGCTTAAAGCCAGTCTCTGCTGCTTTCCTATCAAAACAAACTCTGTTTCTCACCTTTCCCGTTTTGGCCAAAGGCGTTCTCCAAGTTCTCTGTTTTCGGTTATGAAGAATAAGAGGTAGTGTTCTTTCGCGTCATTGCTGCCATCCTGCCTTGTCATAACAGCTCCTAAGTCTTCAGTCTCTCCTCTCCAAGTCAATGTAATCATTACCAGATTGTTCCGAAGCATTGTTTTAGCCATGTCAACCCCTTATTCAAGTGCCTACTGTGAACTCTTGACTGAGACCACACGCTACTTTTCTAAGGAGCACGGTACTTACTGTACAATTTGTCCCTTTTTTTCTCTCCTCACTTCTGACTCTCCAACAATAAACACTATAATAGCAATGGCAATAAACGTAACTTTTACTTCATATTTGCCAGGCCCTGTTTGAGCACTGTTTTAAGTGCTTTTCATATGTTAAATTATTTAATCCTTAAACAATAATTTAATTAAGTTGTGTATATTTTAATACTAGTAATATAGGCATTAAATGACTTGCATGTCTAATAGAAGTAGGATTTGAGCCCAGGTAGTCTAGTTCCAAGAATCTGTACTTTTACTAATCTGCTGTTCTGCCTTTCAGTAACACTCTTCTTTAAGTCAGGTCACTGTGTTTTTTGTTTTGTTTTGAATGTGAACATGCCATTTGCCCTGTTGTAGCTCTCTTCCCATATGAAAAACTTTCCCCAGCTTTTCCCACTGTTAACCAGAATTTTTTCTTTTTGTTGAGGTGTAATTTAAGTCTCATAAAATCTGCCATAGGTAATTCATCCCACAGCCTTTTTTCCTCTAAGTTTCCATCAACTCTCCCACAATATTTTAACATACTTTTTCTTGGCTTGTGTTGTTTTGTTTATAGATTTTATTTTGCCTACAGGATTTTAAGATTAATGTTGTTAGCATCTTGATGCTTTCTCAGTTCAATTCCTCTTTCTGAACATTTGTAAAATGTTACATAAGGTTAATGATCCTGGGCCTCATCGTGATCCGTTGAGCAACCCCATGCTTCTCTATCTAACCGGACAAAGCAGTGTTTAAATCTCAGCCCTGCCTACGTGTGAGCTTACGGTAGTTACACTTACCTATCTTCCCTCATTTCTAAATGATAGAAAAGAATACCTGCTTTGTAGAGTTGTCTTGAATATTAGGGATAATATGCATAAGGCACTAGCACACAGAGGTTTCTTTTAAAAAGATCTCCTCTATTCATGATCATCTCAACAGCATAATCGTTTCTATTTTCTTATGAGGCATGTTTTATTAGTGTCAGTATTATGAATTTGTTCAGTTTAGAAATAAGATGAATCATTGTGTTGTTCCCAGGGTTCCTTTTAGAACCTATCTTACTGAAGACTCTTTCATTAGCAATCTGCTGTCTTCTGACAGACTTGCTATTTATTACAACAAGCGAGCAGTTCCATATTTCTTTAAACCTCTTGGTTAGGTACCGCCTGGTTTATATAATTTAGTTGCATCTAATCTGTTTCTTGGATGTAAAATACTCAATGTATTTACCACAATTTGAGCTAACCGCTCTGATCAGTGTCCTTAAAAAGGCAGATTGCCAGTACAATTTAGAAGGCTTTATAATGTAGTTTTCAGTTTTGATGGTTGTTTGGGATTTAGATTTGTTCCCTGTGCATGCTTTGTTTCATGAATCTTTAAGTTCTTTGCTTCCATCTGACACTATGTGTTTGAGGTTGCATTTTATGAATGGGAAACTTTGCAAATGCTTACTAAATGATTTAAAATTTATTTCTGCCTCATGTGTTCTTAAAAATACCAGCTGCTGCTTAGTTGAAAATGTAATTTAATTTGACTGACACATGAGTTTTATAGTTAATAAACATGGATGTATTTTCCTTGTTTGTATTCATAAGCCTGTTAGTCCATATGTTAATGTGTTCCTTGATTTAATTTCATTTCTTTATTTTAAAAAATCAATAAAAACAACAACAAAAACCTTGGGAAAGCCTTCATACTTGCTACATTTTTGAAAACATGCTTCTCTTTTTTGGAGATCACACTTATGCCTACGGAATTTCTTCCCATTTTAGTGGTTTCCCAAGGTTTCTATTTTAGGAGTTTTATTATTAAATTAGCAGAGAACAGCTTTTGATACTCATATAATTTTATACTGTATTTATAGAAACAAGTGCATTTTGGATGTGTGAAAGACATATTTGTCCTAACTTGCTTGGTACACGTTAGGAGAAATATGTCTTAAGAGCCTAATGGCTAGATTTAGTTAAAACATGATAGACTGTTATAAATCCATTCATTTATATTGATTGTTTGTAATAATTTGAGAGTAAGAAAGCCTCTTGCAAGATTATTACTTTGTCTCTTCTCTCTAGAAAAGTTTATATGTAGATAGTTGCACATTTAAGTACCTCCTGAAGACCTGTTTGGGAAGTGGGATAGTACAGGAGTCCCCCATTCCTGGGTCGTGGGCCCGTATCTGTTAGGAACTGGGCTGCACAACAGGAGATGAGCAGTGGGCAAGCAAGCATTACTGCCTGAGCTCTGCCTCCTGTCAGATCAGTGGCAGTATTAGGTTCTCATAGGAGCGTGAACCCTGCTGTGAACTGTGCATGCAAGGGATCTAAGTTGAACGCTCCTTATGAGAATCTAGCTAATGCCTGATGATCTGAGATGGAACAGTTTCATCCTGAAATCATTTCCCTGGTGGAAAAGTTGTCTTCCACAAAACCAGTGCCTGGTGCCAAAAAGGTTGGGGACCTCTGGGATATGACATGAATATGTGTAAGTATAAGACACTATATAAGATCTTGAAGAAAAATATAAACAGATTGACATAAATACTCTAAGCAGGGAGAAATTGATGTGAGTACATTTGGCATAGGGGTACAGGATAGGACAGGCTTCATGGAGATGATGGAATTTGAAGTACTGATAGGCATTCACAAGACAAAGCCGATTTCTACACAGGGTCAAGAAAACAACTGACCTGTTTGGCTATCTATGAGTATTGAAATTTCCTTAAGGGTAATAACTTTCATTCATTTGTTTGTTTTTAAACAAATACTGCCAGTGAAGGATAATGACTTTTTGATTGACCCTCAGGTTTCACATTGTGCCTAGTATGGATACAGTTATTTTACTCATTATGTAAGCTCAGCAGCTACTTGCTGAATTCAGCTATAGTTTTTACTCATTGTTGTGGTTCCTGAGACTACCTTTCTCTGTGTTCTAACATATTGCATGTTTGCTATCATATATATTTTTACTCAGGGAAAAAAGTTAAATTATGTAATTTCAGTGACTGTGTGCACTGGTTGGCTTTAAAAAGAAATTAAAACTTAAGTTTTGCATTAGCAGGAAATAGCTTTTAGTATTGGTCTAATTTTATATTTCTTGTGTTTTTGGCAACATTTTTTGGGTGTGGAAAGAAACTTTTCTCCTCAGTTCCTTGGTTAGCTATTTGACAAAAGTTAAAATGGTCGTGAAAGCATCAGATAAACTAGTAGTAACCCCAACTGAGTGTACTTTTGTTTAAATAAAAGCCAAGTGAAGTCTGTACTGCCATGGTAACATAATGCATAAATAATAAGTTAATATATGTAACAAATAATTAAGGTTTATAAACTACATTCATAAGAGGTTATTTTTTTCCTCCCTTTGGAAAATAATGATATCTAAGGGGAAGAGGCTGTGGGGGGCTGGCATTTTCTCAATATTCATTGGATAACAAAATCCACCTAAAAATAAAACGTGTACTCATATGCAAAAATGCTAAACTTACTTTTTTGATTATTGACCCTTCTTTGCACAACTCCAGAACATACTTGTTACACTTTTGTTGACTGGTTGATTTCTTGCCATTATTCCTACATTAGAGTAGTAAGTCCTGTGCCAGTGAACAATTTATATTATTTTAATTAGTTTAAAAAAATCACTTTCTGCCTGATTTTATCTCCTGTGTGTGTAATGTTATGAACAATTAATTTAAGCACATTTAAAAAATATGTTGAATTTATTTAAGTAATATTTAATAAGTGCCTACCCTGTGTCAGGCTATTTCATAGGTGCTATGGAGACTGTAAGATGAACAAAGTATTAATTTCTTGGGGTAGTCATATCTCCTACAGATTTAGTTTTTTTCAGTAATAGGTTAATATTATTCTGATTTATCCACACTGTTGTCCTTTGCAGAAATCTAACTGGAATTGGTAGGGTAGTTTTAGAGATGTCAAGAATAGTGTAGAAGAGAATTTTTCTCTGTGCCAAGCCAACTGACCTTACTGGGTTTTGATATGTAGACCTCATTTCTCTTACCTAGCTTTCAGATCCAGAGTCTGAATAATTGCACATCCTTTTTACTTTTGGGAACTTGACTCTTTGGGCTTTCCCTGGACCTTTGGAACATGACTCAGGTTTTATTTTTATTGAATTATAGCAGAGTGTTGAATCATTATAATGCTGATAACTGAAACAGAGCTAATATTAGACCTGGAAATTCTTCTAAAAAATTAATATGCCTGTTTCTTAAGAACACTTAACAATCACTTTGAGACATACCATTATGCAATGCTCATAAGGTAATGTATTTCAAGAGTTTCTTACTACAATTAATATCCAGAACTCTATATATTAGAAAGTATTTCAAGTATTCAAAACTATGTATATGTATGTTTGCCCTCCCAATTTTTGTTTTATTCAACCAATATGCAAATAATGATCTGCTCCTTCATTTTTGCTAATAGTCTAAAGGTCATGCAATAAGTAGTTTAGGTCTCGGTTTATTTTTACTTAGAATATTATTTTTAAAATGAGATGTAATAACATGTTTTGACACTTTCTAGATTTTTCATGTAAGAAAATTCTGCCACACATCCAACTATATTCTTATCGTGCAAATGTTACTATTTTGGAGGCTAGCTTTAAGAAAGATCAAATAGCTAGAGTAAGCAACTTCTGCCTGCAGGTATTTTTAATTTTTTAAAAAGCTTTAGAAAGGAATTTTACAGAATATTTTAGATGATCAAGCTAGCCATATGAATTGCTTTTATCTGACTCATTACTATGTATTAGGCATGGTATTATGCATTTTAAAAGTATTATTTTACATAGGAGAAGAATATTGTCATTCTCATTTCAAAGGTTAGGAAACTGAGGATTACAAAAGAAATAATTTGCTCAAGTTCATCCCACTAATTAATATGGGCAGAGGTAGGAATTAAATGCTCTAGGTCTGGTGACTCCTAACCCTGATTAAAGCAAGTTTCTACCTCTTTAGAGCAACACAGATTTATTGGTTTGGGTCCTTTTAATGTTTTAGCTTATATCCTCATCCTTTATTTACTTCAAGAAGTTTTTGATAATCAATTGTAAAACATCTGTATGTTTCAAGACATACCTGAGATTTATTTCTACGTGTTCATAATCCAGTCCTAGATATGTAGTATAGACTTGTTGATTTATATAGAGTTGAGGGATATAACAACAAACCACTGTCTTCCTTATAACATGAGATATATATACATATATATATATATTTTTTTTTTTTCTTTTTTTTTTTTTTTTTTTTGCAGGTTTTAAATGCACAGAGAGCAGGATACAAAGCAGCCATAGTTCACAATGTTGATTCTGATGACCTCATTAGCATGGGATCCAACGACAGTAAGTACAGGTATCACTTTTCTTCTCTCCTGTTTGACAGATAATTTGTAACTAAAAATTAACAGGATTTTCCTTCTCTCATTTTCTTTTTAAAAATCAGATTCTTTTCTCTATCAGATAATTCCCCATTCTTTTTTTTTCGAGACGGAGTTTCGCTCTTGTTACCCAGGCAGGAGTGCAATGGCGCGATCTCGGCTCACCGCAACCTCCACCTCCTGGGCTCAGACAATTCTCCTGCCTCAGCCTCCTGAGTAGCTGGGATTACAGGCACGCGCCACCACGCCCAGCCAGTTTTTTTGTATTTTTAGTAGAGACAGGGTTTCACCATGTTGACCAGATGGTCTCGATCTCTCGACCTCGTGATCCACCAGCCTCAGCCTCCCAAAGTGCTGGGATTACAGGCTTGAGCCACCGCGCCCGGCCTAATTTCCCATTCTTAATTCTCTTTGGATGATTTTATTCGTAATAGAGATGAAACTTAATTTTTCTTTTCTGAACTGTTTTTTTAAACCTCTGTGTTTTATTTATTGATATTTTGGTAAAAACCAAAGGGGGGTACAACAGCTTTAATAAAGATAAACATGCTGACTTAAGAATGCCATAAAGGGCTTTTTGTGATTTATTTAGAGTCATAGCATTACATTTTAGGGTATGTAGAGGTACTCAGTAGCTGCTATAACCTGCTGGAATTTCAAAGCCATATATTTGGGCTTTCTTATACCAGTTGGTTATTTGTCCTTTGTCGTACGTTGACATGTTCATAGTTTTTCATTTCAGATGGGAATGTCTTTCCTTACTGTCTACTAATTATTAGCTTGTAGGGAAAAATGAGCCAATTTTAGTGAAATAACTGGCTATAATAAGACACTGACTTAAGCTCTATGTTTCACTTAATGTAGTTTCTTTGACTCAGGGCACTATGGGGTATTATCAAAACCTTTCTAATTGATATAAGATGATTTACTGTCAACACTCATGATTATAATTTATTTTATTTTATATTTTTTAGTGCATAACCATAATATCTTTTGCTACTAAGTCCTATTGATTCATATTTTCAAAGTAGAGCAAAGTATAGACATAAAGCTACAGACTGATAGAAAACATTGGAATGTATTTAGGAGTTTAAATAACTATATCCTATATAGGACATATTTTATATTTCTTAACCAGAAAGTCTTCTTTTAGCCTATGATGGTGTTTTCTGTTGTTTTTGGTTTTGTCCTTCTTAACCCTGATATAGTGAGGCAAAATTATAATATATAAAAAGTAAAATTTATTAATGTATTTCTTAGTGAATTGCTTTATATTTTAAATTATTATTTTAACCTCGTAGCTGATTTAATCTTCATGACTGTAGATCCATTAAGTACCTATAAGAAGTTTTAGCATTTCAGGAATAATTAGACAGCTACTACATGGGAATTATAGGACTTACTTGATGAAGTGAGTTTACTTATCAAATGAACTGGTAATGTTAGTACTGCCAATATGATACATTTTACTTCTCCTCCTTTAACTATTTCCCTCTTAAAAAAAATTATCCCACTTGATACATCCCAGGGTGAGTAACTGTTGTGATCTCTATACACTTATTGGCAAAATGGAAAGCATGCATAGTCTGGAAATAGATAGGCCTGAATTCAAAATCAAATTCTACGTGTATCAGTTGTATGACTTTGAGCAAGTTAATTACTTTTTGTGTAAGGATTTAGCAAATCTTCAACACCTTCTCAAGAGCTACATATGTTTTAGATTGAACGAACTGATTATTATTTGTAAACTATTTACTCCTTTGACATGTTTTCAGTAAAACTTTTGCAGGCTGAATTGTCAGTTCCCTTTATCACTTATTTTGTCTTTATAATACTGTAAACACTTTTTGCAATAATCATGTCAGCTCCTAAAGAGAATATGTTCAATAATAAAAGTTGCACATAACCATATAAGCCTGCGGTTGCCGTGGAAATGTTTCAACTGAGTTGTTATTCAAAGACTGCTCAGAATTTCGGTTCTTGACTTTGTTGCTTAGATTATTTTCTATGATATTTTGCTCCATCTTTGCGCATGTGTTTAAACATTTTATATGTTCAGAGACAAATGTTGTAAAGATCTTTACCATTTTCATCTGTGCTGTTACTTGGTAGAGGTAAGAAAAGCATGGATTTATCAAAAGAGGCTTGTATCTGTTCCTCTTTCAAGGCTTTCCCTAGGAATATTGGTATCTTATACCCCTTAGAGATACTAACATTGGAAACAAAAGGAAGTTTTAGAAGCCCCTTCCTATTGATACTTTATGTAAGGAATGTACCAATTTTTTATTTCAGCCAGGAACAGAATGGATTAATTCAGTGAACCAATAACATTCATTATCTTTAGTAAACAGCAGAAAGTGGTAGGAAGGATACCAACTTCAGAGCCAGGAAATACGTGGTTTATTCTAAACCAGGCTAGTTAATATACAAACCAGGTACCTGTGTAAAGTTAGTTAATCTTTATAAGCTCATTATTTTCATCTGTAATAGTGTAACTAATTTTAATATTATTTTACCTGACAAATTTGTAAAAATCATGTGAGAGAAGGTATATTAGAAAACTTATGCAATGGCAGAGTGGGAGGAGCCTAGGTAAGGAGGCAGAAGCCTTAAGTTTGAGTCCAAATTGTGTAAATATTTAACTGTATAACCAGGTCAAGTTATTAATATCTCTGCGTCATTTTTTTCTCATTTTTTTCCTTTGCTTTATTCCTTCAACAAATGCTTTTTGACAGCCTACTCTGCAGTGTTTTAAGCACTGTGACTATAGCAAGTAATGATACAGTCAGAGGCTCTACCTTCGTATCTTTCATTGAGGTAGTAGAGTACAGTAGTTAAGAAAGTGCTTTCTGGGTACTGCCTGTCAGGGTTTGAATCCTAGCTCTACCACCTAGTAATTGTATGACCTTGAGTCCATTACCTAATATCTATATGCTTTTGTTTTTCTGATCTATGAAACTGGGATAATAATAGTACCTAAGTCATTGAGTTACTATGAGGATTGAATGAATTAAGGCCTGTTAAGCATCTAGAAGGCTTCCTGGTTCTTAGCAATCATTTTAATGGTTGTTCAGCTGTTATTATTGTAATTATTATCATTTTACTGCATTCTAGGGTAGGAGAGAAGAAATGAATACATAATCAAATAGATGTGCTATAATGTCAAGTAGAGATAAATGCTATGAAGAAAAACATCAGCATAAGGGGGATATAGAATGACAGAGATGAAAGGAAGGCAGCTATTTTAGATAGGGTGGTCAGAGAAAGCTTCTGTGAGGCATTGTAATTTAGGCACAGATCTAAAGTTAGAGGCTGAGTCATGCAGATTTCTGAAGGGGAGGGTATTCCAAGGTGGGGGAACAACAAGCACAACAACTGAAGATAAAGCATGCTTGCTGATTCCAAAGTGTGGCATAAAGCCACAATAGCTGGAGTAGTGAACAAGGGAGGGAGTGGCAGGGGATAAGGTTAGAGAAGGAGCAAGGGGTCAAATATGATGGGCCTTGTCAGCCATGATAAAGACTTTGGAATTTATTTTAAATAAGTTTTAGGCTGGGCACAGTGGCTCAGGCCTGTAATCCTAGCACTTCGGGATGACAAGGCAGGAGGATTGCCTGAGCTCAGGAGTTTGAGACCAACCTGGGCAACATGGTGAAACCCTGTCTCTACTAGATATATAAAAAAACTAACCAGCTGTGGTGGCATGCACACCTGTAGTCCCAGATACTCGAGAGACTGGGACACGAGAATCACTTGAACCTGGGAGGCGGAGGGTGTGGTAAGCTGAGATCGTGCCACTGCACTCCAGCCTTGGCAACAGAGTGAGACTCCATCTCCAAATAAATAAGTTTTAAACAGGTATGTAAGGTAATATGACATATTTTATGACAGGAGCGCTTTTGCTGTTATTTGGAGAGAACACTGAAGGCGAAAGCTGAGCAAAAGTGCCAACAGAGAATATTTAGACAGTTGCTGAAACAGCCAAGCAAGAGTCATGGTGGTTTGGAGTATTAGTAGTTAAAGTAATGAGAAGTGATAGGAATATGGCTATATTTTGAAGTTGACAGGATTTGGTATTGGGAGTAAGGGAAAAGGAGGAGTCAAGGGTGACTCCAAGATGTTTAGCCTGAGAAACAAAGTGAATGGCTGTGCTGTTTACAGAGGTGAGAAATAGAGTTGATAGATTGAGGGAAAGGAGACATTCAGAGTTTAATTGAGAAACTTCGTTTGAAATATCTATTAGGCAATCAAATGGAGATACTGAATGGGCAATTGGATATATGAATCTGGAGAAGTTGGGGTTGGGTCATTCAAATTATAATTTATCTTTGTTTGTCAGTATATACTTCACAGAGTTGTTTTACAGATCAAAATTAGAGTGTTTTAGAAGTATTTTGTGAAGTAAAATATATTTAGTTTTGTTTTTGGTAGATAATGTTACCATTTTCAAGATGGCTACTCATATTTGTATACAGTATTTTCACCCTTTTTCTTAATCATTTTATTAAAGTAAGGCGCTTTCTACATCTCTTTAGATACCGTAATTCAAAGAAGCTAGGTTACTTCCAATATTATTGCCGGTAGTTACAAACCAAAAGCATCTTCATGAAAGAATAAAGCCTCATACACAGGGTATATAATTCCAAGTTTTAAGTACCAAAATAAGCTTTAAACTCATATGTGGTAGAGAAAATAGCAAGATAGAAAACATCTCCCAAATATGAAAAATATATTTGGTCTTATAACAATACCTCTGCATCTATTAAGAAAAAGGAAATAATGCCTGTAGCCCCAGCTATCTGGGAGGCTGACACATGAGGGTCGCTTGAGTCCAGGAGTTACAGGCAGAAGTACTCAATTGTGGCATCTGTGAGTGGCCACTGTGCTGGAGCCTGAGCAACATAGCAATATCCTGTCTCTAAAATAAATAAATAAATAAATAAATAAAAATAAATGATGAGGTAGATCTGTATTTATTGACATAACAGGATATCTGAGTTGTATCCTGTAGAAAAAGTGCTTGCACTTTAAAAAATTACATGATCCCATTGATCTAAAAAATAAAATTATATTAATCACATTGATATAAAAATAGCGATTAAATATTTCTTGACTAATGTTTTTGGTTTCTGCCCATTTGGGCTTTGGGACTTACATGTTTTTTCCTGGTGTGTGTGTGTGTGTGTGTGTGTGTGTGTGTGTATACGAGAGAAAGAGAGAGAATGTGTGAGAGTTGAATGTTTGTATTTGCCTAAAATACTCTAGAAGTGGAAAAAACCTTACTCCACCAAGTATATAGAGATTTTAAACTTTATAAGGATGAAAACAAGAACAACAAAATAGATCAGTGGTTTATGGGTTTAGGGGGAGGGGTTGACTATATGAGGGAATTTTGGTGGGTGGTGGAACATTCTAGAGCATAATTGTGGTTGTGGTTATAATTGTATTTGTCACAACTTACAGAACTGCTTATTACTTCAAATAAAACATTTGTCCTTGGATGGGAAGGATTATGGTTTTGTTTTCTTTTTCTTTACTTGCCTCCCCCCCCTTTAAAATTTATAATGAATATGCATTGTTTTTAAAACACAGAACAAAGTTATTTTGAACACTTTAAAAAGGGAACAAATTGGGCTTTCTCTAAAGCCAAATGTGTTAAATTAACTCGCAGCTAATAATGAGGCTGCTTTTTCTATTCGCACATTAAGAGGATTGTTTTTATTTCTGTTCCTGAGTAACGGGTAATTTTTACAGAATTCTTTTTGAGTGACGTTTGATTTTGGTTTTGAATATGGGTATAAGAGTCAAATATCTTAAGATACCAATCAAACACAAAGCTTTGCCATGAGCTTCAGGCTTATGAGGAAGTAGAAATTTACCCAGCTTTCCTGCTCTATTCCCTTCTATTCCCTTTCTCAATTCCTGTCAGCCTTTCTCTGGAAAGCCAGAGAAATGTGGTATTACTTTTTAGATTGCTGCAAAGTTCTCTTTCCTTATAGTCTCTGGCTTATACCTCTCCTGGAAATGGGTATGTAAAATAAGCTTTTCTCTTTTTCATCTAGTAATTATGTGTGGGAAGGAAACCTAAAATTTCTTCCTTCATCTTTCTTCTCTAATAAGCTATGTCTAGAGAGGAAAAAAATCAAATGGAAATATTAAAAATAAAAGTTACATCTCAATCTCATAGATTATTGAGACAATTCAGGTAACATATATGTGCAAAATGTTAGCTTTGTTACTGTAAATGTTATGTTTCTCAACCATTTTGATGATAAGTAAAATCTGCAATCTGGAAAAATCAAGCAATAGACAATTAAAGTTGATTGTAATTGTTTCCAGTTGCATTTGCTGCTATTATGAAAAAAGTTAAGTTGATTATGCACTAAGTATGGGCTTTTAAGAATAATTTTATTATTCTTTTATACAGTTGAAATACTAAAGAAAATTGACATTCCATCTGTCTTTATTGGTGAATCATCAGCTAATTCTCTGAAAGATGAATTCACATATGAAAAAGGGTGAGTAATGGATATAAAAAAATCATGTTGCTTAATATTCTTTATATTAGGGTAGAATTATATGATATTGTAATCAAGATTATGTTTCAGAATGAACTCTGTATGCTAAAATTACCCCTTTTTAAGTCATTATGCTTTTAAGACATAGTATTTTAAAGTGTTTTACTGCTTTTACTTTGTATGATTATGTTGAAAATATATTCATGCTAGTGAAAGGCACCCTTGTTGCTAAAAAGATAAGGTAACTTTTCATTTTACAATTTAATCAAACTACTAGTATTTTAAAATAACACAATTTATGTTTATATGACATTTTCTATTAAGAAATGTATATTATTAAAAAGATATTTTATATATAATAAACACAGAATCAAAAACACTGTGTTAAGTGACTAACATTTACAAAGACAAAAAGTCAGTTTTCAAGTTTTAGAAGTTCGATTTGAATGAAAATTTTTATGTAAAACTATTCTTCCCCCACCCCCACAAAAAAAAATCTCATTACCAAGATAACATACCGACTCAAGTTAACTTAAGACACAGCTGTCTTATCTAATATGGAAAATATTTCTAATATAGAAAATATATAGAAAACAGTATGATGAACCTTCAGAGGTTCTTCCAGATCCCCAAAACGTAGTGGATTGTAACAGACTTTTGACTTAGTGAACAACAAAAATATTACTAAAAGCAGCTAGTATTTACTGAGCATTTAGCAAGAGTGGGCACTCATGAAAGCAAGATTTACACATTTGTTATCCGTTTAATTTTCACAACAACCCTCTAGTGGTTGTTGTTATTATCGCTTATTATCTACATTTGTCAAAAGAGGAAACTGGCACAATGAAATCCAATTTTAAGTATTTAGGTGAAAAGAAATCCACAAATATTTGAGTTTGAAAATGCATAAAAGAGAGCAAGGTTTTCTGTTTACTGTTACTGTTATTTCCCCACTACAGTGTTGATATTTAAAATACTGTTCACATATTACATGCTCAGAACATTTTTTTTAAGTTAAGGAATGTAATTTTGGAAGTTGTATCGAAAAACAATTATGCAAGGTGGTGTTTTATCAGCCATATTAAAAGGGGAGAATTAGTACTTGCTTTTACCTCAATATTGCTCCATCATTTAGAATACTTCTATATATTTTAATGTGTATTTTAAAGTGTATTTTAAAGTCTTTTTTGTTTTTAATTATAAGACCATACTTTTTAAAATTAAAAAGTAATATATATATGCTAGCAAAATATGGAAAAATTGAAATATTAAACATTTAAAGTGAAAGTCCCTATATGAAATTACTCTCTAACAACTACCGTTTTTTTAAAAGCCCCTTTTCCTCATATTTGATTATTGACATTAATTAGTGATTATGTGCTTATAAAATGGAACCATACAATACATAATAATTTGTAATTTGCTTTATTTACTTAATAGTTTGACCCTTTCTAGGCAAACACAAGTTTACAAACTCTCTTATCCCATCTCTTGGGGACAGTATATTGTGGCAATGAAAAATTTTTAAATTTTAAAAAGTTAAATAACATTCCAAATAGAATTCGAGGTAACACCCCATAATCAAATAAATTAATGTATCTGCAGTAAATATATGGCTATTTTTTTCATGTCAGTTCATTTCAAGTTGACTGTCAAATGAATTACAAACATTATTTTTTAAAGCTTTTTGGATTTTAGAATTGTGCATGGGGAATTATAGAGCTGTACGTAAAGATCTCTATCTGTCTGTCTGTCATCTATTTATCTGTCTGTCTATTTATTACCTGTCTCCTACCTACCTACCTGCTTCACCCTCAAGCCCACTCTCTTTCTTTTAGTGGGCAGAACTAGGAAATATATATGGCTTTTAAAGATACAGTAAATCATGAGTATCTACGTTACTTTCTATTTAAATTCAAGAGTCTAGAATTTTTACTTTATTGATCTTAAATGTGTATTTTATTTTTCTATGCTGAAAGACATCAACACAGTATTTTCTTTTCTAATTATAGAGTATATACACAACAGACTTAGAAGAATGCTATTACCAACATTTAAAAAAAAACAGTTTTTCTCTGGTTAGAGTATATCATAATAAATAAGTAAAGTCACGTTATTATTATTATTATTTTTGAGACAGGCTTTTGCTCTGTTGCCCAGGCTGGAGTGCAGTGGCATGATCTTGACTCACTGCAACCTCTGCCTCCTGGTCTCAAGTGATCCTCCTACCTCAGCCTCTTCAGTAGCTGGGGGCTACAGGCAAATTATTTTTTTAAAAGATAAGTCAAATAGTCTGTGTGCTGATATCATCAACTGAAAACACAGGTTTATGTGATTCATTTGTTTTTAGATTTTAGAGATTGCTCCTCTTACCTCAAAGTGTGATTTTAAAAATTATATATAAACTTTAGGTCAAAATCAATGAAACAATGTATATTCAAAGAAGTTCAGATTCTAAGTATCATCCATCTTGTCCATCTTATTCCTAACCTTACCTCATAAGTTAGAATTTTTAAAAGATTTTAATATATTCTTTAGTTCATTAAATTTAAAAATATATAGGAAAAAATATATATCTTCTCCCTTAACTTCTACCCTTACTACATAAACACTATTCCTCGTCCTGCTTTTGACTTAATAGTTTATCCTTGAGTAGGTAGAGATGTTCTTCATTCTTTTATATAGCTTCATAGAACTCTTATTTTGTGGATGTTCCAGTTTAATCAGCCAGTCCCCTGTTGATCAGCGTTTGAATTGTTTACATTATTTTGTAATTATAAATAATGCAGTAATGTATAACCTTATGCATAAATGTTTTCATTTTTTCCCAATATACTTTGGAATAGATTTTTAGAAGTAGGATTGCTAGTTCAGAGGTTAAATATATATATATTTTTGCTAGATATTGTCAAATACCCATCCATAAGGGTCATGCCAGCAGTTTATGAGGGTGTCTCTTTTACTGTAGCCTCACTAACAAAGTCGTTGTCAGGTTTTTTTTTTAATTTTTACTAATCAGATAGGTGACAAATGGTATTCTAATATAGTGTTCATGTATATTTCTCTGATTAAAAGCAAATTCGAGCATTTTTTCTTATGCTTAAAAGGCTCATAAAAAATAAAATATAAATAGCTTTTAAGCATAAGAAATAATTCTGGTTATTTCACATAAATAGGAATAATATATATTCCTTTGTGATTTTTTTTTCATTTAATGTAATGTTTTCAAGGTTCATCATGTCGTAGCATATATTGATACTTTATTCTTTTTATTGCTGAGTAGTATTCCATTGTATGGATATACTACATTTGTTTATCTGTACATCAGCTGGTGGACATTTAGCTTGTTTCCACAATTTCACTATTATGAATAATGCTTTTTTTCCACTATTTAGTACACATTTTTACATGTGCATATGTTTTTATTTCTCTTTGGTATATACCTAGAATGGAATTGTTGCATTATATGGTAACTGTATGTTTAATACTTCGAGGAACTGCCAGACTTTTTCCCAAAGTGCTTTCACCATTTTATATTCACACAACAGCAATGTATGAGGGTTCCAATTTTTCCTTCCAAAGGAATTTAATAATCAGCTGATCTAGCTTCAGAAAAACCTGATATTTTTATTGAGATTATATTATATTCATAAATTAATTTAGGAAGAATTGACATTTTTAGAATAAGTCTCCTTAGTCAAGAGCTTGGTATGTCCTGTTATTTGTTCAATTCTGCTTTTTCTTTTCTTTTTTTAAAAAGGGTCTCATGTCTCATTCTAGTTGCCCAGGCTGGAGTGCAGTAGCATGATCTCAGCTCCCTGCAGCCTTGATCTCTGAGGCTCAGATGATCCTCCCACTGCAGCCTCCTGAGTACCTAGGACTGTAGGCACATACCACCTTGCCCAGCTAATTTTTTTGTATTTTTAGTAGAGATGGAGTTTCAGCATATTGCCCAGGCTGGTCTTGAACTCCTGGACTCAAGCAGTTTGCCTGCCTCAGCCTCCCAAAGTGCTGGGATTACAAGCGTGGTTGAGCCACCACCCCCAGCCAATTCTGTTTTTATATATTCAGTTGTTTGTTTTTTTTTTAGTCCAAAATCTATGTGAGATAAACATTTCTTGTTAAATTTATGCTAAGGTACTGTATTGTTTGCTATCATAAGTGGAGTCTCTTCTTTCATTATATCTACTAACTGGTCTTTATTTGTACAGCTGAAAGCTCATTTTTGAGTGTTGATATTATAACCTGCAATTTGACTAAATGCTCTTACTGTTGATGGTAATTTTTTCATATAAATGGGAATAGTTTTATCTTTTCCTTTCCAATTCTTACGCTTCTAATTGCTTTCCCTTATCTAATTGCATTGGTAATAACTTTAACACCATGTTAAATAGTAGTGGAGATAGGCATCTTTCTCTTGTTACTCTCTTTAGTGAGAAAGCTTTTCATTTTCTCTTTAAGATTCTAGTTTTTTATCATATTAATAAAGTATTCATCAATTACTGTTTTATTGTACTTTATTCTTTTTAGCTACTGTTCATTCTTTTAACTACTGTTAAAAAGGATGGTATATTCTGGATTTAACAATAGTCGATTGTTTAGAAATACCCTAATTTACTTAGTAAGCCACTGGCTATAAGCATGACCTCTGGAATAGGAACCATGTGGATTCAAATCCTGGCTTCCATCACTTTTTTTTTTAATATATATTTTACTGCGTTTTAGGTTTTGGGGTACATGTGAAGACCTATAATAAACTCCAGAGCTTCTGCACAGTAAAAGAAACAATCATTAGAGTGAATTGGCAATCAACAGAATGGGAAAAAATTTTTGCAATCTACCCGTCACTTCTTAGATGTATGACCTTCAACAAAAAATTCATTATCTCTGGGCCTTAGCCTCTTTCTTCATTAAAATGTGAACAATAATAGTACCTACAATGCATGTAGTATTGCTGGAAGGATTAAACACATGAATAACATTCTTAGAAGAATACCTGGGACTTAGTAAATGCTTCATAAATGTTAACTCTTATTCTCCTTCCAATTTTTGTCTGTTATAGAAAGTGCTATAATGATATCCTTGATCATGTTATATGCAAACGCACTAATGTTTCTTTAGCAAAAGCACCTAACAGTGGAATTTTTTTGATTAAGGAGAAACAATTTTAAAATTCAGTAAACAGTTGTCATGTTGCCCTTTAAAAAAGGTTGAACCAATTATGTTTCCACCAACATTTTAGGAAAGCCAATGTTTTCCCCTACTCTTGTCAGAAATATATATTATCAGTCTTTTTTATGACCTCCCAATCTGACAAGAAGAAAATGAGCTGGTCTGATTAGCATTTCTTTATTCATAGGGAACATTTTTATAAACTGTTTGGTGTCCTTTGTCCATTTTGGTCTTTTAAATAAATTCTAGAAGCATTTTGTAACTTTTTATTAGGGAAGGCAAATTACTGGAAAACATACAAATTTTACAAGTTGTAGTCAGAGACAAAGCTTGTTTTTGATCAGAGTGAGTAATGAGGTATACTGGAGGGATTGCTGGGGTTGTGACCTTTGTGGGTATTTAATCTTCGTAGACATATTTTCTCTTTTGAAAATGAAGACTTAGAACAAAGAACTTTGAGTTTCCTTTCAACTCTAAGATCTCTGTATTCTCTCTGATGGGTAGGGATTCTATTTTTTCACATTTAATCCCTAGCACCAGGCCCAAAGACTACATCACAGTAGATATTTGGTAAATTCTACTGAAATTAAACTGCTTTTATGCTACCTCAGGATTCCTCAAGAAGACAGAGCAGTGTACTGACAGCAAAACAGGGAGTTCCACAAATAGGGACACAGGGCTGAGCACTGAGCCTGTTTATTAAGGGATGTAGGATGTTTAATGAGGCAGCTGTGAGCTTTGTCTGAAAGGAGCAAGTTCAAGCAAGTAATCAGCTGAAATAGTGGGGACATCCAGCAGTTGGGCTGAATATAGGTTGTTGCTTAGAAAGCTGATTTCTAGGACAGAAGGCTCTGCTCTGTGGCTGTAAATCCACTGAGGCTCAGTAGTTTGATTGGTGGGGGATGGATGTCAGAAAGAACAGACAAGACTTCATGTGTCAACAGAAGGATGGGGAAATTAGACAGGTTGTTATTATAAAGCTTAAGCCTAGGCAGCTGGTTTGAAATTAGCCTGGGAAGTCACACAAAGAAACATAGGACCTTATTTTCTGGATTGCTTAGGACTCTGCTTCAATGATCAGATCTTAGCTGCAGAGCTCTTAAGATGTGCTGTATTTAGGCATTGACATGGAGGCAGTGTGGTAGGATACTTACTGAAGCTGTTTAAATACCTTCTTGCTCAAATACAGATTAATCTGGGACTAGGGCAAGGATAAGTCTTAAAGTTCAGCTGTGGGAGACCTGGCCTGACAGAAGAAATAGAAATGAAGACAAAATACTGAAATTCTGTTGTAGTTCTGCTATAGTTTCCTGTATCATCACTATCACCACATCCACCATTAGTAATTTGGTTAAGAACAGAACAGTATCTTGAATGTACATTGAGCTTTTGATTCAAGATGCTCCAAACCAATTTTTTTTTTTTTTTTTTTTTTTTTTTGAGATAGAGCTTCACTTTGTTACCCAGGCTGGAGTGCAGTGGTGCCATCTCAGCTCACTGTACCCTCCATCTCCTGGGTTCAAGCGATTCTCATGCCTCAGCCCCTGTAGCTGGGACTACAGGCACCCGCCACCATGCCTGGTTAACTTTTTTTGTTGTTGTTGGTATTTTTAGTAGAGATGGGGTTTTGCCATGTTGGCCAGGCTTCTCTCGAATGCCTGTGACCTCAAGCAATCCACCTGCCCTGGCCTATAGTGCTGAGATTACAGGCAAGATGCTCCAAATCTTTTATCAATGGTTGACCCTTTAAAATCCTCACAATCCTACAATCCTTGACAGTAAACTAAAATGGTATTTAGTTTATAATGGAAAGCATTAATAGGATATGTGGAATATTAGATTTAGAACCCAGGCCTATGAATCTTAGCACAATGCTTACTGGAAGGTTCTGGAATTGATTCCATTTCTATAGTTACAAACACACAGGAAGTTTCTAGTTCACTGGAACTTCCTGATTTGTTCTTTTAGGTTGCTCCTTCTCACCTAGCAGCTCTGTTTATTCTGAGCAACCCTCGGGATTGTCTCATAGGACAGAATTTGTTTGTTTATCTCATCAAGGCTGAATGTGTCTTAGGAAGTCATAAACAAGAAGAGAAGAAAAACAAAGAATATGAGAGTTGTAAGCCTTCCTACTGCTGAGATACTAAGTTACAATGGGTTGAATTTAGGATATGCAATAGTCTGGCTTCTAAACCCCAACAATGTTAATTTATAGCATGTTAGTGGCTGTGGGGTAGGGAGGTTATAGAGGATTGGCGTCTCATGGAAAGGCTCTTATACTTAAAAGTGGTACCACTGGCTCAGGGCAGTTTCAGAGGGTATGTGCTGAGAACAGGGATATTATTTGTAGAGCTGGCTGGCCTCATGCTAGAAAAGGTGGTATCAAATACAGCAGCTTAGGCCCTGCTGCTGCTGATTTTCTTTTTTTTACACTGATGATATATTAGTTACTTTAATATTTTCTGCCAGGCTATAAAAATGTGTATGAAATCCTTTGTCATTCCCCATTCTGCTGGAAAGTGATTGAAGTAAAAAGCTAGCAATCGTAGCAATTTTTAGAAAGTTTGAGGAAAATTCCTAGTATTATCTTTTTTGTTTGTGGAAGCTTGATAGAGCCCCTTGTATGTGTGTATAATAAATAATAGCATGAAGATTTAAAAATAGCCTCGGAAAGAAATAAGTGATTTTCGTATTATTTCTCTTAAGTAAGTACTATGGTGTCCTAAGTACCTCTGTACGAGGAAAGGAGTAAATCTGTTTTTATTTTTCTTTATACTGAGAACTCTTGTTTTGCATTGAACCTTTCTGTTATGAAATACCTGGCTTCGCTACCTGCAAAATTAACTAGTAGTGGATAACAGAGTAGCTTTGCTGGCAGCATACTAGTCTAGTAGCACAGTGAACCCAGTGGAGTGATCTGTCATATTACTGAACATTATACAGACTCTTCCCTAAACTAAGGATATTTTTAATGCAAAGTTTTGATGCCATGTAAAATTTCCTCATGCAACACAAATGATGTGCTTATTCTGATTACAGTTTTATTTCCTGGGTCCCTTTCAATTTTTATAATGATAATGTCACAGTAATAACATGGTTAATGACAAATGAGAATTAAGGCATGTAGCATTTCCTATTCCCCACATTATAACATACACATTTATGTAGGTTTTTTTAGTCTGGTGATGGAGAAGGTGGGGGATATACAGGAAACCATAACTCTTATGAAATCTTTGACCAGATTTTCATTCTATATCTCACAGACAATTGTAGGGTATAGGACCTGTATCCATTTTAACTGGTACAACAGATACATGTAAAGCAGATAGGGAGGAAACAGTATAATTTCCATCAGTACTGACTCTAGAATTTTTCCATAGGAAGAATTTATGAACATTAATTTGATTGAGGTGGAGGTTCTTGTTGATACCCAAGGTGCTACCATGATTTTACATATAAAATATAACTTTTTCCCAGGTTACCAAATTCAGTAAATAACATCTCTAGACCTGGTGTGGTGGCTCATGCCTGTAATCCCAACACTTTGGGAGGCTGAGTTGGGCAGATCACCTAAGGTCAGGAGTTTAAGACCAGCCTGGCCAACATGGCAAAACGCCGTCTCTACTAAAATACAAAAATTAGCCAGCCTGTAATCCCAGCTACTCATGAGGCTGAGGTAGAAGAATCAGTTGAACCTGGGAAGTGAAAGTTGCAGTGAGCTGAGATTGTGCCACTGTACTACAGCCTGGACAACAGAGCGAGACTCCTTCTAAATAAAATAAAATAAATGAAATCTCTCTAGGATAGACACAGTATTGATTGGCTAGTTTTCTTTACCCAGTTTAATCATATAGGTATACTATTAGGAAAAATATGTAAAATAGACTTAAAGATGTAGAAAGCATTCCTTAAATTATTGGAAGTCATATTTTAGAAAATGAAATGTGTATAGTGGATTTAATTGTAATGTCTATATGTCTGTTTTTAAAAATATTTTTTCTTATTTTTAATTAACATCATAATTTGACAACTCTTCATTTCTCAATTATTGATTTTGGTTTTCTTCTAGGGGCCACCTTATCTTAGTTCCAGAATTTAGTCTTCCTTTGGAATACTACCTAATTCCTTTCCTTATCATAGTGGGCATCTGTCTCATCTTGATAGTCATTTTCATGGTAGGTACATTAACTTTTAATAATTAAAAAAATAGTATGAATGAATCTAAAAACATTGTATTAAGAATTTATACCATGTATACATAAAAGAGTACATATTGTATAAATTCATTTACATGAAGTTCTAGAAAAGACAAAGATAGTGTGAGTAAGAAAAAGTCAGAATGGTGATTTCCTCTGGTGTGTTAGAGAGAGGTGAGCAATTTACTGAAAAGGGTATGAGGAACTTTTGGGGGGTGACAGTCATGTTCTGTATCTAGATAGAGATGTGGGTTGCACAAATACATGGTATTTGTCTGGATTCATGAAATTACATAATTGTGTTGTACATTTCATGATACGTAAATTTTACCTCAAAAGAAACAAAAGAACTGTTCAAAAAATTTGCTAAACTGAGTAATGATTTGCATGCCAAAGTAGTTTGGGGAAAATACACTGATATTTGCAACTTACTTTAAAATACATTGTAAAAAAGTAAGAGGAAAAAGATTTATTGATGAGTAAATAGAGATATGACAAAAAGTATAGTAAAATGTTAATTATAGAATCCAGCTGGATATATGAGTATTTGTTATAAAATTCAGCTCTTCTGTATGTTTGAACATTTTTATATTAAAGTATGAAAAAAATAATGTGAGAGCTTAAAGTTAATAGGGAATGACATATTATTTATCCACAGTGGTTATCAAAGTATGGTCACAGGACTATTAGTGAGTCTGCAAGCTCAAAATTATTTATGTATTAATACTAAGGTAGTATTTGCTTTTGTCACTCTCATTCTCTTAGAGGTGTATAGTAGAAGTTTCTGGAGGCTACATGATGTGCAATATCAAAATACTTGAAGACAGAAGCAGTTTGAAAATCCCTCTGTATCCTATTTGGACAGATATAGGAAACAGTCCCACTATTCTTGCCAACATTTTTGTCGTAAAGAATATTTACTGTAATATTCAATACATTTATTATTATATTGAATTCATAGATTCAAGATTAAATGTTATCTTTAAAATGTTCAGTCTTCCTATTATGCTTCGGTATGTTTAAATTTACTTTTTTAGGTCTTTCATATCCATCAGTTAAATAATTTTTTTCCTACAAGTGTTTTGCATGTCTTATTTTAGACTTATTACACATATAGTAAGTTTTTCTTGCTACCAAAAAGATTTTTGAAATTATATTTTATAATTGGTAATTCTTATAATTGAGTATTAGAGCATTGCTTTTTAATAAACATTTAATTTTGGAATAATGTTAAGATTTACCGTAAGTTTGTGAAGAAAAGAATTCCTTTTCATCTCTCATCTGCTTTCCCGCCTTGTTAACATTTTACATTACCAGGAGACTTTTGTCAAAACTGACATTGGTACATTACTATTAACTGAACTCCACACTTCGGATTTCACCAGGCTTTTCATTAATGTACTCTTTCTGTTCCAGGATTAAATCCAGGATACCACATTGTATTTAATTATCCTGACTTCCCTCTGGTCTATGACAATTTTGCTGTTCTTGTTTTTCATGACCTTGACAGTTTTGAGGAGTACTGGCCAAGTACTCAACCTGATTTTTTTCTCATGATTAGACTGGGCTTCAGGTTTTTCAAAAGAATATCATGGAGGGGAAGTGCCCTTCTCATCACATCATATTTGGGGATACATAATATCTGTAGAACATCACTGATGACACCAACCTTCATCCCTTGGTTACAGTAGTGTTTGCTAAATTTCTTCACTATAAAGTTAATATTTTTTCCTTTTTCTACTCTATTTTTTCTTTAGAAGTGAGGCACTAAGTACAGTCCACCCTTAAGTTGGGAAAGGGAAGAAATTGAACTTCACCTCCTGGAGGGGGTCATATTACCTATTTGAAATTCTTCTACAAGGAAGGTTTTCCTCTTCTCCACATTTATTTATTTATTTAGTCTACCATTTATATTAGTATGCACTCATGTAAATTTATTTTACACTTAGGTTATAATCCAGTACTATTAATACATTATTTTTGTTTTTCAGTTGTTTTTAAATGTTTAACTTTGGCTCTTGTCAGGCTAGATCATGTGTTCCTTCGATTCAACCCTATCCTTCTTATTTATTAAGCACTCCTTTACTGCTATCTTATACTATAAGATGCTTCAGATTCATCTTATATTTTTCTTGTCCCAGCCCTAGCATCAAACCTTTTCCCAAGGACCCCTGGTTGTTTTAATTAGAGAGTTGTATTTAGAAAGCAAGGTTTGGTCAGTGGACATTATTGATTTTTATATACTGATCATGTAATCATGCCATTAATGATCATGTTATCATGTCATGAATTCTATTACAGTAATTTGTTTCTTAATTCCTTTTGGGTTTCAGTGTAGAAGCAAGAAAGTAGAGAGAAAGTTAGAAAACCAAAAACCAAGTAAATCTCCTTATACTGATAAAGAATATAGATGAAAAACTTAAACATTGAAAGTCAAGAGCAGGAAATGGATGTCTATTGTTGTACCTCTTTTAATATTGTGCTATATTTTTTGGTAAAATAAGGGTGAAAAAGCCGTAAAATGCCTGGACATAAAGAAACCAGATTTTTATTTGCTTGACTTCTTTAAATGAGTACTGGATTATATGTCTGTCTTTTATCTGTGGTAATAATGACTGGTTTTTCTCTCTTTTATCACATTTATGTTGAATTACATTAATATGCTTTGTAAATTTTGAAATTCCTTATATTCTAGGGCTAAATCCTGTTTGATTATGATGTATAAATTTTGTCTTTACATCTCTGGATTATTCAGATTTCTAATATAGATTAATTTTTTTATACTTGGACATAGATGTAAAAATACTAGAATATTAGCAATCTGAATATTCAGGTAAGAGAAAGCTTTGATTTAATGAGGCTAGAATAATCTTGACCTCAAAACTAGACAATCTCTTTCAGTATTGTGTGTAGGAAGATAGACTGGAACAACCACTGTAGAAAACAGTATGACAGCTCTTCAAAAAATAAAACATGGAATTGCCATATGATTTGTTCATTCCACTTCTGGGCATATACCAAAAAGAATTCAAAGCAAAGACTCATTCAGATATTTGTACACCATGTTCATAGCAGTATTAGTCACAGGAGCCAACGGTGAAAGCAACCCAAGTGAACGTTAACAGATGAATGGATAAACCAGATGTGGAATATACATACAATGGAATATAATATTCAGCATTATTAAGGAAGGAAATTCTGACACATGCTGCAATATAGATGAAGCTTGAAGACTTTATGCTGTGTAAAATAAGCCAGTCAGAAAAGGACAAATTCTAATTCTGCTTATATGAGGTACCTAGAGTATTCACATTCATAGAGACAGAAGGTAAAATGGTGCTTGCCAGGGACTGAGGGGAGGGAGAAAGGGGGAGTTGTTTAATGGGTATGGAGTTTCAGTTTAATAAGATGAAGTCTGTGAATGTGTGGTAGTGATGGTAGCACAACAGCATAAATGTACTTAAGCCACAGAACTGTAACTTAAAAATGGTTGATATAGTAAAGTTTATGTTGTATTTTACCATAATTTAAAAAAACAAAAATAACTAGACAGTCAAAATTATAGCTTCATAAAACGTAAGCTTTCTCTTATTTTTTAAAATAGTTTTTTAAAAAATAAAATTGGGTTATCTATTCCTTTTTTGTAGAGGATGCCTATAAAATCATCTAGGTCTGGTGACTTTTTCATAGTTATGTAGACATTCAGATGGTTTTCCAGTTCCTACTAAATTATATTTCTAAGAAATTTTCTGTTTTCAAGTGTAGTGGGATAAAGTCATTTATAATATTCATATACTCAAATGACAATTTAAAGATAATTTCTACTATTTGTGGAATAAATTCTCTTTATTCATATTCATCTGTGCCTTGCACAATGTTATCAGAAGTTATTGCCTCATTCGTTTTTCAGAGAAGTAGGCTTTCATTCAATAAAAATACATTCTGCACCCATGATGAACTAACTAGGCACTGTTCAAGGGTCTGCAGATTCATCAATAAACAAAATAGGTAAAAATTCCTGATGGTAAGCAGCTTACATTTTAGTAGAACTTAATTCTAAGTTCTTTACTTTCTTT
This sequence comes from Saimiri boliviensis, assembly GCF_048565385.1. NCBI lineage: Eukaryota > Metazoa > Chordata > Mammalia > Primates > Cebidae > Saimiri > Saimiri boliviensis. Next base: position 14,024,042 of record NC_133457.1, read on the forward strand.
ATCTTTATTATTAATTTTTGTTCTTAATCATTTTCTTTCTTTTACTTGGTCTAATTGTATTGCTTTTATTTTTCTAGTTTATTGAACCAAATGCTAATGTTTTTCTTTCTAGTATATGCATTTAGGTTATAATTTTTTCTACAACAGTAACTTTAGCTGAAACCCACAACTTTTCATAAGGAATATTTTTATTTTCATTTGACTTAAATTTAAAAGTTTTCATTTTAATACAGGATTTTTTTTTTTTTTATCACTCTTAATGTTTCACTCCATGTGAAGGGGGAACTCAATTACTGTAACTCTTGGCCCTTCTCTACCCGTTTACTCATTCTACCTTAGAGGAGTTAAAGTGTCTTATCTGTGTGGCATACTTAGGAAGAATAATTTGGGCACACTTGGCTCAGGTCCACCATCTTTGTTTTGTGGTTAACCAGACTTTGGGACATATTCATTCAGCTCCTCCAGGGCTGGTTCTGCCATTCTTCAGGGTTAGGGGAAGGCCTACTTCATTCCAGAGTTGCCTTTGTCTGTGTCTGAGTGGCTAAGGCAACCTAATAATTCTGTTGCTCAATAAAAAGTTCTGTTTCTTGCACAGGAATCATTCAAATCTTCTCTGTTTCATTCCAGTTTTAGTATATGTGCTGCTGAAATGAGTACAAAAAAGTTGTTTCTTTCTCCAGTGAGTTAGTTGTTTCACCTTCCTCCTTCTTGCCAGTTCATGGTCTTATTTCTCAAGCTTAGAAACCAGGTGGCAAAGGGGCATGCTGATTAAAACACCCCCTCAAAAATGTAGATATTCATCATGATTTGTTCTGTGACTTATGAATTATTTCAGTACAGTTTTACATTTCCAAAATATGTATTTTTTTCTATTGATTTCTAATTCAGTTGTATTGAGGTCAGACAACATTGTATATTATGGATTATTTGGTTATTTTCAAAAACCTCTTTTGTGGCATGGTTTTCTGATTAAATTTTGTAAATTCCCTGTGTGTGAAAAGATTTGTGGAGTGCAGTTATATGTCTATTAGTTCAAACTTGTTAATTTGTTTTGTCTAGTCTTTTTTTTTTTAGTATTTTAACAGCTTTATTGAGATATAATTCATATAACTTAAACTCATTTAAAATGCACAATTCAATAATTTTAAGTATATTCCCAGAATTATGCAATCATCACCACAATAGTTAATAATTTTGGGCATTATTTTTCTATTTTCTGAAGCAATGCTAAGAATAGAGCAGTATTATGAGCCACATTTTATTGTAATTTTAAATTTTCTGGTAACCAAATTTAAAGTTAAAAAAAGGACACATGAAATTTTTAATACTATATTTATTAACCAAATCTAAAGTATGTAACAACATTCAGTTAATACAAATATATTTTTGCATTCTTTTTGTACAATGTCTTTGTAATCTGGTGTTTGTTTTACACTTACAGCACATCCCAATTCAGAGTAGCTGTGTTTCAGGTGCTCAGTAGTCATATGTACTTGGTGGCCACCATATTGGACAGCACAGGTCTATAGTCTTCCAAAATTTTTGTGTGCTTAACCTATAAGTTGCCAAGTTGTGAATGTATGTATTCCACTATTTTGTTTCTAGATGAGATGTTTTTATCATTGTCATGACTCTCCTAATGTTGCTTTTTGCCTTAAATTCTATTTTGCTTGATACTCTAGTTTTTCTCTTGCTTACTATTTTCATGGTAGATCTTTATACCTTTATTTTGTTTTATTCTTTATGTTAATTTGGTTATTTTATACAGGGTCTTGCTCTATCACCCAAGCCGGAGTGCAGTAGCACAATCATAGTTCTCTATAACCTCAACTCATCCTTTCACCACAGCCTCCTAAGTAGCTGGGACTAGAGGCACACATCACATCACCATGTCCAGCTAGTTGTTTTTATTTTTTGTAGAGATGAATAAAACAGGGCTAGTTTCAAACTCCTGGGCTCAAGCAGTCCTTCAGCCTTGGCCTCCCAAAGCACTGGAATTATAGGTGTAAGCCACTACACCTGATCCTATCCCTTTATTTACTTTTATTTTTGTCCTAATGTATCAGTTTTAATCTTGTGTCTTGTAAATAACATACGATTGGAATTTTTTTCTTATGCAATGTGATACACTCCTTTTAAAAATTAGTGAATTTAATCCATATGACATATATTGTGATCACACATGTATTTTGATTAATTTCTGTTTAATTTTTATTCTGTTTTTCTTCTCTGTAAATTTGCATTAATTTTACTTTCTTTTTCCTGTTGATATGAAAATTTATATTGCTATTCTTTCAGTGGTTACCATTAAACTTTAAAAAAACTTATGGAGGGATGGTTTGACATAAATTACACATAATTAAATTGTACAATTTGGAAAATTTTGGCATAGGTTTATATGTCTATATAGATCACATATGCATATGTATATTACATATATATATCACATGTATATACCACACTTACCATACATATGTAACAGATATGTATGTATATACCTGTGAAACCACCACCACCACAATCAAGATAATGAAATATTAACCACCCTAAAAAGTTTGGCAGTGACTTCCTTCTATCCCTTCCAATTTTTCTTTCATTGTTGCCTCCCCACCCGTCTCCATGCCCAGGCAACTACAAATCTAATTTTAGTCATTATAGATTACTTTGTATTTTCCACAGCTTTATATAAATGGAATCATAAAGTCTGTACTCTTTTGTGTCTGTCTGCTTTTTGTCGCCATAATTATTTTGAGATTTATATATGTTATTGAGTGCATGGATTGTTCATTCGTTTTTATTGCTGAGATAGATTTCATTGTGTGAATATACCATGATTTGTTTACCCATTTACCTATTGATCAACATTTGGGTTGTTTCTAGTTTTTGGCTATTACAAATAAAGCTGACTTGGACATTTGTTGTATGGAAATATGCTTTCATTTCTATTGGGTAAGTATATCTAGGAGTGGGACAGTTGGGCACAGGATAAGTGTGTGTTTAGATTCGTAAGAAATTGTCAAGCTCTTTTCCAAAGTGGCTGTACCATTTTACAATCCCACCAGTTAGTGTATGAGAGTGTCGTTTCCTCCACTTCCATGCCAACACTTGGTAGTCAGTCTTTCACATTTTAGTCATTCTGGTATTTGCCTTGTATTATACTATTTGTGATTTGAATTTTTGTTTTCCTATTGACCACTGATGTTGCACATCTCTTTAAGAGCTTATTTGCCATTTGTATGTCTTGTATAGTGAAATAGCTTCAAATATTTTGTCGATTTTTTTCTGTTGGATAACTTGTTTTCCTATTATTTAGCTTTGAGAGTTTTTCATATATATATTCTGGATACAAATCCCTTATCATGTATACAGTTTCCAAATATTTCAATCTGTGGTTCATCTTTTATTTTTAATTTTAAAATTTTATTTGTGTATTTATCTACTTACTTAGTTTTTGAGACAGGCTCTTACTCCAGCCTGGCTGGAGTACAAGTGGCACAAACATGAATCACTGCAGCCTTGAGGTCCTGGGCTCAAAGGATTCTCTCACTTCAGCCTCCCAAGTAGCTGGGATTACAGGCACATGCCACTGTGCCAGGCTAATTTTTTTCTTTTTAGAGATGGGGTTTCACTGTGTTGCCCAGGCTGGTCTTGATCTCCTTGCCTGAAACAATCCTCCTGCTTCAGTTGTCTTTTATTTTTTTAACAGTGCCTTTTGAGCAGAGAAGTTTTTAACTTTTACATAGTCAAACTTTTCCTTTACAGATGGTGTTTTAGGTATTTGGTTTTTGGCCCTGTGGACTTCCTTTTTATTCTTGCACGCATAGCAATTTATAGTTTAAAATATTTTGTATATTTTATCCAGCATTTCTGAATATTTGTAGTAAAGGTGTTCTGAATTAGTTCTGCTCATTATTCTGCAGTAACTAATAAGTATATGTTTGAAATTTTTATTGGTTTGTAATGTATGGGAATCTTAACCTTCCAGTTTTTTTTTTTTTTCCCCCATTGGAGCCTTTATAAAATCTGTAGTTTACCATTTGTATTTTTGCAAGAAAACAGGTATATGTTATTTATAATGACTCTGTCAGTATAATCAAAGATAATCAAGATCATTTAATAAAAAATTCAAGGAATAATTTATGGGTTAAATAATCACTAATGTAATTTAATGCTTTAATTAGTAATACTATTGCAATTAGAATTTAAATGAATTGAAGTGATTTGCAGTAGCTATCCAGAAACTTAAAAGCTGTTTGTTATTTTAGTGGTCACTTTCTATCTGAATGTTTAATATCTGACTCCTTTTTATCTCTTTTATTTTTAGATCACAAAATTTGTCCAGGATAGACATAGAGCTAGAAGAAACAGACTTCGTAAAGATCAACTTAAGAAACTTCCCATACATAAATTCAAGAAAGGTAAGTGAGTATTTGTTTTCTAAATTATTATCCTTAGTGTATTTAAGAATGCATGGGGACTATACTCTTATACTACCTTCTGGGTTTCAGCCGTAAACTATGCCTAACACTAAGTAGACTTTCAGTTAATGAATGAGCGAACGACGGAATGAATGTGAAAGGTGATCTTTTGCTGTGATGACCTGGGGAAGGCAGGAAAGGCATGCACAGTCTGAAGAGAATTTAAAAACAATAATCAAACTAACCAAAATGCTTATTATCACCATGTGCCATTAGTTCTAAACAATGTCAGTGGATAAAATATTTTTCTACACCAGGCGGACTTCTCCCACTTCCTCTTATTCTGTCTTCCATGATGTAACACTGTATAGTGTTGTATTAAGTAAACATATAGGTAGGTAGCTGTTGTGTATCATCACTTACATGTATCATCTGAATTTTCATGCTTTTATGAAATGTGTACTATTATTATTTTCCCTGTATAAATGAGGAAAAAGAGGGTCAGGGACATTATGAATTTTAATATTACCTAGCCACTATTGACAGATCTAGAGGAGAGGTGTGAATATAATACCATAGCCAATGTAAATTTCCCCTGTAGTATAGTTTCCCTGTGGTTTAGTGAGCTTTTAGTGCAGATACCTGCTTGATAAATCCTTTTGGCTGGTACTTCCCAGACTTCATTTTCATATACTGGTAAAGGTGCTCTGTTTTTTAATTCAGCAGTGAAAAAGTGTAGGGAGTGGAGGGAGAAAACAGGGAAAAGGGCAATAAAACATAGTTCAGCTGCATTTTTATTTTTCAAATAATAAAATGTTTTATAAACCTGCTAGTAACCATTAACATTGAAAAATACAACATTTAACAACAAAAAAAGTAGGAAAAAGAATATCATGTTAAAATAAATAAATGAATGGACATTTCTAAAAATGCACTGCACTGCCATTATACAGTGTGGATTAGCTAATAGTTTTTTTTTTTTTTTTTTTTTTTTTTTAAAGAGATGGGGTCTCACTGTGTTGCTCAGGCTGGGCTTGAACTCCTGGGCTCAAGTGATCATCCCATTTCAGCTTCTCATGTAGCTAAGACTACGGCATGTGGCACTGGGCCCACCTTGGTTTAGTTAAAAATTTCCACATACACTAGAACTAGTTTGAAGATTAGCTTTAGGAATTACTCTTTCAGGCTTCACTTTGTATGTTTAAGAATATGTTTAAAAAGACCAGGCATGGTGGCTCATACCTGTAATCCCAGCACTTAGGGAGGCTGAGATGGGCGGATCACGAGGTCAGGAGATTGAGACCGTCCTGGCCAACATGGTGAAACCCCATCTCTACTAAAGTACAAAACAATAGCTGGGTGTGGTGGCACATGCCTGTAGTCCCAGCTACTCAGGAGACTGAGGCAGGGGAATTGCTTGAACCTGGGAGGCGGAGGTTGCAATGAGCTGAAATCATGCCACTGCAGTCCAGCCTGGCAACAGAGTGAGACACCATCTCCAATAATATATTGGAGACACCATCTCCTATATATATATATATATATATATATATATATATATATATATATATATATATATATAAAATGGTGATATTGTCCTGGATTTAAAGGGAATTCATGTCAAGAGAGAGATGCTATCTCAATTAACTGTTAAAAGGATCCTTCTGCTGACATATTAGGAATAGGTTGTTAGAGGGCAAAGGGTATAAACAGAGAACAGATAGGAAAGTTATCGTAGTAATTCAGGTGTGATATAAATGTGGCTTGGGCTGTTATCAGTGGAAGAGAAGAAATCTTCAAATACTGGCTATGTCTGGAGATGGAATACACTGAATTTACTGATGGATTAGATATCGGGAAAGGAGACAAGGATGACTGCAGATTTTTTGCTCTGAACAACAAAATGGATGATCCATCTACTTAAGGAAAGTCCTTAAATAGAAATAAGGATGGTTAATGTATGAGAGAGCAGATTTTAGGGGGGAAATTGGAAGATTGGTGTGGAACATATGGAATTTCAGATGCCGATTAGACGTTAGAAATGACTCTGGAATTTAGGAGAGGAGTCTGAACTGGAAACACTGGCACGAAGATGTGTTTATGTCATTAGACTGGATGAGATTACCAAGAAAATGAGTATAGATAGAAGAATACTAAAGACACTGTGAGGCATTCCACCATTAAGCAGAGGAGGAATCAGAAGTGGCAGCAGTGGAGACTGAGAAGGTGTGACCAGTTACACAGGAAGAAAATCAGGATAGCATGATTTATCAGAAACCCAGTGATTCAAATCTATCAGGGAGCAAGGGATGATAACCTGTGTCAGTGCTCCTGAAACACAAGTAAGATAAGAGCTGAGAATTGACCACTAGGGACTACTGATGATCTTGATGAGCAGTTGACAGAGTGGTCAGGCCAAAAATCTGATTGTGGTAGATTTAAGAAAGAATGGAAAGAGAGGAATTGGAAATAATTTTTGTAAGAAGTTTAACTAAAAAGGTGACCAAAGAAATGGAGTCAGAGCTGCTGGGGAAATTTGAGTCAAGAAGTAACAGCATGTTTGTTTGCTGAAGGAAACTGACGATGTAGGTGACAGATGGGAGAGTTGCTGTAATGTTCTTGAGAAGGCAAGAGGAGATTGGATCTTTTGTTCAAATAGGTGGGCTGGCCTTAGGTGGTATCATAGAGACTTGGGCTAAGGGAAAGTAGAATATGTGGGTGAAAAATCACGGTAGGTGGGTATTTGTAGTGGTGAGTCTGTAGAAATCTTTGCTTTCATTTCTCTCAGGTAGGAAATCACCAACTGAGGACGAGGACAGAGGAGGAGGTGTTGGAGGTTTTAAGAACAGAAATTATAAAATATTATTATTCTAGGAGAGTAAGAGGAGGAATGGACTAGGGAAATATAATATGGCAGCCTGAGCCCATTATGAACCGGTCAGCATAACTGTTTTCTCTATGGAGTGGTATATGGAGTAGTGTTTATCATCATTTTTTCCAAAATGTAAAGTGTAACATTTATATAGGAGAGTATGTAGGATACATATTTCTAGAATCATCCAGTTCAAGAAATAGAACATTACTACACCCAGGAGCTATTATGTTCTCTTCTAGATAATCCTGTCTTGCCCTCTGGAGGTAATCACTATCCTGGCTTATGATAATTTCACTGCCTTTCTCAAGTTGTACCACAGATGAATGCATACCTAAACAACTGGCTTAATTTTTGAATTGTATTTTTTAATACAATTCAAAAAATTGTATTCAATATAGTAAGGCTGTATTTTTGAACTGTATTTTTTGTTACCTCTAATTTTTTTATGAAATTAGTACACTGTATTGCATATAGATACGGTTCGTTTACTTTCATTCCATTGTATGAAGATATCCATTTTACTATTAATAGACCTTTTTTTTTTTTTTCAGTTTAGGGCTATTACAGAGCATACTTTTGAAAATATTCTTGCACATATATCCTGGCATATATATACATGAATTTCTTAAGCATATATACCTAGAAGTAGAGTAATTTGATCATAGTATATATCTGTTTTCAATTTTATTGGATAATGCAAAATCATTTCCATAGTGATCGATGGTACCAATTTATACTCTCACCAACAGACTTTAGGAGTTCCTGTTGTTTCATATATTTATCAATATTTTGTACTGATGGACTTTTAAATTTTAGCCATTCTGGTGGGTTTATAATTCATCGTTGTTTTAATTTTTTTATTTTTCTTCTTGCAATGAGGTTAAATATCTGTTCACATTATTTGCCAGTTGGAGTTTTCACTTTCATGAAGTACCTTTTGAGATAACATGCTGATGTGTGTGCTTCATATGTGGGAGGAATTATTTATATGTTCCTACAAGCCCCTCGGGAGGTGTAGTATATGGCAATTTAATTCTTCAATAATTTTATGTGTTTTAACTGACTTTCTAGTATATGGACTAAAAATCTTGATTTTCAGGGTAGTGTTCTATGTTTTTAGAGAACTTTTTCTACCCCAAAGTCATACAGATGTTATTTTTGTATTATCTTCTGAAAGTTTTATATTTTTGCCTTTTGTGTTTAATCCACATGAATTGATTGTGTAAAACTGGAGTCCAGTTTATGGGGTTTTTTTTTCTAATTTAATATTTTACATAAGGGTATCCAGTTGTTCTAATTGCTAATTATTAAAAATGTGCTGTTCTGCAGTGTCACCTCTGATGTATGTTAAGGTCCATGTATGTGTGCGTTTGTTGGTGGATTTATCTTGGTTTTATTGTTTAACCATGTATCAGTATCACGCTGTTTCAATTACAGTAGGTTTATGGTAAGACCGGATAGAGCTAGTCTTCACACTTTGTGTTTTTTTTGTTTTTTTTTTTTTTTCATCAGTGTTTACATATGTTTAACACTTTGCCTTTCCACTTAAAGGTAAAAAGCGACTTGTTAAGGCCACCATGCCTCTAAATATATACACAAGCGATTTTATTTTTTCTTGTAGCAGAATACACACAACATAAAATTTACCATTTTAATCATTTGTATAATTGAATAATATTAAGTACCTTCATATTGTTTTGTGGGTTTTTTTGTGTTTTTTTTTTTTTTGATACGGAGTTTCGCTCTTGTTACCCAGGCTGGAGTGCAATGGCGCGATCTCGGCTCACCGCAACCTCCGCCTCCTGGGTTCAGGCAATTCTCCTGCCTCAGCCTCCTGAGTAGCTGGAATTACAGGCACGTGCCACCATGCCCAGCTAATTTTTTGTATTTTTTTAGTAGAGACGGGGTTTCACCATGTTGACCAGGATGGTCTCGATCTCTCGACCTCGTGATCCACCCGCCTCGGCCTCCCAAAGTGCTGGGATTACAGGCTTGAGCCACCGCGTCCGGCTTCATATTGTTATGTAACCATCACCACCATCCATCTCTAGAACTCTTTATCTTCCCAGACTGAAACTCTGTACCTGTTAAACAGTAACTCCCCATTTCCACTTTCCCCAGCCACTGGCAACCACCATTCTTTCTGTGTCTGAATTTGACTATTCTAGGTACTCATATAAGTGGAATTACCTGATATTTGTCCTGTTTCTGACTTATTTCACTTCCCATAATGTTTTCAAGGATTTTCCATGTTGTAGCATATATCAGAATGTCTTTACTTTTTCTGGCTCAATAATAGTCTGTTGTATATTTTTACCACGTTTTGTTTATTCATCTCTTAATGGATACAAGTTGGTTACACCTTTTGGCTATTATAAATAATGTTGCAATGAACATTGATACCAAAGTATCTGTTTGAGTCCATGGATTCAGTTCTGTTGGGTATATACCAAGGAGTGATATTGTTTAACTTTATGAGGAACCTGGATACTATCTTCCACAGTTATTGTATCATTTTACATTCCCACCAGCAATGCTCAGGGGTTCATATTTCTCCACATCTTTGTCAACACTTGTTGTATTGTGTTGTTTTGTTTTAATATAGCTATCCTAATGGATATAAAGTGGTACCTTAATGTGGTTTTATTTGCATTTCCCTACTGGCTAATGATGTTGAGCATCTTTTTCTGTGTTTATTTTCTACTTGTATATTTTCTTTGGCAAATTATCTGTTCAAGTACTTTGTTCATTTTCAATTGGGTTGTTTATCATTTTGTTCTTGAGGTATAGGAGTTCTTTGTATATTCTAAATATATATGATTTGCAAATGTTTTTCCCATTCAATCAGTTGTCTTGTCACTTTCTTGATAATGTCATTTTACATACAGAAGTTGTAAATTTTGATGTAGTCCAATTTACCTTTTTAATTTTTTTTATTATGATATGAAGCACAAGCAAAAACTTTTTTTTGCTATTGAAGGAAGTTGAAGAAGACCTCAGTAAATGGAAAAGCATCCCAGATTCATGGATAGGAAGACTTAATATTGCTAAGATGTCAAGACTACCCAAAGCAGTCTACAAATTCAGCACAATTCCAATCAAAATTCCAAGAACTTTTTTGCAGAAATGAAAAGTTTTAAATTTTGATGAAGTCCATTTTATCTTATAGTGTCATATCTAAGAATACATTGCTAAATCCAAGGTCATAAAGGTTTACCCTGTTTTCTTCAAAATGTTTTATGGTTATAGCCAATTAGACTTTGATCAATTTAGAGTTGATTTTTATATATACTATATATGAAACAGGGCTCCCAGTTTAATTTTTTGCATGTGGAAATCCAGTTATCCCAGCGCCATTTGTTGACGAGATTGTTTTCTCATTGAATATCTTGGCACTCTCATCAAAAATAAATTGGCCGTAGATGTATGGTCTTATTTATGGACTCTCAGGTACATTCCTTTGGTCTATATGATTATCCTTATGCCAGTCCTACACTATTCTGATTACTCTAGTTTTATAGTAAGTTTTGAAATTGAGAATTTTGAGTCCTCCAAATTTGTTGTTCTTTTTCAATATTTTATTCAGGGTCCTTTGTAATTCCATAATAATTTGAGAAAAATTTAGAGATAGTACTTTGTATTTCTGCAAAAAAGTTACTAGAATCTTGATAAGAATCATGCTGAATTTGTAGATTGCTTTGGGTAGTCTTGACATCATAACAATATTAAGTCTTTCAATCCATGAATATGAAATGCTTTTCCATTTATCGAGGTCTTCTTCAATTTCCTTCAGCAGTGTCATGTAGTTTTCAGTGTACAAGTCTTTCACCTCCTTAGTTAGATTTATTTCTATGTATTTTATTGTTTTAGATGCTATTATAAATAGAATTCCTTTCTAAATTTCCTTTATGGATTTTTCATTGCCGGTGTGGAGAAACACAATTGATGTTTATGCATTGATCTTGTAACCTACAAGTTTGATGAATTTGTATATAGCTCTGGTAGCTTTTTGTGGATTCTTGGGGATTTCCTATGTGGCAGATTGTATTAGTCTGTTCTCACACTACTATAAGAAATACTGGAGACTGGGTAATTTATAAAAGAAAGGTTTAATTAACTCACAGTTTCACATTGCTGAAGAAGCCTCAGGAAACTTATGATCATGGTGGAAGGCAAAGGAGAAGCAGACATCTTCATAGGGTGGCAGGACGGAATGAGTGCAAGCCGGGGAAATGACAGATGCTTATAAAACCATCAGATCTCGTGAGACTTCCATAAGAACACCATGGGGGAAACTGCCCCCATGATCCAACTACCTTCGCCTGGTCCTGCCCCTGACACGTGGGGATTATGTGGATTATAATTCAAGATGAGGTTTTGGGTGGAGACACAGCCAAACCATATCAAAGATCATGTCATCTGTGAATAGGTGTAGTTTTACTTCTTTATTTCCAACATGGATTTCTTTTAATTCATTTTCTTGTGTAACTGCTTATAGAGCTTACGGTGCAATATTGAATAACAGTGGTGACAGTGGCCATTCTACTTTGTTTCCGATTTTAAGGCAAAAATTTGCAGTCTTTAACCAGTGAGTATTTTAGCTATGAGTTGTTGTTGTTTTTAATGTAAAATGCCCTTTATCAAATTGATGAAGTCCCCTACTATATAGGTTCATTTTTATGGCATGTGAATATCTACTTGTTCTAGCATTATTTGTTGAAAAGACTTTTCTTTCTCCCTTGAATCACCTTTGCTCTGTTGTCAGAGAGCAGTTGACTATATTTGTGTGAATCTTTTTCTGGGATCTCTATTCTGTTCCATTTATCTATCTGTTTTTTTGTTTCCTAGTACCACACCACCTTGATTACTGTACTTTTTGTTTTGTTTTGTTTTGTTTTGTGATGGAGTCTTGTCTCCCAGGCTGGAGTGCAGTGATGCTGTCTCGGCTCATTGCAACCTCCACCTCCCAGGTTCAAGCGGTTCTCCTGCCTCAGCCTCCCAAGTAGCTGGGATTACAGGCATGCACCACCATGCGTAGCTAATTTTTTTTTTTTTTTTTTTTTTTTTTTTTTTTTTTGTATTTTTAGTAGAGACAGAGTTTTACCATGTTGGCCAAGCTGGTCTTAAACTCTTGACCTCAAGTGATCTGGCTGCCTCAGTCTCCCAAAGTGCTGGGATTATAGGCGTGAGCCATCATGCCTGGCTGATAACTGTATTTTATAGTAATTCTTAATATTGGGTAGTGTTAGTTCATTGATGTCATTATTTCAGTATGGTGTTGGCTGTTTTGATCTTTTGCCTTTCCATATACACTTGTGAACTAGTTTGTTGGTATCCAAAAATATGAATTGCGAGATTTTGATTAGGATTGCATTGAATTTATAAATCAAGTTGGGAATCCCACTTGGTCATGGTGTGTAATTTTTAAATATACAGATATTCAGTTTTCTAGTATTTTGTTTAGGATTTATCATCTGTGTTCATGATAGTTACTAGTCAGTAGTTTTCCTTTCTTGTGATGTCTTTGTCTAGTTTTGAGATTTGGATAATAACTTTCTTGACTGTTCGGTGGAATACACCAGTTAACCCATCTGGATATGGTGCTTGCTGTTTTAGAAAGTTATTAATTATTGGTTCAGGTTCTTTAATAGACTTAGGCCTATTCAGATTGTGTATTTCTTTTTATATGGCTTTTGACAGATTGTGCCTTCCTGAGTAATTAGTTCATTTTATCTGTTACCAGATTTGTAGGCATGGAGTTGTTTAGTATTTCTTTATTATTGTTTTCATATTCATAGGATTAATAGTCATGGCCTCTTTTCTAAAATTTTTGATGTTAGTAATTTGTATCTTTTGTCTGTTTTTCTTGGTTAACCTAGCTCTAGGTATTGATTTCATTGATCTTTTCAAATAACAATATTTTGGTTTTTTTTTAATTTTCTGTATTGATTTTCTGGTGTTTTGTGTGTGTGTTCTTTTTTTTTTTTTTTTCAAGAGAGGGAGGGTCTCATTCTGTCACCCAGGCTGGAGTGTAATGGTGGTACAACCATGGCTAACTGCAGCCTCAACTTCCCAGGCTCAAGCAACCTTTCCACCTTAGCCTCCCAAGTAGCTGGAACTACAGGTGTGCACCACTGTGCCTGGCTAATTTTTTTATTTTTTGTAGAGACGGCCTCACTGTGTTGCCAAGTCTGGTCTTGAACTCCTGGCCTCAAGTGATCCTCCCACTTTGGCCTCCCAAAGTGCTGGAATTACAGGCATGAGCTACCACACACAGCCTGATTTTCTGCTTTGACTTGCATTGATTTGTTCAGTTTTTATTTCTTTTTTTTCTGCCTACTTTGAATTTAGTTTGCTCTTTTTCTAGTTTCCTAAAGGTAAAGCTTCGATTTATTTTTATTATTGATTTTAGATCTTTCTTCTTAGATTTATTATTATTATTGATTTTAGATCTTTCTTCTTTTCTAATATATGTGTTCAGTGCTTTAAATTTCCCTGTATGGCTTTCATTGCATCTCACAAGTTTTAATTAATATATAATAATTGTACATATTTATGGGGGTACATGTTATATTTCAATAGATGCATACAATATGTAATGATCAAATCAAGATAATTGGGATGTTCATCACCCCAAGCAATGATCACTTTTTTGTGTGTAGGGAATAATTGAAAGCTTCTCATCTAGTTGTTTGAAACATATAACGTTGTTAACTATAGTTGTCTTACCATGCTATCAAAAACTAAAACTTATTCCTTCTATCTAACTCTTTTTGTACCCAGTAGCCAACCTCTCTTCACTGCCCTCTACCACCTTTCCCAGCATCTGGTAACCACCAATTTGTTCTCTTATCTCCATGAGATCAATTTTCTTAGTTCCCGCATATGAGTGAGAACATGGGATATTTGTCTTTCTGGGCTTGGCTTATGTCGTTTAGTGTCATGTTCTGTAGTTCCATCTATGTTACTGCAAATAACATTGTTTCTTTTTTTTATGGCTGAATAGTATTCTATTGTGTGTATATGTACCACATTTTCTTTATCCATTCATCCATTGATAGACACTTAGGATGATTCCATATCCTGGCTATTGTGAATAGTGCTGCAGTAAACATGGGAGTGCAGATATCTCTTTGATATACTGATTTTCCCTTCTATTGGACATTTATACAGCAGTGGGATTGCTGGATCATATGGTAGTTTCATTTTTAGTTTTTTGAGGAGCCTCAATACTGTTTTCCATAGTGGCCATACTAATTTATATTCCCACCAGCAGTGTACGAAAGGTCCCCTTTTTTTCACCACATCTCATGTTCTTCTTGCATTGTACAATCATCTCTTCCCAGTAGTATCCAAAGTCTTAACTCATTCCAGCATCAACTCAAAAATCCAAAGTCTAAAGTCTCATCTGAGACTCAAAGCACATTTCCTTCCACCTATTAGCCTGTAAAATCAAAAACAAATTCTTAACTTCCAAGATATAATGGTGTTGCAGATATTAGGTAAACATTCCCATTCTGAAAAGGAGGAATTGGCCAGAAGAAAGGGGCAATAGGCCCCACACAAGTCTGAAATCCAACAGGGCAGAAATTAGACCTTAAAGCTCCAACATAATCCTTGAGTCTGTATCCTGCATCCAAGGAACACTGGTGCAAGGGGTGGGCTTCCAAGGCCTTGAGAAGCTCCATCCATGTGGCTCTCAGAGGTTGGAGTCTGGTGCCTGTGCATTTTCAATGCTGAGGGTGCAAGCTGCAGGTGGCTCTACCCTACTTGAGTCTGGAGGGTAGCGGCCTTGTTCCCATAGCTTCACCTAGCAGTGCCTTGGTAGGGAGTCTGTGTTGGGAATCCAACCCCACATTTCTCCTAGCACTAGCAGAGTTTCTGTGTGGGGGCTATGTCCTTTGGCAGACTTCTGCCTGGGACCCAGGCTTTCTAATACATCCTCTGAAATCTAGGTTGGAAGCTGCCAAGTTGTCTTCACTCTTGAATGCTTTACAACTACAGCCTTAACACCACTTAGAAGCCACCAAGGATTATAGCTGTGCTATCCAGAGCAGTGCCCCAAAGTGTACCGGGGCCCTTTAGAGCTGAGGCTGGAGCTAGAGTAGCCAGGATGTAGGGAGCAGCCTCTTAAGGTGGTGCAGGGCAGTGGCTCTGGAGGCCTGACCCACTAAACCATTCTTTCCTTCTAGGCCTCTGGGCTTGTGATGGGAGGGGCTGCCTTTTGAGGCTTTTTAAAAAAAAATTGTCTTGGATATTAGCACTTGACTCCCTTTTAGTATTGCTAATCTATCTAGCAAGTGGTTAGTTCACAGCCCACTTGTATTCCTCTACTAAAAATACTCTCCTTCTCTATCACGTGGCTAGATTGCAAATTTTTACACTCTGCTTGCCTTTTAAATAAAAGTTTCAACTTTAAGTAATTTATTTGCTCCCATGTTTGATCATAGGCTATTAGAAGCAGCCGTATTACTTCTTGAGCACATTGCTGCTTAGAGACTTCTGCCAGATACCCTAAGTCGTCACTTATAAGTTCAAAGTTCCACAGATCCCTAGGACATTGACAGATGCATCCAGGTTCTTTGCTAGGGCATAACAAAGGTGACCTTTATTCCAGTTTCCAATAACTTACTTATTTCCATCTGAGATGTTATCAGTATCAGCTTGGCCTTCACTATCCATATTTCTATTGGCATTTTGGTAATAGCCACTTACTGGTCTCTAAGAAGTTCCAAACTTTCCCTCATCTTCTTGTCTTCTTTCGAGACCTCCAAACTCTTCCAACATCTGCCTGTTCCAGCTGATTTTTGTATTTTTAGTAGAGATGGAGTTTCACTATGTTGACCAGGCTGGTCTTGAACTCCTGACCTCAAGTGATCCAGCTGCCTTGGCCTCCCAAAGTGCTGGGATTACAGGCATGAGCTACTTATCCAGTTCCAAAGCTGCCACCACATTTCCAGGTGTCTTTATAGCAACACTTCACTCCTGGTACCAGTTTTCTGTATTGGTCCATTCACAGTGCCATAAAGAAGTACCTGAGGCTGGACAATTTATAAAGAAAAGAGGTTTATTTGGCTCATGGTACTATGGACTGTATAGGAAGTACAGTGCTAGCATCTGCTTCTAGTGAGGACCCCAGGAAGCTTCTAAACATGATGGAAGGTGAACGGCAGAGCAGGCATGTCACATGGAGAGCCCATATTTCAGCCCACGTTTCAGGGCTCAAAGATCCCAGAGAGAGAGGAGAAAGTTCTAGTTTCTTTTAAAACAACCAGATCTCAAGTGAACTCATAGAGTGAGAACTCACTACTATAAGAATGGCACCAAGCCACTAATGAGGGATCTACCTCCATGACTCAGACACCTTCCACCAGGCCCCACCTCCAACATTGGAGATCACATTTTAACATAAGATTCAGAGGGGACAAATATCCAAACCATATTAGTAGCTATTGTAAATGAGACTACTTTCTTATTTTTCAGATTGTTTGCTGTTGGCATATACAAATGCTACTTACTGATTTTTGTATGTTGATTTTGTATCCTGCAACTTTACTGAATTTGCTATTACTTCTAACAGTCTCAGTGTCTGTCTGTCTGTCTGTCTCTCTCTCTCTCTCTCTCTCTCTCTCTCTCTCTCTCTCTCTCTCTCTCTCTCTGAGATGGAGTCTAGCTTTGTCACCCAGGCTGGAGTGCACTGGTGCAATCTCAGGTCACTGCAACTTCTGCCTCCCAGGTTCAAGTAATTCTCCTGCTTCAGTCTCCCAACATTGCAGGCACCCACGACCACACCCAGCTGATTTTTGTATTTTTAGCAGAGATGGGGTTTCACTATGTTGATCAGGCTGGTCTTGAACTCCTGACCTCAAGTGATCCAGCTGCCTCGGCCTCCCAAAGTGCTGGGATTACAGGCGTGAGCTACCACGCCAAGCCCCGTAACAGCTTATTGATGAGTTTTCTTTTGTTTTTAAAATATATAATCAAGTCATCTGTGAACAAGGTTAATTTGACTGGAAAGGAAAAAAGTCTTTTCTTCTTTCTTTGAGATGAAGTCTTACTCTGTCACCTAGGCTGCGTGCACTGACACGATCTTGGCTCACTGCAACATCTGCCTCCTGATTCTCCTGCCTCAGCCTCCTGAGTAGCTGGGATTACAGGCATGTGCTACCATGCCTGAGTAATTTTTTTGTTTTTAGTAGAGATAGGGTTTCACCATGTTGGCCAGGCTGGTTTCGAACTTGACCTCAGATGATCTGCCCACCTCAACCTCCCAAAGTGCTGGGATTATAGGCATGAGCCACTACGCCTGGCCAGAAGCCCTTTCTTTCTTTTTCTTGCTTAATTGCTTTGGGTAGGACTTTCAGTACTATATTGAATAATAGTGGTAAAAATGGGCATTATTGTCTTCAGATCTTAGAGAAAAGGCTTTTCAGTTTTTTTTCTATTCAGAATGATAGCTGTGGGTATGTCATATCTGTCCTTTATTTTGTGTTCTGTTCCTTCTCAGTTTTTTGAGAGTTTTTATCATGAAATGATATTGAATTTTATCAAATTCTTTTTAAACATATACTGAAACTATCGTATTTTTTTCTTTGATTCTGTTAAAGTGTTGTATCATGTTTACTGATTTTTGTATTTAGAAACATCCTTACATCTCTAGGATGAATCCCACTTGATCATGGTGAATGGTATTTTTAACATGTGTTGAATTCGGAGTGCCGGTATTTTGTTGAGGATCTTTATGTCTGTGTTCATCAGTGATACTGGCCTCTAGTTTTCTCTCACTCTCTGTTTTTATTTTTATTTTTTGTCCTTGTCTGGTTTTGGTATCAGGGTAATGTTTGCCTCATAGAATAATTTTAGAAGTATTCTCTCCTCTTCAGTTTCTTAGAATAGTTTGAGTAAAGTTGTTGCTACTTTTTCCTTAAATGTTTGGTACTTTTCTGCAGTGAAGCCATCCAGCCCTGGGCTTTTCTTTGATGGGAGCCTTTTTATTATGCTTCAGTCTCATTACTTGCTATTGGTCTGTTCAGGCTTTCTATTTCTTTATGGTTCAGTCTTGATAGGTGTTACATGTCTATGAATTTGTCCATTTTTTCTAGGTTATCTAATTTGTTGGCATAAAGTTATTCACAAAATCTCTAATGTTCATTGTATTTCTAGGGTACTGGTTGTAATGCTTATTTTCATTTATACTTTACGTGTTTTTTTTTTTTAATTAGTATAGCTAAATATATGTGGGCTTATCTTTCCAAAAAACATTTTTTTTCTTTCATTTATCTTTTGTATTTTTTCAGTCTCAATTTTATTTCTGTTCTTATCCATATTATTTATTTTTACTAATTTTGGATTTTATTTATTGTTATTTTTCTAGTTCCTTAAGGTGGATTGTTCAGTTGTTTATGTGGAATTTTTCTTTTTTATTGATGGAGGCACTTACTGCCATGAAGTTCTTTCTTTGTATTGCTTTTGCTTGCCCCATAGACTTTGATATGCTATTTCCAGATTTCCTTTTTAATTTCTTTATTGACCCATTTTTTATTCAGGAGCATGTTGTTTAATTTTCACATATTTATAGTTTTCAAAGTTCCTTTTCTTTCTTTCTTTTTTTAATACAGTGTCTAACTCTGTTGCCCAAGGCTGGAGTGCAGTTACACAGTCTGAGCTCAGTGCAGCTTCCACATCCCAAGTGGCTAGGAGTACAGGCATGCACTACCATGCCCAGCTAATTTTTTGTATTATTTTATAGAGATGAAGTTTCACCATGTTTCCCAAGGCTGGTTTTGAACTCCTGGTCTCAAGTGATCTGCCTGCCTTAGCCTCCCAGATTGCTGGGATTACAGGCATGAACCACCACACCTAGCCCAAAGTTGTTGTTTTGTTTTTTTTTTTTTAAAGAATAAAAATCTTGTTTTATTCTACTGTGGTCAAAAAAGATAGTTGATATAATTTTGACATTTTTGAGTTTGCTAAGATTTGTTTTTTCTCCTAATGTGATCTGTCCTGGAGAATGTTCCATGTGTTGATGAGAAGAATGTATATTCCACAGAGTTGGATGAAATGTTTTGTAAATGTCAGTTATCATTATATAGTGATGTCTTTTGTCTCTTTTTATAGTGTTTATAGTTTACCTGATATAAATATAGCTAATCTTGCTCTTTTTTGTTTTCTAATTGCATGGAATCTCTTTTTCCACTCCTTTACTTTCAGTCTGTGTGTCTTTATAGGTGAAGTGAGTTTCTTATCAGCACCATATCATTGGGTTCTGTTTTTCTATTCATTTTATCACTCTGTGTCTTTTAATTAGAACATTTAGTTCATTTACATTGTTATTATTGATAGGTAAGAACTTAATCCTGTCATTTTGTTGTTTGTTTTCTGGTTGTTCTGTAACTCCCTCTCCTCTCTCCTCCCCCTCCACAATCCCCTCCCCCTCTCTTCTTTCTTTGTGATTTTACAATTTTCTCTGGTAGTATATTTTAATTCCTTGCTTTTTATTGTTAGTGTTACCTATTATAGGTGTTGTGCTTTGTGCTTACTATGAGGCTTACAAAAGACATAAGGTATTCTGAATATATGAGAACTCAATGTTGATCACAAAGAAAAAAAACAAACTTTACATTGTTATTTCATCCCCCTGACAATCGTTTTGACCTTTCATTGACACAATTTACATCTTTTTATATTACCTAACTTTTAACAGTTTATTATTTTATTTTGGTAGGTTCAGTCTTCATACTAGAGATACCAGTCACAGTATTATATTATTCTAATCTGATACTTTATTTTGGTAGGTTTAGTCTTCATACTAGAGATACCATTTACAGTATTAGATTAAATTTGTCTATCTACTTCTACCAATAGTTTTATAACTTTAGATTTTTTTTGTTACGTGTGTTTTTGTTTCAGATTGAAGAACTAGGTTTGACATTTTTTATAAGTTGAAATTCCTTTAGCTTTTGTTTGTCTTCATAAGTCATTATCTCTCATTTATGGTCAAAGGATAGCTTTGCTGGGTATAGTAATCTCAGTTGGCAGGGTTTTTTGTTTTTTTTTTTTTTCCTTTAACTTTTTTTTTTTTTTTTGAGACGGAGTTTTGCTCTTGTTACCCAGGCGCTGGAGTGCAATAGCACGATCTCGGCTCACCGCAACCTCCGCCTCCTGGGTTCAGGCAATTCTCCTGCCTCAGCCTCCTGAGTAGCTGGGATTACAGGCACATGCCACCATGCCCAGCTAAGTTTTTGTATTTTTAGTAGAGACGGGGTTTCACCATGTTGACCAGGTTGGTCTCGATCTCTTGACCTCATGATCCACCCGCCTCAGCCTCCCAAAGTGCTGGGATTACAGGCTTGAGCCACCACGCCCAGCCTCCTTTAGCTTTTTAATGTGTCATTCCACTCCCTTCAGGCATGTATGGTTTCCACTGGATGTCCAAATGACTTAGAGCTCTTTACATGTTATGCTGCTGCTTTTTTTCCTGCTTTTAGGCTTCCCTTTTTGTTTTTGACCTTTAAGAATTTGATTAGTGTGTGCCTTGGGGTAGTCTTATTTGAGTTTAATCTGTTGGGTAATCTTTGACCTTTCTATGCCTGGATATTTATTTTTTTCTATGGATCTGGAAAGTTTTCCATTATTATTTCTTTGAATAAGCTTTCTACCCCTTGTTCTTTCTTAACTCTGTCTTGTAGGCCAGTGAGTGACTCTTAAATTTGCTCTTTTTAGGCTATTTTCTAGATCTTATATGTGTTCTTCCTTTTTATTCTCCCTATGTGTCCTCTCTTTATGTATTTTCAAATTGTCTTTGAGCTCACTGATTCTTTCTTCTGCTTGATTAGTTCTACTGTCAAAACCCTCTTATGCATTTTCAGTTCAGCCAATGTATTTCACAGTTTCAGGACTTCTATTTTTTAATTTTTTAAATCTCTTGTTAAATTTTTATGATTAAATTTCTAAAGTTTTTTACTGTGCTCTCTTGAAGTTCCCCAGGTTTCTTCAAAATTGCTATTTTGAATTCTTGATCAGAGAGAGCCTGCACATCTTTGTCTCAGGTTGGTAGGGTCAGTCACTAGCTCCTTGCTTTGTACATTCAGGAAGGTCGTGGTTCCCTGATTGATGTTGTTTCTTACAAATGTACATGTATGTCTTCACATTGATTTGTTATTCTAGTTTTTGCTGTCTGCCTTGGTTTGGTCTTTCAGGTGTGTATGTGATTTGTTGCATTCCCTTAGACTTAGATCACTGCCTTCTTTTCAGCACTAGATGGCACCCTAAGCCCAGGTTTGCCTACCTTTCACAAAAGTTTAGAGCACTTTCATCTTGGGTTAGGGGATATTCAAAAGTGGATTCCCTGGCTGGAGTTGGCAGGGAAGGGAATTACCCAGGAGTTTGTGCCCAGAGGACCCATGGAATGTGCCTTCTACTGCTGCTGATCTACTTCCTCTCTAATTTGGCATCTCTTTTGGCTGAGAGATAAAGAGCAGCCCTAAGTTTCCTTTGCTGGAGTTGCTAGCCTTACTTCCGTGATTGTCCATAGCTGTCCTCAGATTTTTTCCCAAAAGGCACTAGCAATGCTTCCTGTGGGCTGAGGCAGGAATGGCTTTCCTGCAAAGTAACCCTAGATGGTGGAGAAGCTGGCTGTCTACCTCAGTCTCTCAGTTTCTCCAGGATAGGAACCATGAGTCTCGGGAGACTTTTTTATCCAGTGCCTGACAACTTAGGAGCAGAGCATCATGGATGAAGAAGTCCATTCTCTCTTCTACCCATAATTTTTCACTTCTTTGTGACACCAGGGATTGCTACAACCTCAGTTTTGAGTTCTGGAATATTGGTGGTGATAACGTTTTCACTGTATAGTTGTTTCTCATTTTTTTCAGATTGCCTCTATTCTGCTATTTTGGTAACCTCACTGCATTTTACAAATTTTGATATGTTGTATTTTTATTTTCACTTAGCTCAAAATATTTTAAAATTTCTCGTGAGATTTCTTCTTTGATCTACTTGTTATTCAGAAGTGTTTTTTTAAATCTCCACATATTTTGGAATTTTCCAACTCTCGGTATTTATATATTTCTAGTTTAACTCCATTGTGGTCTGAGTGGTAATATTGTATGATTTTTATTTTTGAAAACAATTTATTAAAGTATAGTACTTTATGCCCCAGAATGTAGTCTCTCGGTGGATGAACGTTCCATGTCAGCTTGAAAGGAATGTATATTCTACTTCTTGTTGGATGATGTACTCTGTATGTCAATTAAATCCAGTTGACTGGTGCTGTTGTTAAGTTCAACTGTGTCCTTATGTCCTTATTCATTTTCTGCCTGCTGGATCTGTCCATTTCACGTAGAGGGGTGTTGATGTCTCCAACTGTAATAGCAGATTCATCTGTTTCCTTGCAGTTCTGTCAGTTTTTGCCTTATATATTTTAGCACTCTGTTATTAGGCACGTACACATTAAATAGTGTGTGTGTGTGTGTGTGTGTGTGTGTGTGTGTGTATGGGTTTTTGTTTTGTTTTTTTTTTGTTGTTGTTATTTCGAGATGGAGTCTTGCTCTTGCTGTGTCGCCCAGGCTGGAGTACAGTGGCACGATCTTGGCTCACTGCAGCCTCTGCCTCCTGGGTTCAAGCAATTCTCCTGCCTCAGCCTCCAGAGTAGCTGGGACTACAGGTGCACACCACCATGCCCGGCTAATTTTTGTATTTTTTGGTAGAGACAGGTTTTACTATGTTGGGCCAGGCTGGTCTCGAACTGCTGACCTAAAGTGATTCACCCACCTCACCCTCCCAAAGTGCTAGGATTACAGGCATGAGCCACCTCTACTGGCCATATTGTTACTTTTTTTGAAGAATTGATCCCTTTATTATTACGTAATCTCTCTCTTTATCTGTGATGATTTTTCTTGCCCAGATGTCTGCTCTATCTGAAAATATGCTTACTTCCACATTTTTTGGATTGGTGTTACATGATATTTTTGTCAATATCTTTGCTTTTAATCTATGTGTCTTAATTTTTTTTAACTCTTAAAATACCGAGTTTTATTTCACATGTATATTTTTGCCTCGCCACCATTTCCATGTCTGATCACCACTACTACTATGTCCTATCATAACATTCCATACATACTGAAAACCAAACAAAGGAAAGAGTTCCAACTTTAAAAACAGGCATTTTGGACAACACATTCTTGGCAATGGAACCTGAACAACATTTATCAAACACAATAGGGAAAGTTCTCACTCTGCATTATAAAAAGGACAGTCAGATATCAACTGTTACAGAAATGAAATAAAATGAAAAAATTTTAACAAATTGTTTCAACTGTTTTCCTAAAGAGACTTCTTCCACTGACAGAGATCTTGAATAGCTTCCTGCTCAGTCATCCAGAAGCAATTCTTCACATAATTGATGAACTGCTTGCATTTTAATGTCTTCTGCAGAACTAGGTCCTTTTAGTATTTTAGGAGTGTTTTTTCTGTTTTTTGAAGGATTCTTGTCCTTTTGATCTTGGTGTTGATGGTTTTGAGTCTTTTCTATTCTGATTAGACTTTTGTGCATTTTTGGCTGGAGTATCTCGTATAGATTACTTCACTGGCATATTTTCTTCAGTCTCCTCATCATCAAAATCATTGTCGTCATCTTCATCATGTAATACCCATGAAGAAGTCTAGTGTTATTTGAAAGTCAAATTGGATTAGTTGTAAATATACAGTGCAAGCTCTAGGGCAACCACTAAAAAAGAAAACACACATACATAAATAACATTAATATGCTAAGAAAGGAAAGTGGAATCATATGAAATGCTTAATTAAAACCACAAATGGTGAAAAAAAGAGTAAAACAGAAAAACAGAAACAGTGGCAACAAATACAGAACAATGATTAATATAATAGCTATTAATCTAACTATATTCATAATCACTTTAGATGTCTATGTCCTAAATATACTAATTAAAAGACAGATTGTCAGAATGGATCAGATAAAAAAAATAAGACCAGCTATATTTTGTCAAAAAGAAACCACTTTAAATATTAAGACACATACCCTGTTGTGATTCCGTCCTGTGCAGCTGTCCTCTGGGGCTGTAGTCGTTTATCTCCATTTGCCTCCTCTATCAACTAAGTGCATGCCACCACCCCATGGAAGATTCGGTAGACATGGACATGAGCCCCCTGAGGCCCCAGAACTATCTTTTCAGTTAGTTCTGAAAGGCCAACAAATATTATCACTTTAGGTCGATAATGATGAAAATGAGCACCAGTTATCTTTAAGAATGGTCAGTTCAGGGGCTGGTGCAAAGGATGAATTGCACATTGTTGAAGCAGAGGCAACGAATTATGAAGGCAGTCCAATTAAAGTAACACTGGCAACTTTGAAAGGTCCAGCTTAATTTTTATTTATTTATTTTTGCATGTGGATATTCCAGTTTTCCCAGCACCATTTGTTAAGGAGACTGTCTTTTATTCATTGTAGTCTTGGCATTCTTGTCAAAAATCATTTGGCCATATATATAAGGGTTTATTCCTAGACTCTCAATTCTGTTCCATTGGTGTATATATCTATATACCATACCATCTTAATTGTTGCTGTGTAGAATGTTTTGAATCACAGTTGGAAGTGAGTCTTCCAACTCTGTTCTTTTTCAAGATTGTTTTGGCTATTCATAGTCCCTTGAGAATTTTAGGATGCTGTTTTCTGTTTCTGCAAAAAATGTAATTGGTATTTTGATAAGGAGTACATTGAATCCGTAGATCACTGTGAGTAGCATGGACAGTTTGACAGTGTTAACTCTTGCAGTCCATAAGCTTGGAATATCTTTCCATTTATTTCTTCTTTGATTTCTTGTAAGAGTGTTTTTTAGTTTGTAGTGTAGAAATCTTTTACCTTCTTAGTTGAGCTCATTCCTATTTTATCCTTTTTGTTGCTATAGTAAATGGAATTGTTTTCTTAATTTCCTTTTTTTTTATATTATAGATCACTCAAATTGCCTGTTTTTACATTGCTTATCAATTAATATAGATTGATAATTACTTTTTATGCTTTTAAAAAAATTCTGGGCCAGGGGTGGTGGCTCATGCCTGTAATTGCATCCCTTTGGAAGGCCAAGGTGGATGGATCACTTGAGTTCAGGAGTTTAAGACTAGCCTGAGCAACATAGTGAAACCTCAGCTCTACAAAAAACACAAAAATTAGCTAGGCATCATGGCAAGTGCTTGTGGTCCCAGCTTCTTGGGAGACTGAGGCAAGAGGAAGGCTTGAGCCTGGGAGACAAAATTTGCAGAGTCAAGATCATGCCACTGCATTCCAGCCTGGTGACAGAGCCAGATCCTGTCTAGAAAAAAAAAATCTCTACCAGATTTATAAGTGATTTACTCACCTACATTACAGTCATACAAGTTGTATATTTGTCTATTTATTTACCTTTACCTGGGACTTAACGTTTTTATTAATATATGGGTTTTTTGTTCCTGTTTATCATCTTTTCACTTCAACTTGTAGGTGTTCTTTTGGAATTTCCTATAGAATATTTCTAGTAGTGGTGATAAACTCCATCAAATTTTATCTGGTAAAGTCTCAATTTCCTCTTTTTTTTTTTTTTTGAAAGGGCACTTTTGCTAAACATAGCATTCTTGATTGGCACTGCTTTTCTTTCTGTACTTTCCCACTTCCTAGCCTGCAGGGTTTCTGCTGCTAAGTCTGCTTAGAATCTAATATGAGCTCCTTTGTATGTACTTAGTTCCTTTTTGTTTGTTTGTTTGTTTTTTGGTTTTTTTTTTTTTTTTTTTTTGCTGCTTTCAAGATCTTTGTCACTAGACAGTTTAATTATAATACGATGATATGTCTCAATGTAGATCGCTTTAGATTTATTCTGGTTGGAATTATCTGAGATTCTTGAATTTGTATATCCATTTCTCTCAGATTTGGGAAATTTCCGACCATTATTTCTTCAAATAGGCCCTCTACGCCTTTATTCTCCTTCTGAGGTTCCCATAATGCACATTTTCTTCTATTTGATGCTGTAAGTCCCTCAGATTCTCTTCATTTTTCTTCTTCTTCTTTTTTCTTTTTTGCTCCTCTTCCTTTCTTTATTTTTTCTTCTTGCTTTTTTTGGGATTTATCCTGCTTGGTGTTCTCTGAACTTTCTGGATCTTTGGTAGGGTGTCTGAAACTAGTTTCAGGAAATTCCCAGTCATTATTACTTTATTTATTGCTTCTGTTTTTTTCTGTTTTAATTTTCTTGATGTTTCAATTATGCATATGTTACATTTTCTGTAGTTGTTCCACATTGTTGGATATTGTTCCTTTTTTTCAGTCTTTTTTCCCTTTGCTTTATAGTTTTGTAAGTTTCTACTGACATGTGCTTTAAGCTCAGAGATACTTTTCTTAAGCTTTGCCCAGTATACTAATGAGCCAATCAAATGCATTCATTTTTGTTAGTGTTTTTGATCTCTAGCACTTCTTTTTAATTCTTTCTTAGAATTTCCATCTCTCTGCCTACATTATCCAACCATTGTTGCATGTTGCCTAATTTTTCCACTAGTGCCCTTAGAATATTAACTGTGGTTATTTTAAATTCCTGATCTGATAATTCCAACATTCCTGCCATATCTAACTATGTTTGTGATGCCTGTTCTGTCTCTTCAAGCTGTGGTTTTGCCTTTTAGTATGCTTTGTTAATTTTTTGTTGAAAGTTAGACATGATGTACTGGGTGGAAAGAATTGCAGTACACAGACCATTAGTCTATTGGTAGTAAAAAGACCTACTGTAAATTAGTCTATTTCAGTAAATAGACCATTAGTCCTGTGGTAGTGAGGTATAAGGGAAGGGAAATATTCTATAATTTTATGATTATATATCAACTTAAAAACAAATTAGGACAGGGTGAAGCTCTCACTCTAGTACCCAGGCTGGAATGCAGTGGTATGATCTTCACCCACTGCAGCCTCTACCTCCTGTGCTCATAGCTGAGGCTACTGGCACACAGCACCATGCCCAGCTAATTTTTTTTTTTTTTTAAGAAATGGGGTCTCTGTGTTGCCCAGGCTGTTCTTGAACATCTGTCATCAACTGCTCCTCCCACCCCAGCCTCCCAGTGTGTTGGGATTATAGACATGAGCCACCATGCTTGGCCTGTTACAGTCTTTAAGTGAGCCTGTAGCCCTAGGTCTAAACTTCACAAGTGACCTTCACTCCTTTTCCCAGAATTAGGTGGGACCAGATGGCTGGAGAGAGCTGGAGTTGGGTATTTTCTGTTCCACATAGAAAGTTAGAGCTGGCTGGGGTTGGGTTTTGCCCTGGAGTTGGTCAGTTAGATTCTAAAACCACAGTAAATTATGATCTGGTAAAATATTTTTTCTTGTGGGAAGGCCTTGTTCAGAATAGAATGTGTCTCCCGACTACCCCCAATATCTGAGATTTTTTCCTGGTGGAGCTCCAGGAGGTAAAAAAAACTCACAAAAGCATTGGGTTCCCTAGAAGTTTTTAACTCTCAAACTTGTCCACACTGAGTCTATGGCAATTTGTTTATTACAGTTCAGGCTTTGCTAGCAGTACTAGTTCTTGTGGTGGTTTTCTACTCAGGGTTTCTACTAAGTTTTGACTGTGTTTCTGCCGTCTGTAAGAAAAGGGAGTATTTCTCAGTTCTTCTAAAGGAATACTTTTCGGAAGGGCCACAAAGCAATGAAATAACTGAGGATGCAGGTTGGGTGAGGAATTACTACTATGGCTATGGGTCCTAATAAATCAGTGCTTTCCTGAGTTATTTGAAAAGGAACTATTTTATTACCTCATGTCCAGAGATAAAGATCCTAAGGTCTGTACTGCTGTGACTGAAGGAGACTGAGAGAGTTGGTGCTATAGGTTGGTCTGTATCATGGCACTCTTTTATAATTTGCCTGTAGCTGTAATTGCTCAGGAGAACCATGCCTCTTTCTACTGAAGTCAGTGTTGTTTGTACCAAATGGGTTATTTGGGATTAAGATGGATTGGGATGGGCACTGCACCAAATCAGATGTTTATAATTTTGCATTTTAGGTCTTATAAGCATATAACACATACTATTATGTAGTATAAAAGCAAACAGTGTACTTTGCATACATGAATTCAGTTAGTTTTCAGAGCAGCCTAATTAGGAAAGTACTGTCTATTTTATGGATAAGGAAAATGAGACTTAGAAAGGTCAAGTAAATTACCTGAGGGTACACAGCCAGCTAAAGGTAAGTGGCAGGGCTGCAATTCAACTTCCGGACTCCAAACACTATCTTGTAAGTACTACCCTACTCTTTTCAGTTACTACCGTTTCATGGCTTTCACTCTTCCCATTCTCCTTCTCTTGTCATTCACCCCACCCCACCCCTACTTCTCCTTCTCTTCTTTAACTCACTATGTCAAAGAGAAAGGGAAAGACCATTTCTGTGACAAATTAATTTGCTGAAAGTTCAAGTTTATTAGCAGTATATGATAATACTCATTTTATCATATTCTACATTAACAAGGTAAATTACCCATAATTTCTGCTTTTGTAACCTGGCATCCCTTTGTTCACATTTCTATTGGGATCATATTATTTTATTTGTACGCACTGTTTAGAAGGATATTTTATGTATGATTTCCTATAGTCACCTTTGCCACTCTGAGAGCTGCAGCAAATCTAATCAATAAGCAGAAGTCATCTAGAAGCAATTTGGCTTTATGCAAAAATCATGTAGGCCCAGTGCCCCAAATGTACCTGAGATGGATGTTTTTTTAAATTTAATTTATTTTATATGAAGGAAAAGAAAAACAAGTTTTAGATTGGAACACACTAGTCTTCTAGGATGTACATAATGGAACACACTAGTATTCTAGGATGTACATAAATTTGAGTTTGTTGAAGTTGGCTCTGGAAAGGTGTTGTACACCCTCATTTTCTAGTGGCCTGAAAAAGAATAATGAAAGAAAAAGAATGAACCTTCTATACTTAGTACAAGGAAATGCTTTTTAAGTACTTGAGGTCTGGCACAATATTTGCCATTCGTTTTTCTCTTGAGGATGATAAATCTTTATTCAGAAAGGCTTTGGGTTAGTTAATCTGCATAGATAATATCAACCAAGTTAAAACCAATAAAGAGTAATATAAAATGACCATTTAAAATACTATAGGGGAAAGTTAGATTTTTTTTTTTTAAGCTAGATTACCCAAAATAAAATTTGGCCAAAGCAGACATCAATTCCTAGACTTGAGTTTTAACTTAAATGGATTTATTTATAGCCTCTAAGACAATCATTTTTTTCTTACTCCATTCATGAAATAATTCACTAACACATTTCCCTTGAAGAGTTGCTAAAGCAACGCTCTTTCCCTCGGTGGAGGCATCTGATTGTTTTAGCACATGCAGTATCATTCCATCATCAGAATATATAAGAAATGTTTGACCTTTAATTAAAGTTGCAGAATATAGCTGCTATTGTGTAGCATTCTATAAATGTTTATAAAAATATGAAACCATGGGAGATGGGAATAAAAAATGGTCTTCATCCTTTCTGTGTTAAATATCTGAAGAAAAATGTGTTCTGGCTTATGAATTTGGAAACATTTTCATCTCTAAGTAAATAGGTAGCTGCTTAAGTGTATTTCTTAACACTGTAAATCAAAGGTGAATATTTAAATATAACCAAAAATTCTACATACATAACCTAGGAGACAATACAACCTAACAGTTAAGACTGTGCCAAGATTTTAGAACCCAATAGACCTGGGCTGGAATTCTGGATCCCCCATTTATTGGCTGTGTGACCTTGTGCAAGTTTCTTAACCTCACTGAACCACCATTCAAGTGTAAATTTAACTAAATAGTACCCACTTTACAAGGTTTGTGGTGGGAGAGATTTAAATCAGTTTATGAAAAATGCCTACAATTGTGCCTGGCACATAGAACTCAACAAAGTAAGAATTATTATTATAAAAGCAAAACAACCTGTTAAATAAAAACCATAAATAAAATATTAGTGTCATCAAAATTCAGTCATTAAACATACTTTATGATTAAAAAAAGAGAGAAGATTGCCAAAATCATGAAGCAGTTGGAAAATAAAACCATTACACTCGAAATTTCAGTAACAGTTAAGTTTGGTCTAGCTGTATTTTTGCTTTAGAATTTTTTGGTGATCATGAGATTTGACATCTTAAGTAAAAGGTTTATTTGTTATTACCATGTCTGGCATGCTCTAATGGTTTTGACAAGGTATATACATAGATGTTTTTTAAAAATCCCTTTGGTTGTTGCAATTTTCTCCTTACTGCATGTATTTGAAAACAGAGGGAAGTGTAGAACACATCTGTGGGTACTTTTCATACCACTCATAGTACCATGGAAGCCATGGAAGTCTGTAAAAGAATTCCTATAGGCTTAGAGTGTAGTGGAAATGTTAGGGGACTATGTAACATTTGTATTACCATAAAATTCCCACCCTTACCCTTTCTCCTTCCCCACCTGCAAAAAAAAAAAAAGAATAAAATAAACTATTGTAGTATTCAACTGCTTCATTGTGTTAAAAAGTGTTTCTGTTTTGGAAATATTTACCAATGAACCAAAAAGGATTTGGTATTTGGAAATATCTTCCATTGGTATAGCTTGTAATACAATTCACAGAAACCTTTAAAAACAACTGGAATATCATAATCTTTAAACTTTCATATCTACCATACTTTAGGGACAGGATCTTAAATCCTCCTATCTTATTCATCTTCACTTTTGAAGCTCTTTCAGAAATGTTCATGCTAATTAATTCTTAAACAGTTTAAGTATTAACTTACCCATTTCTAGCACATATAAAACAGTAATAGCCTTTGAGTTGTTTTCTGGTTTTTGAAGCAGCTAGCATCTTTATAAATTTTTTCATTACTCATTTTTTTTCCTCAAAAATGGCTCTTAAAGCAAAATGTAGTGTCCTGTATTTCCTGTGTCATTTGATTAATGTATCTAACCATAAGAACTGGTTACCACATACTAGTTTTCTAACAGATGGAAAATCCTTATGTTTTCATTTAACAGTCCCTCTATTAAGCAGCTCTCTCTGGGAGCTGTCTCCATTGCCCCATTAGTATATTAAAACAGCCAGATCTCTGAACTATAAATGATAAAAGTGGATTTCATATCTGACATTTTAAGTTACCAGGCATTTTTCTTTTATGGCTTAATCATTGAGATTTTAAAAAATAATATGTATAGAAGGGGAAAGATTTTATTTCAGACACTGGAAAAAGCAACATAGCATTTTAGTAGATTTCATAAAATGGAGCAATAGTTAATTTTTATAATTTTTAACTTTAATATAGCTATTAAAAGTACTTTTTTTTTTTTATAACTACATTTTAGCAGCTTTTAATCTAACCTTAATAATAAATATTAGTCCCTTTGCCCAGGGTTTGGAAATAATCAGAAAGAGTTCTCAGGCAAATTTGGCTTTAAAAATATTTTACCGTTTTGTATTTTGTTGAGATTTCTTGGGTACAGAGAAGAAAAAACGAAGATTCATTTATTTTTTATTTGCTACAAAAAAAAAAAAAAAAGCTGCTATTCATTCCAAACACACTCTTGGATTACAGGGCAATTAAAAAGAAATCAATACTAAGAAAAAAAGCTGCTTGTTTTCTTCATTGGCAGAAGCTTCAAGTAAGTGCCAACTCAAGAATCCAACGATGCATCATCCCTCGGCAGATTATTTATAATACATATGTAAAGTCATTATCACTAGTGAAATCTATGTGTATCTGACCTTGAATCTTCAATCTCTTTTTTTACTTTGAGGAAACCTATTCTTGGTTTACTTGATACCCAGACTAGTTTGGTATAGAATTGAACAATTAAGCTCTACGTCAATTTGTCTGCACTGTGACTAGATTAACTAGCTCAGTTTTAAGCCATGTTTAGAAATGGTGATTCCTCCTTCTAAATTTAATTTTATGTCCAAATGTTTTTGTTACAGCCTGGCCAAATGCAGGTTCCCATTTAACTTACTTTCATATTTATTCAAAGACTGAAAGAAGGCTAACATGGATGAAGCATGAAGGGTAGACTGGTATGAAATGAGACAGGAGGGGGAGGTAGGGGATCAGATCATATATAGCTATATGAAGCTATAAGGAGGTCAGATTTTATTCTCAGGGAAGCCATCTAAAGTAGAATGGCGTGATATTATAAGCATTTTTAAAAGATCAGTCTGGCTGCTAAAAACTAAATGGGCCAGGAACAGATGGGAGACGAGAGAAGAGGCTCTTAGCATAATCTAGATTATTAGACCAGAGTAACCAAGGTGATGGAGAGAAGGGGAAAAATTCAGGATATGTTTTGCACTAAAACGGTTCCAGGATCTGGGGACAGATTGTATGCAGGCTCTAAGGAAAAGAAGAATCAAAGATATTCTTAGGCCTGATCAGTTCATGCCACTGCCTTGGCTGCTTAGGTCTCTGTGTGAGTCCTGTTAGGAAGGGCCAATGCTTTTGCTCTATCTGATGAGCCACAGTTTGGGGCTTGAAGTGGGGAAAAATCATGGATAAACCAGTTTAGTGGGGAGACAATCTAAGTTCTGTCCACCTACATGTTTTAACATTCCCAGATTGATGAGATTTACTGTAAAAGTACCTTGATTAAATTTTTCTGAAACTTTATTCTACAACAGTGCCAAACACATTCCAGACAGAAGTGTGTCCTGTTGTTTCATGTAACAGACATGAATCTGATTTCTTCCACAACTTCTGACATCTTATCCACTAGTGAGCTAGCAAAGTTTTGTTAGCCTGCAGGGGTTTCTATGAGGGTTTCTCACCCTCAGCACTACCGATATTTAAGATGGTTTAGGGGGCTGTTCAGTACATTTTAGGATCTTTAGCAGCATCCCTGGTCCATAAGATGCCAGCAGCAAAAACTCTTATGAAAACCAAAAATGTCTCCAGATATCACCAGATGTCCTTGGGCAGGGAGGGGCAAAATCATTCCCAGTTAAGAACCAAACTAAGCAACATAATTTTCTAGCATGGTGCTAATAGTAACAAAACTAACACTTATTAAGCACTTTTTAAAAAATATATATGTATTTTATTGCATTTTAGGTTTTGGGGGTACATGTGAAGAACTTGCAGGATTGTTGCATAAGTACATACATACATGGCATTGTGGTTTGCTGCCTTCCTCCCCGTCACCTACATCGGGCATAGCTCCCCATGTTATCCCTCCCCAACCTCCCCCACCAACAGACCCCAGTGTGTGATGCTACCCACCCTGTGTCCATGTATTCTTATTGTTTAACACTCGCCTATGAGTGAGAACATGCGGTGTTTGATTTTCTGTTCTTGTGTCAGTTTGCTGAGAATGATGGTTTCCAGGTTCATCCATGTCCCTACAAAGGACACAAACTCATCGTTTTTTATGGCTGCATAGTATTCCATGGTTTATATGTGCCACATTTTCCCTGTCCAGTCTATCAATGATGGGCATTTGGGTTGGTTCCAAGTCTTTGCTATTGTAAACAGAGCTGCAATGAACATTCGTGTGTATATGTCCTTATAATAGAATGATTTATAATCTTTTGGATATATACCCAGTAATGGGATTGCTGGGTCAAATGGAATTTCTATTTCTAGGTCCTTGAGGAATCGCCACACTGTCTCCCACAATGGTTGAATTAATTTACACTCCCACCAACAGTGTAAAAGTGTTCCTATTTCTCCATATCCTGGAGCCTGTTGTCTCCAGATTTTTTAATGATCACCATTCTAAGTGGCGTGAGATGGTATCTCAATGTAGTTTTGATTTGCATTTCTCTAATGACCAGTGATGATGAACATTTTTTCATGTTTTTTGGCCTCATATATATCTTCTTTTGAAAAGTGTTCATATCCTTTGCCCACTTTTGAATGAGTTTTTTTTCTTGTAAATCTGTTTTAGTTCTTTATAGATTCTGGGTATTAGCCCTTTGTCAGATGGATAGATTGCAAAAAAATTTTCCCATTCTGTTGGTTGCCAGTTCACTCTAATGGTGGCTTTTGCTGTGCAGACGCTCTGGAGTTTAATTAGATCCCATTTGTCTATTTTGGCTTTTGTTACCAATACTTTTTGGTGCTTTAGTCATGAAGTCCTTGCCTATGCCTATGTCCTGAATGTTTTTGCCTAGGTTTTCTTCTAGGGTTGTTTTTTTTTTGTTTTGTTTTGTTTTTTGTTTTTTTTTTTTTATTTTTTTTTATGGTATTAGGTCTTATGTTTTAAGTCTTTATCTATCTGGAATTAATTTTAGTATAAGGTGTCAGGAAGGGGGCCAGTTTCTGCTTTCTGCACATGGCTAGCCAGTTTTCCAAACACCATTTATTAAACAGGGAATTATTTCCCCATTGCTTGTTTTTGTCAGGTTTGTCAAAGATCAGGTTGTAGATGTGTGGCATTGCCTCCAAAGCCTCTGTTCTGTTCCTTTGGTCTGTATCTCTATTTTGGTTACCAGTACTATGCTGTTTTGATTACTGTAGCCTTGTAGTTTGAAGCCAGGTAGCATGATGCCTCCAGCTTTCTTCTTTTTCCTTAGAATTGACTTGGCTATGCAGGCTCTCTTTTGGTTCCATATGAAGTTTCAGGTGTTTTTTTCCAGTTCTGTGAAGAAGGTCATTGGTAGCTTGAAGGGGATAGCATTGAATCTATAAATTACTTTGAGCAGTATGGCCATTTTCACGCTATTGATTCTTCCTAACCATGAGCATGGAATGTTTCTCCATCTGTTTGTGTCCTCTGTTATTTCATTGAGCAGTGGTTTGTAGTTCTCCTTGAAGAGGTGCTTTATATCCTTTATTAGTTATATTCCTAGGTATTTTATTCTTTGTAGCAGTTGTGAGTGGCAGTTCGTTCTTGATTTGGCTCTAAGTCTGTTATTGGTGTATAGGAATGCCTGTGATTTTTGCACATTGATTTTGTATCCTGAGACTTTGCTGAAGTTGCTTATCAGTTTCAGGAGATTTTGGGCTGAGATGATAGGGTCTTCTAAACATACAATCATGTCATCTGCAAATAGAGACAATTTGACTTCCTTGTTTCCTAATTGAATACCTTTTATTTCTTTTTCTTGCCTGGTTGCTCTGGATAGAACTTCCAATACTATCTTGAATGGGAGTGGTGAGAGAGGGCATCCTTGTCTAGTGCCAGATTTCAAAGGGAATGCTTCCAGGTTTTGCCCATTCAGTATGATATTGGCTGTGTGTTTGATGTAAATAGCTTTTATTTTGAGATACATTCCATCAATACCTAGTTTATTGAGAGTTTTTAAGCATAAAGGGCTGTTGAATTTTGTTGAAGGCCTTCTCTGCATCTGTTGAGACAATCACGTGGTTTTTGTCTTTGCTTCTCTGTTTATGTGGTGAATTACATTTATAGACTGGTGTATATTGAACCAGGCTTGCATCCCTGGGATGAAGCCTATTTGACTGTGATGGATAAGCTTGTTTATGTGCTGTTGCAATCAGTTTGCCAGTATTTTATTGAAGATTTTTGCATCTGTGTTCATCATGGATATTGGCCTGAAGTTTTCTTTTCTTGTTGTCTCTCTGGTGGTATCAGGATGATGATTTTGGTATCAGGATGATGTTGGTCTCATAAAATGATTTGGGATGGATTCCCTGTTTTTGGATTGTTTGGAATAGTTTCAGAAGGAGTGGTACCAGCTCCTCTTTGTATGTCTGGTATAATTCAGCTGTGAACCTATCTGGACCTGCACTTTTTCTGGTTGGTAGGCTATTCATTGCTGCCTCAACTTCAGCCCATGTTATTGTCTATTCAGAGTTTCAACTTCTTCCTGGTTTAGGCTTGGGAGGATGCAAGTGTCCAGGAATTTATCTATTTCTTCCAGGTTTACTGGTTTATGTGCATAGTTGTTTGTAGTAATCTCTGATGGTGGTTTGTACCTCTGTGTAATCTGTGGTGATATCCCATTTATCATTTTTTATTGCATCTATTTGATTATTCTTTTCTCTTTTATTAATCTGGCTAGTGGTCTATTTTGTTGATCTTTTCAAAAAACCAGCGCCTGGATTTATTGATTTTTTTTTAAAGGGCTTTTTGTGTCTCCATTTCCTTCAGTTCTGCTTTGTCCTTAGTTATTTCTTGTCTTCTGCTAGCTTTTCAGTTTTTTTGATCTTGATCCTCTACTGCTTTTAATTTTGACACTAGGGTGTCAATTTTAGATCTTTCCTTGTTTCTCATGTGGGCATTTTTTTTTTTTTGCTGTATATTTTCCTCTAGACACTGCTTTAAATGTGTCCCAGAAATTCTGGTATGTTGTCTCTTTGTTCTCGTTGGTTTCGAAGAACATCTTTATTTCTGCCTTCATTTCATTGTTTATCCAGTCAACATTCAAGAGCCAGTTGTTTAGTTTCCATGAAGTTGTGTGGTTCTGAGTTTGAGTTCTCAGTTCTAACTTGATTGCAGTGTGGTTTGGGAGACTTACGATTTCCATTGTTTTGCATTTGCTGAGGAGTGATTTACTTCTAAATATGTGGTCAATTTTAGAGTAGGTGTGGTGTGGTGCTGAGAAGAATGTATGTTGTGTGGATTTGGGGTGGAGAGTCCTGTAAATGTCTATTAGGTTTGCATGGTCCAGATCTGAGTTCAGGTCCTGGATATCCTTGTTAATTTTCTGTCTCATTGATCTAATATTGACAGTGGAGTGTCAAAGTCTCCCACTATTATTGTGTGGGAGCCTAAGTCTCTTTGTAAGTCATTAAGAACTTGCTTTATATATCTGGGTGCTCCTGTGTTTGGTGCGTATATATTTAGGATCGTTAGCTTTTCTTGTTGCATTGATCATTTTACCATTATGCAATGTCCTTCTTTGTCTCTTTTGATCTTTGTTGGTTTAAAGTTTATTTTATCAGAGACGAGAATTGCAACTCCTGGGTTTTTTTGCTATCCTATTGCTCGGTAAACCTTCCTCCATCCCTTTATTTTGAGCCTATGTGTATCCTTGCATGTGAGATGGGTTTCCAGGATACAGCACACCAATGGGTTTTGACTTTTTATCCAATTTGCCAGTCTGTGTCTTTTGACTGGGGCATTTAGCCCATTTACATTTAAGGTTAATATTGTTATGGGTGAATTTGATCCTGCCACTTTGATGCGAGCTGGTTGTTTTGCCTGTTAGTTGATGCAGTTTCTTCATTGTGTTGATGCTTTTTACTATTTGGTATGTTTTTGGAGTGGCTGGTACTGATTGTTCCTATGTTTAGTGCTTCTTTCAGGAGCTCTTGTAAAGCAGGCCTGGTGGTGATGAAATCTCTGAGCCATTGCTTGTTTGTAAAGGATTTTATTTCTCCTTCACTTATGAAACTTTTAGTTTGGCTGGATATGAAATTCTGGGTTCAAAGTTCTTTTCTTTAAGCATGTTGAATTTTGGTCCTTACTCTCTTTTGGCTTGTAGGGTTTCTGCTGAGATCTGCTGTGAGTCTGATGGGCTTCCCTCTGTGGATGACCCAACCTTTCTCTCTTGCTGTCCTTAGCATTTTTTCCTTCATTTCAACCTGGTGAATCTGACGATCATGTGCCTTGGGGTTGCTCTTCTTGAGGAATATCTTTGTGGTGGTCTCTGTGTTTCCCGGACTTGAATATTGGCCTGCCTTGCTAGGTTGGGGAAGTTTTCCTGGATGATATCCTGAAGAGTGTTTTCCAGCCTGGATTCATTCTCTCTGTCACATTCAGGTACACCTATCAAACGTAGATTTGGTCTTTTCACATAATCCCTTATTTCTTTTTATTCTTTTTTCTCTAATCTTGCCTTCCCGTTTTATTTCATTGAGTTGATCTTCAATCTCTGATATCCTTTCTTCTGCTTGGTCAATTTGGGTATTGAAACTTGTGTTGCTTCACGAAGTTCTCGTGTTGTTTTTCAACTCCATCAGTTCACTTATGTTCCTCTCTAAGCTGTCTATCCTCGTTAGCATTTCATCAAACCTTTTTTCAATGTTCTTAGCTTCTTTGCATTGGGTTAGAACCTGTTCTTTTAGCTCAGAGAAGTTTCTTATTACCCACCTTCTGAAGCCTGTTTCTGTCAATTCAGACTCATTCTCCATCCAGTCTTGTTCTCTTGCTAGTGAGGAGCTGTGATTCCTTTGAGGAGGACGGGCATTCTGATTTTGGTGTTTTCATCCTTTTTATATTTGTTTCTTCCCATCTTTGTGCATTTATCTCCCAGTGGTCTTTGTAGTTGTGACTTTCAGATGGGGTCTCTGAAAGTGGACATCCTGTTTACGGTGAAGTTATTTCTTTCTGCTGCTTAGTTTTCTTTCTAACAGGCCCCTCTGCTGCAGGACTGCCGGAGGGCCACTCCAGACCCTGCTTGCCTGGGGATCACCTGCAGTGCCTGCAGAACAGTAAGAGTTGCTGGCAGTTTCTTCTTCTGCTATCTTTGTCCCAGAAGGATACCTGCCAGATGTCAGCCTGAGCCTCTCCTTTATGAGGTGACTCTTAGTATATACGGGGGTCAGGGAGCTGCTTGAGGAGACAGTCTGTCCTTTATAGTAGCTCAAGTGCTGAGCTGTGAGCTCCGTTGTTCCATTCAGAGCTGCTGGGCAGGTACGTTTATGTCTGCTGCAGCAGAGCTCATAATCGCCTTTTTCCCCCATGTGCTCTGTCCCAGGAAGGTGGGGCTTTATTAATAAGTTTCTGTCATGCTGCTGCCTTTTTTCAGAGATGCCCTGCCTAGTGAGGAGGTAGCATAGTCTGCCAGCAGAGACATTGCTGAGCTGCCATGGGCTTTGCCCGGCTGCTGTGTGAACTTCCTTGCAGTTTTGTTTATAGGGGTATAGTCAGAACTGCCTCGGTAATGGTGCTCTGCCTCTGTAATGGTGGACAGTCTCAGTAGTGGCAGACACCCTTCCCCTACAGAGTTGGACTGTCCCGCGTCCACCTGTGCTTGCTGTGAAACTCTCAATCCAGAGCATTTCAGATTGCTGGTCTTTGTCAGGGTGGGACTGACTGATCCAGATCACCTGGCTCCGTTTCAGTTCCCTTTTTTCTCAGTTGCATGAGCAACTCTGTCTCCCAGGTGTTCCAGTCACCAGTTGAAAAGGCACCCAGATTTGTGTTTTTGTGTGGAGACCCACTGTGCCGGCTAAAACAGCTGCACTGGGGGCTTGTGGTGCTTTCCCACCCAGGAATCTCCTGGCCTGGCTCTGTTTCAGTCCTCTTTTTATCAGTCGAATGGGTGACTCTGTCTCCTAGGCATTCCAGTCACCAGTTGAAAAGGCACCCGTATTTGTGTGAGTGTTCATGTGGCGACCCCGTGTGCCGGCTGCAACAGCCACACCTGGGGCCTGTGGCGCTTTTCCACCCAGGAATCTCCTGGCCTGGCTCTGTTTCAGTACCGTTTTTTTCATTTGAAAAGGTGCCTGGCTTTGTGTGAGTTTTTGTGTGGAGACCCACCGCGCCAGCTGAAACAGCAACGCTTGGGGCTTGGGGCGCTTTTCCATCTGGGAATCTCCTAGTCTTTGGGCAGTAAAAATTTGTTTGGAAATGCAGTAATCACTCACCCTCTTCATTTTCGCTGGGAACTGCAATCCAGAGCTGTTCCTATTCAGCCATCTTGGATCTATTAAGCACTTGTTACAGCCCCTTTATCTTAGACTACCAGAGCCAGTACATGTTTAAATCTTAAAAATCATAAAAATAGATAAATGCCTTAAACATCTATTTTAAGTTAAATGTAACTATAAATCCACTCAACAACTGATGTTGGATGTTTCAGGTATTTTAAAGTGGGGGGAAACTGGATTCTGCTTTCATCCTTGCTTTTAATATTTGTCCAGTCTTTTAGTTTTTTTTACCCACACCCAATTTAACCACTTTTTGGCTGGGGATGAGCTGAGGGGAGCAACTAGCTTTTTTTAAAAGTGTTTCTAATGCATTCAACCTAGCTTTCAAATAAAACTAGAAGTCTTTTATACTCAGTTTATAAACTGCTAAATATTTAACTAAATTATATAATTAGTCTAAGTAAAACAAACAGGCTCAATGACCACTGCTACTAGCCTTTTTTAAGCATGCAGTTGATCATCTGGTGAGACAAAAGCATATGGTTGGTTAGAGAATAGCCTTCTAGCCATAGCTTTCTACCATGTGATAAGCAAGTATGACTATCAGCTAGTTTTACTAAGTAAAAATTGGTTAAGAGTTGAGAGTTGTATGTATGAAACACCATGTAAATTTCTTGCATTATCTCTTAATCCTTACAACATCCCTAATACATAATTATGTTAATACTTGTGTTTTGCCTTTGAGAAAACTGAAATATAAAGGTAAATGTTTTACAAAAGGTTGCATAGCTAATAAATAAAAGAACCCCAAACATTCTAATGTATGCTTTACCTTTTCATCACAAGTCCAAGTCCAAAAAGGTTAATTTTCTAGAGTACTAAGCTCCAGTTTGGTCCATGATCACAAACTGTACCTTGAAATCTTGACCTGTTATCTTCAAAGTAAGTGCTATGGCATGAAAATATGGGAGATTAATATAAGTCTACTGCTTGGAACAATTCAAAGGGTAAGAAAGCTCAGTCACTCCAAAGCATCAAGTCCATACAGTTAAAGATAACCAAATATTCCTGTATTAGTTTCCTATTACTGTGATAACAAATCACCACAAGCTTAGTGCCCTAAAACAACAAAAATACATTATCTGTCGCTCAGAAGTTTGACACAGGTCTCATGGGGCCAAAACCAAGGTGTCAGCAGGACTCTGTTCCTTTCTGGAGGTTCCAGGGAGGAATCCATGTCCTTACCTTTTCTAGCTTCTGAAGGCCATTCACATTCCTTGACTTGTG
The DNA here is from genome assembly GCF_048565385.1 of Saimiri boliviensis. Taxonomy (NCBI): domain Eukaryota; kingdom Metazoa; phylum Chordata; class Mammalia; order Primates; family Cebidae; genus Saimiri; species Saimiri boliviensis. Next base: position 14,065,157 of record NC_133457.1, read on the forward strand.
ACCCTTCTTGCCCCTACCTTCAAAGCCAGTAGTTGATCTCTCTTACCACTCATTGGTAAGCACATCGCCCAACTCTGAACTTTCTTCCCTCCTTCTTCCACTTTTCAAAACCCTTGTGATCACATTGGGCTCACATGGATAATACATGCTAATCACCCTACCTCAATAAAAAGAGCCTTAAAGCCTTGGCACAGCTTTGGGCCACAGTCAGTTCCTGTTCAGCTACATTAACTGTTACGTTTTTAGAAGGCGTTTTCACAAGGTGATGTGACTCAAAGTAAGTCTCACCAAATTTCACACACAAGGTTCTAACATATGCACATGTGTTTGTTACAGAATGTAATTTAGATACTACAGTAACCAAATTCAAGATACTAGACAAAAATTAGTAATTTTCATTAAAGCTTTCTATTTCAGACTCCTCCTGAATGTGCTGTTTTAAATAACTAAAACATTAAAGGGACTGTTTCATAAGAACTATCAGTACATTTTTTACATGTCATGTTTATCCTATCTAATGGCTTTATTTCTGGTATGTCTTCCAAGGTTGTTACCCCTCCGTGTGGGATAGGTAATGAATTCAACTGTCTTTCATTCCCTAAAAGTTTTTTAAGTTTTTATCTAACATATTAATTCAATGGGAAAAAACTCACAAAAGTGCTTTCAAGCACTCACAGTGGTGTCTAAGCCACTATTAACTGAAAAAGCTGCTGTATTTAAAAAACTACTAGTTTCTTTAAAAACTTAGAAAACATAATGGAACTCCAAAAAGAGCTATGAATTAATAAACCTCTGATTATAAAAGTGATAAATTCCACAGTAAGACAATTAAAAAGGCAACATTAATAGTACATACCCTTTATTAAGTACCTGTGTCTGGCCCTTTGCTCTTATCTCATTTCATCCTTATAACCTGCAAGGTAAGTTTATCTTTTTACTTACAAAGAACTGGGTAACAAACACTAAGCAACCTGCCATGTACCACAGAGCTTCGTAAATGTTGGAGATTTGAAGCCCAGTGTGACACATTTCAAATCTGTTTTTATTTGCTAAATATAGTTAAACATTTGATTATATTCTTATGTTTCTATTTTTATTTAAAAACTGACCCAGAGAGTTGGAAATTTTTAATAGTGAAATTTTGTTCTCTGGCATAAAATATTTCAAAACTAGCATTTGGTCAGGTAAAACACTGATAGAGTTAAGATTCTTATTAGAATATTTTACAAAGATAAGGTAAACAAATTTGGCATCTATTTTTAATTATTTTAGGTAAAATATTACTTTAAATTGAAACTTCAGGTCTTAGGCAGATCCTTGAGTCTGCACAAAGGCATCATTCAAAGATAATAAGGCAATAACTGACTGAGGAAGACTAACTTGAAGAGTTTGAAAGGTGAAAAAATACTTTTTACATATTTTCTGTTTTCTGTTACAGGAGATGAGTATGATGTATGTGCCATTTGTCTGGATGAGTATGAAGATGGAGACAAGCTCAGAATCCTTCCCTGTTCCCATGGTACGAGTAATTACATACTGCTTTGAATTTACATACAGCAATTTATATTTAGGTTCTATATTCCAGGGAAAGAGACAGAAAGTAGTTATTAGCACACCATAAGTCAGGCCCTGTACTAAGTAGTGGTCTCATTCAAGGATGGAGGTTTATTTATAAAGATTATAAACTTTCTTCTCCTTTCCCTACATGTTACATACAGAATAAGGCAAGAGATTAAATATAAAATTCTCAGCCACAGCATACTAACTAAAGATGTGTATTTTGCTTCAACAGCTTATCACTGCAAGTGTGTAGACCCTTGGCTAACTAAAACCAAAAAAACCTGTCCAGTGTGCAAGCAAAAAGTTGTTCCTTCTCAAGGTGATTCAGACTCTGACACAGATAGTAGTCAAGAAGAAAATGAAGTGACAGAACATACCCCTTTACTTAGACCTTTAGCTTCTGTCAGTGCCCAGTCCTTTGGGGCTTTGTCGGAATCCCGCTCACATCAGAACATGACAGAATCTTCAGACTACGAGGAAGACGACAATGAAGATACCGACAGTAGTGATGCAGAAAATGAAATTAATGAACATGATGTGGTGGTCCAGTTGCAGCCTAATGGTGAACGGGATTACAACATAGCAAATACTGTTTGACTTTCAGAAGAAGATTGGTTCATTTCCCTTTAAAATGTTTAGGTATATACTGTAATTCGATTTTTTTGGCTCCCTTCAAAGATTTCTGTAGAAATAACATTTTTTAGTATTCTGTAATCAAATTACTGAAACAGGACTTTTGATCTGGTATTTATCATCTGCAAGAGTGTACTTCATTCACTAATAGACTGGTGCTGTAACTCAAGCACCAACTCAGCTCTTCTTTCAGAATGCAAGTATAGCCAAAACATTAAAAAAAAAAAAAAATCCTCAGTATAGCTCGCAATTAAGACCTAGATCACAGTATTTAAGTGCTTTGCATTTTACACATGAGGTCAGTGCTACAGCCACCTAGCATGAAGTAACCCAGCTTCCATCTCCATAAAGTTACCTAGAGTTGAGTTGGAGTATGTTCTGGCATTTACCCAACCTGCCATCATTAGTGAGAGGCAACAAGTTAATTCAGCGCCTTTCCTCCTGTCAGCACAAAGAAACCCAAAGCTGTCTTTTCCCTTTCTGTTCCAAAGCAGTCTTATCCTGACAGGAGTAGTCTATACTAGTGCAGATTTCAAGTTTTTTTTTTTTTTAACATTTTAATTACCATAGTGTTATGTAGAGATTTCATTCAGCAGCTAAAGTAATGTCTCTGAACTTTACTTACTAAATTTCCGTATCCTTAAGGGTTTTGTTATCAAAGCAAAAAAGAAAATGCTGCATAAAAATACCAAACTTCAGCAACTGTTAATACTCAGATCATATACCTCTTAATAAATAGCATCTTATGCTAATTAGCCCTGCTAAACTATGTACAGAGGAAACTGTTCAAGTATTGGATTTGAAAGTAAATGACTTAAGTTTAACAGAACTAATGATATATTGAAACAATGTATTATGAAAAGCTAAATTATACATCATTGTAACTATGTAGAAAATGTAGACTAATGTATAATCAAAATGCTAAGAATTTTTATATGGCCTTGTATGAGGGGAGTTTGAATGTTAATAAACATGTTTTCCACTTTAAGATCCAGTAAATGTTTGTTCAACAATATTACCATATTAGACACACACACCCACACACACACACCCCCACCCCTATAAAGGGATAATGACTGGCTGAGATAAAAAAAAAAAAAATCACATCACCTTAGAATTTTATACAAGGTAGCTGACCACTCACCTGCAGTTAGGTAATCTCCCAAAAAGTTTACTCTGCTGCCCAAATTATTCCAAAAATAAACAGTGTACATTTTGGTACCCTGTTGTAAATTATGTTGTATCAAGGGAAATTTTCACTTTCTAAATTGCCTTTTAAAAAATTTTCATAATCAGGAAAAAAACATAGGTATTTTTACTTTGGAAAATAAATGGTTGAATTCAACATCAACTGATATCAGTATTATAACCAGCTCCCCAGTTTTATTGATGATATCAGTTGATGTTGAATTTAACCATTTAATTTTCCAAAGTAGAAATTATACCTCATCATTTCTACTAATATGCTACCTCATCATTTCTACTGATAGGATACTGATACCTCATCCCTCTTCCCTTTTTTATAAAAAAAAAAAAAAATCAATCACCACAGACCTGAGAAACAGGACATCAAAGGTTAGTTACAACCATGGTAGTTAAGTAGAGTTTGGAATTTGAGGTAACTGTATGGCTCTAACCTTTTTAAACCTGGTTGGTCATTTGCAAAATTTTCATTTAACAAGTTAGGGTCACGGACAAAACATTGAGTTCAGTATCTGGCACATAAATGCACAGTAAGTAACAGCCTTCAAAATAATTGTCAAATAATAAAAACTTCAAACCTAAAACAATATTTTAAAATAGGAAAAGGGAAACGAAAGTCACAGTAATGGGTAACTACGTATTTCCCTGTCTTTACTCCAAAGTTTAGAACAAGGACCTGGTTCCTTTATGTTAGGAGTTTTTATGGAAAAAATTTTTTTTTGAAATTCTGAATTATTACTTTTAGTTGTTCCCAAAAGCATTGGCAACAAAAGCCAAAATAGACAAATGGGATCTAATTAAACTCCAGAGCTTCTGTACAGCAAAAGAAACAATCATTAGAGTGAACTGGCAACCAACAGAATGGGAAAAAATTTTTGCAATCTACTCACCTGACAAAGGGCTAATATCCAGAATCTGCAAAGAACTAAAACAGATTTACAAGAAAAAAACAAACCCATTCAAAATTGGGCAAAGGACATGAACACTTTTCAAAAGAAGACATTTATGCAGCCAACAAACATATGAAAAAAGGCTCATCACTGGTCATTAGAGAAATGCAAATCAAAATCACATTAAGGTACCATCTCACCCCAGTTGGAATGGCAATCATTAAAAAATCTGGAAACAACATACTGGAGAGGATGTGGAGAAATAGGAACACTTTTACACTGTTGGTGGGAGTGTAAATTAGTGCGACCATTGTGAAATAGTGTGGCAATTCCTCCAGGACCTAGAAATAGAAATTCCATTTGACCCAGCAATCCCATTACTGGGTATATACCCAAAGAATTATAAATCATTCTATTATAAAGACACATGCACATGTATGTTCACTGCGGCACTGTTTACAAGAGCAAAGACCTGGAACCAAACCAAATGCCCACTGAATGATAGACTGGACAAGGAAAATGTGGCACGTGTACACCATGGAATACTATGCAGCCATAAGAAACGATGAGTTCATGTCCTTTGTAGGGAAATGTATGAATCTGGAAACCATCATTCTCAGCGAACTGACACAAGAACAGGAAATCAGACACTGCGTGTTCTCACTCATAGGCGGGTGAACAGTGAGAACACATGGACACAGGGAGGGAATCATCACCCACTGGGGTCTGTTGGGGGGAATAGGGGAGGGACAGCGGGGGATAGGGAGGTTGAGGAGTGGTAACATGGGGAGAAATGCCAGATATAGGTGATGGGGGGATGGAAGCAGCAAACCACATTGCCATATATGTACCTATACAACAATCCTGCATGTTCTGCACATGTACCCCAGAATCTAAAGTGCAATAAAATAATATATATATGTATATATATATATATATATATATATGAAAATCTATGAAGTGTCTCGTTTAGCAGCACTGGCTAGGACTGTTGCTAGTTCTCTTAATGTTCACCTGAAATGTTCTGTAATTTCATGGTACAGCATTTAGAATAGGACAGTATGTACAGTTAAATTCCAATTTCAATTTAAAAAACAAATTTAAAATTTTCTTGATTACAAAAGTAACATTAAAACAGTATAAGTCAAAATACAGTCACATGGAAACGTTCATTCCAGAGATATACTGCCTTCAGAAATACATATGTAAAACACATGCATATTAATACTGTATGTATATGAAATATCATGACATGTTTGTATCATATTAACATTCATTGGTAAGCATTCTCATGTCATTCTTCAATGACTTTTGTCCTACAGACATAAAATCATTTATTCAAACGATACCCCTTAAAAAGCTAAACCTTGTAGATGTTTTCCAAGTCTGATAACGTAATGCAGTGTGTGATGGAATTCTGGTATACGAATTTGTGTAGCTTCATTTCCATATGCTAAATTCCTAGAACTAAGTACAAAGCAAAGCACACATGTATATATTTCCATATTTTTCCAAGGAAATTGTGGGTAGAGGGTCAATGAGTAGTTTCATCATAGACTATTTTAATGATACAGTCACCCTTTACCACCTTCCACTCCACTACCTCCTCTTTGAACATACACACACTGCCTCCCCACCTACTTACAGATCAATTCATTAAGAGTTTCAGAAGTTTGGTCACTGGTTTCTATAATTAGTTTCCCTAACAGTTCTTTACAAGTGAGAATGTGTATTACTGTAAAATCTCAAATCACAACTCAATCACCAAATTTTCATTTACCCAATCTTTTGGCCTAACAGGTCAAGAAACTGATTACCAGGTTTTTATTACAGTTTTGCAATTTCTAGGTTATGTCCAACTACCAAAAAAGCCCCAAATCCTTTATCTTCCATACTTTTACATCCCTATATATACAACCATATTCACAGCCAATGCCCAACTAGTCGAAGAAAAAAATTTTCATTATACATAGTATATTTTAAGACAGAGATGAATTCCTATTCCTTACCCATTGTTTCTCAAAAGGCAGTATATACACCACTAAAAATGAATCAGAATGACCCAGTCAGTGATTGTTTCTGAAAAGGGATTTCCTGGGCTTACGGAATCTCCGTCTCCAGGGTGGAAACCCAAAGTCCATAATCTGCATTATAACCAGCTCCACAGTTTTATTGAGACCCACTAACTTTTCAGCACCCCTGGCTCTTCTAAGCGTCTGTTTGGCAGTTGCTGGTTAGTAATGATTTATCTAAACAGCCATAAATGTACATACTTACTAAAGTTCAATACATATCAGGGATTTTATGGGCTCTGAGATTAAACCTATAATATAGCCATGGTCAACATGTCACTACAAAGCCAAAAAATGCAAAAGCACCCCAATTATCTTATATGGTGCCTAAGGAATGTCTTCTGCTCTTATGTGGGAGGGCCCCAGCTGGCTGACTTCAGTCTGCCAACACAGCCTCCAAATCTAAAGTCATATGACATTTCAACACAGAAAAATCCAAAACAGTGCAGAAACCCTTCTTGGTACTCCCTTTATTGTTTATTAGATAGATTTCACATCTAGAAACCAGCAACAAGAGGAAAACACTTATTTTTCTAGCAAATAAGTCAAGTCTCTCATATATGTCTGAAGATGAGCCTAAAATAACTAAAAGTTACATGTAACATCAAAAAGAAATTCTGAGGCACTTATTTTATCTGTAACATTATTTGAAGTAAGCCATCAGCTGAATGCTGTTAAAAGTTTTATGTCTGCAGCAGACTTTGGCCTATTCTGTGTATTCCCACTGTGTCAAAAATCAACTTTTAACATAAGCCAAAAATGTATATAAACAACAGGAGTCTAGAGTATTTGGTTGGAATAAATTTATTTCATCTGTCTGTAAACAAGGTGTTTAATAGTTATGGCATTTTTTTAAATGCATATTAAATCAGATGAGTTAGACTGTATCCCAGATGTAACAAAGTGCAGGGAAAGAAATGGACAAATCAGCAACAAGATTTGTTTTTAAATCTGTACATTATCCACAAGGCCCAAACAATAGAAGCAAACACTAGAATGTCCCTAAAGTAGTGCCATTCGAAAGAAACCCTTAATAGGTCAGTTAAAATCCATCTCACAATAGCAACAGTTCATTTTAACAATAGTATGGCACAGAATACATATGAAAAAAATTCATCACAAGACAGCCAAGTCCACAATAATGCAACTTCATATAAAAACTCAAGCTGCAAATAAAAATTGGTCCTATGAAGAACAAACTGGACACACTCCAGACGGTTATGTTGGGATACCTAATGTCCATAATGGCAGCCTTTTACAATTTTACTAAAGAGTAGAGCTGGTGTGCAAAGAAAAAGACAGGAACAAAAGTCTGAGCTATTGCAATGATGGAATGTCCCTGGGGATTCAATCAGTATGGTTACTGTAAGGTCATGGGAGGAAGTGCTTTTTGCTCTTGTTTTGCCATTGCACTCTTCATATGTCCTGTAGACACTATGAGTAAAGGTTCGTCTCTACTCAAGTGCAACAATACTAAAAGCAACTACTGCAGCTCTCAATAGCTCATCAACAAAAGGGATATTAATTGGTTAAAAAAAAAACAAAACAGGCACTGCATAAAAAAAGATGGAAGCAAACCAAATGCCTGTGGGCAAAGGGTGGGGAGGAGGGGCGGGGGGAAAAAGAGAAGAGTGAAGGAAAGATGCATGCACTTTTTCCTCCCAACCATGCGCTACAAAAGGAAGACTAAATGAGCCAAGTAAATGCTCAAAGTGCTGAAAAGACATTGATCAGAGATTGTACAACTGGCACCTTGCTTAATATTAACTTATTTTAGTAATCAATATCCCATTAATTGCTAAGACAAAGTGATGCCCAACTTGGCATGCCCCCTCCCCCCAATTTCAAGGTATCATGCAAATCATTATTGTGCTGCAATTATGTTGCCAGATAAAGGTTGGTTACATACAGTGGTTAACATACAAATGATCCATTGGGCAAACAGGAATCATGACATTAGAAAATAGGTAAAGAAAAATTAGCTACCGTCTATAGTTTGGTAGCATTGTGACCATAATTGGGGTTGTTGATGAAGACAGTTGCTAGGTAGATGGGGAGAGGCTGCTTACACATCAGACCTCCTCAGGTATAAAGCGAGTTCATACGCTTTCTTGTTAAGTGTGCCTCCGTGGACACCTTCCTTTCCCATGACTATAACCAATGCTGGAGTACACAAGGAAACAAAACAAAAGTGAACAGAATTATTTAAGGGGGGGAGGGCAGAAAGAAAGACACCTTTCCCCACCAACAGAGGGATACAAAGGAGACACAGGTTCATACCCCATCACCCTGCATTGCTAATAAAATTTCCAGAATTAAGACTTAAGCTTACAGCTAGGAAAGTTTAAGAGCAATTTTCCCCTAATACTTAACAGTCTGCCTAGCAGCTAGAACCCAGAGTCTCTCAAGTATTTTGCCATTGAGTATGCCTTCTTATTCAATCCGCCTCCATGGACCCCTTCTTTTCCCATTACAAAGACCAAGACTGAAAGAGAAAGAAGAAAAGTGTTTCAAAAGAAGTGTTAATCAAGAAAGTCACATAAGTTTTAGCAGACAGAACCCCGATTAATAAGTGAACATTAAGTTAGTTTTCTATGAACTGTCAATCACTGAAGTCAATTAGGTCTCCAAAAAGAACTCTCAAACTAGTAGTATATTAAACAGAAAATAATAAACTTGACTGCATCATGGAAGCCCCCATCAATGCAAGCAAAAGTTCCATACAACTATCTTTACACTAGCTAGAGAAGAAAAAAAAAAAAAAAAAAAAAGTGATCATTTGTCTTCTATTTTAGGGCAAAAATATTCTGGCTGATGTGACAAGTACATGTCATTACTTGCCCCAAAAATATAACTTAAGAAACTTGCTGAGTTATTTACTTACAAACTCCCCAAATTTTAACATGCTTGATAAGTATAAGCTATTAAGTTTTACCAGTGAGGCTAAATGTGTCTGTTATTTCCAAAGGAAAATGAAGATCCAATTTTAAATAGCATATTCAGTATCATTCAGAAAAGACCAAATTAAATGTATTTAAGGTGTGTGCTTACTGATAACTTTACCATACTAGCCTTTTTTAAAACTGCGTCTAAAAAAATACGTTTACGATTTCTAATTGCTCTTCTGTGATGCAATTCAAAGGTCTATAACCCAAAATACATGTATATGTCAAATTTTATATTCACTACCACTAGATGTCAGTAGTGCTGTATAGTATAAAATATTCTGGTTTCTTGTGTTGGACGCTTTTTAGCATATTTAGCTTTGAGTGCAGCTAATGTTTAAAGAGATTTGTCACTATTTCAAAGTCATCTAATTTTCTTATAGATAAATATCTATAAACATCAACTCACATCAGAATAAGAGTAACTTTTAGGATAATCACAGGGAGCTGGTAGAGCCAGAGCATTAAATTATAACTCAGAGCAGCTTTAAGTCCCCTCATACGGTAGAGCTGTTATTAAAATTAGATGTGCCAAGTCAGCTATAGGAAGGCTACAGAAGCACTCTCTATTTACAAAATATTCATATGCATTAACACATTTAAATGTATTTGTAAATCAATCAGATGTCATAACAAACCTCAATTTCAGAAGTTTATTTTGAAAAAGTAGAGATACTTCTTTAGTGCAATTAAGAGTTTCTATAATGTTGACAACAATCTGGAGACAGCTGAATTTTTGGACCAAGTATACAAACTAAATGTAATTTCCTACTTTTCAAATCTAAGTCCCAGACACACAATCTTTGAAAATATTTCAGTGAATGGACAACTTACTCCAAAATTTTCATCTAATTATTTAACTCTTTCCCGGCAAAGTTCCTAACTGAAAAATGAACTGATGCTAATTGTTCCTTCTTTATGCTGAGTAGTGAAATGGCTATAATACAAGCAAGAAAAAAAAAGGAGAGCGATCCAAAAGTCAAACGCACTGAAACGGACTAAAATAACCAAGTGATCTGAACAATTTAACAATCTGAAACACCACAGGATTATCATTTGACATGTCAAGCAGTTTAAGAGACTTTTAAGTTTCCTAAAGGTGAAAGTGAGTTGATATGAATATTCTTAGAACAAAATCAGCATCTAAGAGGTCAGGTTGTAGATGCTTAGAGTAGGTAAAACTAAAGCAGTGCTTCACAGTGCTGAGCAGTTCACAAAAACCACCTTAATTGCCATTATGGACTAACTTTTAACCAAAATGTTAAAAGAAGGTGCTTAATAAGTTGTAATGTGGCATGCAACTTTTAACCAAAAGAATACCTTACTTACCTCTACCAGCTCTGCCGACAGCAACATTGTATGTTGGCTCCCCACCTTGACTCTTTGTCCGGATGTCCATTGTGCAGTCACCATCGACGTATAGACTATCTCTGATCACTGAGCATTTCTTCGCGCCAAGAGTCAAACCGTTGGTAAAGAAACCTTCCCGGTCTTTTCCTACAATCATATCTATTTCTATTGGCTGCCCCCCACCAAAAAGAAAAAAGAAATGGAAATTGTAGTTAATTTCTTTCAGGGCTTGATGTAACAGGAAATGCTGTGTGCTAAGCTTATACTACCAACGCGAGACAGCCACATTTCACTAATGTAAAACCAAGATTCAGTCTTTCTAAAGAATTACTTAATCCGATATGATTACATGTTTTACATCATTTGATTTGACTTCAGTTATCAGTGTCAGCTCTTAACCAAAACCAGTCTATACAAAAAAACTCTAAATAGTTGACACTAGACAAAGTGCAAACTTGAGTTATTTATAAACTGTATTAAGTCAACTGAAAGTGTTCACGTAACCATAAAAATTCAGCCATCAACTCTTTGAACACAGATGGTCTATCACATTCAGTCACATTACAGTCAATCATGTTTCATCAAATTTAAAGTAGCCTCAAAGTCTCCCGAAATAAAGCCTGTTCTTTGATTGTTCACTTCTCTGCTTGGAATAGCTAGAAATATCCCTGATGATATTATGGACGTCAATCCCTAGACATCAGTGCTTTTCCAATTCATATTTCCCTCCTATTTTTCTAGCCACGACTCCTGTTTCTTTCCAACTTCCCTTCCCCTTCCATCTCAGTAATCAGTTTTATTTCTGGGGAAATGCAAAGTGGATTCCACCTACAGCAGCAGGCAACAGTAAAACAGAGAAAATGGAGGGAGATTGGGAAAGAAACTGAGGTAGCCACCAGAACCGGAAAGGAGAAAACGTGCATTCTAACATTCCATGAATAAGAAAGAAGGCGTCGCCCCCATCAGAACTGCAGAGTCATAGCAGGCCCCAGCCATTTCCAAGCACACTCCCGCAATCTTCCTAGTCAGACAGCGGGAACTCACACACAAAGACAAGAGGACCGCAGGAAAAAAGTTGATGACCAAATGCCAATTCCCTACAAGAATTGTAGTCCACTGCGGGTATACGAGACCTTAAAGTACTATTATCAAGTACTGAGTTCTAAAGTTAGACTTTAAACCATGTTAAGTGGTAAAAGAATAACTAGCACCCGTAATAGGGGACCTGAGTGTTGGGGTTTAAGGGGAAGGGAGCTTGGTGCAAAGTAATTAAGGAAATGGTCTCATATTTAACACAATTATCACAATTTTAGAAACAGCCTTGGGCAGAAATAGGCAAAACAATAAGCTGGAGGCTTAGTGGCAAATAGTCCCCAAACATATTGCAACCAAGTCAAAACCATCAAGTCTCAAGAAAATCAGGCAATGTGTAGCGTAAATCTGCATTAGTTCCTTTACTGCCACCACTAAAGAGGGAGGGACTTGGAGAAGTGAAGTGTCCTTCAGGTCTTCGCAATTACTGAAAGCCCCCCAAAAGCACCCCTCTTTTGAGCTATGTTGCGTAACTGGGGATAACCGTATATCGATGAATCTCCATATGAGAAGAGAAATCAATGGCAGTTCGCCATCTTGGAGAATTAAAAAAAAAAAAAAAAAAAACCTATAGAGCTAGAGCTGAAGTCGAGATTCACGAATCCACCTACGCGGTAAGCGTACATCTCTCGCAAGCCCCAGAGGCCTGGACACCGGAAAACCTACGCAAAGTCGCTTCGAGAATCCCGGGGGCCGGACCCGGGCCGCCGCCTCCCACAGCCATAGGAGCGGGAGGCGCGCTGTCCGCGGAGCAAGAGGCGGCCAGGGAGCCTGGGGACCTCCACCCGGGGCCCGCGTCCCTCAGCCCGGATCCCCGACCCTCGCTTCCACCTCAGGACGTGCATAGTAAGCCTCATGGCTTCAACCGAACCTTAGGAGAACCGCACGAAGCGGAAAAAGGAACCCCTACCCTAGCCCTGGCCGGTGCGTGCCCCCTCCCCCAACCCGGGCACCTGGACTGACGCTGAGAACGCCGGGGGCGCCCCGCCAGGGCCGGCGAGGAGTCCGGCCGCCGCCCCCCGCCTGTCAGCGCAGCTCCAGGCGAGGGGGCGTCCCCGGGCCTCGGCCTCCCCGCCCGCCCGGTAGCCGCATCCTCAGCGCCTGCTGCCTCGCACACCTGCGGGCTCGACCCTCCATGTTGCGGCGCACCCGCGGACGGCCAACCCCGCTCCTGTGCAGGGACCAGAGTCCCGGCCGCCACTGGTCCTCACCGTAATGCTCTGAAAGACGCCCCCGGCCGTGGCTGCCCAGACGTATTTGGCGTCGCAGTAGCCGACAATGGCGGCCTCCTGGCAGCAGCCATCGCACATCAGGTTATCCACGTAGCTCTGCCAACCGGCCATCTTCGAGCCCTTCGCACTGCAGCGGGGACGGCGAGAAGCAGCAGGCGCAGCGGCGGCGGCGGCGGCGGCGGCGGTAGCGGGCGGCGGCGGCGGCAGCACGGGGGGAGGCGGGGCGGGGGCGGGGAGGAGGCGGCTCTGCGCAGGCACCGACCGCCCCCCTCCCCGAGGAGCTGAGGAGGGAGGACGCGGGTACAGCGGTAAGGGGCGAGCCTCAGAGCGCGCCCGGCCGCCCGGCCGCCCGCAGTCGCGGGGCTGACTACCCAGCGGCGGGAGGCTGCGGAGCTGCTGTGCCGGCGGCGGCAGCGGTTGTTCCTAACCGCAGCGCCCTCCGTTCGCGGACACGGCGAGGCGTGCGCGCGCGCGTGCGTGCGATCCTTCCGCGGCGCCCGGGCACGGAGGGTCCCGGGAAGGGCGGGGGGAGACTGAGGCGGGGGCGCGGAGGGATACCGCCCCGGGACAATCACGGCCGCCACGTGCGGGAGGCGCCGGCCGGGCGCGGTGGCGTTGCAGGGGATGGCTGAGCCTCGGACCTCGGGTTCGCGGAGTGGGTGGATCCCGCGTCGCTCTCAGCACCCCAGGAACATTGGTGGCAGAGACGACTTGAAGCCCCGCGGCCGGGCTGCGACGCGCTTTTCTCTTTTATCCGCTGCCCGGGATGCGGAATCTTGAGGTGTCGGATTGCAGAGTTGCCCTGGTGACGGGATGCGGAGCGTTTCCTCTTCTTTGTGGTGGGGGCGGCTGGTGGCAGGGTCGCCCACGGTAATCTCCAAGTCCCTAAGGGCACCCTCTTTCCTGGACCCCTTTCGCGCCTCGGCCATAAAGGCAGCCCCGCAGGCGCACTCCGGAAACCTGAAATCAGAGCTGGCGTCCGTGGCGCTCAGGAACCTTGTTGAGCTTCGCCGATCTTTCATTGTTGCCTCATTTGGGTACCCGGGGCCTCGCATTCTGTGGATTGTTTGCCTGGAAGAGCCCCCTTAAAGTTGCTAATCACGTGTGTGGTTAAATGGCTCGTAAATTCCGAACAAAACAAATAGCAACCTGTGTTAACTGTTTCTTGGTAACTGGGAAAGTTACTGGTGGCTTGAAGTATACGCAGAAAATGCAAAGATTAAAAACTAGGGAAGAGTTTACTGAATGAACATCATAACATTGCTGCTCTGCAGGGTAAAATAATTTCGGGACCCAGATCTGGGAAATATTTGTATTAACAAAGGTAAAAGGTGGGTAGAGTGCCTGAGAAGCTATTCGTATCATCTTTGGTAGCCTGTGGACACTAGGACTAGACGTGGAATTAGGAGTTCCCCAACAACTTCAATTTTAGGTTAAAAGAAACCATCTGCCACTTAAGGGAAAGAGAGCACCAGAACGTCCATAAGTAGATGTTCACCTTTAAAGTCACCGTGTAAAGTCACGATTTGTAAGAGGATTAAGGAATGTATCTCTAGAAAAGACAAGAACGTTGCTTTAAAAAGTCTTCAATTGGCTCTGAAATTTTATATTTTTTCTGCTGACTCCTTTGCAATGTTCAGCTACTGGAGAGAGAAAAAAAAAAGTACAGTAAAAGAACCCCAGGTCAGAGACCTATCAGACAGAGACTGTGTATTTTCTCATGTTCTAAAGATATGGAATACCTGTGTGGTATAAAATGTGAGCCCAAAATTGTTGTTTTTTTTTTTGTACATGTGTGTCCCACCTGATTTAATTACACTTAATTGTTTTTGTTTATGACTCTGCCTTTTGTGGTGGGTGTTGATCACTTTAGTCCTTTGATCATGGCCTTGTATTATCTTAAAAGTTAATAGATTTTTACACAGGTATGCTATGTGAGAATTCATCAAGTTGTACATTTATGCTTGTGCTCTTCATTTTAAGTATAATTCAACAAATTGAAATAGTACACAAAAAGGTAGTGATAGAAGAAATAAAGTGATGATAATGAAGGATGTTGAATTTTTATTTACTCAAGGGGTATTTCTAGACGTCATTAATTGTTATAGCACAGAGCTGGAAATAACTACATTCTTTTCCGGTTCTTTTATTGTTGGCTTTAAACAGTGAAAGGGTTTGACCAACAGTATTTTCGAATTAAAATCTCAAAAGATTCTAAAACACATTTATTGGGTAAAATATTCACAAAAATTTAGAATTCCTGTCATTTTTCTATATAATACATTTCTAAATAATACATTTTAAATTACTGTTTGCTTTTCCAACACGTTATTTTTCCAGAATTGCAAACAGTAAAATTTAAACAACTATGAAAAAATATATTCTGTAGAATAGATTACATTTTACAGTTTCAGTTTTTACGTCATACATTCAAAAAGAGTCCATTTGCTGTCTCGGTTTTCAGTACTATGATAAAGTAACCTGTGATTGTTTTCTTCAGAGCCAGCTTCCTTGCATGCTGCTTTACGTTCCATTTGTGTACAGTGATCTCTTCCTATTTCATCTAACTGTTGCTTATCACACATTTCAGAAAGATTAAATAGAGGTAGAATACTGAGCTTTAGTAATAACAACCTTGGTTTACTTAAATCCAAAGGAGTATCCGTGTGAGAAAAAGAATAATTACCAATTTGTATATTTCTCTACTTTTTTGACGGTAACTAATCCCTATGGTAATCATTGTAATACCTGGGCAGAAGGCTAAAAAGTTGTAGCTGTGTTGCTAATACAGATATCCAGACTAATGTTGCCATTAACAATCAGTAGCATATTTAAGTTTGGAATGCATTATTATGCATTCTTTCCAGAATGCTTTTATTTTAGTACAGCAGAAACTGTAGTAAGCCACATTCTTTAATGTGTTAAGTCAAGTGGTGTCTGAACCACTTGAGTCCATGTAAAAACCATTTGAAATTTTAGCAAAACACAAACAAGAAATTATCTTTAAAATGTATACAGCCTACAAACCAGAGTGCTTCCATTATTTATGTAAAAAAAAAATGTATACAACCTGATAAATATTAGGGGCAGGATCTAAAACTATAGACTGTAAATACCCCAAAATTTAGTAAAACCACAATTAGCCCTCAGTTATCTAAAAAATTTCACTTGCATACTTCATCTTTGAAAAAAGTACATTAATTATCACAGCAGTAAAATTTAGAAAATGGAGAAAAATCATCTTTAATCCCACAAGCTAATACAATATCTTTTGAATGTATTCACCCTTGTTTTATTTATGATTTTTACAGTAAAGAAAAAGGAGTACCTATAGTTCTCCATTTGGCCATTTTACCCTGAAATTCTATGAATTTTTGCTTTTTATATTTTGAGGCTATTAGGAAATGGAAGTTTAAATTGTTATATTTTTTCCTTTCTGATGAATTTATTCTTTATCATTTAGTAGTTGCCCTCTTTATCACCAATACTGCTTTTTGTCTTAAAATTTATTTTGTCAAATATTAAGTAACGTCCCAGCTCTGTTTTTATTGGTGTTTACCTTATATATCTTTTATCTCCCCCACCCTTCTTTCGTATTTGTCTGTCCTTAAATTTTCTGTATGTTTCATAAGCTTCACATAGCTGGATTTTTTTTCCAATATGGAATATAACCTTTAATGGGCAAGTTTATTCCATTTACATTCATTGTAATTATTGATATATATTTTGGCTTGTTTGAATTAATTTTATTAGTCTCATTTTTTCTATGCTGCTTTTTTCTTCCTTGCCTTTAAAAAATGTGGGGTGTTTTATTTTTCCATATTTTCTTCAAATTTATACTATCAATTTCTATTCTTTTAGTGTTACCCTTAAATTTTTGCCTTGCATATTTAATACAATAAAGTTTTAAGTTCAATACCTTAAAACCTCCCCCTAGACAATCCAAGGACCTCAGAATGTTTTAAATCTGGACATCTCTGTTCACACTATTTTACATAGATGTTTATGTATGTGTGTATATGTATGTACTTACATGTTTGTATTTTACTATTCCTTTTCATATCTCAGGTCCTCATTCTATGATCATTTTTCTTTCTAAAGTACATCTCTTAGAAGTTCCTTTAATAGAGGTCTCTTGGTGATAAACTTTTGTTTCTCTGAAAATGTCTTTATATCACTTTCATCTTCCAACAATGGGTTAGATCTACAATGCAAAATAGACACTTTGAAGATGTTATTCCATTTCTTTTTTCTTTTTTTTTTTTTTTTTTAGACGGAGTTTCACTCTTGTTACCCAGGCTGGAGTGCAATGGTGCGCTCACTGCAACCTCCGCCTCCTGGGTTCAGGCAATTCTCCTGCCTTAGCCTCCTGAGTAGCTGGGATTACAGGCACGCGCCACCATGCCCAGCTAATTTTTTTGTATTTTTAGTAGAGACGGGGTTTCACCATGTTGACCAGGATGGTCTCGATCTCTTGACCTCGTGATCCACCCGCCTCGGCCTCCCAAAGTGCTGGGATTACAGGCTTGAGCCACTGCGCCCGGCCAGATGTTATTCCATTTCATTCTGGTTTTTGGCATTCCTGTTGTACCACTATGGATGATTTGTCTCTTTTCCTCTGGCTACTTTGGAACCTTTTTGTGTTTGCTCTTCTACAGTTTCACTATGATGTGTTTACATTTGGGTTTCTTTTTCTTAGAAAAATAGATTTTTATCTGTCATCACTTCTGTAAAATTCTCAATCACTGTGTCTTCAATTATTCCTTTTTCTCAGTTATCTCTACTGTCTTAGAATTCAGAATATATATGTTTCTATTTCCTCTTCTGTTCTGCATATGTCTTCTTTCATGTTTTTTATCTTCTTACTCTTCTCTGTGCTCTGTTCTGGGTAATTTCCTCAGCTGTGTATTCCAGATCACTGTTCAGCTATGTTTCATCTGTTGTTAAACCCATACACTGAGGTTTTTTAATTTCTAAAAGTCTATTTTTCATTTTAGAAGTTCCATTTTATTGTTATGCATGTCTTCCCAGTTATTCCTGATACTCTTGTATTCTTCCTCCATCTTTGTGGTTTCATACTTCATTCTTTAAATGTTTCTTACCTACTTATTCTGTACTCTGTATTTATATCTGACAATTCTAGTATCTAAACAAGTCGTGTATTTTTTCTAATCTGTCTCACCCATAGGGACTTGCCTCCTTGTACACTTGGTTATCTTAAAGATTGTGAATGATATTTCCTTGCTCTTAATATGTGGGAAATCTAATGGCCTAAATTGAGGATACTTTTCTTCAAAAATGGTTTGTATCTGCTTCTACTATATGTCCAAGGTACTAGCAACCTGGGGGCACTTTCATCCTCTCTGTGGTGCCCCCTAAATGCAGGAGTATCTGGTTCAGCTCCTCACAGAGCTGCCATTGGCATCTGCACTCAGACTAGCCCTATTTTTCCTGTTTACATACAGACTGTAGCACTGCTTTCTGCTCAAGATTTGCTTCTTTATTTGGCAGGAAAAGGAAGTTTTGAAGATTTTTCTAATAATTTCTGTATGAGGATTTCAGTTGCTCCACATCTGCACCAACACTTGATATTGTGTGTCTTTTTACTTTTTAAATATTTTGTTAGGTATATTATTGTATTTAATTATGGATTTAATTTGCATATTTCCAATGACAAAGGTGAACATATTTTTCATTTTGTCGTTAGTCATTTAGATACTTTTGTGAAGTGCTTGTGCAAATCTTTTGCTACACATTTTTCATATGACTGTGCAGTTGTCCATCAAGTGGTTGTATCATAAGTTATCATTTCTTATTGAAATATCAGGTAAGTTGAGAAACAATAACCAAAAGAAAACTTCATTATGACCTGTGTGGTGAACTTTGAATTGTGTGGAAATGGATGAAATACATTCTTTAAAATGTCTAATAACAAGATTTAAAATATGAAGTATGGCACTTAATTCAGTTAATCAAATGTGATAGACATTACTGGTTTGTCTGTCCAGTATGTACTCTTCTTCCTTGTAACAGAATCATGAATTTGCTTCAGATAATAGTAACTAATTTAAAATACCTCCATAAATGCCCTTCCAGCTAGGGTGGTCATCTATTCCACTGGCCAATAAACTAGATCAATAGTTACTTCATGGAAAGCTATTTTTTCCTTGATACCTACATCTTTCTATAAAGATCTGCTCAGCTGGCATAAGCTTTCTACTTTTAACCTGTCTTTTCTCTTGTCCAGATTGTGATTCAGTGTCAAAGTAGAGCAGTCATTTGTAAGTGCTGAGCATTGTGAAGCAGGAGGGGTAAGGGGCCTGTTTCCTCAAGTGCCTTCCCTATCCATATATTTCCTACCCCCAGACTCTTGTTATATTGGATAAACTCCTTACTTGGTTAAAGTACAGTAATCAGCCTCTGCTAAGTGCAACAAGACCATGCTCTGTCCAGTGTATCCATTTTGCTGTCCCACCTCAAGTCTCTAAGCATTCTGGTTTATCCAGTTTTGCTTTTCCATAATGAGTCAGGCTCTTGAGAAATGCTTTACAATTATTGCATCCCTATTGTAATAATGACTGAATTAGCTGTATCATAGAAAATGGCTCTACTGGTTTTTTTTTTGCAATAATAAATAGTGCCCTAGGGGCTTCAGGGATTTCTCTTACCTCCCTAAATGTCACACTAGCTGATAGAAAATTCCTTATGAGTTTTGACTCATTTTTTTCTGATTTGATGCAGAAAAGAGAATTCTGGACACACATGTTGAGCATTTCATTCCAAGAAAGTTTTACATGAACTTGAGAGATGGTTTTTGTTGTTGTTGTTGTTGTTGTTTTGTAGAATTCCAAGGGTAAAGGCACAAAGCCTGTAAAAACACTGGCCATCTTGTTGTCTGACATGTGAGAGAAATGCAGGCAATCCATCAAAACACCCCCCAAAGAGATTACATGTCTAATTTTTCTTCATCTCAGTCCCAGAAGACAAGTAATACAATTTAATTAAGTAGCTGTTTTTCCCCAAAAAACTATTAAATTAGGCTTTTAAAATCTTTTGTTTTTATCCAATGAAACTCAGCTATCATTTCTGGGGAAAATTCTTTTTGGGTTCACAAACATCCTGATAGAGAACTTTAAAAAAGTGTAAATTGAACAATGGCTGTGTTGCATTTATAAGCATTTTAAAAGTGAATGTCAAATATATAGATGTCTAAATCATTTGATAATGTAAACACCACCACCATCTAAAGCACCCCCATTCTTACTAAGAAACTTACATTAGGTAGCTAATTATGCACATACTAAGACTATCAAAGACCATGTTGATGCTTTATCCCACTTTACGATTTCAGGCTGATCCAAACTCATAATATGAATAGATGTACATTGACCAAAGAGACCAGCAGAGAACAAAAGCATAAACAAACATGAGAGTAGGCTAATTTTACCAACTTGAGGTCAAAAGTAAGTATTTTTAGAAGTGAGTAACAAGATTAAGTAGATAATGAAGGTGGTATTCAAGACTTAATAACTGGAATTCCAAATAGAATCCAGGGAGGTTAAAGTGAAACACTTTTAATTCCTTTATGTTGTAGAGATTAGACTTGATGACTTATGTGGCTCTGCTTTAAAGACCTCTCTAACAAAATATTTAATTTGAACAATTTATTTGCTATTGATTCTTTTAGTGGATAGTAGATAGTCCTTGTAATATTAACATTTTTTAAATCATATAACAAGTATTGAGCTCTTACTACAGCTGTACTTATTGGTATGTACTCAGGATATTATTTATTAAAAAGGTCCTTACCCTCTGATTTAAAATCAAGCAGGAAAGCAATGCATGCAAAGCAATTAAGCAATGTGGTCTGGCTGTTGAATATGTAAGAGGCAAACAAGAATATAAACTAACTGTATTACTATTAGATCACAAAATCAGATGGTAGACACTCTAGAAGGGCAGAGATGGTGAAAATTAATGGAGGCTGGAGTTAGAAGAAATAAAATAATGTTTCATAGAAAAGACCCAAGTACTGTTAGACCTTAGGAGTGGGTAGAACTGAAGCTTGATTTTAAAAATTATAGAGACAGCGTAAGCTACTGATTCCACATCCCACTAGAAAAAGCAGCCCACAGAATGAGAGAAGATATTTGCAACACATACATCTGACAAAGTACTTGATATGGTTTGGCTCTGTGTCCCCACCCAAATCTCATGTCGAATTGTAATCCCTACATGTCATGGGAGGGGCCCTTGTGGGAGGTGACTGAATCATGGGTAGACTCCCCGCTTGCTGTTCTTGTGATAGAGTTCTCACAAGATCTGGTTGTTTGAAAGTGTGTATCACTTCCCTCTTCACTCACTCTCTCCTACTCCACCATGTGAAGACTATGCCTGCTTCTCCACCTTCTGCCTTGATTGTTTATTTCCTGAGGCATCCCCAGCCACACCACGTGTATAGCCTGTGGAACTGAGTCAATTAAACCTGTTCTTTATGAACTACCCAGTCTCAGGTAGTTCTTTATAGCAATGTGAATACAAACTAATACAAATCACTCAAAATGTGTAAATAAATTACAGGACAATGAAAAAGAGGGACAACCTGTAAGAAAAGTGGGCAAAGGCTTGAATGGAAAATCTACAAAAGAGATTACAGATCAATAACCACAGGAGAAGATGTTCAACTGTGTTAGTCACCAGGAAAAAGCGAATTATCTTTTGTACCATCTTATACCCATTAGGATGGCTATTAGTAAAAAAAAGAAAATAATAAGTGTTGGTGAGGATGTGGAGAAATTGGAATCCTTGTGCACTCTTGGTGGGATGTAAAATGGTACAACCAATATCGAAAATAGGTGTTTCCTCAAAAAAAATTTTTAAAAATTTGCCATATGATCCAGAAATTTCATTTCTGGGTATATAAACAAAAGAAGTAAAAGCAAGAGCTCAAACAGATATGGCACACCCATGTTCATAGCCGCATTACTTCCAATAGCCAAAAGCTAGAAGCAACCCAAGTGTCCATGACAGATGGATAAACAAGCTGTGGTATATACATACAATGGAATGTGATTTAGCCTTAAAAAGGAAGAAAATTCTGACACATGTTAAGACATGGATAAACTTTGAGGACATTATGCTTAGTGAAATAAGTCAGTCACAGAAAGACAAATACTATATGATTCCACTTATATGAGATACTTAGTTAAAATCATAGAGATAGTAAATAGAATGGTGGTACCAAGGGTGGAGGAAGGAGGACGTGAGCTATTGTTTAATAGGTACAGAGTTTCAGTTTAAGAAGACGAAAAGACTTATGTGGATGGTGGTAATGGTAGCATAATAATGTGAATGGAATTCATTCCACTCATCTGTACACTTAAAAATGTTAAGATGGTAAGTTTTGTTATGCGTATTTTACAATTAAAGTTTAACCACAATGCAATACCACTATATACCTATTAGAATGGTAAAAATGAGAAAGAGAGAAAATACCATGTTACCAACCAGAATCACACATACACTGACTGCTATTAGGAATGTAAAATAGTACAATAATTTTGGATGATGTTAGCAGTGTCTGCTATAACTGAACATATACAAATCGTAAGATTTCACAGTTCCACTCCTAGATATATATCCAAGTATAAAATGCTTCCATGTCTTCCCTAAAAGACTACAAGAATGTTCACAGCACAATTTATAATAACTCCAAACTGGAAACACCCAAATGCCTATCAAAAATAGAGCAGATAATGTTATATTCATGCAATGGAATATTACACAGCAGGGAGAAGAAACAAAATGGTAACTATTTTCAACATATGGATGAAACTCATTAGCATACAGTTTTTAAAATGTCAGGATTTCAAACTCATGATCTCAGGTGATCCATCCACTTCAGCCTCCCAAATCTAAATACCTTTTCCAACAAACAAAACCAGTACTCCTTAAAGAAATGGTTGTTTCTAGATCTAAGACAGAGTAAATATAATATGATGCCTGGAGCACCTTATAGTGCCAGAAAGGAAGTGTCGAGGAAAAAAAAACTCCCTAGAGACAGAAATTAGATTAGTGAATGCCTAAGGCTGAGACTGGGAATGGGGAAGTGACTGCAAATGAAGATGATGCTTCTTCAAGGGTGGTGAAGTATTCTACAATTAGCTTGGCCTGTTAGTTTTACAACTCTGTAAATATACTAAAAATTATATTGATATCATGTACCTCCTGATGTGATGAGTATGAAAGTTGAACATGTGCACACACGTCAATAGATTTTATGGTATATAAATTATACCTCAACAAAGCTGACTAAGAAGAAAGCGCTCAATAAGAACAAACAAACGAAAAAAGGACGGTGTATGTTGAAGACACACAAGAACCAACTGAAAGTGCTACCAATGGCCAAAGTTGGAACAATTTGAGCAACAAATTAAGTAATGGTAGTACTGGAATAAAGCCCCCAAATACAACCTTCATGATGTTCATGACTGCATACTGACATAAATAAATAAATGGATAAGAAGGGACAAATCTTCCTTACAGAAGAATTGCAAGTACTAAATATAGAAGGAACAAGGGAAATAGAAAATCACTATTAGAACACCACAATAATAGCTACTATGCGCAAGATCCACTGATGAATGCTAAAATTAGTGAGTGAAGCTTTTAGGATGAGTGAGATATTTGCATAACCTTAAAGCATCTCCTTCTAAATATTTATTAATTACTGTGGTCATTTAACATAAGCCTATAAATTATTTCATGTACCCTCCACCAGAGGTAGAGTTTAACTCCTTTTCTCTTGAGTGTAGGTTGGACTTAGTGACTTGCTGCTAAGGAATAGAACATGAAAAGGGAAAAATAGCAAGAGATGAGTGGCAAGCATGACTTTGAAAGTGGGTCAAGTTAGCATCAACAATAAGTCATGTTGATATAATGTGCTTGCTGGCATGATAAATATGTATTTCGGGGGTTTTTGTTTTGTTGGTGGTGGTTTTTTTGTTTGGTTTTTGTTTTGAGACACAGTCTTGTTCTGTTGCCCAGACTGGAATGCAGTGGCATGATCTCAGCTCACTGCAATTTCTGCCTCCTAGGTTTAAGCGATTCTCGTGCCTCAGCCTCCTGAGTAGCTAGGACTACAGGCAGGCACCCACTACCATGCCTGGCTAATTTTTTTTGTTGTTGTTGTTGTTGTTTTTTTTGTATTTTTAGTAGAAACAGAGTTTCACCATGTTATGTTGTCCAGGCTAGTCTTGAGGTCCTATGATGTGATACATATCAAATCTCCTAAAGCTGAACATGGCAATATACCCTAGGACCTATCCATTCCATCCACAGGTATACATGCAGAAAAACATGTTCACATTTTTTGTATGAGAAGACCTTTAAAAGAGGTTGAAAAACAGCATTATTTATAATAGCGCAAATGCCTATCAATGGTAGAATAAAAAATAAATTGTGTTATATTCAAACAATGGAATACCGTACAGTAATGAAAATAAATATTAATATTAATACACAACACATCAGGAAAGACTCATCCAAACAATGTTTAATAAAAGAAGCTAGGGATAAAAGACTGCATACTATACGATTTTCATTTTTATAAATGGAAAACATAGACAAACACAACTTCTGGTGCCAGAAGTCAGACTAGTAGCTAGCATTGGGGAAGAGGGGCTAGTGATTAAGACGGGGCATGAGGAAGGCTTCTGGGATGCTGGTAATATTCTATTTCATGATCTACTTAAAGCAGTGGTTATACAGGTTATTTGCTTCATAATAATTTCTTGAGCTGTACCTTTATGATAAGTGCACTTTTCAGTATATATACTTTAATGGCAAAGCTTATTTAAGTAAAAAATAAAAACCTTTGGCATTTAGCTAGATACTCCAGGATTAAATCCCTGCCCTATTACTTGCTGGATATTACCTAATCTCACTAAGCTGCAATTTCCTGATGTATACAAGAAGAATAATAATACCTAGCTCAAAAGACTATTTTGAGGACTAAATTAAATGAAAATATAATATATGAAATATACAAAGTAGGACCACAGGCTCTGGTACAATAGACAATAAAAAGCTGTCATCATCATCATCATTATTATAATAAACAAGGGGGGCTGGGCGAGGTGACTCATGCCTGTAATCCCAGCACTTTGGGAGGCTGAGGCAGGAGGATCACCTGAGGTCAGGAGTTTGAGACATGGTGAAACCCCATCTCTACTAAAAATACAAAAATTAGTCAGGTGTGGTAGCAAACGCCTATAATCCCAGCTACTAGGGAGGCTGAGGCATGAGAATCACTTGAACCTGGGAGGCAGAGGTTGTAGTGAGCTGAGATCATGCCACTGCATTCCAGTCTGGGGGATAGAGCAAACTCCATCTCCAAAAAAACAAAATAAAACAAAAAACAAAACAAAACAAAACAAGGAGAATCTTCCTTTTAACTCTGGGCCATTCCTTGTTGCATATGCCTCCAAAGCAGCTCAGCTTGGGTAAATCTCACAAAGTCCCACTTGATTGTGTCTGCTTTTAACCTCTCCAAAGAGGTTCAGAATCACCCCAAGAAAGAAGACATTCTATCCTGTCTCTATTCATCAGCTCAACACAAAATATCCCATTTGCGTGTGTGGCCAAAACTGCCCTTCTCCCTGCTCCCCTAGGTGTAATAAGAATGGGAAGAAGCCAGGGACTGGGTAGGAAGCTTTGAACATGGCATCTTCCAAGGTTAACTAACTGGAAGATATTTTGCTTGTCATATGACTCAAGCTCAAGCAGAAGACAGGCACTAATGTTGTGGTGATGTAAGCATAAAAATAGAGTAAGATTAAATTGAAACAAGTGGAGTCTATGAAGGAGTATGAGCTTCTAACTAATGAGTTAACAAAAAGTATAGAAAAACTGGATTGTTAATTAGTACCAGGGGTCAGCTGCATAACCAAATAAAAAAGAGGTCCATTTGGCCGGGCACGGTGGCTCAAGCCTGTAATCCCAGCACTTTGGGAGGCGGAGGCGGGTGGATCACAAGGTCACAAGGTCAAGAGATCGAGACCATCCTGGTCAACATGGTGAAACCCCGTCTCTACTAAAAATGCAAAAAATTAGCTGGGCATGATGGTGCGTGCCTGTAATCCCAGCTACTCAGGAGGCTGAGTCAGGAGAATTGCCTGAACCCAGGAGGCGGAGGTTGCGGTGAGCCGAGATCGCGCCATTGCACTCCAGCCTGGGTAACAAGAGCGAAACTCCGTCTCCAAAAAAAAAAAAAAAAAAAAAAAAAAGAGGTCCATTCATGTACTCCAAAGTGATAAATTTCTCAAATGTCCTACAGAAGTTTGCTAAGCACATAGACTCAGGTAATGAAACTCTGGTGGTTCCAGCAATGGCAATAAAATATCAATTAAGAACATACACGCTGTTTAAAATCCTAATATGCCAGATCAATGTACCCCAATATAGAGTAGTATATTATATAATCTTGACCAAATGAGACTTCAAAATACATTATTTCAGAAAGCAAACACCAAGTTCTGGGGCAAACTAAAATCTAGAGAAAGGAGTTGACTTTAAAAAGCTTGAGCAACCTAACAACAAAGTTTAACAATAAGAAAGAGAGGCTCACTATTGTCTTATGTTTAAGTCACTTTAGTAGAAAAAAACTGAATTTTGTGTTTCAAGCAAGAAATGGTAAAAACAAACAAACAAACAGACCCCAGGGAATTTGGAGTTGAGTAAAAATTATTACCCAGAAGGTATCCAACTGATATTACTGAAACATTAGAAAGAAATCAAAATCAGTTTATCTCTAATACTAGAAAGGTATAAAACAACTTTAAGAAATAAATTCACCACATGACATTTGATGTTTGGAATAGTTTAAGCTTAAATGTTGTAGTAAGTTTTGTTATATTTGTATATTTTGTCTACAAAATGCATTTTGTATATTTTGTCTACAAAGTGCATTTTATGTATTTTGTATTTTAAGGTGTTGAAACATTCAAAAGAATCAGACATACTAAGTTTACAATTGCTGTTTAAAGGATTAATGAAATTTTATAACAATACATAAATACTCCACTGGCATTAAGGTTCATATCATTGTGAGTGTTCCTCTCTATGCAAAAACTCTCTCAGATATTAAAGGCTAATCCATATGCCAGCAGACTCAGTCTCTGCAGAGAGGAGAACCGTGACTCACAATGCACCCTGTGTGCTGGGAAGATTTCTGTCTTAGTGTGCTTGGGCTACCATATCAAGTACCACAGACTGCGGGATTCGAACAACAAAAATTTACTTCCCAATTCTGGCAGCTAGAAGTCTCACATCAAGGTATAAACAAGATTGCTTTCTCCTGAGGCTTTTCTTCTTAGCTTGTAGATGGCCATCTTCTCTCTGCATTAATACATGATTTATTTCCTCTGTGCCTACCTGTCTCATAATGTCCTCTTCTTGTAAAGACACCTGTTATAGGTGTCTTTACAAGACATTAGGGCCCACCCATATGAGTTCATTTTACCTAATTACCTCTTTAAAAGCCTTGTCTCTAAATACAGTCACATCATTAAGGTACTGGATGGGTGTTAGGACTTCAACATATGTGTGAATTTTGGGGAGCACAATTCAGCCCATAATGATTTCTAAGACCCAAGAGACTGAGGGCTCAAACACTGTGGGCAGAAGAACCCAGTCTTGGAAAGGATCTGTGATGGAAACTCTGGGGATACAGAAAAGGAACTGAATGATTCAAGGAGCATAAATCAGAGAGGAAGGTATATTCTGAGGAAGAGAGAGGGGAGACCCAAGGGCTGTGGTACAGAGGACCCTGTCTGCACATTGGTCATCAGAATCTCAATGCCCAGGTCATACTCAAGAATAATTCAATCAATATCTGGGGATGAGACCTGGGCATCGGTAACTTTTAAAGCTCCCCAACTGATTCCAACTGTGCAGCCAAGGTTGAAAACCTAAAGGTTTCATCACAAGGCTCCAGTACCCTATATAAAGAAAGTTAGACTAGAGGCTAGAACTTTCTGACATTTTGCTGTGCAAAAGGTGGGGATGGATGGCCCCCACACCCATACCAAAGTAAATGGCAGATGTCTTGATCATCTTCACTCTGAGCCAGAGTGAAACAGCCACTGGTTGTAATGACTCTTGCTGTGAAATACTAAATCTGACATTCCTGTCTCCCTTGACTCTTTAAAGGCACTTTACCCGATTTTGAGCTTCAGGGTTTTTCCATAGCTGTGTCCCACCCCTACCAACACTCTCCCTATCCTCTATCCCCAAAAAGAAAGAAAAAGAGGAAGTGAGAAAGTGCATTTAATATATTTGCAGATGTACATTTTCGCAAATATGCTGGGAATGTCTGAGCCATATTAATGTGGTGAATACTTTGACCCAATCCTTCAGGAATACTGCATCATGGGAATACCGTACTTAGAACAACACAGTATTACCATGGGCCTTTCTGCCCTATGCAAATATTAGTCTTTAATAGGACTGACCAAAAACAGATGTTTCATATCTAGAATGTTTTCTCACAGAGAATTTCAATAGAAATATTTTAGCTCCTCAGATACATCCAAACAAAATATTTGGTCTTCAGTCTATTTTAAAAGTCAGTGAGTTGTGGCTTCATTAGAGCAGAAGTATGAATCAGATACCTGTTTTCATTTTTCATCTTCAGGTTAAGCAAGAATGAACAGTGAAAAGTGATAAAATTCTGAACTTTTGTCAGAGTGATTCAGAGATGATTTTTTAAAAACATGGATCCCTCATGTAATCAACCTGAGAAATGCCAGTGACATTTGCTATATGGTGACTCTTTTCATGCTTATTTGTATTTTAAAACCAGAAGTGACTTTTGATGAGAAAAATTTGTCTCTGGGATATACTAAAATCATGAATGCAGCCAAATTTTAGTCACATCCTCAAAGAAATGTGTCACTTTAAAAAAAGACCTAATATGAACAAAATGTCAATATTATTAATATGGCATATTCAAAATAAACTACAGGAAAAAACATGGACAGTAAAAATATTCTACAATGATTTTCAAATTTAAATTTGCATAAGAACCACCTGAGGATCTTGCTAATTCTGATTCTGGGAGGGCCCAATATTATGCATTTCTAACAAGCTGGTGGGGGCGGTGGGGGGTGCGCGGAACACTGTTGCTGTCAGTCTGTAGACTAAAGGCTCAAGCTTGATTTCTTCCTTATTAATTATGCCCCCTCTAAAGATAAAGCTCTAGTTCTTTAGTAACATTTTCATCAGCTTTGAGCAGTCCTGACAGTTACAACTTTATATTACCACCCCTTAAAAAAAAAAAAAAACAAAAAAAAACAAAAAAAAAAACTCCCTAGAGGATCTCTTCCTGAACAAATTTTCCCTTACCATCATTGTTTTACTTGATTATATGGCCTATAAGAAGAAAAATTGCATAAGGGCCATGAACTCTCATTATTAATGAGCAAACAGACTTCGCCCCAGTGTATGATTGAAAGTCTACTAGTAAGGTAATGTTTAGCAATGATCACCACATCACCTCCTGTAATAGTAATGGCAACTTCTGCTGACTACTCACTATTTGTCAAACATAATGGCAGGTGATTTATTTAAGTCATCCTAATTAGACGTTTAAAAAAAATCAATGGAAGTATTTATTTTATTACACTTGATCTTAGCCAAAAGGCTGAGAAGTGATTAAGTATTTATTTTATTTAGCAAACACTTACATAATGCTTTCTACATACCAGACATTGTTCTAAGTGCTCTATAAATATTCACTCAATCCATATAAATCATATAAGGTTGGTGTTACTCAACCATCTTACAAATAAGAAAGCTAAGGCATGAAGGTGAGTACTTGCCTAAAGTTATTTAGTTAGGAGATGGTTTGAATTGAACCTACATAGTTTGGCATTTAGTCATCTTCCTAAACAGAGGAGGGAGCAGGTGAGAAAACCAAAAGTTAGCTAACTTGGGAAACTGTCAGGTTCCACAGCCAATAAGAGGAGGAGACAGGTGTTAAAGCAAGGTTTAAGGGACTGTCTGTGCCCTTACCCTCTAACCATTGCCCAGTGCCTCTCTACCTTAGCAGGTGTCTCACTGTAGGACACCTGATTCTCAGTCTAATGATGTGTTCACTTAACTAATAATTCCTATCCTCATTAAAGACTATTTGAATTTCAGACCATGATGCTATATGCTTAAAAATGGTTTGAAGTCTTGGATCATGTCTTAAGTTTAAAGATGACATATTAATGCATGTAGTTATAGAGGGAGCAGGAAAACACGTGAACAAATATTTGATTGGCAGCAGGAGAAACAAAATTGTCCCATAAAATTCCAAATTTTATCTATTCAGTGGGTTGGGACTTTAGAAGAAACTGTAACTTAAATATATTTACTTAAAATCAGGAATATTTCCAATTTTATTATGTACAATTTAGGAAACATCTATCCAGTGATACACTGGATGTTAACCTATCTCTTGTAGAGATTATCTAGTTGGGTCTTGTTTTTTAAAAAATGCAACTTAGTATCCTATGCCTTTTAAGTGAAGTGTATAATCCATTTACATTTAACATAATTAATACTGTTGGATTTAGGTCTGTATTTTGATATTATTTTCCATTTGTCCTACCCTCCTTTCTTCCTTTTCTGCCTTTTTTTGAGTGAATCAAATATATTTGAGTATTCCATTTAGATTCCTCCATTTTTAGATATGTCTTTGTATTTTGTTACTGGTTGCTTTACAGATTACAATATGCATCGTAACTCATCAGAGTCTACTTACAGTTAGTATTGTACCACTTCATTCAAAATATAAAAATTTACAATGGTATACAGCAGGTCCTCAAATAACATTGTTTCACTACACGTCATTTTGTTATACCACTGATGAGAAAAACATTGACTCCTCACCAGGGCCACTGTCTGTGTGGAGTGTGCATGATCTCCTCATGTCTGCAAAGGATTTCTTTGGATACACTGGTTTCCTCCCACATCCCAAAGATGTACACGTTAGGTTAACTGGCATGCCTAAATGGTCCCAGTCTGAGTGAGTGTGGGTGTGTCTGTGAGTGAATGTGTCCTGTGATAGAATGGCATCCTGTCCAGGTCTGGTTCCCGTCTTGCACCCTGAACTGCTGGGATAGGCTCCAGCCACCTATGACTCTGAACTATAGTAAGCAGGTCAGAAAATGAAGGAAAAAATACAAATTATTATAAAATAAAAATTTACATGGGAATCATACAAATGCACAACCATAAACAATGTGGTACCAAAGCGCCCAGCAAGTTGCCATATTTGTGATTGTTTTTGAAATGCATAGTGGTAGGAGGTGCTCCTTACAATTTTAACTTTGCAAACATTTATTCCTGGATTCAACCCACCACGAGTATGACCACTGTCACTCACTGATTCACCAAAAATTACATCAATATTTGACTTGTTTTTATTAATTGTTCTTAAATGTATGTATAGCGCTCACACTTATTCCAGTGTTTAATATTGGAGGTCTTTAATCAGAAGTTTAGTGATGTTTTTGTTACCAGAAATAATCTGTAGGAACATAATTCTTGCTTATATCAACTAGCCTATGGTAAAATTAGTTTCCTTATATCTTGTTTCACTTAGTTTCCAAGAACCCACTGAGGTTAAGTGAAGACTTAACTGTAATTTCATTTATGCCACCCTATTCTTTGGACTAGTATTGCCATGTATTTTACATTTATGTAGATTAGATTATAAATGTTATAATGTTACAATTTTGCTTTAAAAACAACCAGTCACCTTTTAAGAGAAGAAAAAGTAGCCTTTTATATTTATCCAAATATTTGCTATGTGTAGGGTTATTTCCCTTTTACAGAGTAAAATTTCTCTTTGATGCTGCTTCCCTTCAGCTAGAAAAACTTCCTTTAATATTTCTTGTAGTACAAGTCTGTTAGTGATAAATAATTTTGGCTTTTTTTTTATCTGAAAATGTTTTAACAGTTTTATTTTCTTTCAACACTTTAAGATGCCATTATATTGTCTTCTGCCATTTATTTATTTATTATTTATTTATTTTTGATGAGCAGTAAGTTACCATTTGTTTTATTGTTCTCCTGTATGTAATATGCCCTTTTTTTGCTAGCTGATTTAAAGATTTTCTCTTTATCATTAGTTCCTACCAACGTTATTATTTTTTTCTAGGTGGAGTTTTCTTTGGATCTGTCTGTTGTCTGCTGAAACTTCTGAATTTCTAAATTGATGTTTTCACCTTTATTTGTTTAAATAGATATTTTTCTACCCCATTCTCGATCTCCTCTTCTTCTGAGACTCCAGTTACATGTGTGTTAGACCACTTTATATTGTCCTATGGGTCACTGAGACACTTTTTATTGTTTTAAAACTTGTTTTCTTTGTATCCTTCAGATTTGATAATTTTTATTGGTGTCTTTAATTTTATTTAAACTTTTTTTCTCTGCTTCCAATATTATGTTATGTAATTTTCTTTTAACTTCTGATATTTTGTTAACAGATTTATAATTTCCATTTCATTCTTTTTTTAATAGGATCCATTTCTTTGCGGTATTTCACATCTATTCCATCCTCATGACAACTTTTCTTTTAAGTTTTTAAACATTAGTTATAATAGCCACTGCAAAGTCCTTGTCTACTAATTCCAACATTTAGTATTCCAATTCTGCATAGTTTGAACTGGGATGTGCCTCTAGGGACAACACTATATAAATGTGGCTCTCATCCCTCCATGTTCTCTGAAGTCTGTGCTCAACTTTGGTTGTTCTTTTGTATCTTATAATAGCAGCATTTTTTGGTAGTTTGTCTAAAGGTTATTATTGTATCTGCAGGAAGATTTGTCAGATATAAGCTTCTCTGCCATTATGAGGAATATAATTCTAAATTGAATTTTATATTAGAAATTAAGACAGTATCCAAATAAGTCATTGATAGAGGTATTAGCAATCTTAATATTAGAAAGGATTTTACTCAACAAAAATCAAAGAAACCCCATCTCTGAGACAAAATTTGATATTAAAGTAGCAAGTTAAATAGAAGGGACTTCAAGATGGCTGACTAGAGGCATCTGCTACTTGCCTCCTCCACAAAGAAGAACCACAATAATGAGTAGATAATCATATTTCTAAAGGTCACCTAAGAACATCGGAATTCAACAGAGAAGTGACAGTAGACATCCAAGGCAAGGAAGGAGAGGGGAGTGAGGTAGTCAACTCAGAGAGGACAGGATCAGCTGGGAGTCTTCAGAGGCTCCTCAATGTGAGGAAAGAGTGAGTGACCCCCAGTGGTCTATATTCCCACTGCAGGTTTCTACAATCCTAGCCATGGGAGAGCCTCTCAACTCATGAGGGCCCTGAGACTAACATAGGGATCTACCTAGAGACTGCATGACAGGACTGCTTCATAGAGGAGTCCCACAAATGACTCGAGTCCTGCATCCTGCCCTGGGGCTCAGTAGCCTCTGCATCTTCATATCCATGGAGCCCCACTGACATATCTTGCATGCAGCCAGGTCTTGCTGCTAGCTGCTGTCACTAGGGCTGAAGTGCAAGCTACTGGCAGAACCCTCCCACTCCTAGTAACATGGCTGCTTTGAAAGCATCCTGAGGATAGGCTATCCTCCTTAAATCTGCCACCAAGGGCCCAAATATGCATGCCCCCTAGCCATACATTTAAGACTGCAGCCACTGAAGGCAACCCTGCACTTCACAGGAGCAGAGCTGCAGCATAGCCATAGCTTCCCCCTACTTGAGCATTCAGCCAGAGGCCTGGTGATCACCTCACCCCTGCCTTACCACAGCCAGCACCTGCGTGCACCTCTGAGGGGCCTGAGGACAGGTCTGCTTGGCCCAGCGTCTATCCCCCAGTGCCCAGGCACACCATTCAGGAGCCTGGAGATTTCCTTTCCCATCCACCACCACTGGAATGTGACAACTCCTACAGGGGAGCAGGGGGCAGAGAACAGACCCGCCCAGCCTGCTGCTAGTACCATAGCAAAATACAAGAGACACTAAGCTATGGAGTAAAGCCTAAAGTCAGCAAATGAGACCCATCCTGGGGTACATCACTTGTCAATGGAAGTGTTTGATGGCAAGGGGAGGCTACAGGAGGAAGTGCCAAAGAAAGTTGTTTCTTCAGGTTTTCTGCTGAGTCCTGTCTCAGACCTTTGAAGAGAACTGGAAATTACTAAGAAAGAAGGCTTGCTTACATGGAAAGCAAGATTTAAATAAGTAGACTACAGGTGCCAAAAGTTTGGGGTGCTTATTACATTAAGACATTTGAAATATGCCAAATTAGTTTACCTTTGAACTTAGCTGGCACCATTTTGTCCTTGGCTAAGGTTGATTGACCCTACAACATGGAAGAAGATCTGAACAGTGCCGTGATCTCAGTGGCTTTAGTGTCTACCGGTAGCCACACTGTACAATTTTAACATAATCATTGTCATCATCATCATTATCATCACTACTACTATTCAGAAGAGTCACATAATATGTGCATATTGTGAGTCCAATTCAACTACCCTCATGGAAATAAAATACCATAAACATATTTGGCATGTGTATTCTTTAGTATATCCTGTCCATCTGCACACATTGCAAAGTGTTGTAAGTCCAAAGCTAGGAATCCTGTGTTTGATTCTTTTCAAGAGAACATTGGATTATATGTAATCTTATTACAGATTGATTTTAGAGTCAATGTTGTGGGTAAGACATGATTCTACTCTATAGGATTGGTTTTTGAGACAGAGTCTCGCTCTGCTGCCAGGCAGGAGTGCAATGGCATGATCCTGGCTCACTGCAACCTCCACCTCCCAGGTTCAAGTGATTCTCCTGCCTCAGCCTCCTGAGTAGCTGGGACTACAGGTGAGTGTCACCATGACCAGCTAATTTTTATCTTTTTAGTAGAGACAGGGTTTCACCATGTTGACCAGGATGGTCTCGCTCTCTTGACCTCATGATCTGCCTGCCTCAGCCTCCCAAAGTGCTGGGATTACAGGTGTGAGCCACTGTACCTGGCCTATTCTATAGGCTTCTTGATAAGCAAATAAAATGTATTCTGTTTGTATTTTGTTTATCTTCACACATGGATTTATTATATTCATTTACAATAGTTATAAAAATAAGTTCTAAAGCAATATCCTAATGAATTATTTATTCTTCACAATTTATTCTTATCCCAAGGAAGCAGAGAGGTTCATTGTTCTTTCTGCCATGAGGTACCAGGAGCCTAGGACAACTCAGGACAGTGAGTTGTCCTTGGCTGAGTTTACCTTAGTTGAGAAAAGGTGCCCAGTACAGTCAACAAGGATACCACACACTTGGTTTTCCTTATCGCAGAAGTATTTATCTTGGATTCTAAACTAATTTTATAAAACAAAAAACACATATAAGACAGGACATGTGTTAAACAGTGAGAGTGGGTGAAACTTTTATTAGTTTTCTAAAAAGGGACTGAGAGAAGTTAGTACAAGGGAGCTAGCTGACTAGACAGAATAAGCACGAATATCATAGAGGGGAGAGGTCATGAAAAACACTGAAGACTTTGAAAAAGTTGCCTGAATGTCCGGAAAGAGCCTCATCAATAGAATCTTTCATTGTGGAGATGAACTGCTAGGAAAGAATTACAGTCCTTCTCAGCTAGGTTGATGAATGGCATCATCTCAAATTATATAGCCTGTGAAACTGATTACCTTAGAGAGCCTAGATATGTACTGTTAGAAGCTGTGTCAGGGTCAACCCCCACCACCAACTGGCAATTACCCTGAGGCTTACATGCAAATTTGCCTACAAACCTGTCAGAAATATATGTTTTGCAAAAATATATTTAAGAAGATAGGCATAAAATATATCTGAATCAAAATACTGTTTCTACTTCTTTGGAAGACATAGAAGCCTTTAAAAAGAACTGCTTCATCTGCATTGCTCAGGTGATAGATACTATCACCCCTGTTAAGAGAAAGCTTGATTGCTAAAAGATGTATCTAGAGTCATGAGTCACAGGAACAGAGTCTATTAGAGATTAGATCATATCTGGTACTCTTGGGAAAATGTGAAAGTTCTGGTTATTTTAAAAATATATATAGGTCTTTCCTGGCTCATTGGTCAGCCTTTCCCAGTATAGGGACACACATTCATGGAATTTGTATTGTGCTGTTCTCTCTAGATTGAGAACTAAAAACCTTTAACTCTACAGAAAAAATGATATTTAAACTATTCAGAGAAAACTAATGTGAGCAATATAACAAAATGCTTGGTTTTAAGCAAAGTTATACTCCAGGAATATGATTGGGAAGTTGTAAGCTGAAAACATTTACCTATTTTGCTTCTGCAGCCCCAAGAAGATGAACTAAAACAATGAAATGCTATGAATCATTAAAAAGACATCAGAAATGAAAATAACCACTATCTTGCCAGTTTATTGAACCTAGAAACATCTTGTGTTACTCTGGTCATTGCATTTAAAGAAATAAAATCATAACAGGCTTAATGAAGAGCAGAGGTGACTTCCATATACGGAAAGCAGTGAACCTCCATTTGTCCAGGAAAAAGGCCTAGAAGGGGAAAAAATTAAAATACATACAGCAGGGAAAGCTGGGACTGTATAAACACGGACTCACCAGGAGAAAGTCTCATTTGAAGCTTGAAAGTTGAAAATTTAAGACAAAAAAAAGGAAGAATTACTTTGCACAGTACTAAGTACAATGTACTGAATATTTGTATTCCCATAAAATTTATATGTTGAAGCCTAAATCCTCAGTGTGATGGTATGTGGAGACAGGGCCTTTGAGAGATAACTAGGTCATGAGGCTGGAGCTCTCATGATGGGATTGGTGCCCCCATAAAAGACAGAGGAGTTAACTCTAGATGGATTAAAGATTTAAACATGAGGCCTAACACCATAAAAACTCTAAAAGAAAACCTAGGTAATACCATTCAGGACACAGGCATGGGCAAAGACTTCACGACTAAAACACCAAAAGGAATGGCAACAAAAGCCAAAATAGACAAATGGGATCTAATTAAACTTCAGAGCTTCTGCACAGCTAAAGAAACTATCATTAGAGTGAACTGGCAACCAACATAATGGGAAACAATTTTTGCAATCTACCCATCTGACAAGTGGCTAATGTCTAGAATCCACAAGGAACTAAACAAATTTACAAGAAAAAAACAAACAACCCTATCAAAAAGTGGGCAAAGGATATGAACAGACACTTTTCAAAAGAAGACATTTATGTAGCCAACAAACATATGAAAAAAAGCTCATCATCACTGGTCATTAAATATTTTGTGACAGATTTGCTTCAGCTATGGAAAGACTTTTGTTTGTTTGTTTGCAACCAAAGTGGGATTTCTAGGTAGAGTTCATAGCTACCTAGCAAAGGGAATAGAGAAATGGTCCTTGTGTGCTTTCAGACACAAGAGGCGGCTGAGTCACCCACTCAACACAGTGCAATGAAGGGTTCTGGAGAAGAGTTGAGGCTCATTCAGGAGATCCTTGTGACGAAGAGATACCAAACAAACTTTCATTTGGCCACAAACTAAAGAGTTGCCTGAGCTCTTACTTCTACAAAACTAATTAGAGAAGAACATGGGGTGACCATGGAGGTCCTCAGAGAACACCAGGGAGCAGCTGATGAGCCAGAAGTGGTGAACAGCCTGGCCATGGAGGAGGGACAGAGCAGGCTTTCATGCCCAGCCCAGGATCCTACCAGATTCTTTCCAGGACTTTGGTCACAGACAGTATCCCTTAGTTTGCTTCCAACATGACTAGGTTGCTCACAGATAGAATCTACCAGGTTGCTGGCCCCTGTAGCCCCCCAGGGACAAATCCCTGATGTCTAGAAAATTGCAGTTCATGAGAAACTGACTTGAATTTTGGTGGGTAGAGATCACCTCTGTTTCAGTTTTGGCAAAGAATGACATCTGATAGGAAACTGTACTTTGAGGGTGGCAGAAAACTCAGTAAATATCCTACCTCCCATCCCTGGAAGAAGAAGTAGACTTCCTTAGGGGGTGTGGTGTAAAGAGAGCATCAGATTACATTTAGTGTAGATTTGTGTTCCCTGCCATCTAATTTTAAATTTCCCAGCTCCTAGATTTTTCTAGAAGGTACTTTACAAACTAGTTCTTGGCATATTAGTGGGTTCTGAAATCAATTTAGTGGAGCATGACAAATAATGTTCTTTCATTTTAAATATTATTAAAGATATCAAATATATAAAATATTAGAATAGTACAACTCCCACATGCCTATCACCCAGTTTGATATGATGATCAACTCATGGCCAATCTTGTTTCAGCTAGTTATCTGCCTCAATTATTTTGAAGCAAGCTACAGACCTCATATCATTTCATCTGTAAATATTTTGGTATGTATCACTAAAAGATGACTGGTACCATTTTGAAATGACATACATAGAACAGAAAATATCAGGGTGAAGGTTAAGTAACATTAAACTTTTGCTTCAGATGTGTGTGTGTACACATATGTGTACTTGGCTGAGGTGTAAAATGTTTTTCTTACAATGAGTCATTAAAGAAAAGTGTGAAAGTCACTTTTCTAGGAGAAACTCTAGAGAACGTGGTCCTCACCAGCAACCTCAGCAGTGCCCTTGACCCTCCGAGACCTATGTCAGAGCAGAGCGTGGCTGAACCCAATAGGAGGAAAGGGGTGGGGGAAGTATGCTGGGGTGTCTGGAAGGTGACCCGGACAATATGATGTCTTCATTTCAGAGAACAGTAAAGTTTTCCCTAGGGAGAATTTGTGACTGGAAAAAGAAACAGAATAGTATAACAAATGTTTGCAGACTCCCACTTTCTTTCTAAGGAGGTCTTACAGCCTGGCTTTGTGTTGCTGCTTGGAATAAAAGATGAATTGAAGGAGGCCTAGAAAAGCTAATTGCGTCTCCTTAGGGAAGACCTGAGCAGAAGTGGGGAGGGGAGAGAGAAACAGCCAACACTGGAGTTTAGCAAGAAAGGGTGGGGAAAGGAGCCAGGAGAGATTTCTGAGTGGCTGCTGTGGAGACGGGCATGGATGGCTGGAGAAGGATTTGGGAACAATTTGCTGTGAGTCATGCAGTGTATCTTGCTTTAGGCCTGTTTTTAAAACCTAGTAGAATTTTAAGATCCTTTTCAATGCTCTTTGGATGATTCCAGTAAACTACCCAGACGAAGAGGAGGCTCAGGTTGGGTGGGTCAGAGTGAAATGGGGCAGGCAAGTTAGGAGGTTTGAAATTTCAGCAGTTCAGTGATAGGATGGTGGCTTGGACCAGGGTAGAGATGCTAAAGCTGAAGAGAAGTGGGTGGATTCAGGATTTGTTTTGAAGGCAGAGTCAATAGGACTGCCTACTAGATTGGATGTGGGGGTAAGGGGAAGAAAGAAATCAAGGGTAACCTATCTATTTTAGAAACAGAATTGGTGAAGAGGCCATTTAGGGGGGTAGAAAAGAATGTGAGGGGGTTAGGCTACAGATGAAACATCTAGAGTTCTATTTGGGTCATGCTAAGTTTGAAATGTCTAGTCAGATATATAAGTTGAGGGGTCAAGTAGAAGGCTGAATACATAAAAATCTGTGGTTCTGCAAATAGATCAAGGCTGGCGAGAAGGATTCCAGGGCCATTAGCCCAAAGATGGTATTCAAGCTGGGATCCTGGTTGAGATCATCTGGAGCATGTTTGCTTTTTGATGAAAGAGATAGAAAAGTCATTGTTAAGGGGATGGGATCCAGAGCTCAAGAGCATGGGGCAATCTCTGGAGACACTTCAGAGAAACAAAAGAAAAGGTGGAGAATTTTACATAGATACTAGTAGGTTAAGAGTCTACATTCTAGGTTGATGAAGGAGATCTTTTCTGATTATTTCTAAAGTCTCAATAAAAAATGAGAAAAGTCACCCACTTAGAGTGAGCACAGGGGAAGAGGGATTAGAAGTTGAAATGATCAATCAATTTTTCAATGTCTTTCTAAAAGACCGTTAACCCCATAAAAGTAGTAGAGTGGGTCTGTCTTGTTCATTCTTGTTCCTAGTGCCTTGCAAGTTGCTGCATAGAGAGTAAGTGTTCAATAAACAATTGCTAAATGAAACAGTCAGTGATTGAATGAAAGTTAGACACCTCTGCTAGTTATTTATTCCTGTATAACAATCTACCCTTGAACTTTGTGGCTTGGAACAACCGTTTATGATTACCTCTTACCATTCTGTGGCCTTGATGAGCTCAGATAGGTAGTTCTCACTTGGGGTTCCTCATATGATTCCAGTCAAATGACAGCCCAGGCTGGGGTTAGCTTATAGTTTCTTTACTCATGTGTCTGATGCCTGAGCTCTGATGCCTGAGACATTTGGGTACTGGTAGGGCATCTCTGTCTCCATTTTATTTGACAAAGTCTCACTCTGTCACCAGGCTGGAGTGCAGTGGCATGATCTCAGCTCACTGCAACCTCTGCCTCTTGAGTTCAAGTGATTCTCCTGCCTCAGCCTCTCAAGTAGCTGGGGCTGCACGCCCGTGCCACCATGCCCAGCTAATTTTTGTATTTTTAGTAAAGACAGGGTTTCACCATGTTGGCCAGGATGGTCTTGATCTCTTGACCTCGTGTTCTGCCTGCCTCAGCCTCCCAAAGCGCTGGGATTACAGGCGTGAGCCACCAGGCCCGGCCATGGGTTTTTCTTGTTTGCTGACTTGGTGACTTGGTCTTCCTTATAGCATAGTGGTCTCAGGGTAGTTGGATTTCTTTCATGATGGCTAGCTTTCCTCAGGATTGCTTCTCCCACAATTAGTGTTCCAAGGGACCCTGGTGGAAGCTGCGAGGTTTCTTAAAACCTAGCCTATCAGTTTCAGGAGATTTTGGGCTGAGACAATGGGGTCTTCTAAATATACAATCATGTCCTCTCAGCATAGAAAATCAATGTGCAAAAATCACAAGCATTCCTATGTACCAATAACAGACTTAAAGAGAGCCAAATCAAGAACCAACTGCCATTCTCAACTGCTACAAAGAGAGTAAAATATCTAGGAATACAACTAACAAAGAATGTAAAGGACCTCTTCAAGGAGAACGATAAGCACTGCTCAACAAAATAAGAGAGGACACAAACAGATGGAGAAACATTTCATGCTCATGGTTAGGAAGAATCAATAGCGTGAAAATGGCCATATTGCCCGAAGTAATTTACAGATTCAATGCTATCCCCATCAAGCTACCAATGACCTTCTTCACAGAACTGGAAAAACCTACCTTAAACTTCATATGGAACCAAAAGAGAGCCCGCATAGCCAAGTCAATTCTAAGGAAAAAGAAAAAAGCTGGAGGCATCATGCTACCTGACTTCAAACTATACTACAAGGCTACAGTAATCAAAACAGCATGGTACTGGTACCAAAACAGAGATATAGACCAATGGAACAGAAGAGAGGCCTTGGAGGCAATGCCACACATCTACAACCATCTGACCTTTGACAAACCTGACAAAAACAAGCAATGGGGAAACGATTCCCAGTTTAATAAATGGTGTTGGGAAAACTGGCTAGCCATGTGCAGAAAGCAGAAACTGGACCACTTTCTGACACCTTACACTAAAATTAACTCCAGATGGATTAAAGACTTATATGTAAGACCTAACACCATAAAAACCCTGGAAGAAAATCTAGGCAAAACCATCCAGGACATAGGCATAGGCAAGGACTTCATGCTAAAACACCGAAAGCATTGGTAACAAAAGCCAAAATAGACAAATGGGACCTAATCAAACTCCACAGCTTCTGCATGGCAAAAGAAACAGTCATTAGAGTGAATCAGCAACCAACAGAATGGGAAAAAATTTTTGCAGGTTACCCAGCTGACAAAGGGCTAATGTCCAGAATCTACAAAGAACTAAAACAGATTTACAAGAAAAAAACAAACAAGCCCATTCAAAAGTGGGTGAAGGATATGAACAGACACTTTACAAAAGAAGACATATATGAGGCCAACAAACATATGAAAAAATGTTCATTATCACTGTTCATTAGAGAAATACAAATCAAAACTACATTGAGATACCATCTCATGCCAGTTAGAATGGCGATCATTAAAAAATCTGGAGACAACAGATGCTGGACAGGATGTGAAGAAATAGGAACACTCTTACACTGTTGGTGGGAGTGTAAATTAGTTCAACCATTGTGGAAGACAGTGTGGCGATTCCTCAAGGACCTAGAAATAGAAATTCCATTTGACCCAGCAAACCCATTACTGGGTATATATCCAAAGGATTATAAATTGTTCTATTATAAGGACACATGCACACGAATGTTCATTGCAGCACTGTTTACAATAGCAAAGACTTGGAACCAACCGAAATGCCCATTGTTGATAGACTGGACAGGGAAAATGTGGCACATATACACCATGGAATACTATGCAGCCATAAATGATGAGTTCGTGTCCCTTGTAGGGACATGGATAAACCTGGAAACCATCATTCTCAGCAAACTGACACAAGAACAGAAAATCAAATACTGCATGTTCTCACTCATAGGCGGGTGCGGAACAGTGAGAACACATGGACACAGGGAGGGGAGCATCACACACTGGGGTTTGTAGGGGGGAAATAGGGGAAGGACAGCAGGGGTTGGGGTGTTAGGAAGGGACAACATGGGGAGAAATGCCAGATATAGGTGATGGGGAAGAAGGCAGCAAACCACACTGCCATGTGTGTATCTATGCAACAATCTTGCATGTTCTTCACACGTATCCCAAAA
This sequence comes from Saimiri boliviensis, assembly GCF_048565385.1. Taxonomy (NCBI): domain Eukaryota; kingdom Metazoa; phylum Chordata; class Mammalia; order Primates; family Cebidae; genus Saimiri; species Saimiri boliviensis. Next base: position 14,107,913 of record NC_133457.1, read on the forward strand.
CCTGAAATGCAATTTAAAAAAAAACCTAACCTTAGAAGTGTCATAGCATCACTATATCCTGCTGGTTAAAGCAATCACACGTCAGCCCAGATTCAAGGGGCTGAAGGGATCGAATCCGCTAACAGAAGGAAGTGATGTACCATTCTTGGAGACAAGCTACAACATTCATGCAAATGTGTCATGTAGACCTGGAATTTAGGTAAAACGATAGAACTAGAGACCCAATAATAGACAGAGCTAAGAAAGGTGAATTCATGAGACTGGATCGGACCCTTCAATGGAGAAATGGTAAGAAGCCTGAGCCTTGGAGGACATTCCGCCACCATCAACCAAAGGTAAAGGAGAGAGAAGTGGGAGGACAGGGGAGGGAGGGACAAAGAGGAGGAGGTGGCAGGACCAAGGTAAAGGAGGTGGGGAGACAGAGCTGAGGGAAGAGAGAGAGAATATTAGATTTAGTGTCTAACTTTAGCTTATGGAATAAATAAGAACCCAATTATCTGAAGGGTAAAATCAAATTCTCAAATCTGGTTTTAAAGACTACTCAGCATAATTGATAAAATTAATTGCAGTTGCTACTTTAACCCTAAATGGAGCAGAAGCTTAAAATTTGCTGCTTATATTTTAGTTTCTGGTTACACCTGTGGTTGTTCCAGCTTGGTTAGGTTCCAGCCAGTGAAACGCAGGCTGGTACGACTGGTTTTTGTAAATACTGCCATTCGCATACCCTGCTGCATGCTTGCCTGAGTTTCACAAAGCCTGCAAAAAGTAATGATTCGGTTCTGAGTTTGAAAAAGGACGATTATTATGCCAGATTTAAAGTTGGATTTGGGTTAGCTAACTAATCTCACCCATCACTAATTTTCTTTGACAATTAAGTCAATCCTTGGGTATACCTTGCATCTGAGTCTCAGTTTTCATTGAGAAATAAGATTTTATCTTTGCAAAGTTAGAAAAGGGAAAAGATAAAGCAGCAGGCCCTGTCAAAAGGAACAGTGAATTCAATGTCAAATTGTGGGACTGCTGAAATTAGAGAGCCAGGGGCTCCAATGAGGAGGAGTTCAAAGGACAGAGAACAAAGGGGTGCAGAAAATGATGGAAGGAAGAGGAAGTCAAATTGAGCTAATGTGTGTTCTCTTAGAAACATTTCCAGGATCTAGCAGTACTCTAGTTTGCATACAAAACAAAACAAAACAACAACCACAAAAAAAAAAATCCTTCAATTAATCATTTCATTTATGGTAGAGTCATACAATATTTGTGATTTTTTAAAAATGATAGCCAAATTAAAGTGTAGTTAGAATCCTTTTACATTAGCTGGTGTTTGTAAATATGCTCACATTCTTACACAGACACTTTATGACTTCTGCTCCAACCTCAGAGTTAAGATGGGTGAGAGGCTCTATCGTTAGCCTTAAGTCTTGAACTCTTTGTGAAAAACAATTACTCCTACTTTAAGTTAAATTTCCCATGTTGAGCCAGCCTAGAACATTGATGCTAGAAGGTACTTCCCAGCTCATTCATCTCTACCCTTCATTTAGCAGATGGGAACGCAGGCATCAGAACCGAAAATGATAAACCTATTCATTTTAGACTGTGAATTTCACAAGAGATTTTTTAGATCAAATTGTACAGATGCCATCAAAAATCACTAATGGAATATTATTCCCTCCCACACCATCCAAATAAACTCATCATTGCCATAAATGTTTTGAACAAAGCCACAACAAAGTATGAGATGTCCTTTGAACCTCACTTTCCATGTCTTTAAAGCTACTCTTCCGGGCTGTGCAAACTCCTTGGCAAAATTAGTCTTTTAAGTCTGAATAGAAAATACCTGCACAGTGACATTGTATTAGTTAGGGTAACCTCACTGCAATAATGAATAAAACTCCTGATTAATAGCCTCATAAGATATTTGAGCCTTGGGAAGTTATTAATCCTTTTCTTGTGTCGGCCTCCTAATCCGTAAAGTGGGGATAATACTAGCATGTGCCTCACAATACTGTTTTATGTAGTTTTTGTTTTTGTGGTGTTTTTTTCTTTTCTTTTCTTTTTTTTTGGAGATGGAGTCTTGCTCTGTTGCCAGGCTGGAGTGCAATAATGTGATCAATCTGAGCTAACTGCAACCTCCACCTCCTAGGTTCAAGTGATTCTCCAGCCTCAGCCTCCCGAGTAGCTGGGATCACAGGTGCTTGCCACCATGCCTGGCTGATTTTTTGTATTTTTAGTAGAGACGGGGTTTCACCATGTTAGCCAGGATGGTCTTGATCTCCTGACTTCATGATCCGTCTGCCTCAGCCTCCCAAAGTGCTGGGATTACACGTGTGAGCCACTGTGCTGAATTGCTGTTTTTTGTATTTAAGGAGCTAGTATTTATGACGCCCTTAGAATAGTGCCTGCAACACAGTACTATGTAAGTGGCTGTTGAATGAATTAATGCATAAGTAAATGAATGAACAAAAATGTCTTTCTTATTTACTTAGTCCAGTGTGGGTGTTTCCTCATCTGGCTGTTTTCCCTGGGCTCATTCATTCCTCTTCCTGGGGCTATGCTATCCTCAAGGAGGCCAGGGTCCACTACATCCCTCTAGTAGCACCCAGCCTCAGGTACATGGTGCCCTCTCCCCTCCTCAGCATCAAAATTTGTAGTGCTGTAAAGTTGGCCAAGTGGGGAAAATCCTGATTCAGCAGCCACTACAGGAAACAGACCTCACCTGAGAGTCCCACCTCGCTGGGCCCTTTTGAGAATCACCTAACACAGTACATACAAAGTACCTGGCACATAGGATCAACACATAGTAACCACTCCTGATTTTTCATTGTTCGTTTATACTTGTCTTCTGTATTTTAGTTATTCTTCTGTTATTTTCTCCTCCCCCACCTTTGCCTTTCCAAATAGGTGTATGTATTTGACATTATTTTGTTGGTATTTAACGACATTTTCCATAGTGTTATGTCTTATTTCCCAAAATGTCTTCCCGTCTCATCTGTGCCCTCTTCACTGTTTTGGCCTCTGAAAGAAATCTTCTGGATAAAGATGGGTGTGGTCCAAAGGCATCCTCTCCACTGACAGAGGTGCTGATGCAGAGCAGTTTTCAGGATGAATTCTCCTTTATTCCTTCAAAGCCAGTAGCATGGTTCCTGGTAAAGAATGAGCAGCAGTGACATGGAAGAGAACCTCTCAGGCAGAATACAATGTCTCTCACACGTGGGCCATTTTTCCTTTTACATAAACACTGTGGTCCTTGTCGCTGTTTATCTCTTTTGGGATTAGAAGGGTAAAAGTGAGACAGATGTCCTTTTGGGATGTGCACTGGCTCCCAAGCTAAGCCTTTCACTATGGTGCCATGAATTTGTGCTAGGCAAAAATTAGGCTTTATCAGGTCACTCAAAGTTGACCAGCAGAGAAACACTGATTTGTTTCAACTGATCCCTGAGGAACCAATTGCCTAAGCCAGAATCCTAGACTCAGGATAGCTCAGGGATTCCGACCACAGGCTCTGGACTCAGAACTGTGTCCTTATCTTCACTCTGCCACTATGTGGAGCAATGTGATCTTGAACAATTTATCTAATCTTGCTGAGCCTCAGTTTCCTCATCCAGAAAATGGAGATGCGCTGTACCACAGAGAATAACTGCAAAGGCTAAATTAGATTGTAAAGTGTTTACTGGGTGTCAGATACAAAGTAAACACTAATGTTGCTATTATGATTCTGAAAGTGGTTGTTTTATTGAGAGACATTCTTTGAAATACTTGAAAGACTCATGTATAATGTGCAGGATCAGGGCATAAGCCTGAAGTTGCTCAGTGAAAATGGAATCTGATCAAGGCCATGGACAGGAGCAATGGATTAGCAGTGCCTTCTCAGAGAAAGAACCTTTCTAGGGCTGAATTCCTGTTTGTCTGAGGCAGTGTCTCACTCCTTTGCATGTGTCAGCTCTATCATAGATATTCAATAAATATTCAATAAATAGATATTCAATAAATATTTTCAGACTGACAACAATGTATACTTTTTGCTTATTGGGTTTTCTTTTTCTATACTTCATTCTCACCATCTCATGATAAAACTGATTCAGTTTTCATTCACTAAATTCAATCACTTTCAATTCTGCTTCCCAGAAATCAAACTTAGGTCACCTTGATTGTAGTCTTGGGTATTCTAAAACATTCTCATTATTATTATTATTTATTTTTATTTTTTTGAGATGGAGTCTCATTCTGTCACTCAGACTGGAGTAGAGTGGTGTGATCTCAGCTCACTGTAACCTCTGTCTCCCAGGTTCAAGCAATTCTTGTGCCTCAACCTCCTGAGTAGCTGGAATTATAAATGTGTACCACCACAACTAGCTAAATTTTGTATTTTTAGTAGAGATGGGGTTTTGCCATGTTGGCCCAGCTGGTCTCAAAGCCCTGACCTCAAATGATTTGCCTACTTTGGCCTCCCAAAATGCTGGGATTACAGGCATGAGCCACCATGCCTGGCCACATTCTCATTCATAATTCCACTTTAAGAATTTACAACTCATAAATACTTAGACAAAGACATATGATTTAAATGTAAAACCTAAAACTATTAAAAAAAAAAAAAACCTAGAAGAAAACCTAGAAAATACCATTCTGGACATAGCCCCTGGCAAAAATTTCATGATAAGGACTCCAAAAGCAATTGCAACAAAAACAAAAAAGTTGATAAGTGGGACTTAATTAAACCAAGAGCTTCTGCACAGTAAAAGAAACTAGCAACAGAATGAACAGACAACCTACAGAATGGGAGAAAATATTTGCAAACTATGCATCTGAAAAAGATCTAATGTCCATCATCTGTAAGGAACTTAAATCAATAAGCAAAAAATAAATAACTCCATTACAAAATGGGCAAAGGACATGAACAGATACTTCTCAAAAGAACACATACACATGGCCAAGCATATAAAAAAAAGCTCAACACCATTAATCATTAGAGAAATGCAAATCAAACCCACAATGAGACACCATCTCACACCAGTCACAATAGCTATTAATAAAAAGTCAAAAAATAACATGCTGGCAAGGTTGCAGAGAAAAGGGAACAGACACTGCTGGTGGGAATGCAAATTATTTCAGTCACTGTGGAAAGCAATCTGAAGATTTCTCAAAGAACTTAAACAGAACTACCATTTGACCCAGCAATCCCATTACTGGTTGTATACTCAAAGGAATATAAATTGTTCTACCATAAAGACACATGAACATGTACGTTCATCACAGTGCTATTCACAATAACAAAGACATGGAATCAGCCCAAACCAGGATTAAGATGGCGGATAGGAGGCAGGACTAGCTTGCAGCTCCCACTCATATGAACAGAGCTGCATGTGGAGACTCACATTATGAGCTTTTTTGTTGTTAGAACTACCACAGGAACATGCCAGGAAAGCCGAGAGAATCTACAGACAGTTTGAAGAAAGTGGATCACTGCTGCAGGCTCCCTGAGATGATGAAAATCTGAGTCTGCTTGCTTTCTTAGCAGGAAGGTTTGTGGTCTGGGGCAAGTTCTCAGCCCTGGTCACTGGCTGCTTGGAAACAGACTTGGTGCTGTTGGTGGGACATGGTGGGAAGGAGATCAGCCTTTAGGGCTGTGGGTTTAGTGGGAGCCAGGTGAGGCCCATGACTGCCAGTTTTCTCCCCACTTCCTGGCAACCTGTATGACTCAGCAGAAGAAGCCATAATACCCCAGAGAATGTAACTCCATTGAACTGGGAGCCACATCCCCATTCCCCACGGCCACTGCAGCAAACCCTGCCCAAGGAAAGGCTGAACTGAGACATGTCTATCCCTGTCCCCACCTGGTGGTCTTTCTCTACCTGCCCTAGTAACTGAAGACAAAGGTCATAATCTCTTGAGAGCTCTATGACCTTGCCCACTGCTGAGAAACCTGAACACTTAACCAGGTCTTCCTAGGGCAAGTTTGCATCCTCCTTATAGGGCTGCAGCTGATACAATCTTGAAAGTGCCACTCCCTGGCTAGAGGTTAACAAACACAAAACCAGTGCACTAAAAAAAAACACAATCAAAGACCCTCACAGAATCCACTTCAATCTCTTGCTACCTCCACTGGAGCAGGTGGTGCTGGTATCCATGCCTGCAAAACCTGAAAACGGATCATATCACAGGACTCTTTGCAGTACCAGCCTGGAGCCCAGTAGCTCTGCTGAGTAGTGAGACTCAGAAGAGCAAAACCACCAAAAACAACCACTACAGTTTAGCTCTCTGGAAGCTATATTTCTAGGGAAAGGGAAAGAACACCACATCAAGGGAGCACCCTGTGGGACAAAAGAATCTGAAGAGCAACCCTTGAATCCCAGATCTTCCCTCTGACATAGTCTACCCAAATTAGAAGAAACCAGAAACGCACTTCTGGTGTATGACAAAACACAGTTCTTTAACATCCCCAAAAGGTCATACCAGCTCACCAGCAATGGATCCAAATCAAGATAAAATCTCAGAATTGCCAGAAAAAGAATTCAGAATTAAGCTAATAGCAGAGGCACCAGAAAAAATCTGCTTCCCAGAAGTTGGTAAAATCCAACTTAAAGAAATCAAAAACATGATAGAGGATACAAAAGGAAAATTCTTCAGTGAAATCGATAGCATAAATAAAAAACAGTCACAACTTATGGAAATCAAGGACACATTTAGTGAAATGCAAAATGCACTAGAAAGCCTCAACAATTAAAACCAAACAAGCAGAAGAAACAATTCCAGAGCTCCAAGACAAGGCTTTTGAATTAACACAATCCATCTAAGACAAAGAGAAAATAATTTTTTTAAATGAACAAAGTCTCCAAGAAGTTTGAGACTACATTAAACATCCAACCCTAAGAATATTTGGTGTTCCAGAGGAAGAAGAAAAATCTCAAAGTTTGGAAAACATATTTGACGTAATAATCAAGCAAAATTTCCTTGGTTCTGCTAGAGATCTAGATTTCCAAATACAAGAAGCTCAAAGAACACCTGCGAAATTCATCACAAAAAGATCATTGCCTGGGCACATAATCATCAGGTTATCCAAAGGAAAGAATCTTAAGAGCTGTGAAGCAAAAGGATCAGGTGACCTGTAAAGGAAAACCTATCAGATTAGCAGCAGATTTTTCAACAGAAACCCTATGAGCTAGAAGGGATTGGGGAACTATTTTTAGCCTCCTTAAACAAAACAATTATCAGCCAAGAATTTTGTAACCAGCAAAACTAAGCTTCATAAATGAAGGAAAGATACAGTCTTTTCCAAATAAAAAAATGCTGAGAGAATTTGGCACTACCAAGACAGCATTACAAGAACTACTAAAGGAGCTCTAAATTTTGAAACAAATCCTTGAAATACACCAAAATAGAACCTCCTTAGAGCATAAATCTCACAGGACTTATATAACAATAACACAATGAAAAACCCCCAAAATATTCAGGCAACAATTACCACAATGAATAGAATAGTAACTGACATGTCAATACTAACATTGAATGTAAATGGCCTAAATGCTCCACTTAAAAGATACAGAATGGCAGAATGAGCAAGAATTCGCCAGCCAAGTTTTTACCACATTCAGGAGACTCACCTAACACATAAGGACTCATATAAACTTAAGGCAAAGGGGTGGAAAAATATATTTCATGCAAATGGATACCAAAAGCAAGAAGGAGGAGCTATTCTTATATCAGACAAAACAAACTTTAAAAAAGACAAAGTGGGATATCATATAATGATAAAAGAACTAGCCCAACAGGCAAATATCACAATACTAAATATATATGCACTGAACACTGGAGCTCCAAAATTTATAAAGCAATTACTACTATATCTAAGAAATGAAATAGATGGTAGCACAATAATAATGGGGGACTATACTCCACTGACTGCAATAGACAGGTCATCAAGACAGAAAGTCAACAAAGAAAACCTAAACCTAAACTATACCCTACAACAAATGGACTTAACAGATATTTACAGAATAGTCTATCCACCAACCGAAGAATATACTTTTTTTTTTTTTTTTTTTTTTGAGACAGAGCCTCCTTCTTTCACCCAGACTGGAGTGCAATGGCATGATCTCAGCTCTGGTTCACTGCTGCAACCTCCACCTCCTTGTGTTCAAGGAATTCTCCTGTGTTGGCCTCCCAAGTAGCTGGGATAACAGGTGCCTGCCACCATTCCTTGCCTTTTTTTTTTTTTTTTTTTTTTTTTTTTTTTTTTTAGTAGAGATAGCGTTTCAGTCACTTCTTGGTCTTTTGGCTAAGATCAAGTGGAGATAGGGTTATAGGGTTTCACTATGTTGGCCAGGCTGGTCTTGAACTCCTGACCTCAGGTAATCCACACACCTTGGCCTCCCAAAGTGCTGGAATTACAGGCATGAGTCACAGCACCCAGCCCTAAAATATACATTCTATTCATCAGCACATGGAACATTCCCCAAGATAGATCACGTAATAGGCCACAAAACAAGTCTCAGTAAATTTAAGAAAATCAAAATTATATCAAGTACTCTCTCAGACCACAATGGAATAAAATTGGAAATCAACTCCAAAAGGAACCCACAAAACCATGCAAATATGTGGAAATTAAATAACATGCTCCTGAATGTTCAGTCAACAACGAAATAAAGATGGAAATTTAAAAATTCTTTGAACTGAATAATAGTGACACAACCTATCAAAACCTCTGGGATACAGCAAAAGCAGTGCTAAGAGAAAAGTTCATTAAATGCCCACATCAAAAAGTTTGAAAGAGCACAAATAGAGAACATAAGGTCAAACCTCATGGAACTGGAGAAATAAGAACAATTCAAACCCAAACCCAGCAGAAGAGAAGAAACAACAAAGATTAGAGCAGAACTAAATGAAATTGGGTGGGGATGGGGGAGATAAATGAAACAAAAAGCTGGTTCTTTGAAAAGTTAGATAAAACTGATAGACCATTAGTGAGATTAACAAAGAAGGGAGAAGATCCAAATAAGCTCAATTAGAAACAGAATGGGAGATATTACTCTTGATAGCACAGAAATACAAAAAATTATTCAGGGCTACTATGAACACCTTTAGGCACATAAACTAGAACTTAGAGGAGATAGATAAATTCCTGGAAATATACAACCCTCCTAGATTAAACCAGGAAGACACAGAATGTCTGGACAGACCAATAACAAGCAGGGAGATTGAAATGGTAATAAAAAACTGCCAACAAAAATGTCCAGGACCAGATGGATTCACAACTGAATTCTATCACACGTTCAAAGAAGAATTGGTACCAATCCTATTGACACTATTCCAAAAGATAGAGAAAAGGGACTCATCCCTAAATTATTCTATGAAGCCAGTATCACCCTAATATTAAAACAAAGGAAGGATGTAACAAAAAAAGAAAACTACAGACCACTATCCCAGATGAACATAGATGCAAAAATTCTCAACAAAATGCAAGTGAACTAAATCCAACAGCATATCAAAAAGATAATCTACCATGATCAAGTGGGTTTTATATGAGGGACACAGGGATAGTTTAACATATGTAAGTCAATAAATGTGATACACCACATAAACAGAATTAAAAACAAAAATCACATAATCATCTTAATAGATGCAGAAAAAACATTTGACAAAATCCAGTATCCTTTATGATTAAAAACCTCAGCAAAATTGGCATAGAAGGGACATACCTTAACATAGTAAAAGCTATGTATGACAAACCCACAGCCAATATTATACCAAACAGGGAAAAGTTGAAAGCATTCCCCCTAAGGAATGGAACAAGACAAATATGTCCACTTTTCCCATGTCTATTAAAGATAGTACTGGTAGTCCTAGCCAGAACAATCAGACAAGAGAAAGAAAGAAAAGGCATCCAAATCAGTAAAGAGGAAATCAAATTATTGCTGTTTGCTGATGATATAACTGTATACCTAAAAAACCCTAAAGACTCATCCAAAAAGCTTCTAGAACAGGTAAATGAACTCAGCAAAGTTTCAGGATACAAAATTAATGTACATAAATCAGTAGTTCTACTATACACTAACAGTGACCAAGATAAGAATCAAATCAAGAACTCAGTCCCTTCACAATAGCTGCAAAAAATAAAATAAAATAAAATAGGAATATAACTAACCAAAGACATGAAAGACCTCTACAAGGAAAACTATAAAACACTGCTGAAAGAAATCACAGATAACACAAGCAAATAGAAACACATCCCATGCTCATGGATAGATAGAATCAATACTGCGAAAATGATCACACTGCCAAAAGCAATGTACAAATTCAATAAAATTCCCATCAAAATAGCACCATCATTCTTCTCAGAACTAGAAAAAAAAAGGTCCTAAAATTCATATGAAACCAAAAAGAGCCTGCATAGCAAAAGCAAGACTAAGAAAAAAGAACAAATCTGGAGGTGTCACATTACCTAACTTCAAACTATGCTATCAGGCCATAATCACCAAAACAGCATGGTACTGGTATAAAAATGGGCACATAGACCACTGGAACAGAATAGAGAACCCAGAAATAAACTCTAATATAGCTAAATGATCTTTGACAAAGCAAACAGAAACATAAAGTGAGGAAAGGATACCCTAGTCAACAAAAATGGTGCTGGGATAATTGGCAAGCCACATGCAGAAGAATAAAATGGTATCCTCATCTCTGACCTTATAAAAAAATCAACTCAAGATGGATCAAAGACTTAAATCTAAGACCTGAAACCATAAAGATTCTAGAAGATAACATTGGAGAAACCCTTCTAGACATTAGCTTGGGCAAAGACTTCAAGACTAAGAACCCAAAAGCAAATACAACAAAAACAAGGATAAATAGATAGGACTTAAACTAAAAAGCGAAAGAAATAAACAACAGAGTTAACAGATAACCCACAGAGTGAGAGAAAATCTTCACAATCTATACACCCAACAAAAGACTAATATCCAGAATCTACAAAGAATTCAAACAAATCAGCAAGAAAAAACAAACAAACTCATCAAAAATTGGGCTAAGGACATGAATAGGCAATTCTCAATAGAAGATGTACAAATGGCCCATAAGCATATGGAAAAATGCTCAGTATCACTAATTATCAGGGAAATGCAAATCAAAGCCACAATGCCATACCACCTCACTCCTATAAGAATGGCCATAATCAAAAAATTTTAAAAAACAATAGATGTTGCCACATCACTCCTGTAAGAACGGCCATAATCAAAAAAATTTTAAAAAACAATAGATGTTGACGTGGATATGGTGAAAAGGGAACACTTCTACACTGCTGATGTAAACGTAAATTAGTACAACCACTATGGAAAACAGTGTGGAGATTCTTAAGAACTAAAAGTAGATCTGTTAGATCCAGCAATCCTATTACTAGGTATCTCCCATAGGAAAGTAAGTTATTTTGTGAAAAAGATGTGTGCACAGGCATGTTTATGGCAGCACAATCTACAATTGCAAAAATATGGAACCAGCCCAAATGTCCATCAATCAACAAGTGAATAAAGAAAATGTGATACACACACACACACACACACACACATACACACACACATATCATGGAATACTACTCAGTCATAAAAAGGGATGAAATAATGGCATTCACAGCAACGTGGGTGGAATTGGAGACTATTAGTTTAAGTGAAGTAACTCATGAATGAAAAACCAAACATTTCATGTTCTCACTCACATGTGAGCTAAGCTATGAGGACACAAAGGTATACATTGGACTTCAGGGACTCAAGGGAAAGGGTTGGGGGTGGCAAGGGATAAAAGACTACACATTGGGTAGAGGGTATACTGCTGAGGTGATGGGTGCACCAAAATCTTGAAAATTACCACTAAAGATCTTATCCCTGTCACCAAACACCACCTGTTCCTCCCAAAACTATTGAAATAAAAAAATAATTTAAAGCAAAAAATAAAAAACAAATTAATAAAGCAACTCCCTCTGCCTCCCCCACCATAAAAAAAAAAGACATGGAATCAACCTAGATGCCCATAGACAGTGGACTAGATAAAGAAAATGTGCTACATATACACTTTGGAATACTATGCAGTCATAACAAAGAATGTGATTATGTTCTTTGCAGCAACATGGATGGAGCTGGAGGCCATTATCCTAAGAGAATTAATGCAGGAACCCAAAAATCAAATACTGCATGTTCTCATTTATAACTGGGAGTTAAATATTAAGTACACATGTACACAAAGGAGACAACAAAAGATACTGGAGCCAGTTGAGGGTGAAGGGTGGGAGGAGAGTAAGGACTGAAAAACTACCTGTCAAGTGCTGTGCTCATTATCTGAGTGACAAAATTATTTGTGTACCAAATCCCTACAACATGTAATTTACCCATGTAACAAACCTGCACATGTATCCCTGAACCTAAAATAAAAGTTGGGAAGGCATAAAAGATATATGCATACAAATAAATATTCATGTAAAAACCAAATCAAAACTTAAAGTTTATGAGAGTTAGCCACACTGGAAATACAAATGTGGGTGTCATCAGTGTACAGATGGTGTTTAAAGCCAAGAGACTGATGGAGATTACTGAGGAAGTACATGCAGATAGAGCAGGAAAGGGCTTGGAGGACTAGAGGATCGGGGGAAGGTATTTCCAAATGTGAAGATCAGAGAGAGGGTTCAAGAAAACATAGCAGAGGAGACTGAGAAGGCAAATCTAGGAGGCAGGAGGAAAACCAGAAGTATATGATGTCAGGAGTGAGCCACTGTTTCTAAGTAGAGATTTTCCATAGGACATAACCACTGTGGGAGCTTTGCTGAAGTTGCCTGGGATAAAGGAAAACCTGATTAGGGTAGATTTCAGTGAGAATGGTAGGGAAGACTCAGAAACAGGATGCAAAAAGAAGTAAAAGCTATACACACACGTACACATAAGCACGTGTCTGTACACATGCAGAAGAGCTCTGGAAGAAAATGCGCTAGACTCGATGAAAGCTCCCTTTGAGGAAGGAGAAGCTTGGAGCAGGGGGCTGATGGAGAGTGAGAGCGTACTGAAATGGAAACTACATTCTTAACCTTGTATAACTCTTTCCAAAGGAATTAATTTTATGTTTAGAAATACATTAAATAATAAAAGTATTCTATTTAAAAGCCAAAGAAAACTTTATAATCACACATTTACAATCATTTGATTGCTTAATTTTATCCATTATGTGTGGATTGTATTAGTTTCAGCCTCAGGTAGAACATTGTTCCTCCTTTTGCCAGGTGCTTGGGGATGTGGCACCGCATGGACGGGATTCATGCCACTCATATCAGACTTTTCACAGCATCTAGCACTTCCCTCTGAAAAGTAGTTCTAACATATTCACATTATAAAGTACAGAGAATTAAAATTAAAATTAAAATTACTTTCTTTGAAAATTTGCAGTGCTTCTAAGATGACTAGAGACACCTTTGCCTTAATGTGTTGGAGAATGATGAAGAACTCAGTAACTAATAACTTACCACTTGCTGCAGACAGTGCAGCTGATGAGCTAATGCCATCTCCTCTTCAGCCATAGAGGAATATCATTCATGTGTTGCCCAAGCTAACTACAGCAGACTCTCTAGAAGTGAGACCCAGGCATATGTATGTTTTTATACAAGCTCCCGATTCTAATGTTCCCTCAGGTTTGAGAACCACTGAAGTAGACAATTATAATTCTGGCTAAATTCACATAAGGACTACATGATTATTTTTCTAGTAGTAGAGAGTTAACTGCCTGTTAATATTACATACATGAACGCACATGGAGGTAGGATGCCCTGAGATAACAGAAGCTAGAAACTAAGTCTGCTGCCTAGGTTAGAAGTCCCTATTGTGTTTTTAGGGCTGTTAAATACAGTGAGTTCCAAGTTTCTCTTCAAAGAATCAGTATGTCAGTATGTTCAGTTTCCTTGTTCTTTGTTCTCCATTTTAAAGTTTAACATCCTCATTCTCTTCGTCTCCTTACCCCTAGTTTCAGTAAACAACCTTCCCACCAGCTCTAATCAGAAGTTCACATCTGTTCCCCTAGCTACCTGCACCTATTCCTCTCACTGAAACCATGCGTCCCCCTTGCACATCCCTCTCGTAACGTACATATTTAGAGTCCTAACTCATCCTGGTCACCTGTTCCATTCTGAGTCACCCCTGGTCATCACCTGCTCTGACCTGAGTCAACTTTAGTCACCTGTTCCATAAGCGTCTTTCCTGCCAAAACTGCTCATCCTGCCACTCTGGCTTGTACCCCTGCTCTCTTTAAAATAGGCAATGGGAATTAACTTAGACTGTGCAGTCCGACCCTAGCCAATATGCGAATGACACAGCAGTACAGGCTACCTGCATCAGAGATAAGAACCCCTTCTCCTCCCTTGTTCAGCTGTGCTCTCACGGTTGCTCCATCCGTGAGATACACCCTTCCATGGAAGTAAATTACCTTGCTGAGAAAATTTATATTCAAGTGCTATTTCCTTTGCAGCACTGAAAGTTTATTTCTAACAAAGCCAACTATGATTCACTTCTCTGAAGCCTGAGATTGCCTGAGAGGGGATCCACGCAGCCTTTGGGGAATGAGGTTGGGCAATGCTGCTGGTGTCAGACACCTTCCTGCTGAGAGTCCTGCAATGGGGACATCAATAGGGGGGACTATAGCCACAACAAGTGGCTCAGATTTTATATCCTAACTGTATTTTCCTATTATTGAACTACCTCCCACCTTCCCCCACTCTCTTATTGAGCTCTCATTTAACTAAGTCATTATGATAAGCAAGCCCTACTAATTGTGTCCCCACCCAAATCAGGTCCCCTATATTACTCATAAAAGTTATGGAAATAAAAGGTATTGGAGGAGGTAGCAATAAGGAGTAAGACATGTTATTTGTCCTCACAGGTGGATGTTTACAGACATTTCTAAGCACCTGCAGTTTCTAAGTCCAGGCTTTGTGCTCAAGACTAAAACAGCAGCATCTTCAGAAATGTCATATTTTAGGCCCCTCCAGACTGAGGGAATCCTCATGTTATAGTAGGTAGCTAGTCAGGCACATGCAGGGCAGGAGAGGGCTCTGCCCACCTCCCACCAGGAATGTCAGGCAACCATCAGGTGATGGTCAGGCAGTTGTTAACTGTCTCTCCAAAATAACAATTGGTCAGTCACATCTAGTGCCAGGGAGAGGCAATCTCCCAGTAGATAGAAAAAGCCTGAAACTGGTAATCCCAATAAGATCTCAGGAATTGGACAAGTGAGCTCATGCATATGCATTAAGAGGCAAAATGGTAGAGTTTAAATGGTATAAGACCCTCTAGGGACATTTGACTGGTAAGGGAAGAATGCCTCAAGTGAGTATGCACACAACTCCAGGAAACACACTGCACATGCTTCCCTCACAAACACTAGCAGGCCACTGCCTATGCAGACAGTCCACCCCAAGGGAAGAATCAGGGAGGTAATGCAAGACCCTGGAAGTGTGTCAACATATAAAACCCTAAGTCAGAGGCCAAACCACACACTTGACCTCTCAAGTTGCCTGCTTGACTCTCTTCTTTTCATTCCTGCTCTAAGGCTTTTTAATTATTAATAACTTTGATTTCTGCTCTAAAACTTGCCTCAGTCTCTCCTTTTGCCTTATGCCTCCTCAGTAGAATTCTTTCTTCTTAGGAGGCAAGAACTGAGGTTGCTGCAGACCCATGTGGATTCACTGCTGTAACACTCAGTTGATTTGGATGCACATTAAAATGTGAGAAACACTGAACTAGCCCACAAAGACAACTGTGAGAGAGTTCCACCTCCAGGGAGTGCATGGCTTCTGGCAAATACTTTTTTTTTTTAAAAAAAAAAAATAAAAGTAAAACTGGTCAGGTACAGTGGCTCATGCCTGTAAACCCAGCACTTTGGGAGGCTCAGGTAGGCAGATCACCTGAGGTTGGGAGTTCAAGGTCAGCCTGACAAACATGGAGAAACCCTGTCTCTACTAAAAATACAAAATTAGCTGGGCATGGTGGTGGGTGCCTGTAATCCCAGCTACTTGGGAGGCTGAGGCAGGAGAATTGTTTGAACTCAGAAGTTGGAGGTTGCAGTGAACTGAGATCGCCATTGCACTCCATCCTGGGCAACAAGAGCAAAACTCCTTCTCAAAAAAAAAAAAAAAAAAATCCCTTCATAAAAAATAAAAGAAATTTTAACAAGTAAAAATATGGATTTCAGAAAAATATATAGTGAGTGTGTGTCAAAGATTTATATAATTCATTAATGAGGGGACCAGCAAAATGGCAAAGCTGAAGCCAAGGAAAATAGAGTCAATAGGAAAAAAGAAAATGCTGGAATACAGTGGAAAATTAGGTACCAAACAGGAAATGTGCTTCTTCCAGGACCCTAAATCTTTGGGTTTATTCTTTTTGATTGGAAGAAAATAGTTTGCCTCTCTCCTAGATAAAAATCATTTGTAACTTATCTATCTTCCACAAATAAACATCTAACTTTACAGAATATAGCCTCTAGTTAACAAAAAATAGTAAGTCAAAGTTACTTTCCCTTTAGGTCTGTATATTAAACAATGCTTGACTACGATGCCAAAATCTGTATGATTATCTCCAGTTTTGTAAAATTTTTTCTAACAACTCAAAGAGGAGACAGATCTAGAAATAAATAATGGCAACAAAACAGCATAGGTAATGATAAAACTAGTTAACATTTTTGGAGTGCTAGGCCTGTTCTAAGTATTTCCTTGAATTGGCTCTTTTAATCACTGTCACAACTCTATGAGGCAGGGGCTATTATTATCCCCATTTTACAGAGTAGGAAATTGAGGCACAATGAGGTTATTGTGTACACAGCCTCTATATACAGGCTGATGGTAGCCTTGGATGCACTCCCATTTCCCATTTCTAATTAAAATTTGAATTGGGTAATGAGATGTAATATGACAATTTGGTCTGTGGGCTGCCTGGAAACCCTAAGATGGTTTGTGTAGAATGCCTGCTGCATTTTGCAATTAGGGCTGCTTCTCCTGGTGCTCAGACCTCATGTGTCAGCTCATTACACCATCACTCCCGATCCTAAGGCTGGAGCAGTTAAGTTGGTGTGTCTAGTAGAGACAAGGGGAGGTAGATTGGTGTGTATGTAATAATTCAGTGGAATGGATGTGTCAGTGCTCTTAGTAAAAAAACAGAATTTCATAAAAATCTGTCATTTTCTGAAAGTCTGGGTATTTAATTAGAGGGCTCTATGGCTTGATTTGGTGTTTGGAACCCACTTTAGCAAAAGGCCAACGACTGGCCAAGATGAGTTGCTTTTCTCTAAGTAAATAAACCCACAATCTACTACTCTAAAATATGTTTGTAGACGGCAGAAGGACTGCTCCAGCCCGCATATCCCAGGATAGGTGCTACTTTCCTGTCCCTGTTGTTCTTCCTTATAGCTGGCATAGGTTTCTATGGATGAAGTTGGAGATAGGACTTGATGAGCCAAATTGTTCTCCTCAGCCTCCTTTTGTTGTGTCACAATGAGCTGCACGTGCAGAATTGTTTTTATATATAATTGCTCCCATGAGGGGGTAATTGCACCCAAAAGTGGCTGGTTGCACCAATGGCAAGAGCAATTAGTAATAAAAATGCAAATAATTGCAGTCATCCAAATTACAGTCTTAAAATAGGGACACCCAGTAGAAGCTTGGTGAAGGATATGGCCTGTTCTTTGTCCCACTGAAAATGTATTTGTAATTCAAATCCAATATTATAATCTCTTGGCCTTCCTTGAGTTTCCATGCTTTTAGGAGCCTCTTAAAAACAGTGTATATTACGGGACCAATAAAAAAATCAGACTAATTCCAAATGTCAGCTCATTTAAGAACTAGAAAATGGAGTGACTTAGAATCAAAATTATATTTTGGAAAAAAACCTCACCGACAACTGAATAAATGCATTTTTATCATAACTGAATTTCACCTCCACATATCAAACCTGGGGGAAACAGGTCACAGAAATAGTAACAAAGTGATTTTTTATTACTCAGCATGTAGGCACAATTTCAGCAACTCTAGCTATCCATCTTTCCTGCCACCCCTGCCCCTCAACCAAATTATTCCCAAAGAGCGCAGGGAGATGGCAGCCTTAGTGAAGCCTGAGCATAACCTGTCTCCACAGCTTTGTACATATTTCCTGTGATCTGCCACCTTCCCCACTCAGATAGCACTGAGTGGTGCTGGGTGGCTTTGGTGCTCTGCTGCTCTGGATGGCAATGTTGAGCTGACAGGTTGGCCCCTATAAAATGGGGATAACACAGTGTTTTCCATTTGTGCGGTGCTCTGTAACATGGGCCATAGGAGACTGAATCTTTCTGCTTTTACAGCCTCACAGAGCTGGTAGTGAAATACCTCTCCTTTGTTTTCGTATCTCAACCTTCCTCCCCGACTCTAGCCAGAGAACTGTGGGAAGAAGGTACAGGGGAAAGCTAAGGGTGGGGGCAGCAGGAAGGGGGATCCATGGGGCAGTGTGAGCCCTACACTCCCCATCATACTCAAAATCACTCCTTCACTCACATTTGTGCACACACACGAATCCTTTCTTCTTGTAGGAGTTTCCTCCCATAAATTTCTTGGACACTCATGCAAATGAACCTCCCAATGGGCTCCTTTTATTAGTCCACAGTGTTTCAGAGGTACCCAGACATGCCTGAATTTTATTGGCAAGACAGCCGCAGCTATCCTTGAGACTCCAGCTATAATGGTACTAGTTGACAGAGAAACGTTGCCCTAAGGAACACAGGAGGGGAAAGCAGCATTTTATAGCAAAGTGTTTTACAGCACAGAAATAGCAAACTGCTATTGATTACTGGCCCATAGGGACCAATATCACCAACAGAATGAAGAAAATAAAGTCAGGTGATATGTATATTATTTAGTGTTCTTATATTAGCAAGGCCTTTTCCTTGGGGAAGAAGTTTTTTATATGAATCAATGCCAACTCAACTGGAAGAATGTGGAAGAAACGCAGGCATACATAAAGCATTTCTCTCCACTAGAAATACCACACTTTTCTTGTGCCTGCAGGGTAGTGATAGACCTTGCAATGCTTTGCTGCCACCCCCAGGGGCTAGGGGTGAGCTCATTTGTTGACAAGAAACAATTTAGAGAAAACATTGGGCCACCCATGGGCAGAATGTATTTAAAAACCAAAGGTTGGCCCAGCAGTGGAGATCTCACAGCTGCTGCTCTAGGCATGAGCTGTTAGTTGATTTAATAATAGCCTCCTCCACCCAGTGCTGGAGACGAAATGTCGCCTTCCATTTATTCCCACTGTTTGTAGCATCTGGGATGCCACTCCATCATCCAGCCAACATAATTCTTGCTTCCTTTACTGCTATAGGCAGCTCTCATTCAAAAGAGTTATGCAGCAGATAAAAGAAGAAGCAATAAGAGGTCAAAAATGAGTAAGAGTGAGGGATTACAATGTGTTTTTTCTGAGACTGAGAAAGGAAGTATAAAGAAAAAGAGAATTGTGCAAGAAAAAGAGGGCTATTCAGATATGGTGATATCAGATGAAACATTGTTGGGTCAACTATTTGGTTTGGGTAACCAGAGAAGGTAAGAATATTTTGAGCCCCTAGTAAATCTCCTTGAACAGAAGTGTCTGTTCATGTGTCCCAGGCCTAAAAGAAACTATGACTGTTTATGGAAAGAATTCTGTGTACAGGCTGCAGGCAGATTCTGTTCTTCTGCCTCGATGAACTGGTGTGTGGTCAGTGAACTCTGTGATAACAGCTTGTATAGAAAAAACTGCCCATCTGCTGGATTTTCACAGGTTGCAGGGAAGTTGCAGCCTCCCTGTTTGCCTATGCTAAAATTAATTTAATCTAGGGATAAATGCCTTAACTGCTCACTTAGGCTTCAAGTTCAAATATTATGGGGAAATTGCATTAGTGCATTAATGTACTATGTCATGCATTAGAAAAATCACATTAAAATGTAAATGATTGGCATGCAAGTCTAAATCAGAAGGAGGCTGTGGGAGAGGAGAGTCAATGCAGAAATATAATCTGTTGAGAGCTCTGGGTAGAATTCATGCAGAGATGTTGGGGTGTGAGACCATCGTTTTGAAATGGCATGAAAGAAACGAAAATTTGAGTCAGCAGGGAGTGAGAGCAGTGTTTCAGAGTGTCATGCATGTCTACTGATTTCACCTGATTGGTATCCTTTCTCCTTTGGCAGGTAACAATATGCTCTTTCTCCTTATTGGGGACTATGCTTCTCACACTGCATGTGGTCCTGGAAAAACGAAGTTCCCCTATGACCTTCTCCACCCACTCTGTGGCCCAGTCTGACTAACCAGCAGTCTCCATCATCTGGAACACTGGCCTTCCCTATGGCATGCTCTACGGACACGGGGAGAGAGGAGGTGGCTATTTTTCTCCGGGATTTTTAGTTGTAGGGATTGTGTAAGCCTGGGATTGTTGGGAGCAATTTTCCTCAGCAGTATGAGAGAAACTGCCTATAGAACAAAGCCATCAAACAGAGTAAAGCAGAGCCAAGAGGTGGGGAGACAAACATTCAGAGTTCTGATGGCATCACTAAAGGCCCTGGATCCAGCCATGCCTGAAAGGAGAACACCCCAGTTACAAGAGCCTCAAGAGAGCCCCTTTTGGCCTGAGAAAGTTTCAGTTGGATTTTTGTCATTTGACCCAATGCAAAGGGAATTAGAGAATTTTAAAAAGCCAAAGGATTTTTAATAAGAGTAGATATAAACACTGTGTTTAGGCTACATTTTTCAAAGGCCCTACATAGAAAAACACAAACTCTTCGTGTTTCTTTGAATGTGATTTTGCTCTGAGATGGAAACATGGGTTTTGGCTTTATCTGAGCAAGTTATCTATTCATTTTGTTTCCTCCTCTATAATATAAGAATAGTAGCAGTGCCTGTCTCTGGTAGGTTAATACATTCAGAGCTCTTAGAACAGTGCCCAGTACATAGTAAATGCTCTATACATATTCTCCATTCTAATAGTCTGCTTGCATTTCCTTTCTTTCCTCGGTTAATTTTCCCCCATACCTCAAGTCAGCATCCAAAAAAGGTAAAGCCAGTTGTGGTAGTACATATGCCTGTTGCCGCAGCTACTCAAGAGGCTGAGTGGGGAGGGTCACTTGAGCCCAGGAGTGAACCCAGGATCTCAAGGCCAGCTTGGGCAATACAGTGTGACCCTGTATCAAGAAAAAGAAGGAAGGAAGGAAGGAAGGAAGGAAGGAAGGAAGGGAGGGAGGGAGGGAAGAGAAGAAGACAGGAAGGGAAGGAGGGAGGGAGGGAGGCAGACAGACAGACAGAAAGCAGAAAACTAGTCTGGTAAATACCACGCAGAACTTGCTTTGAAGGATGAGGGCTGGGAAGAAACTGAGCCGGTGAAGGCAGAGCCTCTTCAGTGAGTGGGGTTAGAAGAGAATCTGTCAAGAACACACATTTGTTAACAAAGTTGAGTTTGTCAAATATAGACTGAACACAAATTAGTTTGTTCACATTAGCCTTTAATATCTTCTTTAGTGAAAATTTAATGTCAGCACATATTTTCTGGTATAAGATTTTGAAGACAATTTGTAAGGATGTAGGGAATTCATTCAACCAAATCACCTGTGGAACAGTGAGCAGAATGATCTTAATATAGAATATTAGATAATTCAAAAAATTATAAGTAGTTAGGTTGGTTATTGATATGATTTGTCTGTGTCCCCACCCAAATCTTACCTTGAATTGTAGCTCCCGTAATTCCCATGTGTTGTGGGAGGGACCCAGTGGTGGAAGATAATTGAATGATGGGGGTGGTTTTCCCCATACTGTTCCCACCTTAGTGAATAAGTCTCATGAGATCTGATGGTTTTATAAGGGGAAACCTTTTTCACTTGGCTCTCATTATCCCTTGTGTGTCGCAATGTAAGATGTGCCTTTCACCGTCTGTCATGATTGTGTGGCCTCCCTAGCTGAGGCAGGAGAACAGCATCTGGAGGCGGGGGAAAATAAGGCCATTTCACACCAACTTCTGAGAACTAAATTGAAAGGAAAACCCTAACTTTCCACACCTAAGTAACAAAAGGACCAGAGGCTCCCTTTACAAACTCCCACCTTTTCTGCAGGGCAGATGGGAAACTGACAGTCTGCAACTAGTCAGACTGATTGTTGACAGTCTTCCTTTGCCTAAAAGTGCAACTTTGTAACTTTGCCTTAACCTCTGATTGGTTGGTTTTTGCAGCCAACCAGATGTTTGCACAGGAGTATTACCTTTGTAACCACACTTGCAAAAAGCAACCAATCAGACTGATTTCAGGCCACCACTTCATTTACATGAGGTGACCACCAAGTGGCCAAGGGAAAACCTGTAGAGGGTATTTGGACTCAAGAAGATTCTGTATTCAGGCCCTGGCCCCCATGCTCCAGCCACTCCCACACTGTGGAGTGTACTTTCATTTACAATAAATCCCTTCATTCCTTCCTTGCTTTGTACATTTTGTCCTATTCTTTGATCAAGATGCCAAGAATCTGGACACCCTCCACTGGTGATGCAGCCACATGGAATTGAGTCCATTAAACCTCTTTTTCTTTATAAATTACCCAGTCTTGGATATGTCTTTATCAGCAGCATGCAAATGAACGAACACAGTCATACACTAACTCAGAGCTAAAGACGCGTGGTTAAATGACTCCTTCCAATGCCCTTGAGGGATATAAATTTACAAGTTTTCACGATGACATATTTTTATAAGATTTGCAAAAGTAAAATATTTTTGTATTTTTTTTCAAGGAAACTCTAATATTGTAAAAAATCTCCAGGCCCCATAAAACCTGAAATCACTTTCTGTCAAAGGACTTGAAACCATTATGATAGATTTCCTAGTGTATTGATAAGAAAAATAATCAACCAAAATTTGGAAATAAGACCAAGAGAGATACCATGACCTTTTAATATCATGCAATGAGTTGTTTAAGAAATCCATCAATGAGTATTCAATTATCTAGGGAACTGTATCTTTGTTTGATTCCTTTTTAATTAATGTTTACAGGTCTCAGACTTCGTGAAATTACATGCTAACTTGTAGACATTTTTGTCTGGTGGAGATGCAAATGATTTGTCTGAGAGAAAAGTTAACCTAAAAGATTATCATTTTATTACCCTGTAAGACATTAATGAGTTTTGTATCTTATCTAGTAATCTCATTCTCTCTTTATTTTTTGTTGCCAAGGAACACCCAGTTCTTCCAATATTTTTGCACCAGAGTCACCATCTTACAAATTCCCTCCTTAATGAATTAAATAACATATTTGACATGTGTTCATTCTAAATTTGTACAAGAGTTATGTCCTTAACTTTTTGAAAATTGTACTTTGACAGTATGTTAAACTCTCTCAAGAAAATCATTCTATTTATAATTTATTATGACATACACAAGTGTATGTCACCCATCTTTATGTTTACTTATAGTCAGGATTCTAACTTGGCTTGAGCTGCTCTCACCACAAAACCTAATAATCTCTTTCATTTTATGGCCTGGTTGGCTTGCACTGAGCCCCAACTTGAAAGCATGCACATAACCTTTCTGTGCCTCAATTTTCTCTGTAAAATGTGGGTTACTGTTAAGATTATGAGATGAGGTCTTTAAGGCTCTGATACAACAGCTCAGTTATTTTCCCTCAATAATTGTTGACATCTTTTTTGCCTCACCCAGCCAGTACCCTTTCAGTAACCCAAGGGAGCCCATGTGTCTCCCAAAACCCAAGGTAGAAGTTGAGAAGAATAGACCCAAGCTGTGCTTTCTGGCACCTAAACAGTTGCAGCAAAAAACATCTAGACCAGGGAGCCAATTTCCTTTTCTGATTATGGCTTAAATGACACTGTCAGTCCCAAGACTCACCCAGAAGCAGAATATGGCTTCCGTCCTTAGGGCTTCCCTCCTGAACCCATTTGGTTCTCAGACAGCGGAAACTTTGCTGTTTTGTCCAAATTTTTTTTAATATATATATATTTTTTATTGCATTTTAGGTTTGGGGGTACATATGAAGAACATGCAAGATTGTTGCATAGGTACACATGTGGCAATGTGATTTACTGCCTTCCTCCCCCTCACCTATATCTGGCATTTCTCCCCATGTTATCCCCCCCCAACTCCCCACCTCCCACTGTCCCTCCTCTATTTCCCTCCAAGAGACCCCAGTGTGTAAGGACATAGGCATAGGCAAGGACTTCATGACCAAAACACCAACGTGTTTTTTTTAACCATTGATTGGGTCCTTTTTAATCAATTATAGTCTGTCTTTCCATCTTCTCATTTGCAATCTTAAAGGCAAAAGATGTTTCCATTTTAGTTCTCTAATTCCTTCAAATAACTCCCCCACAAAATCTAGCAGCATAGTCAACATGATTTACACGGTCTGTATTCTTGGCAAGACTCTACAGGATGAAGGATGTATGGGCAAAGAGGACATAAAACTGAGTGACTGAAATGGCCAGAGTGGGATACTGTTTTAGCTATATGTGGATTCCAGCAGAGGGACTCCAGGACACTGGGATTCTGGATCAGTGTTTTTGGTTCTCCATTCATAATCCACCCATGGACCTTCCCATCATGTGTTTGCACCTTTCACTGTCTAGACTCCATCACTATTTCTGGTTTCCTAAAGACCTTGTTTTAACTTCTTCCATCTTTAGAGATACACATACACATCCCTTTCTCCTTCATTTATTTACTCTTTTGAAATTGATGCCCAAGGAAGTCATTAAAAAGTTTTCAACAGAAAGGCAACTGGATTACATTTGTTATAAAAAGAGCACCCTGGACTCTCAGGAATTCTCTTTCATTCAAGATGGAGGAACTAGGATCAGATTTACCCTTCTGCTTTAAACAGTAGAAAACCAAACAAAATATATGAAACAATGGCCTTCACATATTAAACAAGATGCACTGCAGGACTGTGACCTGTGATAGAAGGGAAACAAATGAGGTGAGCTCTGTGATATCCCCAAGTCTCTGCCTGCAGGCCCTAAGCTGCAGCACAGGGAAGAGGAACCCAAAATGGCCCAACCATCATGCTGAGGTGAAGAGACAGAGATCAGAGTTTGGGGAGCCAAGGCAGCATAGTACCAGAGACAGAGAGAGAAGGGAGAGAGTGAGAGAGGGGGGGAGGGAGGAAGGGATGGAGGGAAAGGTGGTGGGGGTGGGCGAGAGAGTGAGGGCAACAGCGAGAGCGAGAGCAAGAGAACCAACAAGAGTGCTCTGGAGAGAGATGTAGAGGAATATCCTCAAGTTTTTGGCTGAGTATATATCTGTGTATGTATGAGATGCAGGAAAACAGCCACTAAAATGGTGTGTCAGAAGAATTCCTAGACTTGAAAGTAGCTTATATTTCACTATCCAGAATAAAAAGACCTTGTAATATACAGGAAATTGAATAGATTCCTCAGAAGGGTATTATTTTAGCAGTAGGGCTAAGTTAGCCCTAAGACCCTGCTGAACTCACAATAACAGAGTTGGAAAGCAAACCTTAAAGGGGTCCAATCATTTCACGTAACTTATCTGTGTATCAAAAAAATCCAACACTATTTAAAGGAATATAACAAAATCCAGCAATTAATAATGAAAATTTTGCAGTATCTGTCATCCAGTCAAGAGAAAGAATATTACTAGGAGTAAAGAAGGACTTAACATAATAGTCAATTCACCGAGAAGACATAAGAATCATAAATGTGTATGTACTTAACACAGAGTTTCAAAATACATAAGGCAAAATGATGATTGAAATGAGATATAAACAGATTCACAATAACATTTGAAATCAACATTCCTCTCTCAGTAATTGACAGCACAATATAGAGACACAAAAGCCTGTATATGAATATTTACAGCATCACTGTTGATAATAGATCAAAAGTGGAAACAAGTCAAATGTCCATCAACTGATGAATGGGTAAACAAAATGCAGGATAGTAAATAAAGTCACCATAATCATTGACTTAGTGAACACTGAACCACTGCACCAAGACAAAATATATGGTTACGTTTCTGTGAGCCTCCGGTCACAACATTTTTGCCAACCAACAATAAGTTTGCTTTGTCTTTGTTGTTGTTTTAAAGATACCTTATTGAATATTTATTGTTAATTCATTAACATCTAACTCACAGCCAACAGCACTATAACTCTTCCCTCAATAAAAGCTTATCTAAACCATGTATTTTCTCTGTAAGGCATATCACAGACTTCTTGTGCTGAACAACACAAGGTAGCACTTCAGTACTATACCTGTGTATGGGGGAGGATTTTAAACAGTGAATTCATCAACAAAAAGCAAAAAAAAAAAAAAAAAAAAAAAAAAAGCAAAAATGTTAAGTGCTATGGCTTGGATATTTGACTACTTCACACTTCATGTTGAAATGTGATCCCCAATATTGGAGGTGGGGCCTCATGAAAAGTATTTGGATTATGGGAGTGGATCCCTCATGAATGGCTTGGTATCATCCTTGTGGTAATGAGGGAGTTCTTGCTCTTATTAGTTCCTGTGGGAGTTGGTTGTTAGAACCTGGTACCTTCTCTCTCTCTTGCTTCCTCTCTTAACCTGTAATCTCTGCACATGCTGGCTCCCTTTGGCCTTTTGCCATGAGTGGAAGCAACCTGAAGCCCTCACTGGAAGCAGATGCTGGTGCCATGCTTCTTGTACAGCCTGAAGAAACATGATCCAAATAAATCTCTTTTCCTTATAAATTACACAGCCTCAGGTATTCCTTTATAGCAACACTAGGTGGACTAGGACAACATAGCAATAAACAGACCACAAAAAGGACACTGTTTTACAGCATGACAGCTAAAACAAGATAGCTGGATATTACCTTGTTTGACCTCAGCTGAGAATATGCACATTGGCTAAATTCAATTTTTTGTTGTTCTGTTCAAGTCCCACAAATGACTGTGAAAGCACTATGAGTGTTGATTTTTGGGATTACAAATGAATTTTAGCAAGTAGGCAAATTCAAAAATACGGAATCTTTGAATCTTTGATGGACTGTGTATACATATGATGCAGTATTATTAGGCCCTAAAAAGGAAGTTCTAGCAATTGCCGCAACATAGATAAACCTTGAAAATATTATGCAAAGCCAAAGAAGCCAGACACAAAAAGACACATATTGCATGATTTCATTAGTATGAAATGTCCAGAATTGGCAAAGCCATAGAAATAGAAAGATTAGAAATTTCTATTTCTGATCTATTTTTATAACTCCAAAAGACATGTCATATTGTTTAGCTGTCACAATGGAAGCAAATGGTGAGTGACTACTAAACAATATGAAATTTCTTTTTGGAGTTATAAAAATGTTCTGAATGCATAACTGTGAATACACTAATAATTCACTGGACTGTACACATTAAATGAGTGGATGGTATAATATTAAATTATATTTAATAAAAATAAAAAAATTTAAAAAGAAAGCATATAGCACATTTATAGCACATTTCACTCAACAGCAAAATACACATTCTTGTCACATATACATGGAGCATTCACTAATATAGATACTATTTTGGGGCACAAAACAAGCCTTTAAAAATGTAAATTTTTAAAGTAGTATAGTAGAAAGATATCTAAAAATTCCCAAATATTTGGAAATTAAATAACATAGTGCTAAATAACTCATGATCCAAAGAGAAATTCATAAGATAAATTAGAAAATAATTTATAGGATAAATTAGAAAAATTCATAAAAATTAGAAAATAATTTAATGAAATAAAAGCACAGCATCAGCTAAAATAATGCTTAGAGAGATTTATAGAATTAAAGACTGATATTAGGAAAGAAGAAATGTCTCTAAACTTTCAGCTTAAGAAACTAGAAAAAAAGTTAATTAAATCCAAAGCAAGCAGAAAAAAGACACTGTATGAAAAGAGCAGAAATCAATGGAATTTAAAATAGAAAAACAATAGAGCAAATCAATGAAACAAAAAATAGTTCTTTTAAAAAAAATCAATAAAATTTGACAATCCTCCAGCAAGCCTGACAAAGAAAAAAAAAGAGAAGAAACAAATCACCAATATCAAGGATGTAACAGGAGATATCACTACATACCCTGCAGACACCAAAAGGATAAGGGAATACTATGAAAAACTCTATACACATAAGTTTGACAACTTAAATGAAATAGAATACCTTAAAAAGCACAAACTACAACAATTCATCCATTTTGAAATAGTTTGAATAGTGTTAACAATTAAAGAAATTCAGTTCTTGATTACAAACCATCCAATGAAGAATAACCTAGCTGTAATTGTCTATCCTGCTGAATTCTATCAAACACTAAAGAAAGAAATAAGACTAATTCTATGTAGTGTATTCCAGAAAATAAAAGAGGAGGAGATACTCCCCAACTCATTTTTTAATATGAGTATTATCCTGATACCAAACTGGTTAAAGACATTACAAGAAAGGAAAACTACAGACCAGTATTCCTACAGACCAATTTTCCTACATACAAACATCAACAAAATGCTAGCAAATGAAATCCAGTGGTATAAAAACATATTATGACCATTATAGAAGAAATGCAAAGCTGGTTCAATGTCTAAAAATCAACCAACACAATTCACCATATCAACAGACAAGGGGAAAAAAGGCATAAGATAATTTCAACAAATGCAGCAAAAGCGTTTGACAAAAATCAACAGAGGATCATAATACAAACTGTCAGCAAACTAGAAATAGAAGGGAAAGTCATCAACTCAATAAA
This sequence comes from Saimiri boliviensis, assembly GCF_048565385.1. Classification (NCBI taxonomy): domain Eukaryota; kingdom Metazoa; phylum Chordata; class Mammalia; order Primates; family Cebidae; genus Saimiri; species Saimiri boliviensis. The sequence goes on from NC_133457.1 coordinate 14,136,658, forward strand.
GGGCATTTTAGTTCTTTTGACCTAATTGATATTTATAGAATGTTCTACCCAACAGCAGAATATGCATTCTTATCAAGTGCACATGGAGCATTCACTACAACTACCTATCTACCTGCATACCTACAGCTACCATAATTCTTAATGGTGAATGCTGAATACTTTCCTCCTAAGATAAGGAATAAGGCAAGGCTATCTGCTCTCACCACCTCTATTCAGTGTTGTACTACAGACCCTAGCTAGTGCCATCAGGCAAAAAAAAAAAAAGAAAAAGAAAAAGAAAGATATTACTTGCATACAGATTGGAAAGAAAGAAAACTGTCTCTATTAATAGATGTCATGATTGTCTACATAAAAAAAATGCCAAAGCACCTATAAAAAAGTGACTCAAACTAAAAAGTGAATTAGCACCTGTGCAAGATACATGTCAATATGAAAAAATCAATTCTATTTCTATATGCTATGAATAATTAGAAATTAAAATGAAAATATTATTTACATTAACATTAAAAAATCATGACACTCATAAGTTATATAACAAAACACATGGAAGATCTGTATGCTGAAAACTCAAAACATTGAGAAAAATCGAAGACCTAATAAAAGAGGGATATACTGTGTTCATGGTTTGGAAGTCTCACTCTTGCTACAATGTCATTTTTCCTTGAATTGATCCATAGATTCCACAGATTCAATGCACTCTCTATCAAAATTCTGGGAGGCCTTTTTTTTAAGAAATGGACAAATTTAGCTGAGCTTGGTGACATGTACCTGGTGTCCCAGTTACTCAGGAGGCTGAGCGAGGTGGATGGCTTGAGCCCAGGTGTTTGAGACCGGACAACATCGTGAGACTCAATCTCTGAAAAAGAAAGGAAGGAAGGAAATAAATAAGTGAATAAATAAATTGACAAGTTGATCCTCAAGTTTATATGGAAATGCAAAAGACCTAGAACAGCCAAAACAAAACCGAAAAACTAACACCACCTGATTTCAAGATTTACTACAAAACTAAAATAATCAAGAAAATGGGGTATTGTCCTAAGGACAGACATACAGACCAATTAAGCAAAACAGAAAGTCCAGAAGTAGACTCACATATATATGGCCAACTGGTCTCAATGAATGAGCCAAAGCATATGAATATGAGAAAGGATGGCCTTTTCAATAATGGTGCTAGATCAACTAGGTAGTTGCGTGCAAAAAAAAGTACCTTGGCCTTTACTTCACATTAAAAAAAAAATTAACTTGGAATGGATTATAGACCTAAATGCTAGAGTTAAAACTACAAGAGCTCTGGTAGAAATTATGGGAGAAGATCTTCATGGCCTTGTGTTAAGCAGTCTTCTTTGATAGAATACAAAAAGGCATGAACCACGAAAACAATAAGTTGAATTTCATCAAAATGAAAAACTCCTTAAAAGTGAAAAGATGAGCTGCAATGTGGGAGAAAATATCTACAAAATATATATGATAAAGGTCTGTATACATAATCTATAAAAACATATACAACTAAATACTAATCAAACTACCTGATTAAAAATTGTACAAAAGATTTGAATAAATCAAAAAAATACAACGACCAAGAAGCACATGAGATTATGAACATCATTAATCATTAGGGAAATTTAAATTAAAACCACAATGAGATATTAGCACACATTCATAACTGACAAATGACTGACAATACCAAGTTTGGTGAGAACGTGAAGTAACTGAAACTCATAGGCGTTGCTGGTGTGAGTACAAAATGATAGAACCAGTTTGGGAAACAGTTTGTTAGTTTTTAATAAGTTAGATGTACAACTATGATTATGATATAACGACCCAGTAATCCTACTTGTAGATACTTACCCAAGAGAAAAGAACACATATTCACAAAAACTCTTTACTTTAATGTTATAGGAGCCTTCCGTATAATAGCCTTAAACTAGAACCAACCCAAATGTCAATTAATTATTGAATAGGTAAACAAACTGTGGTATGTCAATATGATGGAATACTAGTCAGCAGTAAAAAGGAATGAAAAACTGATACACACAACACAAATGAATCTCAAAAGCATTATGTTAAATAAAAGAAGCTGGACAACAAATACTTCATGCAACATGATTTCAGTTAGATGAAGTTCTAGAAAAGTAAAACTAAGTGTTCCAAAGCAGATCAGTGGTTACCAGAGGCCAGGTGTTTAAGGAGATTACCTGCAAAGGAACATGAGAAACTTTTTTTTGGTGTGATAGAAATATTCTATACTCTTGATTGTGGTGATGGTAGTGGTTATACAACCATACATTTGTCAAAATTCACAGATCGTACATATAAAATTGGTGAACTTTATTATATGTTGACCTTTACTTCACATTTTTACTTCACATTGAGATATAAAATTATATCTCAATAAATCTGATTTTAAAATAGAGAAAGAGAGAGGCCCTCTGGTTGGCACAAAGAGGATGGGTTGGTAAGGGTGATCGAGACTAAAGACCTAGAAGTTAATTATTCAGAGACAAAAGCTAAAATTTTCAAAAACTTGAGAAATGAGGGGAAAGCACAAGAAGACCGAAAAAGGGAAAAAACAGAAGCACAGAAACAGATGAGCTTCCAGAGCACAGATTTATGTCCCAAGATAACTTAGAGACAAGGCACAGATTGGCATGACAGACACTCCCTGGGTACACAGGCCCCTGTTCCTTCTTCGGTCCCACTTTGGTCTCACTTGAATGTTGCACCAAGCAGCTCAGGCTAATTCCAAGGTAGGATCATGCTAACCCCACTGTTTCAGTTTGCCACATGCATTTTAGTACTCCCTGAAGACTGGTTCTACTGTTGATAGAATTTGGTAGAATTCTAAGCTACCTTCTGAGGCAAGAATGCCCAGAGACCACTTGTTTACTCTTTCGGTTGGTAAGCCCATATTTCCGCTGGGCACTCACCCAGTGGCCATTTCCTGTGTTCACATGATTTCACCTTGGCAAGGTGGTCCCATGCAATACAGGGGACTTACGATCTTTATCTGAAATTTACATTTTACAGGTTTTTCTGTATTTTTACTAGCTAAATTTGTCAACCCTTTACCTGAGGGCTTTCCCTCCAGGATTCTGCCTCTGCCTATTGTACCTCCCTGAGTAATCCCTGAGACACTGTTTTCCCTCAATCTTATCACCTAGGGTTAATAGTGGAAATATGTCTATCCATCAGGGAGCAAAAACAGCCTGCCCAACAACTGGAAGAGAGGAATTGTCCTCTCAAGATTGAGGCAGCCAGATGAATGGAAGCATCTTTTCTTAAACAGCTATTTCCTCAACCACAAGTAATAAAAAAAACTGCTTTGTCCCATCTCCTCACCATGAAGCAAAGGGATATTTCCCTTTGCATGTTTAGATATAAATCAAAATTAAGTTCTTGCCTTAAACTAGGTAGCAGTAAGTTAAAGATGTAACCAATATAGCCTAAGATTGATTTACTTCTTTTTCAAGTTATTTTACCTACATATTATATGAAAAGGTCTTATAGAATCTATTCATTTTCCACGTGTGTCTGAGTTTACATTGAAAGTAATTTCATACTACAGAAAAACATCCTGAATTGTGGCATCTGGTGCAAGGATTAAGAATTCTTTATTGTCTGCATAATGGTAGAAGTCTTATTCATTAATAAGCCAATATTTTCCATCTCCAGCTCAATCAACTTTATTATTTGAAATCGTGATCTTATACTTGCAAAGTATTTTGGCACATTTTCATCCTTATTAGTAATGAAAATGAGATTGTTAATGAAGCTAAATGACATGGCTGAGGTATAGTAAGTTGATTGTTACAGAGTGCCTGAGTCAGAAATTCTTGCTCCCTTTTCTCTCTCTGCAATTGGTGATGAGAAATCTGTCTATGATCTGATGCATTATAATCTATCTACCTTGTAATCTATAAGATAATTATCTTTCATATTCTAGTTCTCCACTTTTTCTTTTATGATCCATAAATTAAGAACACATGCTTATGAATTAAATATTTAAGAACTGGATAGAAGTATGCATCCATAGATTTTTTTCACCACAAGAAAAGCCACAACCCATGGTCCCAAACCACATGAGTAATGCCTATATGTGTAAATAGGATTCTTGTGTATTAAACACATATATGTATATATCATGTTAAGATACACACAGTTGGCATACATTACATACTGCCAAGTGGGTACATGCGATTGGATGAAAAAGACCGTTGTCTCTGCACTCCATTTTCCTTTGCTCCACTGTATCACTTAGTCATACAATCTCTTTGCTTCGAGTTATTACAGCAGAAGAAAAGGCTGTGCCTTTTAAAAGCATAGGCGCTCAGGTGCTGAGGGGCTCAGGGCATAAAGAAGACCTAACGAAAAGGAGAGAGTCTTCCCTTTGACCCTTAATTCCTCCAAAGATTCACAGGTTAGAGAGATAGGGAAAGGAAGAGAATTAGAGGGGAGGCGAAGGGTGGTTAACTAAACTCTGGTGTGACCTGAGAAATGGTTCCCACGTGCTGCTCCATCCCCCAGGCTAAACAGAAGCACAGAAACACCTGGGAAAAAGGTAAGGCGCAGGGTAAGAAAAATACCAGATAAAAGGAGAGGCGACCAGAACCAGAGTCCCCTGGAATCTCTATGTGCATGCTAGAGCGGCAGGGTTCAGGGCCCCAGACAGCCTCACGGAGCTGCTTGTGCCCTGGGCTGCAGCTCTGAGAGTGTGGAACCCCTGGAGCCTTGCCGCCTCTCTGTGTGAACAAAGACCAGACACCAATAAGGATGCCTGTCTTCACTGGCTTGATTGGATCATGATCCAGACCAGATACCCACTTCCTGAGCACACAACTCTTCCCCAGCAACTTAGAAGGAAGAAGAACCTCTTCTTGACTGAGATTGTTTCCTCATAGGACGTATTAAAGTTTGTTCTCTTGAGACTAAATAAAGTGATATATTTTACACCACTAAGTTTGTGGTCTGAAATACTCTATATACCTACACACACATACACAATGTCCATATATACCATTTTTATTTATACCTGTATATAATTTCTACCTATACCTGTAAGTATATATAATTTTTTATTAATACCTATGTTGTATATATTTTAGTTATGTGCATCTTCTATTTTATGTTTCTGGTTTGTTTTAGGGAATTTGCTTGGGAAGTGGACAATAAGAATGGTAGGCTTTTCTTTGCTCTCTGTGATGTAGACTTGAAGGGGCACACAAAAACTTAGTATTTTAGTGGTTAAAATAAGGAAAATGAAATTGTGTGTGTATGGGTACATATATGTGAATAGATAGATATGTAGATACACAGGTATGTAGATAGATATGGAGCTGCCATCTCTCTGCCGAGAGCAGTTGTTTTCCGGATGCAGAAAAACCAGAGTGCCACAAAAGCCTCTACGTAAACCTGAGTCATGTTTCTTCCAGGTTCTCCAGTCCACTTCACCAGTCTTGGTTATGTGGTTCATCTTGTGGCCTCTTCTGCTCTCACAATAGATGGGGAGAATTCCTGCTTTAATTCTGGTACTGGATTGTGCTTTTTAAAATAATTAGATGATGAGTGGGGAACAACACATTGACTTAATTTGGCCAGGCAAGACTTTTTCTCCGTTAATGAGGACGGCATGAATAAATCAAAGACCCTTTCTACAACAACCTGTCAAAGACTCTTTTTCAGATAAAGCTTTGGTTGTAGGTTTTTATTTTCAGGAAAAAGGAAGAATTACATTTCTTTATAAAATAATGAAAGAAGAAAAAGGTTTTTGGTGTCTCTTCATGAATCACTAAACAATAAAAAAGAAAAGAGGCAGATTTGTGAATAGCAACCCAGATGGAGAATTTGCTTCTGGGAGGGGCAAAATGGTGCAGTGACTAGAGCACAGACCCTGGAGCCAGGGGCATGGTTCCGATCCCAGCTCTGTCTCTGGCTGGCTGGTGTTTAGCTTCTGTGCCTCAGTTTTCCCATCTGGAAAGTGGGATTTAAAACAGTTATCTATCTGATGGAATTGTGAGAATCGAATGGTAATCTGCAAAGAACCTAGATTAGCAAACACTATGTGTGTTGCTTGTCATTGTTATTTATTTTAAAAGTGTAGTAGTCTGTTCTCTCATTGTTTTAAAGAACTACCTAAGACTGGGTAGTTTATAAAGGTAAGAGGTTTAACTGACTCACAGTTCCACAAGCTGTGTTTAGGAAGCATGGCTGGGGAGGCCTCAGAAGACTCACAATCATGGAGGAAGGTGAAGAGGAAGCAGAAGCAGGCATGTCTTACGTGGCCAGAGAGGGAGGAAGAAAGCGAAGTGGGAGGCACTACACACTTAAATAATCAGATCTTCTGAAAATTCTATCATGAGATAGCACTAAGGGGATGGTGGTAAACCATTGGAAACCACCCCAATAATCCAATCACCTCCCACCACACCCCACCTCTAACACTGGGGATTACAACTCAATATGAGATTTGGGTGGGAGTACAGAGCCAAACCATATTAAAAAGTGTAATGTGCTGAGGGTAACCACCAGTTTACCCTTCTCCACATATGCAGAATTACAGGAAATAACCTAGGAAGCAATATAACAGACTTAGGTTATAAACAGGAAAGAACTGGAAAGCTGTTTAAGTTCCGGAAAGTTCTATCCAAGAAGATAAAAGTGCTTAAAAAATAAAGCAGGAGCGTTACTCATTTGACCAGAATAGTTCTGGTGCAGATCTCTTATTCTTGACCTGACGGCTTTGAATTTCACTCAGTTCTCACACTGGGTGACTTTAAATTATCTATGCCACTGGTGACCATCGTGGATCATTGTCATTTTCCTAAATGTGCATTTGCTTCGGGGGGTCAACTACTGCATATTAAATCCCTGGAGATGAGGCATGCACTACAGTCAGAGTTGCTTGAACATTTAAGGTGATAAAGATCGAGCAAACCCAGTGACTCACCTTCACCGCACCAACTCCTCGCTAGCTCTGCCCTCACACAGGCTCTCACCCTGCTCAAGATGGCTGCGCGGCGGGACTCTTGACTCCTGGGACGCCGACGCATTCTCCGTGGAAGACCCAGGGCGGAAGTCGTCAGGTGGCGGCACTGCCGCGGGGGCTGCTGGGAGGGCGATGCTGAGGAGGGAGACCTCAGGGATAACCGGGATGATGATGATGATGATGAAAAAAAAGAGAAAGCAGAAGTAAAACCAGAGGTAAAAATTTCAGAAAAGAAAAAAAGCAGAGAAGATAAAAGAACAAACGACGAAAGGCAGAAGAAAAGCAAGAAATTAAAAAGAGGTTAGAAGAACCTGAAGTCACTAAAGTGCTAACACCAGAAAAACAATCAGCAGATAAACCGCAGCTGAAGAAATTAGAGGAAGGGTCAGGCCTCGAATTAGCAAAGGAAACTTCTGGTGTTAATAATACTGTTTATGGAACAGGTGCTATGAACCCATTTTCAAGAGATGACTTCACAGAGTTTGGAAAGTTACTAAAAGATAAAATTACACAATATGAAAAGTCACTATATTATGCCATTTGTTTGGAAGTCTCAGTTCACGACGTATATATTGCATTGGAAACTGATGACTTGAAAAAGATTACCAATTCACTGGCTGTGCTTTGCAGTGAAAAACAGAAGCAAGAAAAGCAAGCAAAGCAAAGCGAGAAAGAAGAAAGGTGTGATTCCTGGAGGGGGATTAAAAGCCACCATGGAAGATGATCCTGCAGATTATGGTGGTTATGATAGAGGATATGTACAAGACTATGAAGACTTCATGAGACATTTTATCTTTTCCTGGTGTCATCTTTATATTGCTCACAATCCCTTGAACAGGTAGTACAACTTCCTTTCCTTTCAGTTCTGCCAAATGCTACAAATGGAAGTGCAGTGTCTTTTGTGCTGGTTATTTAACCCCTCGACACTTAGGTGCTAATGTGCAAATGAGGGAACTTGGATCTTGCTGCCAAGGGGTTAAAATTGGGAACCTGAGCTGCTACTAAATTGTAGTTCAAAACAAACCTAATTATGTTGTCATTGTTGCTATCTGATTTCATAGCATCAGGCACTAAATCGAAAACAAAAGACTGAAACATGACCAAAAAAATTGTGCTTACCAGCCCCATTCATTAATACAGCCTTAACCTGCCTCCTTGAACTACTCCAAAACTTGTCAAGAAAAGCAGTTTGCAGCAGTGTGCACCTAGTATTAAAATTGCTTTGTCTTAAAATTAAGCATCAGGATATTAAAAATACATTGTAAAGAAGACTGCTTATCTCAGAGTGAAGATACTGTAGCTGGAAAGCACTAGTTTCATACAAAATTAAATTGACCACGCCTGTAATCCCAGCACTTTGGGAGGCCAAGGCGGGTGGATCACGAGGTCAGGAGATCGAGACCATCCTGGTCAACATGGTGAAACCCCCGTCTCTACTAAAAATACAAAAAATTAGCTGGGCATGGTGGCGCATGCCTGTAATCCCAGCTGCTCAGGAGGCTGAGGCAGGAGAATTGCCTGAACCCAGGAGGCGGAGGTTGCGGTGAGCCGAGATCGCGCCATTGCACTCCAGCCTGGGTAACAAGAGCAAAACTCAAGTCTCAAAAAAAAAAAAAAAAACTAAATTGACCAAAATCCTCCAACTTTGAAGCTAAAAAACGCAAATCTCAGCCAGGTGCGGTGGCTCACGCCTGTAGTCCCAGCACTTTGGGAGGCCGAAGCAAGCAGATCATGAGGTCAGGAGATTGAGACTATCCTGGTCAACATGGTGAAACCCTGTCTCTACTAAAATACAAAAAAATTAGCCTGATATGGTAGAACGTGCCTGTAGCCCCAGCTACTCAGGAGGATGAGGCAGGGGAATCACTTGAATCAGAGAGGCAGAGATTGCAGTGAGGTGAGATGGCGCCACTGTACTCCAGCTTGGCAAGAGAGCAAGACTCCATCTCAAAAAAAAAAAAAAAAAAAAAAAAAACGGTGTAAACTTTTCCATTGTTGCATTACATATTGTGGAATCTCTCGAGTGCAAAGACTCACTAGTTTTTTATCAGGCTATTTCTACTGATGAAGTGCTTCAGATGGGGAAGGCAAACTCTACCTATTTTTATTTGCCTGATTTAAAGTGTCTGAGGAACAAATCTTTGTTCTCTTAGGCAGCAATGGAACAGCTTTACCAGGGTTTTGGCATTTCCATTCCTTTATAAAACATGCTCAGCAAACCGCACCAGTTAACTACAGTTTGGTAAATTGTTAACAATTATGACATCTGTAATGTTTTATAAAGCAACTAATTTAATAAAGTCATTATTGTGAGGACTTAAAAAATGATAAAGATTTACAAACAGCATTTTAACACTTGTTTTGACCATTCAGAATAACATACTATGCAAGTTGATGCTATCAAACAAAATAGAAAGTGTCTTAAAGTTTTCCCAAAGTCAGTTGTATGACTTGATACATGCTCTTCAGTTGCTTGAAAAAAGGTCAAGATGAAATACAGAACAATTAAAATAAAGTTTAAAAACTAGGTTCCTGGGACCATCTGTGAGCTGCTAGTGTTTTGCCACGAGGAACCAAAAAAGAACTATGGCCAGCTGATCTTTCGGTCATAACTAATCCAAAAGATACTTCAAGATAAGCAGAATAAAGCATTTTACGTCTTGGGGCCTGATTGCTTTTACAGGTAACTCTTTCCTAAGACACAAACAAGACTAGACAATCTGTAAGAGAGTCATATTTGACTGCAGTATTGTCATCATAGGAAGAATAATAGTGCTTTTGGTCTATATTAAAATCAGAGTTGAAAGGACCTTAATGATCAAGGGTAACCCCTTCCCCTCATTTTTCAGATGGCAAAATTGAGACTTCAAGAGTTTAAAATCTTTTTTTTTTTTTTTTTTTAATGGAGTTTCACTCTTGTTGCCAAGGCTGGAGTGCAATGGTTCAATCTCGGCTCACCGTAACCTCTGCCAACTGGGTGCAAGTGATTCTCCTGGCTCAGCCTCCCAAGTAGCTGGGACCACAGGCATGCACCACCATGCCCAGCTAATTTTGTATTTTTAGTAGAGACAGGGTTTCGCCATGTTGGTCAGGCTGGTCTTGAACTCTCTACCTCAGGTGATCCGCCCACCTTAGCCTCCCAAAGTGCTGGGATTACAGGTATGAGCCACCACGCTCAGTCAAGAGTTTAAAATCTTGACTCAAAGCCAAACAGCTTGCTAGTAGCAGAGCTGGGATAGTAACTCAGATCCCCTGCCTAGACCTTCAACTTCATCTCATCCCTCTCTATCTCACCACACCCCAAAAACCATTGTTCTCATTCATTTCTCCTGACAGGCCAGGCTTGAATCCACCTTAGGCCTGGACACTTGTTTCCTCTCCCTGGTCCCCTCCGTACTCCTGTGGCTTCTCCTGTCAGGTGTGGCCTCAATTATGACCCTTTATAGAGGTTCTTTCTAAAACCCACCAGTCACTGTCTATCACATCACCCTGTTTAATTTTCTTCTCACCACTTATGGAGATCTGAAATTGTCATCTTTATTAACTATTATTTCTCTATTATCTTTCTGCCATTCACAGCTAACCTTCAGGAGAGCTGAGGCTTTACCTACCTCGTTCTCTGTTGTATTTTCTGCTTCTAGAATGGTGTCTGGTACAGTGTAGGTGCTCCATGAATACTGTTAAACGCACAAAGGAAGAAAAAGAGAGCTTTTAAGAGTTGCTCTGTTTGTCTGTACCTTCTGATTATTCTGTACTTTCACTGCCATGTAGCACGTTAATACTAACTACTGTTTATTGAGGATGTACTGTATTTTCGAATGTTATGTTAGGCCTTTTACAAATCTTATCTTACTGTCTTTACAACAACCCTAGACGGAAGGCATAATTATCCCTGTTTCACTGATGCAAAAGTTGAGGCTGAGAGCATTTAAGTGGCTCAAGCACGTGGCAAAGCCACATTCAGATCCACACTTTTCCAACTTGAAAGTAATCATGTCTAAGATTTGCAACCTCCTTTATTTATTAGATCTGTTCCTAGGTGTTCAATATCAGGGCACTATCAGTAGATACAATTGTAGAACACTTACCAGATTGTAAGTGCTCAGAATGGGTTTAATTTCACATTAGTAATGAAACAGTCAGTTGGAAGTACAAAGATGCTCATAATTGCATTGACCTGTGAATGTTCAAGCGAGCTTGGCATCTTCACCTGTTTAGGGTTTGATTTGTTGCTAGGGCTCGTGACAGGAGAGGGAACCTAGAGTGTTCTGTGAGCAGAAAGCTGTTGGCTATGGGATGACAGCTCAGGAGGGGCTAGTGTCAAGTTTGGGGTTCAACCTGTACTTGTGCAAGAGGCCTGTACCTGAAGGAGATGCGGTTGGGGTTTCTTCATTCAAGCAGTGAATCGGGATCTTAAGAAAAATTGAAAACAGCATCCCCGGTCCTTGTCTTGTTCTCTGTCCTGATATAAATGACTAACTGCTCTCAGCCCCCCAACCTGTGAGTGTGGGGTGCTATGTAAATGCTGACTGACAACCATGTTGGAAGATGGTTGTCATTTGGGGTTGGCAGCCTTTGGGGGCTGGTTTAGGGAATTTCAGCTGCCAGAATCCTGGGGTGCCAGAGGAAGGCAGGTGTCTTTTGAAGTCGAGGGACAGGCATGGAGCTCAGATAGGAAAGCATTCAGCTATTTTAACAGAGATTTCCGGTGATCGGGGCTGAGAAGGATAGGCAGATTTTAAGGCTGGTAAGCAGAGCTCTTGCACCTTGAATGACAAATCAGTCATGTGGCTCAAAGAAGCAGCACAAACAAGCTGTTCCTGGGCTGGCTGAGCCATTACCAAGATCAGAGGAAGCCTTAAATGTGAGCATGGCATGCTGAGCTCTGATGTGGCCAAGGAGTGAAGTCAGGGTGAAGTGGTGTCCAGACTAGGGTGCGCCATGTAGACACATGTGGAGGGGGCAGGGAAGAAAGCAGAGGCTCCTGAATCCATAGGCCTACAAGAAAGAAAGGGAGTCTACATAAGCCTCCAGAGGAGCTTGAACAATAAATCAGATCTTTGCCATACTTTGGGCTGATTCCCATTCTACCCTGGTTAGAGCTAATCTCTGATCGGGCTGCCTAGAGAGAAAAGTGCACAGCTAGCTTGATTGGAGAAGCCCTTAATGTAATAGTGGAGATAATGTTTCTCATCAATGTTTCACTTCATCATAGGGCTGGAGCTAGAAGCAGGCAGCTAACTAACTGGAAGGGATCAAATGGAGTTGGTTCAGAACAGACTGGGGACACCTCATACAGGAGAGCTCTGGCTGCACCTGGTGGGTGCCTCTTTGGGATGAAGCTACCAGAGGAAGGAACGGGCAGCAATCTTTGCTGTTCTGCAGCCTCCACTGGTGATTCCCAGGAAAGCAGGGTCTGGAGTGGACCTCCAGCAAGCTCCAGCAGACCTGCAGCAGAACAGACTGGGATGGTTTGTGTTCATGCCAAGTTGTCAGAGTAACTGAGGCTGTGTACCCATTACCCACCCAACCATTCCTGTACTAAAGATTGCCAATGCTGAGGCTTTGTTACAGGGGAAAATTTATCCCATGGGAAAAAGAAGAGGAGAGAAATAGATACTGTTCACCTTAAAACTAATTTCCAATCCAAAAGGGCTGGCAATCAAGGCAGTAGTCTGAGATCAATGATCTGTATTGGGTCTAGAAGAAGCAGATGTTTAGAAGGCAAGGCATCTGTCAGGAGACAGAAAGATGGTTAAGGTGATAAAGACTTACACAAACAGCATTTTAACTCTCATTTTGACTCTTCAGAATAGCCTGCTATACAAGTTGATGCTATCAAACAAAACAGAAAGTGTCTTAAAATCTTCCCAAACTTAGTTGTGTGACTTGATACATGCTCTGTAGTTGCTTGAAAACAGTTCAAGACACAATACAGAAGGCAGGGGATCTATCGGGAGATGTTTAGATGTTTAGAAGGCAGGGCATCTGTCAGGAGACGCAAAGATGGGGCTCCATCTTAAAGACATGGTAAGGCAAAGTCAAGAAAGAGTTCAGGTCAGCCAGCATAATGCTTGTGACCAGGTGTATTCTATTTAGCATGGAGTTGGTCTCAAGGTGGGGAAGGAATGGGTCTATGCATGGTTTGAGTGGGGTTTATTCTATCCTCACAATAGGGGTGAACCCTGTTGACTTAATCTACTGATTGATTTATGGATGCATAAGCCAATCTGAGACAATAAGAAACAACATGCTGGCTAGGGCTTCTAGGAAACAAACTTCTCCTTTTCCACTTGATAAGCCTCTTTTCCTCTGGCAGTGGCGTGTGAATGTGTGAGGTGCACAGTTGCTGTAGTCGTGAGCTGGAAGGCATGGGGCAGGGTGAGCTGCAGCCCCACATCGTGTGGAGCTGAGGATGGGTCCTTTGTTGTGGCAAGGAGGAGGGAGGACTTTAGTGGATTATCTGAGCTGCGGATCAAACCCGACTTGATGTACCAACTACCCCTGTGTTTCAGATACTGGAACCAATACATAGTATTATTATTATTACTTCAGCCAAGCAGTAATAATAATAATAGAGTAATAATAATAATAGATATTTTCTCTTTTTTTGTTTCTTCAACACAGACTTTTACCTGCTGTTTTTTCAACACAAAGTCTTAGCGTGAAAGGAACCAAATCTAAAAGAGGAGTAATAATGGTATACAAGGCCTCTGAGTTCAGGAATCAGACTTTTAGAAAATAACTCCTCCTGGCTTTTTGGGGGATGATGGTTTGGAATGTTAGCTGAGCGCAGTCCTCCTGGATGGGGGGCTTCTTTTTGGAAGCAACAGCTCCTATCAGAAGCTAGACATGGGGAAGTGCAAAGCCAGTAAAGATGTTCAGAAGGTAAATGGTGAGAATGTTGTAAAATTGGGTTGATTTTTGTTCAGGGCTTTCCTAAAAGGGTAGATGGGTCAGAATGTCTTGTGCTCTGCTAATCATTTTACTGATCTCATCTCTGAAGTTAGAGAAAACTCACAAAATTGGGCCTTCCAGATTGTTTTCTAACTTCTGAGAAAGTAAGACAGACCCAAATACCACAAGCTGGCAGAGTGTAGGTGGTGCCGGGAGAAGGCGCAGAAGTGTTGCTGGTAGACGGCCCCCATGGGACCTTCCAGAGGGAATGTGCTCCTGGGGCCTGGAAGTCATTGTCAGCCTCAACCTCACAGTCCATGGAGTGGGAGCCGAGCCATGAGGCTGCTCTTGTGAAACATTCTGTTTGGGGTTCAAACAGCGCATACGCATCCCAGTGAAAAATCACCAGCAAAAAAAAAAAAAAAAAAGGCTGTACAAACAGGTGGTCCCTTTCAGCGGCCGACATCAAGAGCAGGGAAATTCTCCAGTACTGCCTTGCCTCTTCCATTGGCATGTATTCTCTCTAATGTGAACATGCTGGTGCTGGGTGATCTATGAGCAAAATAAATTAATTTATCAACCCTCTGCTGGGAGCAAGGTTGGTGTTGAGGAGAAAGAGCATGAATATATTGATCAGACTGGCTGGCAAGGAGACCAGGAGGAGAGAGCAGATAGTTATTAAATAGTTCTGTGTATTGAGTCGGGCCTCTTCACGGACTCTTCAAATACCTGACTAATTTGGCTTTTCCTTAAAGAGAGTGCTGACCAAACTAGTCTTGCAAGAGACAAGTCTCCAAACTTTTTTCTCAGTTACCTTATAAAAGAATTTTGAGGAGTCACATACCCTTTTGCACAGTTAACATCTAAGATCTTTCTTTATAAGTCTAAAGATTCTTTTTTTTAATAATAGTAGAAAAGATCAAACATTCAAAAGATAACTTGAAATCAGGTGGGGATGGATCAAAATTGACATAAATGTTTCATAATATTACTTGATAAAATGTTTTAACTAGCTTGTTGAATAAAGAGCCCCAAATTTAAAAGAAACGATGTAGAATTTTTATCCAAGGATTTTCTTTTATGTATTTTGAAAAATTTGGTAGTCTCAGAAAACATTACAGTTATAGACTAAAGAATATGTGTCACAAACCTGTACCACTTTAGCTGTTCTGAATTCAGAGCATCTGTGCAGGCCCCAAACACCTCATTAATGCAAAGCTTCAGGCTTAACAAAAATCCGTAGGACAGTGGGCCCTAGGGACTTCATGATTTATCATTAAAGAAGTACGAAATCCAAAGTAATCAGATCTTGGTGCATGTCCCCATGATAAGACGTGGAGTAAGGTTGGGGCCCAACTCTCTCTCATAAGGGGGAGAAGACCATGGTATTGGGAAGGCAGGCTGATACTTAGGTGAGTCCGTTTTTATGAAAAGAATCCATGTAGAATTAAGATCTGGAAACCGGTTAATTTTACTCTATCTCTTGGAAGTCTTTGTGTATCCCTGAAGCACATGTATGTATGTATGAAGACAACTCTTGTATATTCTTCCATGACAGTAGGGTTCCAAGTTTAAATTTATTTGGGAAACGCATGCCAGATTCCCCGACTGGCTTCGTAAAGATTCTGAGAGGGGCCGATGTGGTGGCTCACCCCTCTGTAATCCCAGCACTTTGAGAGGCTAAGGTGGGAGGACTGCTTGAATATGTGTCACAAACCAGTACCAGGAATTTGAAACCAGCCTGGGCAACATAGCAAGACCCCATCTCTATAAAACATAAAAAAAAAAATAGCTGAGCTTGCTGGCACATACCTGCAGTTCCAGCTACTCAGTGGGAGGTGGGAGGATTGCTTGAGCCCAGAGATTGCACTTAGCCTGGGTGACAGAGTGAGACCCTGTCTCCAAAAAAAAAAAAAAAAAAAAAACAAAAACAAAAAAACTGAGGGAGCCTGTAGTAAAGGCACACATCCTTGTTTAACCTAGAGTTTTCCAAGTACACTTATTTATTTTTGTTTAACACCTACTAGCATTATTATAAAACCTTTGGAATATTATTATCAGGATTCCATGGATAAAGAAATTGGGATTTAGTCACTAGCTCTAAGTCAGGGATCTACAAACTCTGTAAAATATCACGTGAAAAATGTTTTAATTGTTGAGAGCTGTGTGATTTCTCCTGTGGCTGCTTGACTGCTGCTGGGGCACAAAAGCAGTCATGGACAACATCTCAGTGAGTAAGCATGGCCGTGCTCCGATAAAACTTGTATTTATAAAATCAGGTGGCAGGCTGGATTTTGCTCTCAGGCCTTAGTTTGACACCCCTTACTCTAAGCCATTTATCTTAAGGTATTTGAACCTGGGCCTGATAACTTTATAATGTTAACCCTGTCTCCATATCACTCAGATGAGGAAGACCCCAAAAGGGGAGGCTGGGGCCCAGGAGGCAAATCTCATCTTCTTGAGCCTGTTTGCAAGGCTGGCTTCTTCCAGTTTGAGGGTCTCTCCCTCAGTGTCAGAGTTTGCCTGCCACCAACCTCACTCATCTTTAATAATAAATTAATATAGATATCAATGCCCAAAGAGTAAACATCCCCCAGAAGGCTTCAGTTGCAAAGTACAAAGTAAAGTACACCAGTAATTTTTTAGCACAAATTAACAGCCCAGCAGTTCTGGGCTCAACTGGGCCCACAAGGAGTTCTTTCTCTTGACATTTAATAGGCTTGTCCTTGAATCAATAGCTTCTGAATACAGTTGGTAATTAGAATGGCTATTTCCATCTTAGTTTTTCAAAACTTTTAGAATGCTAAGAAATATTTGTAAACGTTTGTCTGCTGCCAAGGTAAAGATATTTACCTGGGAAAGAATGCCATATGTAACCGGCCCTGATTTGAATTCACCCTCCTTCATACGACTTGGAAATCTCTTGGGAAAAGCCTAAGAGAGTTCCTTTTTAAACAGATTCCAATGATGGTCATAATTTTTTGACCAGAGATTGCTCCCTGGAAGCAGAAGTCATCGGGGGGCAGCTACAAAGTGCTGCAGAGGGTTCAGTAATCCCTAATCGTGGAGACCTGTTACAAAGGCCTTCATTACATTATTAACCTGTGCAACAACAGAAAGAACTATTTTCATTTTTATAAGAATGGTAGGCAAGGGTCAGGTCATAAAAGCCTAGAGATGTAATGCTAAGGAAGTCAGATTGGATACTGCAGAGAACTGTTAAAGAAGGGGAGTGATACTCAAATATGCATTAAGAAAGTCCATTTAAGCAACAGGACGAATGAGAAGGAGGTTAGCGGTCTTTACAACAGTCTGGGAGAGAGATGATGGGGTCGTGATTTTAGGCTGTGACTATGGGAGAACCCACAGAGGGTGGGTTCAGAAGCGAGGAGTCAAGAATAACCCATATTGTTAACATAAATCATAGGTTGAAATGAATATTTCAGAGTAAAATGCTAAACTAAACAAGGCTTTCCTCTGATGAGGTGGGAAAAGATTGAGAATCATGATGAAATGCAGGATTAAGCTAAAAGCAGTGACAACTCAGGGTTAGGAGGGATGATGATTGCAGTTAGAGGGACTTTCGTCCTCACTCCACTCTTGGTATAGAAAATTGAGATTTTTCCCAATATTGTGAAAGTTGCCATGTAAATGCAGCTTCCAGCCTCCTTCTCTAGTTCCAAACATATGGGTACCTTAAACCCCTCCGGTATAGAAATTCTGGATTTCTCTTACCACCAACCATCATATAAGATGCTGCATGTTTTTGCAACAAGCACGTAAGTAATCTTCAAAATAAGTAATCTTTATTTTGAAGCCAGGTTCAGTGACCACAGCTTCTTTGCTTAACTATACATTAAACAACTCTTCTGTTTCATAAGCATTACTACAAACATGGATAATATCGAGAAGGGCTACCCCTTGAAACAAAGAACAAAAAGTGACTTTTCAATATAGGGTGTCAACTGCGAAGAAACAACGCCATAGAGAAGCACTCATGGTTTAGTAACGACAGTTTCCAAATCAGAGGCTGAGACAACCATCTTAAATATAGAAATCTCTGCACAGGCAGCGTCCTTTCTGCCCTCTCAAAGTCTGCCAGGACTTAGAGACTGTGTCACAGATCAGTGCCATCTACAACCAAAGGGCTGAGGAATTCTAGTAATTGTTGAAGCTTCACCAGTTGTTTCCAAGGTATCTCAGGGCTTGGAGCAACAGGTGAGATTCCCTTTGAATCATCTCCCTTTTCACTTTGGCCAGTTCAGAAGCTGCCAACCGGCTGCTGCCTCATCTCTCTGTGGCAGCCACCTGACACCACTTTGGGCTTTATGCCTGTACCACTGGAACTCAGTGGCAAAATCAGATCCAACTCAGCGTTATCATGGGCACTGCAGAAGTGGCCTATTCTCAGGTTTTAGATGTTCCTTTGTGTTTGGCGTTGCTTCCTCCTGGCTGTCTTCCTGAGCTGCTCTCTCCCCCGGCCTGTATCTTCTAACCTACTCATGAATACCCGCCACAAACTAGGCTCTGTGTGGGGGCTCTAAGATGCACAGGGCAAGGTCCCTATCCTCGGGGACTTGACAAACCAGCTGGAGAGAGAGAGGAATATACACATCAATATTAAGCACCAACAATGTTCTCTTAAAGTCCCACTTGTTTGAACGTTCTCTGGTCTCTCCATGTGTCCGTGTGGATATGAGTGCCAAATCAGGGGTATGATATTGTGAAAAAAAAAATGGTATTTCTTCGTGGAGGTTACAGATCATTCTTTGTGAGGTTTAGGGGAGAAGCGTAGACAAATGTGGACAGTGTATACGTGGCTGGGTGTATCAGGAGTACAACACCCCCACAGGCTGTGACAGAATACCTTTTGCTAAAGTTGGCCAGGTTTGTTTCATTCATATACATTTTACCTGAGGTTAGTTTTTTTATTTTTTGGGTGGCTAGACCGTGGGATCATGAAAGGAGTTTCCAGGAAACTAGGTATGGAACAAATGTCTTGCTTCAGTGTCAACCTCAACAATAGGGTCCTAACAACCTTTTTAGGTTTTTAGGTTTTTGTCCCTTCCCTGCAAGGTAGCAAAGGAGTGAAACCAGCAAAAGGACGAGCGGAACCCTAGAGCATTTTCCAGGCCTCTGTTTATTCTTCATCCACTGATCTCTCCACAGTGAAGAAATATATTTAAGGTCCTGGCGAAACTTGACCCTAAAGCATTCTGTTCAGAAGTGTCAACCCATAAGGGAGCAAAGCAGTTCCAAAGGGCCGATCTTACTGTTTGTTGGAAGCTTCAGAGCTCGGTCTGTCCAAAGAACATTCTGCTGATGAGTCACAACAGACGGTTAGTTAGGACTGCTTGGTTTTTAAGGCAATAGGCACCGTACAAAGTGTCAAGATCTCTCTGGCAGTTGGGATTTCTGTTTTCAGTTTGCTAACACTGAATTCCTCTCTGTCGCAATCAAAAAAGTTGAGCCCTTCTGTGACTCCAAGCAGCACTGAGGATTTGTCTGCAGGCCTGTATGTGGTGTTGGGGAGAGAAAGCTGCCAGGAGACAGGTCTGGACCAAACTGCAAGGCTGATCGCAGGAAAACAGACTCTAGCCTTATGCATATTGACGAGCGAATTGAAATTTCTCAGCTCATTTACTCCTCTAATTGAGACTGGGGCTGGATCATTGCCCTTGGTGGTCTTTAACATTTTCCTCTGTCCTTGTGTGACTTGTTGTATAGCAGTGAACTACAGCACAGGGCTTCAGGATCAGACAGACATGAATTCCAATCCTGAACCTCTTTGCCTACTTTGGGAGAGATACTTAATCTCTGTAAGCCTCAGTTTCTTCATCTATAAAATGGGAAAAATAATAGCACATAGGGTTACTGTGAGGATTAATCCCACTAAAGTATGTAAGTACCTGGCCCATTGCCTATTCCACCATGGGTGCTCAATAGTTTATTTCCCTCCCTGCTTCTAGCTTTGTCACTTAATAGCTGTGAGACTTTTAACAAGTCATTTCAATGTTCCTGGTCATGATTTTCCTCATCTTTCAATTGGGTAGGAGGCACATGTGCTTGTGGCCGTGGGCAATGACAACCCCGGGGAGACCTCCCTGATGGCTTGATGGCCAGTGTCACAGTCATTACACCTGTTGGATGGTAGAGTGCCAGCTGTATGTCTGAGAGGTAAGGGAGTGTCTCTTCCCAGAGTTGGGAAAAACCTGTAGGTGTGCTCCTGATAGGTGGACATCTTGAATCCAAATTGTAAATATTTTATTTCCTTTGGGAGTCTTTGATTTGTCCCTTTTTCCTCTGCCACTGCTGCTATTTTAATCCAGGCTCTTCTCATCCCAGATATGAACAGCAGCAGTAAAACTGATCTTTTTGCTCTCTGACTTCAGGTGAGTCTTTCAAAAATTCCAATCACCTCTAGTCATTGTACTGCTCAAAAGCTCAATGGCCCCATCACTTCCTAGATAAACTGAAGACCCCTAAGGCTCTCTGATGTGGCCCACTTTATCTTACTCCTACTATACGCCTCACAAACTCTCCACTCATCCACTAGGGTTTCCTCACAGTTTTTCAATGACAATGTGTATATATATTTTTTTTTTCTTTGAGACAAAGTCTTGCTCTGATCATCCAGGCTGGAGTGTAGTGGTGTGATCTCAGCTCACTGCAACCTCCGGCTCCCAGGTTCAAACAATTCTCCTGCCACAGCCTCCTGAGTAGCTGGGATTACAGGTACCCGCCATCACGCCTGGCTAATTTTTGTATTTTTAGTAGAGACGAGTTTCTCCATGTTGCTCAGGCTGGTCTCAAACTCCTGACCTCAGGTGATCTGCCCAAAGAGCTGGGATTACAGATGATGTGCATATTCTTAAATGCCAGCCCTTGTTCATGCTCTTCTCTCCGCCTGGAATGCATGGCCCCTCAGCCCAGCCTAAATATAACCTCGCTTTTGCCATGTGGTCATTATAGTCATTGCAACTGACTGCAACTTGGTTTGGGAAACAAATGCCTGGGTTTGTGGGCTCAAGAATGGTCCCAATAAGTCAAGCAGGAAGGAGAAGTGGGTTGGATGGGAAGAGACAGTAGATCTTGGAGATGTTGAATTTGTGGCAGTGGCATTCTTGTTGTTCCTTCTTTCAAAATCACATTGGATTTCAGTTAGAGAAATGTTTGGGGAAATGTTCTCAGAAAACAATACACACACATAGCTTTTAAAATTTTGTTTTGTTTTTGTTTGTAAAGAAGACTAGAAAGAAAGATATAAAGAAAAAGTAAAAATTACCTCTATTTTCAATACCTCAATATTACTACTGATATTTTAATGTATGTCTTTCTTGGCCTTAAAAAGTTATTTTTAAAATTTTTAAGAAGAAAATTATGTCATATGTACCCTTTTTATACATTGTAGTACATTATATTCAACGTTATATTGTGAATATTATTTATATCAATAAATCCTGACTAAATAATAATTTTTAATGTCTGTTAAAGGCCACACTATAATGTATTTAATCAATCTCATATTGGTGAAACTTAGTTTATGTCCAGTTTTCATTTTCTCAATATATGACATTATTTTTTATAGCTGATTTCAAAAAACTATATTGACCTTTAGAGACAAAATTTGCAAGTGTTCGTTGTAAAAGCAAAAAATAGAGAAGCAAAAATAAAAATAAAACAAAATAAAAATAGCTCACAATTCTATTACTCAGAGATAAACTATAGCTAGATTTTGATGGCACTCCATCCCCAAGTTGACAGAACATTTATTGCAAAATTTTGATAATTTCCTTCTATTTTCCTCTCTGCCCAAATGGCTATAATTTTATCTGAGTACTCATGTAGTAAAAACCTACCGATGTCTTCACATTCTACACATTACTACTGTTTTTTTTTTCCAGAGCTTATATATTAGGTATTCAACAAAATCAAGATTAATTCTGACATGATACATTACAAATGTCAAGAAGGAAAACCATGACTCTATTACTCCATGTCTTGTCATTAAAAAAAATTTTTTAGCTTCACACTCCCGACTTGGAAAAATGATATAATGCCACAGTGCTGTGTCACCGTCCTCCTGATACACACAGTTCATCACGCCGGGATCATGTATCGGGAACTTCCTAGTCACCCACATCATCGGCTTTTTGAGGAAACGATACTCCTCTCTGGATTATTCCATCTCTTTATCACCCTACTTCTGTGCATCTCCATTACCTAATACTGTGCCTGATGAGCACCCCAAATGCAGAGAGCCCCTCTCACTCTTTTTTAGATTTTGTTTTGTACTGAGCAGCGTCTGATCTGCAGTAGCAGCTTAATGTATACAGTTTTGAATGAAATTATCCATTGGAATAATAATAATAGGATGATGGAAAGAAACAGAAACATTGTAACTTTTTATGGGGCCTTTCTTGCATCAAAAACAAAAAAATATATATTATGTTTTATAACCACATTGGCATAACAGTGACTATAATCCAGTCTGGGTTTATTATTACATACTCATTATTATTATATTCCTTTTGTTTCTGATTTGAAAAGAAATAAAGCATTTTCATGGGCCCTAGGCATTGTGCCTGACGGAAAAAGTACCCACCTGTACTTCAAATGCGAAGGGCAAAGAGATGCAATTCTAGGAGGAAATTCTTCGTTTAGAATTGGCCAGGGCTTTTTACTTTTGCACTATTCATTGAGAGCTTACTATAGTCCAAGCAGTCCACTTATGTGTATTGTCTCATGTAATTATCACATCAATCTCTGTGTTAATTGCTACCATTATTCCACATTTTATAGTAAAAGTAATCAAGGCATGGAGAGATGACCTAATGTGCTCACAGTCATCCAGTTAGTTTGTGGTGGAACCGGGATTTCATTCATTGTACAAATGTTCTTGAGCATCTGCTGTGTGCCAGGCACCGTCCTGGACACTAGGGAAGTGAGCAAAACAAAATACCTGCCCTTGTCCAGCACCATCCTTGGTCTGATTTCGAAGCCTGTGCTCTTAACTCTTGTGCTACTTGTGACATTTTCAGACTTCTCGTATTCTGTGGGCTGAGGTTTTATAAGTGCAGACTGAATAACTCTTAGTGAAAATGCTTGGAACCAGAGTGTTTCAGATTTCAAATATTTTGGATTTGAGGCTATTTGCATATACATAATGAGATATCTTGGGGATACGACCCAAACCTAACACGAAATTTATTCTATTTCATATACAACTTATGCACATAGCGTGAAGACAATTTTATACAATGTTTTAAAATAATTTTGTGCCGGAAAAATTGTGCAAAGTTGTGACTGTGTTTTGACCGCAACTCATCTTGTGAAGTCAGGTGTGAATTTTCCACTTGTGGCGTCATGTCAGTTCTCAGAAAGTTTTGGGTTTTGGAGAATTTCACATTTTGAATTTTCAGATTAGGTATGTTCAGTCTGTAGTGAGAAGCTCTGTTTCTTACAGATGGACAAATTCCTGACCAGGATTTTACCCACCTCTTGCTGCCTCTTGTATCTAAAAACATATATACATATTATTAGAAACAAATAGAGGTTAATAGTCCAAAAATCAAGGAAGAAGAGGGCGAAGAGAAAAAAAGGAGGAGGAGGAGGAGGAGAGGAATGAAGAAACAACAAAGAAAGGAAGAAACAGACTAGGAAAAAAATACAGAGAAGTGAAAATTACCTGTGTTCCTTTCTTTTTTTTCCAATTTCCAGGCTTAAATTACCTATGTTTCTAATATCCCAAAATTACTGCTCATATTTTAACGTACATCCCTCCTGGCCTTTTTAATTTGTTAAGAGGGAAAGTATATTATGTGTACTTTTATACATTATATTCAACAAGATATTATGAACGTCTTCCACATGCTGGAGCTACATATTCTCTTGGACTCAGAGGATTTCCCATTTGCAGTCATTTTTTCTTCACTTACTCTGCCCTGCCTTGGCAGAGGCTGGCATTCCCCTTGCTCCCCCATTGCCATCTTGGTTTTCCATTGATTTCTGACTCACTGATCCTGCTAGAGAACTGCATCCGGTCACATCTGGTCTGGTCTTTACTCCTACCTAAGACCCTCCACGGCTCCTCAGGATAATGCCTGTAATCCTCAGCCTAGTTGATCGGGTCTGTTCTCATCCAGGTACTGCTTGCCTCCATCCTCACCTCATAGTCCTGATCTTTTCTCCTCTTCGCTCACTGTGTCCCTAGTGAGTTAGCTGCACTTCATTCCTTAGTCAGCAAACAACAATTGAGCACCTATAATGTGCCCTGCTCTATTAGCATGTCAAGATTTAAAGAAGATTAAGATCCAGTCCCTGCTCTTTAGATGTTCACTGTCTGGGGTGGAAACAGAGGAGCAAAGGGATCATCGAGCATCCTGTGGGCAGGACTAAAACAGAGAAAAGCACCAGGCACCACGGGAACACAACAGCAGCTGCACCTCCTCACCTGACAGGAGAGGTGGCTGGTCACTGAGGGCAGGTGGGTGATCCCAAACACTTGCCATGGGACACAGCCCCTGAGGTTTGTTCTGTGGGATGAGGAGAGTGAGCCTAGAAACCAAGTCAGGGGAGGTGGATTCATGAGGCAGAGTTGCGGCAGCAAGTGCAGAAGACTGGCCCCAAGGCCAGTGGGCGGGTCTGTGAGGACCCTGGTGAGGAGTCCACCTTTACCCTGCAGCTTCTGAGGAAACAGTGAAGGGGTGTCAGCAGGGGTGTGAGAATGACTGCAAAGCTGGTGTAGTAACAGAGGCAAGGAATCCAGAGGACGGTGAAGGTGGAAAGAAGTGGGCAGTTGGAAGATGGTGAGGAAGTAGCATGGACAGGGCTTGACATCCAGGTGGATGTCGCAGGTAAAGGAGAAGGAGGGCTCAAGGATCATGCCTCGGCTACTGGAAAACCCCATGATCTCTTCCCCCTGCTGTTTTCTTGTTGCTTCTGACTGAACCCTTTCCACTTTTCTACCCAAACTCGGTTCAGGCATCACCTCTCCCTGGAAAGCGTCCTTGACCATCAGGCTTCCAGAGGAAAAGCATGGCACATTATCACTGGGTAACTGAGGAGCACTGTTAAAGTGACTAGTTATAAAGGTGAGAGTAGGGTTTAAGGAAACAAAAAAGCAATGGCACTGAACCCCATGGCTAGTAGTCCTGTGACCATCTGAAAGGCTGGGAAGTACTAGGAGAGAGAAGGTTACTAGGACCCAGAGGAAAGAGTTGGAGGAGAGGGCTGTTTGACCAGAGCTGTATCCTAAAAAACACCTTAAACTTCATATGGAACCAAAAGAGAGCCCACATAGCCAAGTCAATTCTAAGCAAAAAGAACAAAGCAGGAAGCATCACACTACCAGACTTCAAACTGCACTACAAGGCTACAGTAATCAAAACAGCATGGTACTGGTACCAAAACAGAGATATCGACCAATGGAACAGAACAGAGGCCTCAGAGGCAACACAACACATCTACAACCATCTGATCTTTGACAAACCTGACAAAAACAAGCAATGGGGAAAGGATTCCCTGTTTAATAAATGGTGTTAGGAAAACTGGCTAGCATTGTGCAGAAAGCAGAAACTGGACCCTTTCCTGACACCTTACACTAAAATTAACTCCAGCTGGATTAAAGACTTAAACATAAGACCTAACACCATAAAATCCCTAGAAGAAAATCTAGGCAAAACCATTCAGGACATAGGCATAGGCAAGGACTTCATCACCAAAACACAAAAAGCCTTGGCAACAAAAGCCAAAATAGACAAATGGGACCTAATCAAACTCCACAGCTTCTGCACGGCAAAAGAAACAGTCATTAGAGTGAATCGGCAACCAACAGAATGGGAAAAAATTTTTGCAGTCTACCCATCTGACAAGGGGCTGATATCCGGAATTTACAAAGAACAGGTTTACAAGAAAAAAACAAACAAGTCCATTCAAAAGTGGGCAAAGGATATGAACAGATACTTTACAAAAGAAGACATACATGAGGCCGACAAACATATGAAAAAAATAATGCTCATCATCACTGGTCATTAGAGAAATGCAAATCAAAACCACATTGAGATACCATCTCATGCCAGTTAGAATGGCGATCATTAAAAAAATCTGGAGACAACAGATGATGGAGAGGATGTGGAGAAATAGGAACACTTTTACACTGTTGGTGGGAGTGTAAATTAGTTCAACCACTGTAGAAGACAGTGTGGCAATTCCTCAAGGACCTAGAAATAGAAATTCCATTTGACCCAGCAATCCCATTACTGGGTATATATCCAAAGGATTATAAATCGTTCTACTATAAGGACACGTGCACACGAATGTTCATTGCAGCACTGTTTACAATAGCAAAGACCTGGAACCAACCCAAATGCCCATTGATGATAGACTGGATAGGGAAAATGTGGCACATATACACCATGGAATACTATGCAGCCATAAAAAGCGATGAGTTCGTGTCCTTTGTAGGGACATGGATGAACCTGGAAACCCCCATTCTCAGCAAACTGACAAAAGAGCAGAAAATCAAACACTGCATGTTCTCACTCATAGGCAGGTGTGGAACAATGAGAACACATGGACACAGGGAGGGGAGCACTACACACTGGGGTCTGTTGGGGGGAAATAGGGGAGGGACAGTGGGGAGTGGAGAGTTGGGGAGAGATAGCATGGGGAGAAATGCCAGATAGAGGTGATGGGGAAGAAGGCAGCAAATCACACTGCCATGTGTGTACCTATGCAACAATCTTGCATGTTCTTCACATGTACCCCAAAACCTAAAATGCAATGCAATAAAATAAATAAATAAATAAATAAATAGGGGATACAGCCAGTCTGCAATGATCCTGGAAGAAGGGATTCCCAAGAATTAACACCCCAGCCTTCTTCTCCTTCCTCTAGCTCATCTTTGCTGCAGCTTGCCATTGGACAAATCCAACTAGAAGCAGCAGGCACAGGAGCCCATTGAGGCAGTGCCTGCAGTCAGCCCCCGGGGCACAGAACATCATGCATGTGGGCCTGGAGAGGCAAGTAGGAGATACCCACAACCCTTTCCCTGACCAATCTTAACCCCAGTCTAGGTTGGCAGCTTCTCTCGCTGTCAAGCATTGCTCTATCTGCCCCCCTCTGCCTGAGCTGTGAGCTACTTGAAGGGCTTCTGCCACATCTTAGCCATCTTTGTATCCTTGATACCTAACACAGAGCCTTGGCACTTGATAAAGGCTCCATAAATGTTGAATAAAGAAAGATCCTCCTTTCCAATGCAAATTTCACATAGAAGGTAAACTTCTTAATATATTATTAGCTGGTACCTCAGGGTGGTTTATGGTAAGAAAGAACAAGTTTCTGCATTACAGGCTTGAAGTTAAAAGGCCCGCAGAGGACATGTACTCACTGATTTTATTATGATTTTTTTTTTTTACAGATCAGGGTGTCATCAGTCAACAAGTATGCGGCAGCCTCCTCTATGAGGAACCAGAATTCCTACCAGAAATTAACATGCGCTAGGGATTCATTTTCCTTTTGTGACAAAAGTAATGTAAAGTAATTGAAAGCAATGACATTATTTCATCCAAATCGTATAGAATGAATCAAATGGAAAGATGTGTTGGGAAATTAAATTTACTAGGTAAACATAGCCACAGAGAGCTCACAGCTATTTACAGATCAGCTGTGTTTATGGGATGACACAGCCTAGCCATCAGGCATACCCAGGATGACTGGGCTGTACATTCTGGCAGTCTGCCTGTCTGTTCCAGTTTCTTCATTTTCACAGCCATCCCAGGCCACCTCCTTTTGCAACCTGTCCTACACTGAGGAAGCGGGGAAGATTGTTCTGGCAGCAATTTTCATCACATGATATTATTCTCCAGCCTTAATTTCAAACTCTTTTGACAAGTAGCTCCCACTTCACTCTTAGTCATGTAACATGTTCCCTTGTAATTGCTTCTCAATCACCCATCTATAGCTCCTCTCATTGATTATCATTAAAGGGAATACGTCTGTCTTCACATTACTGTTAATTCTCACCATTCCCATATCTAGTAGGCACTGAAGGGGGATTTCTAATTAATAATCCACTTAGATATACCTACCCTATACATGTCACCATGGTAACTCTACACCTTGCTAAAAGTTGGTGGCATGGTGTGTAATGACTTGGCTTCTTCCCCATTCAACCACTAATCCTGTAGAAGGATGATTTTGTTCCTACCCCCACAAAGCCTGCAGAGCTCTGTAGCCCATGAAAAAATCAGAGGAGTTGCCAGCCTGCTACCTGATTCCTCTCTGCCTCCAAACACAATGCAAAGCAAGCTCCAGTTTCCATCCTGCCCATAAATAGAGATTGTTCTTCAACTTCAGAAATGTCCTCGGCACAGAATGTACGAGTCTACCAGTCACAGGAATTCTCTCTCTCCATCACACTGGGCCATGGCTGATGTCTTGGGAACACGTTCAGGAAGCCCACTGGGGAGTGAACCTTCATTCGTCCTGATTGACCTGTGTTAGGAAGGGAGTGAATGTCCCCCCAACCAGTAGCTAGAAACCAGAGCCAAAGCGATGAAAATTCATGGATTTATTCCATGCCTCCTTCTCTGAGATCCTACTGCCAGGCAGAGCCACCATTTTCCACAAATCTGGATGAATGGTGCCCCTGAGGCTGTAAACAGTGGTAAGCCTGGTGCTGAGCTTCATCTTGAGCCTAGTGAAGATGATGCCATATTTCCTGAGAGGTGCCCAGCTGTTTACCCTGTGCTGTGTCCCAGGAGGCTGACTGGTATGGACTGTATTGAATCTTTTGCCCTCTAACTTCCTGTTGGATAATGGGGACCTTTGGCTGGAGGCTGAACGATGGGAAGGAGGAGACTGACCAGTTAACCTGCCGCCCTGCCATGTTGCTTTGGGTTTGTTACCAGCAGCTGTCACCCACCAGACAGTCCCCTCAGAGTTCAGGCAAACACTCTGATGACCCTGGTGTTACTCGCCCCACAGTATTGCATTATCCCTTGTTGCTCTCATTTTTCTAAATGGTTCCATCATTAAACTCCCTTGACTCAGTTTGACTGTGCTATCATCTCTTTTTTGCAGTAACTCTGACCATACAGTGGTAAATAAGATAAAGTCCTGGCCTCCTTGGAGCTTAGGTTGGTGTGGAACAAAGATAGACAACAAATGTGTTTGCAAATCTATGTAATTTTAGATAGCGATAAAACTTTTTTTTTTTTTAAGCACACTAGGTAATGGAATGGCTGGAGATGGTCTAGGGGAAAGGGCTACTTTACTTCAAGTAGCCAGGAAAGGCCTTTCTGAAGAGGTGACATCTGACCTGATATGAGGACAATGAGAATGAGACAGCCACACCAGCATATAAAGAACAATCCAGAAGGGGGAACAGCTGATGCGAGCGGCCCCCAATGGGAAAAAGTTGAAACCAAATGGAACCTACTAGACAAGAGGAGAGTGGCAGGAGATGAGGTCAGGGAGGAAGGGTGTTTGGATTTGATCTTAGAACACTGAGAATTCATTGTAGGATTTGGGCAGAGTTGTGATGGTCACTATCCTAACAGGAATCAGATGAATCATTCAAAAGGTTTGACTGAAGACAATGCAATGAGAAGATTATTTCCTTAAATGTGGGCAGGATTAGGAAACTAATCAAGGGTGGTGAAGCATCCTGGAACTAGCAGCAGAGAGAAGCTGTTACCAAGGGGTGAGAGTCCAGGTGCGGGTAGGTGACATGGGAGGCCTGGACTTCTGAGGACTATGGAGCACACGGCGATCTGAACACTTGACACAGATTTCAGAGGCTGGAAAGAAAGAATTTCACATCTTCCGATCGATACCCTTAGTCCAAATATTTGTCAGCAAATTCTAAGCATTCTCACAGACTTTAACACCTTCCGGGCTCAGTCAGTAACCTATGAGGAATTCAGGCGAAAACCAATAATGAGCAAGGCGGGTGTTGGTGCAAGGGTGAGGCTGGCCCCGCTGAAGGGCATTCAGAGGGAAGCGTTACACAGTCCTGAATTCAGGTGAGCTGTCTGGTTCCTGGAGCCAGCTCCAAACTGCAGCTTCAGAGATGATTTATTCAGCAAGCTTCCCAGCTTGCAAAACTTTCCAAAGTCCTTTTATTGCTGTATTATCATTGCTGTTCGGGGGCCAGTAAAGCACATCAGGGACTTGTCTGTGGTTAACAAAGGCGTCGCTGACTCACACCTCTTTACCGTGAGGGGCATCATTTAGGTGACTCTTCCAAGCTGGCAAAAATAGATGGCTTCCATACCGTTGGTCCTAAATTTAGAGAGTGCAGAGTTCTTATTAAGACTAAATTGTAAGGAAAGAAAACACTTGTGGGGTTACTCAGGGCAAGTAATTACATATAGGCTTTTTTATTCCTCTTCTGGTTTCTGTCTCCTAGTAAGATACACGTAAAAACAACAGTGAAGACAGGCACTGGTCTCTTAAGAAACCTCAGCTGCCCCTCACTGGCATTCGTCTTATCCTGCGGTTTCCAAGTGTTTTTAGCAGCAGAACTCTTTTTCCAGACAACATCTGCCACAGAGCTTTAATGGATAACACAGGCAAAATCTAAGTGGCCATTTCCCGGACACCTCCACAGACTCTGATTCAAATAATCCAGCAAGACTGTCCTGAGTGTGATGTGTAAGCGAGATTTATTAAGGTATGATTTGCATACAATAAAATTCAATACAATAAAACTAGGTGTACAGTTTGATGTGTTTTTTTTTTTTTTTTTTTTTTTTTTTTTTTCCTGTCAGAGGGAGTTTTGCTCTTGTTGCCCAGGCTGGAGTGCAGTGGTGCAATCTCGGCTCACTGCAACCTCCTCTTCCCAGGTTCAAATGATTCACCTGCCTCAGCCTCTTGAGTACCTGAGATTACAGGTGCCTACCACCACACCCAGCTAATGTTTTGTATTTTTAGTAGTGTTGGGGTTTCCCCATGTTGACCAGGGTGGCCTCAAACTCCTGACCTTAGGTCATCTGCCCACCTCAGCCTCCCAAAGTGCTGGGATTACAGGTGTGAGCCACCACACCCAGCCAGTTTGATGAGTTTGAACAGTCTTGTAATAATGCCCAAATCAAGACACAGAACAGCTCCATCACCCACTCAATTCCTTTGCACACCTTTCTAGTAAATCCCCTCCCCTCATCCCCATCCCTGATCTGATTTCTGTCTCTCCAGCTTTACCTTTTCCAGAATACCATATAAATGGAATTATGCAGTGTGTAATCTTTTGTGCCTGGCTTCTTTCACTTAGCCTGATGCTTTTGAGGTGCATCTGTGCTTTTGCATACATCAGTATTTTGCTTCTTTTTATTGCAGAGTAAACGCTATTGTTCTTGTGTATTCTTTCAACGTCGTCCTTCAGCGTCCAGTTTCTTTTTGGCATATACTGTAAAGCTGTCCATTCAAATAATTTTCTTTTTTCCTTGAAATGCTGAGATTGAAGGCCTGATTAACACCATTGCAGAGGCACAAGTGGAAAAAGGGTGTGTGACCCGAGAGGCGTCTTCACTGCCACGCTGCTGCCTCAGAGCCTTTCACAGAGCTGGCTCCCGAGCCTCCCAAGTGCCTCTTCTCTTCCCAGGACTAGAAGTCCTAGGAGTTTTCTAATAAAGGAAGGAAATACTGCTTACATTCCCTTTTTATTGTATTTTCCATTATAATTAAGAGACCCATTTTTAAACCAGGAAAAGAATACAAGGGAATGCTTTTGTTCAGAAATAAACCTAGGCTTCTAATAGTCTTCTGAGGACCAAGAAATGTGCCTAAAATACAAATTCCATACAAAAACTTAAACCAAAAATCTCAGCTTTGCCCA
This sequence comes from Saimiri boliviensis, assembly GCF_048565385.1. Classification (NCBI taxonomy): domain Eukaryota; kingdom Metazoa; phylum Chordata; class Mammalia; order Primates; family Cebidae; genus Saimiri; species Saimiri boliviensis. The sequence goes on from NC_133457.1 coordinate 14,168,376, forward strand.
CTGCACATGTGACCACACAGTTGTAACAATCTTGGATTCTCAATTCTGCCATCTCATAAGAAGCTTTTGTCCCCCTCTCAAAGGCTATACCACTCGTGGACGCTCCCACTTCTCATTTTTCCTTCCTCCTCCCCAGCCCAACTCTTACAGGCCAACAATATCCCAAGGGCCTGGGGCACCTTGTTCTCTGCTCCCTTTAAAATATTTTTGTTCTGGCTTTTATTTCTTTAATTTGTCATGTTTTAAAGATGCCTTAATATTTATGAACTACCCCCAGATGCTTTTTTGAAATAGATGTAAGCATTGATAAAATAAATGTTGTAAGAATTAAGCATTGGGTGTCTTATCATTTTAAGTCCCCGTTATATTTTGCTTGTGCTGATAATGATGGCTCCTCCCTGTCCTGTCTGCTTTGAGCTGAGCTTGATCCATGCAGTTTGTCGTTGTTCCTAAAAGTGAGTTTGACCTCTTGAGACAGGAGGGAGGCCGATAGGAAAGTCATCCTTTAAAAGGAAGAAAACTTTGCATTTATTAGTTCATTTAGGCCAACATATTTTGAATCATTCTTCTCTATAGCCCTGTGCAGTACCCTGAGGCTACAAAGAGAGTTGCTGCCGCTGACAGCAAGGTGGGGCAGACTGTACTACGATGAACGGAAAAGTGCCTGCATGGAGGTAGGAGGTGTTGTGCAGAGGAAGGGGAGTCCGCCTCTTCCTGGGCGATGGAGAAGGAAACTGCATGGACAAGATGATTCCTGTGCTGAGTATTGAAGAGTGCATGGGAAGGTTCTGGGTGGAAAAAAGGAACTAGAGCCCCCGTGCAGAGGAAGTGACTTGTGTAAAGACACAAGAGACTTGAGAAAGAGAGCAAGAAAGAGAAACAGAGAGTTTGGTGGAAAAGCAAATGCCGTCGTCTGCTGTGTGAAGTGGGACACTGTGTGTGGAGAGCGAGATGGGTGGAAGCTAAAGCTGGGGGGTGCCTCAGGGCGGGATCATGGAGCCTTGAGTGCTCTGCTCCAGTTTGGACCTTAGCCTACAGCCAATGAGGGTGAGCAAAGGGCTTTGGGTGGAGGAGGGTCGGTGTGCATTCTGACAGAGCCCTCCGGCATCTGTGGTGGGGGATGGAGGGTGCTGCCAGGTCCAGGTGACAGATGATGTGTCAGCAGACAATGACGAAAAGGGAATCCATCCCAGAGACATGTGGGATACAGAACTGATAGCATCCGGGGGTGAAAGGTGAGAGGAAGGAAGGGGCAAATGACTTCGTTTCGCTCCCACAATAACACTGTGACACAGGGGTTATTATGTATATTTTATAGATGATGAAACTGCATTTAAAGAGGTAAAGAAACTTCTGTGAGTTTAACAGCTAGTGAAACAGAAGCTGTACTACAGAATCGAGGCGCTGCACTCAAGAATTACTGAAGCATGTGAGATCGTGAGAAAGAAACACGTTCAATGAATTATGGAAAACTACCTTTAAAAACCCCAAAAATGAAGCTTTGGGAAAAGTTTCCTTGAGTCCTCAGAGAGCATTGTTTGGACAATATGCTAACAGGGGCATATGTGGAATGAGTAGATCTTAAAAGGGCTTGCTCTGAAGATTGAGGGTTTCTCCTTAATCATCCTCTTTCACTTTGTCCTTCTGCAACTGGGGAAGAGAGATTTGTGTAATAACGAATTTGCATCTGAGAGCATTTCAGCAAAGCATGCTGCCAGCTGCCTTTTTTGACACAGGCACATCTCCCACCCTCATTTTATTGCTTTGGGGTAAGTGGCCTCCTCCCCACTCCCGACTGCTTCAGAGATAAAAGAAGGAAGTGAGGGATTTATCCTTTTACCCATAATATTGTGGCTGTAATTTAAAGCTGCCATAACTCATGTTATAAAACTGTGACCATAATATCATGGAAAAAGCCATCATTCAGACCCCAAATGAAGAAATGTGGAGTCCTGTTACTTCCAGCTGTAAATTGCCTCAAAACCAGCAGACAGCAGCTGGCGTAACCAGACAATGGAAACTAAGGTTTGGAAAGTTATCCATGATGAATTGCTTTCCCTATCTTCCCTTTTATCCACATCTTCACTAACATCAAAACAGTTTTTCTGCTGGAAGGTGGTCAGACCTAGATAACTGATCCTTACTGAGTTAGTACATGCCAAATTTGGGAAGTGTCCTGAAACATTTTTAGGGTAGGATTAAATTTGCAGATAATACAGCCTGGTCAAGTTGGGATGGGTTACTTAGACTAGTTCTGTGGTGATACCAGTTGTAAGTCTCCCAGGAACCATGGTGTCTATTTTTTCAGTATTCCTAGAGTGAGGTGTGGCAAACTAGTAATTTCTCCCACCCTGTTCTGACCCATGATTCCCACCCATGGGTAGGATAATAGCCTATCCTGTGGTTTAAACTCAGCATCCTAGTCATTCCCCAGAGAGCTAATGAAGGAGATCGTGAAACCCTGAGACCTGCTTCCCACATTTCCTACCTACCATAGTCAGCTGTGTCTACCAAGCACTCTCACATATGGCCATGAGCACCTTCTATGCATCAAGAATATTTTAGGTACTTTATGCTCACTATATTATCTAACTTAACCTTATCACAGACTTGCAAGTTAGATAGTATTACTATTCTCATTTTATAGTTGAGGAAATTAAGACATTGAGTAACTCAATGAATAAGGAAGAATACAATTGTTACCCAGATCAAGCTACTGCTCTTGCCTCTGTGATTCACAATGCTTTTAGACCTCTCTTCAAAAAGCAGGACAAAATTATTATAATTGCTATTGAATGTATAAATTCTCAAACCAATTATTACCTAAGTATTTCTGGAATATCATTTACTTCTAGAAGTTAATAATTTCTTACTCTTGTGTTTGTGCCTTTAGATTTGTAAGTTCAGGTTCTAGGGTCAGATGGCTTGGATTTAATCCCAGCTCTGCCATTTTTTTTTACCAGTATGACTTTGTTCAAGTAACCTAACCTCTCTGTGTCTATTTAGAATGAAAATTGTAAATAGTATCCACTTCATAGGATTTTTAAATTATTATTTTTAAAGAAGACAAATGGATGTAAAGTGCCCAATCCAAAGTGTGGTGTGTAACTTCTGTGGTTGACTGTTACACTGGTGACATGACCCCAAATGAGCCATGCCTTCAAATATTTAAGTCCTTATGTAGTTCCATCTCCCATTGACTCTGGACTTGGCTGTGTAGCTTGCTTTGGCCATTGGGATTCTAGCAAATGGTATGGAAGCAGAGTCTTAATAAGTGGTTGTAAATAGGAGTTTATCCTCCTGGGACACTTGCTCTTAGAGCCCTGAGCCACCATATAAAGAGATTAGGTTGTCCTGGAGAGACCACCTGGAGAGAGAGAGAGAAATGCCCAGCCAAACCCAAGCTCTTTCATCCAGGCCAACTGAGGCACTAGACAGCTATCTTGGCCATTCCAGTCTCAACAGACACCATGTGAGGCAGAAAAACCTTCCAGCTGAGCTCAATCAATACATAAAACCTTAAGAAATAATGAAATATTATCTTAAGAAACTAAATTCTGTGGTCTGTTACCCAGCACTAGATAACTGAGATAGACTGCATTTAATAAATATTACCTATTTTTTAAAGTTATCATTATCCAATGACTTTATTTCCACCCAAATAATTAACATTAAGACATGAAAAGCTTCCTTAAAACTCATTCACTCCAAAAAGGGCTGTCTTCCTATGATGTGCAAAGCAACAATGACTTGTCTCCCATATTTATAAAATAGTATCCCCCCCAAAATATGCCTTCATAGCAATTTTGAACTCTTAGATCTGCAAAGGAGACAAATTTAAATTTCTCATCATGTTTGGATTATTGATACTTATTATATGACCATAATTCTTGTCTATTTTTAAAAACCTTTAAAAATGCATGGGGGAATTATTGTATTAGTGCAGAACCATACCTTATTTTTCATCTACTTACTAACACTTCTTGAGAGAAAGGTAAAAAATACTCAACACTACATCAAAACCACAGACTCTCCAGGATAAAAGGGCCTTTGAAAGGTCAGCCAGTCTGCTGTACTCTAGATAGACTTTTCATCTCAGCTTCTCTCAGAGATGGCAAGGCTCCAGTTTCTAAAGTTCTGCAATGGGTTAGCAGCTACAAAGCCCTTCATGCATGGCATTAGTGTTTCCAGGGGAAACCATGGGGCAATGTTAACGTCGTGTCCCTCTTGAGTCTGCCACATTACAGACTACTATAATTTAGGCTCACATTTGCAGCCATGAAGAGTGCCATTTGGTAGAAGGTCATTCGTTTTTTGCTTGTATTACACACAGCTTCTATTGGGCATATATGAGTTAAAACAAAATTGTGAAGTAGGGAAAGTTTACCTGTCATCCCCACCCTTCTCTTTTGGCTAGTACTTGTAGGCCTTCATCTTCTCAAAGACTGGCCTGCCTTCAGTTGTTTACAGGACAAATGAGTTTTAGCCTTGCATTAGCTCTCCTTCTACATTGACTTTTTTTTTTCATGTCAGGTGGGCAAAGTTCCAACCAACAGGAAGAAGGTTTGAGGGAGGCATATCTCACACGAGTGTGATATCCCATCATCATGCTCATGAATTACAAAAGGATCTATGCTGACATCTTAAGCTGCATCTCTCTGTGTGTGTCTCTTTTTCTGTCTCTCTCTCTCTCTCTCTCTCGGTGTGTGTGTCTGTGTGTGTGTGTGTGTGTGTGTGTGTGTGTGTGTGTGTGTTGATATATATAAACATATAAATCATCCAGCTGTAGAGGTAAAGGCCTTATGTCCTGTTAATATAATTGTAAAATCAGAGACAGGAAGTAGTCTATTCCAACTCCCCCACCCTTTTCTGCCCTAGTCATTTCAAGATATGGGGGTTGGAGCAGGAGTCAGGAAGGGGACCCAGAAAAGCATTTGGCTTGGAGACAAACATTTACAAAGGACTTCAAATTTGGGCTTTTAACATTGCCTCCAAATGAGGTTATAAATATGGTCATAACACAGATACTTCTCATTCAACTCTAAACTCACTTTCCATGACTGAACCATCCTACTTCTAGAGTGCTATAATTTAATTAAATAGAAAAAAAAAAAACCCTAACTTCTATAATTACCTGTAAATATCACAGTTATATGCCATTGCATTTTTTAATTGAAGCGTATAATTTGTTAAATGTAAACAGTAATGATATTCCACAATTCAGTGATATTATTCTTACAATTCCTTGAAATAATAACAGCTAAACATTTACGGAATGCTTTTCATATGCTAGGCCTTTCACAGGAAACTTCACAATGACTCAGTAAAAGTAGGAACTATTACCACTCCACTCCACAGCTGAGGAAACTGAGGCACAGGCATGTGGAGTAGGTCTACAGGTGATGAAGCCATGAATCTGGGATTTGAGCTCAAGCAGTATGGCTCCAGAGCAAACATGTGCAACGTCCAAATCTGTTTCTTAGTTTCAAAAGTCTCCTCGTGTGGAGAGCCCTTTGTGATCTCCGAGAAGTGCTGGATGGATGGAGAACGATGTCAGAAAAGAAAGGCCAGGTGTCCCGTCTGGCTGCTGAAACACTAACTGCTGGAGCAGGGCTGGATGAAATGACCTTTTCTGGAATCTTCCAGATGCATGTCTGTCTTCCCAAGTGTTTCCCCATCTCGCTTCCTCACTACACTTCTGCTCCCTCCTGTCTCTCTCATTCCCAACGTTGCCTCTACTTCTTTCCACAAGATTCTAGCATGTGGAGGCCTCAGTCCTTTCTCACAGTGTTTTCTATCTGGCCTGGCCTGGGCCTCACCCTCAATTCCAGTCTCTGCCTCGAAATTTCTCCTGCCTCAGGCTCTGGGTCCCTCCTTCTGGGCTGGAGGTCTGGGGAGCAGAGCGTGGGAGTGAGCCGAGCCAGAGGGAGGAAGGCAGCCCAGGAGGCCTGGTCTGCGCTGCCAGGGCCTGGTAACCCGCGGAGTGTGGGAGAGATGTGTGCTCTCCATCGCGGGTGGTGTCATGGAAACCTGCTGACACCGTTCATACTTCTGTGCAGTGAGATGGAGATGATGTTATTCATTAGAATACCAGTGAGGCTGGGCCACACAGGCAGGCCCGGTCACAGCTGTTTGAATCATTAGGCCCCACAGACACAGGGCACATGAGCTTTGCAATGTCCTACAAAATGTTTGAGGTCTGAGAAAATATAGATAGATTACAACGACAGAAAAGTAAATCATAAAATCAAGATAAATGCTTAATAAAATGTCTGCAAACCATGACGCTGTATCATCTAGTCGGCCACAAGTCAACTCATGTAAATAATATTTAATGGAATGTGGGTGGATTTCCATGCCAGTTAATATGCTTGTGATGATCTTAAACTGACGCTGATGCAGATGGACTGCTCCCTTGGAGAAAGCTGGTTGTAGGGGCAGGATTACATGTGTTAGAGAATTTGCTAAGAGGGGAGGGCCATGGGGAAGCACTAGGGACCCTTTAAAAGGGCAGAGTGAGGCTGGGTGTGGTGGCTCACGCCTGTAATCGCAGCACTTTGGGAGGCCGAGGCAGGTGGATCATCTGAGGTCAGGAGTTTGAGACCAGCCTGACCAAGATGGTGAAACCCTGTCTCTACTAAAACTACAAAATTAGCTGGGTGTGGTGGTGCATGCCTGTAATCTCAGCTACTCGGGAGGCTGAGGCAGGAGAACCACTTGAACCCAGGAGGTGGAGGTTGCAGTGATCGGAGACTGTGCCATTGCACTCCAGCCTGGGCAACAAGAGGGAAACAATGTCTATTAAAAACAAAAACAAAAACAAAAAACCCAGAGGGGCAGAGTGAAACAAATGGGGTGGTGTCCAAGATACTCACATGTTCCCCAAGGTGAACCCCTCCCCAGGGTCCTACAAATCTTTCATAAATTTCCAAAAATTCCAGTTGGTTCAATTGAGTTTCTTGCAGAAGCCATCAAAGGGAGTAGGTGGCGGACTCAGGAGGGAGGTTTGCCTCTCTCAGTATCTCTACAATGGAGAGTGACTCCACCTACTTCTACCTGCCTGTCTAGTACCTCGTAGTTCAAGCAGCCTTGTTCTCTCCCTTGGAAAATGCAAGAACCTCCTAATGGGTGCTCTGTTTCCGTTCCTGCTTCTGTTCAATCTTTTCTCCACAAAACAGAAACACTGACCTCTTTAAAATCAGCAGTCAGATCCCTTAGGACCCGCACTCAGAAGAAACGTCCACCTCTTTCTCCTGGTTACAAAGCACCGTATGATCTGGCCCCTTCTGGCTGCTCATCCCCCATAGCCACCCCTTCTCTCCTGAGTGCAACTAATCTCTGCTACTCAGGCCTCCCTTGTCTTTGAAATGTGCCCAGCTCAGCCTGCCCTCAAAGCTTTGGCCCTGGTGGTTTCCTTTGCCAGGAACCCCCTCCTCCAGATCTGTAGGCTGCCAAGCTGGGCCATTCAGGTTTCAGCCAGCAGCCACCTTCCAGAGAGGACTTCCCTAACCCCCCAGGGAAACTCACTACCTCTCAGGACCTCATAGGACTCTGTTTCACTTTCTTCATCAAACTTTTCACGATCTGAAAATCTCCTTTCATGCATTGAATTCCTCACTTTTGTTTGTTTGTCTGCCTTTCACTCACTGGAATTTAAATTCTGCCGGAACTGGAAATTGCCTGTGTTTGCCCCATTGTGTTGTTATTGCCTATCATAATGCCCGGGCTGTGGAAGGAGGTCAGTAGACACTTGTTGAAAGAATGAGTGAAAAAAAAAAAAAAGAATAAACAGGGCTGAACTGACATGGCCCACAGGAGTATAGAAATCATGGGGATACTTTGAGGTCCTGAGGTGGGGGATAAACTAATTTTTACCTAATCTCCAAGTAACATCTGTTTTACATGTGTATTTAATTATACCATATCTTGTTTCAAAAGAAGTCGTGGTCATTTTCAAAGATACATATAGTGCAATAATTTATTTTTAAATAGTGACTATGGGGAGGAAATAAGCATCAAAAAAATAAGATGAAAGGGGGACAAGATTAGTAATTAATAACACAAAGTTTTTTTTACCTTGCCAGAAGTGGATTGCAAATGGAACATGAAACTTCTTCATAGCCAGTGATAGCTTATCTATACCAAAGTCCTCAAAAAAGAGAAGACAGAAAAGGCAAAACTTTCCTTATAGAATTTTTACCTGTTGGCCATGAAGCATAACACCTATGCATAACATGAGAGGTGTTCTCGATTAATGTTACTCATCTTAGTTATAGCACCAAATTTGGTTTGCCTTCAATTAATATTTATCGAATATGTGCACTCAAAGAGCTTACAACAAACTTATGTGTCTGCTTCACATCCTGCTCAAGTCATCTGGTAGGATTCAGACCAATTCAAAATATTTCCAAGGAGCACAACCTGCAGGAAGCAGAGTTGGCAGCTCCCCTGGGTGACACACGACTGACTTACCTTACTTCTAATCAGCAGAAAATTCTTACTTGAGTTTAACTTATAGGCTCCTTAACATTACTGAGGTTCCTTTTCTTCATGCTGCCTTCTCAGCCCTCTTCTCTAGAATAAATCCCCTCCGCTGGTTTAATGTTTTCCAAAATTTACATGTTTCCCAAAACTTTGGTCTTCTTTCTTTCTGTCTTTGGAGCTTTTTCATGTTCTCTCTTTCACACACAGGCACACATACACACACACGTTTCAAAGACAGCATAATAGCACAATGTGTAAAGCACAGGCCATCAAATACTAAGTTGCTTCATATGTTTGTGCTTCAGTTCTCTGTTGCAATTGGGAGTGATCCTTGCCCCTACCTCCCAGGTGACTGTAAGGATTAAATGCATTTGTATATGTAAAGTGCTTGGAATATAGCCCGGTGCTTGGGAGGCAGTATGTGAGCATTAGTGATGATTACGATTACACGTCATTCACCTTTAAAATGGCCGTCCTTCCCCCATCCAGAAACTGTGCCCATTGGCAGAAACTATATTTATTCTTGCTGTCTCCTATCTCCACATCTCTGAACTTGCCTGGAATTTCTTTCCACCCTTCTTTGTTTGAAGAACTCCTACTCATCCTTCACAACTAATCTTAGATGTCTCCCCCAGCAGAAAGCCTTTCTTATGACACCCCCTCTCCCCTGGGCTCTCCTAGCAGCCGGTGAATACTTCTCGATCACAGCACTCAGAGTACCGTGAGGTGTTGTGTGTTTACTTGTCTGTCTCCACAAAGGGCTGTTGGGACAAGAGCCAGGACATATTGGTTGCTATATAGTGGTTGTTCAATTCAATGCTGGTTGAACTAAAATGAGTACAGAACTGATTCCATGGGGGAAAATATCAACCAACAAAATGACAGCATCACATTCTCATCTAGGGCATACATAAACAATCCAGTACCGTGCTTGCTTTTCTGACTGGGACTAAAAGAAACTACTTATTTTTATTCTTTGTCATTTAAATACAGTGAGATTTAACTTAAGATTGCAGGAGATGAAGCCTTATTTCTCTTGCAAAATAAAAACCATTTCAGGAAAGTGATATAAAGTGTTGGACAGGACCCTTTACTCGTCATTGGATTGGAGCCCCACTACTGCCCCTCCTAGTTGTGAGATTTGGTGCAAATTAGTTAATCTTCCTGGACTTCTGTGTCCTCATCTGTCAAATGGGTATTGTGGTACCTGCCCTGTCTCCCTCTGGCATTTCTCGTGAAGATCAGATGTGATGTGAACGTGCTTTCAGAATAGCAGATCTGCTACTGTCACACTTCTGTAGATGTGAGATAATATATTATTTGAAAAGAAATCTTGGTGCCTAGAGTTAGGCACCTATTCCAATGAGGGGTAGGGAGCTATTTTAGCTGCAAGGTTAACTGTAGATATTAGTCCTTTTGAATCAAGATTCAACTGTAAAGCAATTTATATTCATTAGATGTTAAGAGATGTCCCAATATATTTCACATAAATGGCACTGTTTTGAGAGGCAGGGTGTTGGTGTGTCTCTATAGGCTTGTCCAGTGTTCCTAGGGAAGAAGATAACTATGTAACTTCATCAAGGGGACGTGGGGGCAGGACTGGGCGTAGGGGCAAAGGCCGGCATGCACTCTCCAAACACAGGGCTGTGCCAATTATGACTATTTTTACACGGCCACTGAACACTGAAAACTTGCCATATAACAATTTGTCAGCTAGAATAGGTCTACGTGCTAGTCCTTTAATTTTTCTTTGCTGCTTTCTAATTTTACTGGGATGATAACAAAATGAAACCACAGCACTTCCATCAGAAATCAGAGCATGTCCGTGAATAACTAACAGACTGCATACAGTTTCCCAGTGAATTCTTGAAGCCAAACGTGGGTTGGCTTTTGTATATAAATTGCCAGTGCTCCTTTTCCATTCCGGTGGGAGCTCTCTGAAGGGAACATTACAGCTGTGATGAATAACAGTCCCTCTAAGGAAGCTGGCGTGAAGCACACATTTCATCCCACTGAGTGGAACACCACGCCTGCCGCCAAATGTTGCCGGGTCTCCCACAATTAAATAAATATATACATATGTCACTTGGCTTTGTTTCCAACTCTTAGGCTCTATAGAAACCAAGCACTTTTTTACTATTAATAATACTATAGTTATAATAGATGCAGAGCTAAGGAATGGTACTTTGTCCTCAGTGGTTTTGGTGAAATTTCCCATTGTTTATTACTTATTTCTTACAACAAACGTTAACCCCTTGTTTATCACCATAATAAATGACAATATTTTTCCAATATAAATTATCTCTTTGTAGCCAATATTTTGATCAATGAATCTATAAAAATAACATCCATCTCAGAGACCAGGTTAATCATACTTAACATTTATTACGTGTCAAGCATTTTTCTAATTATTGTTATCCCCATTTTGCAGGAGAGGAAAGTGAGGTTTAGTGAGATTAAATGACTTCTCTAACATGGCACAGCTGGGATTTGAACCCAGCCCACTATGTTCTAATGCAGGCGTCCCCCAACTTTTTACACAGGGGGCCAGTTCACTGTCCCTCAGACTGTTGGAGGGCCGCCACATACTGTGCTCCTCTCACTGACCACCAGTGAAAGAGGTGCCACCTCCTGAAGTGCGGTGGGGGACCAGATAAATGGCCTCAGGGGGCCGCATGCGGCCCGCGGGCTGTAGTTTGGGGATGCCTATTCCAATGCTTCTCCATATAAGTAAAACCCCAAAGCCCTATAAATCAATTCAATTTGCCTTTTACTCCCAAACAGTGACCGAATCACAACCATTCCTGTGTATTAAAAGAGGTTTGTTTGTTTTTTTTTAGAGAGAACACTTGTTAGTGGGCCTCAAAAATGATTGCTAAGACACTTAGTTTTTGAAATGCCACTTGAAAAAAAACGCAAGATATTATTTAGACCCAAACAAGAGACTATGGAGTAAATATCTAATTTTCTGTGTTATTTAAAAACCATATTATCTGTAAATCTTTAAGATAACATCACCTGCCCTTTGGACAGTTCCTATCAATTTTAATTTGTCTTCTAATTCCACCCCACCTACCCTCCCACTCACCTGAAGCCTGTTATAGAAACTGTCATTTCATGGCTGGGCTCCCTGCTGCCGCACCCCCAGCTACAGTGAGTCTATTGCTTATGGGATTAAATCCAAATTCCTCATGTCAAAGCCCCCGTTAATGTGGTTTCATCTTACTTATCCATTCTTTTTATTGTTTTATTTTTTGAGATGGAGTCTCACTCTGTTGCCCAGGCTGGAGTGCAGTGGCACGGTCTCAGCTCACCGCAACCTCCGCTTCCCAGGTTCAAGCAATTCTCCTGCCTCAGCCTCCTGAGTAGCTGGGATTACAGGCGCCTGCCACCACGCTCGGCTAATTGTTTGTATTTTTAGTAGAGATGGGGTTTCACCGTGTTGGTCAGGCTGGCCTTGAACTCCTGATCTCGTGATCGGCCTGCCTCGGCCTCCCAAAGCACTGGGATGACAGACGTGAGCCCCACACCCAACCACTTATTCATTCTTCTTTCCTTCAACTTGTCCACATCAACCCTGATTTTCAATCTAGAGCAACTCCTTTCTGCCCTTCAGATATGTCCTGCTTACTCCTCCTGATTCCACACCTTTGATCATGGACTCCCTACTCTACAAAGTACTCAACCCCAACATGTGAAGACCCTTCAAGTCCCATTTCTTCCTTGAAGCCATTGTTGTAGCACACCCCATCTTGCTTTCCCCTAACTTTCTTCCTATTTCATATATAGTTATTAACAGTTGAGCTATCAATTATTCCTTCATTGTTAAACAGGTGACATTTGGGGCCACCAAATATATTGTCAGCTCCTTAAGACAGGGCTGACCTTATGATATCCTTATGATATCCTCCAGCGTATCCAGCACAATGCAGAAGAAACATTAGGTGCTCAAGACATACTCACTGGATAATGAAGATTAGAAATAGTCAAACTTGCATTTAAAACTCTTAGGTTTTTAATTTATAGCACACTTATTAATTGTATCATTTTATTTAGGTAGTGCTGTAAAACCACCTAGATGTACAACAGTAAGTGTTAAGTTATTTAAGGAATAATACATCCATACAATGGAAATAATATGGAGCTATTTTAAAAAGTGTTCTTTCAGAAATATTATGGTGTCAAATGCATTGCAATGCATTGGTAAATTTTTAAAATGCTACAAAAAGTATGTACAGAATATTCTCAATTTGGGAATGAAAACTCCAATATTAACAGAATATTAAAAAGTACTAACCATAAAGGAAAAGACTAATAATTTACACTTTGAATAAACTTCTACTCATCAAAACATATCTTTAATAGAATATGAGGCAAGCCTGACAGAGGACTCATATCCAAAAGATACACAAGAATTCTTACAAATCAATAAGAAAAAGGAGACGGTAACATTTAACAGATGGACAAAAGGCTTGAAGAGGCATCAAGAAGATGTCCAAGTGGTCAATAAACACATGAAAATGTGCCCAACACCATTAGTTATCAGAAAAATGCAAATAAAAACCATAATGAGATGCCAGTACACACCAACTAGATGACAAGAATAAAAACAGGACAAAAAACAGAAAACTGACAATATCAAGTGCTGACAGGATAGGGAGCAACTTTTTGGGACTTCCTATCACCATTCTTTAAGAATCCTTTGTTTCTTCCATTCAATGACTTTGTATTTCTTAGTTTATTTTCTGTTTTTGTTGGTATTTGTATTCTTTGATGCTTTCCTAAGCAAGGGTGGATAAGAGTTAAATTTTTGAGTTTTCTTAGAATTTTTATAGCATTTATCCATTGTCTTCTTTTTTTATTTTCTTTTTGAGACAGAGTCTCACCCTGTTTCCCAGGCTGGAGTACAGTGGTGCAATCTCGGCTCACTGCAACCTCCACCTCCCGGGTTCAAGTGATTCTTCTGCCTCAGCCACCTGAGTAGCTGGGACTATAGGCATGTGCCACCATGCTCAGTTAATTTTCATTTTTATTGTTTTAGTAGAGATGGGGTTTCACCATGTTGGCCAGACTGCTCTTGAACTCCTGACTTCAAGTGATCCGGCCACCTCAGCCTCCCAAAGTGCTGGGATTACAAGCGTGAGCCACCATTGGGCCGAGTCCCCATTGTCTTCTACTATCTAGTGTTGCTGCTGAGACAGCTGAAGCCATTTTAAAGTAATCACCAAAAGCTTTATGATCTTTTCTTGTCCCTGGTGTTCTACAATGTTTAAATGATTAGCCCTAGTTTGGGTCTTTTTTCTTTTTACCACTATGACGGACTTTCCAGGACCCATCTCTTGCCATCTGAAACTAACATTCTTAAGTTCTGAAAAATGTCCACAATTTCCTCCATCTCAGCCCCACACATCCCTCATTTTCCCTTTCTGGATTACAGGTGACTGACTGTCGGACCTCCTGGATTATTACTTTTCTTTCTCTTTTTTATTTCATTTATTTGCTTCTTTTTATTCTACTTATAGTCGATTTTCTTGACTTTATCATTCTACCCTTGACTTTTTCATCTAATTTTGAGTGATAATAATCACTGATATTTTTATCTTGGCTATCAGAGTTTAAATTTCTGTGAGTTTTTCCTTATTATTGAAATGTTTCTTTTTTCCTAGGCTCAATTTGGTTACTGGATACAAACAACTTCTCTTTCCTCCCACAGGATATAAAGTATAATGTTTCAATATTTTCTTCTTCGCTCTTGATTATCTCAATCATATACATTCCCATAGTCTGCATACGTGTTTTGGGGTCACTTTCTTTTATATTGGAAGATTTTTCTAATGTTGGTGATCCTTGGCCTCTGTTCGGATTTTAGAGGGAGGAATTAAAATGCGTAAAAGCATATATACTACACGTTTCACCCTGTGGGCTTCTCTGTTGAATTATCAAGAAGAAAAAAATGGCAAATTTTATTTTTAAAAATGTCTTGAAATGATTTTGAAGTAAAAAAATAACCTGTTCAATACCAAAGATCCATGAATAATAAAAATTTTGGACATGAAAAGAATGAGTGGGTAGATGCAGAAGTAAATTATTGAATTCCAGAATCTAGTTTAACCGTATACCGCAGAGAAAAAGTTGAAGCTGTAGATCCTCCGTAAAACAGCTCCAAGGTTGATAGAAAAGTATAATAGCTCTCTTGGGTCTGAGCACGTAAACAGAGCTCCTTTTAAAGTGATTGTGGAGAAAATTAATCTGACAGAATTAAAAACTCATTGACACCTCTTGGAAAACCTTGGAAATTATTATAATTTGAAGACAATTTTGTTAGTAGAGCGTACACTTCCTCACAGTTCCCTTCTCTTCTTTGTTTTAACAATCTTATAAAAATTTGCACTTAAAAGCACCTTGGCTGTTGAATAGTTCTGTGGGTTGTTGGGTTACTTTCCTTTCACCTCATGGTTTTACTTCACCCAGTAATTAAAACCACAGAAAACCAAAAACAGGCAATTAAGAATACTATTCCTCAAGGTTGCTTTTCCTGTCGTTAGCAGAAAGTCATCAAAGTATAATATTTTTTAAAGTTTATCAGAAGATATTGAATTCATTGAGATATTCAAGTGAAATGAAACTTGTAAACACCATCAAAGCCTCATTAATTTACTTTTACATATTTGCCGTTAACTCATTTTGTCATAGAAGCCTCATTAATTCATCATCTTTGTTTTTTTCGCCTTTTCCTTTTCTCTTCTTATAACTTGTAGGTGACCTCAATACATAAGCACAGCTTTGGTCATTGTTTGCTGGCTCTCCTGTCTGATAAATTTGAGGGAAGGAAGTGGAATGTCACAAATGGTGACTGCTTGGCTTCACACAGGTGCTTGCAGAAGAGATCATTGATTAACGGGAGTCTTACCTTGAAGGAAATTACTCGGCTGGGTTTTTTACAGCTTGACTCTCTGCCCAATGAGGTAATGGCAGAAAGTTTTCAGTTTCCTAAAGATGATTCCTTGTATCTGATATCAAAAAGCAGCCGAGGATCGCAACTGAACTTGTAAGATACAATTTTAGATTTTTAAATGGAAAAAGTGCAGCCAGAAGACAAATTGATGTGGCATGGGGAATTAAATACAGCTAAGGACCAAGTCATCTTGGTTAATATGGTGGGGTGGTGCTTACTGCTGGTGGTGATTATATCACATTACAATCATTTTGGGAGCTTCTGAACAAGCACCCATAGGTGGGCTCTGTTCCAGACCAAAGGAAACTGGATCCCTGGGAGGGGGCCTGAGAAGTAGCATATTGCAAAGTTCCCCAGGTGATTCTGATGCACTGTGAGGGTTAAGGATTGCCGATACACAGCAAGATACATTACGCAGAAATAGAAATAATTCAGCTCCCTCTGTCTCCCCAACTCTAGATAAGACGCATCATGGGAGAATGTGCAAAGACATAGAAGGCATGGCTCTCAGGGGACTTTGTAATCTATATCAGAGGCAAGATAAGCCCAAAGAGAATAGCTGAGAGCAGCATAAAGCAATATCTTATCATGTGGACGTTATACTTACAGGGCTTCTGGGGAGTAAAGACCATGGTGGGTGAGGCTAGTGAAGAGATCTCACAGGGAAAGTGTTGACTTAGGGCTTCGTGGGGAGTAGAAAGGGGGCATTCACTGCAGGTGAGACAGAAAGCAAAGGAAAGAGTGTGCTGGGTGTGTGGGGAAGAACCAGCGGACTGTCCTGGGGGTGTGGTTCAGGGTTGGTTTACTCTATTCCCATTACCAGCCTCCGTTGAGAACTTTACATCAATCTTTACTGGAACTCTTCTGTGATGTATCATTACAGATGAAGAAATTGGGCCTCCAAGACTTAAACGTAACTTGCTCAGTGTCTAGTTCCCTTTTCTGTCAGGAAATCCAGGCAGGGGGAGGCGGGGGGTCATCAAGGTGACCTGGTCCCAAGGGACCAAGTGGGAAGGTGGGAAAACTCAGGATCTGCAGCTGTGACATCAGTGGGACAGAGCGTTTGCAGGGGCAAAGTGGAGAAGCAGCAGCAAACTGGCCCCTAATGCGAGAGAACCTGAAGCCCTCATCAGGACCCCAGGTGAGGATCAAGAGACAGAAACTGGGCCACCAAACCTTGGGCAGAAGGTCAGGAGTTGTCCAGACCCAACACGGGTGATGGAGGCCCTGCCTACCGTCAGGCTCTTCCACACTCCTGGAGGCAGGCCTGTGTGTGAGGCAGAAAGTTCTGACATGGCCTCCTGGATGCCACAGATATCTTAAAATACAGTATTCTTTTCTTGTTGTTTTCTATTATTATGTAAAAATGTCATATATGATTAAGCAGCTTGCCTCATTCCTGACCCTTCGAGCTATAAGGAGACATTTTTGGCACGTGGGGTAAACAGCAGGAGATGTTCTTCTCCAAATCAATTTTATAATTCATGGTAGGGCTCACAGATGGGCATTATTAACAGTGCACACCATCTGGCAGCTTCCCACTTTAAATCATTACTCTTGCTAAATAGATGTTAAGCTTTCAGAACCATTATTGACGATTTTTCTGTCATCTAAGTCTCATGCCTTAGGTACAAGCCTTTTCCAGTGTTAGGCTCCTGTTTCCCTCCTGCTCAAGCCAGAGACCGGGTGCAGCTCAGGCATGGGGTTAGGGTGGATGTTGCACACATACAGACATAAAAACAACTGAGAGTTGAATGGCTTACTTCTCAGGGTCACGAAATAACATTAAAGTTTTAATGTTTATGGCATTCAAGAGGCCATATCCAAACAGTGGAAATGTTTTCTGTGATATTATGATTCCCCTGATGCACCCAGGAGGGATAGGAGTGGGGCAGAATCAAAGCAAGTGGTATAGATGCAGTTTGAATTCAGTCTGTGTGATACCAAAGATAAAAATTTCTTTCCACCATATTATGCCCTGGCTACCTAGACACTATGTGCGCTGCAAAGAGGCGCCAGCTATGGTTTTTGTCTTCCAGGAGCTTTCAGTTTAGCTGTTTAATTGACAGGCTGGAATATGAGAAGATAAATAACAACTCATAATTGGCATCAGACTAAAGCCAAACAAGATGAAGGAACATTAAGTGCTGAAGAAAACCAATTCTCCAATGATTCTCTTTGAAACGTACTGTTCTAGATTATTCAAGATTGAATTTGCATTTTCACTATTTACTTTTTATTATATTTTTCAAAGAGATGTCACAAGCACATGGCAAAATATTTATTGTATTTTTATTTTATTTGTTTGAGACGGGAGTCTCACTCTCTTGCCCAGGCTGGAGTGAAATGGCATGATCTTGGCTCACTGCAACCTCTGCCTCCTGGGTTCAGGCAATTCTCTGCCTCAGCCTCCTGGGTAACTGGGATTACAGGCACCTGCCACCACACCCGGCTAATTTTTTTGTATTTTTAGTAGAGACGGTATTTCACCATGTTGGCCAGGATGGTCTTGAGCTCCTGACCTTGTGATCTACCTGCCTCAGCCTCCCAAAGTGCTGGGATTATAGGCGTGAGCCACCGTGCCCAGCCTGTATTTTTTTAGAGACAGGGTCTTACTCTGTCACCCAGACTGGAGTGTAGTGGCATGATCATAGCTCATGCAGCTTCAAACTCCTGGCCTCAAACAATCCTGCCTCAGCCTCTGGAGCAGCCAGGACTACAGGTGCATGCCACCATCCCAGCTTTTTTTTTTTTTTTTTTTTTTTTTTCTCTTTTTGTAGAGATAAGGTCTTTTTATTTGGCCCAGGCTGATCTTGACTCTGCCTCAAGCAATCCTCCCATCTCGGCCTCCCAAAGTGCTGGGGTTACAGATTGTGAGCCACCATACCTGGCGTCAAAATATTTAAATGATACAGACGGATAGATAGCAAATAGTAAGTTTCCTACCTCTATCTGTCAGGATCCTAACAGAAGACCAGATTTACCTCTAGAAGCTTCAAATTAAGGGACTTTACTGAAAGGATTGCTTACAGAGGTATGTGCAGGGTTAAGGGAAAAAACAAGAGATGTGGAAGCCCCAGATACTGGTAACAGCCTGAGGAAGGAAAGAGCATTAGCGGGGCACAGTGAGAGTTGGAGCTTTGGAGGACCTAGTTGTGGACAGACACAGGTATGGCGAGACATGACATCAAAGCAGGGAGGGACCGTGGAAGGAACAGCTCATCTTTCTCTCCTCTTACTCTCAAATCTTTGGCTGGTGAATCCCACTGGTCAAACCCAAGAAGGAAACAGGGTGATGGAGGCTTTGGAAGACACTCTGAACAGGGCAGAGAGGGCAGGAACGTGATCTGGGGAGGAGTGGGGTTGGGGCAGGACCCACGAAACAACCAACATAGCAGCACCCAACCCCTGACTCCCCTGTGGCAACAATTACAGCAGACCCTTGAACTGTGTGGATCTACTTATATGTGGATGTAGTTTCTTTTTCATTCAAACTGGGAGTATCAAAAATACAGCATTTCTGGGATTAGAAATCTGCATATATATGGGGCTGACTTTTGGTATAGGAGGGTTCTGCAGGGCCAACTGCAGGACTTGAAGAGTGCCTAGATTTGGGTATACGTGTGAGGTCCTTGAAACAATCCCTTAAATACACTGAGAGATAACTATGTTACCATTTTCTTCTTAACCATCCAAAAATAGTCAATGCTTGTACAAGCTGCAATGTATATGCCAACCCACTTTGTATACAAATAGTAGGAAACTCTTCCCCAGACTCCCCCCCAACCCTTGCTTTTTATCACTCAACAGTCATGTTTCTTGGATTTGGGCCCATTCTACCACCCACAGAGCGACCTTGTTGCATAGTAGGGGTTCTGAAAGTGTGGTCCCTGGGTGGACAGGATCCACATAACGTGAGCTCTTGTTAGAAAAACAAAGAATTAGAAACTCGGTGGATGAGGCTCAGCAATTCATGCTTTAACAAGCTCTCTGGGTCCTTCTGATGCATATCCAGATCCAGAGTTCTAAACTTTGTATATGAGGCTGGGGTCCCACCTGATCAAGGCTGCTGGCCATTCACGTGTTGATGTACCCAAGCAATCAGTGGACAGAGATCCACATTAACAGGCCATGTCTTTCCACTGAAGCTACTGAGTAATTAAAAAAAAAGCATTAAGTATTGATTCTGTTTCTGACATCAGTTCTCAGTATAAACCTGGAAACAGCATGGAAAGGAAAGACTCACTCACTTCCTCCTGGCACATACCATTTTCTCCCTGTCTGTTCATTTTGTTAGTTCTTTAGCTGCAGACACTGTGTTTTAATAGGTTTGGTTGGGTGTGTGATGCAATAGAAGCTAAATATAATCACAAATCTGCACAATCACCACAGGCTTAGGGTTGGCATCTGCTTGGAACCCACAACTATGAGACTCGCTACCCACCCTGGTTCCTAAGGTCACTGACTACTTCAGGAGGGCCTTGCCAGGCATTGCCCAGCCGTTCAAGCTGTGGCTCAAACACCTACAGCATGTATAGCAATGGCCAACACAGAAAATGGACATCTTGTACTCACAGAGATCACAAAACAGCCTGAAGCTTGGCAGGCACCTGCTGGTTTTGTGATCCTTGGTCCGTCTATGTGCCTTGATTTCCCCATCTGTAAAATGGCAGTGACAGAAAAGGCAGGGTTTGCTCGACTCTGCGGACATATTCAGGTAGAATGACACAATGTGACTAGCATACCCTGAAGGCTGGGGATTGAATGAATGATGAAATATGAAACCTTTCACCTGGTGCCTGGTCTGTACTGGCCTGAAGCACCCAGCTGTGTGACAGTCAGCTGCTCAGGAAAGTGCAGGGTGAGTCAGTCTGAAGTTGAGTCTAGGCTCCTTTCTTTCTTACAACTTTGTGACTCAGGCAAGCTCATTCACCTAGAGGCATCACTTTGATGTATTGTCTAGAGCAGTTCCTGGTACATTACTGGCACACAATAAATATTTGTTGAAAGAATGAATGTGCATTTACGGATCTCAATTTCTTACTTTACATAATGGGGACAATGAAGGACCTCATAGGAATGAATAGGATTAACTGAGAAAACAGTTTAAAAAGACCTGATACACATATGCAGAAAATGAAAACTGGTCCCCTTCTTTACACCGTATACAAAGTTAACTCAAGATGGATTAAAAGACTTAAATTAAAAACTCAACATCGAAAACTCAAAGTGACACTTTGCTACTGATAAAAGCTGGCATGGAGGACATGGCTTAAGCATATGAACACATGGGTCCTAACATTCTACTCAATTTAAGACCCCGCACAGATTCCTTGGAAGTACTGGACCACTGCAGGCCTTCCCTGCAAGGGCCATTTCCATAAGCTTATGTGTGAAATTGTAGAGTTGACCTCCCGCTGCAGCTGGGAGGACAGGACAGAGCTGAGTGTTCTCAGGCGCTTCTCCCAAATGCAGCATTCAGTTAAGTTGGTTTCCCCAGGGATAAAAATGTGAAGGGACATAAAGATGCTCCCGGAAGAAAATACTAAGTGAACCCTCCCCGAATGGAGTGATTAATCAACCCCTTCTATGGAAAACTAACGGAACATGGGAAGGATGTGTTCCCTCTGCTAATACTTCTTATCTTGGACCTGTGTGCTTTATGCTTTTCTGTAACTATCGAAATGCTTTATTAAGTGCCAGCGAAAGAGAATTTTATTTCCTTCTTCTTATTCCTTTTGATTGATCTTAGACATAAAAACTTTATTGGGAAAGATTGTACATACATTTGAATACTATAGTGGGCATATTAATTACCTATCGTGACATAACCAATTATCCCATAATGGAGTAAGTTACCCCATAATGGAGTAACTTAGAACAATTATAAATATTTATTATTTCACATCATTTATGCAAGTCAAGAATTGAGGCTGGCACAGTGGCTCATGTCTGTAATCCCAGCACTTTGGGAGGCCAAGGCAGTGGACCATGAGGTCCAGAGATTGAGACCATCCTCGCCAAATGGTAAAACCCTGTCCCTACTAAAAATACAAAAATTAGCCAGGTATGGTGGCATGTGCCTATAGTCCCAGCTACTCAGGAGGCTGAGGCAGGAGAATCACTTGAACCCAGAGGTGGAGGTTGCAGTAAGCCAAGATTGTGCCACTGCACTCCAGCCTGGGCGACAGAGTGGGGCTCCATCTCAAAAAAAAAAAAGGAATTCAAGAGTGGTTTATCTAAGTGGTTCTGCTGAAGTCACACAAGTGGTGGAACTGGAATTCGATGTCAGATCTGTTAAATAAAGTTTAACTTTAAACAGTTCAAATCAGTGCTTCCCAAGATAAGTAATGCATTTACAAATCACTTGAAGAATGCATAGTCTGTTTCAGTAGGGTTTGAGCCAAGTGAGGTTCTACAGAGCTAACAATCCCTTAAATGATGCTATGTTGCTGCCAACAGATCTCACAAGGAGGTAGTATAAGCCACTGCTAGTGACTATACAAAGGGGTGAAGCCTTCCAGGTACAGTACCTGGCACAATAAATTGTCAAGCAAATGGCAAAACTTCTCTGCAGTGGGGAGCTGAGACTCAGTACCCATGATCCACTCCAGAGTCTCCTTATTATCCTGAAGAGGGAGGCCCAGCAGAAATCATCTGGTGAGCTTATCTCATTCTCCTAAGAAAGTGGTGAGGATTGGTTTGAGGAAAGCTGCAGTGGGAGGCTGAGAGTCCAGGCCACATTATTTCTGGAGACTTCCTCCTTTTTCCTGGGACCAGACTCTACTTTTGTGCCATCATCCACCTTTGGGGAGGTCTATGAAAGTCGTCTGCTTTTGGGGTTGCCTTTGGGACCAGGCAGGAAGCTGCACTTCCTAACTTATCCAAACACAGCTTCTCAATGGGGGCTTCCAAGTTGGGGGAAGGGCTGTGCATGAAGCAGTCTGTGTGTGGGTGTAGAAGAGCTGAAGGGACATCCCCTACTAGGCTGGGGAGCTCTGGTCTCTCCTTGTTTGTCCCCTACAACTGTGGCAACAACATAAAGCCTCTCAGTGTGTGCATATTGCTTTGTAGTATCTCCTAGAAAGACAAGATAATGAGTATTTTTCTTAGTTCATCCGTGAAGTTAACATATAATACATTAATTGCATTTAGAAGCATTTATTCAACCAAGTGTAACTAGCAATTTCAAAAAATGCCCAGTAATACTGATGTTCCAGCACACTTGGAGTGCTTTGATCCAGAAACGCCAAGGATTTTCTCCGTTTGGCACTGGGGAGAATCCTGGCACTTTGCTTCCGAAGCAAAAGCTCCTTAATTCCTGTGGACTCTGCATCAAGCCTGAATTGCTCTTTGGTTTTTTCCAAGGCTAGGACCTGGGCTGTTTCCCTGCTTTCACCTTCAGATCACTTCAGCCACCCACCCATGTGATTTCTGAAAGCACTGTGTGAAAATTTGACAATCATGCTATGTAAACCACCCTCTATTTCCTGGTAAACCTCTGTTCACTCCACCCTCACAAAGCCCAGAGCCAAGGACAAAAAGGAATGGGAAAGCGGATTTGCCTTCCCCAGGACTTCCCCGCCAGGGCACAAAAGGATAACAATGCTGCCTCCCAGCATCTCCTAATCTCTCTAGAAATGAAAATGCTCTACCCCACTCGCACTGCCAGGAAGAGGTGTGCGGCTCTCCATCCACACAGCTGGATATCAAAATCTTAAACGTTTTGAGAAAACAAGATGAGTAAGTTTAGAGAGGTGAGTCAGAAATGCCAAGTAGCAGATGTGAAAATGTGAGTAAACCACAGCCCCAGTGAACTAAAGGCTTTACAACAGAAGGCTCCAAAACTTTTTGATTGTCACATGTATGTTTACCCATGTATCTCTGTGCTGTGGCTTGAATGTTTACGTCCCCTCCAAAATTCATGTTGAAATTTAATCTCTGATGCAACAGTATTAAGAGGTAGGGCCTTTAGGAGGTGATTATTCTATGAGGGCTTCGACCTCACAAATAGCAACATATAAAAGCATTAAAGGAAACTAGCTAGGCCTTTTGTGCTCTTGTACCCTTCCACTAAGTGAGAACACAGTGTTCCTCTTTTCTGGAGAATACAGTATTTAAGGCACCATCTTGGAAGTAGATACTGGGCCCTCACCAGACACTGAATCTGCTGGCATTTGGATTTTGAACTTTCCAGCCTCTATAATGGCAAGTAATACATTTACATTGTTTATAAATTACCCAGTCCGGGCAGGGCACGCTGGCTCATGCCTATAATTCCAGCACTTTAGGAGGCTGAGGTGGGCGGATCACCTGAGTTCAGGAGTTCAAGTCCAGCCTGACCAACATGGAGAAACCGTGTCTCTACTAAAAATACGAAATTAGCTGGGTGTGGTGGCACATGCCTGTAATCCCAGCTACTCAGGAGGCTGAGGCAGGAGAATCACTTGAACCTGGGAGGCTGAAGTTGCAGTGAGCCAAGATCATGCCATTGCACTCTAGCCTGGTCAACAACAGCAAAACTCTGTCTCAAAAAAAAAAAAAAATACCCAGTCTGTGGTATTTTGCCATAATAGTAGGACTGGACTAAGGCACCCTCATATATTAATATATACATCTTAAAGCATACATGTAATAGCAAATATAAAGAATAGGCGTTTATGTCACCCTCAATGGACGTTCTAATCTTTTTTCTCTACACCCTAATGCCTCCTCTTGTGTTATCTCTGCAGTGCGTGCAGCCCACTGTAGTGACTCTTGTTGTATTAATAATTAGGGCTGGGCAGACAGAGCTGAGCCTGAGGCTTGGTGTTGCCACTTTCTCACCCATATAACCTTGGGGAAATGACCTTTCTGAGCCTTCTATTGAAGAGTCTGTAAAAGTAGATAATGATAGTACTACTCTCAGGGTAGGGTGAGAATTCAGTGAGTTATTGCATGGAAAGCATTTAGCACAATCCTGGTCCACAATAAATGTTTGATATTTGTTAGCAATAATTATTCAATGACTTGAGGCTCGCAGTATTGAAAAATTGTCAGAACTTCAGAAATAAGGGAAGAGAATGAATGACGGCATGCCTTTCAATATCATAGTGGAGAGCTGTCCAACAGGCCTACTCAAGGTCAGGTGACACTGCAGGGTAGGAACTTGGTCTGGCACAACCGGCCATTGATTTGCATCCAGTTTCCCTAAAGTTAGATATTAACTAAGTTGTGTATGATTTTGTCTACTAGAGGATGCAAATAGTTTTTGTTGAGTGGAATAGAATAGAGGCTATAGTTATATTGCTTTGTTTTTTGCTTTGTTTCATATCTAACTTAGGAACTTGGTGGTTTCATCATCTTATCTCTTACTAAGTATGTATTCATCTTGTGTATCCTCTTTTGAATCAGTTTTACCATCCTGCTGGTTCCCTCATTAATTAGGTATATAATCTCTGACATACACATTATATACTGAGTAAAAGCTATATTTGCATTATCATAGTTATATATGGTCTCCTTTATTTCAACTTCCCCATCAAGCTCTTGGCTACCAGGTGCCTCAGCCTACCCTGAAATATCCTCAAGAAAGATAATTTCCAAATGTACAACCACATCCTACCTTCCTTTTAAGGCAAGTTAGCATCTTATTTTAACTGTTTAATTGACGAAGTATTTACTGAAAAAAATAAAATATTAACTGTGATTGCTTTAAGTGGTGGAATTTGGGATGATTTTTTCCCATTTTCTATTTTACTACTGTCCATATTTTCTATATTAATGATGTGCAGTCGTTATAATGAAAAGAGAAAAAAAAAAGTAACTTCTAAAACAGTGAGCACCTGCTATAGGCATGTCACCAGGGAAGGACCCAGAAGAAATCACAATGCTGAGTAATCCACTGCTCCTGCCTTCTATGGTACAAAAGTGTAAGATATGAAACAGGACAGACTATAAGTACAGATTGGAAAATAACATACTGTGCCTGTGGGGAACAGGTGGAGGAAAGGATGGAAAGCCAGGAATTGTCTTGGAGGAGTAGCATTTGGTGATCCCATTAATAGCTACCAGCTAGTATTTAATGTCCATTTGTTACGTGCCAAGCACCCTCCTTAAGTCCTTCACATGCACCTCATTTATCTTCCTTTATTTTTTTGTTGTGGTAAAAAAGACGTGATGTAATATTTACTATCTTAAGCATTTTTAATTGTACAGCGTAATAATATTAAGTATATTCACATTGTTGTAAAATAGATGTCCAGAACTTTTTCACCTTGCAAATTTGACACTCTATACCCATTAAACAGTAATTCCCCTTTTCATCTCCACTGAGCCCCTGGTAACTACCATTTTACTTTGTTTCCGTGAATTTGGCTACTTTAGATACCAAAAATTAGTGGAATCCTACTGAATTTTTGTGTGTGAGTGACTGGCTTCTTTCACTTAGCATAATGTCTTCAAAGTTCATTCATGTTGTAGCATGTAACAGAATTTCCTTTCTTTTTAAGGCTGAATAATATTCCACTGTTTGTATATACCACATTTTGTTTATCCACTTATCCATCAATTAATGGAATACATGAGTTACTTTCACTTTTTGGCCTGTGTGAATAATGCTCTTATGAATATGGGTGTGCAAATACCTCTTCAAGATACTACTCTCAATTATTTGGGGTATAGATCCAGAAATGAAGTTGCTGTATCATATGCTAGTTATTGTTGACAACCTCCACGTTGTTTTCCATAGTGACTGTACCATTTCACATTCCCTCCAACAGTGCACAAGGAATCCAATTTCTCCATATTCTCACCAACACTTGTTATTTTCTGCCTTTTGACAGCAGCTATGCAAATGAGTGTAAAGTGATATCTCATTGTGGTTTTGATTTGCATTTTTTCTGATAAGTAGTGATGCTAGCATCATTTCATATATTAGCCAGTTGTATATATTATTATATTTAGAAAAACATCTTTTCAGGTCCTTTGCCCATTTTCTAAAAGAGCTATTTGATTATTACATTGTTGAGTTATAGAAATCTTTATAAATTCTATATATTAATCCCTTATCAGAGATATAATTTGCTAATATTTTCTTCCATTCTGTAGGTCACCTTTTCACTATGTTAATTGTGTCCTTTGAGGCCCAGAAATTTTTGTTCGATTTAGTTCTATATGCCTAATTTTCACTTTTGTTGCCTATATTTCTGTTGTATCCAAGAAATCATTTTTCATATCCAAGAAATCATTGCTGAGTTTAATGTCAGGAAGATTTTCCCCTGTGTTTTCTTCTAGTAATTTTATAGTTTTAGATCTTACATTTAGGGTTTTAATCCATTTTGAGTTAATTTTCTGTGTGTGGTATCAGATAAGGACCCAACTTCACTCTTTTGCATGTGGATATCCAGTTTTTTCCCACACCATTTGTTGAAGAGAGATTTTTTATTCCCCATTGAGGGGTCTTGGCATCCTTGTTGAAGATTATTTTGTCCATATACATGAGAGTTTCTTTCTGAGTTACTATTCTATTCTATTTGTCAATTTGTGTTATGCCAGTACCACGTTGTTTTGATTACTGAAGTTTTGTAATGTTTTGAAATCAGGAATCAAGAGTTCTCCAACTTTGTTCTTTTTCAAAATTGTTTTGGTTATTGGGGTTCCCTTGAAATTCTATATAAATTTTAGGGCAATTTTTTCTATTTCTGCAAAAAATGCCATTGAGATTTTGATAGGAATTCTATTGAATCTGTAGATAACTTTGGGTATTAAGTCTTCCAGTTCATGAACATAGGATATCTTTTCATTTATTTGTATCTTCCTTAATTTATTTCAGCACTGTTTTATAGTTTTCAGTACATGAGTCTTTCATCTCCTTGGTTATGTTTATTTCTAAGTATTTTGTTCTTTTTGATGTTACTAGAAATAAAATTGTTCTCTTAATTTTTTGGTTGTTTATTGTTAATATATAGAAATGCAGCTGATTTCTGTGTGTTGATTTTGTATCCTACAACTTTGTTGAATTCATGTACTAGTTCTAATAAGGTTTTAAGTATTTATTTATTTGATGTGTATTGTACATTTAGGACATTGTACAGGTAATATATGACATCTGGAAACAGATAATTTTGCTTCTTCTTTTCCGATTTGGATGCCTTTTCTTTCTTCTTCTTGCCTGATTGCTCAGGATTTACTTCTCTTCATTTTATGGATTAAGAAATTGAAGCTTTGAGAAGTTAATTAGCTTGCCTGAGGTAATACAGCTAAGCAGCAAAGGTAGAATAAAAACTCATGACTTTTGAACTCTACAGCTGGGAGTTTAATCAATAGTGTTGAGTAAGGCTTTGCCTCGTTTACAGGGGAAGGGCAGGGGCATTTTGGGCAGATGGATTCTGACTTGTTTAATATGATCCTCTGTATCTTTTAGATACTGCCACATTCCAAGCAATACATTCAAAGATGCTGAAGCAAAACTACGCTGAGTATAATTTTGTTTGTTTATTTGGTTGGTTGGTTGGTTGGTTGGTTGGTTGGTTGGTTGGTTTGAGACAGGGTCTCACTCAGTAACCCAAGCTGGAGTGCAGTGGCATGATCTAGGTTCACTGCAGCCTGGACCTTCTAGGTTCAAGCAATCTTCTCACTTCGGCCTCCTGAGAAGCTGGGACTACACCATCACACCTAGCAAATTTTTTTTTTTTTTTTTTTTTTTTTTTTTTTTTTTTTAGAGATGAGGTCTTACTATGTTGTCCAGGTTGGTCTTGAAGTCCTGAGCTCAAGCAATCCTCCTGCCTTGGGCTCTCAAAGTGCTGGAATTACAGGTGTAAGCTACCATTCCCAACCTTTTTTGTTTTTTTGTCTGTTTAACGTTTTGGAAGACAATTTTTGTTCTAGGGTCAATTCAAACAGCTGACTTAAATGGAATAAATCTGCACTGGCAATGGACATACTGTAAAAGTTGCCTTTGTGAATATACCCTTGATAGTCATTTGTATTCTTACAGTTTTTTTTTTTAAACACATAGATTCAAATTTTTAGACCTGAAAGAGAGAGACCTTAGAGAGGAAACAAAAGCGGCAAAAGGAGAAGTAAACCATTCCTCCCTTTCTTATCTCTTTCCTTTATTCCTTTTGTAGAAAGAGTATATACTGTTTGTTAACTGTTTATAAAGGAACATAATTTAAAGAAGGAATTGCCTCCTCTTTGACATCTGTTTCATCTTCACCACTCATCTTCCTGGGGGTAAAACCACATTTAAAATTTGATGGGTCTCCATCTAGACTTAATATCTATGCTTAGACATGTACCACACACACACACACACACACACACACACACAGACACACACACACAGACACACACACACACAGACACACACACACACACACACACACACAAAACATAGACAGATACATATTTGTGATATTTTTGTCCTATGATTTTTTTTAAAACAAAATAACCAAAAAATGGTATCATACTATATCCAGGAGTCTGCAACTTGCCTATAGTCCACTATGAAAAAGCACAAATTCTGTGTGCTTCGAGTGAATTTCATTTATTGAAAAGATGTCCCTAGACTCAACTAACATCTTTAGACACCATTTGCCCTATAATGACTGAAACTTCATGGCAACATATAGTATTACCAGTTACCAAAAAATAAATATTAACACCTCACTGCTGCCGACATTTAAAACCTTCATTTCCCAAGATTCCCATTTTTTGTGTTCCATGTACATAACTCCCAGTGGAATCAACAGTAAATTTGTCTTGTTTTTATTGTAGCTCAGAGTCATCCCCCAGCATAGTTTTTGGTGGAGGGCTTAGCCCAAGAAAAGAGTATAGCCTTAGTGAGAACAAAGTTCATTCATGTTATAAAACAAAAGTGCCTACCATTTGCCCAGGCCTTCTCCTGATCCTGTCTTTGAAGGAGCTGTTCTTTTAAAATTATTAATCTTTAAAAATGATACTCTTCCTGTTATGGCACTCACTCCATCACCAATTTACATCATTGAAAAAAATCAAGTCTTACATATTTTACATTTACAGTAATACCAGGCACACTGCTAAACATTTTTATAAATTAGCTAATACAGTCATCTGAACCATGTGTATCATATGTAATGTTATACAGCACTATGTAGTCTCCTTATTTTACAGGTGCGGAGACTGAGGCTTATGGAACTTTTGTATCAAACAAATTACAAAGCATGTTAGGAAGCTGGAGTTTGAAGCCAAACAGTCTTGCTCTTATATTTTAAGTGACCCTAAAAATGAGTTCCCAGAAGCTATATTATCATGATGAGGATGTGGATGTTTAGGTAGCTGGGATTTCCTTCTATCTGGTTTCTTCAGAAAGGCATATTCAGTTGTTTGGAAGTCAATTGGTTTTGAATCAAGAACAACCCCCTTGATAGCCATATGGAGATTTGCTATTCTGCCTACACTTTAAATTAACCTTATCGATGGATTTCCTGCCAAGCTTAGTTTCATTTATTATGCATGTTCCTTTTGGTAGGTGGAAGAAAAAAATGTGAGAATTATACTCTAAATAAAGCAATATATAAGGCAGGCTTATAAATTTTCTAAAGCTTATTTTTATTTGCCAAGTTTTCATGTACTTTTTTGGGGGTAAATGTGTTTATTAAATAAAAATTATAGTGATATCTTGAAATAAGGATATTTTAGTAGTATACAACTGTGAGTGGATCTATTTTCTCTTCCATTCATCACTGTCAGCTGAGACCATTCCCAGCCAGCAGGTAGGGGTGAAGTGGTCTCAAGATGGGTGAGCTGGCTTATTGTTTCTTTCTGAGTTAAAAATATTTCATCCTGAAGTCCTATTCCTTTTGGAATTCTAAAATGTGGCAGCATGTGAATGTATTAGAATAGTTGGTCCTAAGACTTACTACAGGGCTGCAAGTCAGGACCAGGCTTTCCTGTATGTGATGTAGAGAATGAACACTCTGGGGTATTCTCATCTTGGACTAAAAAAATATGAATCAGAGGAAGGGAAATAAGATAAAGCATCTTCATGGAATCATTTCTGACATTACTGAAGGTGGCCAGACGACAATGCCATTTGTATGGAATGGTCTTGGCATTTGATAATGGGGGAAGATGTTTTTTAAAGAAGTTTAGGTCAGTGGTATTCATAAATAGCTATTTTGTAATTGTCCTATCTAAATGAAGCTGGACTTGGGGGGAAAGTGAGAAACAATTTATAGCCCAGTCGTTGCTGTAAATCACTTGGAGCTCTGGATCTTTCTGTCTGACTGGGAAAAATAATGACCTAGGTCATCAGTTACATATGTGGGTTTGTTGAGAGAATTTCTGATGGAATCTGTGATTCTAAACCCTGTCAGGTCCCACGTTCCCTTTTATAACAAATATTTGAATACCCCTTTTAGTATACTGGAATGAAATTTATATATGACACATTTAAAAATAAATATAACATCCTGTTATAACAGGAAAACAAAATAGAAAGTCATTTTAATAAGATATGTATCTCAATTTGTAAATGCCTAGACAAGACTACTGTTAAAAGATAATTTAAAAAAAAAAAAAAAAAGATAAAATCATGACTCTCACCCAGATGTAAAAATGAGCAAATGTTATATATTTTAATTAACTCAAAATGAGGAACCAGGCAAATGTTATAACCTGTTCAATAGAGAAACCAAATAATGGACACATTTATAGATCAGGAATATGGAAATGAATGTACAAATAAAGGCAAAACTAACTTCTTTAATGGTGGAGTAGAGACATCAATTGAACCTTTACCAAACAGATCAGGATTTGCATGTCTACAGATGAAAATTGCTGCCAGTTATCTATATTTTACAAAGTTATAGCATATTCCCCATGGAATTAGAACCAGGTAGCCTGGAGGGGTGTCCTGTAGATGGTGCACCGTTCTCCACTGCAGCCCACTCTATGTTATCCCTCATGAAATAGACGTTTGCAACTATAGGTAAAAACATGCTCTATGAGGCATCTACACAGGCAGACTGACTCAGTTGGTTGTACTGTCAGCCACAATACCTTAAACAGTGATGGCTTCAGCTAGTTTCTGAAAAGAAAATGAGCTTTTAGTAAATTTCTGAACAAAGAAAGTATACTCTTCCCTCACTTTACACCATGCCTGAACTCCTAGAAAATTCAGTGCTTTTTAAGACTCTTTGAAAACACTTTGTATGCATAATGCGGTTGGATTTTAGTTAAGATAATTCTAAGTAAGTTTTTTAGATAATTATTAATATAATTGTAAATGTACAAATATCTGGCAGGATGTCCAAAAGTTGTGGGGCATGCAGCAAATCCTTTATTGTGAGAAATTTTCCTGCACACTGTCACCCTAGTCCTATCCACCAAATGGAAGTGGTATCCTGCCAATCACTGTGACAACAAAAAAGTCTGACAAGTTAATACACTCCCTAGGGATGGATGGATAGTGCCCACATGGAGAAGCACTGTCATTGCTGAAATACGTTTGGGACCCATTGCTTTATTCCCACTTCCAGCAAAACCATCTGCTCAGCCGTGCAACTGTGGAGAAAGGCAGAGGACCTTCTTGACCAGGGCTGTGCCAAAAAAAATTTCTTAATTAAAAAAATTGACCCATCTTTTCTGAATTCCTCTCTTCCAAGTTTAACTATTCAACAAGGTAAAAGACAAAGGAGGCGCCCTTGTCTTGAAAGTAACTCCCAGCCTACCCACCCCCAATCTCTTGGAGTTTGCTTCTGCTTTTCTGAAGAGTTCTTGCCATTAAAACTTGTGGTATAGACACTGATGCAGACAGAAAATGACACAGTCAAATGACAAAAGGGGACAGACTGTTCACAAACTAAGTGAAGTGGTGGTACCATGTGTACCTGCCATGACTCGAGGGGCAGCTGCCAATCAAGCTCAACCTCATGTTGCCAGATCTTCTGATTTATTTTCAAGAGAAAGTGGAAATCTGAAATATTTATCTGTAACTATTCAGGTCTTAAATGTTAGCTCATCTGTGTGTGTATATATATGTGTGGGTCTAGATGGATACATACATACATCATACATACATACTGTTCTTCATAATTAGACCCATGAATAAAAGAAACACTACAGATGAGGGTACAGAGGACTTCCCTCCTTTGAATCAGAATGAAAATTATGAGGTAGGTGTTATTAGCCCCACTGCAGGATGAAGGAATAACAGTGTAGAGAAATTAAGCAAGTTGCCTAAAGTCACACAGTCAGTAGCAGGACTGAATTTTAATCAGGCCTATTTTGCTTCCTGATACCAGATTGCTGCCCAGTCTATGAATAGAATGTGGTATCTATTAAGAGACCACAGAACATTGTTCTCTTCATTTTTTAATGACTCAAAGACAAAAATGTCAAGCAATGAGCAATGTATGCTGAAAGCAGCATTTATTTAAGTAAAATTAACTTTTCTTAGAGCCTCTTGATCCGGCCCTGTCAGGAGCCTACAGGGCTTTCTGAAGAAGGAAGAATGTACGGGTTTTGATAGTGTTTGCACTGAGCTGGGTGAGTTATTTGCTGTGTTAGCCTGCCATCCATCAAAGCTGGTGATGAGAATGAATCCCTAGGGGCTGCTTGTGAAAAATGTTAAAAGCTTTAATTGAAAGGATCTCCAACAGAGGCCACAAGTAACTTTCTCATTGTGAATTCCTGTCTTGCCCCCAAATGCCCTGGGGCCCCACCAAATGGCAGGGCCAGGTCATTCTGCTGTGCTTAAGCCATAAGCCTCTGGCAGGGCTTTGATGATGCTGGGCCTGGAGTCCTGTGCCACCCCCAACAGGGAGGGACACACTAAGAGAAATGTCATCTGTCAGGGTCTGCAAATTAAACCAGCCTTATGGAAAGTGGGGAAGTTTAACGTTTAAAACGTCCTGATTGAAATGCTCACACGATGAAAAAGATGGGCTTGGTCACCTGAAAGGACATGTGTTGTACTAAGTAAGGCAGCAGGTACTCCACCTGAAGCTTCTCATTCGCTTCATGAGGTTCATAATGAACCTTTACCACTTCCTGTCCTTTGTGCGTCTGTCTATCCATTTTACCGCCCCAACTCAGTTCACAGTGTGACTCAGGCTGACATTCTATTCACATCAGCAGGCATTTCTTTTTCTAGAGTCGATGTACTACCGCGAAGCTGTCATTGGCTTCCCCAGACTGCCGAAGGGAAGAGTAGAGAAAAAGCGGTTAAGAATTCCTGAGTTTGAGCTCTCATCTAGAAGCTTTTCAAAACAAGCAAACATCCTACCCCTTTAAAAAATGTTTTTATTATACCCATAATACATGCTCAATAAAGACAAAGTAGGGAGAAGAAAGACAAAAACAAAACAAGAAGTCTTGATCCCACTTCTTCAAAAATATATGTGTGTTCAAGGTAAGCTGCAGGAAAAGGCAAGAACTGGCCCCTAAATCCACTACTCTCTTCATACAGAGTCTGGCAGAAGATGCTCCTGTGGTTCCCTAATCTCTCTGTGGATAAAATTTCTTTTGCTGATAGATAAGACTGGGAAAACAATTATTACTGGTATTTGGAATAATAAACTTAAAAGTTTAACAATTACCCACCAATATATACTCTGAGCTTAAAATCCAAAGCAATTTAGGAACATCCTTTATGTATATTGCAAACCATATACCATTATGTGAGCCCTTAGTATGCTTAGGAAGGGAGGCAGAGAATACAAATGTGGAAATGAAAAGCAGGGCAGCACAAATTGTGTAAATGAAATCTAGACTGTTTCTGGGAACATAATTTCATGAATAAAGATGATCTAGCATCTCTGAACTACGTATTTTAAGATTAATATTTCTCAATAGTACTTGTCAAAGTGAGTGGCAGTAGAATCCATAATAAGTACTTTATTGAATTATATTTAGTTTAAATATAAATGTAAAAATGCACCATGAATTCTCATGTCAAATTATGGCACCTAAAAGTTAATTAGTCGTACCATGATACAGAAAAAGAATTCTTTTTAATTTGGCAAAATACAGGTTTGTGTTTCTAACAATTCAATCAATGACGGTTTTTTAAATTAATACAATTTATTTCTTAAAGCAGTTTTAGGTTCATAGAAAAATTGAGCAGAGAGTGCAGAGACTTGCCATATCCCCCGTCCTCCAACCTCTCCCACTGCTGACATCCCCTACCACAGCGGTACAGTCATTACAATCAATGAACCTATATCGGTGCATCATTAGCACCCAAAGCCCATAGTTTACATTAGGGTTCACTCTTGGTGTTATACATTCTATGGGTTTTGTTAAATGTATGATGATATTTTTCAGTGTCTACTGCTGTAGTATCATTCAGAATAGTTTAACTGCCCTAAAAATCCTCGGTGCTCTGCATTGCCCCCCCTCTTTAACCCTGGCAACCACTGATCTTTAAACCATACCCATAGTTTTGCCTTTTCTGAAATGTCATGCAGTTGGAATCAGATAGTATGCAGCCTTTTCAGATTGGTTTCTTTCACTCAGTAACATGCATTTAAGTTGCCTCCATGTTTTTCATGGCTGGGTAACTTGATAACTTATTTTAGCTCTGAATAATATTTTTTCATGATGATATACCACAGTTTATATCCATTCACCTATTAAAAAACATTTTGGTTACTTCCAATTTTTGGCAATTATGAACAAAGCTACTATAAACATCCATGTGCTAGTTTTTGTGTGGAGTTGCCAATTCTGTTGAGTAAATACCGAAGAGTGTGATTGTTGGATCACTGGTTAAGAATATGTTTAGTTTTGTAAGAAACTGCCAAATTGTCTTCCAATATGGCTGTACTATTTTGCATTCCTACCAGCAATAAATGAGAGTTCCTGTTGCTCCACAACCTTACCAGCATTTGGTGTTGCCAGTATTTCGTATTTTGGCCCTTCTAATACTTGTTTTAATTTGCAACTCTCTTATGAAATATGATGAACATCTTTATATATATTCACTTTATGTATGGGTGTGTGTGTGTGTGTGTGTGTGTGTGTGTGTGTGTGTATGGAACAGACTATTTACATATATATCTTCTTTGATTAAGGGTCTGTTCAGGCTTTTGTCCACTTTTTAATAAGGTTGTTATTTTTCTATTGTTCAGTTTTAAGAGTTCTTTATATATTTCATATAACAGTGCTTTATTATATATTTATTCTTTTCTAATATATGTGTCCAATTCAATAAATTTTTCTTTAAGCACTGCTTTTGATGCATCTTACACATTTTGATGTTTTAATTTTCATTTAGTTCAAAATGCTTTAAAATTTCCTCTTAACATTTTTTCTTTGACCCATATATTATTTGGAAGAATGCTGTTTAATCTCCAGGGTATTTTGGATTCCAGCTAGCTATCTGTTACTGATTTTTAGTTTAATTCCATTGTGATCTGAGAGTAGGAGTTGTATAATTTCTCATCTTTTAAATTTGTTAGGGTGTGTTTTATGTCCCACAGATGATTATGAGGCCATTCACCTCATAATGACATTTCAGTCAACAAGAGACCACATATATGACAATGGTCCCATCAGATTATAAGGGAGCTAAAAAATTTCTATCACTTAATGACGTTTTAATATCATAGCACAACACATTACTTTTCTATGTTTAGGTATGTTTAGACACACAAATACTTATCATTGTCTTACCATTGCCTACAGTGTTCTGCACAGTAACATGTTCTGTGGGTTTGTAGCCTAGGCCTAATAGGCTATACCATATAACCTAGGGGTATAGTAGGCTGTACCATCTATGTTTGCCTAAGTATACTCTACGATGTTTTCACAATGATGAAATTGCCTAATGATGCATTTCTCAGAACATATTCCTGTTGTTAAGTGACACATGTCTGTAGTCTATAGATGTCAATTATGTCCAGTTGATTGATGGTGATGTTGAGTTCAACTACATCCTTACTACATCCTTACTTTCCTGCCTGCTGGGTCTGTCCACTTCTGATAGATGGGTGTTAAGGTTTCCAAGTACAATAGCAGACTCATCTATTTCTCCTGCAATTCTATCAGTTTTTGCCTCAGCTATCTGACATTTGGTTTTTAGACACATACACATTAAAGATCATTATGTCTTTGTTAAGTATTGACCCTTTTATCATTATGCAGTGCCCTTTTTTATCCCTAATACCTTTCCTTGCTCTCAAGTCTGCTCTTTCTGAAGTTAATATAGCAACTCCTCCTTCTTTTGATTAGCATTAGCATGGTATATCTTTCCAGTAACTTCTAATCTACATGTGTCTTTATATTCAAAGTGGGTTTCTTATAGGCAACATATAGTTGGGTCCTTTTGTCAATCCACTCTGAGAATGTTTGTCTTTTAATTAGTGTATGTAGACCATTGACTGTCAGGGTCACCTCACAAGTGGCACCACTGTTGAGGTTGCCCCACATTGGGTGCCACTGTTGGGGTCACCACCTGCGGGGGTCTGAACTGCAGATCCTGATTCAACAACATATGAATAAAGTATACTGATACACAGATACTATACTTTGCCAGTTTGACTGAGTGACCGTGGCCACTTACAGACTCCTTGGAGAGTGCTGTGAAGGATAGCAGCCGCCAGCCCCCATCATTCAGAGAGACTTGCATTTATTTAGAAAAGTTTAATTGACGAAGGCTTCAGTCACCACCACTAGAGTGAAGACATTAAAGGACAGGTTCCAATGCCCAAAGCAAACACCATTAGAGTGTAATATCCCTGGTTGACCTCCCCTGAAGAGGGCCATACAGCTCAAAGGTTAGTTTTAAGACCACATGAGTAAACAAGTTAGTTAGGTAAACTCCCCCACATACCCTAGCTATTTGCTTTACTTATTAACTAAATGTAAAGGGGATTTAGGCTGCCTTCAGCCGAGAACTGTAGAAAAAACCCTTAGGCCTTAACTTTATCTAATATTTTTTTCCTTAATATTTTTGCCACCACCCTGAGTGAATTCCCACAATTGACATTCAAAGTGATTATATCTACCATATTTATTAAAATTTTTATTCATTTCTCTTGCTCTTTGCTTCTATTTTTGTCTTTCTTTCTTTTATACTTCTTAGGGCTTTAATTGAGCATTTTATATAATCCTGGTTTTCCCCTTCTTAGTATATACATGATAGTTTTATCAAAAACACTATATTAATTCATGGATAGTGTGAACAACTTTTGTCTTTTTTTATGGAGTTTCACTCTTGTTGCCCAGGCTGGAGTGCAATGGCACAATCTTGGCTCATTGCAACCTCTGCCTCCCAGGTTCAAGCAATTCTCCTGCCTCAGCCTCCCGAGCAGCTGGGATTACAGGCATGTGCCACCACACCCAGCTAATTTTGTATTTTTAGTAGAGACAGGGTTTCTCCATGTTGGCCAGGCTGGTCTTGAACTCCCGACATCAGGTGATCCACTCACCTCAGCCTCTTAAAGTGCTGGGATTACAGGCATAAGCCACTGTGCCCAGTGTGAAAAACTTTTTTTGTTTGTTTTTGAGAAAGGGTCTCATTCTGTCACCTGGGCTGGAGTGCAGTGGTACAATCATGGCTCACTACAGCCTCCACCAACCTCCAGGCTCAATCAGTCCTCCTGCTTCAGCCTCCTAAGTACCTGGGACTACAGGCATTCATCACTATGCCTGGCTAATCTTTGTATTTTAATATCTTATAATAACAAAATACTTGTAACTCCTCCCTCCTGTCTCTTGTATCACTGCTGTCATTTCACTTACATATTGGCATATAATTGCATATATAATTGAACACATTGTTGTTGTTATTTATTTTTCTTATCCTTAATTTATCTAACAGTTGAACTAACTGTTTTTTACTTTTACTTATTTTTAAATTACTTATTACTAAAATACTTAAAAAGTGTTTTACTTATTTCTTCTTTGAAGCTTCTTTTCTTTATGTAGGTCAAAGTTTCTGACATATTATTTTCCTACTCTCTGAAGAATTTATTTTTAACATTTCTTGCAAGATATGTCTACTGACAACAGTCCCTTAATTTTTTGTTTCTCTGAGAAAGTCTTTATTTCTCTTTCACTTTTGAAAGATAATTTTGCAGCTTAACGAATTCTAGTTTGGCAGTTTTTTCTCTCAACATTCAACAATTTACTTGCTTGTCTGGTTTCTGAGGAAACATTAGATATAATTCTTATTTTTGCTTCTCTATAGGTAAGGTGCAGTTGATACTTGAACAATATGGATTTGAACTGCATGGGTCCACTTACACACACATTTTTTTTCAATAAATATATTGGACAATGTTTTGGAGATTTACAACAATTTGAAGAAACTTGCAGATGAATTACGTAGCCTAGAAATATTTTTTAAATTAAGAAAAAGTTAGGCATGGTATGAATGCTTCAAATATATGTAGATACTAGTATATTTTGTCACGTATTACTATAAAATATGTATAAATCTATTATAAAAAGTTAAAATTTATCAAAACATACAAAGACTGTACTTGATGTCATTTTTAGTCAAGAGAAATGTAAGCAAACAAAAAGATGTAGTATTAAATTAAAACTACATAAAATTAATTGTAGCACATACTATACTACTGTCATAATTTCATCACCATTCCCTGTTCCTGTCATGGTGAGCACAAGTGTTGTGTGTGTCTACTTAAAACATCATGTGATGCTAATCATCTGTACGTGAGCAATTCACCTCTCCAGTAAATTTGTATCACAATGTAAACGTGATCCCTTGTGGTTCTCACATAGTTTTCATTATGTGGAGTGCATACTGTCAACCTTGAATAACACCATGGGACCCATACGAAGTGCTACTAGTGATATTGAGTGCCCCCAAGAAGCACAGAGAGGTCATGACAGCACAAAAAAGTTGAATTGCTTGATAGGAACTGAAGATTGAGATCTGCAGCTATGTTTGCCCACTGTTTCAGACAGATAATTCATCTTATAAAAAGATAACATAAACTTATGGTATTAATAAATACAGTACAATAATGTACTGTAAATGTATATTAAATGTGTTTTCTCTACCTTATGGTGTTCTTAATAACATTTTATTTTCTCTAGCTTATTTGTAAGAATACAGTATACAATATATACCACATACAAAATACATGTCAATCAACTGTTTAAGTTATCAGTAAGGCTTCCGGTCAAGAGTAGGTTATTTCAAATTCTTGTTTATTAACCCAGAAATTATACCAAAAACAATGCCATCAATATTATGCCCTGTTCCTATTCTCTATAGGAGAAATAAACTCCTCTTTCTTTGAAAATAAAAAATCTAATCTGCTGAAATTAAATGATAGGTTTTGTACCATGGTGGTGGTATCAAGGTGTGAAACATACATTGACAACATCGGTCAGTATACCTGTCCCCCAGCATTGTAATTATTTGCTCATTGCCTGTCTTTCCTGTGAGACTGTCAGCTTCTCAAGGGCAGGGACAAGGCCTGTTTGAGAACTCTCTGGCACATGATAGGCATTTCAATATATATGTGTTAAATGTATCATTGGTTCATCAGCTGTATTAAGTGGGAGCCAATCTTACTTATTTAACTGTTATTAAGCACCTACTTGGGATAAAGCTGTAGGTTGGATACTTTGGGTATATAAAGATGAGTAAAGTTTGTTCTCTGCCTTTAAAGAGTTTATACAACTGTCAATCGCTATAGCAGGATGTCCTTGTCAAGTTCCTATCCCCTTGACCACCCCGTTCCCCTTCACAGGTGAGAAGTCCCCTAGAAGCTATAGCTTCCAGCATTTTTTGACCTGAGGGCATTCTATAGCTTTAGAGCAGCTCAGTGAGTGCCAGAGACTCAACAGTCTCCAGACAACTCAGCACCCATGAAGGTGGCAGCTCTTTGCTCTTCAGTAGGACACTGAGCATGTTACACTCAGACTCTCAGAGCATTCCCAACGGGGCTGAGCCCTCTTTGCTCACAGCAGGAATCTGCTCATTGAAGCACTCTTTTTTGACTTTTTCTCTGTTCTTGGTCTCACTTCCTACTCCTTCACAGTGTTTCCTGGGATCTCCTCCTGAATAAATTCTCCTACTCAAATCCTTTACTCAGGATCTGCTTTTGAGAGCATCATTAGAACTGAGCAGGTTAAGACAGGCTATGAGAATGCAGGGGAGGAGGGGATTCATTCTAGCTGGAGAAGACTTGACATTATTTGAATTGGGTCTGGGTGGGTGCAGTGAGTGCATGTGTAAGGAGAGATGCTTCAGGCACAGAGAAACTGAAGCACAAAGAGTGCTCAAGGAACTGTAAGCAATTAGGCCTGGCAGGAATGAGGGTAAAGGGGCATCTCAGACTCTCCTGAAAGGTACTCCGGAGCCCCTCACATCCCTGCAAGGAGCCAGGCCTCTCCTGCTCCTTTCATCCTAAACTTCAGCTCAAGTTACTCACCCTTCTTATATTGGTACTTTGAAATGTCCAGATAGTCTCCTTTTGCTAGGAAAACCTAAATATAGAAAAGGACACGGCTACTATACGTAAGCTGTGAGAGCAGCCGTAAGTAATTACTGACCAAGCCACTGTCTTTTTAAGCATGGTTCTTTCTTCCTGTCTCTAGATTTTAATTCACATTTTCTGATTTCCCTTGACATACTCTGCATTCCTGTTTTGCTATTTCTAAGAGCTTATAGTCTAAATGTAGTCTCCACAACTCAATCTAGACAAGAAACTTCCCTGCCTTATGTTAGACAATAATCTTTAATTTTATAAAAAAAGGAATAGTGTGTCATGGGATCAAAGAAAATGACCCAAGTTCACTCTGCATTGGAGTCCACTCTATCATCCACAAGCAAGTATGATGCATATACATAGTTTTACCCATTCTCTCTCCCCTTATCCTGAAAATGATTTCCCTCCCCTGAACTGTTCTGACAAAGTCATTTCCTCTCCAGTATGACTCAATTATAGATTCTCGCTATGATCAACAACTGCTAAATTGGTTGTAAACCCCAGAATGGGAGCTGAAAAACCAAAAACTAGAGGTGTGGCAGGAGGACGGGAGTGGAATAATTTGGTCATTTTCCCAGCAGAGGAAAGCTGGTTTAGGAAAGACGAAATGAGTACTTCTGGAATAGGTATACAATATTGGAAAATAACAGAGAAATTAAAGAAGTTATTAAAGCTCACAAGAGGATTTGGTGAGAGAACACTACTCATTTCAGCACAGCATGAGCCAGTTTGCATTATTATGTTTTGCTCTATACTTAGCCTTGGAGAAAGCCACAAATTACAATGGTTAAATAAAGCTTTAGAAAATGGAAAATAGCAACATTGCAAGTACAGAACGCTACAGGGGTAGAGCACCCTCTGAACTGGGGTGGCAGTAGTGAACTTCTGAAATCCCTCCCTCGTTCTGCCACCCCCAGGAATTTCAGCCATGTCCTTTATAAATCCCCATTACTGTAATATTGTTTGTGTAATAAATATGGCTTTGTTTAGTTTTTAAACTGGGAGTTTCTACCA
Organism: Saimiri boliviensis; assembly: GCF_048565385.1. NCBI lineage: Eukaryota > Metazoa > Chordata > Mammalia > Primates > Cebidae > Saimiri > Saimiri boliviensis. The sequence goes on from NC_133457.1 coordinate 14,210,265, forward strand.
AAGGCTGGGAGAGTAAGAAAGCTTCTGGGGTACCTGCAGGTTGAGTATTTTAGGAAGAGATTAATTTGAGATATACCTGGATCTAGAAGGGAATGATGATGTTGATATTTATTGAGCTCTTCGTATGTCTGAGGCATTGCTCTGTAGGTATATTACATGTCAACTAACATAGCCTTATGAGATAGTACTGTTCCTAGCCCATTTTACATACAAGGAGACTAGAGCGCACAAAGGCTACGTAACAGGCCCAAGGTCACATGGCTTGTGAGTGACAGAACCAGGATTTGGTCTGGTTCTAGAGCCTGTCTTCTTAATGACCATGCTGCAATGCCTCAGAGACGTAAATATTTGTGTACTAAATATTTTTGACCTCCAAATTCATATGTTGAAACCCGATTCCTCAATGTGATAGTATTTAAGATGTAGCCTTTGGTCAATCGGTTTATATGAGGCCACAAAGGCAGAGTCCCCATGATAGAATTAGTGCCCCTATAAAAACAGGAAAAAAACCAGAGCACACTCCCCACCCCCACAATGGAGGACAACCACCTGCAAATAGGGAGGAGGGCCCTCACGAGGTACTGAATCTGTCTGCACCCTGATCTTAGACTTCCAGCCACCAGAACTGTGAGAAATAAGTATCTGTTGTATGAACTACCCACTCTATGGTATTCTGTTACAGGTAGCCTGAGCAGATTGAAACAGACCACCAAGCTGTTATTATACAATTAAGCTTTTACCCAGGAATTCTAGGAAGAGGCGTTTTTAGCTCCGATCCAGGAATTTATTTCAGGTGCTTCTCTGCTACTTTGCTTCCTGCAGGATGGGGCTGAGTCACAGAGCCCACTTGGCCCAATGGGGATGGAGAATTAATTCAAGGCCAAGAGCCAGACTTCAACGGGAAGCTGAGTAAACTGAAAGTTGGTAACTTTGAGATCATTGGTGGGCCAGCCTATTTGGGTAGAGTGTGTTTCTAAGTGAAACAGCACTTAAGAGCTAAACTTGTAGCAATTTGAATCTGGACAGGAGCGTGGAATGAGGAGGAGGGATGAGCCAGTGGTACTAAGAAGCCCCCTCTTGCCTCATTCCAAGAGAGATGGTACACACAAAGATCTATGTATATATAAGGAGATTTTTATTGAAGTGGCTCAGCGTGTCCCTCTCAGATTTTCAGTCCCAGTCCCAACTGGGTTTAACTCCAACTCAGTTTTTTTTTAGATTGAGTGCATATTTAGAGGTATAAATGTAGCACAATTTACTCACCTCTTTCTCATTGAAAGACATTCATTTTATTACTAAATTTTTGCCCAAAGAACAATGCTATCATATTATCTCAATGCACATATGTTCTTAAGTATGGATAATTTTACTTCTAGGGAATAGATTCCAAGAAGTGGGGCTTTTAGGAGGAAGAATATTTTTAATTTGAAAGGTATTTTCAGGTTTGCTGTCTAAATAGGTTCTAGCAAATCATCCTCCCTAGCTACTGCAGGGCATACTTGCCTTTCTTCTTGAAGCATCCTGTCCAAGTTTAGGGTATTATTCTCAAGGAGATGCTAGAGACTCACTTCACCAACATCCCTTGCAGCTCGAGTGTGGACATGTGACCTAGGTCCTGCTCTTCGGACACCACAAAACTTCACTCTAAAGAATCCAACCTGGTGAGCAGACTGGAGATAATTCCAGCTTTCAGACACAGTGGTGGCAGTCATCCCTTGCTCTGGAAACTCTGCTGTTCTAATACAGGGATATCTTGTCAACCTTGTCAACACCTTAGCAGTAAGAATTTATTGAACTTCTTTTATACGCATTCACTTCTATCTGTCCCATTGCCTCTACCTGAGTTGTGGGCCACCATGTCCTCTTGATGAGACAACAGTAACAAACTTCCAACTGATCTAACAGCCCCTAGAATCCATTCTCCACCTTGCAGCCTAATGGTCTTTCTAAAACTCAAATCTGAAAAGCCAGCCCCTTGCTTTTAAAACCTTTCATTTTTTTTTCCCCTCTGCCTCCAGCCTCCTTAGGCTGACCCACAAAACCCCCCAAAAGTTGACCTTTGCTTTCCTCCCTAAGCACATCTCTTTCCTCCCTTCACATTCTACTGTCTGGTCATACTGCATATTTTTTCAGTTCCTGGATCGTTCCATGCTCTTTCTCACCTGTGCTTTTGCAAACACTGCCCTATCCTCTACTTTTTCTCCTTCTACTTTGCTTGCCTAACTTCTTTTTCCTGATTGTCGACTAAGAGATTACTTCTCTGACTATACAATACTAAAATAGGTGTCTCTTTGCTTGGTTACCAGAGGACCCCATAGTACCCCATAGTTCTACTTATCTCTGCTTTCCACTAAGCTCCTTGAAAGCAGGAATGATGCCTGTTTTCTTCCTTGTTGCACACTCCATGTCTAGAGTACTGCTTCATGCGTAGATGGTAATACATAAAAATTTGATGAATTAATAAATAGTTAAAACAGATACTATTGTCACTGATTTACTCATTGGGAAATTGAGGTTTTGTTAGTCCTGGATCTGGAACTAGAACACAGACCTTCTGATTCCTGATATATTTTCAGCTATTCCTCATTGCCACCTTCAAATATAATTCAACACTCTCTTAAGCTTAATAAACACTATTATGACAGGCAAACATTCTGCAAGGCAGGTTTCTCAACCTTGGCACTACTGACATCCTGGGATGAGTAATTCTTTGCTGTATAGGGCTGCAGTGCATTGAAAGATATTTAACATCATTCCTGACCTCTATCCAGTAGATGCTAATAGTACTTTCCTCACTCCAGTTGTCTCTAGACATTGCAAAATGCTGAGGGGCAAAATAGCCTCCCAATATGAAAGAGTACTCTGAGGATACCAGGTACCATTTAATACATCTCTATAACTTTGGGTTGAGAATATAAGTCTCAGCATAGACATATTCCAGGTGGAAAGATGAAAGACAAAGACATAAGTAAATATTGACCCTGAGTCTTATAAACCACAGGTCTTAACCTCACTGAACCTCAGTTTTCTCATTTGTAAAAGAGAGACAGTAACACCCAAAATTGTGTGGAGGATTAGAGATAATGTATGTAAAGTACTCGATAAGTTTGTTGATGAAAAAAAGTCAAACTCGGTAAAATATTTGAAGAGATTTATTCTAAGCCAAATATGAGTGACGATGGCCCAGGGCACATGTTTTGGGATTGTGCCTTGGGCCATGGTCACTCATATTTGGCTCAGAATAAATTTCTTTCAATATTTTACAGAGTTTGACTTTTTTGGTCAACATTAATAGACAGACATAACCAAAAATAAACATCTAAGGTTCCCAACAGACTGAATGGGCCTCCTTCTTGGCCAAGGGAGTCCCAAAGAAACCTGAAAAGCTAGTTCAGACCATGAAGGTAAGGGAGGTATGTTATAACCCCCTTCCTTTGGAGTTCAGGAACAACGGACCAGCCAATATTAAAATAGAGATCATAAGACTGACAGGCAGCACAGACTCTCTGCAACAAAACCAAATTCCCACTGACTCAGGTAGAGCATCACATCACAGATAGCAGGCCCTGAAAGAAATCAAAGTATTTTACCCCAAAATATATTTCATTGACATATTTTGAAATGGTCCTTAAAGCTGTCTCTTGAGAGAGTAATTTGCATTCTGTAGAGAATCTCTTTCCCTTTCTAGGTCTTTTCCTGATCCAGGAGACATTTGCCTGAGATTCTGATACTTTTAAGGTTTGAAAAGAGACATCTGCCATCTATTCTCTCTGCCACCTGTTATTCAGAGGCTTCATAGCCAGAACTCTGGCTTCCACAACCCCCGTTCCCCTGATCTTAACTTAAGCATTTCTTTCTGCTGACCAACCATTTAGGCAAAGCGAAACTCTTTCAACAAATTGCCAATCAGAAAAATCTTTGAATCCACCAGTGACCTGTAAGCACCACCTTCCCTCTCCACATTTGAGATGTCCCACTTTTCCAGGCTGAGCCAGTGTATACCTTATATGTATCTTATATGTATTGATTTATTGATTTATGTTTTCAGCTGTAATTTCTGTCTCCCTAAAATGTATAAAACCAAGCTGTAACCCAACCACCTTGGAAATATGGTCTCAAGACCTCTTGGTACTATGCCCTGCATCATGGTCACTCAGATTTGGCTCAGAATAAACCTCTTTAAATATTAGAGTTTGGCTTTTTGTTTTTTTTTTTTTTTTAAATCAGCAAGTTACATTATCTAAACAACTGCTTTCTTCTGGCCAGTATCTAATGGGTTAACTCAGCAAAGCATGCATAAAGAAAAACACAACTGAAGAGAGGGGCTGGGTATTGGATATTCAGGGTAAAATGGTATGGGTTATATGAGACAAGGCTTTGGCATTCTAGGAGACAAAGACAAATAAAAATCCCCATATTCAGTAATGGAAACAAGTACTACTGTTTGAACTGACAACCTTATAGGCATGTAATCTCTTATTTATTCTCTCCTAATTTCATGGTTTTAGGGAGAAAAGAAAAGGGCAAAGTAATGCTTAAGGATCAGTTGCTATTTTTTAAATAGGATTACACACCCAAAACTGGGGAGGGGAGGTGTTTCAAGATCTATCAATAATGGGAGCAAGTGAATTGGCAATTGCTCTCCCTCTCCCTCTCCATGATGAATTTTAATGCAACTTTCATTTAGTGATTGACATATTGTATTTGTGCTCAAGATTACTTCAATTTCCTTTTTCTTTCTTTTTTTGTTTTTTTTTTGTTTGTTTGTTTTTTTGAGATGGAGTTTCGCTCTGTTGCCTAGCCTGGAGTGCAGTGGCGTGATCTCGGTGACCTCCTCCTTCCAGGTTCAAGCAATTCTTATGCCTCAGCCTCTCAAGCAGTTGGAATTACAGGCATGTGCCACCACATCTGGCTAATTTTTGTACTTTTAGTAGAGACGGGGTTTCCCCACGTTGCCCAGGTTGGTCTCGAACTCCTGGCCTCAACTGATCCACCCACCTCAACCTCCCAAAGTGCTGGGATTGCAGGTGTGAGTCACCGCACCTGACCAAATTACTTCAATTTTCAATAGCAAGTCTAAAAATATATTTTCCTTCTAAACATCTACCATCTTTGCTGACTTCCTACATTGACATAACAATGGTGCTCCAGAAAAATGCTTCCTAGGGAATTCCCCGCAGTCTAGCCTGTGGTTTCAAAGGATTAAACTAAAAGGACAATGGCATCTCCTAGCTAGAAGGAGTAGAATTTACCAGTACTGAATCCTCTAGCTCCACAGAGCTTCTGCTTCTTCTTCCTTTCCTTCCTTTCCTCCCTCCCTCTTCTTTTCTCCTCTCTCCTTTCCCTACCTGGGACTTCAGAAACTGCTTTCACTCCTTCAACCCCAGGAAGATACTCCAACATGCAATCTTTGCCACAGAGCTAGGTCCTCTTACTTAGGTCTAAAGATATCTACCTCTTGAACCCTCAACTTGAAAATGTAGGAGAAAAAAATCAACCAAAAGACTTAAAATGTCAACTACTAATAGTAGCTCAAACCTGAAAACATTCCAGTGTTCATCACAGTAGAATGAATGAATTCTAGTAAAGTCATACAGCAAAATATTATATAGCAATGACAAGGACAAACCTGTAATTGCATGCAAAAACGTGGATAAATCCACTGTTAACTAAAGAGGACAGATACAAGAGTGCATCTGGTACACAACAATGAAGTTAAAAAGTAGCAAAACTAATCTCTGACATTAGACATCAGCCAAGAGAAAGTCAGCCTAGTGACAGCCTTTGTGTCAAGGGGTGATGTGAGGAGGGTCTCTGGGTCTCTGAGGAGGGTCTCTGATTGTGTTGTTTCTTGCTCTGGGTGCTGGTTACAAGAGTGTGTTTCATTTTATGAAAATTCGCCAAGCTCTTCACTTTTGATTTGTGTATTTTGTTTTCATATGCAGAATATACTTCACTCAAAAGTTCACTTAAAAAACAAAACAAGGCCAGGCATAGTGGCTCATGCCTGTAATCCCAGCACTTTGGGAGGCTGAGGCAGGTGGATCATCTGAGGTCAGGAGTTCAAGACCAGCCGGGCCAACATGGCGAAACCCCGTCTCTACTAAAAAACTACAAAAAATTAGCTGGGCATGGTGATGGGCGTCTGTGATCCCAGCAACTTCAGAGGCTGAGGCAGGAGAATTGCTTAAACTCGGGAGGCGGAGGTTGCAGTGAGCCAAGATCACGCCACTTTACTCAAGCCTGGGCAGCAGAGAGAGACTTCATCTCACAAACAAACAACTACCACCAACTACAAAAAACTCACAAAAAAAACCCAAAACCAAAAATTTTCCAAACTCTTTAATTTCTTCGAAAATTCTCTTTTTTTTACTTTAGGCTTCTCTCTCCTAGGAAGATATAATAAAATTGCTATAAGCTTTAGTAATGCTATTCAGGAACTAGAAGAAGAGCTAAAAGATACAAGGTTTAAGTCTCATTTAATTTTCTATTAATTGCTGTGAACTGTGTGTTAAACATAGAATGCAACTGCTTAACTAACTGTCTACGTCCCTCCAAAATTCCTGTGTGGAAATCCTAACTCCCAAGGTGATGATATGAGGAAGTGGGCCCTTTGGGAGGTGATCAGGTCACAAAAGTGGGGCCCTCATGTATGGGATTAGTGCCCTTATAAAAGAGCCCGGAGTGATCCTCATCCTTTAAGCCATGAGAGGTTGCAGGCTGACTGTGAGGGAGCAGCTCTCACCAGACACCAAAATTTCCCGTGCCTTGACTTTACATTTCCTAGTGTCCAAAGCTATGGGAAATAAATTTCTGTCTATCAGATACCTGGTTTACGGTATGTTGTTATAAAAGCCCAAATGAGCTAATCCATCACAGGATACCACAGGGAGGGAGTCTGGTGCATCTACTCCAATTCCTCTCTTCTCCATATGCAATGAGGCCTCGAGAAATTAAGTGGCTTACTCAGGGGCACGTGTTCTTGAGTAATAAAGTCGCCATTAAAGAAATACATCTCAAAATGAAAGCGGCAACAGCAGTCTGTGTCCCCAAAAAGTCACATGATTTCTCCTACTTAAAAATAAAAATAATGTTGAGAGGGAGAAGGGACTGGGTCAATCGTTACGTAAATGCGGAATTTTAACTTATTGACTCAATTTGTATAACAGACAGTGTTCTCATTTGGTCATTGTGACCTCTAAACAAATTTCCCTTCTAAAAGGCACTTACAAGACAGTTAGTTTCTCCTTGGGACTTGGCCCCTCAATCCTGATGGTCTGAAACACAAAGGTGTGTAATTGTGCTATTGCCCGCCAACTGCCAGCAGGAGCTTTGCTTCACTGCTTTATGTCTTCTCTTTGGGACTCAGGCTGAAGGAGAAGCTGCTCTCTGGACCACAGCTGGTTGCCATGGCAGTGGGAAAACAGCCATGTACACACTGGCTCTTAAACCTGTCTGGAAGCGCCGCACATCACTTCCGTGTACACCTCTCTCTCAGAGCAAGTCCTGTGACCACTTCCAGCCTCCTGCGGGCAGAGAGGTGCAATCCTACCACAGCATGAGGAGTATTGGGGAACAGCCCTGACAAGAATCTCAAGGAACTGAAATTGTCCCCCGTGGAGTCCTCTATTTCCTCGTGAGTTTTATCATGATTCACTGTGAGCTACACTTTTTAAAAGATATGCTAGAACAAAGACAAACTCTGTAGAAAGTAAAGCAGAGACATAAAAGGCAGCATTGGCAGGTGTAAACTAAAGCTCTTTCAACTATAATTGAAAGGATTTTTATGAAAGGCACAAAGTGGTTTCATTTGTCTTTCTGCAAATAGCATAGTGGGCTGAATGATCAATATTGCTTTAGAGTGCCCAGGAACTGTTTCAGTTTTGACCAAAGGCAACTAAATAAATAAATAGTCCTTCTGGGCTTTTATATTGAACCCTTTAAGTGAAGGCAGCTTACATGGCTATGAACACTGCATGTCCCGTGTGGTCACTGTAAGCCAGGCGTCCCCAAACTACAGCCCGCGGGCCGCATGCGGCCCCCTGAGGCCATTTATCTGGGTCCCCGTCGCACTTCAGGAAGGGGCACCTCTTTCATTGGTGGTCAGTGAGAGGAGCACAGTATGTGGCGGCCCTCCAGCGGTCTGAGGGACAGTGAACTGGCCCCCTGTGTAAAAAGTTTGGGGACGCCTGCTGTAAGCTTTACATATCAATCAGGAGAGAGTGCTTTTAAATAGGGAGGCAAAAAAATCCATTTGTTAGGGCTATAATCTCTAATGTGAAATTTTAAAAAAGAGAATTTGACAGGTAATCATTTGTTTTACATGACTTTCTCCCTTTATTTTCTCTGCACGCAAGTCTAACCATAAAATCATCAATACTGACAAATTAAAGGGAGAACATGTCAGGCCTCACTTTTTCTGTACTGGCTTTCAAGAGTATTGTCTTTGGTAAGTAGCAAAGAAAAAAAAATCAAATTAAGACATACATTTAAATGGACTGGTCAAAAGCAGGACTGGAATAAAAGCAGCTGTCTATTGAAACACACAGCCACAACTTGACTAGTTAGTGAGTGCCAATGCTACCACAGGGGATGGTGTGAGGAGTGGTGGCGGTCAGAAAGGCAAAGGGAAGAGAAAAAGCGTGAGTCAAGGTCTTGGGCTGGAGCACAGGTAGCCCAGATACATGAGTTCACTACAGGAGAAAAATTACTCTGACACCCTCTAAAGGAACTTTATCCCTCCAAACTAATATTTGCTTGCTTGTCATGATCCCCAGTAGGACTCCTCTGTTAAAGTAACCACATCTATTTATGACACATTTAGTCCTCCTTGAACCGGATGTCAACCTCGTTCCCCTAAGAGCTGTCTAGTTAGAGACAAAAGTCTTGTCTTCTGACCTGACTTGGGCCTCCAACAGAGATCTCTATGCTTGCATTCATTACCTCGGTGTCTGAGCTTGGCACTTATGGATGCTTGATAAGTATTTGATGAATTAAAAATGTGAGCAGGATTGGGAAATAGGGCAAATAACAGTCATACATTCTATTCTATTCATCTACAACAAATTGTTCATTCTTTGTCCGGCACCAGAGCCGTTTTAGGCACCTTTCACAATTGCCAAAGTTTCATTCTGTCCTTGCTGGGATTACTTCCATGTTGTGAGCCTTCCTTGGCATTTCACCCTTAACTCTTACACAGGAACTCAAAGTACCTTTGTTAACATTTATTTATGCTACAAGGTAGCTGGATTAAAAATGTCAACACTCCCATGACACAGAAGGAAGATCAAAGATACCAGTAAAATTTCACATGGAGGAAATATGGAGGTAGATTAGAAACCCCCTTAGTACTGTGGCATTGATGCATTGATCATACTATTGAATGGTAAAGAGCAAGGTACCTTATTTTATAAATGCCATCAGCAGCATAAAATCACCCATGTACAAATATGTGACCTTTCACGTGAATTTGACAGTGATTATAAGTTGAAACGATAATAACTCTAGATCTCAGTGACTATACTCATCTTCAAACACTTAGCTAAATCTGGAACAGGTGAACATCTGAAATTTGAAGCTGTATGCCTGTAGGTTAATATTTTTATATCAACAAGAATATAAGAAAACACACATTAACTTTTAAAAATAGCTTTTAAATACTCTAAGCTTTAGTGCACACTTTTTTTTCCAAAGCATGCATGAGAGATACCATAACCTAACATTAACATCTCGCATTTATAACTTTCCTTGTAAATTTATTATGAGAACACTACTTGGAAAACAGTATTTTCAAAATGTATTCTATTTGCTATAATACTGCCCTTGTCCCTTTGGTCTCTGAACAAGTGCACATCTTTATATTCCTCTTAACTGGATTGATAGTAGATACATAAGACAAGTTATAATTTTTGAGACTGTAACCAAACACAAGCTCAGCTGATCACTGTTTACAAACCCAAATGAACAAGGACGAGATGCAGGGAAAGGAAAGTGACTTTATTCCAAAACCCAGCCGTTGGGGAAATGGCCAGACTCATTCCTTAAAGGAAACATTTCAAACTTTAGGCTGGGGAGAGAGGCTTTAAAAAAGAACTTGGAGAGAGAGGTATGCGGGCATGGTGCTGGGTGTGAGGTCTGGGTGCCTTGTTCTGGTGGCCGTCTTGAGTCACGGTCCACCTGGAGCATGTACTGTTGTCATCTCAGCAGTGGCTGGGCTGTAGACTAACCACCTCGAGATCACCTCTGAAATTTCACAGCTAGCTCTTCATGCCTGGTTTGTCCCAAGATTACCTCTGAATCTTTGCAACAAACTTGCAGTTAGATAAATGGGCACGGTGTAAGAGTGTATGGTGGGAGAGGGAGATATAAGAAGTGTCAAAGTACACTTCAAGGACGTATTTTAAGACTAAGAAGGAAAACAAGAACTTTCTGCAGTTACCTCAAGGTTGCATCTTGAGACTAGGAGAAAACAGAAAAGGGAGAGAAAAGTTTGAAAAATGTGTTTTGAAGCTAAACTGGTCAGTTACAAGATGGAGACACAGCCTAGCAATAGGGCCAAAACTAAATTGCTGTTACCCTTAAACTTTCCATTTCAAAATGATTTCTCAAAGGTCTACACAGTGGTTCTCACCTTGGCTATATGTTAGAATAGCCTATGAAGCTTTTTAAAATGCTAACACACAGACCCCATGGGAAACATCTATAGTCATTGGAGGGTGGAGCCCAGGCATTCGCTTTGTTAAAACTCCCATGTGGTTCTAATTCAGCCTAGGCTGAGAACCCACCAGACTACAACCACAGGAACTGAGTAGCAGGTGATGCCTCTTAAACAACTAACCTTCTTTATTTAGGAGTTCCAAGTATCTGCTAGCCAGGAAGTAATAGCATAGTTACTATTTCTCAAACTTCTCATTTTCCTATGACCTTCAAAATTTTTGCCACACTTTTGTATCATGTTCTACTATGTAACATTTTTCAATAAAGTAACTTGTATTGTAAAACTGAAATACAAGTAATAAAAAATAAAATTTCTTTTTACAACTGTGAATAGAAATTAGTATCATTTGCCATCAAGAGAAGGCAACTGAAAAAACAACAGCAAAATACCCAAACACACCTTGCATTATTTAAATCCAGTTGACTTGCCCACTGTTTCTTGCCCAAAGGCATCCAACAAGAGGCCTGTTCTCTTTTTATTGACAAGGCAATGGAGAGAGATTCTTGTTTTTAACCACCCATCACTCATCACCCTTGCCATGGGCCCAAGCCTAAGGCCTTAAGCTACTGTTAGTCATTGAAACTGTCCAGGAAAGGCCATGTGAGTTGATATGTGCTGATGAAACATGAAGAGGAAGTTTTCTGGTAACTTTTAGGAAAAGAAGGCTTTTTTCTCTTTTGAGAATAGAATGTATCTTTTCCTCTGGATGTTAACTGGGGCCAATGTTGAGTATGAGTGCAAAGCCTGGAGTTGCCACAGCCATTTGGAAGAGTTACTTCTAGCCCAAGAGTGAGGCCAGTATCTTAGAGGCTCCAGAGCCAGCTGAGATAACCAACCTGAGCAGCCCCTCCACCCTCTAGGCTATTTTATTTATTTAGGGCATTTTGAGTTACGTTTTCTGTTGTTAGCAATCAGTCACATCCTAATACAAGGAGAGCAATAAGCATTCAAAGACATACTAGAGCAGGCGTCCCCAAATTGTGGCCCGGGCCGCATGAGGCCCCCTGAGGCCATTTATCCGGCCCCCCGCCGCACTTCAGGAAGGGGCACCTCTTTCATTGGTGGTCAGTGAGAGGAGCACAGTATGTGGTGACCCTCCAATGGTCTGAGGGACAGTGAACTGGCCCCCCGTGTAAAAAGTTTGGGGATGCCTGTACTAGAGCCTAACAGAGACTTTCTTTTTAACATACTTAGGAGGATGGAAAGAGAACTGGAAAGGAAGTAAGATCCTTATTGATTCAAGGTCATTTAATGCCATGTCTACCTATCAAATAAAATCATTTTGTGGGCATACATCCCCTACTTAGGAAATATTTGTCTTAGGTTGGGAGAGATGATGGCTTCACAGAAACAGTGCTGCGGTAGACTACGAGGGGCTAATGTTTGCTTCTTGGTAACTTTCCTTAACAAGAAACTCCAAAAGAATCTTTGAAAATGAGGGCAGGGGATGGGGGGGAATAAATTATTCAAACAGGTGTCTATGCCTCTGGCATTAAGCATGAAGTTGTCTGAGCATATTCTATATCCTTTGGAACTCAAACTATGACCAATGACCTAGCAGTGTCCATGGTGTCACCTCGGAGCTTACTGATGCGTAGAGTCTCACGCCCCCCACCCAGATCTACAGAATCAGAATCTGCTTATCAGTAAGATGCCCCTTTAATTTGTATGCACATTAAATTTTAAGAGGCACTGTTCTAGGATGCATGTCACCAGCTGAGGGCTGCTTAGACCATAAATAGCTGTTGTGTACAGAGTCTGGCTTCAGAGAGACCTGCTTCGAACCATGAATACCAGCTCTGTGCTCCCAGCCTGAGACTGTCTGCTTCATTTCCCTTGCGTTTCCTCTACAACTGATAGGTCAGCTGCACAAAAGAATCAGTTTCTGAGAATTTCTTGGGGTTTTACTTGATACTAATATATCTCAGTCCATTGTGAACATCCTCATCTCATAGTTGTGGAAGTCATAGATACTGGGCCAGATGAAAAACTTTGGGCTTCTTTTCTTTGTTATTAAGTTTTCTATATCCTATATTCTATATATATATAGATTCATTCATTAACTCAAAACAGATTAAATTCCTTTGTGTCCCATGTAAACCACACCTTTTTAGATATTTTATCAAAGTTATGATGATCAGCAATTCTCTGAGGTCTTTTATAATCAGTGCTTTCTGGGCTGCCCTGAAGGAATGTTCAATCAGGAGTTCTCCTGACTCTTTGAAGCTCTAGAAATTCATTTTTTCTTAGTATTACAGTTAATAGTCATGTAAGTTACATACCACTAGCCAGCTAATTGTTAGGCGAATGCAAGCAAAATAAATAAATACAGACAGCAAATCAGAGCTCCTTCCCACTAGCTGGGTCCTCTGTGCTTCGTTTTGCACTTGTCCTTCAGGAACAATCTACATAGGCCCTCAGGGACTTTGAATCTAATGTTCTACATCTGTAGAATGGAGATGACGGTTCCAAAGACTCTGAATATAAAGGAAAGTCCCCAGCACATGCCCAGCATGCAGAGATGCTCAGTGAGGTGTGTGCCTGGCAGTGATGGAAGCAGGGAAATATACAGGGGAGATGAAGTCAAATCTACTTTCTTACCAAAGGGAAATATATCTTTGACTAATGACAGCTAAGGGAGAATTGGAGGAAAGCAACCAGGGTTTAAATGCGGATAGTTTCTGGGAAGGGGCATAGGGCCCAGTGCTCTGGGAAAAGGGGCTTTGTGTCACCTGGGATGGAGTTAAAAGTGCAAGAAGTTTATAGGGTGAGATAAGTGTCAGGGGAGGGCACCTGTGATAAAAGGGGATGACGACAGTTGGGCAGGGAGAGGCTACAACTGCAATGCAAATCTGACTGTCTCTGCCCACCCCGGGAACCCTGGAGCCAAGATGGCCTCTTAGGGGAGTTCTGTGTTGCGCAGAAATGGGTACACCTGAGGATCCTCGCTGTGCTTAATTGTTGGCGGGGTGGGTGGCCTCAGCTCAAAAGCTGAGGAAGAACTTGAAGAGACACACAGCTGGGGCCTGTCAGCTAGTGACATTCTTGCATCTGAATGGCAAGTGACTTTCTTGAAGGGAGATGCAAGATGTAATACTCCATGGCCTGCACAACCTAGGAGAATAAAAATCCCTCAGATAAATTTACAAGGATCCCACAGCAGAAGATACTATTCCCTGGCTTCCCAGGAGAAGCCTGGAAGGGAGCAAGTATTGTGGAAAATCCATACACCTGAATGTCAGAGTAGTGATAGCTGTGGAGATAATTGAAGCAGATGAACCCGCAGCAAGCTTCACAGAATCCTGAACTACCTGGCTGGGTCCAGGGAAACAGCTGAGAGCTTCTGTGCTCCCAGGAGGGGAACAGCCGTGCAGCTAAGGTCAGCAGGCTGGAGAAGCCTTTGGGTTGGGCCAGGAGAAGGCAGAGTGTGTAGACTGGATTGCCTGCGACTGGCAGAAATGGATGAGACAAGAATGGAGTGATTGCCCAAGAACTGGTGGAACAAGGTACACCTCGGGACGTTAGCAAGGCCAGCAGGTAACTTTGGACCAGATTTGCACCCATCTGAGGGCTTCACCTGGAAGAGCTGCAGGGAGGAGCAAGAAGCCTAAATTGATGGAGTGATTACCAAGAACAAACAGAATTTTAAACCAGAGGGACTAATTTATCTTGAAGTGATGAGATTAAGTTTTCTGCTAATGAGGAAAAACAGGGAAGTTGGAGCTAGTTAAATTCAGTTACAGAAAGGAAAGAAATTTACAAACCGCATTTCCCAGTTATGTAGCCTATTAAGTTTCATCTCTGTTACACAAGAAAATGATATCCTTTGATATAATAATTTCATTTTTTGAAATCTAGTTTTGTAAGTGGAAAAAAGCGTCAAAAGATTTTTATTTCCATATTGTTTATAATTGCAAAATGAAATAAATGCCCAGCAAGAGGGGAAGTGTCAGGTAAGTTATAGTACATCCACTTAATGACATATTATACTACTAATTATGATATTGTCATTAAAATGCAATAATATATAAGCATTTTTAAATTAAATTAGGGGAACAAGCAGCAAGAAATATTGTACACTGTTTCTCAAACCTTTTGACCACAACCCATAGTAAATGGTTGTTTCTGCATCTTGACCCAGGACACCCATACATATTTTATTACTGAAACAAAGGTTGCATCAGACAATGCTTGCCTACCCTGGACACGGTACATTTTAGCATTTTATATGCTCTTCCAATTTGTCTTTTTCCATGCTAGTTAGACCTACCACGTAAGTTTCATGACCACAAATGGGCCATGACCCCTCATGGATTGAACATGCGCCCAATGATGGAAAAGAACAATGACAAAAACATAACGTCTAGAAAACATGCTTGGAGAGAATGTGCCAAAATATCAACAGGACTGGAACTCTAGGGGATTCATTCATATTTTTCAATATGTCTCTCAGAAACATGTATGACTGTGTAATGGAAATACTATTACCATACTAATTTTTAAAATGTTTCCAAGGCTTCTCTTTTCCAGGCTAAGTAATCCCAGGCCCTTGCTGTCTGATGAATTCACATCTACCCCCGATAAACTTCTGAGATTAGAGGCAGAGGCAGCAGCTGCAGCCAGAGCTGCAGGAAACCTGTGCTCCTGAGCTACACAGTGCAGCTTTAGCACCTCCTGACTCACCACCCCCCACGTGGCCACTGCTGAATTATGTGCATTTTAATGAGGAGACTGATGTCACTTTCCTTTCTTCCTCCCTCTCCAACACAATTTTATCGAGTGCCTGTTATGTTCCAAACACTTCTAAAAGCTAGGTGTAAAATGAGATTTTTAAAAACCGTGTTTCAATTTTTCTACGAGTACGTATTTCTTTCGCAATCAGACAATAAAAATACATATCACTTTAAAAGCTGATCTTAAGACGTTACTCCTGCCTTCAAGATGTCCACAACCTATGAAAGAAGAAGTCACCTGAACAAATATTTCAGTATGAGGCATACTTTCAGTCCCTTACCCACCTCCTACTCCAGCCAGAAAGTGACTCCTCAAAGTGCCTTTTAATTGACGGGGGGGCCAGGATGTTGTGCTGTATTCGTTCGCAGGACACCGTGAAATTCATCTAACACCTACGTCTGACCCAGGCCTCACTTCTCTATTTCAATCTGCTGGGCAGGGGGAAGAAGGAGGGAGGGAGAGGAGAGAGAAGGAGGAGAACAAAAAAAGGGACAAAGGGAGACAGAATGACATCTAGTCCAGCACTAGATCTATGACAGATAAGGTCTGAGCTTTGGCCATAGACCAAGCACGTCCATCCCGCAGCCCACGGGCCACAGGGGGCCCAGGATGGCTTTGAATGCAGCCCAACACAAAGTCATAAACTTTTCTTAAAACATTATGAGATATTTTTTGCAATTTTATTTTATTTTTTTAGCTCATCAGCTATTGTTAGTGTTAGTGGATTTTATGTGTGCTTTAAGATAATTCTACTTCTTCCAATGTGGCCCAGGGAAGTCAAAAGATTGGACACCCCTGCCATACACGTTTGACTGAGTTTAGTGTGGGGAGCATTGTGAAGTGTTCAGAGCACCTTTTAGCTCTACACCCTTCTGGGTTTCAGTGGTACAACACAAGACTGTTTGGCCCATCAGAGTTTATTTCCTTAATTTCCCAAATGTGTCAGGGATGGCCTGGCTTGTGACCTCCAGGGAAGTGAGAAGCAGCTTCTGTATTTGTCTGGCATCAATCCCTGCAGCCAGATCTTTCTGATTATTTCCAGGTTTTCTCACTTAGCGAATAATGTTCTGGTGGTACCTTCTTCAGTACATTAACTTCTAATTCTGGTATTTCTTCAAAGAGGTTCAAATAAGTAGGAAGACAGCAAGCTAGGTAAATCACTAAAGAAAACTGCCGAATACTCTTATGTCTGTGTGTCAGTGGCTACTGCTCCTGGTGAGTGAGTGATTTATCACCATTGGGTTGAAACAAGTGTCTATTTGCTTTCCAATCATGGGTGGCTTGTCAAATTTTAATATAATGCTAGAGGCTAATACAGTCAGTCAGGGGTATTTTAACTCAGCAATTCCTTGACCTCTTGAACTCATGTCACCTCTGCTGTAATCAGAAAAATGTCCCATCAGCATACTCTTTTAGTAATCCCTCAAACACAGTGGTGGAGGATTCCGACACTCCTAGCCATACTGGATGTCCCAGCTTGTCTCCACTTCAGAATGTGTGTGCATTACAGGACATGGGATTTTGTTTTGTTTTGTTTTTTTGTGATATGGTTTGGCTGTGTCCCCACCCAAATCTCATTTTGAATTGCAGCTCCCATAATTCCCATATGTCATGGGAGGGACCCTGTGGGAGGTAATTGAATCATGGGGGTGGATCTTTCCCATGCTGTTCTCATGACAGTGAATAAGTCTCATGAGAGCTGATGGTTTTATAAAGGGGAGTTGCCCTACACAAACTCCCTCTTGCCTGTAGCCATGTAAGACATACCCTTCTCCTCCTTTGCCTTCTGCCATGATTGTGAGGCCTTGCCAGCCATGTGGAACTGTGAGTCCATTAAACCTCTTTTTCTTTATAAATTACTCAGTCTCAGTTACGTCTTTATTAGCAGTGTGGGAACTGATGAATACACAGAGTCTTGATCCGTTGCCTGGGCTAAAGTGCAGCAGTGCAATCAGAGCTCACTGCAGCCTCAGACTCCTGGGTTCAAGCATATCCTCCTGCCTCAGCTTCCGAAGTAGCTAGGACTACAGGCAGATGCCACCATGCGTGCCTACTTTTTTTAGAAATTGGGGTTTTGCTTTGTTGCCTAGGCTGGTCTCAAGCAATCCTCCTGCCTTTGTCTCCCAAAATGTTGGGATGACAGGAGTAAGCCACCAAACCTGGTCCGTGTACTCTACTGATACTTGCCCCTGCTACTTACTGCACAGGTTAATCAGAGGTGTCTCAGAGTGTTTAGGAGACATGTTTCAGAATTCTGGGAAACACATTTGTTTCCTGTGCCGGTTTTGTTTGCACCTCGTGATAAATGTTCCTTTGGCAGTTTTATAAACAGATTGCTAAAATGTCACCTATCAGAAGTGTGACAAGCTTGCTAGAGAGGACGGCTGGGAGTCGGGTGGGCCAGGCGCAGTGAGTATCTGCCTTGGCCTGAGCTGGTAACCTGATAACATGCAGGTCATCTGTTTGCAGAGTTGGCCCAGTTTGGAAAATTTTGAGATGCCATCCTTCATGCAGACATAAAAATGATACGGCTGATCCTCTGAAAGTCATACATGCTGTTTCTGTGTGCATTTTAATCTTCAAGAATTTGTGAAGCAGCATGAAAGAGAGTACCTCACAGGATGCAAAAGGGTCTTAGAACTGAAAAGCCAGCTGGTCTGTAGTGGGAGCCTGCCCGCCTGCTTGAAGACTATAAGGTCTCTTTTAGGAGAAACAAGCTCTAGTTCACTGATTGAAGCAAACACAGATAAAACTAGGTATTTACCAACCAAAACAACCAGTCTACAGAGCAAGAATGAATTAGGTCATCTTTATAATGTATTCATAATCTCAAAACCTAATGTATTGTGAGGCAAAGAAATATACTATTTGAACTAATGCTCAATTAATGCAGAAATTGGCTGAAACTGGGTTCAGGCCTATCCATGCCACAGAGCACATGGAGTTCATTCTGCTTTACACATCATCACACCATCAGTGGAATTCCATGTAAATTCCAGAGATTCCCAAAAGGCTCATAAACACATCTTAGTTGCTACACGAGACATGTTGGAAATCTGGAAATTAAAGTCTTAATTTGTAAAGTGAGGAAAAATACTAGATGCTTTGGGAAAGGAAAATGGCCAAGACTTCATAGCTAATGGGAATTAGTCCTTCAGGCAGAAAGCCTGTTTCCATTCAGTGGCCCCAAAGGCCTATATGTCCAGCAGGCTGCAGAATGTTGCCAAACAAACTTGCTTTGCATTTGAATGGTTTGGGTAAACCAATTTTTGACCTTTTGAAGCTTACAGATTATAGTCACAACTTTTGCTTGCCTTTGAAATGGAATGACTTAATATGGCCAATACAGTAGCCACTGACCATATTAAGCACTTGAAATGTAGCTAGTTCCAATTGGCATGTACTGCAAGAGTACAGCATATGCTGTATTTCCAAGTCTGAGCACACACACAAAACGTCAAATAGCTCAAAGATTTTTTAGAATTGATTACATGTTGAAATGATAATGCTTTGAATATATTAGGTATACTGTTAAAAATTAATTTCACCTGTTAAAATTAATTTCACATTGTTAAAATTAATTTCTCTTCACTCTTTTTAATGAGTCTTCTAGAAAATTTAAAGTTACATATGTGTCTTCATAATGGACAGTGCTGTGTCAGAGGTTTTATTTCAAGTATAAGAGTCTCCAGCTTCCTTTCCTACATTCCTCCAAAAATTTTTTGGATGAATTCTAAAGTCCTTTTAGAGAGACATCAAGCTTTTCTTTGTTGCCACAACTGGGGACAAACTTTAAAATTCCAGAGATTTTTTTAAATGGGCAATGACTACCCAGTAGCTTTGCACTGGAAGCCAGGCAAGAAATATTGGTCACCAAATATTTGATATGGTTTGGTCCTGTGACCTCCCCGCCCCCCGCCCAGCAAACCTCATCTTGAACTGGAGTTCCCATAATCCCCACAGGTCCTGGGAAAGACCCAGTGGAAGGTAATTGGGGCCGTTACCTCCATGCTGTTCTCATGATAGTGAGTGAGTTCTCACGAGATTTGATTGTTTTATAAGGGGCTTTTCCCCACCTTTTCTCTGCACTTCTCCTTGCTGCTGCCATGTGAAAAAAGACATCATTGCTTCCCCTTCTGCCATGATTGTAATTTTCCTAAGGCCTCCCCAGCCCTGTGGAACTGTCAGTCAATTAAAACTCTTTCCTTTATAAATTACCCAGGCTCACCTTTATTAGTAGAGTGAGAATGAATTAACACAACATTACATTTTTGTTACCAACTGCTTCCTATCTCTACCACCTCCCATCACCCTAACAGTGCACATAATGGAAGTTTAAGCTCCACTGCATAAGCCTGACACTAACATCTCATCTCATTGTCTAAGAGTCAGGTCACATAAATTTTATATTCAAGCAAGGCTGGATTTCTATCAGACAAAAAATACTATGGACAAAAGAAGTGCAGGAATTAGTAAAGGCACCCTGAACCTGAAGGTCATGGAAAGGACAGGAAATCCATCATGCCAATATCTAGTCACTCACTGCCATTTCTCTCTAAGGAGATTGTGTTAGCTCCTAAGATCAGATTCCAAAATTTCTGCCCAGATGAATTCATGTCAGTGCTTTTTATATCAGGCATACAGTCGTTCTTTGGTATCTGGGGGGTAATGGTTCTAGGACCTTCTTCCCCCCACCCCACGACATCCCCTCCCTGTACCAAAATCTATAGATGCTCAAGTTCCTTATATAACATGGTGTAGTATTTACATATAACTTAATGTGTAGCCTCATGTATACTTTAAGTCACCTATAGATTACTTATAATACCTAATATAATGCAAATATTGTATGAACAGTTGTTATACTACATTGGTTTTTAATTTTTTTTCTGTTGTACTGTTATTTTAACTTATTTTTTCCAAATATTTTCAATCTGTGGTTGGTCAAATTGGCAATTGGTTGAATCTGTGGAGGCAGAACACAAAGATATGAAGAGCTGACTCTAATTACCATTAATATTATGTTTCTCTGGCACTGATTCTCTGCAACTTTAGTTTGTTAATACTAAACATTTGCATCATCCCTTACATGTAGCCACACTGAAATGCAGATGACTGGTCTTGGATCCTTTCAAGAGATCAAGTTTTTTTCCCTCTTCTTTCATTATTTGACTGATATATGTAATCACAACATCATAAAAAATTTGAGTTAACATTTTAAAATAATAGCACCACCATCCTAAGATGAATTTTCTCTGTTTACTTTGCCAAGATGAGTTCGTAAGTTACTCAGTTATAATCTGCCTTCCTTCTTTCAAAAACCACCTCCTAAATTACTGGAAAGAACAAAATAAAGGAATACAAACCTCCATTTTAAATAAAACAAGAAGCCTTGGTGATTTTGAAGCACCAAGCATAAAGATAGCAAACAGATGGGAAGGTGGGAAGAGGTTTAACAGAGTGGGTGAGTGTCAAATCTTAGCACCTGTAGAGAGACAGACCAAGGAAGAGCAAGCTGGGTGACCACATAGGACCCGGAAGAAGCTCCAGAATGGGAGGCACACATTATCACTAAAAGCAGAAGTAGAGCATAGGGTTGCAAACATTGCAGTTGAAGACCTGTATAAGCAGTACTTGGACTTCCCGCTACTATCCCCAATAGACTATACCTCTGGTAACCTCACAGTAGACAAAAGAGTCCCTGGAGAGATTGAACTAGAAGGGTGCTGTATTTAGAAATCAAGGCACAGAATTAGCAGAAAATTAAGTGAGTCTGCTAATTGAAAAGCACAACCACAGAAACTTCCAATCATCAGCTCCAGGAAGTCTAAGGAAACTTATAGACCATACTCAGACAGGAGATCAGAGGATTCTCTCTGGAGAAACTGAACTGCTACAGAGAAATTACCCAGAAGGTCTCTGTAAGAAAGCAAGATGGCCACGCAGTTGCCCTACACTAAAGCCCACCAACCAACAAGTTCCACCCAAGCGCACATTATGGCTTAAGCTGAATTACGATATCCAAGGGAGACCAGCCTTTAAGAAAAGCCTCTGGTATAAAACGGAAAGATCAAAATTAAACAGAAAGCCAAAACTTTGAGGAAAAATAGATGATGCAAAAATACCCAAGACTTTAGATGCAGAAAGATAGAATTTAAAAATGGTGAAAAGAAAATTTTATATAAATATATATAAAATCCATAATAATTATATAAGAAATATTTTCAGGACTGAAAGACAGAAGTTTCCAGATTGAAAGGGTCTCAGAAATGCATGAAAAAAGATATGTATCAAGGCACATCATCATAAAATAAGATCTCCAAAACTAAATCAAGGAGTTCAAAATCTTTCAGAGAAAAAGCATGTCACAGAAGTGTTAGAAATCAGAATGGCAGCAAACTTATTAACCTCAACATTTAAAATAAAAGACAATTAAAACGATGAGTTCATGTGGAGAAAACAGAACCCTTGTACACTCTTAATGTAAATTAGTGCAGCTAGTATGGAAAATTTTTATGGCAGTTCCTCAAAAAACTAAATATAGAATTATCATATGATCCAGCAATTCCACTTAAGGCATGAAATGATATTTACTCAAAATATTTGAAATCAGTTTGTCAAGAAGATGTCTGTATTCTCATGTTCATATGGAACTATTCATGATAGCCAAATTACGGAATCAATCTGTGTCCATCAACAGGTAAATGAATAAAGAAAATATGATTTATATATAAAATGGAATATCATTTGGCCTTTAAAATGAAAGGAATTCTCTCATTTGTGACAACATGGATGAACAGGACAACATTATCCTAAGTGAAATAAGCCAGATACAGAAAGATCTCAGTTATATGTGGAATCTATAACAGAAACAGTCAAACTCGTACAAGCAGAGAGTAGCATGGTGGTTACAGAGGCTGGCAGGCGTCCCAAACTTTTTACACAGAGGGCCAGTTCACTGTCCCTCAGACCATTGGAGGGCCGCCACATACTGTGCTCCTCTCACTGACCACCAATGAAAGAGGTGCCCTTTCCTGAAGTGCGGCAGGGGACCGGATAAATGGCCTCAGGGGGCCGCATGCGGCCCGCGGGCCGTAGTTTGGGGATGCCTGGAGAGGGTGGGAGGAATGAAGGGATCATGGTCATAGGATATAATATCTCAGACAGAAGGAATGAGTTTTTATTTTGCGACCTGTTGCACAACATGGTGAATATAGTTAATAATAGTGTATTATGTATTTCAAAATTGCTAAGAGTAAACTTCAAATGTTCTCAACAGAAAAAATAATAAGTATCTGAGGCAATGGATATGTTGATTAGCTTGATTTAATTATTCCACATCATATTCATAAATCATAATATTACTTTGTACCCCATAATATATACAATTATAAATTGTCAATTTATAATAAAATAAAAATATTGTATTCAGAAGTGTTTTATAGACCTAGTAGAGGTATGAGAAGACCTCACCAGTGAGTCAAAAAAAGTGGCAAATAATAACTCTAGCTAAAACAAACATTTGAAAAAGAAAATTGTATATGTGAACTATAATTGAGATTATCTATATCTAATATGTAAGGAAAAATGAATGAGGAGTCTAAGAGAGATAATATCACATTATAAAAATGAGTAAAATCATTATCCTTGATTCCAAGATAAGAAAAGTAATATAAGGTTAGATCCCTTACTGTTCTTTTCCACATTTACTTTCTTTCATGTTTATGAGTTTTAGGTATGAGTAACTAGGCATAACGTGATGTCACTTGCTAAGACAGAGAGCATGAAAAAGAATCAAATATGAAGGATTGGGAAGCACTGGTTTGTGTCTTAATTTTGGATATGTTGCATTTGAGGTGCTTGTTGGACACTGGGCAGGCAGGGGTATATTGTCTATGTGGGTCTGGAGCTCATAAGGAAGGACCAGGCTGGAAACATCTAACTAGGAAGTGTTGTAAAGACAGTGCTGAAGTTACTAGAGAGGAAATACAGTGTGAGAAGAGGGTATGGAAACAATTCTTGAGGAATTATGTTTCATGATTCTCTAGGAAAAGAGAAGGGGACAACATATGTCAAAGGAGATTGAGAATGAGAGGACAGACAGGTAGAAAGAAAAGTCAGAGAGCGTAGCTCATAGAAAGCAGAAGCCCTCCTGACCACTTCTTAATATAAGGTTAAAAATCCTCTATTATCCTTCTTTTCACATTGTGCTTCCCCTCATCTACCAAGATGAAATGAGTATTTACATGGTTGATTGATTCATTTGTTCATTGAACAGTGACAGAACTGTTCTAGGATGCAGATACAGCAGGTATAAGTCAGACAAGGCCTTTGTTTTTATGAAGTTTATCTTCTCGTTGGGGATAACAGTTGGAGGTATTAAGGAAGTAGAGGAAGGACGTGATTAGTATGTCAAATTTTAATAAGTCAATGACAACGAGGACTGAAGAATGTCTACTACATTAAACCACACAGAGCTCATTGGACGCATTGGAGTGGTAGAGACAGAAATGAGATTATAAAGTCCTAAGGAACAAACGATGAGCCAGTTGAGAAAGGAAATGAGACAAATCTCATGGGGAAGGGAGATAGGGCCAGAAGGATAAAATGAGAATAGTGATAAAAAGAGATACAGAGAAAAATCCAGTTTAACATCAGAATGGTGAGCACTTGTTTAACTGGTTGTGAGAATGAGATTGAAAAGGTAGGAGAAAATAAGAGCAGATAATAAGTAGCATAAGGTTTCTTAGAAGACGGATATTGAGAGAAGGACCAGAGCACATATGGGGACCTTTGCCTTTGATGGCAGAAAGGACACTTTATCCATCATAGCAGGGTGGCAGGGATTTGCAGGAAATGATGGATTTTAAGTAGCAATTACAAGAAGAGTGCTTTAAGATACAAAACACAGGCATTCTTTATTCCCTACCATTGACTGGGTGCATTCAGTTATTAAGAGGAGCAATAGGGGAAGAAAGTGAAGGGACAGCAGATGAGAGGGGCTTGTGAAGTCAAAAAGGAGTTGAAACAGGAGTATCCAAGCAAAGACACTGTAAGGAGAGAAGGCTGAGGACCAAAGAAAGGATAATTGAATTCATGAATTTAAAGATCTGTGGGCAGGAATGGGCAAGACGGAGTATAGGGGAAGGTCATTGGGAATGAAGAAGCTCAGAATGTTCATGGCCAAGGAATCAGATGGCCATCCAGCTGATTCTGGTGTTGCCTAGGAGGATGGCAGGAGATGGAGTAGAGAAGAAGGCAGGGCTGCAGTCCCTGACTTGCAGGGCCTCTGTCAAGTCCTGAGGTCCAGGTCCAGTTCACGCTGGAATTTCAGGGAGTAGGTGGATGAGCAGAAAGAACACTCAGGGTGGGAGGCACAGGTTTTATTCAGCAGCAGCTCTCTTAGCAGCTTATTTACACTGTCTACTTTTATCTCAGCTGTTTGCTCCAGCTCTGTGGCTCCTACACCTACCATGTTAAGCCATGTTGAGCTAAGTTGAGCCCCAAGAGCCCCTGTACAGGGTTAGCAGGGCAATTATACCTTTTACAGACAATAGTGGCATAGAGCCAAGTATGAGCTTACACAAACAGGTTATATAACAAGCAGAGGTGTGTGCCTGCTTGCCAAACTCGCTGAGCCATGCAGGCCTAGATATCTGTCTTAGCCTATTCCTTGACCAAAGCATATCCATGTATCTTACAGCCTCACTCATGGGCCCCACCCAGGGGACTGAAAGTGGGAGAGGAATGGATTCATCAATAAAAATCTGGGCCTATGGTCAGAAGAAAGGCTGTGCTGGGAGGTAAACCCCAAATAAATGTTGACTGTGGTCCCTAGTAGATGCACTATATGGGACCAGCCTGCCATAAGATCAGCCCTGGAATTGGGGCCAAGGATTTCTGTTGTTCCCTTCCACCTTTAAGCTCCACAGTTTATAGTTAACATGGCACTCCATAGGTTTACTTTAAAGCCAGAGGCCTAGGTGTTGTGTCAATAGTGGCTTCCATCTTCTGACAAAGCCACATGTCCCAAGCAGTGTTTGGGGCAGGTCAGGCTTATGTTTCCTTAAGCTGCAGGTGGAGGAACACTGCCCTTTTATTTAGAGCAGTGTTTCTCAAAAGTGCTTTAGCATATGCCAGCATCACCTAGGGGGCTTGTTAAATTGCAGAATGCTAGGTCCTAGCCCGAGAATTTCTAATTCACAGGGGCTGGTGTGGGGTCAGAGAATTTGCCTTTCTAACAAGTTTCTAGGTGACGGCGACGCTACTGGTCTGGGGATTGCACTTTGAGGACCACTGATTTAGGGCACAGGGTTCTCAGTTCTGGCAGCACACTGGAATCACCTGGGGAGTTTAAAAACCCACTTGGTCGGGGGGAAAGACCTGAATATCAGGAATTTTCAAAGCTTCCCTGGTGATTGTAAATGCATGAGAGTTGAGAGACCCTGATTTAGAGTATGAGCCCTACTTGAAAAAAGGACATGAGATGATTTCTTTCTCTTTTCAAGCAGCAGTGGATATTCACTTAATCTGTTTGGACATTCAGTTTCCAAGAGATAGTTCATTATGTATGTTACGTCTACTACATCCCTGATATATTCCCTTATTTGACTTTGTGGACTTTTTTCTCAGATCATCATAGTCTGTGCTTTCCAATCCAGAGGGAAACTGTGGCATTCGTTTATCTGAAAAGACCCAGTTAGATGGATCTGCAATTTAAAGGGAGATTTGGAAATGTGGCATAATTCATTTCATTAATGGAAGTGGCATGGCTCATTAGACCCCACCAGTAAGTTTCTACTTGAAAAACTTTACAACTTCCTGGTCAGCCCTGGGGGCCTTTGCATACTCAAAAAACACATTTCACTTTGTAGGAGCTTATAATTTGGAATTTGTGGTACATTCTTCTAGGTCGTCTGCTTAACAAACTAGTAGCAACCAGGACGAAAGTGCTTTTGCACTCAGGAAGTCATCTTTTATTTCTTATTCTTGGTTGATTTATACTTAGCTAATTATTGCTCTACTCTTGGCCAGTTATAGTTTCTTCTCTAGGTTCCATGATTCTGGGAGTTTGTAGTTGTTGCCAGGTTATAATGAAATCCTTCTGGCATTCCTATATCAAATTACATTAATCAAGTTTAAAGAACTCTCCTCAGATTCTGCAACATTAAAAAAAAACCAAAACAACAATAATAACAATATGCATTGTGACATAATCAAACCTATTTGGGGTACTGTTTAAGAGTATAAATATTGGAGTCTGAATACCAGAATACAATCCCTATTTAAAACACTCTACTTTTTGGGCAAATTACATAATTTCTCTGAGTTTTAATTTCTTCACCTGTAAACTGGGCATTTTAAATCACCTGGCTTAACTACCTCACAGGTTGTATCAAAAAACACAAAGTGTGTGTTTTCTTTCTGTAAACTGTTAAATAAAATACAAAAGTTATTTCTACCATAGTGCTTGCAGAAAGTAAAATTCCAGAAAATAGACTTTTAGGAATCATTGGGGCTTCAGCACAAATATACTTTTAAATTTCAATTAGAATGGAAACAAACATACTTTTCTTCTGTGTTCAGCAATCCTGGGACCAGACCAAATAACTTACCTACTTGCTCCAGGAGATTCTTGTTCTCAGACGCTGACTGAGAACCAGTGAAATGACTAACTTACCAAGAGTAACAGCTTGTTCATTAATACTCACTTCTATACCCTCTGCCCACTGTGCCCAACAATCCAAAGGTATTGTGTTATAAACTGCGCAATCCTAGTTTCCTGCCTTGCAAGACTTGCCATAAAAGGCATCCATCCCAGGCTCTAAAACACCACAAATATCCTCTTCTGACTTTCCCCTTTGGAGACACAACCGAGATTTTGTCAAGATGGTGTTTTCTTTTTCCACAATAGGGTAAAAAGCTTTGCTTCACTTGACCAATGAGTTTTCTGGTAGGTTTTTTGGAAATAAACATAATCCTGTGAAAAATCTTCCCTAAATGTAGTATTTCAATTTTCTTTTTTCTACAGCAGGATGGCCTAGTAGAACATATTATTCAATGCCCTGGGCGATTATTTCAAATGTGAATTTTTCATCCAAATGTGTAGTCCACTAAAGTTCCAATAATTTCAACCCTCTGAATGGTTGAGTCCCAGTTGAAAGTGGAATAGAGTAGTCCCCAAAGCTGCTGCCTCAGAATTTGGGTCCTAATTATAGGGCAATTCAATTTCCATGGGAGCTTCTGATGCCCAGCCAAGGGCTGAGGTCTTCTGGCTTAATGTTTGTTAACTGTGGTATAGCTGAGGTTCTCAGACTTTAGTATGTATAAAATCACTGGAGAAGCTTATTTGTAATACAGATTTCAGAACCTCATACCCAGAGATTCTAATTCATAGACACAGGATATAGGGCACCAGAATCCAGATCTTAAGTCTATAGTCTTTCACAGACCATGTTTTGAGAAATGTTGAATAATTACAGGGGAAGTAAGACCCTCGTGGATGCAGGAAACTGGTTATGATGGAAATCTTTAGATAGTATCTAGTAATGAGGCACAATTTCCTGAAATCATAGTGTTTATTCTGGGCTTTAGTTTCCTCATTTGCAAAATAGAATTGCTAAGATCTATTAACCACAAGAGTCAAAGTATGTTTGGGTTTCTCAAACATAATTAAATTTTTCTCATTTTGGAATTTCAACTTAACCAGTATTTTTATGTTTTCACACAGATAATTAATATACCAAGTCTTAAGAAATGAAATACTGAGCTCCTAAATGTTTAAGGTACTATAGGATGTCAGTAGAGAAAATGTGACAGATACACAATAATTATAAAACAAGACCAACTGTGATTTAAAAAAAAAAAAAAAAAAAAGCTATGGGTTCAAAGGACAGGGGACCAAATCCACAAGAAGATGACACATTTAAAGGGTGAAATTTATGGTATGTGACTATTTCAATAAATGTATTAGTAAAAGCACATATTTGGAAAAATACAATGACACAAAACAAGCTGTAAGGTTTTTTTTTTTCATATATAAAAGCTGTCCCAAGACAGTCTAGTCTACACAGGACTGATGTGGGGCTCACATGAGATGGAGCAGGGCCCCCTTGTAGGGGCTTGCTGGGCCATACATGGAAAGAAAGGAAAATCTTGAGTTCCTTAAAGGGAAATTCAAGGTACCTAGTTATCCCCGAGAAGTAGAAGATTACCTTGAGAAGCAAAAAGGTAATAGGAGCTTAAAACAAGAGCCAAGAAAGTTAGAATCACGGAACGTTTGTTTCCCTATAAAAACTAAAGACATATCTTCACATATGTCCCTGAGCTGTTTTGCAGAAAACCAGACCCCCATCAAATGGAGGCACTGGCACACAGACCTGAGATAAAGGGGAACTAAGCCCGGAACTCTGACAGCCATTTGTTCTAAAGTTCTACCCGAGGCCTGAAGGAAGTCACATTCACAAGCCAGAGCTAATATTCTTTTCTGCTGACCCCAAATTTTTTAACAAAGCTATTCCTCCTTAACCAATTGCAAATCAGAAAACCTCTGAGTCTACCTATGACTTGTAAGCCCTTGCCTCAAGATGTCCTGCCTTTTAAGGCCAAACCAATGTATAACTTCCATAAATTGATTTACAGTTTTGCCCATAACTTCTGCTTTCCTGAAATTTGCCCATGCCTTCAAAAACCCCTGGCTTGAAAGCTATTGGATATGGTATCCATATCCAATAGTGGTTGAGTCTTAAGCATGAGCTGCCTGATTCTCCTTGCTTGATGCCCTGCAAATAAAAACCCTCCTTTCTTCCGCTGCAAACCTCAGCGTGGATATTTGGTCTTATTGCTCCAGGCAAGCAGACCCCAGTTTGGTTCAGTGACACACAGGGCCAGGGAACAGGCTCCTGCTATGCCATTGCTCGGTCATCCTCGGCATGTGGCTTTCACTTTATAGTTTAAGACTCATGCAGCCACCACTTCTGCATTCCAGGCAGCAGGAAGAAGAAAGGAGAGCAAAAGACAGGAATCTGCTTCATAAGGCACTTCCCAGAAGTTGCACGTCACTTCTACCCACATCTCATTGGCAGAATTAAGTCATGTGATTATACCTAACTAAAACAGAAGCTGGGAAATGCAGTCCTTGTTGAGAGCAGCCACGTGTCTGGCTAACATTCAGCAAAGGACAGCACATCTATTATTAAGGAGGAGGAAGAGAACAAATTACTGATTTCTGCTACATGGATGTTATAGAGAGGGCCTTAACTATCATGTTGGAATAGTTTGCATTTAATTTATCAAGGAATTTGGAGACAGTAAATTGTTTTGAGGCAAAAATGTGAAATTATTTTAGGAATATAATCAATCTTTCTGTGAGCTGTAGGAGGGACTAAAAGAAGGAAAACTTGAAGCAGGAAGGCCAAATCGGTGATGGCAACCAGCAAAGCAAGAGGTAAGGTGGATGGAACTTAACAGCAGCAGTAAGAATAGAAAGGAGAGAATCAATTGAAAAAAATGGAACCAAAAAATTTGGTAACTGAATTTACTGTGTGGATGAGCAAGGAAATGAGAGAGAATGTCAAGATTCGATCATGACTGCCCAGAATGAAAGTGCCCGAGCTCAAATGTCTAGACCCTGTAGATAAGTAACTGGGCAAAATGGGCTCCCATATCACCAACAGGAAGGCAGGGGGCCCTTCCTGGTGCCTAGCAACAGAAAAGCTGCTCAGGCTCCTGGAGGCAAGCTGCTCAGAATTCGAATACCACTGGGACCAGCTGAGGGGGCAGGAGCGGGGAGACAGTAGTCTCTTTTGAGACTCCTACAGCAGGGGAAATAAAACATTTATCAGTACCTGCCATTTAAAAATCTCAAACTGTCCTATTAAATGAGTATAAAATATTTATGTAACCACTTCCACCCTAAGCCTGCAAGATAGGTAAAAATCATAAAATAGCATTTCTAAATACCTTAACAAATATCTAAGAGTTAACATTTATGTAATTTTTTGTGGGTTTTATTTTTTTAATTCATTTATTTACTCATTCTCTTAAATGGGATTCCCATTTTACCTGTGAGAAAACTGAAAAATAGTCATGTTAACTAACAGTCATATTGCCAGGAAGCAGTGAAGCTGAGATCCTAACCCCGGGCCTTTCTGCCTCATCGTCCCAAGGTCTCCCACCTCTGTTACATGAAGGAGCAGAAAAGGGTCACTTCTGGATTGTGTGGATGTGCATGCAGGTCATCCATTTTCTTGATCACAAAGAGCTAAGAATGCCCCGAGTAATCTGGAAAACACAATTGTTATGTCACTTCCGGAAAAACTGCTTCCATGTGGATTGGTAGTCAGTGTTCCTGAAACATGAGAGTTTTCTCTTCACTTGGGACATTGAGACCTAGTGATGTTTCTGGGTTTCTGAAATCTCTTGTACATATTCTCTTGGTTGGTGTGGTAACTGCTTCTGTTGCTGCTACTGACATATGCAGGCCTTTCATGCTGCTCACTGAACTTGCTGAGACTTCTAGGTTGGCTCATGACCCAGCTGCGTTCCTTAAACTCTTCCCACCTGAACTCGTAAAGACACAAACCCTGCTTTGAGCCTCCTCCAGAGAATTAAATCTCTGTTAACCTGGAAGAAAATATATCTGGTAAATAAAGAATAGTGTATTGCAGTTGTTGATGACATAAGGAATTTTGAAACAGCCCAAACATCTCATCATAGGGTTTTATGTGCCCTACTTATGTATCATTAAAAGCATATAATGAAAGAGATATTCAATGAAATGTTATTTATTTATTCATTAAAAAATAGTAAGGGAGCAGTCAAGAAATTGAATAGGGCCCTGTAGTTTTTATCATGTTAAATAAAAAAGAAAATAGCAGGAAGGAAATACACCAACATGCTAACATTGGTTACATAGCCTGTAGCACATTTAAACAGAAAGAAATCTTGTCAAAAGAACATTTTGTGAGAACTGCAAATCAGTGGAACACCAGCATCTCAACTGTTACATTGGGTTCAGATATTGATCAATAATAATAACAAGAAGGGCTCTTTACTTAAGACTTCATGAAGCCAATAGAAATTTGAAGAGAATGACTAAACGCATGCTATGAAGTAAGAATTATATGCAGTCTTACAAGAGAGTTAAAAGCATGATGAAGAATCAAGTCTTGGAGTCAGACTACTAATTGCAAGGCTTTGGGCAAGTTACTTAACCCCTTTGTCTTCCTACTTCTTTTTTTAAAAAAAAATGATGTTGTTGAGGATGAAACAAAACTACCTGGCAAACAGTAAGTACTCAATAAAAGTTACTAGACACATTCTGATATTGATTTTTTTTTTTCTAAGAAAATGTTGATAAGCATTAGCCACATGTAGCAAAGAATGACTGTGTCCAGTGTTTGGAAACATTTTTACTACCTCCATCTGCTTGCTTGGAAAAGCTCGCTGAGTAAAGTAACCCTCAGTTCTTTCTTTGATTTGGGAGCTCTGTAGTTTCTCCTTTGGGTGGAAAATTAACCCCGTATACAAAATGAAATTAATTTCCACAAGTTGGGGGAAAAGCAGATGCCATGACATTTCCTATGTAATGGTGTTATGTGGTCTCTCTACTCTGCAGCACACCAGGGATGGCACAGCTCCAACATGCAGCCTGCGTTATGTTCGGCTTGACTAGAGGGTAGGTTGGAAGGGCAGCACACTAGCCAGCTGCAGGAGGGGGAAGGTGTCAGGAGGAGAAGGACAGAGTAGGATGATGAACTAACAGTCACACTCTGCCCCATATTCACTTTGTGACGTTGGGCACGTGGACTCACTCTAATCCTTGGTTCCTCCCCAGGCAAAATGAGGGGGCAGATCTGAGTAAATTCCTTCCAACACTAACATCTGTGATTCTATTTTCCCCTCCCAGTGACCACTTCCTATGAAAGTAAGGCTGACTCACATGACTCCAGGCAGCTTAAGATGTGCCCAAAGCCCTTTCTCATCAGTAAGGCCTAACAAATAATATCAGGCTGGATTTAAGGCTGTTTAGCAATAGTCTGCCTGCAGTTGGGAGTGAAAGAGGTGGCTTACCATCTGAGCAGAGTGGGGGCTCTGCATTTACCCATTGTGGTAATTGCCATGGTCTGTTGCTGCCTTGTCTTTAAACACTGTTTACTCTGCCTTTCTCTCTCTCCTAGCATTCTTCTGAATTGGGCTGGATGATTTCTTCTTTTCCTTTTCAGAAGTTCAGTTTACCTTTAGCTTTAGCTTGGAGCTTTGGTGATGAAAGAAAAGAGATCATATTTCCTCTAGTCAGAGCTGTGTTTTCAGGCCACAGCTGCCTGGACCCACTAGAAATATAACAAGAGTACATAGGAGGTCATGGGCAAATCCCATCCAGCTCCGTCCTGGTGGAAGAAGAATCCAATGAGAGTTTAGTCTCTGGAAGGTCAAGCTTAGCCAGGTTTGTGGGCTGGATGCTGGGTGCTAGTGTCATAGTGAATCAGTTGAAGGGAGGGGGCTTTTCTAGGTTCTGGATGGAGCTCCAATCCTTTCTATAATACTAAATTCTGATGACTGCCTAAGGGCTAGGAGAGGTCTTAATCTTTGATTAATGGAATGTTGGAAGCAGAAGGTCCCCAAGAGCAGTTGAGACACTGAAGCACTGTCTACTGATTCCCTGAAAAGCCCTAACAAACATGGCTGGTGCAGAATGCACTTTGGAAGGCCATCTGGCTGACTTAGGAATCTTGTAATTCCGTGTTCATATCACCTGTGCGTGTGGCCAGTATACACACATGCCACAGATGTGCACATGAAGCAGGTGACTGGAGAATGAATGACCTGCTTGCCAAAGCATTTAGAATATTCAGTCCAAGACAGCAAATGTTTAGCAATAAATCCAGGTCTTTGAGCTGGTAATAATATCTACAGTACTTATCAAGCTCTTATGATATGCTAGGCACTTTCCTGCTGGCTTAATAAAGATTATATCATTTAATGTTCACTACGATCTTATCGGATTGGGGATGCTATTCTCCACACTTAGTGAATGGGGAAAAAAGGCTTAGAAAATTTAAGTAAAATTTAGATTTTCCAGACTCACAAAGCTGTTCATAGTGAAAACAGAATTTAAACTCAAGTAGTCTGTCTGCAGAGCTGTACATCTATCAAACTATACTACTCCCCTACATGTGGTCTCTTTCCCAATTACATGGTGAATGCTTTCCATTTTGCAATGAATTTCAGTTAGTATAGGTTAAGAACCAGGATTTTGGAGCTTTACTACTGCCTAGGTTCAAATCTTAGTTCTGCCACCCATTGTTAGAATCTTGGGCAAGTTGATTAACCTCTGAGCCTTAGTGTCCTCATCTATAAAATGGGGATAATAATAGTATCACTCTCATAAAGTTGTAAGGGTTAAATGAGATAACATAAGCAAAGATCTTAGAACATAGTAATGCTAACCATTCTCATCTGGTTAGCTATTATTACTAGCAAACATTTACTGATTACCTACTATATGTCAGTTATTAGTTTCTTAGAGGTAGGCAGAAGAAAGGGACAAGATATTATGGTTAAGAAAAAAAGAAGTTACCGAGTGGGAAAGACAGATTTTAGACCAATCATAATAAAAGTGTTAAATCCACAGTGGATCACTAAGAAAGGATTGACAGGCAGAGACAAAGCTGCAAAGGGAGGTTTGGGACCAGACTTGCAAGGATACAGAAACTGCAAGTGCAAAAAGATTGGGACTTCATCCTGTGTAGGCAACCAAGGTGCTGAGGTGTTTTTAAAATAGTGGTTGGTGGCTTAATCAGTTAAGGGCTTTACTAACCACTGTCTGAACCCCATTTAATCAAAGGTGAGTTATAAAAAAAGATCCAAAAGAAGAGGAATGGTCCTTATAAAATCATTTTTGCCAAATTTTTAAAAATTCTGTTTGCAAGCTGATCTGTAGATTTTACATAACGTAAAACTATTCTCTGTACCAAAAAAGGACTTCAAATCATTTTTTATCCTGATCCCATATGCATTGTGCAGATGACTCTCATTGACTTAATACATTTGGCACCCTCTAGCATGTATAGAACATGCTTTATAAATAGTAACATAGCCCATGCTGCCAGGGCCTCCTCTTGACTCAGGCAAAGATGACATTGTATTCTCTTAAGAACATGAGATAATGCGTGAAGTGATTCTTGCACTATGTATGCCAGAAAAGGTTTGAGCTGAGACACAATCTCCAGGGAATGGAAATAATTTTAAAAGTCAAAGCTAGGGTTGGCTGGTTTTTATAGCTGTAAACCCAACCTGTTTCACCAGTTCTAATCTGCATGGTTGATTAAGTGACCAGCGTGACCAGCCAAACATTCTCTGCTATGTACGCCCAGCTCAAACACAGACAGCTAAATGAAGTGGAAAAAAAACCCCAGGTTAATAAAGAAAAAGCTGAGGATGTGCAAGAATTTAGCACAAAATGTTTATCACAGTATTAATTAAAATAGTACAAATGCCCAGCATTTGGTATAGTGTTTGACTGTTACAGTACATCTGTAAGACTCACTACTTCAGAGTTATTGAAAAGGATGATATATAAAAGAGTATAATAACACGAGGGAGTTATACCACAGTACATGATAATTTTAAAAAGAAAACTTCTAATATGGTGTGCACAATAAAATCTTATTTTTGTAAAAGAAAAAATATTCATATTTTAATAGCTATTATCTTTAGAAGTTTAGTTTATTGGGGACTTTTGTTTTATTCTTTTGCTTATGTATACTATTTATTTTTTCTATAATGAAGATCTATTAATTTTGTGTCAAAAGTTAAAAATAATTATCTTCCCCTCTCTTCCTGGGTGTTGCCTACAGAGGTGAAAGCCGTCTCCTACTTGGCACCATGGCTGTCCCTAGACTCCTCATTGAAGCCCAAGATCATCAAAAATGGACAAGAAGTTCATCCATCACCAGTCAGACTGACATATCAAATTCAGATGTGCCCACATAGCAGCAACCCAGAGGCATTGACAACAGGGTGTGGAGAAAAATCAAAGGCAAGACCTTGACCTCCAACATTGGTTATGGGAGCAATAAAAAAGCAAAGGACATGCTGCCCATTGGTTTCCACAAATTCCTGTTCCACAGTGTCAAAGAGCTGGAAGTGCTGCTGATATGCAACAAATCTTACTGTGCTGAGCTTGCTCAACACATTTCTCTGAGAACAGATAAAGCCACTGTGGAAAGAGTAGCCCAGCAGCCCACCAGAGTCACTAGTCCCAGTGCTAGGCTGCACAGCAAGAAAAAAATAATAGACAGTTCAAGCACCCATGTTATTTATATGAAATGAAACCATAAATACTCTGTCATCCAGCATCCTCCTTCTTACAAACATACAAAAATGCAAAAACAGGCTGGGCCCAGCGACTCACATCTGTAATCCCAGCACTTTGGGAGGCAGAGGTGGGCAGATCACAAGATCAAGAGATAGAGACTATACTGCCCAACATTGTGAAACCCCATCTCTACTAAAAATGTAGCTGGGTGTGGTGGCATATGCCTGTAGTCTCAGCCACTTAGGAAGCTGAGGCAGGAGAATCGCTTGAACCCAGGAGGCAGAGGTTGCAGTATGCCGAGATTGTGCCACTGCACTCAAGCCTAGCAACAGAGCAAGACTCCATCTCAAAAAGAAAAAAAAAAAAAAGCAAAAATAACAAAAACCAAGAAAATCTAAATAAAAGAATAAAATATTTGTAGGTGCTTTATACATGTTGCTCATTTAGTTCTCACACCAATCCTATGAGATTGTGTAGGTAAAACCATCGGTGCTCTCCCAAACCCATGTTGCATGGCATTTCCAGCCTCCCTTGCAGTCAGATTGGTCATGTAACAAACTTCTGACAGATGAAATACAGACATAAGTTATGCACCTCCTTCTAGCCTGGCCCTACAATAGCCTACAGTGCTTTTTGCACTTTTCTCTTCTTCATCACAATTGAAAGCAATAACTCCAACTCGCCCAATTAAAGGAGCTCAAATGTTCAAAGAGAGCTACCCAGGAAAGCCACCTATCTTCACCCACTTTGTGCTCCCTCTCTCTGTCACGTGAGGATGCAACAAAAAGTTGGCAGTCTGTACCCTGGAAGGGGGCCCTTACTTAACTCAACTATGTGGGCAATCATCTGAGACTTACAGCTTCCAGAACTGTGAGAAATACATTTC
Organism: Saimiri boliviensis; assembly: GCF_048565385.1. Classification (NCBI taxonomy): domain Eukaryota; kingdom Metazoa; phylum Chordata; class Mammalia; order Primates; family Cebidae; genus Saimiri; species Saimiri boliviensis. Next base: position 14,246,922 of record NC_133457.1, read on the forward strand.
TCTTACTTTTCAGCTACCCAATGTATGAGAATGTATTACAGCACCCCAAACTGTCTAAGGTAGTGTATTTACATCATTGATATTCACAGTTGTTATTAATATAATTGCATTAACATCTAACATATTTGTGATATTTTCTATTTGTTGTCTTTGATTTGTTTTTATTTTTGTCTTCCATACTTTTTCTGCTTTAAATGAGCATTTTGTCTCCTTTATTAGCATATCATTTGTACTTCTTTTTTTTTAACTTTTATTTATGGTTGCCCTAGAGTTTGGAGTAGATAGTTATAACAAATCCAAGTCTACTTTCAAATTACACTATATTTCTGTAGTACAAGTACCTTATAGTAACAAAATATTTGTAATTCCTCTCTGACATTACTTTTATCACATTGCCATTCATTTCACTTATATATAAACATGTATATAGAATACATTGTTTCTGTTATTATTTTGAACAAACTGTTATGACAATTAAGAATAAAAAAAGAGTTGAAGAAAGATATAACACACTAACATTAGTCAAAAGAAAGCAAGAATAGCTATATATTAATTTCAGACAGAATAGACTACAGACCAAGGAACGTTATCAGGGATAAAGAGAGGCATTACATAATGATAAAAGGGTCAAGTCTCCAAGAAGACAGGGCAATCCTCAATGAGTATGTGCCTAACAACAGGAAATTGAAATATGTGAGGAAAAGCTAATAGAACTGTGGAGAAGGGTTATGCCAGGATAGCACCGTAGAAAGCACCAGGAATGTGTCTTCTCACCTAAACACCAATTGCACTGGCAGAATCTGTCTAATGTAATGGTTTTGGAACTCAGAAGTCTTTTGAAGGCTTAAAACTTTCAGGGGAAGGCTTGGATGGTAAACGCTAGTTAATTTCAGTCAATTTCTGCTCTTAGCGCAGTAGCAGTTACCTATTCCCCATCCCTCAGCTCTGGGACAAGCAACCGTGCACATGTTCCCATAACAGTCTGCAAACAGCTTGCAGGAGCCAGGTTGGGTGAAAAGGATCTGTCCTCAAAAATTATGGATTGGTTCTTTTCTGATCTCAGAGATGCAGACAAAGAGAAAGCCATTGTTGTTGCATTTCCCTCTCCCAAACATTGTTGCAAGTCCCTCCCCATTTGGCTGATGTGACTTCCAGTGGAATGTAATATACCACACTGACAAAATGAAGAAGTCACGTGATCATTTTAATTGATGCAGAAAAAACATTGGACAAAATTCAATACCCTTTCATGATGAAAACATTCCACAATGTAGGAATGGGAGGAAAAATTACCTCAACATATAAAATTCATATATGAAAAATTCACAATGCACATCATACTCAACGATAAAAGAGTTAAAGCTTCTCCTGTAAGATCAGGAATACAGGAAGTATATCCACTTTTATCATTTTAGTCAACAGAGTACTGGTAGTTCAGCAACAGCAATTAGGCAAGAAAAAATAAATAAAAGGCATCCAAATTGGAAAGGAAGAAGTAAAATTATCTCTGATATAAACAGATAATTTTATCTCTGGTAGGTTTTATCTCAGAGATAAATTATCTGATATATTAAACAGATGATATAATATTATATGTAGAAAACCTTAAAGATTTCTTAAAAACACTGTTAGAACTAATAACTGAGTTCAGCAAAGTAATACACAAAAATTAATTGCATTTCTATACATTAATAATAAACAATCTGTAAAGGAAATGGACAGATCCAACAGGCAGAAAATCAGTAGACTAGTCCAACTCAACAACACTGTGAATCAAACAGATATAAGGACATCCGTAGACTATATCACCTAACAACAGTACAGTACACATACTTCTCAAGTTCACATGGAACATTTTCTAAGAGAGACCACATTTTGGGGCATAAAACATACTTTCACAAACATGAAAGAATATAACTTGTATAATGTCTTCTCATAACACAATAGAATTAAACTAGAAATCTGTAACAGAAAGATAGATAGAAAATGCTGAAATACGTGGAGATTAAACAACATGCTTCTAAATAACACATGGGTCAAAGAAGAAATCACAAGAGAAATTTTAAAATACTTTGAAGTAAATGAAAATGAAAACACAACTTATCAAGATTTGTGGGATGCAACAAAAGCAGTGCTTAGAGGAAAATGTATGGCGTTGAATGCCTATATTAGAAAGAATAAAGATCTAAAACAAATAATCTAAACTTCCACTTTAGGAAACTAGAAAAAGAAAAGTAACAGAAATCCAAAGTAAGCAGAAGATAAATAATAAAAATAGAGCAGAAAGTAAGTGGAAAAGAAGAAATCAAGAGAGAAAATCAACAAAACTGAAAGCTTGTTGGTGATGCACACCTGTAGTCCAAGCTACTTGGGAGGCTGAGGTATGAGAATCACTTGAACTTGGGAGGCGGAGGTTACAGTGAGCTGAGTTGGCACCACTGTCCTCCAGCCTGGGCGACAGAGCAAGACTCTCTGACAAGGCTGTCTAACAACCTTCCAAAACAGAAAGCAACAGCTTCAGGGTTCAGTAGGGTTCACTGGTAAATTCTACCAAAAATTTAAGGAATAAATGTTACCAATTCTACAATATTTTCCAGAAAATAGAAGCAGAAGGACTACTTCTCTACTTATTCTATGAGGCCAGCATTATCTTAATACCAAAACCAGACAAAGACATTACAAAAAAAAGAAAACTAAAGACCAGTATAACTTATGAACATTGATTCAAAAATTCTTAATAATATATTAGCAAATAGAATCCAGTAAAAAGAATTATATGCCCCAAGCAGAAATATTCATTCCAAATGTACAAGCCTGGTTCAACATTTGAAAATCAATTAATGTAATCTACTACATCAACTAACTGAAGAAAAAAAAATCACACAAACATATCAATTGATGTAGGTAAAGCATTTGACAAAATCCAACACTCACTTATAAAAACTCTCAGTAATCTAGAAATAGAAGAGAACTTCCTCAACTTAAAATTGAATATCTGCAAAAACCCACAGCAGACATCATATTTAATGCTGGGAAACAAAGATCCCTGCTAAGTCAGGAACAAGACAAGAATATACCCTTTCACCTCTCCTTTTCAACATCATACTTGAAGTCCTAGCTAATATAATAAGACAAGAAAAGAAAATAAAAGGATAAAGACTGGGAAGAAACAAATAAAACTGTCTTTGTTTATAGATTATGTAATTCTCTTTGAAGAAAATTTAGAGGATTGACAAAAAAAATCTCCTGGAACTAAAACATGAGCATAGCAGTTTTGCTGAATACATGGTTAATAGACAAAAGTCAATCACTTTTCTACAAACTAACAATGAACAAGAGGAATTTGAAGCTAAAAACACACTACCATTTACATGAGGACCCCCCAAAATGAAATACTATCATATAAATCTAATAAGACGTGTAAAATTTGTATGAGAAAAACTGCAAAGCTCTGTAGAAATATTTTATGTTCATAGATAGGAAAACTCAATATTATAAAGATGTTGATGTCGATTATTTCCAACTTGATCTATAGATTTAGCACAATTGAAATAAACATCCCAGCAAGCTAATTCGTGGATATTGACAACTAATTCTAAAATTTATATGGAGAAGCAAAACATCCCAAATAGCTAATTCAATATCAAAGGAAAAGAACAAAGTCAGAGAAATGATACTAACTGACTTTAACACTTACTCAAAAGATACAGTGATCAAGACAGCATGGTATTAGCAAAGAGTAGACAAACAGATCAATTATCTGCATTAGAGCCCAGAGACAGACCCATATAAATGTAGTCCACTGATCTTTGACAAAGCAGCAAAGGCCATGTAATGAAGGAAAGATAGTCTTTTCAACAAATAGTGTTGAAACAACTGGACATCCACATGCAAAAAATCTAGACAAAGATCTTACACTCTTATAAAAATTAACAGAAAATAGATTATAGACCTAAATATAAAATGCAAAAATATAACACTCCTAGAAGACCATATAGGTGAAAATCTAGATGAATTTGGATTTGGTAATGACTCTGCAACAGCAAAGACAGAATTCATGAAATAAAGAATTTGATAACATTTTAAATTATTAAAATTTAACATTTTAATAATTTAACATTTGAAACTTCTGCTTAGTGAAAGACAATTCAAGAAAATGAGAAAATAAGCCTCAGACTAGGAGAATATACTAGCAAAAGACAGTTAAAGACTATCATCCAAAATATAAAAGAACTCTTAAAACTCGGTGAAAGAACTCAAACAACCCAATCGCAAAATGGGTCAAAGACCTTAACAGACATGTCACCAAAGAGGATATACAGATGCCAAATAAGCATATGGTAAAATGATATACATCATATATCATTAGAAAAACACAAATTAAGACAATAATTAAATACCACTCCACACCTATTAGAATGGCCAAAATCCAGACAACTGGTAACACCAAATGTTGGCAAGGATATGGCACCACAGGAACTCTCATTCATTGCTCCTAAGAATGTAAAATGGCACAGCCACATTAGAAGACAGTTTAGCAGTTTCTTACAAAACTAAACATACCTCTTACCATATGATCCAGAAATCATGCTGCTTGGTATCTACCCAAAGGAATTGGAAATTTATATCCACTCAAGAACCTGTACATGGATATTTAAAGCAACTTTATACATAATTGCCAAAACTTGGAAGCCACCAAGATGTCCTTCAGTATGTGAAAGGATAAACTGCGGTACATCTAAATGACGGAATATTATTCAGTGCTAAGTGATATGAGCCATGATAAAACATGAAGAAAGCTTAAATGTACATTATTAAGTGAAAAAAAAATCAATCCAAAAAGGCTAAATACTGTGTAATTCCAGCAATCTGACATTCTGGAAAAGGCAAAACTATAGAAACAGTGAAAAGATCCGTGGTTGCTAGCGGTTAGGGAGGAGGGAAAGATATCTATGTGGAGCACAGAGGATATGTAGGGCAGTGAAACTGCTCTGTATGATACTGTAGTGGTGGGTACGTTTGTCCAAACACATAGAATGTACTACAGCAAAAGTGAATTCTATTGTAAACTATGGACTCTGGGTGATAACAGTGGGTTAATATAGGTTTATCAGTTGTAACCAAGGTACCATTCTAGTGAGATGTTGATAATTGGGAAGGCTATGCATGTTCAGGACAGGGGTTATTAGGAAACCTCTGTACCTTCTACTCAAATTTGCTTTGAACCTAAAGCTATGCTTAAAAAAAAATGTATTAAAAAGAGATAAACTTTTACTATGTTAATCCATCAAGACTTCAAGCTGTCTGTTTCAGCAGCATATCCTATCCTACCTTAACTAATATACGTTTATATTATTGTTATCCCGTTTTACCGGTGATATAGCTAGGGTCCAGATTGTCTTAGTCTGTTTTGTATTGCAGTAATAGAATACCACAGACTGGGTAATTTATAGAGGAAATAACTTTATTTCTCACAGTTTTGGAAGTTGAGAAGTCCAAGATCAAGGTACTGGCATCTGGTGAGGGCCTTCTTGCTGCATCATACCATGGCAAAAGGCAAGGGGGTGAGACAGAGCAAGACAGAAAAAGAGAAGGATGTACTCACTTTTATAAAAAACTCTCTCATGGTAATTAACCCACTCCTTAGATAACATTAATCCATTCATGAGCATAGAGCCTTTATGACCTAATCACCTCTTAAAGGTCCCACTTCCCAACACTGTTGCATTGGAGCTTAAAATGAACTTTAGGAGATATATTCAAACCATATCAGAGAAAAACGCAACTTTTTTAAAATTGCAGAACTACATACAGGGTAAAGTTGGAACTAACCCAATGCCTGTTACAGTCTAAACTCACAGACTCTACAACTACCTATAGAGAATTATACTTTATTTCCCAGTAGGTGAGTGCTTTTAACATACGGTGATTTTCAGAGTGATTGTCAGACATACCTATGGGTTGATGGGGGTGTATATAAAAGCTTGAGGTACACAAAAACCATTTGAAGTGCTGATTTTTAAAATGACAGTTTCAGGACCTAATTCTTGCAGATTGTGATTCGATAGCTCAGGGAAAGGAACATGGAATCTGCGTTAAACAAATGCTAAAGAACAAACTTCAGCCCACAGGTTTATAAGGTAGTTAACCTCAGTGACAGACAAGAGCCATCTTTCTGGCTTTTTTGCCCATCACCTCATCTGGTGTTTGCAGACATTCCCCCTTCCTTTTGTATCTTACACCACCACCCACCACAGAAGCTGAAAAATAACAATCACATGTGTTTCCAGATCTCAGGCAAATGATGTAGGCTTAGCCTGTCAGACACACCTGCTTCACACTTGGAACCAAAGTTAGTAAAGGAAACAAGTAGACCTGAGAGGAGCCCTGTGATAATCTTGTGACTCAGTGGGCCAAGCAGCAGTGCTAGCAGCATGCTTACCAAAGAAGTCCTGGGGTGAGGTTTCGGATCATTCCAGACATAGATAGCTCCAAACCCAGTTCTCCTGCTTCCCTGCCATTTCTACTCAAAACCCGTTTGACAGTTCAGCTTAAATCCACCAGAGTGGATGGTGTGCTGTTGCTTATTATAAAGAAATATGACTGTGAATTCCCTGTGATCCATTGAAACTGTAGCCAACCATGGTACAGTCAGGTATCTAAAAGTAATATCAAAGTGTATGAAGTTTTTACTACTCAAACACAGTAAACACGTTGGTCTACAGCAATGATTTGTAAAGCTACTTTTTCCTCTCCATCTACTTCATTCACACCTTGAACATATGCAACCCCCAACCCCCAACTCTCTTTCCTCAGGACTATAATGGGACTTCCTTCATCTTCTTCTACCTTTTCCCTAGACCTCTTAATTCTTCTGTAGAAAAACCGCAGGAGACCCTCTCTGGCAAAGGCAGAATTCTCTCACAGGGGACACTAGAATCGTTAATGTTGAATAGGCAAAGGCAGAATCCACTTGAATGAGCTTGGAGAGGAAATCTGAGAATGTGCATACATATATAAATTTTTGTCACATATTCTAAAAGTGAATGAGGACACCTCCCCCATTCTTCTGCTGCTTCACACTGCCCTATAGCTAGAAGTAGAAAGGGTTTTGCACAGGGAAATCCAGTCTCCATATAGCCTTGTTGTGCTGCTTATGAGAGCAGGATGAGTACCCACAACTCAAATACTTGCACTCTAGAAAAGCGTAAGGTGTAGAAACCCCAGGACACACACCCGATCATGTAAGAAACAATTTTCTTTGTTTTTCTTTGACAACTGAATTCATATTTTAGCTTTCATCCTGCCTGGTGACAGAAGCTTAATCTCAGTCTATTCAGGGTTCCCCTTTCTCTCTGAGTTTGTGGCTAAGTTCCAAGAGGCTTATGCCACAGCTTTGGGAAAGGACATCTGGCTCTTGGTAATCATCCATGAGGCTGGCATCTGCTAAGATTCACAGCATTTTCTCTCCTCATCGGTCCACAGGTGTTATCCATCCCCATTTCTGACTTCTGGGCCTTCCCAAGTGTGGCTTTTTTTGCTTCTCTCAGCCCACTTTTTTGTCGACTTTTCGGTGTATCTCCCCTCTCTGCTTGTGAGTATGTGGGAATTTTACGAGGCTGCTTTAGGCCCCTCATCTGGGACACTCCATACAACCATCTTTACTGGTCGCCCCTGTGTCCTGCTAGTGCAGGGTCAACCGGGGAGGCGCAGGGCAGGAGTGAGAGGAGGGGAGTGGGGCAGGTAGAATAATGGTGGGGGCACCTCTCCAGGGGCCCAGCTTTTTATACTTCCCTCCAGTCCTCTTCTGCCATTAATCTAAGAATTATGTAAAGCTAGTTTGGAGGGGGGTAAAACTGGCTCTGAGCCATTATGTGTTCTTTGAAATCTTTTGTCCTATGTCCTGTGTTCTTTCTGGTCCCTGCTGTGGCTCTATAGGCATTTAGACCTAAAAAAGCTTCTCTCTCTTTCTGCTGTGTAGTTCCTACCCTGAGATAAAGTACACTGAACTCCCCACAAGCTGGAGTGGCAGGAAGAGCCGCAGGAAAATCCTGGGCTGGGGTGGGCACCCAGCGGTTATCTGAAAACGTTATTCCACAGCAGGGCTCTGATATGTAATGTGCTGCTGTGGGCTTTTGTTTTGTTTTGTTTTGTTTTGTTTTGTTTTGTTTTGTTTTGTTTTGTTTTGTTTTTGGCAAGAACGTTGTGCTCCCACTCAGTCTTCCCAGCTAAATTGTGATTAGATTATAAGGCAGGCATTCAGATCAATGGAATTGATCCTTTTGATCATGTCTACTAAAGAATAGAGATTCTCTTATTTTTATGTACTCTAGATATGCAACTTTTGTGCACATTTGAGATTAATTGCTATGAAATGAAGTACACCATTTTCCTCTTCTTGACTTTCATATAAATGATATAAAGTATGTACTCTATTTTGTCTAGATTCTTTTGCTAAGCTTAATATCTGTGAGATTCACATGTCATTCTGTGTATTTTTTATTACTGTGTAGTATTCCATTGTATAAATAGGCCAAGATTTATTTACCTCTTCTTCTGTTGGTGGACATTTGGATTGTTCCTAATTTTTGGAACTGCTATGAACATTCTTGTACATGTCTTCTAGCAGACAGAGGCTTCACTTCTCTTGAATATACACTTGAGTGGAGTTGCTGGGTCAAAATACAGTTATGCTTTTAGCATTACTGTATAATGCCAAACAGTTTCCCAGGACCATAGGGATTTATACTCTCACCATCAGTATGAGAGTTTCAGTTGCTCGATATCTTAACCAATAATTTGTATCATCGGTCTTTAAATTTAGCCATTATGATAAGTATACAGTGTTATTTCATTGTGGTTTTAATTTCTATTTCCCTTATGAGTAATAATGTTGAGCACTTTTCCATATGTTCATTAGACAATTAGGCATTTGAATATCCTCTTTTGCCATGTGTCTGTTCATGTCTTCTGACCTTTCTTTTTTCTTTGTTTTCAGAGACAGGATTTTACTCTGTTGCCCAGGCTGGAGTGCAGTGGAGCAGTCCTAGCTCATACAGCCTAAAACTCCTTGGCTCAAGTGATCCTCCTGCCTCTGACTCCTGAGTAGTTAGAAGTACAGGTGCTTGTGTGGTACCACACCACCTAATTTATTTGCTCACTTATGATTTGGGTGTTAGTCTTTTTTCTTATTGATTTATAGGAATTCTTTATACATTCTGGATGTAAGTCTTCTGTTGGATGTATGCATTGCTAATATCTTCTCCCAGGCTATTATTTGCCTTTTCACTCCTTTGATGGTGTCTGACTTTTGATGAGTAGAAGTTCTTAATTTTAGTGATGTCCAATTAATTAACATTTTACAGTTAGTGCTTTTTGCGTCCTATTTAATCTCTGCTTAATCCAAATTTATAAAAATATTCTTCTCTGTTTCTTCTAGAAGCTTTATTGTTTCATCCTTCACAATGAAATTGTGCAATTTTTACTATCAATTTTTACTTCCTTTTGCAATTTTTACTATCAATCTCAAAATAATATTTTGTGTCTGATGTAAGAAGCAATGTTCTATTTTCTATATGGATATACATTGCTATAACACCATTACTGAAAAGATTCTACTTTTGCCTTTGTGTTGTTATTGCACATCAAGTAACTGTAGGTATGCAGGCATATTTCTAGGCTTTCTAGTTTATTTTGTTGGCATATTTGCCTGTCTTCAGGCCAGTACCACAGTGTATGAATCACCGTGCTTTATAGCAAATCTTGAAATTTGGTTGTGTAAATCCTTCAGTTTTGCGTATTTCTTCAGGGTTGTCTTGGTTATTCCAGGCCATTTGCATTTCCATAAAAATACTGTGAATTTCCACAAAAAATCTACTGAAATTGTGATTGGAACTTCATTGAATCTGTAGGTCAATTTGGAAAGAATTGACATCTTAACAAAGTTGAATATCTAATTCAAATCAGCAAGGTAATTGGATAAATGTATGTATGTGCCACTATATTGTCTATGATTAAAAACAGTGTCACTTCTTCATTTCCAAGCTTTACATATAATTTTTTCTTGCCTTAATTAACTAGCTAGTTCTTCCAACATACTGCTTAATACCGAAGGTGATAGTGGGCATTCTTGTCTTAGTTCTGGCTTAGGGATAAGGACATCAATATTTTACCCTTTATGTAATGTTAACCTTAAGAATTTTATAGGTACTCTTTATCAGATTAAGGAATTTCCCGTCTTACTCTAGTTTACTAAGAGATTTTATCATGCATAACTTGAATTTCGTCAAATGCTTTTTCTCCATATATTGAGGTGATACTATGATTTTTCTCTTTTATTTTGTTAATTTGGTGAATTACTTTGATCAATTTTTGAGTAATAAATCAGTTTTGTAGTTTTGTAAAATTTCACTTGGTCATAATGTATAATCTCGTTTCTTTATCAATAGATTCAATTTATTAATGTTATTTTGTTTGGGATTGTAATGTCACTCTTAAAACATAGAGGCCTATAATAGTCCGTTCATAGAATGTCTTTGGCAGTTTTTGATATTAGAATTATGCTGGCCTCATAAAACCTGAAAATCTGGAATTGTTTTCTCATTCTTCTTGAAAAGTATATTAACTTTTCCTTGAGTATTCAGAAAAATTTATCAACAAAGCCATCTGAGCCTATGGTTTTGTTCTGTTTTCTGGGGTGGGGAGGTTTTAATTACAGAGTCAGTTTTTTAAATCAATATAGGATTACCTATTTTTCCTATTTCCTCTTGTGTCAGTTTAAATAATTTGTATTTCTCAAGGAATTTGTTCATTTCCACAATGATGCAAAATTTTTTGGCATTTTTGTTTTTAAATTTAGCATCTATAGTTATACCTCTTTTGAAGTTTCTGAAATAGGTCATTTGTGACTTTTATTTCCTTCTTAATTCTATAGACTATCGATTTTATGGATCTTTCCAATTGTGTTATTCCAATTTTGTTTCTACCTCCATTTCTATTTCATTGATTTCTCTCTCTTTTTTTTTTTTTTATTTCCAGTCTTTTGGTTTTTTTGGTCTGTTTCATTTGTGTTTCTTTTACTTGCTTCTTGAGATGGAAACCCAGTGTGGGTTATATACCATGATGGTACACAAAACAGTACAAGGACTTGATTTTATATTACACTAAGTCACATACAAAGAGATTTAAATTACCTTTCAGTCCTTCAAATTAAATCAAGAAGGGTTTCCACTTCAAAGTTTTAACAGTTCTCTAATTCTTGCCTATCTTGCTAATTTTCTTTTTTAAACAGAGAACAGACTCAGTTTCAGAGCTTTTGTCAAGCCCTAGGACAGATGCCCTGCCCAGCAAGGAGGGAGTTTAGTCACAGTCTGCCTGCAGAGGTCTTGCTGAGCTGCCGCAGGCTCCATCCAGCTGCTGTGTAAACTTCCTTGCGATTTTGTTTACACAGGCCTCGGTAATGATGGACGCCCCTCCCCACACCGAGCTCAAACTGCTGTGCTGGCTGCAAAAATCTCAAGGCAGTGGGACTCAGTTTGCTGGTCTTTGTGAGGGTGGGTCCCACTGAGCCAGATCACTTGGCTCCCTGCCTTCAGACCCCTTCTTTTTCAGGTGAATGGGTGGTTCTGTCTTGCAGGTGTTCCAGGCACTGGCTAAAACGGCCGCCTAGTTTTTTGCTGGAAACCTGCAGCACCGGCTAAAATGGCTGCCCAGTTTTGTGCTGGAAACTTGCCTTGCTGGTATTGTCAGCACCGGTGGGTCTCTCCTGGTCTCTGGGCTGTAAAGACCTTGGGAAAAGTGCAGGATCTGAGCTGGAGAGCTAGAGTGTCTGTAAAAGTCCCTGATGGCCTCCCTTGGGTAGGAGGGGGAGTTCTCTGGTCTCTTGCACTTCCCAGGTGAGGCAGCACCTCACCCTGCCTCAGTCTGCCCTCCTTGGGCCACACCCACTGTTCAACCAGTCCCATTGAGACGAACCTGGTACCTCAGTTGGAAATGTGGAGATCACTTGCCTTCTGCATCACTCTCACTGGGAACTGTGCTCCAAAGCTGTTCCTATTCAGCCATCTTGGTGAAAGTCCTCTTTCAATTTTTATATGTGATTGAAAAGTTTTATAACAAGAGGTTGGGAAAAAATCTAACCCATTTTGTGTTTTCCCACAGGAAGTACATAGAAAATAGGACCTTTCAAATCTGCATGCAGTTGCAGTGAAATGATCTATTTGCATCCCTAAACAGTGTCCAGCACATCATTAAAGTTCCTCAAATGCTGCTGTGTTTCATGTTTACAAACTCAGAGTCACCTGACCCACCACTTGTGATTCTACCTGGGAGGCTGGCAGGGCAGATGCTACCACCACCATTGTTCTCTCTCTTTTCTTTTATTTTAGGATTAAAACCAGTTTATTTTGTCTCTAATACATTTCTTCCCAAATTGATATATGCAATAGTAACCAGCAGTAAAACAGTCATGCATACAATTCATCTTCTCACAAAGAATTATGGCTTTACAAATACAGACTTACAATCTATCAGGAAGGAAGAAGGCTGTCTTTAGAGAGCAAGCCCCTTGTAAACCTGACTTCATTATAAAGTACTGTTCTTTCTATATGTTAAATTTGATGTGCTTAAATTTTATTAAAAATTTTTATATCTGGGGTTTTTTGTTTTGTTTTATTTGAGACAGAGCCTTGCTCTCTCATCCAGGCTGCAGTGCAATGGCACGATCATGACTACAGCCTAGAGAACTTCTGGGCTCAAGTGATTCTTCTGCCTCAGCCTCCCAAAGAACTAGGACTACAGGTTTACATCACCACACCCAGATAATTTTTTTAAAAAATTGTTTGTAAGACAGGGTCTTACTATGTTGCCCAGGCTAGTCTCAAACTCCTCGGTTCAAATGATCCTTCTCCTTCAGCTTCCCAAAGTCCTGACATTACAGACATGAGCCTCTGATCCTGGCCCATTATTCTCTTTTTTTTAAATAAAGAAACTAAGGCTCTGAACTAAGTAACTGATGACCCTGGGGGATGCGCTAGGCCTCTGATTCCCTTTTTGCTGAGTGCTGCTCTGAGTTATCAGGGAAAAAAGTATCTGATAAGGAATTGGTTTAGCCAAGGTATTGGTGATTCAACAGTGCTAAATATGCTTCTCCCAAGTGTGTTTGTATTTTTTAAAAAGATCAGTAGAACAATAACTAAGCCATTGAAATAACCAAACCTTTAACTGTGTAACTTCAGGCATAGTCAATGGAGACTGTTGGGAAAGGGTGGGCAGAATATGGGAAAGGAGAGGGCAATTGGCCAATTGCCAATCACATCCTGTAAGGAATGAGCTTCTCCATTCACACGCAAAGCTAACGTTGTCAAAAAAAAAAAAAAAAAAAAAAAAAAAAAAAAAAAAAAAAAACCCATCAGGTAAGGATTCATTAAAATGCAGGCACCAATTATTAATTTTATTTACATTTTAAAATGTATATTTATGACGGAAAATCCACCTTTAAATTAAATTGATATCCATTAGGTCTGATGCAGATTTCCAAATCGTATTTACTAGCAAATAATAGCATCAGCTTTTTGAGAACAGATACAGAAGAGTAAGTGCTTATAGTTGTTAAATGAAAGAAAATGATCATTCTTCCAAAAGCGAAATTTGAGTAATGTTCTCGCTGGTTTGGTTTTGCAGATATTTATGGATGCTACATGGGAAATGAGGTCTAATAAGCAAAAGAGAAAAAGTCAATTGACCTGAGCTTCCGTAACTTTTCTGACTCAGGCTTGTTGTCACAACCCTCCTGACGGCAGTACTGAGGGTGCACTCTGATGCAATATTGGATGAAATGCTCATTTAATGAGATTAGGTTTTGAAATTTTTCTGAGGTTTCACGGCCTATTTTTTAAAAAACCAATATTCTAGCACACTCAAAAAATCTGGGTGAGATTGCTTTAAATATAGATACATCACCAAGACCTGAGAAAGCATATAATGAGGTGTAGGATTTCCCAAGAAAGAGAAGGGGAAGCATGAACTCCCAGGTATGGCCAAGAACTACTGCTTGAATAGAAGGTGGTGGATGCAGGACTTTCCTAAGAGATACTCGGCACCCCTGTACCCCTACAAGACTTACCAGCTTTGAGATATAATTCACATATAAAATTCACCCATTTAAAGTGTACAATTCGGTGGCCTGTTTGTTTTTGTTTTTGTTTTTGTTTTTTTTGAGATAGAGTTTTGCTCTTGTTGCTCAGGCTGGAGTGCAATGGCATGATCTTGACTCACTGCAACCTCCAGGTCCAAGCAATTCTCCTGCCTCAGCCTCCTGAGTAGCTGCGATTACAGGCATGTGCCACCATGCCCATGTGTATTTTTAGTAGACACGGGGTTTCTCCATGTTGGTCAGGCTGGTCTAAAACTCCCAACCTCAGGTGATCTGCCTGTCTCAGCCTCCCAAAGTGCTAGGATTACAGGGGTGAGCCACTGTGCCCAGCTGTGGTTTTTGATATTTATAGAGGTGTGCAACCATCACTACGATCTAATTTTATGACATTATCATCACCCCCAAAAGAAACCTTGGACCCATTAGCAGTCACTCCCCATTCTACCTCCCCTGAGCCCCTGGCAACCACTAATTTCCCTTCTATCTCTATAGATTTGCCTATTCTGGGTGTTTCATATAAATTGAATCACAAAACACCTGGCCGTTTATAACTAGCTTCTTTTACTTAGCATAATGTTTTCAGGATTCATCCATGTTGTGGCATGTATCAGTAATTCATTCCTTTTTATTGCTGAATAATATTCTCTGGTAGGGATTATCCACATTTTTGTCCATTCATCAATTGGTGGACATTTGGGCTATTCCCACTTTTGGTCTATTATGAATTAATGCAGCTATAAGCATTCATATACAGGCTTATTCATAAACATATGCTTTCATTCTCCTAGATATATATGTAGGAGTAGAACTGCTGGGTCATATGATAACTCTATGTTTAACATTCTGAGGAACTGGCAAGCTGTTTTCCAAAGTGACTGCCCTATTTTACATTATGATCAGCAATGTATGGAAATCCAAGTAATGCGTCTTTAAGCCTCAGAGATTTTTACTAACAAGACTGGAAAAGATGGCATAGACCCAGAAGACTGTGATCCAGAAATCCCCAATTGCTAGCTTCTGCCATTTAAGACCCGTGGATCTTAAATCGATAGCATCTCCATCACCTGGAAGCTTGTTAAAAATGCAACATCTCAGGCCCCATCCAAGATCTACTGAATCAAAGTAACTTTGATAAGCATTACAGTGATCCGTATGCAAATAGTTTGAGAATTACTGCCATAGAATGCTTAAAGTAGATTTTAAGACTGCACTGCAGAAAGCCTCTCTGGGTACCTGTGCCAGATGGAGCTGATGAGTGCTGAAGATTGGCTCATGGAAAAACAGTCATGCAGGCAAATTTATTTCCAGTGTCTCCAAGCTAACCCCCTCAATTCCAAGTCTTTCCTTTTATATTTGGGATCCCCCTTTTGTCCCTTTTTTATAACCAGTACCTTTTTGTCTTACCCCTCTCCTAGAGCACAGCATGATTTGTGCAACACTCCACCACACCGCAAGGAACAATAGCATCTGTGGTGCCCACAATTTATATTTTTGTGCAATTAAGAAATAAGAAGACTTAAGCCCTTTAGTGAAAACTGAATAGACTGGGATTCCCAGGACTTTTCCCAGGTCCTGAAATGAGACCAGAGATTATCTTTATTTTTTATATCCTATATCCTGCATAGTCCTGGAAATAATTGAAGAATTGTAATGGCAATAGGAAAAGATGTGAAAAAGCCACCAGGGGTAGGTTTTGTGTACCAAATCCATGCTGTATTGCTAGAAACAGGTTGTAAATTTGGCTGTAGCAGCCAACGAGATCGGAAAAATTCTATGAATTACATATTCGGTGTCTACAAGATTAAAACCAATCAGCTGCTCAAGAGTTGCCCAGCCATTCCTGATGCTGGAGTTAAAGAGAACTTTTCTCTTCAGTCCTCAAATTTTCAGGTATGAATGAACAGACAGTTCCAATCACATGAACCCTCAGTGAGTTGACATGCTCTTAAGAAAACCAAGTACTCCAATGTGAACACCTTGGGTCAGCACAAGGATGAACCAGAAAGAGTATCTCAGGCAGTGCCTGGCATCAGGACAACTCTAATGTACCCACATGTGGATAACTGAGGCTCCATATAATAAAAGTGCTATTTAAGTGACCCCCAGGATATAGCTAATCTTTTCTTCTGTCTATTTTGTTTTTCAACTATTTCTCTCCTACAAAGAAAGAAAGGAAAAAAACCCCAAAAAACCTTACGATCCAGACAACTGAGTCAAAAGGTGTGTCCTCTTTTACGTAATAGGGAAAACTGCCTTTTCTTTCTTAGCTCAAATCATCTGAGAACACTGGGAGGGACAGGACCTTAGAGATCATCTAGGTTATTCTCCACATGTCACCAAGCCAGAAAGCCCTGGAAATTGGCTGCTTCCATGGGACAGTCATTGCAGGCTGTGCCAATGCAGAAGTGCTGATGTCACTCATCATACGAGCAGTTGGCTGCCAAGTGATTAAGATAAAAGGGGCCAAGCTAGTGAAAGCTTGTGGGGGTAAGGAAGGAGGGCACAATGTGACTTATATGCAAGAAGAGTTTGTATAATGGAAAGAGTACTGGGTTTTCATTGACTGTGTGACCTTGGGCATTAATCTCCTTGGATTTTCCTCGCCAGCAATAAATAATCAAAGCGGTTAACACTTACTGTGTTCTTAGTACTTCACATGAAGGGTTCATGTTGAAACTTCACCATAATATATCAGCTAGGACCTACTATTTTCTCCAATTACAGATCAGGAAACTGAGGCACAAAAAGGTTAAGTTACTTGAACTTGCCCAAGGCTGCTCAATTGAATTCAGGCAGTCCAACTCCAGATTCTGAGTTTTGTCAACTGAGAGGGTCAAAGAGATTAATGCTAAAGATCCTTTCCACCTCTGCTATTAATTTCCCTCCTGTTAAAGTGGGATAATAATAAAGTTGTTGTCAAGATTATGAGATAACCCAGGTTAAGTCCTTAGTGCAGTGCCTGAAGTCTAAGTGCTCAATAAATGTCAGCTATTACTATTGTCCATACTTGTACTCTTGCCATTACCATTTTATGAAACAAATCACTTCTGTCATCTCAACAGCTGCCTGAGTGCACAGTTAGTCCAACTGAACTGATTAATAAATTCAAACAACGAGTCAATTTAATCATAAAATCAAGCAAGCCTGAATTGATGCTGGAGTGAATTGCTTAGTCTTAAGCAGCACTGTCTGATGGAATGTTCTGTGATAAGGAAAATGCTCTATGTGTGTGCTGTCCTATGCAGTAGCTGGGAGCCTCATGTGCCTCCTGAGCACTTGAAATGTGACTAGTGTGCCTGAGGCACTGAACATTTAACATATTTAATTTTGCTTAATTTACATTTTAATTTTAGTCACCTCATGTGGCTACTGGTTGCCATGTTGGTCAGTTCAGGCAAAGCCTGGCTGGCAGCCAGGAACCCTTGGGGAGGGGACGCTAAGGTGTTAGGTGCAAGAAGGAAAGCCAGGAACCCTCTGGCCACAACTCTATTTTGTTAACAGATGACTGAAAGAATAATATTCTAATGCTGGGGGGTTCTCTCCCCCAGGTATGTGGTAATGTGTATTTTGGGGGAAGGGACAGGAAAGAAGGCAATTCTACTTTCCACACCAGGATGCCCCCAGTGAATTCTCAGGAGATTTTGATTCCTTATTGTTGCTAAAAATCATTTAGGGGAGAAGATAGTTTAAACCTATGCAATATGACAGCACCATGACATCACATCTTTCAAATGCCCGATTTTACTATGTGCAAAAACTAAAATGTGATTTAAGTCACATTTTAGCTTGAATGTTTAATTAGAAAAAAAGATTGTCAAAATAGATGATTAAAGAATCTTGGATTTGGAGATTATTTCATAAATGTGTTCATTACAAATTGTCATCTTAAGGAAACCACCCAAATATCCTCAGAACAGAGGTATGACATTGTGTTTTGGCTTTTGGACTGACTGGCTTTGGAACAAGAGACAAGGGGCAGTCAGAAAGGTGGTAGCAATGTTGATTCTAGCTCTCACTCTGGTCCTCCAGGGATCCTGTTTTTGTTTTTGTTGTTGTTGTTGTTGTTGTTGTTGTTGTTGAAAAAGAAAGAAAGAAAGAATTTCCTGATGATAGGAGGACATCAGTGAGCACCTTGGGTCTAAGCATGTGACTGACTACTGTCCTAGTACAAACTATTAAGCCTGTTGTCATATTCTGGTCCTAAATACTTTCAGCAATGAAGAAGACTCCCCTCCTCTGCCAACTGCCCCCCTACCACCAGCGTCAGTTGGGTGAATAATTCAATGGCTGCCAAAATTTGCAGAAAACAAAATTGAAACCTAATGAGGCTTGCTGTGTTAAACCAGTGTTTAAATGATAGTAATTAAGAGAGTTTTCATATAGAAAAGGCTTTGTTTAGATTGAAATGTTAAAAGCACCACCAGAAACATGAGGGTCTTATGCATAAAGGGTTCTCTTTTTGCTGCCTCAAGATCACACCAGCTAATGTTGAGCAGTGAATGCTAGCACAGTGCCCTGCCCTGGCATTTGCTCTATGCCACCACTGCCCTGTGGAGTTCACCACAGAGAGTGCCTTGCACCAGGGCTGCGGCCTCTCAGGCTGTCTGCAGACAGACACCAGGCCATCTGCCCTCTCGCCTTCCACCCAAACACAGCTGCTGGGCTCCATCCCAGCTTCAGCCATCTGGAGGAAGAACAAAGGCTCCCCTCTCCTCACCCTCCTCCTGGCTCCCCAGGGGAACTGGGAAGTCTTGGCATATTCATCCTCAATGAGGAAAGAAAAATGGAAGAAGCAGCAAGATCTAGCTACTACTGGCAGGCAGTTCTTCCTCTCTGGCTGTCAGAGTCACTGACACCCTTCATTCATTCCCCAAACATGGGTTGAGCTGTTAAAAGTATCAAGTCCTGGACCAGGCTCTGGGGACCTGAGAATGAGACACAGCCCTTGGCCTCTGGGGGCTCACACTCTGGTGAGACCAATGGATGTGGACACAGCCAAGTCTACAGGAAAGGGATGCTCAACCCAGATGGAGGGAGTCAGAAAAGTTGTCCCACAGGAGGTGACATCAGGCCTGACATCTGAAAACAAGTCTGTACTATGTGCCAGAAAATCAAATGGGGAAAGGCTGGCCCACGTGGTAAGGTGAGGAATGGGAACAGGAGGTGATGAAGAGAGTCAGATTCTAGAGGACATTGATGCCCAACAGAAAACAAGGGGTAGGCAGTGCAACACTCTGAGCTGACAAGGCAGATCTGTGATTCCAGAACATTCTTCAGGTGGTACAGCAGAGGAGGGCTTTGAGACAATAAGACCAATTAAGAGTTGTCACAGTAACCCAGAGGAGAAACACTGGTAGATGAACAAAGCTATGGTAGAGATGAAGAGACGAATTTGAAAAAGAAATCTTTACTAAAACTCTTAGCTGTAAACTCTCCAGGCCAGTTCCCAAATTTTGACATCTCAGTTAGCCCTGCAAAGGACAAACTCAAAACTACTCTTGAGTATATCTGGATCCTTTTCTCAAATAGGAAAGAGTTTGACTGTAGGGATAGCTATGTCTGAATGGGCCCAAGAGCTACTGAGCAGCTCCAGATGGGGTAACATAGCACTTAAAGGTACTCTCAAAAAGGATATGAGCAAGAGGTATCTGACTCTCTGAAATGGCCCAAATCCCAACTTTTAGCATTTGCCTATGATACTCATTCCACTTGGGTCCTCAAAGCCACCAGGAGAGACTTCCTTCCAAAGACAGGTTGTTCAGCTGGTTGCGGTCAGCTCCTGAGTGCTTTTGGCCTGACTGAGAGAAATCCAGTGCAGTGGAGAGCAGCCTCAAGGGACAAGAGGAATGTCAGCCATGACATCTTCCCCTCCTCTCCTCTCCAGAGGGGCAGGTGCTGCCCATACACTCTGAATGCCAGAGGCCACTGGACGGTTAGTTTCTCCCTTCAATCAAAGGGAAAGAAGGCTGTTGTTTGAATGTGTTTGTCTCCTCCAAAATTCATGTAGAAACTTAATTCCCCAAAAGCCATAGTATTAAGAGGTGGGGCATTTAGGAAGAGATTAGGTCATGACCACTCCTTGGTTGTGAATGGGATTAAGGTCTTCATGAAAGGAGGCAGTACACAGTATTCAGCCCTTTTTGCCTTTCCATCCCTTCTGCCCTGTGAGGACACAGGGTCCATTCCCTCCAGAGGATGTGGCATCAGGGTGCCATCTTAGAGGCAGAGACAGACTCTCTTCAGCGTGGAACCTACTGGCACTTGATCCTGGATTTTCAGCCTTCAAAACCATGAGAAACAAATATCTGCAGTTTATGAATTATCTAGTCTCAGGTATTCTGTTACAGCAGCAGGAACAAACTAAGGCAAACACAGAGGTCCCTTTTCTGTTCCAAAGCCCTTCATTCCTGGCCTTCTTACAGTGCCTGGGGCATATAATTTCAAGGCCCTCATGAAGAATCAGGAGCCAAAAAGCAGGGATGGAAATTGGCTCCTCTTGCAAAGGCAGGGACCAAATGCTAGTGACAGTCTAATTTAAGATAGAAGAGGAAATGAAAGATGCCCCAGCTCCATCCCTTAGACCCGTGTCACAGACTTTATACTGGCTATTGGAGAAAGGTTCTTGGGCCTCGCTTGAAATCTGAGTTTCTAATTAAAAAAAAAAAATGCTTTTGAAGCATTTTTCTATTTTTCTCTTTGCAGATTTGGCCATTATTGAAAACATGAGATGTAAAGAAATATATTAGGTTGTAGATCTGGCAGCTAGATTAAAACATTCTTTAAGTCACTGAAAACACAAACCATTTTATTCTTCATTTTTTGGTGATTTCAATTTCCATCCTGATGGATTACTTTTTACGTTAGCCACATAAAATTTTAAAACTACAACTGCTAAAAATAACCATGGGTAGATTTTCTTTTCCTTTTCTTCAGTTTCTCAGGCCCTTGCATCATTGCTGCTTTCCTCTAAGGAGGGTTTTTGTGTTTGCTAGATTTTTCAAATCAATGCTTTTCTATTGCTTTAATTCTTGTTTCTAGCGGCACCCTAAATTAGGCACTATAAAAACAATAAAGACAAGCTTATGTGATAAATTAATACTCTAGCCTTCAAAATGATTGCTGAAGGGTCTGAGGATTACCACTTAGTTAATTCTTTAAGAAAAATGTATTCCTATATTTAAGAGAGTAAAGGAGAGTATTTTTTGAATGTTAAGTCTGTTTCTAAAATTCATGCCACTTTTCATACTCAATACATCGATTTCAAGAACTCTGATCTTTGTGAAGTCCCTTCACTTTCCTGAGCCTCAGGGTTCTCATCTGTGAGAGGAAGCAGGAGAAGTAAATGACATATAAGATCTCAGGAGTTTCAATGTTCTGTAATTTACTCGTCTAAAATGCTGCTTTATTCTGCATAATATAATCCACATTCTGCTCCTATTTCGGTTCCTAAGTGCCAAATGCCTGCACTCCTCAGCATCCATCCTACCCTCTTGCTGTGGGGCTCTCGGTACCATGGTCCTTCAGTCACACCCTTTCAGTCAGAGAGCTCTCAGCATAGTTTGCTCTCTAAGAACTCACATACTTTTGTTGGACCAGCAGGACAAGTCACATGACTTCCCTTCACTTGTCTGGAAATTGCTCAGTCTAAAGATTTCTTAGCATTTCTTTTACTTCATTTATTCCAGATCCTTCAAATCCCACTTTGTTCTCATGTTCAGAATTTCAGCAGATGGTCTTCTCAAAGGAAAAATATGTTGTGGTGTTCAACTTCCCTGCCTTATCCCTCACTTACCTATCCTTGAAATATTTTCCACATCCTACCCTCTTCTAAGCTTTTATATATATTTTATCTTTTGAAGAACATTGACTCCCTCAAATCCAATTTCTTATTCTTTCCTGCTTGAAATATAAATTCTTTATTTCCTGGATTAAGGGTTTAAACCTAAGACCTGAAACTATAAAAATTCTAGAAGATAACATTGGAAAAACCCTTCTAGATATTGGCTTAAGCAAGGATTTCATGACCAAGAACCCAAAAGCAAATGCTATAAGAACGAAGAGAAATAGCCGGGACCTAGTTAAACTAAAGAGCTTTTGCATGGCAAAAGGAAGTCAGCAGAGTAAACAGACAACCCACAGAGTGGGAGAAAATCTTTACAATCTGTGCATCCGACAAAGGACTAATATCCAGAATCTACAATGAACTCAAACAAATCAGGAAGAAAAAAAAACAAAGAATCCCTTGTCCCTTAGTGGGCTAAGGACATGAATAGACAATTCTCAAAAGAAGATATATGAGTGGCCAACAAACAAATGAAAAAATGCTCAACATCACTAATGATTAGGCAAATGCAAATTAAAACCATAATATGATATCATCTTACTCCTGCAAGAATGGCCATAACAAAAAATTCAAAAGCCAGTAGATACTGGCGTGGATGCAGTGATCAGGAAACACTTCTACACTGCTGGTGGGAATGTAAACTAGTACAGCCACTATGGAAAACAGTGTGGAGATTCCTAGAGAACTAAAAGTAGAACTACCATGTGATCCCACAATCCCACTACTGGGTATCTACGGAGAGGAAAAAAAGTCATTATTCAAAAAAGATACTTGGACATGCATGTTTATAGCAGCACAATTCACAACTGCAAAATTGTGGAACCAACCCAAATGCCCATCAATCAACAAGTGGATAAAGAAACTCTGGTATGTATATACAATGGAATACTATAAAGCCATAAAGAGGAATGCATTAAAACAGCATTTGCATTGACTTGGATGAGGTTGGAGACTAATTCTAAGTGATGTAACTCAGGAATGGAAAACCAAACATCTTATGATAATGTGGGAGCTAAGCCAAGAGGACGCAAAGGCATAAGAATGATACAATGGAACTTGGTGACTTGGGGGGAAGAGTGGGAGGGGGGTGAGGGATAAAGGACTACAAATATGGTCCAGTGTATACACGCATGATGGGTGCACCAAAATCTCACAAATCACCACTAAAGAACTTATGTAACCAAACACCACCCATACTCCAGTAACTTATAAAAAAACATACAGTTAGTGTCCCAGAAGGTATAGCTCTAATGTTGGATAGCAGAATAGGTCAAAAATAAATAAATAAATTCTTCATTCCCAGGACAAACTCTGCAGGCAACATAATTCTGCACCTTGACAGATGCTGAGGTTTGAATCACAATAGTTTTCATTTTCCATTTTAAAAAAAATAACAAAAAATGTTTTAGGAATCCCAAAATTTAGTTTCCTAGGAACAAAACATGGCAGTCCCAAATCAGGGTATTTTCTAGGAAGAGGAGTTCTTTGAGATGATTTGATGTAGTGTCTTCATTTTACAGATGAGAAGCTGACAGTTCAGAACTGTGAGGCTCAAGGTCATGACCCAAGTCATGGCAGATCAAAACAAGAAGCAGAGATAGCTGCCTGCCAAGTCAGTCCTCTCTACCTCAATTTCTTCTACTGCCAAGTGAAGAATTATAATGTGCAAAATGTAATGCAACTGTAAAGTCAAGTGTCCAGCTCACAAGAGTTTCTTGAAAAATAAATGAGCTAATATGTGTAAGTTCTTAGAACAGTGCTCAGCACCGAGTTAATGTTCCATAAATGTTCATTCTTCTTAGCAAATGTATTGAAACTCTATAGTATAGAAAAAGGACATTCTATATTCTCATTGTGTAAATTTTGCCAAAACCATTGTATTTATCCTATGAAGTTCCTGTTAGAAACTTGGAGGATAGGATTTGATCCAAAAAAAACTGTGCTATTGGTAAATAAATTCCCCAACATAAAATAGAATGATAATGACTTAGAAACAAAAATGAAAGAGTCCCAGTATTGAAATGCATTTGATAAGGTAGATGGCATTACCAAAGCCATAGGAAAATCTTTCATAATATGCTCTTTTTCTGCTTTGCCATATTTATCAACTTTCAGCTTTATGATTTTACTCCAAAAATACATACCAAATTTTTAAATACTTCCCTCTAGTTTCATTCCTCAGTATTTTCCTCTTCCTTCTTTTCCATCATTATTTTCAGTTGAAAAACAGATTTAGGGTCTTCTAGCATTAGAACAAGACCACATATTTGAAAGCAGTAGTTTATCTTTTCTGTAACCCAGCAATACTATTTGTTCATCAAATATGCAACTCTCTTTTTAATTATATGATTTGCTCTCCTATCCCTCTGATATTTTCATTCTTAAGAGAAGTAGACAGGGGATGGTGGTGGGAAATCTTCAGGGAAGAGTGGCTCAAAACGGGGAGACTTTAAAATGTGTGTCAATATGCGTACAATGTAATGTTCATGGGAAATAAACAGCAAGGGCAGAGAGAGGTGAAAATACCTAGGTAATCAGCAAAGTGGCTAAAAATGTGGTATACATTTATAATTCCCTTTCAAATGTCAAATTTATGAGAATATTTTTTAAAAGTGCAGCTATTTTACATGTGCATAATAATTGATACAGATACCCTTAAGAACAACAGAATTCTGGATAAGTTTGGGTCATATTGAAGTAATGCACTGTACATGTAGGTTTATTTTCCAGTTGATCATATGACCTAGGCATTTCTTCTGAACTAAAGAAAATAGAGAAAGCCTTATGAATGTTATTCCTCCTTTGCTAAGAAGAGGTATATGGGAGAGGGTAGGACAGTGTTTGAGAAAGGAAATTTAACATAGACAGACTGGATCAGGAGTCTCCCAGCCAGTAAGGAAGAGCTGCCGGAGTTGGATGTCCACTGTGGCCAAAGCCATGATCTTGTTCAGCCCTTACAACAACCCTGCAAGGCAGTACCATGCTTCACATTTCCAGATGAGGACACTGAGGGTCCGAGAACGTAAGCAAGCTATCCGAGCTCATTCAGCTAGTCAATGATACTCAGTGAAATGGGAAAGGCATAAAGAAGAAGGAAGAAGTACTGCCCAGGGTTAGCTGTTGGGGTGTGGGGACAATTGTCCTTGACTGATGGTCAAGCATGTTTGGAGTGAGGCGAGGGGCAGCTAAGCAACCAGGAGGGAGGCTGGCAGCTAAGGAACCAGGAGGGAGGCTGGCAAAGGAGTGACAGCTTTCCTACAGCTGCCTTAGCTCGTAGAGGACAGGCAATTTCAAACCATGAAGGAGGTAGAGGTGGGAAAAATATAAAGAGATATAGCATTTCTTATGATGTCTGATAGACTACTCTGGCTATAATGAATGTGCTGAGGAGGAGGCAGCCTAGAAGCTTCCTTTTCTAGATAAATGGGGAAAGCAGCGTGGATTCTTTAGTGTGTTCTGATAGCCATGTGTCACTAAGCTCTTCTTTGCGTCTTTACATCTCCTCCTGTTGCCTTCTAAAGCATTTTTATAGTATGCGGTTTTGCCTAGTAAAGCATTTTCAAAGCAAAAAAAAGAAGAGAGAGAGAGAAAGGCGTTGGTCATCCACTGGTTTTCTGGGGTCACTGTCAGTAGGTGAGGCAGAAGGCTACAGGAATCCTTACCGTTCTCTTCCTGTGATCTTCAGTTTCTCAATGAGTCATTCATTCACAGCTAGGATGTGAGGTTGCTATTAATCTTGCACAAGCTGAGCTAAGCAACATGAATCATTTGTTTAGACTGGATGACCACCATCTTGCTACAGAGGCAAAAGTCTGGCAGTGCTTGATGGAAAAAAGAGACACAGTTCCACTCCCCAAATGGGAAGCTTCTTAGGAAATGGGGAGACAGGGAATGCATGCGGACACATAGTCATCCAAACACAGGTGCACGTATACACCCACACCCACACCCACGCACCCCCCCCACACACACACACACTTCTAGCACCAACATTTTAGCAGGAGCTAGGAGACACAATTTTTATTTTTGTGGTTATTCTAGGTTGGGTTCCTTGGGAAGCATGCTCTGAGATGAAGATTCGTGTAGAAGAAGTTTATTGAGTAGTGTGTCCTTGTGATCAACACTGGGTGGAGGGTGGGAGGAAAGCACAGGGAGAAGTCAAGCCATGAAGCAGGCCCGTTGACTGCCTGGTAGCCTCAGCCAGCCCCACAGGGAGCTGGGGAGATAAAAAGGCCCATAAAAGTGTCCCTCATTAGGTCAAAACGTTGGGCCTTTATACTCTGATCTCAATCAGTTGTTGTATATGGGCTGCCCCAGGAAACACCTGATCCTGAGTGAGGCCACTCTCTGCCGCTGAGACGAACCCTAACGAAGCTGACAGTTGAAGGCTATCTGACAACTGCCCTCCCAGTGGCAGAGGAACAATCTTTCTACTTTAAGAGTGATCTGAGGGGCTTATCACTGAGGCCACCACGGATCGAATTCTACCTAACTGTATGTACTTAGACAGTTCACTTTGTCTCTCTGAGTTTCAACTTTATCCCTACAAAAGGCCTCATTGGATTGGATAATCTCTAGGATTTTGTTTACCTCTAAAACTCTATATTTTAGAAATCAAATTAAGTTTTTATAGCCTGACTTCTGCTTTGTCTTTAGCAAATATAGAAAATAATCCCATATTTCATACATATATATGTGTGTATATATATATATATATACACACACACATATAATTAAAGTGTCATATACATGCCTGAATATAGCTAGAAAATCTTGTTCCTTTAGTCAAACCAGGAGTTTGGCCAGAAAGCATAAGAAGAGGAAAAAGAAAAAATGGGAGTGATTAGATAAGAATTCCATTCTTGGACATCTCTGAAGAGCTATGAAGGTGGCCATACAATGTGTGTCTCTAGACTATAGAATATAAAAATAAGTTTGCTGTCTTAAGCTTTTAGATGTTCCATACTCTTCACCTAATAGTGATCATTCTTTCTCTCTCTCAAATTATGGTGAGACATTTTTGAGTTGAGAGTATATATGGTGATTAGGTCCAATTGTAGGAACACTAAGGGAGAAAAATGTCCCCTTCTCGTTTCTTCCTTTACCAGCCAGCCCACAGGATCTTCCACCTCCTCCCCAGCTAGATTTTTCGAGGCTTATGTGGGCATCTGCAGCGTGGAAACCAGATGGCAATTTTCTTGAATCTACTTGTTCTACTTTAAAAGCTTCTTTACGAAAAGCTCCCCAGAACAGTATGTTGCAGGTGGGATCAGCATGAGAGAACAGCAGAATCAGGTCATCTGAGAATGCGGGATTCCCAAATACTAAGTAGATAGGCAGGATAGCTTAGAGACAAAACTCAGTGTGGGGACCTGAAAGTCTCTCACTGGGCAAAATAAGCAACCTGGTGAAAAGTATCCAGGAAATAGATCTCAGGTTTGTATTTGAGTTGTAGAAATGGTCACCTGCTTGCAGGTAAGAACTGATTGGTAGGGGAACATTCTGATGTCTAATAGAGCTAATTGCTAAAGACTTGGGGAACATACCTTTGCTTCATGGTGAGAATCTCGGGATAGACCAATTCAGTTACTGGTTTTTGGTTGCTAAGAGAAGATGGCTAGGGCAGGATGGATACTGGAAGGAAGAAGAGATATTATAGGATTCTGGGGTGAGGAAAGATAGCGTGGTCCATTGGTTTTCAAATGCCAGTCTGCAGGCTGGAAACAAGCTGGCTGCTTCAGCATCTCTTGGGGTGGTAGTTAAAAATAAGGATTTCTAAAACCCAACCTCAGAAATCTTGATATAGCAACAATTCTCCTACTTGATTCTGATACCCAGTTAGGTTTAGTAACTACATGAATAGTTAGAATGTAAAACTTAGAAAATTGGAATTCATCCATTATTCAAATATATGGTTATTAAGCATCTTCTATGGAAAAGTGGCTCAGTTAAGTTCTGTGGGATTTATAAATATGTATAAGAAGACTGCTTCAAATCTCTTTGAACATGAACAGAGAACTAGATAGGTAGGCAGCTAGGTGGCAGACAGACAGAGATGTTCTCAGACACCAGTTTATAGTTCAGTGGAATGGAGAGAAAAGAATGCAACTATGATGCCTGAGGAAAATAAGCAGATGTTTTAACCCAAGTAAGGGAAGAAGAGGGAGACAGCTTGGCAGATTTCCCAGTAATAGTCTTCAATTCAGAGATCGAAAGGTTAGAGAAGACAAACATTAAATCAACCTTGTAAGTTCGTAGAAAAAAATTCAATCAAAGCATGTGGTAGTTCTTATGTGGTAATGTCAATAAATGATAGATATTGATCATTGCAGAAGACTTAAGAGGCTACGGTGAGTACCTTTTCCAAAACGATTTTTTTCTCCCTCCCTATCACAATGCCTATAATTCCATATCATCCTCAGGAGTTTTTACATCTTTTCCAATTTCCAGTATTTTATTAAAGAAACAATTTTGAGAGGCTCATACCTTAAGCTTTTAGTAGTTAATCTAGAAAACCAGGGGACAGTGGCCAGATGAAAGAGAAGTTAGAAAGGAGATGAGGTGGTGTCAGAGGCTAACTTTTGTATATCTGATACCCATCTGTGAAGCCCCAAGCCGTCCCCATGAAAGAGGCGCAGCAGGCCACGCAGGTTGTACAGCCCATGTAACCATTCAGACCCCCATCCCCTCCAGGTAGCGGCTCCTTCCTCACAGCGGGTAGCAGATGGGAAAGTAACTATGGAGAAGGTGCATCTGCTTCTCTCTCTCTCTCTCTCTCTTTCTGTTTTTTAAGACGGAGTCTCGCTCTGTCACCCAGGTTGGAGTGCAGTGGCAAGATCTCAACTCACTGCAACCTCCGCCTCCTAAGTTCAAGCAATTCTTCTGCCTCAGCCTCCCAAGTAGCTGGGACTACAGGTGCCCACCACCACACCCAGCTGGTTTTTGTATTTTTTTTTGTAGAGACAGAGTTTCACCATGTTGGTCAGGCTGGTTTCAAAGTCCTGACCTCAGGTGATCTGCCCACCTCAGCCTCCCAAAGTGCTGGGATTACAGGCGTGAGCCATCACACCCGGCCACATCTGCTTCCTAATCATGTGGGTCTTTCCAAAACTCTTCTCTCACATTCCATTGGTAAGAATTAGTCATGTGGCCCAACTAGCCATAAGTGGATGAATGGATAGGTGAGGCTGGGAAATGCTGCCCCTGGCTGAGCAGGAGGAATCAGGATTCTTTGAATCCAGTGCATTCATGAAGAGGAATCAGAAACTGAGACACCGTCTTGGCCAATGAGAGAAAGACTGAAGTCAAGAAACAGGTCAATGTATAAATGCCCCCCTACAAATAAGTGAACTTTTTCAGGGAGAAGAAAGGTGTTAAGTGGGGTACAAGTCTGAGAGAAAGAAAAGCATTTGGGGGGGCTTATACAGGATGGAGAGAAGCCTCACGCTTAAAACAATAAAAAATAATGCTAGAAAAAGGTAGGAAGTCCGATGACATGAGACTACTCTCCAGATGAAAATTTGCCTTCGGAGTGTGACAAACAGCTATTTGACTGCCAAAAACCCATGTTCTTCCTAGACAGTCAGGAGCTACGTTTCCCAGCCTCAACAACCTTTATGCCAATGAATTGATTCACACAATCAAATGTGAGCAAAAGAGCTTTGTAAAAGGCCAAGTGGGTAAGAAGCAGATGTATTTCCCACAGAGTCTGTTTCCCTAACTGCCCACTACTGAGCGAATGCAGAGGAAGAGGAATCACAAGGTGGAAGGGGGCTGAGCCTCTGAATGTTCACATAGAAGGCCATACAATGTGTCTTGGACTCTAATGTGAACAGAAAATAAACCTTATTTAGTCTCTGAGATTCCAGGTGTATCTGTTTCAGCAGCTAGCTTTACTTAACACATATAAAAGGCCACAGGAGGCTTAAGGGGAGCAAAGGAAATTCAAGAATCGAAATGATGACTCTTTTCAACTCCTCCCACCTATGAATAAAGATCTTAGGCTGATAAATACAACATGCGTCTTAGGCAATCATCAAGGCAAAGTAAGGGAAAGTTTCCCTGTCTCTCCCCACTTCTACACTTATGCTCCAGACTTTTAGGGGTTTATTTTTCTACCTCAAGGTCTCCATCTGTCATCTTTTAAATCAGTTTTATTCTAGTTAAAACTGTTGGAGGATAGGAAGGACACTGGGTATTATTCTAACTATTTTGGGGAACAGAAAGGCAAAGTTACAGAATTAGATAAACTGATAAACATCTTGGTTGTAAAGGAAAGGTGACGCTATTATAAGAAAACAGTGTTCTTTCTCTGAACTTTAGGTTTTCTAAGGGAAATGACTCCTTCGTTTGGCTAGTACATTGATGGGTTTTAGATGGCAAAGCTGAGCTCAGAGAAGGATCTAGAAGAGTTGAATTGAGTTATTCCGCATAAAAGTATGAAGAGAGTTGAAAAATGGAAGAGAGAAGAAAAGAGAGAGGTGACAGCAAGAGCCTGAGATGCCAGAGAGACCCATGGGATGGGGCATTACGGATGATCTCAGTGATGGGGAGGGAGACGAGACTGTTACATCCAGGAAACATGAATGTTGAGGGTTAGACTATCTGGTCACCTCTATGTAGCTCCCTCTTTCTACCCAAATTTTCAGTGGAGGTTTTCACGTCAAAGACACCTTCTATGGGAGGTTTGTCAGGGGCACCAAAGGAAGGGCTAGAGTTCCACAGACAAGTTGACAAGCTGTGGAATGCAGACAGCATATACAGGCGTGAAAAGACCTGTAAACAAAATGGATCCAGATGGAGCTTGGAATCACAGGACCATTCACTCTGCAAGCACTGAGTACCCAGCATATGCCTAGGACTATTCCAGAGCATGAGGACCAGGCCTTGAACTAGATACAGAAAGTCCATGGGAACTCAATCTGGTGGAGTGCAGACAATAAATAACTGAACAGATAAATAGATGAGAATGATAAAGCAGAGTATATGTTGGTGAATGGAGGCTCTACCTAAGAATGAATGGTTGCCTTGCAGAGGCAACCCTGAAGCGGAGACTGTTCCCATCAGGAATTTACAATCAGCTTTGGGGGTGCGGGTGCAGATCTAGGTCGGCCAGGAGCAGAGTGACCCCAGTACATGTGGGTGACAGGCCAATCATTTA
Source organism: Saimiri boliviensis (assembly GCF_048565385.1). NCBI lineage: Eukaryota > Metazoa > Chordata > Mammalia > Primates > Cebidae > Saimiri > Saimiri boliviensis. The sequence goes on from NC_133457.1 coordinate 14,278,077, forward strand.
CTCATTCCTCCTGCTAATTCTCTCCCCTTTCCCTACGATGATGTAATGTTATTTTTTCAGTGAACAATAAAAATGTATTGAGTCCTTCTTTGTATGCTAGGGGGAGATATTTGCTACTTAGAAGGTTATAATCAAGGTTGTTGCGGCAGAGGGAATTCCTAGATTCCGCTTCCCTCCGGTCGCTAAGGAAAAGGCAGTGAACTATAGGTTTCGAAATTATTTGATCTCACGTGTGCTAGAAGCAGGAGAACGAAGCTGACTAGAACACCCCGTAAGCCTCTTAGCTGTCCTGAGGGAAAGCAGCACTCCACCCTCCCCCAGAGTAAAGACATCACGATTTAATTCCTGGGTGGTGGACGGCGATGTCCTTGTCCTGCGGGGAGTGCAAGGGCACCCGCTCAGGGTGTGAGAAACTGCAGGGCCCACGCTGCTGGCGAGAGTCAAAAGGGAATGAAAAGAAGGAGCTCCATCTAGCGTTGTTACGAAACACAACCACCGGCATCCTGAAGTTAGCTCCTTTCTGAAGAGCGATTACCAAATGAAAAATGCACCTGTCTTCCGCCTAAAAATTTTACCGAAAAAGCCGGAGCCGCTGGGCTGTGGGAATTTAGTGCACCGTACAAGTCTGACATCGCCTTTGGCAGGGAATGAACCCGGGAACGGAAAGAAGACTAAGTTATCTTAAGGTCTTGCTTTTCAGTGACTGCGCATGAGATGTTCCCTCCTAGGATGGGAGCGCAGGCTTCTTTTTGTTGTAAAATCAATTCTGGGGACTTGACAATGTCTAGAGCAATCTGGGAAGGCCCATAAATGGGATCCTGTACATAGATGACTTTGGGGGCCTTTGTGCATGTATTTGTAATTGATGGGTCATAGGGTTCACAAGCTTTCAGCTTCAGTAAGTCATGACCAACTGCTTTCCAAAGGGAAATAAAACAAGTTACTCTCATCAAGACTAAGTGAAGGTTCCCTTTGCTCTTTATCATCTGCAAAAGTTGGTATTGTCAGCCAGTTTCATTTTTGTCATTCTGATGGGTGGGGTCAGGATACTTCATGGTGTTTTAATTGGCATTTTCTTAGTTACTAGTGAAATCAAGCACTTGCCATATGTTTCTTGGCTGTATAGATATCCCCTTTTGTGAATTACTTAATCAAGTCTGTTGGCCAATTTCCCAAGGTCTGCCTTTTTCTTCGTTATTTGTACTCATTTTTTATATATCCTTGTTAAGAGGCCTTTATTAGTTACACGTGTTGAGATACATTCCTTCAGTCAAGGCTTGTTTTTCATTTGCTTAATTGGTGTCTCTGTATAAACCGAGGTTCTTAATTTTCATAAAGCCCAAATTATAACTCTTAAGATTTTTGTTTTGTGTCTCTTTTAAAAATATTTCCCAGCCCTGAGGGAAGACATTGCCCTATATTACCTTTCAAGGCTTTATTGTTTTGCCTTTTGCATTTAAGCCTAGTCTCCTGGAATGGACATTTTATTGGACAGAAGGTAGTGGTCAAGTTTTATTTTTTCTATATGGGTTTCCAATTGTCCCAAGTTTATTTGTTGGAAAGACACTCCTTTTCCCACTGTTCTTTGATACCACCCTTGTCATAAATCGTGTTCATCTGTGAGTTTGTTTGAGAATGATCTCTATTCCATTGTTCTACCTTGCCTGAATATAAAACTGTCCAAGAAATCTATAGATTCAATGCAATCCCTATCAGATTCCAATGTCATTTTTCATAGAAATAGAAAAAAATACTAAACTTCATATGGAACCACAAAAAAACTGAATATATGAGACAATCATGAGCAAAAAGAACAAAGCTGGAGGCATCACACAATCTGATTTCAAAACATACTACAAAGCTATAGCAATTAAAACAGCATGGTACTGGTGAAAAACTAAACACATAGACTAATGGAGCAGAACAAAGAGCCCAGAAATGATCTCACACATCTACAGTCATTGATTTTTTGTAAAGGTGCCAATAATTCACAATGGAGAAAGGCTAGTTTCTTCAATAAATGGTGTTAAGAAAACTGGATATCCACAGACAGAAGAATGAAATTAGAAGAATGAATGATCTTACACCATACACAAAAATCACCTCAAAATGGATTAGAGACTTAAAAGTAAGACCACAAACTGTAAAACTTATAGAAGAAAACATAGGGGAAAAAGCTATATGACATTAATCTGGTCAATGATTTTTTTGATTTAACCCCAAAAGCACAGGCAACAATAGCAAAAACAGACAAATAGGATTGCATCAAACTAAAAAGCTCTGCACAGCAAAGGAAACAATCTAAATATTGAGAGAAAATATTTGCAAGCCATACATCTGATAAAAGGTTAATATCCAAAATATTTAAGAAACTTGAACAACTCCATAGCAAGAACAAAAACAGTTAAAATATGAGGAAACAACTTGAATAGATATCTCTCAAAAGAAAACACAAATGGCAAACAGATATACAAAAAAAGAGTTCAACATTGCTAAATCATTAGGGAAATACAAATCAAAACCTCAGAGAGGTATCATCTCATACCTGTCAGCATGGCTATTATAAAATAACAAAAGGGTGGCTAAGTGCGGTGGCTCACACCTGTAATCCCAGCACTTTGGGAGACTGAGGTAGGTGGATTACAGGTCAGGAGTTCAAGACCAGCCTGACCAACATGGTGAGACCCTGCCTATACTAAAAATACAAAAATTAGCCAGGCATGGTGGCACGTGCCTGTAATCTCAGCTACTCAGGAGGCTGAGGCAGGAGAATTGCTTGAACCTGGGAGGCGGAGGTTGCCATGAGTTGAGATCTTAGCACTGTACTTCAGCCTGGATGACAGAGCAAAATCCCATCTCAAAAAAAAAAAAAAAAAAAAGACAAAAGGTAAGTGTTGGCAAGGATGTGGAGAAAAGGGAACATTTGTACACTGTTGGTGGGAATGTAAATTAGTACAGTCATTATTGAAAACTCTATGGAGGTTCCTCAAAAAAATAGAGTTACCATATGACCTAGCAATACCACCTGTAGGTATTTACCCAAAAGATTTGAAATCAGTTTGTCAAAGAGATGTCTAGACTCCCATTTATTGTAGCACTGTTATTCACAATAGCCAAGTTATGGAAGCAAGCTAAGTGTCCATCAACAGATGAATGAATAAAGAAGATGTGGAGTATATAAATAACAGACTACTACTCAGCCTTTAAGAAGAAAACTCTGCCATTTGTGACAACAGAGATGGAATTGGAGAACATTGTGCTAGGTGAAATAAGGCACAGGGAGGCAAATACTGCATGTTCTCAGTCATATGTGGAATCTAAACAATCAAATTCATAGAAGCAAAAAGTAGAATGATGGCTGGGAGTGGGGCAAATGAGGAGATGATGATCTAAGAAAACAGAATCTCAGTTCCACAGGAGGAATAAGATTTTTTAAATATCTATTGCATAACATGGTGAATAGAATTAATCATAGTGTATTGTACATTTTTAAATTGCTAAATTTCAAAAGTTCTCACCACGAAAAGTTTAAAGTATTTGAGGTGATGGATATGTTAATTAGCTTTATTTTTTATTCCACATTGTATTTGTAAACCAAAACATCACTTGGAACCCCATAAATATGTATAATTAGAAACTGTGAATTTAGAATAAAATAAAAACATATCAAACTGTCCTAATTACTAGAACTAATATGTCTTCATATCCTGGAGAGCAAATCCCCTCATTTTTCTTCAAGAGCATCTTAGGCATCCTTAAGCCTTTGTATTTTCACGTAAAATTTAGAATCACAGGTTTGCATTAAATCTGTGGACTACAGGAGAAAATTTGTCATCTTTACAATATTAAGTATATGATATATGAACATGGCATGTCTTTCTACTTACATAGGTCTTTAATTTCTCTCAATAATGCTTCATGATTTTCATATAGAGGTCTTGGACATCTTTTGTTAGAGTTATTTCTAGGCATTTTGTATTTTATGCTTCTGTAAATATTTTTAATAGCATACATTTAGAGCAATTTTACATTCACAGAAAAATTGAGTGGAAGGTGCAGAGATGTCCTACATACCCCTGCTCCCCGCCCCCAACCTTCCCAAATGTCAACATCCCCCACCAGAATGCTATATATTGTTTTATAACTGATGAGCCTACATTGATATATCATTACAAGCCAAAATCCATAGTTTACATTAGGCTTCATGTATGGTATTGTATTTTCTAAGGGTTTGGACAAATGTATAATGACATGTATCCACTGTTACAGTATCATACAGAGTATTTTCACTTACCTAAAAACCTCTGTGCCCCACCTATTCACCGCTCCTTCCCCTCTAATCCCTGGCAACCACTGATCCTTTTACTGTTGGCATAATTTTGCCTTTTCCAGAATGTTCTACAGTTGGAATTATACATATTGGCTTCTTTAACAATATGCATTTAAGTTCCCTTCATGTCTTTTTATGGTTTAAGTCATTTCTTTTTAGCGCTGAATAATATTCCATCATCTGGATGTACTACAGTTTATTCATTAATTTACTGAAAGACATCCTGGTTACTTCCAAGTTTTAACAATTATGAATAATGCTGCTATAAACATTTATGTGCAGGTTTTTGTGTAGACATAAGGTTTCAACTCCTTTGGGTAAATACTAAGGAATGCAATTGCTGGATCATATGGTAAAACTATGTTTAGTTTTGTAAGAAACTGCCAAACTGTCTTCCAATGTGGCTGTACCATTCTGAAGTTCCACCAGCAATAAATGAAAATTCCTGTTGCTCCACATTCTCACCAGCATTTGGTGTTGTCAGTGTTTTGGATTTTGGCCATTCTAACTACATGTAGTGGTATCTCATTGTTTTGATTTGTATTCTCTGTGACTTATGGTGTTGAGCATCTTCTCATACGCTTATTTGGCATCTGTACACCTTTGGTGAAATGTCTGTTCAAGTCTTTTGCCCATTTTTATTCAGGCCATTTTCTTTTTGTTGAATACAGGAGTTCTTCACATATTTTGGATAACAACTTGTTCCCAGATTAGTCTTTGGCAAATGTTCTCTTCCTGTCTATGGCTTGTCTTCTCATCTCTCGACAGTGTCTTTTGCAGAGCAGACATTTTTTATTTCAATGAGATCAAACTTATCAATTATTTCTTTATGGATTGTGCCTTGGGCGTTATATGTAAAAAATCATTACTATGCCCAAGGTTATCTAGATATTTCCCTATGTTATCTCATAGGAGTTTTGTAGTTTTGCAGTTTACATTTAGGTCTAAGATCCATTTTGAGTTAATTTTTATGAAGGATGAAAGATTTGTGTCTAGATTTTTTTTTTTTTTTTTTTTTGGCCTGTGGATGTGCAATTGTTCCAGCACCATTTGTTAAAAAGACTATATTTTATCCATTTTATTTTTTTGCTTCATTATTAGAGATTAGTTGACTATTTTTAAGTGAATCTCTTTCTGGGCTATATTCGGTTACACTGATCTATTATTATTTCATTCTTTTACTGATACTACACTGTCTTGATTACTGTAGCTTTATAGTAACTCAAATTGGGTAGTGTCAGTCTTCTGATTTTGTTTTTCTCCTTTAATATTGTGTTGTCTATTCTGGGTCTTTTAATATCCTTAAAATAATTTGCTAATATCCTTAAAATAATTTCTGGGATTTCAATTAATTTGCACAGAATCTGTAATTCAAGTTGGGAAGAACTGACCTCTTGACAATATTGAGTCTTTCTATCCATGAACATAGAATATCTTTCCTTTCATATAGTTTTTAATTTCTTTCATCAGAGTTTTATAGTTTTCCTCATATGGATCATATATATATTTTATTAGATTTATACCTAATTATTTCCTTTTCTTAGGTGCTAATGTAAATAATATTGTGATTTAGTTTTCAAATTCCTCTTGTTCATTGTTGATATATAGGAAAGTTATTGACTTTTGGATATTACCCTTGTATTCTGAAACTTTGCTGTAATCACTTAATTGTTTCAGGAGTTTTTTATGGATTCCTTCAGATTATCTACAGAAACAATCATGTAATCTTCAAACAGAATTTTACTTCTTCCTTCCCAATCTGTATACTTTTTATTTCTTTTGTCTTATTGCCTTAGCTAGGATTTCTAGTATAATGTTGAGACACAATGGCAAGAGAAGACATCCTTACTTGTTCCTAATAGTAGCAGGAAAGCTTCTATCTTCTCTTAAGTATAATGTTAGTTGTAGGTTTTTTGTAGATGTTCTTTACCAAATTGAGAAAGTATCCCTCTATTTCTAGTTTGCTGAGACTATCTATTATGAATGGGTGTTTAATTTTGTCAAATGCTTTTTTTTTTTTTTTGCATCTATTGATATGACAATGTGATTCTCCTTCTTTAGCTTGTTCATGTGATATAGTATGTTAGTTGACTTTTGAATGTTGAACTAGCCTGGTATACTTGGAACATTATTGAATTTGTATTGATAATATTTTGGTGAGGATTTTTATATTTGTGTTCATGAGAGATAATGATCTATAGTTTTCATTTTTTGTAATGTCTTTGCTTGGTTTTGATATTAGAGTAATGCTGGCCCCATAGAATGAGTTAGGAATACTCTCTCTGTTCTGTCTTCTGGAAGAGATTGCAGACAATTGATGTTATAATTTCTTTCTTAAATATTTGGTAGAATTCACCAGTGAGCCCATATGGACTTGGTACTTTCTAGTCTAGAAGATTTTAATTATTCAAGTTTTTAAATAGATATATGCTTATTTAGATTATGTATTTCTACCTCTAATTTATGTAAATGTGTGAAGCCATTCTTGCATTGCTATAAAGAAATACCTGAGGCTGGGTAATTTATGAAGAAAAGAGGTTTAATTGGCTCACAGTTCTGCAGGCTATACCACCATGGCTCCAAGATCTGCCTCTGGTGAGGGCCTCAGGAATCTTACAACTATGGCAGAAAGTGAAGGAAAGCAAGCATGTCACATAGCAAGAGCAGGAGTAAGAGAGAGGAGGAAGGTGCCACACACTTTTAAACGACCAGATCTCCTGTGAACTCAGAGTGAGAACTCACTTATCACCAAGGGGATGGTACTAAATCATTCATGAGGGAACCTCCCCCATAATCCAATCACCTCCAACCAGCTCCCATCTCCAACACTGGAGATTACATTTGAATATGAGATTTGAAGAAAACAAACATCCAAAAACATCAGTAAATTAGATCTTCTTTCTGTGTTATGTTTCTTATATTCACTTCTCTTTGCTCCATCCTTTTGTGTCTCTATACTTCACATTTTGCATATTTTCTTCTTACCTGTTTTCAGTACACTAATTTTTCTTCAGTTGTGAATAATTGGCTTGATTTTATTATTATTACTATTTATTAATTTATTATTTTGCAGAAACAGGGTCTCCTTATGTTGCCCAGACTGATCTCAAACTCCTGGCCTTAAGGGATCTTTCTACCTTGACCTTCCAAAGTGCTGGGATTAAAGATATGAGCCACTGCCCTAGCCCATTTTTATATTTTTTTAGTTCTAAAATTTCTATTTGCTTTTTTAGCTGGCTATACATATTTTAAGTTTTCAATTATCTGACCATATTTTCATTTTGTCTTTTATCTTCTTGAACATAGGAAACATATTTATTTTCTTTCTTTTTTTTTTTTGAAACTGGATCTCACTCCGTTGCCCAGGCTGGAAAGCAGTGGTGCAATCATGACTTACTGCAGCCTTGACCTCTCAGGCTCAAGCGATTCTCTCACCTCAACCTCCCTAGTAGCTGAGACTACAGGTGCATACTAACAAACTGGGCTAATTTTTTTTTTTTAATTTTTAATACAGACAGAATCTCATTATGTTACCCAAGCAGATCTCAGACTCCTGGGCTCAAGTGATCCTCCCACCTAGACCTCTCAAAGTGCTGGCATTGCAGACATGAGCCACCACACCTGACCAGTATATTTATTTTAATGTCTGTATCTGATAGCTCTAATATCTGGAGCTTCCATAACTCTCTTTCTATTGCCATTATTTTTAATGATTATTGTTTATGTTGTTCTTCCTTTTTGTATGCCCAGTTTTCTTTGTTTGTGTGCCAGACATTACATTGAGAAAACTGTTTATTAAAATTATTTGAGGCTAAAGTGATACTATATTTTTTTTTCAGAAAGCAGTTTGGCTTGCTCTGCCAAGAATATGAGTTTCTAGCAAGACTGAACTATTTGTGTGAAGCCTGCAAGAGGTCTATGAGTGATACTTTATTTCAGGTTCATTCTTAGTTCCAAGGTATAGTCTTTCTGGTCCCAAGTCAAAATGTGAATATTCACCCAGGCCCTGTCTTGACAGACCATTTACTCCAACTTTTAGCCTCTTGCTCCTCAAAGCTAACAAAAGTACTACTCCACCTCTAGGCCTTTTACCTACATCTTTTAAATCAACAAAAATCCCAAGTCAAGCACTTCACCTTTCTGAATTTTCATCTTCTTTCCATTGTTGAACTAATAGGCTCTCTTATGTAATAAAGATAAGTGCTCTAAAACAAATAATATACCTTGGATATAGCATATTAAATAAAAACATGATTAATTTTTCCTCACCACTTATACAAAGTTTGATGCACTTGGGAATTACCACTCTCCAATATAGTGGCATTCCAAGAAGACCACATTGGTTTAGTGAGACTGATCCTTATCTGGCACGGGTTTTAAGATTTCAGGATCTACTAGTAGATCTGAATTTACTCACCTCCATGATCTACCCACCAGGATCCAATTTATATAGTAGAACAAAAGTATTCAGGGTATTTTTCTCTTATATAGAGAGCACCTAATTGGAGGTGTGCCTAAAGAAAATCTAGTTACAAGATAGAATCTCTGTAAGGTCTGACTGCAGCATGGATGGCATGGTAACCTCTCTGACCCACACGTACACCTCTGGATGGCCTCCCAGGACTACCAAGTCTGAAGTAACTAGAAAACCACAAAAGGAGAAAGAACAATCAACCCCTGCAGTGCCTAATTAACTATGAGACACTCTCTATTGTTCCTTATTCCTGCCTCAGTTGATAAGGCAATTGGACTTTGTAACTGACCTTGGTCAACTTCATGACTCCAGACCAGGCGTCCCCAAACTACGGCCCCCTGAGGCCATTTATCTGGCCCCCCACCGCACTTCAGGAAGGGGCACCTCTTTCATTGGTGGTCAGTGAGAGGAGCACAGTATGTGGCGGCCCTCCAACGGTCTGAAGGACAGTGAACTGGCCCCCTGTGTAAAAAGTTTGGGGACGCCTGCTCCAGACCCTATGACCCCCTCTCAGCTTGCAAAAAATCCTCCTAAACTGTAACTTCTGTAACTATCCACTGTCTACCCCAAACCCATAAAACCAACTCCTATCCCACCGCCCTCCACTGCCTCTCTTTTCAGACTCAGCCCACCAGCACCCTGGTGAATAAACAGTCATGTTGCTCACAGAAAGACTGTTTGGGGGGGTCTCTTCATTCAGAGTCCATGTTTTAACAGTCTCATCTCCTTGTATGGTCTTGTCTTCCCCACCTACTGATTAACTCACAGATGATGTAATGTATATTTGAATAAGCAAAACACAGCTTACTATCAACAATTTTGTTGGATATAGGAAATAATATTTTATTAGATATAGAAGTAGATTTTCATGTGTTCATTTCCTATTTATAGCTAATGCACATGAGAGAACAAAAACAACAAATTAAGCAAGGGAGAGTTGGCTTTAAGTATATATGTTTTGGGAGTTATGCATATAAAGGAAAAGAAAAACCTCAGGACCCCAAACTCATTATTACAAAGAGAAAGTTAAGTCTGGAGACTGAGTCATGCAACACTGCCATCTTTTTCCAAGTCCATAGCTGTTATTTTACAACCTTGTGTCAAAGCATTATACATCGGCCAGACCCCCACAGAAAGGCAAAATGCCATAGGCTAGACTATCCTTACAAATTGTTATTTGCTGGCTTCAAAACCTTTCAAGATGTAATCCTCCCATAAAACAAGGACATGTCAATTGTATAGATCTGCAGTTTAAGCCTAGCTCCTAAAACTAAAGTCTATTAGATTTCACACTGATAATGCTTATCTTCTTGGGTACCAAACAAAGACAAGATGAATCATTCTTCCACCTACCCCCCTCTTCCTACATTCCTTTTCCCCTTCAAGAAAATGTACAAACACTAAGCCTCCTGAAAACCTCTTCAGAAAAACACAAGCCACAGAGGTCTGTGTCTTGTGTTTTTCCCAGGCACACCCTCAAGCTCTGGCTCAATAAATCTCAATTGACTAAAACTCAGTTCAGTCACTCATTTTGGTTAATACGCATAAGGTTTAGAAAATACAAATCCTCCTCAATTTATAATTGGGTTACATCCAATTATAAGTCAAGGAGCATACTGAATGTGAATCACTTTTGGACTACCATAAAATCAGAAAGTCATAAGTTGAACCATCATTCACTGTAGTATACATTTTTATTATGTGCATGGATGAAAATGTAGGATTCCATATCTGCATGCTAATAACACTTTTATAAAGGAAAGTTGCGTGCCTGGTAGCCCCATGGATCATGTTCTTATTTAATGTATTCTCTGGATTTAAATTCATATTGATAATAATGAATATAAAAAAGAAAGCATATACAATTTAAATTTAAATTTTTGAAACTCTGTGTTTTGAAATATACAAAACAACTCTTGGAACCAGCAAGTGAGCTGAGCAAGTCACAAGATATAAGATCAAAATGCAAAAGTTACTTGTATTTCTGTATATTTTTAATAAATACCTAGAAATCAAAATTTAAAATATAATACCATTCATAATCACTGAAAAAATACCTAGACATAAATCTAATAAAATATATACTGTATACTAAAAATTTATACTAAAAATGCAAAATGCTGGCAAAAGCAATTAAAAATTTAAGAATGGAAGGATGTACTATGTTCATGGATTAAAAGATCAACAAAGTAAAAATGTCAATTTTTTTAAATTGAACTATAGTTTTTTAAAAATTACATTTCACCACTGATTTTATCCTCCTTTCTTTAAAATTTTTATACAAGTTTCCAGTAAGTGGCAAATTGGGGTGATTTATGTTTACACTATCTATTCTTCACAACTTGATGTCAGAGACCCTGAATGGATATAAAGTATCTACAATGCTGTCTAGCAAAGGAGGGAAGAAAATCAAGAATTTGGCCAAGGACAAGAAGTATTGTGTGTAACCATTCCTTAAAGTGGTATTTTCTTGAAGGTGTTTGGCAGGGGTAGTGAGCCAGACAATCTTAAAGAGGAGGTATTTGCAAGTAAAGAGCAGGAAGGGATCCCCTGGAGGAATAAAGAAGTATGAGGATAACAAAGAAGGGATTTGGAAGTGAAGAATATTCTCAAAAGACAAGTGGGGAGGAAGTGGGGGTCAGGGTACTACACATTTAAAAATTAAAGTATCCAAAGAGGCAGTACTCAATAAAATTACAGGGCATCTTAACTTCTTACCCACCAGACAGACATAGCTAGCCTCTGCTGTGGTTTTCATGAATCTCTGAATTGCATTTGTTGAGGTGAAAAATAGCTCCATTGAATCCAGAAATATTTGACAATGGGTATTTATTTATCACATAAATCTTAAAGGAAAAAAATATCCTGTTTCAACCATGTAATTGCTGCCTAATTGTCTTGTCTTTTGTTACCAAGAAAACAGAATACAAATTGTTCGTTTTTAAATTCCTATGGTGTTCTGACAATGTTTGCATTACCCCCAAAGAAATATTTGGATAAAGACAAAACTGGAAAAATCTTGGGTTTTAGCAACAGACAGGACTGTGTCAGAATTACAGCCTCATCACTCACCAAAGTGAAGACTACCTAACCTTCAGTCTTTTCAGATGGAGACAATAAGAGCTTCCAGTACTACTGTGGGGATTAAAAACTATAATATGGAGAAGCTTTTAGCACAGTGTTGGATATATAGTTTGTATATAGTCATTGATAAATATTCTTATTATTACATCATTATTATTTGGTGAATCTTCAGTATAATATAACACTATTTATTGTAAAATGTCATTTTGCGTATTTTGGATCTTTCTGGCGACCATCAATCCAGAGGATACTAGTTACTGCCATACTGTATGAAGACCCTGCATGAAGACTTTATATAGGGCTGTCTCCCGGAATGCATCCCAAGGATAGAGTTGTAAGAAGGTCTTGTAGTATTTATTCTGGAAAACAGATTACAAATCCTACATGGTAATAAATTGTATTAAGGTAAAATAGGAAAAGTGTATACAGGTATGTTTTTTATGTAGATGCCCAAATATTATGTATCCATAATATAATTATAAAATAATTAATAGATTTGCCCAGAATACTTCGGGATGCCACAGCAAGAGTCATACATAGTTTCACTCCTCAGAAACCCAGATTTTTTTTCCCCCTCTCAAATCCCCAAAACCCACCAAAGTACTCTCAATCACTTAGGTGTTTAATGAATTCACTAACCATTCCCAAATTTCTATGGGATTAAACTGCATTGTTTTACTACAAATCTTTGAGGTGGAAAGAAGTGAATAAATTCCCCCAAAGAAGTAATCACGTAGGTCCTCCCAATACCAAGTTCAATATTGTACCTGTAAGCATTCATCTGTCAATTATATAGGGTCCCCTTTTCTTAACTGAACCTTAAGTTACTCTCTCTGAGACTCTCCCTCACTCACTTTGTTATTAAGACTCCTCAGATTCCCATGTGGTTCAGGAACCCAATGAACCCTGGGACATTTGGCCATAGTGAGTCTGCTTTTCACGTTCTAATGTGAATGGAAACATTTTATATTATAATCTTAAAAAGAGAACAGCAGGGAAAGTTTAGAAAGAATAAGTTCTCAGGGAAAGTCAGGGAAATCAAATTATGCTAGGAAGATTTAATTTTCACCAAAATATTGCCTTTACCCAGAGTTCTTCCTGAGGTCTGCTCTATAAATGAACTATGTCTGTGGAAGAAAGTGCAGTGGAATTTGACTACAGAAAAAGCCTGTTATTTGTAAGAGTTAAGAAAAGAAATCATAGCTCCAGCTCTTTTCATAATCATAAATAGTGATTGCCCAGACCCATAAAAGTTTACAACGGAAGAGACCTCAAAGATGAGAATATCCAGTCCCTTCATTTTACTGATAATGAAACTGAAATTCTCTCATGGTCACGCAGAACCTTGGCACCAAGCTGAAGATGAAAACGTAGGACTCCTCCTAGGAGGCTCCTGTGGGCCAGGCTCTTTATACCATCCTAGTCACCACCTGAGGTCACCGTATATTTTCAAATATTTCCTTTAATAGTAATCTCATTTTGTGTGGCTGGTAACAATTTCGTCAGGGTTCTGGACATCACTTCAAAATATGACCACAGGATACCAGAATATGCCACCCCAAAACATACTTTTAATATCTATTTTGAGCTAGTTATCCTGAGAAACACCAGACATGGGAGAAGCTCTGAAAAGCTGCCCTTTTATAATAGAAATATTTATCAATAAAGGAAACCTACATTAGTAAAGGTATCTGCATCAGGAAGTAGCTGCTAATAAAGACAACTTTTTTACCGGAGAAACTTCTTGTCTGTGTTACAAGACAATCTTTATTTACCATACATTTCCTCCACTCGCCCCCCATAACTTGTCTCCATCACCTCCCCAGGCACCCCCAGTCCTTATTCCTTTCCCTAGCTCATGATGCTATGCAAGCTTCAATCATGTGGCCCTTCTTTGAGTCTCAAGTTGTGTGGGACTCTTGTGCTTACGTACATAATTAAATGTGTTTTTTCTTCTCCTGTTAATATCTCTTATGTTAATTCATACCCTGGCCAATCTCAGTCAATGACAGAAGGAGCAGAAAAATTGCCCACTGACACTGTCTGAATTCCTGACCCACCAAGCCAAGAGATATGGTGAAATGGTTGCTTCCTTAAGCCATATGTTTTGGAGTAATTTGCTATGTACTTAACAGATAACCAGAATAGGCCCCAACAACAATAAAATGAAAAAAAAAAATCTATGCCCTTATGGAAGGTCTCAATTAAGAATGTATTTGGCTACAAATAACAGAAAACCCTGTTTAGTGGCTTCATCAGATAACAGATGTGTAGAGCTGGGCAGCCTAGAAAGGCTTCTCCACACTGGAACAGCTTCTCCACACTGCCACCAGAGACTCAATCTCCTTCTGTCTTTCTGCCCGTCTTTCTGCCTGCATCCTCAGGGGATGACTACCCTGCCTGTAGCCAACACAGCAGTGTTGAAGACTAAAAAGAGGCAAGGGCAGGACAGTGCTTCTTTTGAAACGTTTTTCTAGTGGTGTCAGTCAATGACTTTTCCTTACATTTCATTGACAAGATTTGGGTCACAAGAGCTACCTCTAGCTGCAAAGGAGTCTGAACAGACAAATACTTTTAGCACAGCACATCATCACTGGCATGGTAACTGGGATTCTGTCAGGAAGGAAAAATGGCGATTACGTAAGCAATTAGTGTCTGCTGCAGGATTTCTTCCTGTCTGAGCAGCGGCTGCTTGCCGCTTAGCTCTGCTTGCTGAGCTCTTACAGAGAAATGGTTCAGAGCACAAATCTTGCTGGACAGGTAGGAAAGGGGGCTTATCTGGAAGTTGAATTTTCATGGAAAATACACTGTTTTTTGCTTAACTGTAGGTTCACTGGGGATGGCTTAGAGAAACCTACAGACTTCTTTTGGAGGGGAGTACTCCCTCTTCCCCCACCAAGTACCCCTTGGAGCTGACATTGTCTTCTTGGGCGGGGAAGCACCAACAGTCATAGTTACTCTAATGAATAATTTGAAATTTGCTCTTCACAAATATAAAAGGCCTTAATAACTAGGTCAGCATGTAAAAATCATTTCTGTATGTCTTTGCCTGACAAATGAACAAAGATGCAAAAATTTCAATAGCACTCATATATACAAAAACTCATTACAAAAATGGAGGCTTGTCATGTTTGGAACAATAATTAAAAAAAAAAAAAAAAAAACAACCTCATCTGAAATCCAAATACCTCACAAGCACTTTAACGTGTAGCATGGCCTAAATGTTAATGAAGCAATTCGGCTCACTCAGCAGGATGAACACAAAAGAAACCCTTTTCAAGACACAGCTGTCAACAATTACACTTGGTGGGGTGAAGCTGGCTGATATTCAGCATCTTAAAACTCATGGAAATGTGGAGCCTATTCGACCAAAAACCATTCCAGACTCCAGGGAAGACAGAAAACCCCTGTTTATTTGGCAGGCCAGAGAAAGGAGAATGGGATATTCTAGTTAGCTGGGCATCCCCACTCAGCTCAGAAATAATAAATGACAAGGTTTTTTTGTTGCTTTTTTTGTTTGTTTGTTTTTAAGATTCAAAGTGATATAGAAAGTACTTAAGGATGATATGGGAGTTAATCTATCCTTTCATTGATGTGGTTTGGATGGTATGTGGAGGGTCTGGCAGGGTCTCAAGGATTTCCTAATTGTCAGAGAGAACTTATAAAAAAAAATTTAACTTTCTGGTTATCTATGCTTTTGTAAAAAGACATTCATTTCACTCTATTATGACTATTAAGAGAAGAGGGGAGTCCTCCTTTGAGAATTACTCCTCTTACCCCAGCACACCCACACAAAACTAGCAGACGGGTTTGTACATAGTGGCCCTTTGACCACAGAGAGTCAGACCAGGGTTAACTCCTCACAAACGCAGGGTAATCAGATTCTCCCTACTGGAAGGTTGGGGAGTCAGAATTCAGAGAAGCCCTTTATACACCAATTTCCTTGAGCAGAGAATACATGAATTTTGGATGGAAAGTGACCATTTTTTACCTTGTGCAAAGAGAAGGAAAGAGTCAGATGGAGAAAAAGACAAGTAGGAGGTGAGTGTGCTGAGTGAAGAATGGAAGGGAAACCACACAGCCCAAGAAAGAGACGCCCCAGAGTGGCCACCTGGGTTTCCAATAGCTTCTAGTTCCTGGTTCTTGCTTCTGATGAGGTGTGACCGTACTTCTTGTCCTGCCTTTCTGGGGCTCCCATTTATCCTTCCCTTTTGACATGAACTGCTTTGAATGATTTGGCAACTGCTATCAGTGGTTTCTCCAGTCTTCATTCTCCCCTTCTTCCTGACTAGTTGAAACCCAGTTTTATTCAGAGCAGGTAAAAAGACCACAAAATTGGAAGTCACTGGAATTTCCGAGAAGTTTCTTAAAGAGGGTAGACTCAGTTAGAAGGCATGCTGTTTTGTTCTTTCTCTTTCATTCTCATTGGGTGGAAAGCAGACACGATCGCTGGAGTTCTAGCAGCCACTTGTGATCATATGGCAACCAAGAGGGGTGAAGCCAGTGCTAAGGATGATGGAGCAGAGAACAAAAGTAGCTAGGCCCTTGGCAACAAGCAGCAGCTTTCCTGTGAACAAAAGACTGTCACCTTCCACATGCTATATTAAGTGTAGAAAAACAGACTTCTAATTCACTGGGGCCACTGGGGTTTTGGTTAGTAGCAGCCAAATGAAGTTCTAAACGACCCCAATGGGTGCTAGTTCCTCACAGCCAATCCTTAACACAGTTTCACATATCTTACTACAACCTCTACCAAATATTCCCATGAACATTGTGAGCAGTGGCTGTATCATGTGCTGTGCATATGAAACACTCTTTAACGAACCAAAGGGAGATAATGCAGTTTCTATACCATCTGCAGCTTCTTAGTTGAGTGCTGGTGGATGTGACCCAGGAGGCTTATGATGGATTAGTCATGGTTGCCCTCCTCCTTCTCCTCTCCGCACACCCCCCACCTCCTCCTCCTCTTCCACTTCCATCCTGGATAGAGTCAAAAGAGAAAGACTTTTTTCCTCTCTCTAGAAGGAGGGAGGGTAGATCTACATGACCAGTGGCAGGCCAGGCCTAGGTTAACTCCTTGGGAGCACCTCTTTCACTGGTGGTCAGTGAGAGGAGCACAGTATGTGGCGGCCCTCCAACAGTCTGAGGGACAGTGAACTGACCCCCTGTGTAAAAAGTTTGGGGACGTCTGACCTAGAGAAATAACACTTTTCATCCTAAGGCTACTGAGCATGGTGTATTCATACAGGACATACAGATTACAAACTAATTTTGCTCTAATCCCTCACCTCACATTGAAAGACCTACCTTAAACCAAACTTCAAAAATCTCAGTAAATGTCCCAACTGCCCTTGCTACTCTGATACACCATCAGGCTCTGTCAAGGTAGCATCCTCTTTTTTTGTTTGTTTGTTTTTGTTCTTTGATACAGAGTCTTGTTCTATTGCCCAGGCTGGAGTGCAGTGGTGCAATCTTGGCTCACTGCAACCTCTGCCTCCTGGGATCAAGTGACTCTCGTGGCTCAGCCTTCTGAGCAGCTAGAATTACAGGTGCATGCCATCACACCCAGCTGATTTTTAAATTTTTAGTAGAGATAGGGTTACACCATATTGGTCAGGCTGGTTTCAATCTCCTGGCCTCAAGCGATCCACCTGCCTTGGCCTTCCAAAGTGCTGGGATTACAGGTGTGAGCCACCGTGGCTGACCAAGGTAGCATTCTCTTTTACTATAGTAAGCAACAAACTCAAGCTTTATCAACAAGTTGTTTGGAGTATATTTCAGGAAGCAGCATTGAAAAAGAATAAGACTAAAAGGGAATAGGCAAAAAGTAAATCCATTATTAAGTGAAAACAATGTGACTTTTTTTCTATAAAAGGCATTTACTTGGGTACAACTGGAAAAAATAATGTTAGATAACTGTATGAAATTGTTAATTTTCTTTTTTTTTTTTTTTTTTTTTTTTAGATGGAATTTCGCTCTTGTTACCCAGGCTGGAGTGCAATGGTGCGATCTCGGCTCACCGCAACCTCCGCCTCCTGGGTTCAGGCAATTCTCCTGCCTCAGCCTCCGGAGTAGCTGGGATTACAGGCACACGCCACCATGCCCAGCTAATTTTTTGCACCTTTAGTAGAGGCGGGGTTTCACCATGTTGACCAGGATGGTCTCGATCTCTTGACCTCGTGATCCACCCGCCTCGGCCTCCCAAAGTGCTGGGATTACAGGCTTGAGCCACCATGCCCGGTCTTGAAATTGTTAATTTTCTTAAGTGCAATTATGGCATTTGATTGAATGCCCTTATTCCTCTTAGGAGATGTGTGTGTAAGCATTTAGAGGTGAAGTGTCATGTCTGCAACTTACTTTCAAATCAACAAGAATAAATATAAAGATTTCAAGAATATAGAAAGAACCCGAATGTGGCACATTTGCATACATAGGGAGAGAAGGAGAGGAGAGAGTGAACAAATATTACATATATAGGGGAAGGAGTGAGGCACAATGCAAATATAGCAACATGTGAACAACTGTTGAAAACCAGGTGGAGGACACGCAGCTTTTTATTATTTCACCTTCTCCTCATGTGTGAAAATATTGAGGGAATAAAACCACTCAGGGAATAAAAGGTTGAGGGGGAGAAAATAGCCTCATTTTCCAAATGAAGATCAAGTCATTTTGTTATTTATTTTAGAGACAACAAAGATTAAACTTGTCTCCAAATAGAGACTAAATAACATTGTTATTTATTTCTCTAGCCTTTTCTCATTAGTGGAAGCACTTGGGGTTAATCACCAAGGATACAAACTGTAATAACTTCAACTTCAACCACAGGATTTTTTTTAAATGACTCTTTTCAGGACTGGTATGTAGTTACACAAACTGTGTCCCATTGACATAGGCAACTTTGTGACGATTACCCCAGGACTGAGCAAGAAACATGACCAATGTGTCCCAGTTTGCCCAGTGCCGGTCCCAGCTCCAGCACCGACAGTCCCACCTCTACAGCCCTGGCTGTGTTCAACAATGGTGCAAAATTAAGCCCCAAAAGTGACATCGACAGCAGGGACATTCTTCAGGAACCATGACTTAGCCTTTATTGGACACAAACTGAAGAAGCTCCTCAAAGCCTCCAGCATATGGAGAACAGAGGGCCAACACCAGCAGCCCCGCTGGCGAAACTTACTGTGGATACTGCCGCTTTTCTGTAGTTCTAAGAGGAGTGTGTTCTCCTTTCAGTACTTATAAACAATGCCATCTTCCCTCATCCTGACCTGCCTCCAACCCTGGGAATAATGTATGAGACTCGGCCATTTGCCCAAGGTCCCAGAGCTTCTGAGGGCAGGGGCAGGATCTGAGATCAGGTTTGTCTGAGTTCCTACTTCTAATCACCTCATTCCCCTCCAGCTCATCACATTCATAAGCAATGAGTTCACTGCTAGTTTTACCCTCCCAAGGAGAGTCTGCATTTTTATAGGAATTTATAGACAGAAACCCCTGTGGGACCCCGGGAAGGGAATGTGGCATTTCCAGCAGTACCGAGCCATGGGACCCTCCCTGCCAGTGTCAGATGGGCATCGCACCCATGGCAAGTTCCTGCGGCAGAGTGGTTGAGAGCCATACTTTACCATGAGATGGACTTGGGTTTAAAGGCTGGCTGTGCCTCCAAAAGCAGTGACCTTGCATAAGATATTGAAACCTCTCTAAGCCATAGTTTCCCCGTCTATAAAAGGGGGATAATAATGACATCATCAGATTGCAGTGAATTTAAACCAAATAGATAGTCCACTTAGAATGGAGCTTGGACCACTGTAAGGAGATCTGTAGAAAAACACTCTTTCTAAGATGTTTGCAATACTGAGTGCAAACTGCGGATTCCATTTTCTTCGTAAGATAAACTAACACATTTAATTTTCTTTATAAGATAAACTAACACATTGAATGTGCATGCAGTCTATTGAAGCCAAGTCCCACATGGTTTAAACTCAGAGTGGGGTCATATTTTCAACATTCCAATATTTTTTAAATTAGAGTTTTAAAATTCTGTCTTTGAGTCTTTTGAAAGAACTTAAGGACGATCAAATATAATTCTGAATAATCTTTCTAATATCCTGTTGTCTCTTCTCTCTGTTTTAATGAACCTCAGAGTCCCCCAGCCTCTCAGCTAGCTAAGCTCACACCCTCCCCTCATCCCCAACCCAGCAGCTCTGAGTTGTTCTCTCCCAGCTGCTGACCATGTGGATATTGACAACTCCTTCTCTGAAAGGCTCCCCTTCCCAGCCTCCTCCCCATTCCCTTCCTGCTCCTTCTCCTCCAGTTTCTTCAGCTCCATCCTCCATTTCCCATCCTCTGATTTCACAGTGCAAGAGTCTACGCATTCTACGTGTTTCCAAGAAACACTGAGGTATATCAGTGTGAAATAATGTGACGTTTTGGATCTGTTTTCAAATACTTTGAAGAATAAAAAGGATAAATAAAATAACATGTGGCAAAATCTTGACAACTATTAAATCTGGATAGTGAGAAGTTGTATGAATTTTGTTATTTTTATTTTTTATTTATTTATTTTTTTTTTTGAGACGGAGTTTCGCTCTTGCTGCCCAGGCTGGAGTGCAATGGCGCGATCTCGGCTCACCGCAACCTCCACCTCCCGGGTTCAGGCAATTCTCCTGCCTCAGCCTCCTGAGTAGCTGGGATTACAGGCACGCGCCACCATGCCCAGCTAATTTTTTGTATTTTTAGTAGAGACGGGGTTTCACCATGTTGACCAGGATGGTCTCAATCTCTCGACCTCGTGATCCACCCACCTCAGCCTCCCAAAATGCTGGGATTACAGGCTTGAGCCACCGCGCCCGGCCTGAATTTTGTTTTTAATTATCCTCTCTGCTTTTGTGAAAGTCAGAAAATTTTCACAATAAAAAAATTAATTCTTGTAATCAGTGTGGCAGAAAGACTCTCCACAAAGTGGGATGTGGGAAAGGGGAGATGCAGAGGGAAGCAAGCAGCTCGCCGGTTCAGTGCACACTTAAGAAGCCAGGGGAAGATGGACATTCACCACCATTTCAACATTACTCTATTTTGCCTGAAAGGGTCTGGAAAACCTCCTAAAACTCTAACCTGTGGTTGCCCCTGGTGAGTGAGTTTAGGGAAAAGGGGGAGCTCTTTTTACTTAGCACACTAATGTAATAGTATTTATTTAAAAAAAACAAAAGCAACTAAAGGAAAAGCTTTTACGTTTGTATCATAAAGTCTATCTCCTGTAACTTCTATATAATTGGTCTAGTCCATCTTCAATCAAGAGCTCTTCAAATAATTGAAGATTCTTATGGAACCCCGTGTTGAATGAGAAGCATTTAATAGACACTTGAGGTCCAAGGACCTTGCTTTTAAATTCTACTTAATAACATGTGCTTTGCATGTTGTACATGTTCAATATATGCTTTAATGTAATCATGGCCCTTTTCGGGGAATATTTTTCTAGCTTGGTTGTTACCTTCTTAAAATGTGATAATAAAAATTGAATAGAATACTTTATATCAATGGTTCTTAACTTGGGGTAGCAGGGGTGAGGGGTGGTGATTTTGCCTCCCAGAGGCTATTAGATGATGTCTGGAGACATCCCTGATGGTCATGACTTGAATTATGGGGAGGGTAAAGTCTCCTAGTGGACATAGGCTGGGATCCTAAGAGGTGCAGGACAGCCCCCACAATGAAGAATTATCTGTGAAGTGTCATTAGTGCCAAAGGTTAGGAACTCTGCTTTATGCTCATCTCTGTCCACAGTCCAGTAAAACCATGGCATTTTAAGATCAGGACACTTTTTAAAATGCAGTCCATTTTTCTGCCCGTTTTCATGACTCTGTCGCATTCTTGTTCCACATCACACTTGATACTGAACACAACCTTCCCCAACAAGGAATGACCCTGGGCCTCCTCCACCACCCTACACATATAACATGGATTCTTTGAACCAAAATGAAAACTTCCTTTCTTTCCTTAAATACCACCTTGATTTCATTCAGTGAGAATTATTTTCCACATAGGATATACATTTTTTCCTTCATGCTTTGAAGCCATAAATAGATAAGAAGTCTTACGGTACCTGTGTTAAAAGCTGGGCATAGTGGCACATGCCTGTAATCCCAGCTACTCGGGAAGCTGAGGCAGGAGAATCACTTGAATCCAGGAGGCTCAGGTTGTGGTAAGCCAAGATCGTGCCACTGCACTCCAGCCTGGGCAACAAGAGAAAAAAAAATTAAAAAAAAAAAAAAAAAGGAGGTTGGAATAAAAGGTCTTAATTTAAATCACTTGAAAAGTATTGACTAGAAAAGGGCCAAGGTTATATGTTTTGTGGCATATCAAAAATGACCCTCAGTAGATGAACACAGACATGAGTCACTCCATTGCATGCACTATGTCCAACCAGAATTGACAGAAAAACCACCATTCAAGTGAGGGACCATCTCACTTGTAATGGTGTCTGCTGTAAATGGAATTGTGTTCCTCCAAAATTCATACGTTGGAGATGGGGCATTTGACAGATAATTAGGATTAGAAGAGGGCATGAGAGTGGGGCCCCCATGATGAGATTAGTGCCCTTACAAGAGACTAATGGACAGCAAAATGAATTGCATTTTAGAAAGTGTCTTGATCTGTGCCCACTAAGAGACCAAAGAACTTACTTCCTCTCTCTTGCTGCCGTGTGAGGATACAGGAAGAAGGTGGTCATTTGCAAGTCAGGAAAGGAGCCCTCACCAAGAGCTAAATCTGCTGGTACCTTGATCTTGGACTTCCCAGTTTCCAGAACTGTGAGAAATCAATGTCTGTTGTTTAAACCACCCATTCTATGCTATTTTTTAATAGTAGCTAAGCTGATTAAGACAAAAGCCTTTGGAACTCTGGAAACATTTTCCTATTTCTATCATTTGTAGCTCTGACAACGCTATCAAAATGTGCAACCTAAGATTTCTTCACGGTGCACTTCTCACTCATTTAAATTTCAGGAAAGGTCCTCTCCATGGTCACCTTGTCTGTTTATAGTATCTCACTGAATCCACGCTACAGTTAACATAAGACACACCATTATTTTGTATGCTATGAAAGAAAAAGAGATGCTGCCCAATGTCGTTATATTAAGAGATGTACAAAAAAAATCTCAATTTTAAAGATGTTGAAATGTTTTGATGTGTATTTTGGAATTGAGGAACATAATAGCCCTGAGTACAAGTTGTGGCTCTAGGTGGGAGATAGAACCAAATATTTTTAGATCATTGTATCGGCCCTAAAGCTGAAACTCCTAGTCTTACTCTAGTTCACATTTAGAGTTGCTCTTTCCTCGGTGGTGTGAATGGGGGCAGAGAGATCACTGTGATATCCCCATCTGCAGAGGAAGGATTGTTGCTGGGCCGTGCAAGCACTGCCAGTGAAGTTTCAACACACTACTCCTTTTGTTTTCTGGACAGAGAGATGCCATGAGAGTTGTCTATGTCTGACCAGTGAACTTAATGAAATAGGGCCCTTCCCATTTCTGGCTTAAAGCAGAAGAGTGCTCTTGTAAGTAGCTACACAAGAAAGAGTCTGGAAACAAGGAAGCAGAGGTGATCCATGATGAATGGGAACCAGCACAGAGTTCTTACATATTGTAAACCTCCCAGAACAATCCACACCAGAAACTGAGCTCAGAAGCTACATCAGCCCCTCAGATTCTCTCAGGCAGGAACTCATACTGAGATCCAGAATCCACATTAATAGAAGCTCAGAGGTTCTCTGTCCTGGAGGGAAGCACATCTTGGGAATGAATTCATTCTGCTTCTTCTGGGGAAGCAGGGAGGCTTCCTGCTCAGTTTTCTTCTAACACATAGTTAAAAACCAATTCATGATTCTGAGGCCCTGTGTACTGAGGATGCCTCTGCATTTGCTGGTGAGCTGTTCTATTCTCAGCTTCCCTGCAGGGGCCTGTAGGAAGCTGGGATTCCCGGGAGGAAAACCCTCCAGAGGTTTTGCTGTGATTGGAGCCTCTGAAAGCAGGTTAATTCCTGAGCATCCTCCTTCTAGAGTCTCTCTCAATAGAATCTAGTTGGTACTGTTTTGAGAGGCCCAGGCTGGACCCAAGGAACTTTCTTCCCTGCTGTTCAGGCCCCCTTAGGTCAGGGTGGGAAAGTTCCTCCCACCTGCAGCAAGTGGGAGCAATCTTGCTTCTGAGCCCTCATTTTGGGTGGCAGCGGCCTCTCGCTTTCTGAGAAGCACACTGCATGCACCTCACCATTTCACCTGCAGGGCAGCAGAAGAAATCAGCATCATTGAAGCCTCACATATTATTATTATTATTATTATTATTATTATTATTATTATTTTTAGATGGAATCTCACTCTTATTGCCCAAGCTGGAGTGCAGTGACACGATTTTAGCTCACTGCAACCTCCGCCTCCCAGGTTCAAGCAATTCTCCTGCCTCAGCCTCCCCAGTAGCTGGGATTACAGGCATGCACCACCATGCCCAGCTAATTTTTGTATTTTTAGTAGAGATGGGGTTTCAGATCATGTTGGCCAGGTTGGTCTCGAAATCCTGACCTCAGGTGATCCACCCACCTCGACTTCCCAAAGTGCTGGGATTACAGGTGTGAGCCATGGTGCCCAGCCACATCATCTAAACCACCAGATTCACCTTGTCACTAACAATAGTGGCAGCTACAAAAATCCATGACCAGGGGCTTCCCCCTGCTTCCAGAACTCTGGTACACACATGCAACTTCACGGCTTTGCCTTCACACCCGTCTCTGCTGGGAAGATGCCCATGGCACAAGGCAAGGGGACCCTCTGCGGTGGACTGTTCCTTTGCCATCACCACTTAGTGGGTTTTGTACCCTTAATTTCATTATAATATTGTCATCTTACTAAACAACCCAAAAACCTGCAATGGAAACATTTTAAATATTTAACAGTGTATCCCTTCTCAATGTAACAACCCCCAAAGATCAACCTAGGAGAGCATCCAAGGAAGGCAGGCAGGGAGGAGGGTACCACAGTCGTAATAGCACTTGAACGTCACACTGCACCTGGCCAACAGCATCGTTCGCTGGAGGTCATTTTGGAAATTTGGGGGAGAACTTTGAATTTTATCATTGCAGGAAAGGGGGTTCCTGGCCCTTAGTGGATGGGCTCCTGTTGCAAACAAGAATTTTTCTGCATTGCGGATACTTGTGAATGTCACTCTAGATGCTCATGTGAATGACAGGCCTTCCTATGTACACAAAACCCAGCTTGAGCACAGAATATTTTTTGCAAGGTTTTAACTGACATTTTTGGAAATATAACTAGCATATAAATGCACAAAAGGTTGTACTCTGTTTTGCACAGAATTTCACCAGGGGTTGTGCACTATATTGGAAAAATCACAGTGAGTCTAAGATCCTGAGTCAGTTGACTTGTGTACCTCTGACCTTCCTGCTTATTCAGAGTACAACTACAAACCTCTGACTCCTTCACGTCTTCCAGTACTATTGTGCCTGGGCACTTACATGTTGAAATATATATATACATATTTCAGAAATGACTTCCCTTTTACTTCTTATACAATAGCTTAGACATTACATTGGTTTTTTTTTTTGTTTTTTTTTTTTTTTTTGAGACGGAGTTTCGCTCTTGTTACCCAGGCTGGAGTGCAATGGCGCGATCTCGGCTCACCGCAACCTCCGCCTCCTGGGTTCAGGCAATTCTCCTGACTCAGCCTCCTGAGTAGCTGGGATTACAGGCACGCGCCACCACGCCCAGCTAGTTTTTTGTATTTTTAGTAGAGACGGGGTTTCACCATGTTGACCAGGATGGTCTCGATCTCTTGACCTCGTGATCCACCCGCCTCAGCCTCCCAAAGTGCTGGGATTACAGGCTTGAGCCACCGCGCCCGGCTACATTGGTATTTTTAAAATATGAGTAGAAGTAGACTGAAGCAGAAATGCTCCCTTGTAAGTAGCTACAAAAGAACAAGTCTGGAAATAAGGGAGCAGAGGTGATTCATGACGAAAGGGAACCCGCACAGAGCTCAAATATATTGCAAATCTTCCAGAACAATCCACACCAGGAACTGAATTACTGATTAAGTAAACTTAATCTTGAATTTTATCTTAAGATAGAAAAGAGGGTATCAATTTTCTTTTCCTTTTTTTTTTTTTTTTTTTTTTTTTTAGATGGAGTCTCAGTCTGTCTCCAGGCTAGAGTGCAGTGGCATGATCTTGGCTCACTGCAACCTCCAACTCCCAGGTTCGTTCAAGCAATTCTCCTGCCACAGCCTCCCAAGTAGCTGGGACTACAGATGTGTGCCACCACACCTGGCTAACTTTGTATTTTTAGTAGAGTCAGGGTTTTATCACGTTGGCCAGCTGGTGTCGAACTTCTGACCTCATGATCCACCCACGTCAGCCTCTCAGTGTGCTGGGATTACAGGTGTAAGCCACCACAGCCAGCATCAATTTTCTATTGTATATAACAAATCACCACAAATTTAGTGGTTTAAAGCCACACAAATTCATTCGCTCCAGTTCCTGGGGTCCAGCATCCAGCACAGCTTCAGCTGGGTCCTCTGCTCAGGACTCACAAGGCTAAATTAGTTAAGGTATTCACTGACTGTATCCTCATCTGGAGACTAACTAGGAAAAGACCTTCTTCCAAGCTACTCAGGCTATTGGCAACATTTAGTTCCCTACGGTTGTAGGACTGAGGGTCCTGATTCCTTGCTGGCTGTCACCAGGGGCTGCTCTCAGCATCTGGAAGCTGCCTGCCTGCACATCCCTCTAGGGTGCTCCTTCTGTAGACACTCCCACAACATGGCAGTTTGTTTTGTCCCAGCCAGAGGAAAGCATCGAATACTTCACTTTCTTATAAAGTCAGGCCCACTCGGGATCCTGTCCTTTTTCATTAACTCACAGTCAATTGATGAGGAATCTAATCACGGGAGTGGTGCTGTGCCTCTCAGATTCATGTTCCTGCCTACACTCAAGAGGAGGGAATTATATGGGGCAAGTACATGGGGTGGGGTCAGAATCTTAAGGGCCATCTTAGGATCCTGCCCACCATAAGCTGCAAACAAATATCTATTATCAACGGGGCATTGAATCTCACTGGACTGAGGAACATTGCATGCGACAAAAGGAAGTTTTCACATACGTTTATCTTACCTAAGCCACAAAGCCACCTCTTAAGGTAGGTAATTAACTTTTTATCTATCTTCCTCGAAGCCAGTGCAGATTACTGCTTAGGCAAACTTAAAAAATGCCTAGGACACCAGCACAGCAGGAGCACCAAAAAAGAAAAAGAAAATCTGTTTCAATAAACTCATCTGGAATTTGCAAAATCTAAAGATTTATGGGGAATAACAAGCTATTATAATGCTAGAGTACATGGAAATTTTTGGTTTGAATCTTTTAGCGTTTTAAATTTTTAATTAAAAAAAAATCTTCTCATTGCTTATTGTCTCTAAATTACTCCACCCCCACCCTTCCATTTTACAGCTAATATTCATTTAGCAATTACTATGTGCCTGGCATTATTTTAAGAATTTTACGCAAAATAATTACTTTAACCTTAACAAAAACCCAATGGGGCAAGTTGTATTGTCCCCCCCCCCCTTTGCAGGTGAGGAAGACAAAGTGAGTGGTCTCAGTAACTCGCCCGAGTCACAGTCACACCGAGTCACAGCAGGATCTGGGCCCCAAGAGTCCGCTATGCTAAGTGAAAGAACCAAGACTCTAGGAAGGCTGCAGCTTTATCCAAGGTGTTGTTGAACTGCAGGAGTTCCATATCCTGGGTTTCTTAACTGATAATTTCCAATCCCCAACAACACACCTGTCAGGAAGTCTTAAAGCTCTAGGTGGAGACAAACAGTCCTTTGGTAGGAGCCAGGAGGCTGGATGCAGAAGATGGTGGTAGATGAGGAGGGAACAGAAAGGCATCTAACACTCACTCACCCCTGCCCTAAAGCCAGGGACCCTCTTCCACTAAAGAAAAATTTGCATTCTGCTTGTGGATGCTTGTTACTCTTATCCACAGAAGCTCCGTTAACCTGCCTGCCACAGACATGGAGGCCACTGACCTTCCTCCCCAGCCACAGCTGCAATAGAGTGGCAGGAATTCAAGGAAGGAGGAGCATGTGGTGTGGGGGAAGGAAGAGAAGAAGACGAGCACTAGGAGAGGATGCTTCCTCCCAGACAAGCTCCACGGATGAGGCGGCAAAGCCTGCAAGGAGGAGACGTAGGGGAGAAATGACAGTGACTGGGAGTGGGAGTCGGGGAAGGGCTGGGTGAAAAACATCAGAAAAGGATGAGCGGGGGACTATCAGAAAGAGGCAGGCAGCTGTGGCCAGATCAGGGGAGAAAGGCTTCCTGGGTGCCCCCATTCTCAGGAGAGAGTTGCAGACCTCTGCAGTACTGAGTCGCAGTCTCACTTTGCCCCTGGCCGTCACTCACAGTCCCCCTCCTCCCTGGCTTGTGGTCAGCAGTAAGCGTTCTTCCTTCATTGTCTATTCATCGCGCTACAGGGGGGAGGCTGAGAGGAGAACACGAACACTTATTTGTACCACCAAAAAAAAAAAAAAAAAAAAAAAAAACAAGGAGCCAGGAGGCCTGACCCTAATTCTCAGCACTCAGGGACAATACGGAACAGCAGTGACAGAGAGGGCAAGTTTAGCCATATCCATGTAACACCTGCCTTGTGGCGAAGAAGCAGGGCTGGCAGTAGTGTGTGACTGAGCTAAGTTTAGCTTGCCTGTGTGATCTCTGCCAGACGATCAGGGATGGGAGGGGGTTGGGGCAGGTCTCCACAAGCCCTTCCAGGGACCTCTTGCTTCCTCAAAGCCCACCAACACTCAAGGAGGGACTCCAATGTCAACACAGTCACTGGCTTTTGAGCAGTCTTTTCCAAACAGCTGTTGTGCAATTCACCATGTGGCATTACAGACAGGCTACCCCGCTGAGCTGGAAAATGAAATCTTGGCCCAGATCCTCCTGCCTGCAGCACCCTATGGTGAAAGGGGTGCCTCTGCCGTCACAGAGAATGAAAACAGGCGACAGCCAGGCAGTGTGAGGGAGCCGAGGACTGCAGAGTGGCTCCCAACTATCCTGGTCACCTAACAGTCTTTTCTCTAACAGCAGTAAGACAGAGCCTTGAAAGAAAAGAACCAGCGTTGATGAGAAAAAGCTGAGGTTTCTATAACGAAATCAGATGTCCTTTTAGGAAAAGAGCTTCAACGTGAAGATTAAGTTAAAGAAAACAAGCAGAACCCTTATATCGATGCTCCCATTCATGCAGCCCCATGGGGATGATGCTGTGGTCATGTGACTAATTTTGTAGCTGCCTGAACAGGTGTGTAGAATAATAATAATAACGTGAATGATTCCTGTACTGTCTCGGTTCACTATACAAGTCATTACCCTGTGAGGAACGGGTCATCACTCAGAAGACGGCGGGATGCACTAAATTGGAGACTCTCGGGATGGAGAAACGGGGTTTGGCTGCTGAGGAGAGGCTAGTGGTCAGGCTAGTAGGGAAGCACATGCCCTTGAGGGAGGCACTATTGGGAGGAGGCCTAGCAAGACGTCACAGGAGGAGACCACAGACAGAGGCACGGTGTTTCGGATCTGGCAATCCTCTGGGTCACCCAGGCACTGGCTGTCCTCTGGGAGGACTACAGCAGCCACAGGACTCCAGGTAAGAGGCCAGAAGGAACTAAATTCTGTGCTTACAGATGGTGCCTGTTTTCTGCTGACTTGCCAGTGCCCAGCATGGAATGTGGCATAGTAGGCCTCGATTGTAGACGTGTTTAATGGAGGAGTGACCGAGTGATTATGGAGGAGACGCCAGCAAGAATCAAACAATGCTCCCTTCCTCGAGGGGTGGGGAAACCAGCTCGGAATCCAGATGCCACCTCAGAGAAAGGGAACAAGTGCAGGCATCTGGGAAGGTGGAGAGGTGGCTTCTGTGACGGCTAGCAGTGACCTTCACCTTCTGGCATCCGTGCCCTTGGGAAATCTCCTCCCTTTGAATACAGTCTGAACTGATTGGCCTGTTTGTAAGAAACAGACTAAGAGAGACGTCATGAGATATCACGCAAAAGATTAGGCTACCCATGTAGCAGCTTTCACCTTGGGGACTTTTTCCTCTCCCTCGCTCACTCTGAGGGAAGCCAGCTGCCATGTGATAAGCTGCCCTATGGAAAGACTCCTGTGGGAAGGGACTGAGGGAGGGCTTCAGCCAAAGCCAGCCAGGGCCTGAGGTCCCCGTCCAACAGCCCACAAGGAACCTCCTGCCAACAACCACACGAAAGAGTCTAGAAGACAGTCCTTCCTGAGTCAACTCTTCAGATGAGATGGCAGCCCCACCCACCAGAGCTGGACTGCAGTCTCTTGAGAGGTCTTAAGTCAGAGACACCCAGCTGGAACACACTTGATTCCTGACCCAGAGAAATTGTGAGATAGTAAATATCTGTTAATTTTGAGAGGCTAAATTCTGGGGTAGTATTTACACCGTAGGGGTTTATAAACAAATGAGAGGTATGAAGCTACAGCCGACTGAACGTGGAAGCAGCCCACTCACAAAACCAATTTTATGCTGAAGGCACTAAGCCAGTGCCTCTGAAATTCAGCAGAATTCTCCACCCGCAAATATAGAGGAACACATAAGGATGGGCAGATGCAGGTTATTCCAACATGAGAACTTTAAAATCCATACGATGTCATTCCTTTCAAAGTGGTCACCTTGGCTGAGACTACATTTATTCTAGTAACACTATTGTTTCAACCACAACTGGAACAATTCTTAGATACTCCACTCTGAGTAGCAAAGAGGTCGCTGATAACAACTCAATAGTAACAGATACCCTTAAGAGTAATGCTAAGACATCTACTTTCTTTTCTTTTCAGAAATGAAGTTTGTCACCCAGGCTGGAGTACAGTGGTGCAATCTCAGCTCACTGCAGCCTCCGTCTCCTGGGCTCAAGCAATTCTACTGCCTCAGCCTCCAGAGTAGCTAGGATTACAGGCATGTGCCACTAGGCCCAGCTGATTTTTGTATTTTTAGTAGAGATAGGGTTTCACCATGTTGGCCAAACTGCTCTTGAACTCCTGACCTCAAGTGATCCGCCCACCTCAGCCTCCCAAAGTGCTGGGATTACAGACGTGAGCCACCACACCTGGCCTATGACACCTACTTTCTGTAGCTGCGGCTAACCCCAGTGAGCTCCAAGAGAGTGTGGCCTCAGGCGCAAAGTCAGCAGAGGGCCATCTGATACCTACGGACCTGTGGCTTGAGATCACCTTCTGCTCCTCCTCCTGAGGAACTAGTTGAGTGTGTGTGAGTGAAGAAAACTCCTTGGGCCCAAACTAGAAGAGAGTTTCCCAACCACGGACTGTATGCAGCAGTACACATGGAGCGTTCCAGTAGGTTACTAGTGTATCCCCAACACCCTGATTTTCAAACTCAAAAGTCTGGGGCATGCTAGAGTTGGTTGTTGGGCACTGGTGAGTTAAAGTCAGTAAATGAGGTGTCCGCCAACCCTCAACCTGGACAGCTTCATAGCTGTCTAGATCAGGGATCTAGGCAGTTGCCAGAGGTGTCTGGCTCCTAGTACCCAAGGTGTGACCAACAGAGAATAAGGGGACAGAAAACCTCTAGGCTTCCTAATCTCTGTCTGTGTCCCTGGGAGACTTCTGGCTATTTGCTGCAAGGCAACTACTCTGACGGTACATGCTCCTTCTGCAAATTAGAATCCCTTACTTTGAAATATTTAACCTGAAAATATTCCACTGGATTCCAAATCCATTCCCTTATCATAGGAGATGTCAACATTCCCTTTGTAGATGAAACAAGAAGAAAAGTTGCATTCTCTTCTGTTACAATTTCAAATGTTGTAACTTTTTGAATGGCCGTAAAGCTGGTCTTAAAATTAGTATCCCTTTCTGATACAAAGTCAGTAATTGTTACTAGGAAAACTCTGAAGAACTCATCTTTATTTATTTATTTATTTATTTTTAGGCGGAGTTTCGCTCTTGTTACCCAGGCTGGAGTGCAATGGCGCAATCTCGGCTCACTGCAACCTCCGCCTCCTGGGTTTAAGCAATTCTCCTGCCTCAGCCTCCTGAGTAGCTGGGACTACAGGCACGCACCACTATGCCCAGCTAATTTTTGTATTTTTAGTGGAGATGGGGTTTCACCTTGTTGACCAGGATGGTCTCGATCTCTTGACCTCGTGATCCACCCACCTTGGCCTCCCAAAGTGCTGGGATTACAGGCGTGAGCCACCGTGCCCGGCCCCAAGAACTTATCATTTAAGAGTCTTGAGGAATTGTTACAAGGAGTCATTTTAAACGTAAAAATTATGTCCATGGAAGCAAACTCAAGCTTCTCATTAAAAACATTAGAAGATTTTCTTTGGAAGTTCCATACAAATTCAATAGTCACCCGTATATAGGAAAATATAATGAATTTTTTTCCAACTCCCCTGCAGATGCCTCCAAATGACTTTCAGTTCTAGCTTTTTACACAAATAGTGATCTTTTCTATGTAATTATGATATGCAAGATCATAACTTTTCTATGTAAAAGTTTCACTTCCCCAGGCTGCCCCAGGCATCTCTTACCATATCAGCTGCTTGGACCAGGGAAGCTAGGAGGGTATCCAAGAGGCAGCTGGGATGTTGAACCTCTTCTACCACCAAACAGACAGCTCCAGCCCCTAATGCCGAGGCCGCTTGCTGTTTCTTCCTCACTGCTTCTCCTGGCACCACAGCCTCCAACGGAGGTAGGGAGTCTTCATCCTCTGAGGGCGGCTTAATTTCCAGAAGAGCTTTGCATCACCCATAGCTAAATTCAAATGAATAAAACACATTTTAATACAGCTAATAACATTTGGAGTCCCAAAGAGGCATGACATACAATTGATGATTTTTTTTTTTTTTTTTTTTCCTAAATGGACTCAGGGGGCAAATTTCCTCAGCCAAATGCTTTGGGATCGCTTATAATAATCCTGTTGGTTCCTGTGGTTTGTAGGAAAAGCGTCAATTAGATTTATGAGGCCTAAGATGCTTAATTAAAAACATTCTCATTGCTTTATAACCGTGCCTCCTCGGATACACGAAACAAATTTTCTCAATAGAGGCTTCCAAGAGGCAACAAAATCAATTTTGCTATTGTTTCTCATAAAGTTCTAACAATGAAGCTTAAGGTTCATTAATGGCATCAGTCATTTAAGGGTTGATCTTTACAAAGGAGTAAAAATGGTATCTTAAAGGAGTCAGCCAAGAGTCATCACAAAACATAGACACTCCCTGCTATTAGTTCATTTCTGTTCCACTTCAGGCTAAAGGTAGTGTGCTCAACCCTCGGCAGGCCTGCAGGATTCTTACGAGAAGGAACCATGGGACAGAGCCTCACCGCGAAGGCGAGGCTGGGGACGCACGGCCCCTTTCCGGACCTCCAGGGAAGCGTCAAGATTTTCCTACCGCTTTGCTCGCTCCCTGTTTCAGTTTTCCAATTTGTTTAAAATATATGTATATTCACTCTTAATTATGAAAATGACATATGCTTGTGCCCTCCAAAATCGGAACAGTGTAAAGAGGAAAGTCCTCCACCCATTTATTTTTTAATATTAAATTTGAGTGATTAAAATCCGATCTCCCCTCTATTTTACTCTACATTTCTGGCTTTTCTCGTGCTGCCTGTCTGTCCCGCTCCCCGAGGCCCTCTGGTTGTGCACTCGGGCTCTCCGCCCAGATGCCTTTTGTGGGTTCAGCTGAGCCTCGGGGTCCTCTCGGGGGCCGGCGGCTCCCCGCGGCACTGGCTCCCTCTTGTGGCCCTCTGCGGTCACTGCACACCCGCTGAACGGCAGCCTCTTCCAGCGAAGCCTGGCCTGGGGAGAGCAAACCCGGGGAGCCGGAGGGACCATCCTAACGCTGCCAGGAGTCGGTGACGATTCTCCTTCCACCCCAGGAGCCGGCCCCGGGGAGCATTTCGGGTCTCCTCATACATGTTAGGGCTCCTCTGACCGCCGCCTTTCCTTAGATTTCTCAGGTGTTCCCTTGGATTCTCAGGTGGGCGGGGGGAGAATGTGTGTGTTAGAGAGAGATGGGCAGAGTGTGTGTGTGTGGGGGGGGGGCTGTGTGTGTGCAGTGTGCGTGTATCTGTGTTTGTGTGTGTTGTGTGTAAGTGTACCTGGGAGGAGAGACAAGAAAGAGGAGTTGACAGCGGCTGCCTCACGGCTTCCCAAGTCCTCTGGGGGGATTTAAAAATTCATTTGCTTAACAAACAGACACGAAGCACTCAGAATATGCCAGCACTGGCGATGCCGGAATAAACCAGGTATGCTCCTGCTACCAAGATGCTCCTTTACAGTTAGTGGGGGAGAGAGCATATGAGAAATGCTGGCCTAGGAAGAAGGGCTGAATGACAGAGTCTCAGCAGATCTGAGACTGAGCCTCTCCTCCACCACCACCCAGCATGGTGACCTTTGAGCAGGACACTTAACCTTCATGAGTCCAATTTTCTCGTCTGTAGAAAGAAGATAAAAATACCCACCCTCGTCTGTCCACTGGGCTGTTATGAGGGTCAGCTGGTCTGATTCATGTGAAATGCTCTGAAAATCCCAAGCAAATGCAAACTGGTGCTGCATTTTCAATGTAATTTGAGGGATCCTACCAAAGAAAACGTACCTCAAAATGACTCTCCTACAGCGTGTGGCTGCAATTCTCACCCAAAGAGTCACATGGTGAGGAATCTTCTTAACTGGGATAAGGCATTGTTACCTGGAGAGCACAGTGTTAATCCACAGGAGGTAGTTTGCGGATTAAGCTCCCGTAGGCCACTCCTCCTGGGCAGGGGCGTCTCCTAGCTCTCCAGCTGAAACTGTTTCCTGAACATTGCGCTCGCCCAACAGCCTCAGCACCAAGATTACACGGCCTCTACCCTCTCTTTCCCTAAGAGATTTTCCAAGTGCTGTCCCCATTTGGGCTGGGTGTGCTTTAGATTTTTTTTTTCACAGCGACTACCACTAGGGGTTCAGGGAAGATGATCCTTAGCTCAGGCTATGGTACAAGGTTGTAGTGCAGGCTGACAATGCCAGGCACTCATCTCTGAACCCCAATGGCTCCTTACGTGAACACGTAATTTTTCTCTGCTGAGGGCTGTTTTGGCCTGCCAGCAAATTAATGCCCCCAGAAGCAGCCCTTAAGCAATGACAGATGAGGTGCAGCTGGATAAATACACCAACTTCCTCCTCCCTCCGGGCAGTGAGTAACTGAGGAAGGCTGCTCAGTTCCTGAGTAGGTCTAAGCTCAGAGCCCCACTTGCCTGAAAACATGCTCTTTATTGGCTTTCTACCTTCTCTGTCTCTACTAATGCTTCCTGAGTCCCCTTGCAAGTCAACTACTCACACTCAAATCCTTGCATTGTGATCTAATTGGAGAGAAACCCAGCCTCAGACAGCTGGTGCTAGAAGTGATCCTGGGAAGGAGACCCTCGGAATGGGATTGTGGAATTGGATCGTTCACCAGTCTAATGGTGACAAGACCCCATAGTTGGTGTTGAGCGGAGTTTTGAAAGATTCTGTAAGATTCTCGTCATACTCATTTTGCAGTTGAGTTCTGTAAGATCCTCCTCTGCAGTGAATGGAGATGGAGTCCTCCGGAAGTAGACACATCAGCTTACGCAATAGCTCTGGCACCTGCGCAATATGGTAGCAAAAGTCTGTAGAGTTGGTTAGTTGTCTTTAGCTGTAATTGGAACCACGAAAGAAGAAAATGACAGGTTCAGATCAGCCACCCATCAACTGAGAGCATAGTGTGAAAGCCAGAAGGCTTCCACGGCAGCATTTTAAAAACCTTCATCTCCTGCAGCTGGAAGGCAGATCAGGAAAGAAAAGTCCAGGCCCTGATTTTCAGTGTTGTAGTAACAAGGGAAATTGAATTCACAGCCCTGGCATATCTCCTATGCAAAGTGAGGTCCCCGATAAGAAGGGCCCTGATATCCAAGATGGGGAGCCCGAGGTAATGTTCCTGAGAACCTGAACCCCCAGATTCCCAGAAACCACTGGACTGACAGAAGATGGCCCTTCTTAATTCCTAGAGGAGATGATTAGACAAAGACCTCCCCTGAGTCAGGTGCCTTCCTAGGGCACTGTTTGCTTCATAGACAGTGTTTGCTCCTGCCTCTCCCCTTTGCTGCTAGATCAGTTACGGTCAAGCGTCAGTAAGATTCGGGCAGGGAAGCGGCATCCCTGCAAGGGAGGAAAGCCACAGGACCTGGCTAACAAGCCCTGGCAGGAACTGGGAGAGCACAAATGGGAACGGATCTTCGCAGTGTTGAGGCAGGGTTGGCAGGGACAGAAAACAAGGCTGGACAAGGAAGAGGTTATTGATTGAGGATCAATATCCTGGTGAAAGCAAACAGCATTCTCCCTTTACGAAAGTAATAAGGAGTCCACTAGTTAGGGAGGCATCAGCGTCCCTGAGAAGCTCTGCAGTGGCTCTTTTGCAGTAGATGCTGCCTTAGATTGGGCTTCAGAGTCCATGGGAATGATACCACACTGGAATGCCAAAGGCCAGGTGGAGGCCCTGAACCATCAGAAGCAAGGTGGAAGTAATTGTCATAATGGGAAGCACAGGAGAAAGAGAACCCTGAGCCCTGACCCGCAGGAGCCCCTGGAGGTGGCTGATAAACCTTGGTGTGGCTGGGGGTGAGATCACGGGCAGCCAGTGAGGGCCTGGCTTGACTTATATCACCAAAAAGGTCAAGAGCAAGTGGGCAGAAGGTTGGTGTCAGCTGCTACAGTAAAAAAATCACAATCCCTCTCACCCAGTGTCTACATGTGAGTCAGTTCTAAGAACCAAGGCTCATTGAAGGGGAGGCCCGTTCCCTTTGAGGAAGGATGCTGCAACACACCACATGAAACATCTGTGGTAGCTCATCCCCCACTCTTCCCCAGAGACTCCGTTAGCCATTCACCTGAGTAATTATCCGCTAGAGAAAGGAGAACACCTGGATCTTTGAAGGACTATTAGAGATAGAATCTGAGTGGGCACTAATGACAGTTGACCCAAGCACCACCATGGCTCCCTGTTAGAGTGGAACATACAAAACCTTGTAATCAATGGCCCACGGCAGTCTCAGAATGGGCCTGACGGGTCCCTGACCTACACAGTGATCATTCTCCCAGTCCAACGATGTACTAGTCAACCAGCTCTCTAAAAAGAAAGAGGAAAAAAAAAAAAGCGGGGGAGAAAAAAGCCCTGATTTTCACATACAGCACTGGCCAATTTCAAGTCCCCAACATGGAGTCATTGAACCTGAAATAAGGAAAAGAGACCTTTGAGTGCAGAAAGGTGACGGATCCATCAAACGACTGGCAGAACTCACTTGGGAGTTTGTTAGAAATGCAGAATCTCGGGCTCATTCTGCTTATGAATCAGAGCCTGCATTTTAACAAGATCCCAGGAAACTCATATGCACTTAAAGGATGGGGGGCCTGCTCCAGAACTATCAGATTCCTCAAAGAGCCTCCAGTTGCTTAGGCCTGAAGATTCTACAGCAGACAGCATTTCTGTTCTAATCGAATGAAGCTGTGGTTTTCTCCATTACAGTTATCACTGTCGCCATTATTGTCGTCATCACTGACTGTCATCATTACCATCCCCTAGCAGGATCCATTAGATACCTACTTATTCATGGACCATTTTTGATGACAGACAGCCCATACCAAGCTGACGATGTCTTCCCCTAGCTGATGGCATTTTGACAGATATTTTTTCAAAGTAATCAGAGTTCCTTTTTTTTCTTGGCTGGTTTCCTCCTTTAGTAGGGTTCTACATCTTTCTGCTTTCACTTGTAGTTTATATCACCTTCCCTGACAATCTGCACTTTCCCCGACTCTCAGTTTCCCGCCTCATCTTCCCCAGCAAGGCCAGCTCTTCCCTCCCTGCCCCACCACCTTACTCCAAGCTTTCTGCTATTGTCAGAACAGCCAAAGACAACAATGCTTCAACTGGCAGGAAACAGTCTTCACACTCTCAGGATTTCCTATTATGTGATGTGTAGCCTTTTCCAGAAACACAATTGCATCTAAAAAAAGAAACTGCCTGAATTCACCTTCATCACAATGAGTCCATGGCCACTGCAGCCTTGAACGAGGGCCAAACACTCTGAAGCACAGAGACTCAGAATCAATGGAGGTGAAGGAAGCTGCTTCCCGGGACTGCCAAGCGAGGGTAGGCAGCTGTTTGCTTCCCCATTCTTTTGTTATGTTGTTTGATTTTGCCAGTGAAGCTTGGGTAAGAGGAAGGAAAGAGAGGAAAAGAGGGGCCGTGGAGCAAGAGCAAGGAATGGAGGGAAGGGGCTCAGGATGGACAGGAGGTGGGAGTCATAACTGTGGGCTGGAGGCAATGACTCGAGAGAAAAGGAAAAGTAGCAGGTGAGTTGTTGAAGGAGGAAGGATGCACTGGAGAAGGCAGAAAGGAGAAGGAAGGTTTCACTGTGATTCTGAGCTGTCTCTACACAGCTGGACTGATCGGGACCTCGCAGTTGGCGAATGGCTTTCTGAAGTGGAGAATAAAGAGTTTCAATGTCAGGACAGGTCTGGCCGTTGTTGATTTCCCTCTTTATACCCCGTCCCCCACCCCCACCCCTCCGTATCATAACTGCCTCTCGGAGGAGAGGTTCTTACCTCTATTCCTATTCCC
Organism: Saimiri boliviensis; assembly: GCF_048565385.1. Classification (NCBI taxonomy): domain Eukaryota; kingdom Metazoa; phylum Chordata; class Mammalia; order Primates; family Cebidae; genus Saimiri; species Saimiri boliviensis. The sequence continues at coordinate 14,316,666 of NC_133457.1, forward strand.
TTCTCTGTGCAGGAGGGTGGATGACGGAGGAGGTAAAAACACTATCGTCAAAACTGGAGAGGATTTAGGTGTCTTTCCCAATAATCTGAGACCAGAGAAAATAAACTGCAATTAAGTTGTGAGGAAGTAAATGCCGTTAAATAGTATGAGGCAACTGTTGGAACAGAAATTCAGGTCTGAAAATAAAGACTTGAATTGAATACTGGAGGAAGTGATTCTGTAAGAGAGATGGGGAGTTTTCAATGGTGATATTAGGAGGAGACAAAGTGAAGAACATTTCTAATGACCTAGAAATTCAGGGGGAAAAAAAACCAGAGATCTGGTGAGAATCCAGGAGGCATGTGAGTTTGATGTTACCCGAATAGGAATCTGCAGAAGGCAGCATGTTCTCCTGGGCCTCCAACTTTCACAATTCACAGGTGAGCAGCCTCAGGCTCTAATCCCAGCTCTTCATTCCTTGCTTCACCTCTCTAAGCCTTAGTTGGGTTCCCCATTTGTAAAACCCAGACAATGACACCCATCTCATGATGTGCTCACAAAGATTACATGAGTTGTGAATGAGAAGTTCCACTTTCCATACATTCTCTTCAGGGCATTTATGGGCAGTCAAGATTCAGGAGGTGGTAAGAAAATAGCTTCGACCCGAAGTTAGGCATTGGACCAGAGGGGAAAGGAGATACCAGGAGGCCAGAAGTAGAGTTCAGATCAAACGTGGAATTAAATACAAGGTAGATTTTTAAAAGTACTGAGACCCTAAAGATCTAAACTACAAAAGAAGAGGGCAGTGGGGTGGGAGCCAAGTTTTGCATACATTTTGCCTTGGGGCCATCAAAGACAGAATGTGGGAAGTTTCTCCCTCTAGAAGTCCTCCAAGCTAATGTAGGAACATGGATAGAATTAGAGTATCACCGTTTTGCAACCCATAATGAATAATGAATCTAACCACTGATCATTACGCCAGTCATTAATTTATTGCCTCTCAGCCCCACATCCACCCTTCAGTACCTGCTTTGTGATCATGGACTGGACTCTTCAAGCATTTTTCCTTTACAGTGAGATCGATGTGAAGCTTTGTCAGTAGGGGGCACTGGAGGGAAACCTGCAGGAGGAAGGGGGCTTTTCTTCCTGGTTCCAGGGTATTGACCTTTGTTTTTTCTTGCTCCAGCTGCATGGTCTGTCAATAGTACATGTGTGAGTCACACAGTAATGTTCTAACCCAGCCACGTACCAGAATGTACAGTCCCTCAGTGACCTCGGAGCCCCAGTCTGGGCCCAGTGAACCTTGCCTCAGTCCTTGTGATGTGGATTAACATCCACAGTGGAGTCTCAACTCCTCCTGGACACTGCTTTCCAGCAGCAGCTGGCCTGCACCCCAGGATGTTGTTTCCCTGGGCCCACCCAACCTGAGCATTGCACACCAGACCCTCCACCAATTGCACACATGAGGCCTCACCTACCAGACTCAACACAGCTGCACCCACTGGGTTCTTTCCTGCTGGCCTGGCAGCTGTGGACTGGCTCTGGCTGGACAGCTCAGTGAACTTAAGTGCTATCTAGTGGGCCACAAGCTCATCTTCTCCAACGTTGGAACCACAGAGCCCACCCCTTCCAGGTTTGTTTTTCCTTGAGTACTCTCCCTCAGACATAGGATACTCTTTAGAAGTCTCTTTATGGTCTTCATAGGTACTCTCTCATCTTACTGTATTAGTCCGTTCTCACACTGCTAATAAAGACATACATGAGACTGGGTCATTTATAAAGGAAAGAGGTTTAACTGACTCACAGTTCTGCATTGCTGGGGAGGCCTCAGGATGCTTACAATCACAGTGGAAGGCAAAAGAAGCAGGCACCTTCTTCACAGGGTGGCAGGACAGAGTAAGTGCAAGCAGGGAAATGCCAGATGCTTATAAAACCATCAGATCTCAAGAGAACGTACTCACTATCACAAGAACAGCATGGGGGGAACCACCCCCATGATACAATTACCTCGTCATTCCTTTGACATGTGAGGATGATGGGGATTACAACTTGTGATGAGATTTTGGGTGGGCACACAGCTAAATCATATCACTTATTTTCATTGTTTTTTTTTTTAATTTCCAGTATTTGAATTAATGAATGGCTTTTGTTTTGGGGGAGAACAGAACACAATGACACAACCACGAATGGCTGCTAACTTCACAAGGAGACAGCCAGAACTATGTGGCCTTCTCGGAAACATACAACACGATCTTTCAAGTATTCTTGTCAAGATATCAGCCCTGAGTCTGATCAAGCCTTAGATCTAATTAAAAGTATGCAAGAAATACACAGGGCATGGAAACATGTTGAATGACACCATGAGTGTAATCAGCAAAGTCCAGCCTGTAGGAAACTCCATAGGGAAAATAACCAGAATTCTTCAACAAATGAGGGAAAGAATCTATAAAATCAGAGACTTAAAAGGCACCAATTAAAATCATCTATGGACCTTGCTAAAGGCATCACACTACCTGAATTTAAAACATACTATAGAACCAAAACAGCATAGTACTGACATGAAGACAGACACATGGACCACTGGAACAGAATAGAGAACGCAGGAATAAATTCACATATTTACAGCCAACTGACTTTCAACAAGGCACCAAACATTCACTGGGGAATGAACAACCACTTCAATGAATGATACTGGGAAAGCTGGTTATCCATAAGCCAAAACATGAATCTAGATCTCAATCCCTCACCAGACAAATTCAAATCAAAATGGATTAAAGAATTAGCTGTAAGACTTGAAACTATGAAACTGCTAGAAGAAAACACTGAGGAAACTCTACAGGACATCGTTCTGGCTAAAGATTTTCTTGGGTAAGATCTCAAAAGCAGAAGCAACCAAAGCAAAAATAGACAAATGGGATTGCATCAAGCTAAAAAGTTTCTGCAGAGCAAGGAAACCACCAATGGAATGAAGATACAACCTATAGAATGAGAGAAAATACTTGCAAACTATTCATTTGACAAGGGGTTAATAACCGGATACATAAGGAGCTCAAAAAACTTAATAGCAAATTTATTTATATATATATATATATATAAAATAGCAAATATATATTTTTAATAGCATATATATATATATATATATATATATACTTTTTTTAAGTGGTCGAATGATCTGAATAGATACTTCTCAAAAAAACATACAAATGGCAAACAGATATATGAAAAATGCTCAACATCACTAATTATCAGAAAATGCAAATCAAAACCACAATGAGATATCATTTCTCTTCAGTTAAAATCGCTTATCATTATCAAAAAGGAAAAAACACATATGCTGGTGAGAATGGGGAGAAAAGGGAACTCTTCAATGCTGTTGGTGGGATTGTAAATTAGTACAGCCACTGTAGAAGACAGCATAAAGGTTCCTCAAAGAACTAAAAATAGATCTAACATATGATTTAGCAATCCCACTGCTGAGTATATATCCAAAAGAAAGGAAATCAACATATTAAAGAGATACTTGGGTGCCCATGTTTATTGCAGAACCATTCACAATAGACAAAGTATGGAATCAACTTAAGTGTCTATTAGTGGATGGATTTTTTTTTTTTTTTGACGTGGCATGTATATAAAATGGAATACTATTCAGCCATAAAAAGAATAAGATCCTGGCCAGGCACAGTGGCTCATGACTGCAGTTCCAACTACCTGGGAGTCCGAGGCAGGAGAATTGCTTGACCCTGGGAGGCAGAAGTTGCAGTAAGCCACTCTAGGCTATCGTCCTCCAGCCTGAAAGACAGAGTGAGACTCTGGCTCAAAAACAAAACAAAACAAAACAAGAATAAAATCCTGTCACTTGAAACAACAGAAGGAGCCGAAAGTCATTATGTTAAGTGAAATAATCCGGTCAAGGAGCTAAACAGATGGTTCTTATGGAGGTAGAGGGTAGAAAGATCATCAGAGGCTTGAAAGAGTAGGATGCAGGGGATGAGGAGAGGTTGGCTAATGGGTGGAAAAAAATACAGTTAGAAAGAAGGAATAAGTACTATTTTTGATATCACAGCAAGGTGACTGTAGTTAACAATAATTTATTGTATATTTCAGAATAACTAGAAGAGAAGATTTGCAATGTTCCCAAGACAAAGAAGTGATAAATATTTGAGGTCATGGATATTCTAAATAACCTGATTTGATCATTACACATTGTATGCATGTATCAAAATGTCACATGTAGCCTATGAATATGTACAATAGCTACATAACAATAAAAAATAATTAAAATTTTTGATCCTTATTTAAATCTTGATTCGAATAAATTTTTAAAAAAGATTTATGAGGCAGTGGAAAAAATGTAAACTCTGGCTGAAATTTTGATGCTATCAAGGCAATTATTTTTAAAAATGTAAGAGCTAATGAAGAAAATATTAGTACTGAATATTGATATTAAGAGAATTATCTAAGTGATGATAAAATTGTAGATATTTTTAAGAGTTTTAGTCTTTTACATTTACTTATTAAAATATTAACAAATTAAACAATATAATGGGGATTTGCTTCAAAATAATCCTTGCCTGGGGTAGAAGTAGGTGGGAGAATATATTGGCCATAAGTAGATATGTTGGAGCCAGGTAATGAGTACATGGATTTATTTTTTTTTTAATTTTGATGCTTTTACAAATTGATTTTTTAAAAATCAACCTAACTGAAAAATGAGCAAAGTGTATAAATAGGCAATTCATGAAATAAAATGCATGATCGAAAAACATGTGTAAAAGTGCTCAATCTAGCTAGCAAGGAAAAAACAATGAAAGATCAGTAAGAATGTGGGGAAACAGGTATTCCCTCTGGTACTACCACGCTGATGGACAATTTGACAAAAATTTCTCAAAACGTACAATTTGCATTTTCCTAAACCCAACAGTTTAGCTTCTAGATATCTATATTAGATAAATTGTCAAATATGTAGACAAAAATATGAGTTTATTGCAGCTATTTTTAGAATAGTGAAACCCTAGAGAGGCAAACTAAATATCCATCAGTGGAGGAGTGCTTCACAAAAAGAAGTAAACAAAACATGGTGTGTTCACACAATGGATCCTTTGCAGCAGTTAGAAAGAAACTCTACGTGGGCCAATGTGGTAAAGAAATCCGAGACATTGTTCAGTGGAAAAAGCATGTTGCAGAATAATGTGTTCCGTTTTATCCCATTTCTGTAAAAACTAAACTAAACTGAAACATGTAGAATAAACCCCTCAAAAAAATGAGAGATTTGTAAATGTTTATATACATGCATACTTTTTTATGGGATTTATGTGTTCAAGACAAGCATCCACATGAGAATTCCTGCAAAGTCGCCGACAGCCATGTATGAGTGACAGGCATCAGCAATCATTCCCCACCGGAATCAGGGAGATGAATCATCCCAGGCTTTGTTCTTTGTAGAACAGCGCATTTTCCTCTGGCCTCCCCTCTTCTTATATCAGGGGGTTGTTTCAACTGCAGTCACTGGGCTGAAGGACCCACTAAATTTGGCCTGATTCCTGTCTTGGTAGGCTGCCATGACCAGGGTGATGGAGAAGTGTTTACAAGTGTCAGATCCCAGGAACATTTTCTTTGTTCTGTCTGATAAAGCCCAGAGTCAGATAGGCAGAGTGGTGACAAGAGCTCTGGGCAAGCAGTCAGCCAGCTTGGGATCTGGTCTTGGTTCCATCTCGAACCTAGCTGTGTGAGCTTGAGCCAGTCATTTGAGGTTTTCTGAACATGCAAAGTAAATGGGTTAGCTGTGATTCCCTCAACCCTTGTGTCTGGGGAAATTGTTTTGGAATGAAAGTAGCTTTTGGCCTGAGTACCCATTCTCAGAATATATTCTCTCAAGCAGAGTGAGAAAGAAGTGCAAGGTCATAGCTATGATTGGCATAGAACTGAGGCCAGATACCAACAAAGAAAAAGGTCAACACTGATATGCCATCTCCAGGGAGAACAAGTAAATTCATCCTTGGAGCCAATTCTTGTGGTGGCTGCCTGAAAGAGTACTATATTGAAAAGGATTTGAGCTAAACTTGAGCTCAGAGGAATTCTGTGATCCATTAATAATGTCTGCTACAGGTGAGGGAGCTAGAACAAGGTAAGAGTACACCAGATTTTTGCTACTCCTGCACCCAATTAGCACATTTAGGTTTCTATAGCCATGAACCCATGAACCTAATGCAAAGTAGGATTAAATCTCTTTAGAAAGAAAATTTCAGGAAGCAGGCTCATTTCAGATATAATTAGCAAATGAGAGAGTAGCAAATCAGGATGCCTGAACTCTGTTCTTTGAACCATCACTAGACAAACCAACAACATGTTGGAATCCCTACATTCTGGCTTCTATGGCCTGAGGCGTGGTAAGGAAGGTACTGAAGGGTCTTTACAAGTGGAGGTGGTTTAACGACAAGCCCTGGTAATCCTGCAGCCACAGAAAGTGCTTCTCATGGGCAGTTTGGTGCAGTTCGTTCTTATTTTAATTAATGCTGTAATTTTAACATATAGTGAATTATGTATTTTCAACAGTGACATATTAAAAAGGGCAGCAAAAAGTAATCAAAAGAAAATTACCTGTATTCTTATCATTCAGATCCAACGTTGGATACCTTGTATTTCCTGGTCACAAAGAAAATTTGATGCCAATATTTTCCTTAATAAGTAGTAAATGTACTTTTTAAAATCTCATGTTGGGAAAGTAAAGCACAAACCAGGAAAACTGGTATACACAAAAAATTCACAAAAATAATTATTATTTAATGAAATTAATTGGTAATAACTGCATGTCATTATTACTGAGTGGTGAGCCGGGGCCAGGTTAAGGTAATGCTCCTTTCGTTATTGTCACTTCTAAGTTTGCATATACGATTGAGGCAAACCAGGGTCTTCTATGAAATGACATGCAAAAATGAGTAAGGACCAGAAAGTCATAGTAAAAATACATAAACCTTTTCTTGAAATTGCGTTTAACCTGGCTACATCCTCTATTCAATAAAATAAAACAAAAATCACTTGCAAATGCAAAGGCAAGCCATAGGATTCCTTTCAAAGGTCAGAGGATGGAGCAGCGTTGTATGCTGTACTGGTTAAGAGTAGTGGCTCTGGGCCAGGCACGGTGGCTTATGCCTGTAATCCCAGCACTTTGGGAGGCCAAGGCAGGTGGATCACGAGGTCAGGAGTTCAAGACCAGCCTGGCCAAGATGGTGAAACCCCAGCTCTACTAAAAATGCAAAAAGTAGTCAGGTGTAGTCACAGGCACCTGTAATCCCAGCTACTTGGAAGGCTGAGGCAGGAAAATCGCTTGAACCCAGGAGGCAGAGGGTTGCAGTGAGCCAAGACCACACCACTGCACTCCAGCCTGAGTGACAGAGCGAGACTCTGTCCCAAAAAAGAGAGTAGTGGCTCTGAAGTCAGACTGGCTGGTATCTTGGCTTCCCCAACTAATGAGGATAATAAGCTATAGTCCTCCTAGGCTGGTTGTGAGGAGTAATTGGATTAGCAGGTGTGAAGTTCTTTGGACCGTGCCTAGCCTAGCACATAGTAAGCACTCAATAAATCTCGCTGTTTTTTTTTTTTGAGACAGAGTCTCACTCCGTCAGCAGGCACCAGGCTGGAGTGCAGTGGTGCGACCTCGGCTCATCGCAACCTCCACCTCCCGGGTTCAAGCAATTCTCCTGCCTCAGCCTCCCAAGTAGCTGGGACTACAGGCATGCACCACCATGCCCAGCTTATTTTTTTGTAATTTTATTAGAGACAGGGTTTCACCATGTTGGCCAGGGTGGTCTAAATCTTGCCATTAAGACGCATCCTGTTGAGCCAAACATGATGAAGATCATTACTGCCACATGGCCTTACCCTCTTCATCCCAGTGAGCCATTTTGTCTTAGGTGAGATGAGTTTAACACAAATTCATTTTATTTATGGTTCAGATACTACAGGCGATCACTCATGAAAACCCTTTGTGGGAGGCCTTTGAGAGAGGAGAAACCTGAGGCTCCAGGACTTGAAAATTGTTTGCCCAGTATTACAGAGCTCACTACTAGGGAGATCTGAATCTATCATCTTCCTCCTTGCCCCCCCGTTTTCTCCCTTTCTTCTCCTTTCTCAGCGTCACCAAGGTTCACCCAATCTGCCTTTACCCATGCTGTTCCTGGGGTGTCCCCTGCTCCCCGCTGCTCATCTAAACCCCAATGTGACCTGACCCCAAGTGCAATAGGAAAGGAGAGAAAGGAGCAACCAGCACAGGCTGAAATTATGAAGAAACAAAAGGAGGTGTACGCTGGACCTTGGAGGATGTGTGGGATGTAGGATTTAGCTAAACGCTAAGTGGAGAAATTGGGCCTGGACTTGAAGAGGGATGGGAAGAGTTGATGGACGCCCACAGTGACCAAAAATAGGCTATTGATCTGTAGAAGGTGGGATGTTAACTCGGCTACACAAGCCCAGGTCTTATTATGGAAAAACAAATGATGTGCCTGCCTTCAAGGAATTATCTAACTGGGGACTTAGAAACAAAAAAAAAGTTAATGATTTCTCTTTAATAATTCCTCATGCCCAGGCACAATACTGGGCACAGCATCGTTTCCAAATTCACCAGACTGACTGGCTGCCATTCTTTTTAACTCAGTTGTGAGACTCCAAACCTTTCCATCTGCTGGCTCCTTCTTTGTACACTAAGGCCACATTTTTCATTTGCCTTCAAACAGTTTAACATTTTTGCTGCATTACTGAGGCCATTTTAATTTATCACTTTGTTTTAAAGCACTGCGCCATCCAAAAATAGCCGAAAATTACTCATTCTATTCAAGGGTAGATGGTACTGCAGCCTTATATGAGACATGTAATCTTTCACTGATTGGGCCAGTGTGAACACAGGCCTGGTTTTCTGAGTTCTAACGGTCACAGATGGGAGCTGCTTGTTTTTTGAAGCAACTTTTGGCTTTTTTGCCACCAGAGCCACTGAAGAACGTCTGACCAGCCACAGAGAGACGCTATGCAGCTGGCTTCTGAATTCCTTCCTTGTCTAGAGATCCAGGCAGGCTGAAATATTTTAGAAAGAGTTGACTTAGCAAACTTTCTTCTGGTTTTCCACAATGTCATGTTGTGTTCTTAGTTTTAAAATGTCTAGTTTTACATTGGATTTTTGTGTTTGGAGCCTATAAAGAACTAGATTTAAGATTTCACTGGAGCCTGGCAGAATGATTTAAAGGGAGAATTCCTTGAGAAATCGAAATCAGGACTGGTTTTTCCAAAAGTTTTGTTGGGATTCTTATTTTTATAGTGAGTTCAGCTCGCCGTTCTCCTTGCCTTCTGCCTCCCTTTTGTATGCATAAGACAGTCTCATTTTGGTCGCCTGTCTTGAAAAATCACCATAATGGAATATATATGAGGATTAGGCATAGAAATGTCAGGTCTTATTAAATTTCAGTACTCAAACTTGCCGTTGTGCTTCCCATTACCTCTCCAGTCTTTGCGACTTTCCAGAGAGGAAGGAAGAATTCTCCATGTCCCATAGGAAATGCACCCTCCCCCATTTTTAGCAAACCCTTGCCTGTTGTCAGTCATTACTGGAAGACTATGATGTTATCCATTTTCATTGACTTTTTAAAAAATTCTATTACAGAAAAGATCTTTGGGTGATTCATGCATTCAAATTCTGTTAGGGAGGAGAAAGTCTAGCTGTCAGTGTTATTATTAAATGCCCAGTGTAAAACCACAGAATCTGGGCATTCATAGCTCCTCTCCCCAAGGAGCTCAATGGGCTTTGGATGCATTACTTTCTTGTATTCATCCTCACAAGGGAACTCGAAAAGGAAGTGGCGGGCTGGGGGCAGGGGGTGGGACGGCTTCTTTAAACAATCTTCCTAGCATTTGTAGCTGCTATAGTGTGTGTAGGACGGTAGTTCCTCCCCGACCCCCATAACCCACAGTTTTGCTTTCTGTGATTTCAGTTACCTGCAGACAGCATTATAAGATATTTTGAGAAAGAGAGAGACCACATACACACACATTTTATTAGAGTGTATTGTTATGATGGTTCTATTTTATTTTTAGTTATTGCTGCCAATCTCTTTCTGTGGCTAATGTGTAAATTAAACTTTATCATAGCTATGTGTAGAAAAAAACATATAGTCTGTATAAAGTTCTGTACTATCTGTAGTTTCAGGCACCCACTGGGGGTCTTAGAACATACCTCTGCAGATAATGGGGGCTACTGTTTATAGATTGTTTTTCACTCTAGATTCCTCCAACTAAGTAGAAATGTGGAGACTTGGCAAGGTTTAGGAAAAACCTGAAATAGCTATTAAAGGTAGAGCCACCAGATCAGCACAGCTATCAGGGTTTGAAGGTATTCCTGCTTTTGGAGCTGGCAAAGACCTAAGGAATCCACTGTGAGGAGAGAAGGAAGGGGCAGGGACACATGCAGATGATTTAGGAGCCTGAGGATGCACCTCACCCCGAGGCAAGCTCTCCCACCCTCTGCCGCCAAGGAGAGTGCTGGCGCATCTCTCTGGCAGTCTTCCACTTTAAAGAGCTAATCTGCTGGTTGTCACACACTCATCTTCCTGTAGGCTGCCAGGAAGAATCTGGGTCAGTGGGAGTTTATAGCTGTAGAAGCAGCCAGACCAGGTCACGAACTATGGTGAGTCCACATCTCACCTGGTGGTCAGAGTGACCATGAGTACTCTTAAGAGAAAAGGCTCTCATACCAAACTTGTTACTATGCAAAAAGTAAACCCAGCCCCTTTGACATCTGTAGTCCCTCTGGAAAATTCGTCATCGTGCTCGCACATGGGTACGTACACACACACACACACACACACACACACACACACACCCCTATCCCCAAGCTCTTATTAGCTCCCAATTCACTTTGCTCACCTACTTTGCAGAAAAGATTTAATAAATCCTTTAAGTCTGTGTTGCCTCTCCCAGGGGCATTTGCATTTATAAAAGAACCAATAAATAAATGCATTATTTTATGTAAGAAATTGGCAAGCCAGGTGGAGCAAGCATTTAAGCCATAGTAGATCCCTCATTTAGACATAGATTACACCGGAGTGTGTGGATAACTACTGTACCTATTCAACATGCAAAGCAGAGGAACAGCGTGGAGACTCGCACGGAGGAGAGCTGAATTCTCAGAGGGCTGCCACCAACTCAGCAGTGAGGGGCTCAGACCCTTCACCTCCCTGGGTGTCCATGTGCTTCTCTGTAGAATGAAGGGTGGGAAGAAGAATCAGTCCCCACCACTCCTCCCACCACCTCCTCTCCTCATCCCTCTTCCTTTTCTCTCACTGTTGGGGTGGCTGTGTGGATATCAGAGTTCAGCTGTACAAGCCAGAGTGGGAGCAGCAAGCTGGTGGCAGCAGGGAACTACCGTGTGCTGTGCTTTCCATAACATGAGCTCCACCTCTTCTAAGCCACTCTTTTCTCCAGTACTGACTAGCTGATCTCCAACATACCTGATGGTCTAGTTTCAGGATTAGCCCTGTGGTCTGACCTCCTGGCTACTCCAGATGGATCTCTCTCCAACCTCTCCTGTGCATTTGACCTTCTCTCTGGGCAGAAATGCACCTGGGAAAGGAACATATCTAAACCGGCTGTATCAGAGCAGCCTGCCTGAGAGAGATCAAGCAGGGTACAGGTAAAAATGTTAATAACAATTAAAAATAGAACCTGCAGAACAGGTATTGCTCTTTTTCAGTCAGCGGAAGCCTGGTGCCATTATCAGAGTGATCCCTACCAATCTGATGAGTGTGGAGAAGGCCACAGAAACCAGCGAATGCTGGCGTGATGTGTGTTATTTTAATGTTTCTGAAATCCTATTCTTAGTCTGCACACCTTGTCCGAGGCTCCGATGTTATCCAGGTGATTCATCATCTAATGCTGTTGGCTTCAACATGGATTTAATGGTAATTAAACCAAGTGCATGCTCTGTGAAGATTTATTCACTTGCAGGTCCTTCAGTGCAGGCCACCAGGTATGCCCCTGGGCTCCTGCCGCAGCTGATCAGGAGCTAGGTGCTGAGGATATGCAGTGAGTTCCTTCCCTCCGCTCAGGGGCAGGTGTATGGATGGGTAACTTTAATATGACGTTGGATACAGAGAGGGCCAAAGCAGCATGAAGGAAGGCTCCTGACCTTCCAGGCAGTGAGCTGGGGAGGTGCAATCTGCAGGATGAAAGGAGTTCCCCAGGTGAGCAGGCGGAAGAGAATGGCATTCCCAGCAGAGGGAGCTCTCTTTTTGTATATTGTGGACAGGAAGGAAGTGGGAGATGGGAGGTGGGAAGAAGGTGGTCAGAAGGAAGAAAAGGGATCGCATTCTCTCCCTTTCCTATTCCCATCTGCACTTTTTCCTGCAGAAATAGAGAGAGAAGAAACACATCTAGGGTTGGTTTTTATCAGCTCAAAGGAGGTAGAATAAATTTGGAGCACTGTTTCAAATAGCAACAAAACAGACACATCAGAAAACCCCACCTGAACACAACCTGAATGTCTATTCATAGGAAAATGCTTAAACAAACACAGTACATTCGTATATATTATGGAATAATATGTAGTAATTAAAAAAATAAGATGGCTCTATACGTACAGAGATACCCCCAAGAAATATTAGCAAATAAAAAGCAAGTAATAGGAAAATATATATAGTGTGTATGTTCACATTGATGTGAAGAAATATGTGCATCTTACTTGCATTCATGTATTTCTGTGTATTTATATACACGCACATTTATAAACACATGGGGAAAGGTCTGGAAAGATTCTTCCGGGGAGGGAAGTGGGATTGGAGGGTGGCAAAGAAGGACTTTCACTTTCTGCTCAATTCACTTCTATATTGTTTTATTTTTACCTGAGCATATATTACTGAGGTAATTTTTTTTTTTTAGTTGGGGGAGAAAGCAACTGGATAGATGTGAAGCTCTTCAAAGGAGACCTATAAAGTCATCTTTGTTTTGTTCTTTCTTCTCATGTTTCTGCATTCTGGGCATTCTCCTAAACTGGGGAGAAACCAAAATGCCCAGAAGTTCAATTCTGCAACTGTCATCATCCAAAATGCCAAACGGAAGAACCAAAGTGTGCTGGATTCTATATTGTTCGGAAGGGGCAGTTAACTTGTTGACTCTTGGGAGCTGTTTTTCTAGCACTAAGTAATGCGAGGGAGCCCTTATGTGATCATCTCTGAGTAAATAAAGAAGTGAAATTGCAATTGAAATGAATAATGACTCAACTTTAAGGCTCTTATAGAGAATATAAGCTAAATTACAATGTGAATTTAAATTGTGTCAGAGGCACATTACCCCAGTGGCAATATTTTCTAAAATATCTTTTTTTTTTTTTTTTGAGATGGTGTTTCGCTTTTGTTGCCAGGCTGGAGTGCAATGGCACAATCTCAGCTCACTGCAACTTCCACCTCCCAAGTTCAAGTGATTCTCCTATCTCAGCCTCCCAAGTAGCTGGGATTGCAAGCACCCACCACCATGCCTGGCTAACTTTTGTATTTTTTGTTGAGATTGTGTTTCACCATATTGGCCAGGCTAGTCTTGAACTTTATTATACTTTTGTATAAAAAACATACTCTCACCAAATCCCAAAAACAAGAGACTAAATGCAACCTTGTCAGAGCACAGAGGTCATATTTTCATCATGAGTATCCCAACAGCTACCCCTCGATTGATGTTATTTTCCAAAAACCTTAAACCCCTCCTACTAAATTAAAACTCCATTTTGTATACTAAACACAGGCGATACGCCTGCCTTGGCATCCCAAAGTGCTTGGATTCAGGCGTGAGCCACCGTACCCCATCTAAAATGTCTCTTCTTACCCAGCTCCACCTCCAAGCACACACGCCTCTCACACATCCATGATTTTGTTATCTAGTACAAAGCCAACCACAAAGCAGAACATCTAACACTAACAAATGTTTGGATGATACACTGTTAGAGCAGCTCCCACCAACACCAGATAGGCTTAGGGGATCATTTCACTCTTTAGGATCTCCCCTACCCAAGCCTGCAAAAAATTTCTAAGCTTATCTGGTGCTGGTGGGAGCTGAGTTCAACCCCACTAGACCACAGAGTCCCAGACTGTAGTCCCAAGTTCAACCTCTGGTTCATGTCAGACCTAGCAAGAGTTTGGGGCCACCTTAACTTTTCAACTTGCCAGGAATAGAAACTTTGATGGCCTTTCCCACTGTTTATTTATGTGGGTCAGGTCACTTAACCTGGGTAGGCTCCCATTTCCTCACATCCACAGGGGTGTGCAGTTTCTAGACCAGAGAATGTGTTTAAACTGCATGTCACCCTTGAAAAAAAAAGTTCTGAAAGTAAAGAAGATCCTCTTTTTGAAGAGACAAGTCTCACACCAAAACAAAGCAATCCATATAAGACCCTTTACTTTTGCCTCAGGAATTCTCTCTCTCTCTCTCTCTCTCTCTCTCTCTCTCTCTCTCTCTCTCGACAGAGTCTTGCTCTGTCTCCCAGGCTAGAGTGCTGTGGAGCGATCTTGGCTCACTGCAACCTCCACCACCCAGGTTCAAGCGATTCTCCTGCCTCAGCCTCCCAAGTAGCAGGGATTACAGGCACCACCATGCCCAGCTAATTTTTGTATTTTTTTCTTTTCTTTTTGTAGAAACAAGGTTTTGCCATGTTGCCCAGGCCAGTCTCAAACTTGTGAGCTCAAGCAATCCACCCACATCCCAAAGTTTTAGAATTACACTGTGACGAGCCACCTCAGAAATTCTCTAAGTGGAAAATTAGTGATGGGAATATTACCCCTGATAGCACAGAAGTCTCCACATCCAAATTTGTCCAAGGTTTATTATTGGGGTCCCTGGACATAATCCAAAGGGTTTACAGCCTAGTTGGATGGGGGAGGAATCACTATTTTGAGTACCCCCTCTCTGAAATTTAGCAAGTTTTATATTTTAAATATAATAACATCACTTCTCAGCCTTTTGGCTGAGATCAAGTGTAGCATCCGTTCTTATCAGTTTAAATATAGTAACAAACTACAGTAGGATTATTGGTACCTGTGGCTTAGTCACCAATAGAAATCAAGATAATTTCATATAACATTATAGTTACCCCAGATATCTCAAAATATTTGCCCTGATCACTATAGCAAAATTATGGAAGTTACGTAACTTGCCATTAGATCTTTTTGTATAATGTTTAATAACAAGAACATATGAAAATCATAGACTTTTAAAAATAGTTTAATAACTGTATTAAGAACTACCAGTGTGACAGGTCCTCTTCGTTGGGTTACCATTTGATGTTTCTGGCTTTGAGCTGTTTCACTCACCCCTGAGTTGCAGGGACTGAGCATAAACAAGCTCCACTGTTAGAAAGAACAACGGTTGACTAAGCATGGAGAAGGTATACCCAGATGCATTTTCAGTCCAATGTATTTTCTTTTCATAACCCAATTTATTTTCTTTTACTGTGTTATCTAAAGGCAGTATTCTGAGCGGGATGCATAAACCTCACCAGTCCGCCGAAGGAATCCATGTCCAATAAAGATTAAGAACCTCAGCTCTAAGTGAGGTTAGAATGGGGTTTGCAAATGTTGCTCAGGGTCTGTGTCAATGTCACTTTATTTAAACATTCCTGAGATTCAGCCTCCAGCTCATTGAGCTCCTCCTAACCAAATATGTGAAGGAAGAAGCTGCATCTGTATAAACATCATCCAGCTAAAGTGTCAGGTTTCCTGCTCTTCTTCACAGTTGTTTGAAGCCAACAGTTAAAGACATTAAAAGGATCAAATATCCTGTGTGGCTGGAAGAAGAGAAAAGAACTTTGGAATTACAAACCAAGCATTTTGGTTTAACTCTGCTACCCTGTTTCTTTGTTTGAATTAAGTGCAACCAATAAGTGCTCCAAAAATGAAAGAATAAGACATAAACCTGTAAGTTACTGGTTTAATTTTCTCAGTAGGGCATTAGGGCATCACCTAATAGCTGCTTAACAACTTGATAATGAAGAGTCGTGGCTTCTGATCAGTGTCTAGACATGGCGGGACGAATGTATTTCACCGTGATCTGATCCAGTTACCACTGTGTTGGGAAGGGCTCTGAGGCCATCTCCAGGTCTGAGGAGGGGAAAGGTGCTGTGGTAGATCACTCATGTCTGCTACAGTAAAGGGATGGAGCTGTGTGCATGCCGCATAATTACCCCGAGTCCAGCGCTAACTGGTGCCAGTGGCCACTTTTACTTCAGACCCAGATAGAAATATATTCCTGAACGTTCCTTCCATATCTCCACTCTGTGCTAAAGAGATAAGGGAACCTGAGTTCCTGTAACTATTTTGCCAACTTACTGCTTTATACTGATGAACAAGGAACATGAAACACAACATGACATTGTATAAAACTGTCTGGGATGCAAAAATATTATAGCACAATTGATAAGAGAGAATTTACTTTAAAAATTAATTAATTAATTGATCAAAGAAATGGGATTCCTGTGCTTCTTCCTATTTATTGGTATTACAAAGTTTGACCTCATGATTTCTGCTTGGAAACACTCAAACTCCCAAATCCAGTGCTTACTGACTCACCTTCCCTGGCTTTGTTTCTTCTGTAGGCCCTTATTGGTGGGGAGCAGGGGGAGGGGATGTTAATGCAACCTCGAATATACAGAGGACTTTCTAAAACACTGTCTCCTGTGATGCCTCCCAGCAGACAGGAGAGGCTCTGTTATAATCATTATTTCTATTTTGCAGATGAAGAGACTGGGGCTCCAGGAATTGACTTTCCCAGAATCCCATTGTCACTTCAGGGCTCTCAAGATGTTGCCTTCCAGAGTTCTGCTTGCTTGTATCAGGTCGTCCTAAAGAAAGGAAGTCATTAAACAAGAAAACAAACCAACATTCCATAATGGATTAAAAATATACTGTCATTCACCTATTAGCTCTTCTATGTTGGCCCGGATGGAGGTGACATTTCTGGTTTTCTTATCTTTTCTCTTGTTCTAGCAGAATTTAAGGAATCTGCTTAACCATTTTTACTTTGTTCTACTGCCAGTCCAAACCATTTTAATCCATGGATTCCCAAGCCAAGCTTCTAACTACAGCTCACCAGGCATCCTAGTTGGACTGATTTTGTTTTTGTTTTGAGAAATTATGAAATAGGCAAGTTGTCTTACATGTAAGTATTGACCATTTGAGAAAAGCTGCTATTTGCCCCCAGTTAAAATATACAAGAAAAGGAGAGGGATGGGTTTGGGGGCTTGCCTTAAACTAAACTAATCAGGATGGTCATTCCTAAGTAATTCATGTTTCCTAGCGGTCTTGTTAAATCAGTAGGTAGGATTCCTGGCCTCAGATTTTGCCACAGCTACTAGTCCAATTCCCTGATCTCTGTTCACCCACACCACAGCCCTGGCCTCTGGCCACAAGAGTAGAAACATTCTGTTGTTTCATCTAATTTTGTACCTTCATTTGTGCATCAACTATGTGCCAGTCATCCTAAAGAAACTTACAGCCAAGTTAAAGACAGAGAAGCGAAAGGGCAATTTGATTTTTAAAAAGAGCACTCTACAAAGCATATGTTTGTGAACCCTGGTCTTTGGGATTCAGGAGAAATTTTCTGGAGGAAGGGTCACGTAAACTAAGGCGTTAAAGAAGAGCAGGAGAAAGCAAGGGGAAGGAGGGAAAGAAGGCAGTCAAGGTAGAAGAAGACTCGTGCAAAAGGCAAGTAGGCAAAAGAGTGAGTTCAAGTCTAGAGCAGAGAATGTAAGGGATGGTACAGAGGTGGGGAGAAGTGGGAAGAATATGGCTGGGAAGGTAAACAAGAGCCAAATCATAAACAACCTCCCATGTGAACTAAGAATTTGGGACCACATCCTGACAGCAATAGGCAGTCACTTTATTATTTATTTGATCAAAACTGCATTGACTGCTCCATGGAGAATGGACTTTAGAGGAGCAATATTGCAAGCAGGGAGGCCCATCCAGGGGAAGCTTTCTGGAAGCCTGAAATATAATGGGGAGAGTAGAGATGGAAAAGAAAAATAATTTCACAATCACCGGGTCAGCACTCCAGTGTGACAGGTAGCTCTTGCTAGGTCCTCTTCATTGGGTTACCATTTGATGTTTCTGGCTTTGAGCTGTTTCACTCACCCCTGAGTTGCAGGGACTGAGCATAAACAAGCTCCACTGTTAGAAAGAACAACAGTTGACTAAGCATGGAGAAGGGTTCATTTTAGGTCTCACGTCCAGTTAATAAGTTCCAAGGTTTGTACATATGTTTCATTATAGACACCAATTCTGATGATCAAGTCTGAGACAGATGTCAGAGTTTATTTTAGGATGCTCAGGGAAGTAAGGAAGCAGAGGAAGACATCTTAACAGTGGTCAGGCCAACCCTCATAGAGCACTAAAATGTCCCTTAAGACATCACGGTAACTCCAGAGACTCTAGAGAAGTCTGGCAGCCAGCATTTCTCTGCCTCTGCTTTTGTGCCACTGTCTCAACCACCAACTCTCTGGACACCTCAGAGCTTCTACTGCCTCATGGCTTCTGTCACCACTGGGTATGTGTGCTGTTCAGTTTGCTGTAGGAGGCTTTCCCCATACCTTGACACCCTGAGCCCCAATCCAAAGACCTGAAATTATCTTCCCTGATAGCTCAAGGTAGCAAACTCCTTGGGAGGGTCGTTATTGGTTTTGTTTGGGCTATTCACCTATCCCTGCACTAATCGCTGGCTACACGTGTATCCTCAGGCCAGGAGGATACAACCTCATGTGGTTTAATTCAACCACATGTCATGGGGAAGAGTTCTCCAAGAAAGTGGTGATCCACTAGCAACTTCTGGCAACTTTTATGAGAAGAAAAAAAAATGTCATTGGCAGGCACTTTGGGCTTCACAGCTTGTCCCAAAGATAACACTTTTCTAAATGTAAGTAACTACATTTAGTTAATGACTTCAAGTTTCAACTTTCTCTGCTGGAAAATAAGTTTGTCAGGATGCTAGTTTTAAAATAAATCTTACATCTATGGAATATTCATAAGAATTTGTGCAGAAAGGAATCAAACAAAGACAAATTATTACACACTGTCTTTTTCTCTATCAAGAGTCTTTTAGGAAAAAAAAAAAACCGATACCAGTTATGTTCCTTTGGTTGCAAGCAACAGAAATCAACACTGGCAAACCTAAGCAAAGTAGAATGTATTGGGAGAATATTGAAAGAGCCAGTCACTGGAACTCCTGGGATCTATGAAGCAGGAATCACAGGACTGACTAACTTTATAGCAGGAATAATATGTCAAAGCATACCTTTAGGAGGAAACAGCTCCAGATGCATACAGGGGGTCAAATGATAAAGAAAAGCAAGAAAATCATCCACATAACAGTCATGATAATGGTCCCCTTAAGAGCGAAGGCAGAACTAGCTACATAATTTGTGGGCCTCAAAGCAAAATTAAAATGCAGGGCAACTTGCTCAAAAATTATGAAAAATTTCAAGAAGGCAACTGCAGACATTAAACCAAGCATGAGATCCTTCAGAGCATGGAGCCTTGTATGACTGCACAGGTCCCAAACCCATGAAGCTGTCCCTTAGGGAAGAAGAGGATTTTGACTGGTGCAGAGCATGCAGAGGGCTTTGGTTGGTTAATAAACTGGATAATCATGCTACACGGCCATTTGCTTTCAGTTCTTTGTAAATCTTTCATGTAGCTTTTGCATGTTTCTTTAATTGTGTCATGTTATACTTCACAATACAAAAAAAAAAAAAAAAACCTAACTATATTTTCTGTCCTTGTGTCAACCATAGAACATTCAATATTCCAAGGAATCTGAGTGGCAAGTATAGGTCAAGTACCCTTGTCCTGGCTGTGCAGAGGATATTACTACTATTAATAACAGCAAAAATGAGAGGGCAAACAAGAACAGGATGAAGAATAAGAGGAAGAAGAAGAAGAAGAAAGGAAGAAGGAGGAGGAGGAGGAGAGGAAGAAAAAGAGCTAATACCAGTAGTTGCCACATATTTTAGGTATTATTTCTAAATTAACTCATCAAATATACTCATAACAACCCTATGAAACAGAAACTTTTCCCTTCAGCTTTCCAAGTGGGACGTGGGTAGTGTGCTTGGACTTTCTGAGTACTAAGAGCTCATGCCATGAGAGGAGATAATACTCTAACAGGAAGCTGGGTTTACTCGGATATAGAATGGATTGTGAATAGCCATGAAATAACAAATGTCTATTACACAGGTCAAATTTCTTAAAAAGAGGGCTTTACTACAATCTAGTCCTTCTTTTTTTTTTTTTTTTTTTTTTTTTTTGAGACAGTCTTGCTTTGTTGCCCCTGCTGCCCCCGCTGGAGTGCAATGGTGCAATCTCAACTCACTGCAACCTCTGCCTCCTGGGTTCAAGTGATTCTCCTGCCTCAACCTCCTGAGTAGCTGGAACTACAGGCATGCACCACCACGCCCACCTAATTTATGTATTTTTTAATAGAGACGGGGTTTTGCCATGTTGGCAGGCTGGTCTTGAACTCCTGACCTCAAGTGATCGACCTGCCTCAGCCTCCCAAAGTACTGGGATTACAGGTGTGAGCCACCATGCCCAGCCTATTCTTCTTATATATAATAATCATTTGTTGGTTTTCAAAGCTTAATGTCCTAAGCTAAGTAATATATAGGAGAGACAAAATTAAACAAGACAGTGACCTCCCAGATACTATGTCACTTAAGAGAAAAAGGGAAAAAGAGGGACTACACCCCCTAAGGAAAGTTAAAATGAGGACATTAAGGAAACAATATATGAAGTGCCTAGTAAGTGAAGAAGGTGAGTCTAGGACATGTCCAGGGTCATCACTATCATATCACACATCACATTCTCAAGGTAGCTTCATTCCCTGCAAAGTTGAACTCAGAAAACTCACAGTAAGTTTTCTAAGTTTACTGTGAGTTAAACTCACAGTAAGTGTGCCCTCAGATTTAACCTGGCCACAGCCATCATCACTTATTTGCCAAACTAGAACAGCTGAGGAGCACGACTACACACAGACATTAGGTTCACAGATATGCAAGCCTGCCAAATGGAGACTCATGAAGAGGCAGAAATCTGGAAATCCCATTAGCGACAGATGCAGTGCAGCATACGTGTCTAGGGGGGCACTGGCCCGAGCCCTTGGGGAAAGGCAGATCCATCTTGGATCATGACAGCCACTCCAAACCAATCTGAGGCCAGCGTGAGGGTGAGACGCGGCACAAAGAAGGGGTGGATAAAGCCAGGCAGTTAGCAGCCATCTACTTGCCCCAAAGTAGGGCAAAGACTCCTAGGTTTCTGAGAGAACAAGTTCAAGCCCTTGGAGGGCCTCGAATTTGTTAATGTTTGAATGGGAACCAAAGCGTGTGACTTTGAATCCTACCTCTACCACTCCACCTTGGGCAGGTTACTTCACCTTGCTTTTTCTTCTCTGCAAAATGAAAGTCATACATTCTAGGGTTTTGTAATAATTAAATAAAAAATACACATATACTGGCAATAGTAATTATTGTTAATTGTGTCCTATGTAAAATGAGGATGTTAAATGAAAGAATCTCTTGCTTTCTAACGCTAACATTCTGTGATGATACCTGATATAAGATATCCCTGCTTCATTCCTTTTCTTCTTAACAGCATCTAAACATTTCATGATTTTGGATTTCTGTAACAGAATCAGCTGTTTGAAAGTATTACCTGTGTGTCTATTTTCACTTCTGTTTTTATGCCTATTAAAATCTGATGATGTTCGTGTACTAGCTCACATAAAAGACAGCTACTTTCACCTAACCACTTCAACATTTGTAATCAGTGCCACCAAATGTTGACGCGGGAGGGAAACTTGGAGATTTAACTTGTGTATTTCTACTCAGTCCTACCTTCCACAGAGAACTCATTCAGGAAGGGATGAATTGAGGCTGAAAGGGACACACATAAATGTGAATATAGTCACGTGACAGGAGAAGTCTAGATTTAGAAGTTCAACGTGGAGATTACGCTTGCTGAAAATAATCTTAATGTATATTTTAGTGGTAAATTGTTAACATTCTTTCCATATTTCCTGACCTCAGCTATTCCCTTTCCTCCGCTGTGGTTAAGGGTAAAATTCAGGAATGGATAACTTTCAGAGAACCAAGGAGACAGGATTTTGCCTGTGGTCAGGGAAAAAAAAAAAAGAAAGAAAGAAAGAAAAGAGAGAGAGAAATTTCAGTTGCTTCGAAGCTGGTTTGTGAGAGGTCAGCGGTGGGGAAGGCAGAGGGAGGCGGTCTCTCCAGGGACCTCGCCGAGGCTCCAGCTCCCTTTTTGTTTTAATCTGGTTTGTGGTCCCGCTGGCCCAGGGAAAACATGAACTTGCACTAATGTAGCCCAGGAAAAATATTGGAAGAAAAAAAGCTTAGATACTTTGTATAAACTACAGAAAATAAAAGCAATAAACTGCACAAGCAGATGAGCCTTTCCTGATGAAAGCGCTGTGATTTCTCAAAGCCAAGAAAAGAGTCCTCAAACACATCCTCAAAGAGATTTGATTGTTTATTGTGGTGTCACATTTACGACCCACATAAGTAGCAGTCAACTAACATCTTTATAAAACTCTGATTTATAGGTATTTTGATTGGGCTTTTCTGCCTATCGGGACCCCAAATGTGACAGGGCCACCTCCCTATTTGCATGAGGAATTCTTGTAGTTATTGAGTACTGTGGGCGTCCAGTAACCAAGATGGTTACTGTTGATGACAGTTTTACATATTCTACTTTTCCAAGGGGCAAAAGTCACATGCATATGACCAAATTCTTGGTAGAAGCTCTTTTCCTTTCCTTCATGACAATAATCAGAGACAAATAATTTCCTTAGGAAAAGGTCTCTAATAAAATTATGAATAAATCACTCGGACTGATCCCAAACAAAGAAATCAATTTGATTTGTAGAAGCTAAGCCCTTTAGATTCTTCTGCAACATTTCAGTAAATTCATTTTTAAAAAACAGCAGCAAAGCACAACTTGGTCCTGTAAATCATGTAGATCACCCGGTCTGGGAGAGTAGACTAGGACTAGAAAAGATGACGGCAGTCATCCGGCAAATGTTGAATTTCTACCCCCAACCCCAAAAGGAACAACTACTCTTTCAGAGCCTAGTCCTGACTCCAGGGCTGCCCACAGTCTTGCTCTCTGAAAGCCCTGTAGAAAATTAGAGGGGCGGAAGGCAATCATTTAAAATAGATCACATTCGGGTTTATTAAAAAACCAAAACAGCTGGCGTATTGATTTGCAAGCTCTGTAATGCCGTTGGTATGCCCAACCTGGCCAAGATATTAAAAAGATATTTAAGGAAATGTCAGTAAGTGTCTCAGGCACAAGCTTTGGCATATTCAACCAGCATTGTGGTGCTGTGGGTAATTCATCTTCCTTTATGTTTTGCTATGCGGCACAGAGGGGAGGGGAATTTACAAAATGATTTACTGTGACACATCCATTATAATGAAAGCATGTGCCGCTTGCCAGCACTCCTGGCCCATCTTCTCCCTCCCAGATGCTCGGCCATATGTCCCACGCTTGGCGTGAGAGACAGTTGTGTTGGTAGAGAAGGAGTACTGGGATCTCTGTGTTTTTAACAGAAATCCCGGAAAGCTCTGAGGTTGCTGGCTCAGGTAAGAAAAGCAGCAGGAAAGGGCCCATCGTTTGGGACTAAGTGTTTTTAAAGATGCTTCGGTGCTGTAACCACAGGACGGAGTGAGATTTACTGTCTCCTCAGGGCCGGGAGGATGGCTGAGAGAGCTCAAGCTTCACTCGGGGAGCTTTCTACCGTTGCTGGCCTCCCAGCTCGAGTTCTTTCCTGCCTCACCCCTCCCCAAGAGAGCTGGCTGCTCTCTGCTCTGTCTTCAGCAGCAGCCGGTTCCTCAGTTCCCGGGGCCTTGCATTCAATTCTGAGCGGCCTGCATTACTGCTGCTTCCTGAAAGCAGCTGCTACTTTGACCACGTGGATCTTCTGACTCCCTAACTATTACAACCCTAGCTTAATTGCCTCTGCTCCCGGAATACAATCAGCACTTATTGAACACCTACTGTATGAAAGACATCTTGCTAGGCCTTGTGAAAAAAGAAAGAAATTCGGCATAGAGTTGGTTTTGCCTTGAAAAGTTTACCATCTAGTTGTAAATTAGTCTTGTGTAAATTGCTAGGACAGAAACCCCCCGTCTTCTGTCCTAACAAACACTGGGCAGGTTTCTTAACCTCTCTGCACCTTGGTTTCTCCGTCTCTAAAAGAGGGAATAGTAGTATACAGGATTGATGTAAATAAACTAATATGTCTAAAATGCTTAAACTAGTACAGGGCACATAATAAGCACTCAATAAATGTTAGCTAAATTTGACCCCTAGTTGGAGGAAAGAGGGAAAAAAAATGAATAAAATTATATTTATGTGCTGTACCTTGTAATAAAATTTAAGTATGTTCACTGAATTCTCCTTACAATGTTTCGTAAGGTAGATATTACTGTTACTCTTTAATTTTTAGTAAATCGAGGCTCTGCTAGGTTAATACTCTGTTCAAGTGTTCAGTGTTGACAGAGCTTACATTCAAGGCCGAAACTACTTGGTGCCAAAGCCCATGATTTGAAAAGACAAATAATTTAAAATTTAAATAATGTTCACAAGACACTAGAGGTAGTCTAGCAAGGTCAGTCTCTGATTGATTTCCCAATAAATTGCATGAGAAGACATTGCCTAAGAGTTCACTCTGATATGGAGCTGGCAACAGCAGGGAGCTCTTCCCACCATAGTCCTGAATGAAGTATCTAGGAGCCATTCTCGGAAGCCAGGGAGGGCAGTCGAATGGAAAGGGCTGCCTGGCAGGAGCTGTGTCTCTGGGTGGAGGGAAACGGCCATCCTGCTGGAACCAGCAGAGAAGGGGCCAGGAAAATACTCTGATCTTACCTCCTACTTCCTCTCTCCTGCCAGTGCCCTTGGGTAAGCAAACCCTTTGCTGCTGTCTAAATAAGTCATCCTCCCCAGGCAGAGAAAAGGATGGAGAAGAGTAGAGAGAGGACCTGGTGGTGCAAATTTAAGATATCCAACACAGGAAGTTTGTTATAAGATTAGATAACTTACATGGCGTTGTATCTGCTACACAGAAGATACGGATCCCCTGATGGTTACTATTATTTCTTATTTGTCTGGCTTTGGTTGGCTTGGTATTTACGTGTCCAGCTCAGACCCTCTGCCTTCACCACAAACAAAAGAGTTTTCTAATCCCTGTAGTAGCGTGAGAAGGGACTCACTAAAAAGCCAATTAAATTTCTTGTCTACAATCTTTGGCCTCTATTTTTTTTAAAGGAAGCTTTAAAATGGGGTTGGGGGTGGGGAGCTTAGAAATCATTTTTTTAAACACAAGCTTTGTAATTTGTCACAAAGCTCGTTGGAATTTCTTAACAGAGGAAAGGGGCCTGTTTGTTTAGATTGCTATGCAACAGGAGGCATTGAGTAAATGGTTTCCCAGTTTTTATTATTTTAAACTTCACCCAGGAGAAAATTGATCCAAGAAAGAGAGGAGGAATGAGAATATAGACTCTAATGTTTCCAAAATTCTGAATGGCACTGCAAATAGTAGAACCCTAAAACAAACATTCATAAACAGAAAATTATCTTTGCATTTCTCACTTTTAAGGTAAAATCCATAGAAAATATGT
Source organism: Saimiri boliviensis (assembly GCF_048565385.1). Classification (NCBI taxonomy): domain Eukaryota; kingdom Metazoa; phylum Chordata; class Mammalia; order Primates; family Cebidae; genus Saimiri; species Saimiri boliviensis. The sequence goes on from NC_133457.1 coordinate 14,342,350, forward strand.
CTTCACCTATTCAAACAGATTTTTTTCCAGCCAATTCATATACTATATGCTAAATAATTACTGAACATTAAAAATTTATCACTTGCTACCAAATATCAGCAAAAGGTTACGTTGCTGCAGAAGAATTATTTTTTATCTCCATTCTTGGCCCCACACATACAGAAAGCACAACTAGGCAGAAGCCATCACTGATGAAGAGGAAAAAGGAGCAGATGCCTCCTCAAGTATCACCCCATCTCAAACTCCGTTCCCAGTTTTTACAAAAGCTTCAGATTCCCCCATCGAGCTATTTTTTTAATGAGGCCAAGAGGTTTGGGGTTGACATTCATGTTGGTGCTGACTCTCGCAGGCTGGCAGGCTTAAGGCAGTTTCTGAATTTTCTGTTCAAGCTAAAGGGGAAAATGCACATGTGTAAAGTGTCCTGAACTTGGTTAAATCAGACATCTGGAAGCCAATGGTGGGGAAAGAGAGCAAAGGTTACAAGAAAAATAACACTCGGTAGCAACCAGCAAAACAAACTTTTGTCTGGGGCAACAAGAAGGCACAGCAAACACATCAGCCCATGTGGCACCAGCTCATCTTTTTCAAAACAGTGTCTCACTGCTTTTTCTGACGTCAGGAGATACGAAAACATAAAGAAGTAAATACAAATAATTAAAATGCCTCTACCCAATCATTAAAATGCCACTACCCTAACACTTTAATGGATTTCCTTCTAGTTTTTTACACATACATATTCTATAGGTGTGCATATATAAGATTGCAAAGACATACGAAGTATATTTTACAACTGAAAAACAGAATTATTTTACTCTTGCAGTTTTGTGTGTCGTATTTTAAGTCTGCGTTATCTTTGTACATTCCCTCATATCATTACATATTGTCAGAATGGCTGTTTTTTCAGTTAGCTATGTAATAGTTCATCCTACAGATGTAGTATAATTTAACCAAGCTCTCGTTGTTGGCATTCATGCTGTTTGTCCAGTTTTTTTTTACTGTTATGAATAATATTTTGAAGAATATCCTTAAAAGAATATATTTGTAATTCTACCTGTAGAATAAATTCCTAGAAGTAAAATTACTGGATGAAAAGCAAGCACTTAAAACAGAGTCAAATTTGCCATCTAGAAAAGTTACGTCAAGCCTTGGTCTCGTGAGTAGTTTAGTAAAATACCTATGTTATTATACCCTATCAATCTGGAGAATTACCATCTTTAAAACTCTTAGCCTATTTGAGAGGTAAAAGTGTTGCCTTAATATTTAAAATTTTTATTTTTCTTACTTAATAGTAGTCTGAACATGTATTGACCACGACAAATCAGTTTTTGTCATCTTTAAAAACACTGACTTCCTTTTGACTGGACTTCAAAGTGCCAGTTTCTGTAGAAAAGTCAACTTCCATGGATGTGTGAACATAGCCCTCCTAATATAAATATTACAAACTCCATATCAGCCTTAATTTTAATAATAATGCCAAACAATGGATTCTTTTCTGTCACATTTTGCAATATACTCATGTCAGCTTTCAAAGGCTGGCACACCCTGGAATTACAAACACAGTCTGTGGCAAGAGATATTGGCAGCTCTCCAACCCAGAATGACAAGCAAGCATCCCTGTCATTCTGAGCCCACAGGGTGATGGTACAGGGACAGGGGACCTAGTGACACGGGTAGCCATTGGCCACCTGACACATGTTCACCCCTCGCATGCTAGAGTTCCTAACTTTCATGCCAAGAACCCCTCCAACAGGTGAAATCTACAGATCTCTTCTCAGAATAATGCCTTTAACTGCTTAAAATAAATACATACATAGAATTATAAAATAATCCAATTATATTGAAATATTGTTATCAAAACATTTATAAAAATCTGTGGCATAGTAATGTAGGTGCTGATTAAGCACTATTTAAGAAAATCTAGCAGCAGATCTAAAAACTACCATCATAGCAAAGGGGTTAAAAAAAAAAGGTAAAGATATTTCAAGATATCGCAACAGCTAATGTAATATGAAAACATTTATTTCTATTAGTGACAAAGTCCAAGTACTGCAAATACTGTTGTGGTTTATTGCCTACATTCATAATGAAGGTAATGACGCATTTCAGTGAGAGTTCAGTAAAAGATGTAATTTTGTTTTCCTGTCTTGGAACGCCTGAGTTCTCTCCATGGGCCCTAAGTTAATAACCCCTGGTCACATGAAGTGTTCTGAAAGTAGAAAGTTATGTAAATGCATTATCTCCACCTCCTCCTACTACTAGAAATGTTACATTTTCTCTGTGTCCTCTTTTTTTTCTTTGCTCTAATTACTACCATTCTGGGAAGCTGTTGGAACAGTACAGTAGGGTTGGCTGCAGTTGGAAGATCTTAGTCAAAGGGTTGAAGTCACCATGTTAAAAATGCTGTACTTGATGAAGTTGCAGACCCGTGCTCCCGGATGGCATGGCGCACGTAGCACCGTTACACCGCACTGTGATTTAACAACCCATGCCTGAAAGTCAGAAGCTCAAGGTTCTAGCTACAGCTTTGTCACTAAGCAGCTGTGTGACTGTGAAAAAGCCCCTTGACATTCCTGAGCCTTAGATTTTTATAACTCAAAAAAAAAAAAAAAAAAAAAAAAAATTGGAAAAGACCATCTCCCCTTTCAGGCTCTCACAATATTTGACTTTTAAAACTTTTAACTTCCATTGTATTTTGATGATGAGTGTATCCTTCAAGAAGAGTTCTTTAGCATCCAGAACAGATAGGTTTGCCTGTTTTCTAAAATAAAGTTTCAATCTGCTTCTTTGTCCCTGCCAGTCCCCCTTTTCCATTTCTCCTTTATCCTCTTTGTAAAACGAGCGTCTTCTTTTCCTGAAAACAACAGAATCTGAATTCTTCTGTTGATGCTAAAGCAGAACTTGAAGTTTCTCTGGATATTCTGTTTGTCATATGACTTCTCCAGTCAACTCTGAATGCCCAGGCTAGCCAGTGTCCATTTCAGCGTTGGCTCTAACATCCCCAAATCTCCACTCAAGGAGCATTCTCCCTTCCTCATTAGGTAAGCTTTTCTAGGTCTTAGGCAGGGATTTCTTAACTTTCTATGTGTTGCTTTGCTGAACAAAGTAAAGCATTCTGTTCTCCTACTCATATAGAGTTTACAGAGTAAATATTTCTGAGAGCTTTTCCTTCTTTATAACCTAACGTTTTTAAACACTTGGCATTGTGCTCTGTTCAAGTGGTTGAGCCCAGATTCAGGAAGAGCCCTGAGCTTTTGGTGTCAGAGTGAACAGGAGTGCTGGGTGAATGAGGCAGCCTGGCAGGGACACCATAGGCCCCTTGAGCCCTAAGAATACTGACAATGCTAAAGAGAAAGACAGAGGCAGCCTGCTCTTGGCGAGCCCGGGCAGGGTTCCCTTTGATGTGAAGTCTTGCTTGATATTGCTTTGTGTGTCTGCATTTGTCCTTGGCAGGCGGAAAGCAGTTCCTTTCCAACAATGAGGTGCCCTTGTGTATCGCTACCATCCACCAAAACAGTGATGCATGCAAGCAGCTCTCAGGGTGATGAGGTAGACAGAGTGAGGTTGAGGCTGGTGAAGCGGGTGGGGAGGACTCTCAAGGAGAACCCAAGTGTCAAGGTGAAGATGTTAGCAAAGAAGCTGCGACCGGCCTGAAACTGCACCAGGGCTCTCGAAACATTTCGCTGATTGCACCTTGAAGTAGGAACAATTTGAGAGGGATACAGAGTAATTAGGAGCAAAATGTTGAAAGTGATTTCTTTTGATTGAAATACAAAGAGGTTTAGAAATGCTGACTGCAATTGCCTCAATTTAGTCTGGGTCAAATAGTAGCCTGTGAATGTTAATCATTACAGTTGGGTCTGTGGACATCATTAGTGCTGTTCTCTAAATATTTCTAGTTCCCCTTCTTTTCAAACACACGGAAGATTGTAATTACTGGTCTCTCTGTCTGGACAGAACCATGTGACTAGTTCTAGCCAATAAGCAGAAGTGATGTGGGTCTCTTCCTGGCTGCGATATTGAACTATTGATGCAAGACACCCCAGAACTCTTTCTCTCTACAATGAGGGTCACTGATATGAGGACTCTATTATGTCAAAGTCCTCCTGCCAATCCACAAGGGCCAAGTAACATAAGCAAGAAATCAACATTTTTTGTTTAAAGCCACTAATATTTGACTGTTTTTCATTATAGAAGCATAACCTAGGTTGTTGTTAACTGCTACAGGCCCCAAAGACACCTTTCCTTGTCCAATTGCACTCACAGAGATTAGATATTGAAACGATCTTTGACTTCCTTGAGAAAGCACCCCTGCCTTATTTAAGCAAGGAACTCTTATAGCCAGGGAATCTCTCCAAGGGAGTAGCATTGGAAGTCGACTGTCTATGGTTGCATCTCAAATCCTCAAGCTTTGGGAAGCCCATGTTGTTGTAGAGCCATAATAGGTTCCAAGAAAGAAGCAAGAAGATGCTCATTGAGTCTTGCTTAGCCTAAAAGGAGCCATGAGAGAAATTCATCAACAGACTGCATTAAGTGTCTATTTGCATATATTTCTGTGGTCAGAGGTTGCAGTCCCTAAGCAGCTTTTAATGTAAGAGTGAAAAAAGTGATAAAGAAGAATATGGTTAGAGAAAACTCAGACTCTAAAGAACCTAGAAAGAACACTGGCTAAAAATCAGAAGAAACACAGTTTGCACTGAACAGAAAGTAATGCGCAGCCCTGGTAAGGCATAGAAGAAGGAATATTGATTGGCACTTCCTGTGAGGTACACGAGAGCTGCAATTAATCCGGAAATGCTTCAGGGAGGTGTTAATTTAAAGAACGACTTGACATTTACAAGGAAAGATAGAATGGTGGGTCAGGAGTAGGAGAGACAATACAGCCTACAGCTCTTCTTGGAAAAGGACTCAGATACAGGTAAGGATGGCTTTACAAATCGCCTTTTTTTTTTTTTTTTTTTTTGAGACACAATCTCACTCTGTCACTCAGAGTGGAATGCAGTGGCGTGATCTTGGCTCACTGCAGCCTCCACCTCCTGGGTTCAAGCAATTCTCATGCCTCAGCCTCCCCAGTAGCTGGGATTACAGGTGGGTGCCACTACATCTGGCAAATTTTTGTATTTTTATAAGACATGGGTTTTCACCATGTTGGCCAGGCTGGTCTCTAACTTCTGGCCTTAAATGATCTGGCCACCTTAGCCTCCCAAAGTGCTGGGATTACAGGCATGAGTCACCATGTCTGGCCAGATCAAACTTCTTTAATGACCATTTGTAGGCAGGCACCTGTAATCCCAGTTACTTGGGAGGCTGAGGTAGAATATTCACTTGAATTCAGGAGGCAGGGTTGCAGTGAGCCGAGATTGCACCATTGTGCTCCAGCCTGGGCAACAGGAGCGAAACTGTCTCAAAAAAAAAAAAAAGAAGTTTAATCTGAGGGACTCAGTGGGGTGTTACATTTTCAGGTAAGTCGAGAAGAGAAAAGTCAAGTGGACTGATAGAGAATTTTTAAAATAACTAATGCTGGCCGGGTGTGGTGGCTCACACCTGTAATCCCAGCACTTCGAGAGGCTGAAGCAGGAGGATCATTTGAGACCAGGAGTTGTAAATCAGCCTGGGCAACATAGTGAGACTCCATCTCTAGAAAAGTGATAATCATCAATAAGCTAGGTGTGGTGGAGCACATCTGTAGTCCTAGCTAATTGGGAGGCTGAGGCAAGATAATTGCTTCAGCCCAGGATTTCAAGGCTGCAGTGAACTATGATCACACCACTGCACTCCAGCCTAGACAACAGAGTAAGACCCCACCTCTAAAATAAATAAATAAATAATAAAAGTAACTAATGTAAATAGAAGTAGTCCAGGCAAAATGCTTCAGGAAAGGGCGACAGGCCAAAGTCACAAAAAATGATATCAGCAGAAACATTAAGATTAACACTTGGAATGAGGGTAGCTTTGGGACCTGAGATGCCAAGAAAGAGAAAAATGCACGCTTCTGTATGAAGGACTGGCTAGTTATAGTAATGTGACTGAGAGTGCTAACTATCTTCCAATGTTCATTCACGCCTTCTTCTTTAGGAGGGATCCTCAATTTCTCCCTAAGTACACAGCTGCTCAGAATAAAGATTGAATTTCTCAGTTTTCTCTTCATATAGGTATGACCACAGGGAACAAAGAAACAGCAAAATGTCACATGTGATTTCCTTAAAGAGAAGGGATGTGTTCTTACTTTTCTCTCTCCCTTTCTCCTGGCTGGAATGTAGTATGAGAGAGTGAGCTAACGCAGTCATCTTGGACAATGAAGGGTAAATATGTGTCAGGAACAGCAGAACTGTAACAGAGAAGGAGCCTGGATTCCTGATGGTCTTAGAGCCACTATATCTGGCCTACTTACTCCTGAACGTTTTTATGTAAGAAACAAAGAATGAAATGTCTACTTTAAAAAAAAAAATTTTTTTTTTTTTTTGAGACAGGATCTTGCTTTGTTGCCCAGGCTGAAGCACAGTGGCATGATCACAGCTCACTGCAGCCTTGATCTCCCAGTCCAAGGGCTCAGATGATCCTCACACCTCAGCCTTCCCAGTAGCTGGGACTCCATGCACACGCCACCACATCTATCTAACTTTTGTGGATTTTGTTTGTTTGTTGTAGAGATAGGGTTTTGCAATGTTGCTTTTGCTGGGAAATGCCTACTTAATAATGTAAGTCGCTTGTATGTTGAGTTTTCGGTCTCTTACAGCTTAACCTCATCTTTACTGATTCAAAACGTTCTCTCTCACTAGCAGAATTACAAATGCTTTTTATTTCCTTCTTTATAATTTTCTGTATTTCCTAAGTGTTCTACAATGAATATATATATTTTTGTAAATTGGCCACAAAAAAAAAATTTTTTTTTGTTTGTCTGTTTGTTTTTCAGATAAGTAAGGGAGAGGGTGGAGGACAAGGGCCTGCATTGACATAGACTGAAAGGCACTTCGATGCCCTTCGTAGTATAAAAGAGCCTTGGACTTGAAGTACTTTCATTCAAAGACAAGTCAATGTGGGACTGAAGAACTTTCACCCTCTGCCATGCAAGTTTCCTCATCTTTCATTCCAGTAAAGATTTGGTGCAGGAAATAGAAAAGGGTTTAGGTATTTCAAGTAGAAAGGAATTTAATGCAGGGAATAGGGTGCTACAAAAATCATTGGAAGAGCTGTAGAAATGCATGTGAAGAGGTCCCGTTAGACTTACAGATCATGCCGACGTTCGGTTATAAGGTTTTAACCCTGAAGCTATGAACCAGAGGTCAGGAAATCATTGTCAACACGCAGAGGTCAAGAAACTGCTGCCAATTTCACGGTTGCTTCACATTCATGAAGCTGGTCACTAGAGAGTGATCATGAAGCCTGACCACTACAAAATGCATTTCTGCCAGGGCTTCCCACTGGCATAGAAATAAAAATGGTCTCCACCAGCATTTCACTTTCCAGATCTCATGGGGGGATCTTATTTCCTGGATTTCACCTCAAACCTTGGCAGCAAGGGAGCCTGAGAAATGTAGTTGTTAGCCTTCCAGCCCCTATGACACGAGAGTGTGCAGAAGGGGGTAGATGTGAACAGTGAGTGCCAAAAGAGCATGTCTGGCTTATCTCTAAGCTGTCAGGCATTCTCAATGCCTTTTTTGATGGCTCCCCTGCTTGTGTATTTTTCTATAGCCAATTAAAAACTATTGTTGTACAGTTATTATGTGCTAACACTGTGTTAGGCACTTCAGAGTGTACAGAATGATAGCGTGGTTTGGATCACCTGACACCTCATCCACTCTAAAAACTTATGTTTAGTGTCTATCAGGTACTCAAAAAACCATCAATAGCTCCTCATTATCTATCAAACAAAGTCCAAGGGCCTTAATTTAAACCTAACAGACTCTCCATGTTTTTATGACCTCAACTCATGTTTTAAATCTTATCTCTCATTTCTCTGCTCACTGAGCTCTTGTGGATCAGGAAAACTAAATGATTTTCTATTCTTTATATATGAGCTTCTCTTTTCTGCCATCAGCACTTTAGATTTTTCCTCCCTAGAACGTCTTTCTTTCCATCTCTCTATGGCAAAGTACTGCTGATCCCTTAGTGTCCAGCTCAGATGTCACCTCTGCCGTGAAGCCTTTCCTGATGCGGGACAGCTGGAGATATTCATTTCTTCTCAGAATCCTGGGAACTTGTTTTATTCTCCCATGTGAGATTTAGGACAGTCTATTCCCTATTACAGTTTTGTTGTTGTTGTTGTTATAAACATTATTTCTTCCAAGGTAGACCATGGTCCACAGAGGAAAAGAAATTATTTCTTATTTATTTTTGATCCCCCACATAATTTCATAGTGTTTATTGAATGAATAAACAGAAAACCAGAGGACAGGCTTTGCTCTCAAAGAATTTATAATCTAATAGCAAGAATATAAAAAGCCCCAATCACTCTCTGAATAATATCTAAAATTCTTTGTTCAGAATTTCATACTTCCCAGGTAACTGACATCCCAGTTGTTAATTCTTTAATTTTTTGTGAGAATAAATAAGTTTTTTTGTTATTGCCACATGTCATTCATCTTTCATTTCCTTTTATTCCTGCAATTAAGTGTGTAATTTGTGTCATGTTATTTTCCGTTTGTTACTAAACCACCAATAAGATGAAAATGTCTCCTTACGTCTATAGCAATAAAAACAATTAGGAAATCGTGTTTCTGTTTCTAATGTAAACCAACAATTAGTGAAAAAGTTGTAGCTTGAGTATAAATGATGAGGAACATATTCACAGGTGCATTTAAAAACTTCACATAGGGAAACTCCATTCACCAACTCTTCTCATTCATTAACACCTCCAACTATAAAGCAAGTCATAAACCTTAATCCTTTTTAATCAAGCAAATGCCCTAAACATAGAATTGGACACAAAAGCATTGTAATTCAATTGTACCTTTTTCTTCCAAACGTAGAATTACCCTTTATTAAAACAACAGTGTTTATAAATGTTCTTGTTTTCTTTCTCAGATAAGTTTTCTATGCTCCTCTAGTTCAACTAGTTCATAGGTTCTTCAAGGGAAGGCACATAGGTTTCTTCCCTTGAGCTTTTAACCTCTAGTCTATTACACCCAGTCATCTGCTCTTCAAGCAGTGAGAGTTCAAATACTGCTTGATATTAGATTGGTGCAAAAGTAATTGCAGTTTTTTGGCCAATATTTTGATGTCAAATAATTAGTACTGAAAATAGAATGAAATAAATTGTCATTGATTTCTTTCTTCAAAGTTGTCCCTCCAAATATTACCTAAGCAACTACTGTTCACTGTTCAATAGAAGGATATTTTTTCTAAATATTTCTAAAATCAGACCCAAGTCTATTATATGAAAGATCACATGATCGGGGCGATAAAATGAGTAGGTGGATAGCCAGCAAACTACATAATTATAGGCTGTACCTACTATTATGGAGATAGAGACAAACACTAAGGAAATATAGTGGAAAGAATAATTACCTCCTCGTGGGGCTCACCTCCACCAGTCTAAACCACCAGTGATCATTTGTCTAACAGGTATATGTCTTGGTTATGCTTCTGAATTTTTATAAGGAGCACTTAACCCTACTCTCTCCGTGGTTGGTTGTCAAAGCTTATGTAACGGTCCTTATCAGCAATGCAGGCTTTTGTGCTCCAGGTAGGTTTGTGTTAGAGATTACAGCCCTTTACTCCCTGTGGTCCCATTCATATTCAAAGTCCAGCTGTGAGAAATGATATTTATGGACAGGCGGTTCAAGGACATTGCTGTTCATACATGACTCCAGATAAGCTAAATGTTACCCTTGGATTAAACTAGATCACAACAAGGCTGTGTACTTGAATACATTGTTCTGATTTTCTGTAGACCTGCCTTCTCCCAATTTGTGCCTTGGTCTAAGCCATCAGCCTACAGAGAGAACCATGAAACTCCACGGCACATGATGAACTTACTCCTATATTTACTCTACAGGTTGATGTTAGGGCATGGTCTGATGTATCACACGGTATCTTCATTTGATGACACCCAGGAATAAGGTTGCTCAATATTAGAAAAAAACTGTTCATATCCTTTGTAAAAGATACTAACCCAGTGCCATTCCCGAGACCTTTCTTTGCCCTCCTTTCTCTAGAAAGATCAAAATGGCAGATATTCATTTTGTAGTGTCTCTTGTAGCCAGGGATATTCATATAATCCAGTTCTGGCCAGGAAACATAGAAAGAAGTCTACGAGGGGGCTTTTAGGATGGCAATTGCTTCCTGATGAAAGCTATAGATGAAGAGCTCTCTAGTCTTCTCCCTGCCTTGGTCATGAATATGATGCCATAAGTTAGCAGTTCACTTGAAACAATGAAGATAGAGGTATGACGGAAACCAACACCCTAAGGATAGCAGAGATAACAGATAGAAAAAGCCTGCATCATTGATAATGTGACTGAACAACTGCCTATCTCTGGGCTTCTTGCTGTGTTAGAAAAAAAATCCTAACAACGCCTGTAAGCCACTCCTAGTTAGGTATTCTGTTACTAGCAGCCTGATGTGTCCTAACCAATAATCTAACAACCAGATTAGTTTTTTTATTTTATGGATTGTTATTAGTCTGGCAATTAAGCCTACTTCTTACCTTTAGCCACCAGGAAGTTACAAAATTTTAACTTATGTCTACCATGACACTGTAAGTTCTGCTAGTTCAGCTTCCTCAATCCTAAACATAGGTTGATGTTTATTTTCCAAAATATTTATTTTGGTTTTTTTGTATTATATGTACTCTTATAAGTCAAAATTTTTCTAGAGCATGGCAAGATGTAAATAAACCTATAAACAAACCCCCCAAAATGTAACTCCACTGAAGGATTGAGAAAGTATTTGCTTTATTAAAGGTTTCACAGAAGGATGACCTCTGGGCCCCACTCTTTAGCTCAATTCACGAATTCCAATCATTCCTAAGGTTGTAACTGAGGTGAATTTGTATGGAGTTTAAACTGTAGCCTATTAAAAATTATGCATCTATTAAGTTCAACACTTACTATAAGATCTTAAACTAGGGGTCCACAACTACTGAACTTGAGGAATTCTTTTTTTTTTTTTTTTTTTTAAGACGGAGTTTCACTCTTGTTACCCAGGCTGGAGTGCAATGGCACGATCTTGGCTCACCACAACCTCCGCCTCCTGGTTTCAGGCAATTCTACTGCCTCAGCCTCCTGAGTAGCTGGGACTACAGGCACGCACCACCATGCCCAGCTAATGTTTTGTATTTTTAGTAGAGACGGGGTTTCACCATGTTGATCAGGATGGTCTTGATCTCTTGACCTCGTGATCCACCCGCCTCGGCCTCCCAAAGTGCTGGGATTACAGGCTTGAGCCACCGCGCCCGGCCTGAACTTGAGGAATTCTATGAACTCCATGACACAAGCAAAATTCTGATTTTACACACAAATGCGCATTTTCCTGGGTGAAGCTCTGAGTCTTTCATCAGATTCACGAAGAAGTCTATTATCCCAAAACAGTTATGACCTACTGGACTAAGTTGCATTTGTCTTTTTTGAGTCCCTCTCCCCCAAATCACCATTTTATTCATTTGGGTTTTTGCTTTCTGTCAAGATCCTAAGGTATATCAGAGGGCCGATGCTTGCATCATTCTGAGAGTGCATGCTCAAAAAATGTTACTTGTATTGATATTTAATTACGCTGCATTTGATGTTTTTTGGAATAGCAGTGTCTGGTTGATCATTCTAAACACTCTGAATCCTCAGCTGCATCCCAGTGGGCTGATCGTGTTGTAAACACACAAATCAAAGTAGTGGGAGGGAGGAGAAAAATCATTCCTTTCTAGGATAATGCATTTTTCATGAGAAACAGGTCATTACAGAACTATTGCACCCATGCGTGCGCTCATTCTATCTCTTCATCGCTTCTCTTTTCAAATTATCTCACCTCCTTTCCCTTCCCTCACCCTTCCACTTTATTATCCTGTATTTGATTATTTTAACATCTCCTTCTTAAATATATTTTAATGACTTCTAATAATATATGTCCTTGAACTACTTTCCTGTATACCTACCTGACTCTCTGGTCCTAGTGTCTCTTCTTCAGCTGCTGTACATAACACTGTCATACTCCAAGTTGATCCATCGCATATTTTCACAAACTTGTATTTCAAATTCCTGACACAAAAAAGACAATATTCATACCCTGTTTTACCATGATATTTTGATCCTCCCTGAAGATTTAATTTTACTGCCATTTTAATCTTTTTCCTATTCCCTTCACATCTGTGAATACAAACCCAATAATTTACTTGTACCAATTTTCTAGTTATGCAAATTCTGTGGAAATTTTCACCCAGTTGATATATGTGAAGTGATCTTACTTTGAAGTAAGTGGGTTTAAGTAAGCCAGAGATTTTTAAAGATTTCTGTCATGAGAGGGGGTGACTCCATGTAGGGAAAGTCTTGGTGAACATTTCATGTGTCTGTTCAGAAAGGAGCTGTTGTTGTTGTTGTTGTTTTTAATAGCAACTAAGTTACAATTTTTACCAACATTTTATTACGTGCAGAGAGTAAACATCTGGAAATCATCCTGGGTAATCAGTGTGAATTTTTGTGGTAAATTAGAGGCTTATATTATATGCTAGAGTTTAACGATTACAGTCTTAATGATCTGTATGTTATTCATAAAATGTTTTGTTTTAAATCTGTATTTAAAAAAAATAATTAGAATTCAAGTCATTTGTGAAACAGGAATCCTGCCACTTTATTTCTTACTTTGCATACATCTCCCTGGGACAGTCTGCTTGCTGGAGAAGGGAGTTTAGTATTGGTTTGTTTTTGGTGTGTATACTTTTTTTCTTTAACTCATTATTTGTGAAATTTAAGAAGCAGTACAGATCCTAAGTCAGCCAAGTAAGCTAGAAAACAATCAAACTTGAAAATTACTCAGGCATGAAATCCCCTTGAACCAAGGAATGCTTCCAACATTAAGTCTTCCATAAGCTTGAACTATAAATGATAACATTTCAAAAATACTTTTTAAAGGAAGATTCATATTAGGAAACTTGATAATCTAAAATTAGACAAACCTACCTTCTCTTACAAACCTAAAATAACAGCCTACACCCTTATCCAATATGATCTAAAAATAACAGATTGTATATCACCCCTAAAGTATCTTGGCTTGGGCCCAAGAGCTAATACATACATGACACTCAGAATTGCATCCAAAAAAAGAAATGGCATTCTCTTTCTTGTGAGTTCTCACAGCACAGTAAGCCTCCATGGCACTATAATCCTAATTAATGTTCATCGTCCTCACTATGTTCAAGTGTGAAAAATGCAAAGCAGCAACGCTCTTCACAGGGAATCAGGCTCCCATGAGGCTGCAGTTTCAGAAGGTGTGTCTCCAACTCGATTCTAAGTCTTCCACTCTAATAGGGATTATGTGTCTTCACTCTGAAAGCTGATAACCTGAGGAATTAAAGAGCTGAGACAGGAAAGGAAAACTAATGCAAGGAAAATGCTAGTTTTTATGTCATTTTATTTTTTTTTTATTTAATATGAAGGAGTCATATGGATATAGGCCAACTAATGCTAGAGGTAGAAGAATACTAGGAATTACAATAGTAAAGAGTGGGGCGAAGGCAAGGAGGAGATGAAGATGGAGAGAATAACAAAAAGAGGAAAAAAGTAGCTCAAAGAGGGAAGGCAGCAGGGCTGCATCCTGACTTTTGTGGGCTTCTTCCTCCATAAAAAAAACATAAAATTTAGATTTTAGTACTACACTGGAATGAAGATGGATACACTTATATTATGTATGAAAATATTTTCTTCAACCTGAAAGTTCATCTTTTTTTCTGATTTTGAAAGAAATAAAAACATTTTTGTGTGCTTCTAAAAGTGCTGTGGGCCTAAGCACTGGGTACACTGTGGCTAATGATTAAGTTGTCCCTGGCAGATAGAGAGAGAGGGAGGGAGGAGGAACATTCTGCTTAGAAGTGAGGGGCGAGTCAAAGCAAGAAAAAGAAAAATTAAATAAGCATATATGTTGGTGTATTTTCATCATCAGATATAAATTATATATTAAATTATTCATAATCATGCCAGGTAGCCTTTATTTAATCCTATGTGCTAAGCACATTATATTATCTCACTCATCCACAAAATAACCTTGAAGTTAAGCAGAAGATGTATCTTGATGCTTTAGGGCCTCTTGTGTCATAGGCTAGAATAAGGAATTGAATGCAATCAAAAATGTAAGGTGAGGTGCACAGAACTCCATTCTCAACCTACCTTTCCCCTGCATCCTTTAACATCCCTGGCTTTAGCAGTCACCGATTGCCTGGTGACTACCAAATGTATAGCTCCAGCTGTTTTTGTTAGGATGTTTTCAATGGTCAATAACAAGACCCTTATCCAAATGATGATAAAGGACACAGATGGCCAGTAAGCTCTCAAGGCTACCCCCTGGTATCCTTGGAATCACTCTATTTAAACTGCTCATCACTCCTTACTTGAATCATTGCAATATCATCCTACAAGACCTTTTTACCTCGAGTCCCTTTGACCCATGTCCCCACTGCTACCAGAATTATGCTTCCAGATGGCCTAATAAGGGAAGAGAAAAGCATGTCAATGTTTTATGTAACTTCCTATAGTAACTCCCCTTTAGCTTCTGGATACGGTCCATGTTTTGTTTGTTTGTTTTGTTTTGTTTTGTTTGTTTGTTTGTTTGTTTTTGTTTGTTTTGAGACGGAGTTTCGCTCTTGTTACCCAGGCTGGAGTGCAATGGCGCGATCTCGGCTCACCGCAACCTCCGCCTCCCGGGTTCAGGCAATTCTCCTGCCTCAACCTCCTGAGTAACTGGGATTACAGGCATGCGCCACCATGCCCAGCTAATGTTTTGTATTTTTAGTAGAGACGGGGTTTCACCATGTTGACCAGGATGGTCTCGATCTCTTGACCTTGTGATCCACCCGCCTCGGCCTCCCAAAGTGCTGGGATTACAGGCTTGAGCCACCGCGCCCAGCCGGTCCATGTATTTTTTTTTATTCAGCAAATACTTATTGGGAGCTCCATGTCAGGTTTGGGTTTGGTGATATGGATGAAAGATGAACAAAATAGATGGAGTCCCTGCCTTCATGGGCATGTACAGTCTAGGAGACACTGGAGGGAGTAGATGGAAGGACCTAGAGTGAAGTGCTGATCCAGAGAACAGAGCCACTAACCTGTTTTTAAGGAAAATTAGCTTCATGAGCTTGGAGGGGAAGGAGCTGCTGAAGAATCAAATAGTAATGTTCCCAGTGCTCTTCAGTGTTCTCAGAATTCCTTGAACGTTATTAAATTGCTCACCATAGTGTCTTCATAACTGTTATGTCCCAGCCCTTCCCCTTGGAAAGCTAACTTTTTTTTTCCCTAATGTCTAAATCTTCTGTGCACATTATTTCATTTCATTTATCTGCTTATTTATACCCTGCTGTGATCCTCCTTCAGGCCCCCGAAGAAAGTATCTGGGATTTGAGATTGCTTGACCCATGGTAGGAACTCAAAAATGGCTGAACACCTTGACAAGTGAAAAAACTGAGACCCAGAAAAGTTACATCTGTTACCCAAGGCCAACCAACTAAATTTCCTCTGAAAGCCACAGAAAGTTGGAAGGGTCATCATGAAAGCTAAGTTCTCCGCCATAGGCAGTGTCTGAGGACAGCGTGGATGCTATGGATCGCAGATCATTCTGAGGTCCTTAGGGCCTTGTTCAAGCTTGGATTCTACAAAGCCAAAAGCAGGGTGGTGATTTACAACCCCTTACAGTACTTCCTAAATTTAAATAAATTTTACAGCAATTTTATCTCTTAAGTTCAAGGTTTTAAATATTTTAGATAATTTTTGGATACTGCCTACAGATATTTTTCTAAAGCAGTTTAATACGTTCTAGTCAAATATACATTCTAATGAGAACTCAAAATTCTATTTATATAATGTTGTTTAGCCTTTTAGAAAATCAGTGCGCTATAATAAAAGCATAACACATTTTGTTTATTTATTTATTTATTTTTCTCTCACCTTAGACCTAGACACACATTTTGAATTCTGTCCAGGAAAGCAGTTGCAAGTGAGTGAGTTACGCTGAATGCCTGAAACAATAATGTAACTTTTGGAAATCCCATGGTGCCAGCCAAAGTTGTCAATGAACCAAGAATCAACTTTGAGGAATGTTTTGATATATAGATGCTTCTAACGAATATGCTGAAATCATGTGAAATAGCCTTCATCGGCATCAACAAGTATTTGTTAGGCTTATCATGTGGATGGATTAATTAGGATAGGAACCCTTAAATGTCCAAAACTGACATTGCCTCAGGATACCCTCTTGGGTTCTTAAGCCTAGTTTTTATTTAATTCGAGTCCTTAGCTTTTTATTGGATATTCTACCTTCAAAGTATAATAAAAGTAATTGTAAAAATATTATCGGTCTTATTTTGACTGTGCAACTCAAATTTCTGGAATATACCTGGCATAGAGCAGGGTGAAATCATACTTAGAAAAAAAACAATCAAAACATTCAAGACATTTTGGTAGGATTCATCTCTCCTGAAAATTTGTTAGTCTATTCAGTGACATCCACTGACCAGTATTGCATACATTCAATTCTACGGTTTAATCAATTATTTTTTAACTTAACATCAAGCATTTTCCTACCTCTCTAGAAATGCCAGAGAGGAATCCAATCTTCTGTAAGCTCAAGAAACATGCTATTATATATATATATATATATATATATATATATATATATATATATAATATATATATACCACCTAGTCAAATATCTTTTTTTCCCAGACATGTTCTTTGTAGACGTGAGCTGCAAAGATCTGCCAATTCAACTCTCAATGATAAACAAAGCCTTAAAATTTTCTCAAGGTAGAATTTTATCTATAAATTTCATTTCAAATCGTGCCTAGCAGATTGCCCTATGTTTGCAGAAAAACCCAGCTTGTTAACAGTAGAACTCAAATACTAAACTTATAAAGATAGTCCAAGAGAAGCACCCAAGACAAACAGAAACTTTCAAAAGTTGTAAATAACCAAAGGACACACAACTGATGTTACTGAGTTGCCATATCATAGGCTCATAGTAAATGAGTACAACATGGCTTGAAATATGGGTAGTTTCTCCCATTACCTAATTTAATGTGCACATGGACATCACACTCAGATCTTTGCCTTCACTAAAAAAAGTAAACAGCATGATGACATCATTCACAGCCAATCAAAACACAGCCTCCATGGCAAGGGAAGTGCTGAGAGATCCTTCTGCAACTGAGCATGAGAGTGAGCATGGAATATGTTTGTTAAGCCTGTTTTAGTACATGCCCAGGGGATCTAAGTCATATTTACAAAATAGTATTTGTTGCTGCTTCAAAAACAGCTGAGGGTGGCCAGCAATATCTCACATTCCACAAGAGAAGCAATTGTGGTGATGGACCCAGGATGACCAGGAACAACCTTTGTTCGTCGCTCCATCACATGGCTCAATAATAAATATTACTCATCCAGTGTACACATAGGATGTGGTGAGGCAAAACCCTCTCCCAGAGGTCAGAGTACACTCCCTTTTCCAGGCAGATCCCTTAATCAAATTTATTGTCTTTACTTTGGGGAACTACAGTTTTCCCATCAAGTAGAAACCAGTCATGGAACAACAGATTGGTG
This sequence comes from Saimiri boliviensis, assembly GCF_048565385.1. Taxonomy (NCBI): domain Eukaryota; kingdom Metazoa; phylum Chordata; class Mammalia; order Primates; family Cebidae; genus Saimiri; species Saimiri boliviensis. The sequence goes on from NC_133457.1 coordinate 14,360,076, forward strand.
CCTATTTATTATAGTCACTTTCAAGTTCTCCTTTTTTTCTTCTGAGTACCAAACAGTTCATGGTCCCTTGGTCTTGATTAAACCAGTCTTGTATTTTGAAGTTGTGCTTTCTCTCTTATCTAGCCTCCCCTAAGTTCCAAATGATCTCATTCTGCAGCTTCATTGACTAGAGATACCACAAAAACCAGAAGTAACTGATAATGTACTTGGAAGCACAAGCCCATTGTATGAGATTCTATCTTTCTGGTTTTTCACAAGAACAGTCTTCTCTCAATACAGGGTTGTAGATTTATTACTAGGCATTAGCAGAATTATAAAATAGTATTGTGCAATACACAGTATAATCAATTTAACACAAAACATTGTATTAGTTTTAAAACACAAATATACTGTAGTTTTCACTTTTTTCTGTAATAAAATAGCCTATTTTCTTAGAAATTCTAAGTATACAGAAAACATCACACTTTATGCCGTCATATGCAGAAAAGCCATAAAGAAAGGGAACTGATAGATAGAACTGGCACTCAAATGCCTACCTTGGACTTACTGGAAAAAACGACAACATCTGACGCAAAGTACATCCTCTGAACATCTTTACTAACTAGCAATAAACCCGTTTTATAAATACTGCCTCACTGAGGGCCAAGTCTGAGCCAAGTTTAATCCCTTCACTACGAATGATGCCTTTCCAAGAAGGACTACGAAGATCAGAGAAAGGCCAGTCCTTGTCTGGGTAGCCTGGTGTCTGGAGCAAGACTTTTTCTTAGTGCCCAACCCACAACTCTAGTCAACTCTGAGTTGTATTTACAAAATAGCATTTGTTGCTGCTTCAAAAACAGCTGAGGGTGGCCAGCAATATATCACATTCCACAAGAGGAGCAATTGTGGTGATGGACACAGGATGAGATTCTAACTGATCCTCCTAGTTGGAGGAAAATATTTATCACTGGAACACACTGAGCATCTGTATTCTTTTGTTGATACGGTTTGGCTGTGTCCCCACTCAAATCTCATGTTGAATTCCCACATGCTGTGGGAGGGACCCGGTGAGAGGTAACTGAATCATGGGAGCAGGTCTTTCCCATGCTGTTCTCTTGATAGTGAATAAGTCTCATGAGATCTGATGGTTTCAAAAAGAGAAGTTCCCCTGTACGGGGTCTCTCTTCTCTTGTCTGCCGCCACCCATGTAAGACGTGACTTACTTCTCCTTGACTTCTGCCATGATTGTGAGGCCTCCCCAGTCATGTGAAACTGTAAGTTGATTAATCCCTTTTTCCTATATTAATTACCCAGTCTCAGGCATGTCTTTATCATCAACATGAAAATGTACTAATACACTTGATATATTTAAAATTCCTCCTCCTTCAATAAAAAACTGTCTCGGGACAATGGCATGTAATAAAATCTACACCTGCCACATTCCTAAAATCTAGGTTTTTTCTTGACCAGAAGTCACTCGCAAGGCTGAGCAGTTTCAAGAATCAGTGAGGGCTGGGCATGAACAATTCCATTTTATCTCTACCTGAGTCCTCAAGCTAACCATCTCTGTTTACTTCCCTTTACTCACCTACATCTCTCCAGTCTCTGGGACACTCTTCCTACGGTACTGATATTTATCTTTTCTCTGCAATGTAGAGGTCGTGTCTCAGACCCCCAACCACACATGCTGTCACAGTCAGACTGACATGAAGATGTTAAGATTCCCAGGTCCAACTCCGTACCAACATAAGTGTTTTCCCCAACCAGGATAGCTTCTCTGACAGCCTTGTAAATTTGCCCATTGGATTTTATTTCCCTCCTAACGTCCAGAGTTTAATGGGGGGAAGTTAAGGCACATTTTCTCAAGCCTCAAACACTATGGCCCCCAATAAAAACGAGGCCATAGGGTTTGAGGCCTGAGAAAACGTGCCTTGAGAGTACAAATGGAAGATTGAAAGCTTCCAGATAGCTGTCAATCTTTTCCATTTGTACCCTCAATCCAAGAAGAGATTTTATCTCAGCATCATAAAAAAAAAAATGCCAAACAACAAGCCCTTCTCTGTTTGGGCCAGTTCAAATCAGTTAGGGATTTTTGCACTTCCTAATATTTTAAAGGACTGTTGAAAGACTGTCCTAACATTTCTTTTGACATTGTTAAGAGAGTTTTTTTGGAATAACTCCAGAAAAGATTCCAAGTTGGGGCTGCAGCAAAAGAGCCAAAGGCATAATATGGTTTGTATTTAAAGTTTCTCCATATCAGATGAGATGATTTTGTAGAAAGTTCCTTTTCCTTATGCATATTTTTAAGCTACATTTTGCCTGCTGAAATGTAGCCAGTGGCATTACTGAAGCCCCAAACTTCTTTCTGAAAAGTAACGGGAAATGCACTTCTTAGAGAGAAATGACATTTCTGAAGTGGAAGAACTGGTGGAAATTGTTAAGTTTCTCAAAGGGAAATTTTTCCTCACAAAGTTGGTGGCCCAGGCTCTGGTGAGCCCCAGGCCTAGCCTTCGGCAAATTTGAGAAACTGTCAAGTTGAGCTTGGGTGCAACCTCCTTCACTTCCACACTGGCACACAAAGGACTAAACACTTAGGTCTTTGTCTGACCAATGCCCAGAAACCCCCTGAGAGTGTCCTACTGGACTACTACAGAAAATATTCTGTAATTTGGAATGTCATTTGGAGGCAACAATTTTTAAAGAAATCTTGAAATCATCCAGAAGGGTTATTTTCAGAACTGTTCATTTTTTAATATTTTAGCTGAAAATCTCCGTCTTCAAAAGAAAAGTTTCAAAAAGACTAAGGTATTATTAAGTGAACCAAAAGCTACAACTAGTTAGAGCCCCATTTCTTTCCAGAGGGAGAGCCTGGGAATCTCTAAAGGTTTTAAAAGCCATTACTCTAATCCAGTCCCTTCAATTCACAGATGACAAATTTGAGCCCCAAAGTGAATCAACTTGTCCAACATTACCAAATGAAACAATCACAGAAGTCAAAGACTCCTCAAGGGCATGTCTTTAGGGTCACTAGGCCTGACATAGGCCCTCAAAAGCCCTGTAATAAATGCTAATTACCTGAATCCAACAATTTATGCTATGGTGTTAATGACTGATACAATCTTTAAACATTACCCCTCTGAGGGGTGTTTGCTTTCATTTAAACAGGATTCAGTTCCTTAGATCAAAGAAGGAGTATCTAAGAGCACATATGTAGATGTTGTCAATAGGTTTGTCGGTACAGGAGAAAATTAAGGGTAATATAACAGAACCTCCAGAGACAGACTCTCTGTCATTTGACAATCATACACAATTTTATAATTTAATTGTGTGCATGTTGAATGAAGGGCAGGAGGGGAAGGGGATAAAAATATTTGTTATTTTCATAAAAGTACCTAAAATAAGAAAACCCAAACCAAATCATATAGACTGGTGCAGAATGCTCAAGTTTGAATGAGAACACATTCAGAGTTGGCCCCACATTAATTCAAGTCAGGACATGTTGTTAGCTACTTCTGATGTCATCACGCATGTGTGTAATTTACACTGCTCTGTGTCTTACCATGAGCAGAATGTTTTCTGTTTTAAGATGAGTATAACTTTTTTTTTTTTTTTTTTTTTTTTTTTGAGACGGAGTTTCGCTCTTGTTACCCAGGCTGGAGTGCAATGGCGCGATCTCGGCTCACCGCAACCTCCGCCTCCCGGGTTCAGGCAATTCTCCTGCCTCAGCCTCCTGAGTAGCTGGGATTACAGGCACGTGCCACCATGCCCAGCTAATTTTTTTGTATTTTTAGTAGAGACGGGGTTTCACCATGTTGACCAGGATGGTCTCGATCTCTCGACCTCGTGATCCACCCGCCTCGGCCTCCCAAAGTGCTGGGATTACAGGCTTGAGCCACCGCGCCTGGCCAGCTTTTCTTTTAATTTAAAGTTTGCCTTGATAAAACAAAAATAGGACTTTTAGGCCCTATCAAGTTATGCCTTACAAGCATGATAATAGGAGCTTTTAGGCCTTGAAAACATGTGTTTCTTCTTCTATTTCTTCTAGCCCATAAGCTGAATACATCATAACTACAGAAATAAGTGGATTATTAAAGTAAATTTGTTTAAATTGGGTAATAGTTTCCACTGAATGGCAGCAGGTATTATGCTGTGAGCCAATGTGTAAATGAAAAATAAAGAGTAATTCCATTTGTCAGAGATCTAAAACGATAGACTCCGTGGAAAAAACAACTGCACCACCCAACACTATCAGCTTCATTCACTGCTCAACCAGCCTGACCAGACACATTTCCTCAGTACTCAGGATCACATTATTATTATTACTTTGGGGGTTAGTTGATAATGACAGGGGGAAAAAAAGGAACTCACATCAATTATGGTTTCACATTTACTGCAAAGGAAGAGGTTCGATTTTCCAATGTGCTACAAATCCCAACTGTCCAAAGTTGCACTGTGACTGTCATTTTGATAGACACAAGTCAAAATAAAAAATATCTCATTTAAAACGTTATGGAGTTGCCTATTTTTCTGCAAGGCATAAATGTTGGCAACACATGAAACTAAATAATACTAAATTCATTAGGAATTCACAAAAGTGGTGAAAGTTTTCTGTCTTGAAGATAGGAGTTAAAAAAAACCCTGCTTACATTCTTCATTCTGTCAAGACTATATTTGATGAGAAAATTGAGGGGAAATTCCAAAATATTTCTTTATCCAATTCTACTATCAAATGACAAACATCTTATTTTGCTATCAATCAAAACATTGTCCTTTTCAGCCATTTTGGTGACTCCATCAAAGGATATTCTGCTCAACTGTTTGCACATGTGCAATTGTGACTCAAGACAGTACAAAGGAAGAAATCCTGCTTTCTTAACTCTCAGAGACTATCACTAAGGATTACAATATCTTTAAATTTGTTCAAAAGAGCAGAAACGATTAAAATACCCATGGAAGGTTCTCTAACAGTCAGAATTCTTGTGGAAAATAAAATAACAAAAGTTCCCTGTTGCTGCCAAGTGTCAACTTCCATATTTGGCCTAGACATCTACAGGAAGACCTCAGTCTTGCTCTCTAAAAACAACAAATTGTCTGCCTTGCCTTATGAAGATCTGTATGCTTATCTCATAGTTCTAGTCTTTGTTGAGCTCTAGGTTTGTTGAGAAATATGGTTACATTCAAGAATTGAGAGAGACAGCTGCTTTATTTTTGGAATACAGAGAAAGCACTAGTAATCAGTTTGCAAAATCTTTAATAACCAATATGGCATGGGCACAGACAAGTCAAGACTGACACTGGCCACAAATAATTGGTATCAATGCTTTGGAGCATACTTACTCAGTACCAATTATTTTATCCTTCAAAAATAACAATGAGGCCGGGCACGGTGGCTCAAGCCTGTAATCCCAGCACTTTGGGAGGCCGAGGTGGGTGGATCACGAGGTCAAGAGATGGAGACCATCCTGGTCAACATGGTGGAACCCCGTCTCTACTAAAAATACAAAAAATTAGCTGGGCATGGTGGCGCGTGCCTGTAATCCCAGCTACTCAGGAGGCTGAGGCAGGAGAATTGCTTGAATCCAGGAGGCGGAGGTTGCAGTGAGCCGAGATCGTGCCATTGCACTCCAGCCTGGGTAACAAGAGTGAAACTCCGTCTCAAAAAACAAAACAAAACAAAACAAAACAAAACAATGAGATTGCAACATAGGTATCAACACAGAAAGATGTCCAAGTTATAGCCAAGTGAGAAAACAAATTTTCATAACAAGAGGTATAACATGGTCCAATTTATAGAGGAATCTGATGAGACTTACTGATTACCCACACGGGATTCTGGCAAACACGTGCAGAACCTCGGGCAAAAAGATCTCCTGAGAGTCTTTTTCCTGAATTCTAGTCCTGAATCTACTAGGTTGCTTAACTCTTACATACCTTGGGTTCTATGAAATCAAGGAGTTAAACTAGAAAATCATTACGCTATTCCAGTTCTCATTTGCCATTAGTGTAAGAGCAATTCTTTCTTAGTTCCCTTTTGTGAAATAAATGTTTTAAAAAACCTACTTCAAAGATTATTGTGAGGCTTTAAAAGAGCAAGTTTGTGAACACACATTGTGAACTGTGAATATAGAATAATAACAATAATAATCCATAGCTTGAAAAGCTATGTACTACATAAATTATAGCCTGTACTACAATTTATTACTCATTCTAGTTCTTCTTAACTTCAGCTCACTTGGGGATATTACGTACACAAATTCTTCATCATAAAACCCAGAGGCTTATGTTTAAGGTTACTTTAGGGGCTAAAACCATATCAAATATCAGCCTCAGGGGTAAAAAAAAATCTGTTGCAGCAAAGTTGACTTAATTAAACTTCTGAAAAGTGAATCCTATTTTTCCACTGATGTCCTTATTGACATCAGAATCACATCTCCTAGAAAATGTTTCAGTGGATTAGGTTGCAAACTCATTTTTCTATTTAAAGAATTATAGAAGTTGACTAAATATCTGTGAAGGGTCTCTGTCAACTAAAATAGTCTATGGTTCTGATTCTATTTTAGGATTCAGTCCAGGAGTTACTCTTTCTCAAACTGGGATGCCAGTGGGTGTATCCCACTCCGATTTTCATGGGATCTTAGGAATGTGTCTCCCCTCTTGATGTCAATCTGGTAAAGCAGAGTTTACTCCAAATTTGTTTGTTTTTTAACTGTGTGGCCACCAAGGACAGAAATAGAATTTAGACTGATGTCACTGAAGGAACAATTCAATGTAAAAAACTTTCTAACAACCAGAGCTGTCCAATAAAGAAGTAGCCAGTAATAGAAGAAACTGAGTTACTATGGCAGGAGAAAATAAACAGAGGGAGCTCACCACTTACTGGGGATGAGTATCCATTTTAGGATATTACTGGTCATCTTTTATCTCTTCTAACTACTTGTAGGCATCCTGGGGACACCTTTTTAAATTTTGTTGCTTTCTGGATCTCTGAACATATCGTAGATGTTTAATAAATATATTTTTAATAATTGAAAGAATAACACAGAGGGGAATCCTGCATTTATCGAGCGGGGCATTGGAAAGCAAAACTTTAAGATGCTTTAACTTGGAGATTCTTGGAAGCATTCATCATCCTGTGGAAAACTAAATTCAATGGTAAGGGTGTGATGTGTTGGTAAGTATTCTGTGGTTTTTAAGAACTCTTTTCTATCTCCAGATTGTTGTCAGTTCCTTCTTGCAATTCTCTATTTAGAAGATTTTCTTTCTTACCTAAGGCCCCAATGTTATACTAAGACCCCCCAGAACTGAGAAATTACTGTTCTTCTCATTGTAAAATGCATAAAATTGAAGAGCTATGTTGCCAAATTGTCTTTGAACAGCATAAGCCACATACTAATTGGAAAAATACCTGATTCTGAAAAGCTTTAAGTTTTATATTATGACAAATAAAACCCAAATTTGATAATTTCTGGATTCTACCAGACTTGTTTGTTTCAAATAAAATATACTTGAATTTCATATCATTCTCGAATACAACCAGCACCCTGCTTTGTTTATGTTTGTGATTCAGACTCGTACTCTGAGTCTCAAATCTTTCGTGGGTGGTAAAATCAATTTAATGGATTAAATGGAGAATTTTTTAAAAATGATACAGTGAAATTGAAAAATATCAGAATGCATCATACCTAGTAAGGAAAAGTATTGTTTAAATGAAACTTCCATTTCAGTAATTTACATTTACATATATGCATAAGCGTGTTGTGATATAAAATGTATTTCTTACAGTGGATCATGTGCAAAAAAAAAGTTCTGAGGTCCTTTAAAATACGACAGTATGTCAATAGTATAATGTATAAATAATAACCACAGCATGTCACTATCCAATTTTTTTCAGGAGATCATTTTGATAGATAATCAGGCTCATACATGTGAAATAACCTGGTTCAAAATTTCTCATTAGCAGTAAGGGGAACAGATGACCCAGTTCCCAAGTTTCATGCGCTTAGGTTAACTGGAATTGAAATAAGAAGAGGGGGATGCTATTTCTTTTACATCGTCCACAGAGGAACTGAAGGTCAAGTGCTTTGCAGCTCACAGTCCAGACGTATATGCCCCCGCTTCCTTCCCCAGGGTCAGCGCACAGGCATTGTTCCTTTCCTGGAGTTAGCTTTGTTATCTTCCATCCACCTTTATAGCCCACTATTGTTACTGTCTCCTTTACTCTTTTATTTTAGCACTTGGCAAATATGTGAGGCAAAGTTTACAGGAGTTAAATATTTCTAAGAATATCGCTCTTAAAAGGTTGTTAGAAAAGAGTCCTTTCTTCTACCCTCCTCACTCCCCTCCCCGCTCTTTTTCTCCACTCTCCTAAGATCATAAGTGTTTGAAGCCACTTTTGTTCTACAAAGTGGTCTGTTGTCTCCTCCAGAATGAGAAAGAAAGGCTCTATGTATAGTGGCAGTAGTTGGAATAAGTCAAAATGCAAAAGGTTACGAGAATGTAAACACTTTTAAATTGCCTTTTTCAATTTTCTTTTAGTAGCTTTAAATAGCTATAAATAATATACACTTCCTACACAGAGGAAAGTTAATTCTTATAAATATTCTTTCAGGAGAAATAAAATGTTAGGTGCATTTCACTTGGTAATATATTCTCCATTTATCGATTCTTTTCTAAAAGACTACCATTGCCCCCAATTTCTGTCTTATCAGTATAGTGGATAGAGAATATTTTACTTGAAGCTGAATCTATTTTCTCAATTTTTTTGAGTGACTATTCTCTAAAGAAAGTATTATTAAAAGCAGACTTTCCCAAAATTGAGTTTAACAGCAATTATTTTCTTTGAATATGAGAAGCATATTTTGATTTCCCAAATGCAAGTTAACTGAATTTTTGAACTGGATCTTTTATGGCTAAGTTTTCTCTATTTTTTTTTTCTGTAATAGAAACATCACATTACATTGTCTATCTGAGAACTCTGAAGCTGGAGGCTCCATGGTTTGTGTCTTGCATAAAATAAAACTGCAGACGATAGCAAATTTATTTTTCTACTCTGCCATAGCTCCTATGGCTCACTAGCGTTTGAACTATGGCTGTGCTGAGTGAATTTTCTTGTCAGGCCCTGTAAAACTGCATTTCAGAGAGGGCAAAAGCAACTTGAGTTTTTTCAAAGGGACCGTGATAGTGGACAAGTCACATGGCTTTTCTAGGCATTAGTAACTTCTACTGCATAAAGTAACTTTCAGATAGAATAACCTCCAGAGTTTGTTTTTTTAAGTCTTTCTAGCAATAAAAAGGTATTGACTCTGTTAACAAATATTTAATGATTTTAAGTCAAACAAAACCAATTTTTACATCATTGTAGTGTTACAAAGGTATTAGGTTTCTTTTATGCTGCCTAGAGAGAACTTCTTAAATATATATTGGATGTCAGTGTTCTCTATATAAATGTGAGCATTTCTTAATGAAGAAAAAAAGATTAAAACTCAAATTGGCTCAATTATACTGGAGCAGGGTGAGAACATCTGACAAGGCAATAGCAAAGACAGCTCCTGAGGATCTCCTCCACTTTGTTGAAATATTAGCAGCCAAACATCAGTGATCAAAAAAGACTCACAAATTAGACGACAGTCCATGCCCACAAAATATAATACAATTCGGTCAAGGTACACTAGGTCAGTTGCTAAGAGCCTTGTGTTTTTTCTAGCAGTTACATAAACAAATGTGTTTGCTTTTTTTAAGACTAAGGAAAAGGGAAAATTGCCAACACAATTACCAAAATAATTAATTAAAAGCCAGCTCAGTCAGCAACAGCTGGTTTCAGTCTTCTGAGTGTGCCCTGAGGCAATAGCACGCAGCCTCTCGCAGCTCCTTTCTCCAGCAAGGAATGCTGCCATTATCTCGTTCTCAATGAAAAGCCACCTCCCCTGTCACACCCCTGTAAATTGTTGAAACTAAAGGGCTTTTCCTCCAACCAGAAAAGAAGGTAATGGAAACTAAAGTAAGTAGTTCAACCATAAGTCTTGGGAAGCTTCCAAAAGCCTTCATTCCTGCCCAGAAGGTCCTAAAGAGGAGGCCTAGGGTTAGGGAGATAAGCAATACCATTAAATTTTTCGAGTCTGGAAATGCTCTCCCCAACCCCATTTGTCTTTTAAGTAAGGGACCCAGAATAAGAAATAAATATTTGGGAAAGACACAGGAACTACGTTTCAATCTTACAAAGCCTTTTTTTAACCTTATGTATTGAAAAGTTTTAGATATATATAAAAGTAGAGAGGGTAATATAATGCACCTCCATGTATGAATTATTCAGCTTCAACAGTGATGAACTTGTAGCTCATCTTGTTCATTGTTTTGAAGCTAATCCCAGACATCACATCATTTTAGAGGTTTGAGAGAGAGAGAGAGAGAGAGAGAGAGAGTGTGTGTGTGTCTGTGTGTGAGATAGGGTCTTGCTCTGTCACTCAGGCTGCAGTGCAGTTGAGAGATTACAGCTCACTGCAGCCTTGACCTCCAAGCTCAAGTGATCCTCCTACTTCAACCTCCTGCATAACTGGGACTATAAGCATGTGCCACCACACTCAGCTATTTATTTATTTATTTATTTATTTATTTATTTATTTATTTTGTAGAGACAGGGTCTTGCTATATTGCCCAGGCTAGTCTCAAACTCCTTGTCTCTAGTGATCCTCCTGTCTTGGCCTCTAAAAGTGCTGGGATTACAGGCATGAATCATCACACCTGGCCTAGAGATAATTTTTTTAACATAAAATTGTCTTCCACTTTTCAGAGGTCAGGAAATGTAAACAAAGGAAGAAAAATGAAAATTTCAGCTAAAATCATCATAGTGGTTAAGTTACATAAACTTCTTATACTCTAAATAGAGTTTTCATTTTAGCCTCAAAATTGATACTTTTCAATCATGAGTCAACAAACATTTATTGAGTGTCCCTTAAGTGACAGGCTCTGTCACCACAAAGCCTAAAAATAGATCAACGTGGGATCTATTTTTTAAGTCTTTCTAGCAATAAAAAAATTTTTATTCTGTTAACTAATATTTAATTATTTTAAATCAAAACCATTTTCACATTGATAGGGACCGAAAACAAGGACACTCTGGGCAGAAGAAGGTGGGTCCCCGGCAAGGGCCTCACTTTCAAGCCTGGAACCATGGCCCAAAGTGAGAACATACATCCCTGTTTTCCCACCCAAATGTTGCCCTTTCCAAAACTACCCATGGCCCACCCCATCCCCCATCCTGTGCCCATAAAAAGCCCAGGCTCAGTCAGCAGAGAGAGAAGAAGAGATGCAGCTAGATGTCAGAGACTACAATTGGAGAGAAGCAACTTGACTTCAGAGGGACAGCTTGAAGGCACAGCTTTGGAGAGAAGTTGGGCCATCTCTGGCCAGACTCCAGAGGAAGACTATCTTCCCCCAATCCATCCCCTCTTCAGCTTCCCTTCCTGCTGAGAGCCACCTTCATTGGCAATAAAATCCCCCATATTGACCGTCCTTCAAATTCATTCATGCAACATTCCTCCTGGACACCAGATAAGAGCTCAGGTGTAGGTGCAAAAGGCTGTCACACTGACCTTCTACTGAGTTGTTAACACGTAAGCTGTCCAGAAGAGCAATGACTGTAAGACTCCTTCTGGGGCCTCAGGGGTCATGGGCACCCCCAAGATGCTGCCGTGGGACCAGTACAAATTTTGTTCCTGCTGGCATCCCAAAATGCTCACCCCAGTTCCTGCACCTCCTCACCTATGTGCTCCCTCCAACAAGAGGTTAAGCACAGTGAGTTTGAGTGAGTGGAGCTTGCCTCTGCTGGTGCTGAAGCAGCTGGCTAGTTCCAGTGCCTGCACTCCAGTTCCTGCCCACAAAAGAGTCAGGGAAATTTCCTGCTTCAACATCATTGTAATGTTACAAATGTACTAGTTTTATTAATAGTGCCCCACAAATTAAAAATAACTATTGTGCCTGTTTTATCTATTTAAACAAAAAAAAAAAAGTCCAATGGCCCTGATATATGAATACACAGCTAAAGAAACAAATTTTTGTTGTCACAAAGTAAACAAGCTTATATTATTTGTTAGAGCTCAGAAATAACATGATAATCTAAGAATTAGCTTCATGAAAGAAGTGAAAGACCTCTACAATGAAAACTATAAAACACTGATAAAAGAAGTTGAAGAGAATACACAAAAAATGAAAAGATATTTCATGTTCATAGATTGGAAGAATCAATATTATTAAAATGTCCATACATCCAAAGCATTCTTCAGATTCAATGCAACCCCTATCAAAATACCAATGACATTCTTCACAGAAATAGAAAAAATAATCCTAAAATTTATATGGAACCACAAAAGACACAGAATAGCCAAGGTATCCTAAGCAAAAGAAATCAAACTGGAGCAATCACAGTACCTGAATTCAAATAATACTACAGAGCTGTGGTAGGCAAAACAGCATGGTACTGACTGGCATACAACAGACACATAGGCCAACAGATCAGACTAGAGAACCCTGAAACAAATCTGTACACCTATAGTCAACTCATTTTTGACAGGGGTGCCAAGAACATACACTGGGGAAAGGTCAGTCTCTCCAAAAATGTGCAGGGAAAGCTGAATATCCAGATGCAGAAGAATGAAACTAGACCCCTATCTCTTATATTATACATAAATCAAATCAAAATGAATTACAGACCTACATCTAAGACCTAAAACTATGAAACTACTAAAAAAAAAAAATTAGAGAAACTCTCCTGGACACTGAACTGGACAAAGATTTCTTGAGTAATGCCCCATGAGCACAGGCAACCAAAGCAAAAATGGCAAATGGAATCCCATCAAGCTAAAAAGCTTCTGCGCAGCAAAGGAAACAATCAACAAAGTGAAAAGACAACATGTGAGGAAATATTTGCAAGTTACCCTGACAAAGGATTAATACCCAGAATATATAGGTAGCTCAAACAACTCTACAGGGGGAAAAAACTAATAATCCTATTCTGAAGTGGGCAAAATATCTGAACAGACATTTCTCAAAAGAAGACATACAAATGGCAAACAGATACATGAAAAAGTGTTCACCATCACTGATCAACAGAGAAATGCAAATTGAAACTACAGTGAGATATCAACCTACCTAGGTTAAAATGGCTTATATTCAAAGACAGGCAATAACAAATGTTGGCAAGGATGTAGAGAAAAGGGAACCCTTGGACAGTTGGTGGAAATGTAAACTAGTACAACCACCATGGAGAACAGTTTGGAGGTTCCTCAAAAAACTAAAAATAGAGCTACCATATAATCCAGCAATTGCACTGTTAGATATATACCTAAAAGAAAGGAAATCAGTATATTGAAGAGATGTCTGCACTCCTGTGTTTGTTGCAGCACTGTTTACAACAGCTAAAATTTGAAGGCAACCTAAGCATCCCTCGACAGATGAATGAATAAAGAAAATGTACATAGACACAATGGAGTACAATTCCACCATAAGAAACAATAATATCCTGTCATTTGCAACAACATGGATGGAAATGGAGGTCATTATGCTAAGTGAAATAAGCCAGGCACAGAAAGACAAACTTTTGCATGTTCTCACTTATCTGCGGGATTTAAAAATAAAAACAATTGAACTCATGTAGACAGTAAAATGATGGTTACCAGAGGCTGGAAAGGATAGTTTGGCAATGGGGATGAGGGGTAAGTGGGGATGAGGGTAAGTGGGGATGAGGGGTAAGTGGGGATGAGGGGTAAATGGGGATGGTTAATGGGTCCAAAAATATAATTAGATAGAATGACTAAGATTTAGTATTTGATAGCATGACAGAGTGACTACAATTAACAATAACTTACTGCACACTTAAAAATAACTAAAAGACTGTAATTGGGTTGTTTGAAACACAAAGAAGGATAAATGCTTAAGACAATGGATACCCTATTTAACCTGATGTGATTATTGTGCATTGTATGACTGTATCAAAATATTTCATGAACCCTATAAATATATACATGTACCGTGTACCCACAAAAATTTAAAACAAAACAAACAAACAAAAACATAAATTCAGCTTATTAGAATTCCCAAACATAAATAGAAGATCTGAGATAACACTTTTTGCCATCCTTCGATATTTGGTAAGGTTTTCTGGTAGATTTTCTACACAGAAAAAAAAAAATTCCCTTTGAAGACAAAGAAGAGCCTTTATGACTTTAACAGGACAACCCTTTCCCAGAGTCTCCCAGAAGCTAACATAATCCTGTACATACAGATTAGCCTGTGCCTACATTCCTGGAAAGACTGCAGTAAATGCAAATATAGGCCTCATTATGGGGTCATTTTACATTTCAAATTGCAGTTTGCTTTATAATCGAACAGTTCACCTTTACAAACTAGCAGTAAGTCTCAAAAAACAACACACACACACACACACACACACACACTCATACACACCTGCTTAACAACAAAGATCCTCATATCTACAACATTTATTTTTCTTCCCTTTTCTTAAAATTCTATTTTCTGACCAGTTGAAGGGCCCTCCTGTTCTAACTTAGTTCCTTAAAAACGTCAATTTCTTTCCATGGGCCTCCAAATTATTTTTTTAATTTGAAAAATGTTTTACCTCAGTTCTGAAAGGACTGTCTCCTGCAAACATTCCCACTTCTGAGTGTTTCCTGCTTTAGGAGAACAAAAGTTCCAGCTTTTAGTATCCTTAGAGCACACACTTTCTCTCTGCCTCAGATAGACCCAAATTCTCAGACAAACAAAACAGACACATGGGATGAGACAACGTATTCTCACTTGGCCTCATTGCAAGTGAGATATACAGTCGTCTCTGATGGCTTCTATATCTTGGGCAGTTTGAACACTTCCTTTATTGTATATATTTAAGATGTATAGCACGATGTTTTGATATACAATGAAGTGATGACTACAGTCAAGTAAACTAACATATCCATCCTCTCACATACTTATTTTGTGTGTGTGGTGAAAGTACCTAAAATCTCTCTTAGCAAATTTCTAGTATACAATATTCTGAACTGTCACCCTCATGTTGTTCATTAGATCGCCACACTAATTCATCCTATAAAACTGCAACTTTGACCTACATCTGCCCATTTCCCCGTCCTCTCACCCCAATCACCATTAGCCTCTCCTTTTCTATTTATTCAATGTTTTAAAAGATTTCATATATAAGTGATGTCACGCAGTATTTTTCTTCCTATGGTCTGGTTTATTTCACTTAGAATAGCGTCCTTTCCATTCATCCACGTTGTCTCAAACAACAGAATCTTCTTTTTAAAGCTGAATAATATTCCATCATACTGTATATACCACAGTTTAGCCATTCATCTATTGACAGATGCTTTGGTTGTTTCCTTATCTTGGCTATTGTGAGTAATTTTGCAATCAACATGAAAGTGCAGATATCTTTATGAGGCAGTGATTTCACTTCCTTTGGGTATATGCCCAGAAGAGAGATTGTCAGGTCATCGGGTAGTTTTACTTTTGGTTTCTTTAGAAACCTCCATACTTGCTGCATCAATCTACCTTCCCACCAACAGTGTACAAGTGTTTCTCTTTCTCCACACCCTTACTAACACTTGTTATGCCTTATCTTTTTGATAAAAGCCTGGACAAAGTTTTGTTTTATGGTAGAGTCTGTATGAAGTATTACTATCCTTAGATTCACAGTTATATGCATTTTTCAATGTTCACTCACTGAATCAACATAGAAATTTAAACGGGAAGTTTAGTAATTACTTCTTCACGTTTTTATTTTCCTCAAATGTCTTGAACACAAACTGTGTATTTGCTAAATAATGTTTTGTGGTCCTGAGTCAAATATTATTAAAACTTGATATGTTGGGAACTCCAAGCCAAAAGGAGAAAATACTTCTAGACCTTTCTATAAGCTGATATGTCTTCAAATGGAATTTAAAAAGGTAAATAAAAACTTATTTGAGGTCTATATGGAATTGATGATTTTCTTTTTAAAATAATCATTCAGACAATTACTTTTAAAGAAATCTCTTCAATGCCATCACTGCTAGTAACTACTAGGCTATTTTCCATTCCCACCTCCAATATTAACATACCATGCATGACATACACTTCTATAGAACCAAAAGATATTCAAGAGCTCCTAAACACTTGAAGGTCAAAAGGGGAGCAATTCTTACAGAATATTTTGATAATAATATAATTCCAGACGCACAGACTCTTTAGGGACTTAAAGTCCTAAATCCCTAAAATTATACATGAGAAAATTGCAACCTGAGATTTTATGCCAATTGTCTAAAATTTTAGTGGCTAGAACCAGTTTTTTATTTCAACAAACATTTATTGAACATCTACTCTATAGCTAGCAAAAGAAGACATTTTGGAATTAAAAAAATGCAAGACACAGTTCCTACCCTCTACCCCCAGTTCACAGTCCATTAGGGATAACTGCCTAGTGAGCAGAGGCACAGAGTGATAGGCTCTTTGACAGAGGCAGTCACAAGGTGAGGCCCAAAACTCACAGAGCAAGAAAACAGAACAAACTTTTTGGAGGGGGTTGGTCCTGAGCTGAGGCTTGAAGAAGGTGAAGGAGCTGCTTAGGAATGGAAGCGATCAAGAGAAAAGGGCCTGGCTGTCTAGGTCTTCCTGCATTTACATTAAACTAGTCTACTTCTAAAATGTTTTGGTTTTGAGTTTGGTTTTGTCCGTGAGTTATTTTACCTCTAGGTCAGAAATAGTGCCAAAGCAGTGAAAGCCACACCAGCCATCTTAAAAATGTCTCACACTAACCACAAGGGGGAGTAGATTAAAGATGGCTGAATTCAGGTAAGTCACTCATCACCATTACTAAAACTCACCAGCAAGTAGCTAGTGTTATGGGGCATGGGCGAAACCTCCATATAAAAGCAGCTTTGCTTACAGAGTTATTCATTGTATCAATCTGTGTGCTTTTCAACTATCACTTTAATATGTAGGTAGAAAATAAAAAATATTCAGTAAAAATATGCAAAACACAAATTTATTAATTCAAGTATTTACTGAGTTCCTATTATTTGACATGGAGATACTTCAGTAATATTCTAATCATACACTTAATCCTTTGTAAAGAGATTTGGGGCTTTAGTTGTTTCCTCATTTACTCATTTGTTGATTTAAGCCTGAACTTGGAGGTGTTCAGAGACTAGAAAGACAGTCATAGACAAAAATCTATCAATGTATAGAGGATGGCAGAAGGAGGGAGGAGGAGTGATTTGAAAATATCTTCAGAACAGGATGCATAAGTGGCTACAAAGTTTTCAAAAGTGGGGTTTCTGGATATCTTAAATTTGCATGTAGTGCCACAGTTTGTAGAGTTGGAGGATGGTGGTCAGAACTCACCATTATTCATTCATGGTAGCTGTGGGCTCTTACCTGTCCTCCAGGATCTAAACAATTGTCTATCTTTGGGACCTGTGAAAGATGACATTTTTGATCAAAATTTAGATCCATGTTCTCTACATGTAAATATTTTTATAAGGCAAATGGGATAAACATTTAAAAGCAGGACTGTCACTTTTCTGTCCCTTTTCAGTGTTAAAGATGTCAAAATAAGAACATCTTGGTGAGTCCTCTGGTGATATCTCTCTCTCTCTCTGTCTCTGTCTCCGTCTCTCTCTCTCTTTCCCTCTCTCTGTCTCTCTGTCTCTCTCTCTCTCTTTCTGTGTGTGTGTGTGTGTGTGTTTGTGTGTGTGTGTGTGTGTGTGTGTGTGTGTGTGTGTGTGTGTCTTTCCCTTTTACCCTTCTGGCTCACCAAGCATGGTCCAGGACTAAGAAAAGGGGTAGATCAAAGGAACAGTAAATACAGCCTATGCCTGGAAGACTTAACATTTTAGCTGCTTTGTTGGGGATGGAATCTGGACGCAATTGCAATAGAGTGAAAAGAAGAAAAATGATACAGGAGTCAAGACACAGGGAAAATTCTGGCTTTGCTGCTTAATATCTGGATGGTTTAGGCAAGTCATTTAGTCAACCTAGGCTTCAGTTTCTCTATCTGTAGGAAATAATGATGGCTGAAATTTATTGAACATGTATTATGAATCTATCAACAGTTCTTAGAGGCTTATTTGGATAAGGATGAATAGATCAATGGTTTTCAAACTTAACTTCTGTGGAAAGGAATCCTTTCATACAATGAAATAGGTATACTACTTTGATCTGTGCTATGTATGGCTCCCCAATACATAGCACAGATCAAAGTAGTATACCTATTTTATAAGTTACCATATATAGCATTTCCTCATGATACACTTGAAGATTATCATGATCTGTGATTTCCACCACATCAAGCTTTGATCTATAACACAATTGAGTAGTAAGCATTTTCTAACTTAGTATTTAAAATAATAAATGTAATGAAATGTGTGTGGATCCCTAGAACACAGTTGAAAAGCCACTGAATGAGTTTATCTCTGAGGTCTCTTCTGAATCTGATGTTCTCCCTGTCTGAGCCTGACTCAGATGGCAAGAACTACTGCCAAGAACACATACACACCAGTCACTTTTCTCCCGTGTGAAGGAAGAGGCCTCTTTTATTTCCCAGCAGATTCAAGGCATAATATTAAAAAACTGTCAGTGTAACCAGTTTTAATTTAGTCTCTCCTTCAACAAGTTTTGGGGCTAACGAAGTTGCTACATCTGTGACAGTCGTAACTGCTTTGGGATTCCACTTAGACTCCCAGTGTGTACATCTGAATATTCCCAGAAGTATCTAGTCAAGTTCAATAAAATTTTGAGTATCAGCAGACCTGAAATCCAGTAAATAAGAAACCTGAACTAATATCACATAGTGAATTTCAACAATGCTGCTTGGGTGGTAAGAAGGGTTCTCATCAGTTTTTACCTGTGTGACCCTGGCCACTTTTCATTTTGGGACCTAGTTTCTTGAACCAGAGGTCAACATTATTTCCCTTCCAACTGAAGTATTCTTTATTCTCTAGTTAGTTAACATCCTTCTGTGATCAACTATACTGCCTGTATCTCCACCACTTCTCATTTATCAGCTGGACTGTCTTCATGACCATGCATTCTGTACAGATTTTCCACTGTGTAATTCTGGTGATTCTACATATGACTTAAATGTTTTATGTTTGCATGTAAAACTGGAATTGCATGAAATGAGATGAATGGTAAAAGTTACATTTTAATTTTTAAACTCAGAACAACATTAAATAGCAAATAAAAGACACAAAATATTTACATATAAATTTAACAAAATATGTATAAGATATCACATGTACCTGAAGAAAACTACAAAACTCTAATGAAAGAAATCAAAGTAGATCACAAATAAATGAAGAGATATTCCATGTTCATGGATAAGAAGACTTAATATTAAAATATCAGTTTTTCTCAATTTGATCTGCAGATTCAATGCAATCTCAATAAAATAGCCCAGAAAGTTACTTTGTGGTGACCAACAAACTGATTCTGAAGTTTACATGGGGAAGCAAAAGACCCAGAATAACCAACAAAATATTGAAGAAGAACAAAGTCAAAGGACTGACAAAATACATCCTCAAGAGTTACTGCAAAACTACAGTAATCAAGACAATGTGGTATTGGTGAAAGAACAGACAAATGGAGCACAGGAATGGAATAGAGAATATGGAAAAAGATCCACACAGTAATGTCAACTGATCTTTGACAAAGGAAAGTTACTGAGGAAAGGAGAGCATTTTCAATAAATGATACTGGAACAATTAGACATCCACATGCAAAAAATGAATATAGAATCTAACCTTATACTATACAAAAATTAATTTTGAATAGATCACAAACCTAAATGTAAAACTATAAAACTTCTAGAAGACAACATTGATGTTAGATTTCATTACAATAAAAAGCTTCTGCTCTGTGAAAAATTCATTGAGATGATGAAGAGACAAGGCACAGACTGAGAAAAAAAATGCAAAAGATATATCTGAGAAAGGACCTTTATATATATTATATATATATATATAAATGCTTTTATATATCTTTTATAAAAAATATTTATAAAAGATATATCTGAGAAAGGATATACAATGAACTCTTAAAACTCAACAATAGGCTGGGTACAGTGGCTCACGCCTATAATCCCAACACTTTGGGAGGCTGAGGCAAACAGATCATGAGGTCAAGAGAGCGAGACCATCCTGACCAACATGGTGAAACCCCATCTCTACTAAAAATACAAAAAATTAGCTGGGCATGGTGGCGCGTGCCTGTAATCCCAGCTACTCAGGAGGCTGAGGCAGGAGAATTGCCTGAACCCAGGAGGCGGAGGTTGTGGTGAGCCGAGATCGGGCCATTGCACTCCAGCCTGAGTAACAAGAGCAAAACTCCATCTCAAAAAAAAACAAAAACAAAAATTAGCTTGGCATGGTGGTGTGCACCTGTAGTCCCGCTACTTGGGAGGCTGAGCCAGAAGAATTGCTTGAGCCCTAGAGGCAAATGTTGCAGTGAGCTGAAATCGCTCCACTGTACTCCAACCTGGCAACAGAATGAGACTCCATCTCAAACAAACAAAAAATATCAACAATAGAAAAGCCAAACAATTCAATTAGAAAGAGAGAAAAATATCTGGACAGACACCTCTGCAAAGAAGATACATAGAGGGTAAATAGCATACGAAAAAATGTTCCCCATCATGTGCCGTTAAAAATTTGCAGATTAAAACAAAAAGGAGATACCACTACATACCTATTAGAATGGCTAAGATCAAAATGAGTTAAAAACATGCTCACACACAAAAAAACTGCACATAAATGTTTATAGTAAATTTATTCACAGTTGTCAAAAATTGGAAGTAACCAAGATGTGTTTTGGTAGATGAACGAATGAACTGTGGCATATCCACACAATGAAATTCAGCAATAAAAATAAGCTATCAAGCCATTAAAAAATCATGGAAGAGAAAGCTGAAATGCATGTTGCTAATTAAAAGAAGCTAGTCTGAAAAAGCTACATATTATATAATTCCAACTATATGACATCTGAAAAGGCAAAACTATAGAAAAAATGGAAAAATATCAGTGGCTTCCAGGGGTTGGAGGAAATAGTGGGGAAAGGATGCATAGGCGAAGCGCAGGGTATCTTTTTTTTATTTTTCAACTTTTTTTTTTTTTGGTCTCACTCTGTCACCCAGGCTGCAGTGCAGTGGTGCAATCTTGACTTACTGCAACCTCCACCTCCTGGGCTCAAGTGATTTCCCCAACTTAGCCTCTGTAGCAGCTGGGACTACAGGTGCACCCATCAAGCCCAGCTAAGTATTTTGTATTTTTTGTAGAGATGGGGTTTCACTAGTGTTACCCAGGCTGGTCTCAAACTCCTGGACTCAAGTGATCCACCCTTTCACCTTCCCAAAGTGCCAGGATTATAGTTGTAATCCACCAAGCCCAGCTCCAAATTTTATTTTAGACTCAGGAGGTACATGTACAAGTCTGTTACCTGGTTCTATTGCATGATACTGAAGTTTGGAGTACAAATGATCCTGTCACCCAGATACAGAATAGTACCTATCAGTTTTTCAACCCTTCCTCACCCCTGTAATAGTCCCAGTGTCTATTGTTGTCACCTTTATGTCCAGGAATTCTCAATGTTTAGTTCCCACTTATAAGTGAGAACATGTGGTATCTGGTTTTCTGTTACTGCATTAATTTGCTTAGGATAATGACCTCCACTTCATCCATGTTGCTGCAAAGAACATGATTTTATTCCTTTTTTTTTTTTTTTTTTTTTGAGACGGAGCCTTGCTCTGTTGCCAGGCTGCAGTGCAGTGGCATAATCTCAGCTCACTGCAAACTCCACCTCCTGGGTTCAAGCGATTCTTCTGCCTCAACCTCCCAAGTAGCTGGGATCACAGGCATGTGCCACCACATACAGCTAATTTTTTTGTATTTTTAGTAGAGACGGGGTTACACCATGGCCAGAATGGTCTCGATCTCTTGACCTCGTGATCCTCCCGCCTTGGCCTCCCAAAGTGCTGGGATTGCAGGCATGAGCCACTGCACCCGGCCTTTTAAAATATTTTAGTAGAGACGGGTTTCACCATGTTGGCCAGGCGATTTTGTTCTATTTTATGACTGCATAGTATTCCATGGTGTATACGTACCACATTTCCTTTATCCAACCCTTCATTGATGGGCACCTAAATTGGTTCTATATCTTTGCTATTGTGAATAGTGCTGCAATGAACATGCAAGTACAAGTGTCCCTTTGGTAGAATAACATGTGTTATTTTGTATATATACTCAGTAATGGGATTACTGGATCAATGACAGTTCTATTTTAAGTTCTTTGAGAAATCTCCAAACTGCTTTCCACAGTGTATGAACTAATTTACATTCCTATTAACAGTATATAAGCTTTTACTTTCTCCACAATCTCACCAACATCTGTTGTTTTTTGACATTTTCATGATAGTTATTCTGACTGCTGTGAGATGGTAACTCACTGTGATTTTGATTTGCACTTCTCTGAAGATTAGTGAAGATAACCATTTTTTCGTGTTTGTTGGTGATTTGTATGTCATCTTTTGACAAGTGTTTGTTAATGTCTTTTGCCCATTTTTTAATGGAGTAGTTTGCTTTTTTCTTGTTCAGGAACTCTATAAGGAACTTAATGGAATCTTTAAGTTCCTTATAGATTCCAGATATTAGATCTTTGTTGAATGCATAGTTTGTGAATATTTTCTCTCATTCTGCAGGTTGTCTGTTTACTCTGCTGAGAGTTTCTTTGGCTATGCAGTAGCTCTTTAGTTTAACCAGGCCCCACTTGTCAATTTTTGTTTTTCTTGCAATTACTTTCAAGGATGTAGTCATAAATTCTTTCCCAAAGCTATGTCCAGAATGTTGTTTCCAAGGTTTTATTCTAGGATTTTTATGGTTTAAGATCTTACAATTAAATCTTTAATTCATCTTGAGTTAATTTTTGTATGTGGTGAAAGACAGGGATCCAGTTTCAGTTTTCTGCAAATGACTAGCCAGCTATCAAAGGATATTTCAGATCAGCGAAACTATTCTGTATGATACTGTAATGGTAGATACATGACATTATGCATTTTTCAAAACATGTAGAACTATACACATTAAGAGTGAACTGTAATATAAACTATGGACTTTAGTTAGTAATTATGTGTCAATACTGGTTTGTCAAGTATAACAAATGTGCCACACTAATGCAAGATGTTAATAATAGTGGAAACCTGGAGAGGGTAATATGAGAACTCCACTTTCTTCTTGTTTCTTTCTTTTTTTTTTTTGTAAATCTGAAATTGCTCTAAAAAATAAAGTCTAGTAATTAAATACAACACCACCATTACCAGCCAATAGAGAGCACAAAAGAGAATAAAAAGCTTTTTTAAAGTAATTTTAACGGCAATTTTTTTTCCTGCTTTGCTTTCTGAACAAAGGGTCCCACATTTTCACTTTGCTGTGGGACCAGAAAATTATATAGCTCTGTTTATCACTTTGTACAAATAATAGCTAATGTTTATTTAGCACATATTATGCAACAGGTATTATGCTAAGTACTTTCACATATTCATTTAAAATTCGCAATCCTATGATATTTTATATATTTTATAATGTTCTCTTTTACATATTTTTAAATATTTTATAATGATATAACTAATCTCATGATAATATTTTCATGCCTATTTACGAATAAGGAAATCAAGGTTTAGATAAGTGAGTATGTTGATCAGTTACTTAGCTGGTAGGAGAAAGCATCAGATTTGAACCCAACCATCTGATTCCCAGCTCCTGACCACCAGCAATAACCTCCACCATGTTAGAGTTCAAGCTCTCTGAGGTACTTCTTTAACTATGCTACTGACCATCAAATATAAACGTCACTGATTACAATGCTCAGGCATGTGCCAAAAGGACAGTCCTGCGATTTTAATTATCCTGGGTGAAATGTGAATTATTCTCAACCAGCTTTTTACAAAACCCCTCAAATTCTTTGGATGATGCAAGCTGCATAAATGCACAAGAGTCATATGAACGTTATGAGCAGTACTTCTTTAGATACTTACCAATTATGAAGAATTAATTTTATCTTAAAAATATGCACCATATATATATGCTTTTATAAAGCAGACCTAGGTAATCAATTTTGAACTAAGAAGGCACACACTAGATTTGAACATCAACAGCAAAAAATCAAAATTAATCCTCTTAAGCTTCTTTGGCTAAGTTCTTTGCCATACTTATCCTGCTTTCTTTTTGACTTGCTCAGCACATAGCTATGGGGTTAAGCAAAGGAGACCATTTCATCTGTGCGGGTTTTGAGGCACAGTTTAGGGCTGTACAAAGTTTAGGGCTCTCTGCCAATCCCATAGGCCTTAGCTCTGCAGCACAGATGTATGCCTCAACTTACCAGATAAACTAGGCTCTAGTCTCCCTCCTATTAACAATTGATCTTAAAAGCAATCTGATATGAACGTGTCTGCCAAAGTTGGCTCTGTACTTCTGACTGAAAACCACATCTAACCGAGTGGCTGAGTCTGTCGTGGAGGGACTTGGGTCTTGGGAGGT
The DNA here is from genome assembly GCF_048565385.1 of Saimiri boliviensis. Taxonomy (NCBI): domain Eukaryota; kingdom Metazoa; phylum Chordata; class Mammalia; order Primates; family Cebidae; genus Saimiri; species Saimiri boliviensis. The sequence goes on from NC_133457.1 coordinate 14,384,624, forward strand.
TTGAAGTGCAGTGGGGGTTTTTAGTCCTGCTGTGATGAAGCTAGCTAGCCCATGCATCTCTGCTTCTTTGGCACATGGTGGAAGCATGAGGGATATGTTATGATAAAAATCCCAATTATGCCTTCCACCATCTGTTAATAGCATGTGCTTGTATACACGTTGCCAGGAAATATCGAGAACAAAGGAATGAGAGGCCCTCATTCCATAGACGTGGCTCTCAGTCCCCACAGAGGATCGCTGGTTTGGTTACAGATGTGTCGATGTCCTCAGCACCCAGCCCCACATAGCAAGGAAGGTAGCATGGTCTTGGGCAAAGCTAGACTCATCCAGGTCTGTTTGGGAAGAGGGATCCAGTGGAGTGCAACACTGATATTTTTCTTATAATATCTCAAAAATACAATTAAAATGGAGATACTCAATTAGCTTCCACATCATGTGTATATGAGACTGACTTAGCAAAGTTGTTTAAAAAATACAGCTCTCCTTGAAAAAAGGCACACACGGCATCTGTTAAATAAAGTTTTATAAAAAGATTAAAGTTTAATTTTAATTACATTTTAAGTATGTGAGTTGGAACCATTGTACTTTATCACATCAGGGGATTTTTTTCTTCAAGATGAGTGAGAATAACTATAACAGACATGAAACTCTTGTAGAAATAAGCAACAACTTTGTATAGATAATTGGAACCCACAGATAAAGTAACATACTGAGCCATCAGTTCCACCTCTTTCTAACTACATTAGTGTCAGAGTTAACAACTAATTAAAATTCTACTAGGCTGGGTGCTGTGGCTCACACCTGTAATTCTAAGCACCTTGGAAAGCCAAGGCAGGTGGACAACTTCAGCTCAGGAGTTTGAGACCAGCCTGAGTAAAATGGTGAGACCACATCTCTGTGAAAAATACAAAAATGAGCTGGGCTTGGTGATGCATGCCTGTAGTCCCAGCTACTTGGAGTGCTGAGGCAGGAAGATCACTTGAGGCAGGAAGTTGAGGCTGCAGTGAGCAGGGATTGTACTACTGCACTCCAGCCTGGGTGACAAAATGAAATCCTGTCTCCAAAAAAAAAAAAAAAAATTCTACTCTATTTTTAAGAACTATTTTAGAATACGATCCTAGAAAATAATCTGGACCTTAAGAGATGTGTCTAAAATATTACTAAACAAAATTTATTTAGTTTCAGAGTAATCTAACGAAGATTCCTGATTTTCTCATTATAACACAGTCAGGGATCTTGTCATACTTGTCATACAGACCACATTCAGAAATTCCTTGGTAGAAGTTAGAAATGTGACTGTGAGAAGCAAGAGTTTTTTATCTACATATAAAATAAAACAAAACTGGAATCCTGTTTTTGTCCCCAAACATCCCTTTGATTTTACCATTGAGTTTTTATAATTAGGACAGTTTTCTTCCAGCACCCTCACTAAACGACACCCCTCTACCCTCGTCTTGCACAATTCCCTTCCTTCTTCTCCAGCAAACATTCCTCTAGCCAAGTCTACCGGCACCACTTCCCTTTGCCAGGTGAGTCGCATGCAGCCACACACCCACCCTGAGAGCTGGCTGCCCTCAAGAGGAAGTTCACTTAGAACATCTTGATTAAAATGAAATGTGTGTGTGTGTTTTTTCCAGTGTGGTCTGCAGAGTCTGGAGAGGAAAAAATTGATGCCCAAAAAAGTGAAATGGCTCTGACATGGCCTCTTCAAGCTGCTAGGGATACAATTTCTGATCCCTACTTTAGCATTCCCTCTGCTGCTTTTCCTGCCTCTCTCTACTCATTTCTCTTTTGCTTCTCTACTCATTCCCTCTGTGACCCTAGCAGAACTCCTAGCTCCAATTAAATCATAATCGTTTCTCTTTAATCCCTTTCTCACAGAACTGAATGAGTTAGGAAGAGAAAGCCCTCCTCCTCCAAACTTTCTTCCTTATTCCTCCCACTGTCATTCTTGTACACAGAATTTAAACAGGTTAATACTTAGGCACATGATTTTTAATGTGTTGTTTAATTTAAAAAGCAATACTTACAGAATACTTGAAAGATACAGTGCATGAAACAATAGTTACCTGTAAATCCACACCCCAAAGAACAACCACGGTGAAGACACTGATGTATTTTCTTTCTTATAATGTTTCTATATATAGCTACATGTTTTAGCATTTTGGGGGACTAAACTGGAGCTATAATTTTGCTTCCAGATTTGTTTCTCATGTCACTAAAAATTATTGAAGAGCATAAATATAATGAGTGCCTTATCGTTTATCATACCCTCTAAAGAATTTTGGACTACTAGCTAATCAATTTTTTTTTCTGTCTAATCGTTTAATTGACTTTGTCTCAGTGGTGTGTTGGTAAACTGGCTCTCTTAAAAAAAGAGCCCTGACTTAAACTGTATTTGCCAGTTTCCATGGTGCAAATGCTCCTACCATGGCAGATTTCAACAATTAGCTCACAAAAATTCCTAAAAAATTAATCAATTATTATAAGCTGGTATGTGCTAGTCCCAACAAACCACTGACTATCAAATATTATAAAGATGACATATTCCGGCTCTCAAGCAGCCAACACTTAAGTAGGGCCCTTGATAAACAAGGAAATGTCTTTTAAACCCATAGTTGCCTCCATTTTTCACCATAGTATATTTCATCTAGCGGTGTTCATAGTTGACAGACTTCACTTCGGAGTGACCCATCTCCAGTAATGACCTCAGAAAAAGACTGGCAGACAACCTAGAATATCCTTCAACAGTTTTCTTTACATTCCTTACCCTGGTCGCTCGAAATCACTTACCATAGTCTTGTGCTTCCTGCCTTTCATTGCTATTCAATCCTAATGGTTTCCAGATGTTTAACTTCCATTCAGTTACAGTTACATGTGGTTTGAACATGGAAGAGGACAGTTAATCTGAAATGAAAAAAAAAAAAAAGTAAAACACTGACATGTAAGTAACTTTGTGAGTAGGTAGGATGAGCTTTCAAGTCATCTGTTCACCGATTGCTGACTTGCTCCTTAAAAAAAAAGTCCTAGAACTATGACATAAAGATTAAATGAATAGCTTTTCTGAAACTTTTATTACCTACAATGGAATTCTGTAGGCCACCACCTTCAGAGTAAATGTGTCAAAGTTGAATTTATAATATTTCATCCACCATCACATTATAATAACCGTTGGTCTTCTTAGCTAAGCAGAAAATTAAGTAAAATTTTCAAATTTCATCTGAATTACATCTCTTATTCCCCCACAAAGCTTAGTGCAGTGTTTACCTGTGATGACAATTGTCAGTACACATTTATTGAGTTAATGAAGACTGACATGGGCGTAAAATGTATTGCAGTAGAGAAAAGCCTGAATATTATGAGGCTACTGTGTTGCAGGTAAAGCTTAGGAACTGAAAAGACCTGGGTTGAAATCCGAGCTCCTTATTTGTCAGCTGTGTGAACTTAGGTGAGTTATTTAATCTTTCTGAGCTTCTATTTCCTCATCTAAATATTTGGATGACAATATCTTCCTTTGTAGGGAGGTTGTAAGGTATTTCGGTTATCTCTTACTATGTAGCAAACTACTCAAAACTTAATGCTTTAAAACAGCCATTTATTTTGCTTTTGCTATTGCTGATAAAGAATTTGGGAAAGGCTCAGCTGAATAATTTCTATCTGTTCCACGTGGCATCACTGAGTTGGCTGAAAGTGGAGGGTGTGAGATGTATGGTATATTATATACTTATATGTATTAGCTCCTTGCTGCTTCCTGGTCTCTCCCTCTTATCCTCTAGGGGTGGGAGTTGGCAGGCTTTTCCTGTAAAGGTCCAGATAGTGAATATTTTAGGCTTCAAGGGTCATATGATGTCTGTCACAGCTATTCAACTCTGCCATTGTAGCATGAAAGCAGCCACTGACAGTAAGTAAACAAATGAGTGTGACAATTTCAATAAAATTTTATTTAAGTTTCATATGCTTTTTACATATCACAGACTGTTGTTATTCTTTTGGCTGCCCTGCCCTGCCATTCTTAGCTAGCAAATTATGCAAAACAGGCTAACAAGCCAGATTTGGCCCACAGGGTATAGTTTGCTGACCCTGACTCTTGGGCCTTTCTATGTAGCTTGGGTTTCTCAGAGCATGGTGATCCCAGAGTAGTCACATTTCTTACACAGTAGCTAGGTCCCCATAGCAAATATTCTGTGAGACAGGAAGTGGAAGCAGGTAAAATCTTGACTCGGGTCCTGAAACTGGCATAGTGTCACTTCTGCTGTATTTTCTTGGTCAAAGCAGCCACAGGGCCCACCCATATTGCAGGGGTGGAGAAATTGAGAGAGTAGAGATTGGAGGGGTTGAAGAAAATCTCTTCTTGATGTGAGAATGGCTAGGTCACATTGCAGAGGAGCACATGGAAAGGAGAGATTATTGTAGTTACAATCTACCACATGAGGATTAGAAATAATATTTATAAAGTACCTGCTTCTGATGATATGCACCCGATGAATGATGACTCATATTGCTATTAATAGTGTCATTATTAACTTTAAGGAGGGAGCAATTAGCACCGAGATTCATATTGACCTTCTTAGAGGAAAAAGGTAGGGAAAATTTTGGCTTTTAAGAAATTCTCACTTGTGTTTCCCTCATTTACAGTAATGGGGCTCATAATAGTAACTGTTTTTGAGTTTAGGAAGTTTATTGAAAAAAAATGTGAAAAGTCCTTAAGGAGAGCACACCTGGCATGAATGTCATAACTGTTCATTATTACTATCATTTCATGTCATGGTTTAGAAATAATTTGTTTTGGTTATCATAAGCTTTTCTAGGACTTCCAAAACCTTGACTCTAAAATGCATTGATGGGCATGGTGGCTCACACCTGTAATCCCAGCACTTTGAGAGGCCAAGGTGGGTGGATCACCTGAGGTCAGGAGTTCAAGACCAGCCTAGGCAACATGGTGAAACCCCATCTCTACTAAAAATACAAAAATTAGCCAGACATGGTAATGGGCACCTGTAATCCCAGCTACTCGGGAGGCTAAGGCAGGAGAACTGCTTGAACCCAGGAGGCAGAGATTACAGTGAGCCCAAAATCATGCCACTGTACTCTAGTCTGGGCAAAAAAAAAAAAAAAAATGCATTAAGATGCCAAGTCACAGGATTTAATAACTTCATGAATTATATAACTGATACACTCAAGAGAAAAATGTTTTTAAAAATTGAAGCTTGCGCTATAAAAAATTACATATATAACAATATAAATATAGGTAAATACATCCATTCATGAACACATCACAGTCAAATTGTGAGGTAAATTTTCCATTGCATTTACATTTTTAAACAACTAACAAATACGTATTAGGTGCATTTTGCCAAAATAAAGTGGTAGCCAAATATGAAATATTGATATTGACCACTATAGGAACAATCATATAAGAAGAAAACCAGTAAACAGAAAAGAAACTGATTCACAATTGTAAATAGGGTGCAAATTGGGGTTTTATTGATTGACATTGGTTTCAGTTGGTTGAGTTTCTAAAATAAGGCAGCAAATGAATAAAAGGATCAGGACACCAATGAAAGCTCTAAACAACTGCAAATAAATTAGATTCCCGAGTAATAAATCTTGAATTTTGCTGTTTGATCACCCTTATCAGGAAGAAGCCTGAGAAAATAGAAGAGCTCTCCATCCTGCCCAGAAGGTCAAGGACACACTTGGCATCATCAGCTCCACATTCCTAAGGGGAGGATGCTCCACTGAGAATGCAAAGAATGGCTTCTTGGTCTGGCTAAAACCACTGCTTCTGGGGCTGTATTTCTGCTGACCCATGGCAAGGCAGCATGCCGCAGTTTAAGAATAATACTCTTTGATGCTATTCAGCCATTTAACAGAATCTTTGCTGACATGGGAAAACAGCCCCCCGTATGTTAAGAGAAAAACAGGCACAAAGCTGTAAATATAATGTGATACAATTTCTGTCAAGCAACCTAAGATACATGAAAAAAAACATTATTAGGCTTTGCCAAACATAATAGAAGCCACCAATGTGTGACAGGATTTGGGGTAACTTATTTTCCTGTTTCTTTTGAGTTTTTCTTTGTTTTCCAAGTTTTCTGCAGTACGTGTTATTTCTAAAGTACAAAACAGTTATTTTAAAACATAACTGAGGCCGGGCGCGGTGGCTCAAGCCTGTAATCCCAGCACTTTGGGAGGCCGAGGCGGGTGGATCACGAGGTCGAGAGATCGAGACCAACCTGGTCAACATGGTGAAACCCCGTCTCTACTAAAAATACAAAAAATTAGCTGGGCATGGTGGTGCATGCCTATAATCCCAGCTACTCAGGAGGCTGAGGCAGGAGAATTGCCTGAACCCAGGAGGCGGAGGTTGCGGTGAGCCGAGATCGCGCTATTGCACTCCAGCCTGGGTAACAAGGGCGAAACTCCGTCTCAAAAAAAAAAAAAAAAAAAAAAAAAAAAATATATATATAACTGAAATAGAAGGAAGTGAGGCAGCAATAAAGTGATACTGAGAGTAAACAAAACATAATTGTCAGTGCTTAGTAAACAAATCAGCACCCTACCCCAGCACATAATATTTCAAAGTAACCACAGCATGCTATGTTAAAGATTTAATTTAAATTTTTATATAAGGCTGAATTAGGAGGTATTATAGATATTGTATAGCTACTAGATATTGCTATACTTCATTAACTAATCAAAATTTATCAAGAAAAAATGCACATGAAATTGCAGTTGCCAACATATAGACTCATTTAGAAGTCTTTAAATACTGTCATGTTAGAGACCATGACATCATCATGTCTGAATCATGGGGTCTAGTCAAAAAGGCTGTGGTGGAATCAGGTGGCAGGGTGAGTGAAGGAAATCCATTTAAATCAAACAATATACACTAATCCCCTGTTATCTGTGGGGAATAGGTTCCAAGACCCCCAGTGGATACCCGAAACTGCAGATATTAATAGTACTCAATGCTATGTATACCATGTTTTTCAATACATTAATACCTATTATAAAGTTTCATTGATAAATTAGGCACGGTAAGAAATCAACAGTAATGGATAATAAAGTAGAACAATTATAACAATATGCCAGCATCTCTGCTCTTGTACTTTGAGGTCATTACTAAGAAAAATAAGAGTTACTTGAACACAAGCACTGCGATACCATGACAGTCCATCTGATCACCAACACGGCTACTAAGTGACTCACAGGCAGGTAGCATATACAGCAAGGATGTGGATACCCTAAAGAAATGGGTGATTCATGTCCCATGTAGGGCTGAGTGGAACGGTGAGAGATTTCATCACCGCAAAACAGTGAGCAATTTAAAATGTATATCGACTGTTTATTTCTGGAATTCTCCATTTGATATTTTTTGTCCTCAACGACAGCAAGGTAACAAACCACAAATAAGGGAGGAACTACTGTATATGTTATGCTTTTAGGGGAAAAAAAGCCATTAAGGATGGAATTTCTGAGCTTCCCTTAGGTTGTATTGGCACGAAGAAACCCCCCTTCCACAAGGCAGTCTCTACTTCCTTAATTTCTTTATCTCGAGTGCATAGCGTGTGCTGGAAGGTACTGCCCAGTCAATATCTGTGCCAGGAAGAGGGCCAAAGTCTTGCTTACAGGTAGTGAATGTGCTAAAAGTAATCCTAAGGTCCATATTCTAGAAATACTACTTTGAATTAGAGTCTTGCCAACACACAGCACACTTATTTACTATTAAACTGATAGGATTATCAGAATTGATAAGAAATAATTATCATTTCCTTACACTTACTCTGTACTTGCCTACTCACTGATTAGTCATCAGTCACAGGCTGTAAAGTCAGAAGGAAAAACTGCTGGTTCCTGCTGTAAATTCTCTAACAATACTTGTGAAGTCTTTTCATTTTGTCTACTTTAACTTTCAGAAATCCCCACTTTACCCAATTAACTAAAATAAGAAAGAACTTTGGTTTAGTATTCCCTGAGTTTACGGGAAAGGGAATGGCTTTGTGTCTGCCAAAATCTGTATGCCAACTTGGGAATAACAATTCTCAGAAAGCATTATTTCAGTCTCTTCATATTTGATTTGGTTTGACTCTCCTGTGCTGCCTTGCATATATGGCTACTTAACAAGGGCTGTTCTGAACGTCCGGTTTGGTTGCTGAAGGTGATTGATAAGTGATACACTTTTGTCCTTACACAGTTTGTCCCTGTCAAAATGTTTCCAAGCACTCTGTAAATTGGGAATTTGGCTTGTAAGTTCCAATCCCCAGGAATCCTCAAGAACAAGGAACTGACCCTGCTGTTCCTATATTAAAAGTGAATCCGGGAAGAAAGAAGCTTCCTATACACATGTCCATTTACTTCATTCTGGATGGAGAGGCACATGGTGATCACTTGGGCTCCCTTCCAACTTCACTGAAATTTGGTATTTATTCCTTCGTGCATTGTTTCAGCGAATATTTGTTAAGTGCTAACAATGTACAGAGCTTTGCAGCACGTTCTCCGGGGATGTATGGTTGTAAAAGACACACCTCTAACCCTCAATAAATTTACATTACATGACAGTTTGCAATCTAGTTTGTTCAAGAAAATTCTCTTCCAAATAAATAATACAAATCGGAACAATTCCGTCCCAAGCCAGTGGCCTACCTATTTCAAAAACTATTAGAAACTGCCTAATTTCTGTGTGTGTTTTTAAAAGGCGTATCTGCAGAGTCCCAAATAGAAAAATTCAAATTGTTAATTCTTAAGTGTAAATTAAAGTTCCTGCCATTCTTCCTTAGGAGACTAGGTGTTGGGAACCTGAGGTCAGATTTTTAAAAAGGAAACTTGACCCATGCGGATGGTGTAATGTGGCTTCTCTACAGTAACTAGTAATTCATCGAAGTGAGAGGTGAAGTGATATAACACAGATTCCAGGACATTCACAGACATGGGCTTTGTGTTTCTTATCCATACTCAGATTTTCCTTAACCAATTGAACATTCCACTTCTTTCTTTGTTTCTTAATCCCTTAGCTCACTCTCCATATTCCTACTCTTCTGCTTAATTCTCTGATATCTTTGGCAACACTGACTAATTTCCTTCAGAGATCACTGAAGGCTATTAAGTCTGTTCTAGAAACTCCCCCAATGCATGTCATCAAGGCATAAAGAGGTATGTTTGCAGTAGACAGCCCCCCACCCCCACAAGCAAAAAGAAAGAGTTATCTAACAAACCAAAATATTAGCGGTGATAATCTCAGCCCAGTGTTTTTATCATCTGGGTTTTTTCCTATCCTCTTAATTCGATTGGGCCACACATTATGGCATGTTGTCAAAAGTTTCTCAAGGGCAGAATTTGTGGCAGAGAGAGAGAGTTCCAAACTGGAAGACTCAAAAAATAAACAAAGATACCACAAATGAGCAGATAAAATGTTCACATTCTAACTTTTTTTTTTTTTGAAAGAAAGAAACAATCCTCAGAGGTAAAAAGAATGATCACTAGTGGCAAAACACACACACACACACACACACACGAGATAAAGAAGATTAGACAGTAAAACTGGGAGCAAAAAGTGGACATAAGTACAAAAGTGCACATAGACAGTGTTGTAGTAAAGGGAATGAAATAAGAAAGGCATGAGATTGAACCAAAAGAGAGGCAGTGAAAGAATTATGAAACACTAGAAACAGAAGTCAGAAACAAAAGGTAATTGAAAACTTCAAAATATAGCAACTTAGAAGATGAAAGAATAGGCTGGGTGTGGTGGCTCACATCTGTAATCCCAACACTTTGGGAGACTGAGGCAGATGGATCACCTGAGGTCAGGAGTTCGAGACCATCCTGGCCAACATGGCAAAACCCCATCTCTACTAAAAATACGAAAATTAGCTGGACATGGTGGCAGGCACCTGTAATCCCAGCTACTCAGGAGGCTGAGGCAGGAGAATCGCTTGAACCTGGGAGGTGGAGGTTGCAGTGAGCCGAGATTGCGCCATGGCACTCTAGCCTGAGAGACAAAAGTGAAACTGTCTCAAAAAGAAAAGAAAAAGAAAAAGAAAAGAAAAGAAGATGAAAGGATAACTAGGAGAAATGTAAAGATAGGAGGAATCATTTAATGGTGTCTAAAATAATTCTTAATCTCACCTCTCCATCGTAAAGAAAAAATAACATATTGCATAGAATAAGACTTGCAATGGAAGGTTCAGAGAGTTACACCTCCTATGTGCTTGCATACTCACTGAGCTACTTCTTTCCTTCATTGAAATTTCACAGAAAAATTATTTCTTCTGAAGAAATCTTTGATAAAAGACTATGGTGGTATCTACTGTTTACGTCAGAAAAATTATGCTACTTTTGGGAAAACCCAGGATCTCTGTTTTGGGGGATGGGGTGCAGAAAAATCTCATCACAACTAGCTGGAATGAGACCAAAAAAATAAATTGCTTTCACCAAGGTTCGGCACATGCTAATCCCGCCGTCAATGTAGTTAGTCTGTCTTTCTGTAGCAACATTCACTCTGAAGCAACTGCACAGCGTCTTGGTGCCATCAGTGTAACTCGGGTTGCTTGGCTATGCCCTGTATGTCTCGAAGGTCTGAAGTCAGTGGCCAGGACAAACTCTACAGTTCAGGTTAGGACATGAGAAGAGTACAGAAGCCAATTATTGGCATGCATGGGACACTAAGGGAAATGTTTCTTTAGGTAAATGTCTTCCTTCTCTCCCACTCATTTCAAGATCCAGGATGTAGGGCATTTCTGGCCTACATACTTGGCCCATTCTGCACACTCTCAGAAACTCAGGGCACTGTTGCAGTTTGCATCTACCCACAAGATGAATAACTGGAACGCATAATCTGAGTAAAACCAGTCATGTCACATACAGGGAAACTGTAGCCTGAGTGTAAGGTTCGTACCCACAGTTTTGATCATGCCAGTATAGGTCTAGTGACTGCACGGTAAATGGTGGCCTCTGAGGGCAGCGGAACGGTCAGGATGTAGGCCTCAATAGATCAAGCTTTACGTTGTTTTCTGCTATGGAAATGGGAGGCTTATGGGAAATCCCTGAGGCTCTGGCCAACAGCAGGGCTTAATAAAATTTGGTTAGTAAAATGAATAAATGAATGAATGATTTTTATAACTTCTCTCAAAGCATGAGGTAATTGCAGTCACCTCCCTCATCTCCTGACCATCCCCAGTGTACTACATAAGAGTCAGCATAAGCAATAATCTGAAGACAGTAATATTTTGACTCAGCAGCTCTGCATGTATCACTTTCTCTCACCATTTGATAAAATCATTTGATGCGAAGTATGAGGGACTTACGTGTTTCCTTCATGCATCTTCTTAAAAAGCAGTTTTAAGTTCATAACAATATTGAGCAAAAGACACAGAGTGTTCTCATATGCCCCATACACGTGTACAGCCTCCCCACTATCAAAATCCTGCACCTGCGTCCTGAGGAATAAAATGTTCCAATGATGTCCAACAACAACAACAAAAAAATCCTGTACCACAGTGACACATTTGTTAGAATCAGTGAACCTCCATCAGCACATCATTACTACCCGAAGTCTACCATTTACACTAGGGTTCACTCTTGGTGCTGTAAGGTCTACAGGTTTTAACAAGTGTATGATGGTATGTATACACTGTTATAGTATCATACGGAATAATTTCACTGCCTTAAAAACCCTCTGTGCTCTGCCTATTCATCACTTCCTCCTCCTAATCCCTGGCAACCACTGCTCATTTTACTGCCTCTATCATTTTTCCTTTTCGAACAAGTGATATAGATGGAATTGTACAATATGTAGCCTTTTCAGATTGGCTTCCTTCACTTAATAATGTGCACTTCGTGTTCCTCCATGTCTCTTCATGGCTTGATAGCTCATTTCCTTTTAGTACTGAAAAATATTTCATTGCCTGAGTATACCACAGTTTATTTTTCTATTTACCTACTGAAGGACATCTTGGTTGCTTCTAAGTTTTGGCAATTATGAATAAAACTTGTATAAATTTTAACTTCTTTGGGTAAATATCAAAAAGTACAATTCCTAGATCTATGGTAAAAGTGCTTGGTTTTGTAAGAAACTGCCAGACTGTCTTCCAAAGCAGCTGTATCATTTTGGATTCCCGGCAACAATGCACGAGAGTTCCTGTTGTTCCACATCCGTGCCAGCATTTGGTGTTGTCAGTGTTCTGGATTTTGGCTGTTGTAACAGGTGTTTAATGGTATCGTTGTTGTTTTTATTCGCGATTCCCTAAGAGCATATGATGTGGAGCATCTTCTCATATGCTTATTTTTCATCTATAGATCTTCATTGGTCAGGTGTCTGTTCATGTCTTTTACCCATTTTTAAATTCATGTTGTTTTCTTATTGTTGAGTTTTAAGAGTTCTTTGTATATTTTGGATAACGGTTATAGTATTTTCTCAGATACGTCTTTCGCAGCTATTTTCTCCCAGACTGTGGCTTGTCTTACCATTCTCTGGATATTCATTTATCTTCAAATGGGAGCAACAGAAGAGACTGCTTAATCCAAAGCAGGGTTTTTTAAACCTTAGTCCATACTACAGGCACTTTGGGCTCGATAATGTTCTGGGCATTGTAGTATGTTTGGCAGCATCCACGTTCTCCATCCATTAGATGCCAGTAACAGCCCCCATCCCAGTTGTGACCATGAAAAATATCATTAGGCAAATATTCTCTGGTGGCAAAATTATCCCTGGTGGACAACTTCTAATCCAAAAGAATGAATTCACAATGGTAAAATTTAAGTTGTCAATAAGGAAAAGGAGGTGCAGAAATATTTTGTCTCAACATCCTTTTCAGTCCAACAGCAACTGTAATGGTAAATTTGAAATAATCTGAGCCCGTTAGGTATGGTGACTCTACATCCTAATTTGTCTAGTATATGTTTATACCTGTAGTCCTGACAAAAATTATTAATTGTGCCTTCTTTTACTCTCAAAGCTATCCCAGTTTAGATAATAAATAAAAGTCCATTCTGGACCCTCTAAGAACTGTAATTTGAATTTGTGCCCTCCTTGTGGTCCTCTGGACTGGGGCATCTGAGATAGTAAGCAGTTGCTGGGCGCAGCCACAGATCTGGTCATTTGTGTGCTTTATATTCATGTGCGTGGTCCTGAGGCAGTGGAGAATGAGAAACTTCCAGAAAGCCTTGGCGGTATAATTTACATGGCACTGGAGTAAAGGACAAAAGAAGATCAAAGTATTTTTTTGTATGTGTGTGTCTGATTTAATGAGTACTCATCAATGCCTAGATTCTGATTTCCTTCCTTGTGTATGAGCAGCAAATTCACCATGGTGTAACTCTACACAGTGTGAAGGAACAATTACTGTGTGATTTTAACAGCTGTTGAAATCTGTAACATTAGACTATGTATACTTTTCTCCTGTTTATATCAGAATATAACATAGGTCAGAGCCAGGATCGGAACAAAGCAAGTGACTCAAAAACTTCCTGTGTATTAATATCAGGTATATTTATTTGCAGGAATTGCCCTCTTTTAATTTTTATTTTGGAGTGCAAAAATCAGACAATAATATTTCAAAATGCTCTTAAACATTAGCACTTTTTTCATAATAAGAGCCATTATCAAGCTATTATTATTGCTAAACTCAGGATTGCTACTATAACCAAACATAAACCCTAACTTTTTGATAGCCAAAGCCAAGAATAAAGAATGAAAAACCAGTCACTCATCTGTGTTTATGTTGTTAAAGTTAAAGGAAGCATATTAGCTCATCAGGAGGACACATTTCTGTTTTTCTAGCTTGAGTAATCTAACGTTAATTTTAAAATGAGCCGTATCTTTAAAAGTCATTTTACAAAAGTTTCAGAAAGGTCTTTCTATAGATACAGTAGTTTCTTACATTGTTCCCAATAAGGACCAAGAGCAGTGTGCAAAAGCCTAGTAATCACAGGTAATGGGACTGAGTAGTGACTGTGTCAGGCACCACAATAAGTACTTTGCCTGCTTTAACCCATTTAACATTTACAAATAACTTAAGAAGTAAAGGCAGGATTCAAATGCAGAAAGCATGCTCTGGAGCCCATATCTTAGCTATTGTTACTAGATGCTAAAGTGACCTATGGAATTCGAATGCTTCGCTTCCTGGTGCTGGGGCTTGACGCAGGGTCAGAGATGATTGATGCTAGAGAAGTGAATTGTTAGCACACACAGACTCTTTTTCTAGATTATAGAATTTCAATGCTCTCAAATACTTTTGTGCTAGTAGGCGTTAGCTGAAAATTCAAGGCTAAACTTTTTGGCATCCACCTAAATTGCATGTTTAATTGGATTTTCAATTTAGAGTCAGAAAGCATCTGTTCTGACTTGGGAAGACTTCTACAGGCTCTTGAAAGAAGCATGTGTGTCAAGGAGGCTATTTGGACATTACACAGCTCTTACAAAAGAGGGCTTTCCTAAATTGAGTGTAAATGAGGTAGAAACATAAGGATTACATTTCTTTTGAAAGCAAGGATTTTAAAAAATCATAGAAAAATTAGTTCTAGAAGGGATACATGTTACCCCAGATGGCTGGGTCATGTCCCACTCCCAACACAAAGTCTATTCAAGTTCTCTTTTAGCTGTGGCAGAGGGAAGGCCTGCCAGGCTAAGTGAAATTCCAGGACACAAAGCTGATAAAAGTAGCAAAAGGAAATCATGAGCAATAAAATGAAATTGTAAAAAAAAAAAAAAAAAAAAAAAAAAAAACTGGTAGGAAGCCTTAGTGTCACTAGATACCTACCTGCTATGAATGGAGTAAAGCTATATAAATTGTGAGTGTGGGAACAACCGTCCAGTTTGGGGCTGTTTTGGTGGTTGAATGCTAACTCTGAGAAAAGAAGGCTAAGGTGGAAAGGGCAATTCTCCTCCTCAAATAGCCCAAATCCACCTTCCTTTGCTGTGGCACATGGAAAAATGTTCACATGATGCTGAACTACTTTTCTGTTTATCCTCCAAATTAGCTGTGAATTCTTTCCTTCCAACTTTAAGTCTTCCTAGGCCTCTCAGTTCCGCTTGTCTTCTTGGATTAGATTCTCTTCAAGGCCAGGACCCCTGGAATCTTAGCTTCATTTCCGAGGTAATTTCTGCCGGAAGGCAAAGTTTGGCACGCCAGCTTTTAATATATGCTGTGGCAGTTGGTGGAGGCAGTGAGGGACGGAAAGGGAGCGGAAGAAGAACACAATCCTGCTAGTCTTGGAAATTCAACTAGAACTTCTGATAGTTACATTTTTTTTTTTTTTTTGGAAACTGATTCATTATCCAGACATATGACAAACTCCAGTGAAGCACTAAGACTTTATACGATAAACTTTGGAAGACAACTAAAACACAAAAAACCTTTTGGCAGTAGGGACTCCCGGAAGTTCCCCTGAGACGTTGAGGCTTTTTCAGGTAGGTGGTAATTCAAGGACATAAAGAGGGTCAATATAAGATGTGAGCACTGAAGTTCTCTCGTGTACCTAGAGCCTCAGAATGCAGCCTTGGGATGACAGGGGGATGGCAATGGGGAGAGCCTGGAGAGGGCTTGGCAAGGACAGGAGACTCCCAAGGAAACCGGAATTCCTAAACAATGAATGGTCTGAGGTTAAACATAGGATTTATAAGGGAAAGAAATGCAGTGCTAAATCAGGCTTGTCAAAGCTGAGCCCCGCCCAGGGGCAGCACCCAGGTTGCATCTCAGCTGTCATCAAAGTGGGATCTAATCAGTGGGGCAAGGTCAGAAGGGTTTGGTAAGGCAGACATGGAAGCCTCTAGTGGATTGCATTCAGGCCGGCACACTCACCAAGGCAGATGACATGCATGAGATGTTGGTGACATTTGCTCAGGTGAAAAGTGCAGGGTGTGGTGTTATCAACGCTTTGTTTAGCTAGGCAGTCATAATTCTTTTGATGTTACAGGAGCTTGAGTGTCAGATAGCTTGGTTGGGAACTCTAGGGGTTACAGCTGCCCTGTGTTTGGGAATGTCTTTAAGGGTCATCCTAGCTGCTATGTAAATATAGTATTGGGAAAATATTAATTTGTACCCATTGTACAATCAGGTAAGCATCAAAACCAAGATTATTCTGAATAAAATTAAAGCCTCATGACTAATCTATGGTAGATCTCTGATGACTTAATTTTTTTCCCTTCTATCACTTAGAGAACTTTTTTTGCTTGTTTACATACAATAAACTAACTTTGTGGGGGGGGGGTGTACAATTGTGAACATTTTAACAAATGCATAGTCATGTAACCATCACCATAATCAGGACACAGAAAAATTCTCTCACCCTATGTCCCAGATGCTTCCCCTTTGGAGTCAAACTCCTCACCCACCCCCAACTCCTGGCAACTCCATCCTATAGTTTTATCTCCTGCAGAATGTCATATAAATTTAATTATATATTATGTAATCTTTTGAGTCTGGCTTCTTTCACTCAGTGTAATACATCTGAAAATCATCAATATTGTTGTACATTATCAACAGTCCTTCCTTATTGAGTAGCATTCCGTTGTATGAATGGAATGGATCATGGTTTGCTTATCCATCCACCCACTGAAGGACATCTCAATAGTTTTCATTGTTGGCAATTATAAATAATGCTGCTATAAGCATTTGGATATAGGTGTTCGTGTGAACTTGAATTTTCATTTCTCCAGGGTAAGCACCGAGGAGTTTGACTGCTGAGTCATCTGATTTGTGTATGTTTAATTTCTTAGGAAATTGCCAAACTGTTTTCCAGAGTGCCTGTACCATTTTGCATTCCTATCAGCATTCCCTACATTCCCAAGGTATGAAAACCCAGTTGCTCCATATCCTTGTCAGCACTTGAAAATGTCAGTGTTGTTTTTATTTTTAGCCATTTTAGTAAGTGTATAGTAGTATCTCATTGTGGTTTTAGTTTACATTTCCCTAATGACCAATATACTCGAGTACTTTTTCATGTACTAATTTGCTATTCATATATCATTTTTTATAAAGTATATGTTTAAATGTTTTGCTCAGTTATATTGGGTTGTTTTTCTTCTTTTTCTTTTCTTTTCTTTCTTTCTTTCTTTTTTTTTTTTTTTTTTTTTTTTTGAGACAGGGTCTCATCACCTAGGCTAGAGTGCAGCAGTGAGATCTCGGCTCACTGCAACCTCTGCCTCCTCGGTTCACTCTCATGCTTCAGCCTCCTGAGTAGCTGGGATTACAGGCCACAATGCCCACTAATTTTTGTATTTTTAGTAGAGACAGAGATTCACCACGTTGTCCAGGCTGGCCTCTAACTCCTGGCCTCAAGTGATTCACCAGTCTCAGCCTCACAAAGTGCTGGGATTACAGGCATAAGCCACCATGCTTGGCTGTTTGTTTTCTTTGTGTTGAATTTGAAGATTTCTCTATATATTCTGGATATAAGCTCTTTATGAATATGTGATTCCGGAAAATGTTGTCTTAGTCTATAGCTTGTCCTTTTATTCACTTTAGCATGTCTTTTACAGAGCGAAGTTTTAAATTTTCATGAAGACTAGTATATCCATTTTTTCTTTTGTGGATCTTGCTTTTGGTGTTTTATCTAAGATCATGCTTTTGGTGTCCTTGCCTAGCCCAAGTCTATGAATATTTTCTCTTATGTTCTATTCTAAAAGTTGAATAGTTTTGCTTTCTACATTTTAGATCTGTGACCCATTTTGAGTTTAAAAAGTTTTTGAAACGGGTTACTCATTAATTGAAGCCAGCATGCCCATTTACATTTGGTCCTTGGTGTATAAACTTAGAGCTACAAGATATTTTTATCAGAGATATATTCAGCATTTGATGTTCTTTAATCAGTCAACAAATATTTATTAAACATGGCATTTCACTTTCATTAGTACATTCTGAGCACTTTAGCACAATCCTGGTTGGACATCCTGTACTCCCAGCTCACATCCCTGGATTTCATAGTCCTCACAATTATTTCCATGGAACCAAAGTTATTTTCATTAGCTACCTACTGACAGATATATAGCCAAGGAGTTTGGAGTCCAAAGAGGGGAGTAAACTGTCTTGTATCTACTCCCAGGAAAATTCAATTCATTTTCCTCCTTGACAAAAAAAAAAAAAAAAATAAAAAGACTTCGTGTACACAAGGAAAGTGAAGAACAAAATGAAAGTAATTGGTTGAATAATTCAAACTTCAAAAGTTCTGCCAATCCTCTTCATTTTGACTTCATGGTTATTAGAGTTTTACGTAGAGCTGAAAGCAGCTTAGAGGTCACCTTGTCTTAGTCCTTCATTTGACCACTTAATCAAGTCAACAAATATTATTATTGAGCACCTCCTGTGAACCAAAGCCTTAGTAGATGCCAGATGAGAAAATCAAAGTCCAGCAAAATGTGGGCAGCTGCCCACAACCCCAGGCTTATCCAGAGGGCCCTGAAATCATGATTCTAGAATTTCTGGATTTCTGTCTACAGTAACCTCGCCACGTTTCTCTACAGCCTCCAAAGTTCATAGCATCCTGGTCTCTTCTCTCCATGAAGCAGTCCCAGCTCCATTATGATTATAGTACATGTGTGTCTTTCAGTTCCAAGAAGTAAACTATAGTTTTCATGGAATTGGATTTGGGAAGCGAAGCTGGTTTGGGAAATGAGTTTTAAAAGTTTTAAAAGGGAGAATTGTGATTTAGAGCATGAGGTAACTAGAAAGACCAGAGCATGAGGTCTGGAAAGGGAGATTAAAGAAGGGAGGCTTTGATTTAGAGACTTTTTCAGAGGACGGTCTAGAGTTATTGAGTGGAGAATAGGAGAAAGAAGGCTGTGGTTTGGAATAAGGGGATCAAAGGAAAAGTTAGAACAAAGAAAAGGAGTTTGAAGAAATGATCTATGGATTCGGGCCACAATTTACTCGTCTTGGACTCCAGGTCACATATTAAACAGATACATTTCAAAAATGTACCAAAAAGAACAAAAGTACAGTTTTGAATATTATATAGTGAGTATGTTTAAACAATAACTCTGAATGTTTCCTTCTTTAAAATAAATATTTTGGTAACATTCTGATGCATTGATGGTTTAAGATTGCCCAGAGTTTAGAGTTTGTTCTCTTCTGATTGTGGTGGGATGAAAATTCTGCCTCTTTCAAGACAGCCCTAAGCATAGATAGCAGTGCACATGTGAGATCTGGAATCCCCACTGTAAAATAATCCCCAGCCTGACACATGCAGGTGGCAGCTGAACCTTGTTTGTACAGGGAATTAGATTAGGAAACTACCAAACAGGAACCCAGAAATGGATCCACTTTAGAGCCTGCAAAAAGAGCAAGCTGGCCAAGAGCGAGCTGGTCCTCAAAGAGTATATAAAGGTTTTCAAGAGCTGAGCCAGAGAGAAACCCTAGAAAGACTTCCACATTCATTGGTAAAGAAGAAAATATTTGAAACTTCATTCACTCAGGTGGGTACCCCTGTGTATTTATTTAAGATGCCTCTGGGTAAATAAATATTTTTAGCAACATTTTTCATAATAGCCAGAAGGTAAAAACAACTCAAACGTCCATCGACTGATGAACGGATCAACAAAATGTGTAACTATACAATGGGTATACCCATACAATAAAACATAACTTGATCACAAAAAGAGGTGGGGGGCAGGTGGTTCATGCCTGTAATCTCAGCAATTTGGGAGGCTGAGGTGGGTGGATCACAAGGTCAAGAGATGGAGACCATCCTGGCCAACATGGTGAAACCCCGTCTCTACTAAAAATACAAAAATTAGCTGGGTATGGTGGTGTGCGCCTGTAGTCCCAGCTACTCGGGAGGCTGAGGCAGGAGAATCGCTTAAAACCCGGGAGGCGGAGGTTGCAGTAAGCCAAGGTCACACCACTGCATTCCAGCCTGGTGGCAAAGTGAGACTCTGCCTGAAAAAATAAAAGGAATGAAGTTCTGATATGTGCTACAACATGGATGAGCCTTGGAAACATTATGCTAAGTGAAAGAAGCCAGATACAAAAGGCCACATATTATATAATTCCATTTATATAAAATGTCCAGAAATGGTAAGTCTGTAGAGTCAGAAAGTAGATTAGTGCTTGCCAGGGTCTAGGGAGAGAGGAGACTGTTAATGAAGATGGAGTTTCTTTTGAGGGTGTTGAAAAATGTTCTGGAACTAGATACTGATGATATCTAGATATTGTTGCTCTGTGCACTTTTAAAATACAAACTTAAAAAAAAAAAAAACCATGGACATCTATCTCTTTCTATAGCTAAAACAAACCCTGTTAGTTCTGTAGCTGGCACTTTCCCTGCACAGGTACAGATGGTGTCACCGGGCTCCTGTCTCTACCCTACCTTCCAACCAGACAGGAGCAGGTAATGTCTCCCAGCTCCACACTTTTGTTTAAGTTACTACATCCACTGATATCCCCCTCCCCTTTCCTACCTCTCAAAGTCCTTGACCCTCTTGAATGCCACCCACTCCAGGAAATATTTTCCTCCTATAAGTCCTCTCTGTATGCTCAGATTTTCTACAGACACTTCTCCCACAACCCACAGCCAACTCCT
The DNA here is from genome assembly GCF_048565385.1 of Saimiri boliviensis. Lineage (NCBI taxonomy): Eukaryota > Metazoa > Chordata > Mammalia > Primates > Cebidae > Saimiri > Saimiri boliviensis. Next base: position 14,405,138 of record NC_133457.1, read on the forward strand.
TCCAATATTATGGAATTGTGTGACCTATGTAAAGCTTACATTGCCCTGCCCTGTAAGCCAGTTGAGAGTCACAATACTTGTATCGTCCATGCTAGTGCGTAGCCTGGTACATGACAGGAACTGAGTGGAGTGGATTCAAGTGGGCATACAAAGCCACACTAGTCCTGGCCCAACTCATCTTTTCTACTGTCCCTGGTTATAGGCAGATCCTTGCTTCTATCCCTCAACCTCTTACAGTTTCAATCCCCACAGGAGCAATGAGGGATCTCAGCACCAACTACACCCCTCACTGTACCCAAGGCTTCCTCAGCCTCTTGGATCACATAAAACTTTTCTGATAGATACTCAAGTTCTGTGGTTAACTCTGAAAATAATGAAGCCTCTTTAATTCTGTTCTTTGAGCACTGACACTGGTCGTGCACCAGGCTACAGAGCATCACTCCCCTTTTCTCACACGCCTCACTGTCCACTGGCCCCCATCACAGCCAAGGCACTAATGAATGAGAGAAAGCAGCAAGGCTGGTTGGAGAGGGAGCAGGGGCGAGGTTAGGGGAAGGAGCAGCAGAGTCATTACAGCAGATCCAGCTTGCCAGGCCGGTTAGCGATGCCAATGGGCAACCGCTCTGCTCCATGCGTATCTCTATTTTGTGGGCAAGAGTGTTCCATCAGCATTGTTTACTTTTCTCATTTATTGGTTCCAACCTGGATTAAAAAGCTAAACGAAAAGGAGTGTAAATAATTTCATCCCAATTTACAAAGTTTCAATTTACATTTCCCTTGTTATCAAGGCAAATTATTGAAAACTAAATCAGATATGGAGGGCAAGGGAGTACTCTATTTAAAATAACCACGTGATGAATCTGGTTGTAAAATGAATGGTCATATCATAGTTTATTTAAGTTTAGGATTTTTGTGCATTGCATTGTCTTCCAAAGAGCTAAAAGTTTTTATAAGAGATATGAGGTAGTCTTTGAAAAATAGCTCTTTTCTTGTTACAAAAGAAACAGATGTTCATATAGCATGTGTGTTTTAAAGTACAACAGAAAATACTTGTTGAGAATCTGTTATGCCTCAGTCATGGAAACCACTCAAATGATATCCGAATAAAGAGTAAAATGAAAGAGAAACCCCCCATATTCCCACCATCTAGAGATAACCACTGTTAACTTGGTGGTATCTATCCTTCTGTGCCTATTTCAAGTGTACTGCTGTTTTATATGCTGCTGTTTCCACTTGACAAGGTGTCATAAACGCTTTCCAGATCACTAGCTGGCTGCAAGGTACTCCCTGCTCAGCTGGATCAAATCTAACTGTATCTCAAATGCTGACCCACAGGCGTCCTAGCACAAAGAATGGGAGAGAGCATTCTGAACTAAGCTCCTTCAAATGGATCTAAAATTACACTACATTAACACTTTTCTGTCCCACCCAAAAGTATTAAGCTGTGAAAGAAAAATTCACAGCCCCAGCAAAAAAGACCGCTGGAGCCAGCCTGTGATCACAGTCCCAGCAGCAGGGCGTGTAGCCTGTCACCTGTCACCTGCCGTGCTCTACCTGTTGGGTGACCTAGCTTTTTTTTTTTTTCTTTTAGACTCAGAAGTTCCTTTAAGCCTCTGGCCATGGGAGGAATGGATGGCAGTTTTATTGGGCCTCTGCCAGCCATGAGGAATGAAAAAGTCCCACTCATATTGTCCCTTATCACTGGGGGCTGAGCCCCACAGATAAATACTGGTTTACTCCCTCACTATGTGTCATGGATTACATACTCACAGTGTTTCAACTGAACTCTGTGATTGAGCAGGGACAGTGCTTTCCCAGAAGCACTAAAGCTGCTTTTGGAGTCCCAAAAGGGGACTCAGAGACTGCAGTGTGCCAAGAGGCTGCTGGGTCCAGTCACTCACATTATTGTTACTAGACATGTAGTTTAATGTGTATACCATATGCACAGGAGGCATGTAACTCAAAGCTATCCATCCACAGTGATGTTCAGAAATAGTTTATATTCATGGATAAAGAGAAGAAAAGAAACTACAATAAATAAGTGATCTAGCCAGCTCCTTGAGTATATTAAGGGTTAGGATTTCCTTAGGTTTGGGAATGCAGTATTCCTTATGGGAGCCAAAACATCTTGGTAACTGCCATTTACTAGTGATGTGACCATGGGCAAGCTCCTTAACTTCTTTATCACTCAGGTTCCTCAACTTTATAATAAGGATAATAAATACTACTTGTACTTCAAAGTGGATGTTGTCTGCATGGAATTACGCAATGTGAACAAACACTCAGCTCAGTAGTTAACCATAAGCACTCCATGAATGTTAACTATTATTATTGTCATTGTAAATTGAGCTCTTTATCTTCTTATAAAGGTAAATTATGGGTGTCTTATGATTTGGGATTTGACCTCAGGATATATATCTTCTAGATAAAAACATACTTTTTATCTGACTACATTCAGTTAACCAGGGAATTATCCTACAGACAGGTGGGAAAGCATACACTAGTTTTTTTTTTTTAACATAAACTAGAAAGGAATTACTGAGGTGGTTGAGACAAGTCCAGTGTTATTTGTAAACTGACCCAGTTTAGCAGTTTGACGAGAAAGAGGCTTGATTCTGAGGCCTAAATAAAATTTAAGAACTACTTGTGGCTTTTCTTTGCCAGCCCTATTCCTGTTGCCCCAGTCACTCAGAATGGTTTGCTCCAGAGCTGTTGCCAGCCTGAGAGAATGTGGTGAGTAGCTGTTGCTGACGTGCATATCCTCCTCTCTCCTCTTTCTAGCGCACATATCTCATGCTGCCCACCCACCTAATACTCTGTTCTTGTCAGTCCTACCAGTTTTCATTTTGCCTGAGACCTTCGTGGACTCAACAGCTGGGCCCAGGCTGAATTTGATATCATTCTGACTTGGTCATTTCACGTTAGTAGATCCAAACTCCCCATGCAGTCAATGGCAGGGATGGTCCTAGACTCTGATGGTTTTAGAGCTGCCAGAAGGAGCATGAGAGCTGTGGTCCGTACTCATCCTGTCCTCACATTCCTTGAATCCAAAGTCTCAGAAAGCAAAGCAAAAGAATTATCCTTGTTAAATACTGATCACTACCTTTATTAGAGCCCGTCTGGAATATACCTGCCAACTGCCAGAGTCAGGAATTATTTAGTGGAATTTCAGAGGCCCTAACAAGAGCTAGTCTCTGATACTCTCCTAAAATTTACATTCCTGCCATCACCAGAAATAAAAATCAAAAATAAAACAAAAAATCCATAACCAAGCATGATGGTGTGTGCCTCTAGTCCCAACTACACTGAACACTTGGATGTTCAGGTGGGAAGATCGCTTGAGCCCAGGAGTTTGAAACCAGCCTGGTCAACATGGCGAGACCCTATCTCTCAAAAAAAAAAAAAAAAAAAAAAAAAAAAAAAAGTTTAAATCCTACGTTCATAAACTCATGTGTCTTATTGTAAAGGTATCCCCAAAAGATAATTTTGTTGCCTTGGAAACATCAGGTAACAATACTTCCCTTGACAAGTCTGTCCTTTTGTTTTCCTTTCTTCCTTCCTACCTTTAGGTATAACCTAAACTTTTCTTGATGCTATTTAGGCTCATAGAATCAGCTCATGTCAAGATTTTTATGAGATCCTTGTCCAATCCACGTATATCAGTCCGTCGACTCTATGCTCAGTATGTTCTATCTAAATTGTTCACTGCTGACAGGCACACTGTGTGTGTTCTAGTTTAAACATTACAAAGTGGAGTGAGGATGTCTTCTTACATTGGAAGATGATCTATAACTTACCAAGTGCTCACCATTGAAATTGTTAGTACTTCATGCCTCATTACAGATAACATGAAATATCTTGTTTAGCATCAATGGAACAGCAATGATTATATCTGCTTGAATATATCTCAATTAGGGCTTGCCAAAAGAAAAGGCATTTAACAGTGGAACAGTACTCAACAACTATAATAATTATAAACTAGATGTATCCTAGCCCTATTCTATTTCATTCTTTGGCAGTATACACGTGAGTTCATTTTATGATCATCTATCAATGATAAGGAAATTATTAGACTGCTTCTGAATTTTCAATTAGAGTTCCTTTCCCACTGATATGTATTCTCATTGGGCTCCTTAGCTCACCAAAACTTTTTAAAATCATATCCAAATTCTGACAGAACTGTTTGAACTATACTTACCCTTTAAATTCTAAGGCTAATTGTAAATTTTTCATCATCCTTTTAATAAGGCAAACCTTACTGAGAGGTGAAGAATCAGTTAAATTTAAAATTTTTTAATTAGGAATCATCAGGGCAGCTGAGACCTGAATAAGCCTTTTTTTAAAATATGAATTTTGAAAGAAACTATTTCCTCCAAGCAGACTTTGCCCTCCCCTGCCTGCACCCAGGTTACAGGGCTTAGTGAGTGGAGCACAGACAGGATGTCAGTGCCACTGAGTCCCCTTTGGTAGAGCACAACTGCACAACCATGCCCAGTGGCTCTAGGAACCGTGTAGCAATTAGCTTTATTTACAAAGTTACTCATCTTTATTTACTAAGTTGATCTAAGCAGTTCAAACACATTTCTAGGACAAAACCTAGAAATGAGCATTCTGACCAGAATGTTAAAGTAAAAAATGATTGAGGGGCATAGTAAAATCATGAGTTAGCCAAATTTATGAGAGTAACTGACAGAGTAAGACCAAAATTAAATTACCTACAACTGGTGTGGAAATCAATGGGGTATAGACACTTTTGCTTATCTCTTATGTTAATTTCATGGGACTTCTGGTTTTGAGTATTTTCTTTAAAAAAATTTTATGGACATAAAAATTGATAAAGTCTTGTCACAGTGTGGTTTGGAAGCCATTCTTAGAAATTTGAATGGGCAAATCTTTGGCCCTGCAATTTCATTCTAAAAATATTGTCCTAAAGAAATACACATATTAACAAAGAGTGCAAGGATGGTAACAATATTTCCAATAGCAAAAAATTGAAAACTGCACAAAAATTCATTAATAATGGGTTGATAAAACAAATCATTTTGTGTCCATATCGTGAATGTAATAATCGTATGATTCTATTTGAACTGACAAGGAATAAGAGCAAAGAAAATATATTAATGAAGCAAAAAAGGCAAATGGCAGAAGAGTAGAAATCCCATTAATGTAAGAAAAATTTGGGTTGTAAATGTGCAGATGTATATATGTATGTGTAAATGCATAGAGAGTGTTTAGGAGGACATATTCCTAAGTGGTCATTGCTGAGGAAGAGTGTGAGATTTGAAGAGTTGGAATAGAGATGGGAGGGTAGGAAATTGGGAGAGGGGGTTCATAAGGGACTTTTAGTTTCTGCTCTATATGCCTCTGCAATTTTTTAGCAATAAACATGCATTAATTTTGTAATTTAAAAGTAATTTTAAAGAATTTTAAAGATAAAAAAAGAAAAAACGTTACTCATAATTGCATCACCCAAACACAACAATTTTCACTTATATGTATTGCCTCTCAAGCTTTTAATATGGGTTTAAGTATGGGAAAATACATAAAATTTCAAAATTACATAATAAGAATGTTGCTGTATGGTCATTATAACTCTGAATTTTTTATTTTTAATATAAACTACATAACTACAGTATATGAATTGCCATTTTGTTGCAAATAACTTGATGCGTATATATACAATTATTGTACCAGAATGTAATCAACTATTTTATAGGTACATATGTTAGCTGCTTTGGACTTTATGCTCTTCTCATAAACAATGCATTAAAAAAGTTAGTTTATAATATGTTCTCTCTTTGGGTTATATCTTTAAGGAAAATTAAAACTAGCAAAGTTATCAAACAAGAATTTAAACATTGCATGACACTTAATATACATTGCCAATTTTCTTTTCAAAAGTAGAGTTCTAACCTTATTGCTACAGAAAGTGTATTAGCTTTACTTCATCTTCACTAGCATTGGGTATTCATTTTCTAACTACTCTGGCCAAAATAGAACAATATACTTCTTGAATAAATTATAAATTTGAACATTTTCCTTGTATTACAATTTGTTAACTGCAGTTGACTGTTAGATCATTTTTTATTTATTTGTTTAATAATTTTGCTTTTACTAATAACAATAATAGGTAACTCCTAGTGAGTGTGTATCACGTGCCAGGCACTGTTCTAAGTATTTTACATATGTATCACATTTAAACCTCACAAAACTCCAAAAAGTATTACTATTATAATCGTTTTACAGATGGAGAAACTGGGACCCAGATAAGTTCATATCATAGGAAGTCTACCATCAAAGCTGAGACTCTTACTGTCACCTCAGTATACAGTACTTCAGTATACAGCCATATATGAATGTATTAAATAATTAAGATGTCATCTCTTTCTGTCATACTTATCAAAAGTATTTTCCCAGTGTTTTGTATTTTTATTGTTCGTGTGTTTTTATATGCAGAACACATTAATGTTCTTATAATCAACTCAGCTTTTTCTTATTTTTGTAATTATTTTTATCATTTCTAAGCTTATAAAAGTGCCTCTATCCGCTTCAGAGACATAAGAAATTTTCCAATCTGTTTTCTTCCCACGTGTACATACATGTGTAGTATGTACAAATATATGTATTGAATATATGTATTTGTACGTGTGCATATATACACATAAACACATATATACATACTCTTTGTAACCCATGAAGACATTGTCTTGCTGTACAATAATATAAGGCATTTGGGGCTGCTTTTCTGACCCTGACACTGTTGCTGGGCTGAGAATTACTCTACCAGTGTTCGGATGAGATACTGAGCCACCAGGATTTAAATCTTCAACTTACCTTTGCTCCAAGCGATATGATTAAGCCGAGATTACTTAACCCAAGCCCCAGTGAGTCATTCCAAACCCTCGAATCATTCTGACAAATCCATAAAGCTTCTGTTGAATTACTGCCTTGGAGAATTCTTTGCCTGGCTGGTTGAACACTGGATGACTGCAAGTCTTATGATTTGTAGACAGGCACATGTCTGATCCAATGGGCACACCCATTGTATTTCTACAGAGAAGAAATATCTTTGGAGTGAAATTTGTAGGTCCCAAATGAATCAATAGAGCAGCACATGTGGTATGCTATTACTTTTGGAAGAGAAAATGTATGTCTTCTGTATACAGAAAAAAGGATAGATATAGATTAAGATATGGATATATAGATATGATATAGTTATATGGGAGAGAGAGGACTGGCTGACACTTTCATTATCCTTTCATAACTTTTAAAAATTTAATTTTTAATTTTAACTTTTATTTTAGATATGGGGATATAGATGCAGGTTTGTTACATGGGAATATTACATGATGCTAAGGTTTGGAGTACAAATCCTGTCACCTGGGTAGTGAGCCTAGTACCTGATAGGTAGTTTTTTAACCTCACCATGCCCCTCTAGTAGTCTACAGTCTCTCACTTATAAGTGAGAGCATGCAATATTTAGTTTTCTGTTCTTGCATTTATTTGCTTACAATTATAGCCTCCAGCTCCATCTGTGTTACTGCAAAGGACATGACCTTATTCTTTCTTATGGCTGCATAGTATTCCATTTTATATATGTACCACATTTTCTTTATCCAATGTATAATGGATTGGCACCTGGGTTGATTCCATGTCTTTGCTGTTGTGAACAGCATAACAATGAACATATGAGTGCATGTGTATTTTTGGTAGAATGATTTACTTTTTTTTGAGTATATACCCAGTAACAGGACTGCTGGGTTTAAAGGTAGCTCTGTTTTAAGATCTTTGAGAAATCTCCAGACTGCTTTTCACAGTGGCTGGACTAATTTATATTCCCACCAGCCGGGTATAAGCTTTCCCTTTTCTCTACAACCTCTCCTGCATCCGTTGTTTTTTGACTTTTTAATAACAGCCATTCTGATTGAGATGGTATTTCACTGTGGTTTTGATTTGCATTTCTCTGATGATTAGTGATGTTGAGCATTTTTTTATGTTTGTTAGTGATGTATATGCCTTCTTTTGAGAAGTGTCTGTTCAGGTCCTTTGCCCATTTTTTAATGAAATTATTTGTTTATTGTCTGTTGGTTTAAGTTCCCCATAGATTCTGGGATGTTAGGTATTTGTCAGATGTATACGTACTTTGCAAATACCTTTTCCCATTATGTAAGTTGTCTGTTTGCTCTGTTGATAGTTTCTTTTGCTAAGCAGAAGCTCTTTGGTTTAATTAGGTCCCACTTTTCTATTTTTGTTTTTGTTGAAACTACTTTTGGAAACTTAGCCAAAAATTCCTTGCCAAGGCTGATATTGAGAAGAGTATTTCCTGGGTTGTTTTCCAGGCTTTTTATAGTTTGAGGCCTTACATTTAAACCGTTAATCCATTTTGAGTTATACTTGGATATGGTGAAAGGTTGGAGTCCAGCCTCAATCTTCTGCATATAGCCACCCAGTTATCCCAGCACCAATTATTGAATAGGGAGTCCTTTCCCCTTTGTTTGTTTTTGTCAGCCTTGTTGAAGATCAGATGGTTGTAGGTGCGTGGCTTTATTTTTGAGTTTTCTATTCTGCTCAATTGGTCTATGTGTCTGTTTTTGTACCAGTACCAAACTGTTTGGTTACTGTGGCTTTATAAGAGCCATCTATGAAAAACTCACAGCCATCATTATACTGAATGGGCAAAAGCTGGAACCATTCCCTTTGAGAATTGGAACAAGACAAGGATGCTCATTCTTACCAGTCCTATTCAACGTAGTACCGGAATTCCTAGACAGAGAAGTCAGGCAAGAGAAAGAAATAAAAAGCGTCCAAATAGAACAGGAAGAAGTGAAACTACCTCTCTTCACTGAGGTTAGGATCCTATTCCTAGAAAATCCTAAGACTCCACAAAAGACTTCTAGAATTGATGAAGGACTTTAGTAAAGTTCCAGGATACAAAATCAATGTACAAATATCAGTAGAATTATTATACATCAACAACATCCAGGCTGAGAGTGAAATCAAGAACACAATCCCACTCACAATAGCTACAAGGAAAATAAAATACCTAGGAATACAGCTAACCAAGGAAGTGAAAAACATCTACAAGGAGAGCTACAGCACACTGCTGAAAGAAATCAGGGATGACACAAATAAATGGAAAAACATTCCATACTCATAGAAGAATCAATATTGTAAAAACGGCCATACTGTCCAAAGCAATTTACAGATTCGGTGCTATCCCTATCAAACTACTAATATCATTATTCATAGAATTAGAAAAAAGTATTCTAAAATTCATGAAGAACTGAAAAAGAGCCCAAATAGCCAAAGCAATCCTAAGCAAAAACAAAGCAAAAGCAAAAAATAAATAAATAAATAAGTTGCAAAGCTGGAGGCATTACACTTTCATAATTTTGAATTTTGTTTTATATGCCTGTATTACCTATTCATTAAAATTTTTATATAAAAAATAAAGAAGGTCAAGTTCAAGAATTTCACTAATAATACAGTAATATTTTCTAGTCACCAGGCCGGGCGCGGTGGCTCAAGCCTGTAATCCCAGCACTTTGGGAGGCCGAGGCGGGTGGATCACGAGGTCGAGAGATCGAGACCATCCTGGTCAACATGGTGAAACCCCGTCTCTACTAAAAATACAAAAAAGTAGCTGGGCATGGTGGCGTGTGCCTGTAATCCCAGCTACTCAGGAGGCTGAGGCAGGAGAATTGCTTGAACCCGGGAGGCGGAGGTTGCGGTGAGCCGAGATTGCACCATTGCACTCCAGCCTGGGTAACAAGAGCGAAACTCCGTCTCAAAAAAAAAAAAAAAAATTCTAATCACCTTATGACATTATTACAAGGTTGATCACATAAGGGGCTAATATAATTCCAAGGCAGTTTGGCAACAAAACTTAAATTTGTTGTGCTATGCAGTCCACCTGCAGTTTGTTCTCATAGGAATCCAGTACTCTGCTTTGGCTGAAAGAAACTACATCTCCCAGACTGCTCGGACCTGCTACAGCCAGTGGAAGTCAGGAGCACTAGAATGAGGGGGTAAAAGGAAGAAAGAAGCTAGAGTATGTGTCTCTCTGTGTTCCCTGTGGTATTTCAAGCACCAGTAATGTTGTCTCTGCGGTCTCGGCTCCAACTAAGAAGTCTCTACTATGGTTCTAGTCCCGACTGAATGGCCCTGGGCTATGATAATACCATTTCCTGCTATTGTTCTTCCAGTCTTAAACTGAGAGAAGGTGTGACAGGTGGGGTGGCTCTCGCCTGTAATCCCAGCACTTCAGGAGGCCGAGGCCAGTGGATCACAAGGTCAAGAGATGGAGACCATCCTGGCCAACATGGTAAAACCCCATGTCTACCAAAAATACAAAAATTAGCTGGGCGTGGTGGCACACACCTGTAGTCCCAACTACTCAGGAGGCTGAGGCAGGAAAATTGCTTGAACCCAGGAGGTGGAAGTTGCAGTAAGCCAAGGTCGTGCCACTGCACTCTAGCCTGGTGAGAGAGTAAGACTCCGTATCAAAAAAAGAAAAAAGAAAAGAAAAAAAAAAGAGAGAAGGTTGCTAAACTCTGGAATTCTCTCTGCATTTAATGTTTTGCTTCTCTGCTCTTCTATTTCATAGGTAATCAATTCTTTATGTCAAATTTCCTCTGTCAGAAAAACCTGGAATGGCTTGTTTTTCTGGCCAGAGGGCCTGACTGATATACTTCATATTTTCTGTTTCTTGCTTTGAAACACCCTTCTCCATGAGAAAGAAAAACAGCTCAGTACTCTTCCACATGACATCTGATCTTACATTCGCATTGCAGAACTCCTAACATACTAGCTTTAGGTTGGTTTCTTGCACTCCACCCCTATATTTCATAACCACCATTCTTTATCTTTGCTTAATGCTATAGATGCCTTTTAAAAGGACACTATTTGTAGATGCATGCATAATGGCCTCTGCATTCTTTTCAAAACCAGAACACTTAGAGCATTAATTGTGGAAATCTCCCTGATCAAACTCCTAGGGCCACAGGAGTCGCCCAAGCTGAGCTATTAGAGAAGGCTGGTATTCAGAGTTTCTCCCGGGCAGAGGTTTTAGGAGGAAATGACTGTGTGGTGCTCATGTACAGACTCTACATTTCTCCACTGGCTTTATTTCAAGTTGTTCTGGTATAAGAATTCAAAAATCTCATTTCACTTGTTCTTCAGGAAAGACAATTATTCTCGACCAAACTTGTGGCCTTCACTTAAAGGTCATGGGCTCATCTCTTGTCACCACAGGGTGCTCACCAGAGTTTCTCCTAAGCCTAACTACTGCAGATTATAGGTTCATGTGGGGTTTGCTAACACATTGTTCTAATTCATCTGAAATGATTGAGTTTTCTCAATTCATATGCAACCAAATCATGCTCTGGCCTGGTGAGTGTTATCCTTCTTCATAATTATAGGCTGTGCCTCACTTATGGCTTCTGACTTATGCATGGCCCCTTACATCATGCCTTTCTGAACTCAAGGGGACTCCACCCCTTTTTACCACTCCTGCATCTGTGGCCTCTTTCCTCCACCTGCTGCAGGTGAAATGCACCTCCCTTCTTCCCTCAAAATCCTCTTTCCTAATGCTGACCTGATCCTTCTACCCACTAATCGCAGCAATGTGGAGCTAACCTAAACCCTGCACCCCATCCCAACTCAGCTACTAAATCTGTCTGCATCCTTATCCCTCCACTTTTGGCTTTTGGGCCATCCTTTCACTGATTCTGTTAATGTCCCTCCTTTGGCCCCATCCTGCCACCCCAGAGGTCATGTCCCTCCAACAACATGCCCTTAACTCTGACTGTTAAAGGCCAGAGTAACACCACCTCTGGCATGGAAGCATTCATAGCTGTTGAAGGTCCCATCCCCCTCCATTGGCTTTGTTAGGGTCCTTGTGTCTATCTGTCTTAGTCCTTTAACTGCTCCCCAAAGAACTTCAACTTCCTCTGAGAAATCTCCCACCCATTCACCCATTGTTACCCCTGGCCTGACCCTACCGTAGCTGTAGAGGCAGATTTACCAAGGACACCAATGACGCTTAAACTCCACGTGTCCTAGCTCGCACCAGCCCTTTCCAAGGTTCCATATCTAATTTTGTATTCATGATTGTGAAATATTCTTCTTAAAGAGAGTCCCCCAAGTGGTCTAATCTTCAGGCCACCACAAAGCCTGGACCCATCCCTGCTTAGGTGGTAGCTCCCTTGATTATCTTGTAATTCATGAAATGTTCCCACTCGCATTTTCCATACTGTTTCCAGGAAAAACGTGCTCATGGATAGAACCTGGAACTGAACTTTGAATGTCCTCAACCTTAGACACGTTGCTAAATCTAGTGGTTAGCTTTAATTAAAAGACAAGTGCTTGGTTTCAGCTGCTTTATAGGTTAACTAGGTTTTTTTGCTGATCAGCTTTGGAAACCAACTATTGAACAAGTGACTTATAAACAAACTTCTGGAATGTAAACCACTTCTAAATTGTAGGCTTCGGGAACTTCACATTAACAAAAGCCCATAAACCACAGTATATGCACCTTATTTTATACTTGTGTGGAAATTTATGTACAAATGGTAACATTTTGTCACATGAAAGAAATTACTCATTAAATTCGATCAAAAGATGTAGTAATATGCAACTAGGCATGATTTATAACTATAGCAATCAGTCAACCTAGATTTTCTGAGGCAGTTCAATTAGAAATATTCTGCTCTATGATCACTGTGTGTGACTCTAGTTCATTGTTCTGTGCTCAGAAACCAATACAGGATCTGAGACACAGTAGACATTCAAGCAATGCGTTCAAAATTAATGATTGGATAAGACTGTTTGGCAAACTATGTGCTCCGCTTTTGGTTTTAAAATCATGGTCACTGATTATAGTTATAATAAACATATACAAGCAATTTAATATTCATTTTTATTATTTCTGAGTATAAATTGGCAACTGTATAAATTTGTATAATTTTTCAAAATTCACTTCCAAAAGAAAATGGCTTGGATTTCAGTGGAAAATGTATACATTAATGATTGTAGTCTCAGTGAAAAACAAAAATCTTTACCAAACAGTTCCACACTTCTTACACAGAACACTGCATGTTTATTTTTTTATTCATGCAGGGGAATGCTTTTATATCAACTTGGCATATAAATCATTGTATTTTTAAAGAATCAGTATGGTTACAGCATTCTAAACTCCCACATGGTTCTGCTAAATGTTACAAATATGTTGGCTGGGCACAGTGGCTCATGCCTGTAATCCCAGCACTTTGGAAGGCCGAGGCAGGCAGATCACGAGGCCAGGTGTTTGAGACCAGCCTGGCCAACATGGTGAAACCCTGTCTCTACTAAAGATACAAAAAATTTGCCAGGCATGGTGGCATTTGTCTGTAATCCCAGCTACTCAAGAGGCTAAGGCAGAAGAATCACTTGAACTCAGGAAGCAGAGGTTGCAGTGAGCTGAGATCGCGCCATTGCACTCCAGCTTGGGCCACCCGGCAAGACTCCATATCAAAAACAAAAAAAAAGTTACAAATATGTTACACACTATCCACTTTTTAGCCTAAGAACTCATTAACTTTTAATGAGACTATGGATTCCCTCCAGCAAGTAAATTAACAAGGTGAGTTTGATGAAGAAATCTTTTTGTGTAGATTGTCTTAATCCTTCTAAGAATTCCAAAGAATTAACTGTAATACAGGGATAACCAGAAAAGTCTTTGACTTTTGGATTCCTGGACTATACCAACATTACAAACTGTAGCCTCTCCACTGCCTCTTCTGCCTCTCCTTCTGTCCCTTCTCCACCACGGAATAGTCAATTGTTGGTGTCTGGGCAACACGCTTGGGAAAAAAATATTTTTTTAATTTAGATTGAAAATGAATTCTTGATTCTAGGAAAATGTATAGCACTGGCACTAGTTTGGGGATTGAGCTATTCATTTCTCCATCAGAATACCAGTCATGAGAACAAAGATATATTAATACCATTTGTCCTTTTTCTCCACCTCACCTCCCACCCACTCAAGAACATGCCAGAAGAATACTTTCTCCCATCTTTTTTTATTTCCACTACAAGCACATTTCATCCTAAGTCGCACAAGAGCACATCAGGAAATCTCTGGGTTCTGAATTGTAGCATGTGCATGAGTGCATTTCCTTCCATGTTGAGGACACCCTTTCCACCTGTACTCCTCATCCTTGACCAACAAAGTCAGAGACACAACCAACTCCCTTCTCCACACATCATGACTTGTACTTCTCATGGCTGAGAATCTACCCAAAACAGACAGAAAGTACAATAGATGTATAGATTATTGTTTTTGTAACTACATGATGCTCTCCACACAATCCAGGAAAGCTGCTGAAGTCTGGAGACATTTTCAGAGTATCTGAAAGCCAGATTCCACTTACCGATTCTTTGAAGAGGAAAATTCCAGACATTTCAAAGGGGCAGATCATTCAGACACCTGGTATTCCTTTTGCAAACCAGCTTTTATCCCCTCAACTCACTCCTTTTAACACCATCAGAGGGTCATGAGAACCCTGTTTGAAATGGTGGCTCTTGAGAAAATACCTGGTTCTCCCACTTCAAACGCAATCAACATAGTAAGTATTACTTCTTCCTGTGGTGTTCCTCCCTACCAGACCTCGATGGAGGCATTCCCACCTTTCCCCATCTTTCTCTAATCTGTCCAAGAAGAGGGAGAGGACTTTTTCCTTCCTAGAGCCCTGAACTAGCCCAAAGAATATTCCTTGTGAAGAACATTTTGGGCAAGATTTTATAAGATCTCAGATCTACTGCTTTATTGTAGGGTTGTAGGAGAGAAGTGGGAATTGTGGGCAAGGAAAGCAGAGGTGAATTTAGTGCTTTAAAACACCAGGGCACACAAAGTGAAATAACTCATTTCCTCTCTTTCCCTGGGGCTTGAGGCAGCCTCTTCATGACCTCAGTGTCCAGGTACAAGAGGAGGAGGGAGCAGTTTCATCTAGCTCCATGGATGTGGTCGGGACACTCTTTACTCACTTAACTTCCAGCAATTTGGGATCTTTAATTACCAGTTTGTGCTCATAGAAAAGGAGAACTCAGCAAGCAGCTGGGAACCAGAGTTCTAAATGCTGAGACCTTTTCTGCCTAAGGCTTGCTAGGGCACTTGATGAATTCTTGACCTTGTTCATAAACCTTGTTTCCATTTCCAAAGTTAAATGGAGCTGCTTAACACTACTGAATGTTCTACTATATTAACCACCTTGGCTTTTAGAGCAACTTTCCACTTACAGCTGGAGCTACCATCCTTCAGGCCTGGGAGAGATAACTAAAACCTCTGTAATGCAAGTTGGGAGAACAGAAGCGAATTGTCAGCTACCTCAGGACACTTCTTCCCAATTCTTCTTAGCCCTTCTCTAAATTACTGAGCACAAGCTCTGTGTTTTTGCAGAAGCCATTCTGGGATATGGTAGGGCCTTCCCCAAAAGCTGTTTGATCTCCATGCTGTTTGCCACAGAAGGAGCCACTCAGCTTGCTCCTTAAAAAAGATGGGGGCAGCCGGACACAGTGGTTCGCGGCTGTAACCCCAGCACTTTGGGAAGCTGAGGCAGGCAGATAACTTGAGGTCAGGAGTTGAAGACCAGCCTAGGCGACATGGTGAAACCCTGTCTCTAATAATACAAAAATTAGCCAGGAGTGGTGGCTTATGCCTGTATTCTCAGCTACTCAGGACGCTGAGGCAAGCGAATTGCTTATACCTGGGAGGTGGAGGTTGCAATGAGCCAAGATTGTGCCACTGCACTCCAGCCTGGGCAACAGAGTAAGACTCTGTCTCAAAAAAAAGAAAGAAAGAAAGAAAAAGGTGGGGGTGTCACACCATCATTAGTCAGCAGAGAAATGCAAATTTCTACTGCAACTCTCAAAATCACAATGAGGTCCCACCTCACACTTACTAGGATGGCTATAATACAAAAGACAACAACAAGTATTGGTTCAGACACTTGGTGTTCCTTTTGCAAACAAGCAAAAGGGGATGTGGAGAAATTGGGACTCTCATACACAATAGGGGGAATGTAAAATGGTACAGTCACTACGGAAAACAGTCTGGCAGTTCCCCAGAGGTTAAACATATAGTTACTACATAACCCAACAGTTTACTCCTAGGTATATATCCAAGAGAAATGAAAACATGTCCACACAAAAACTTGTACACAAATGTTCTAGCAGTGTTATTCATAACAGCCAAAAGATGAAAAGAGCTCAACTGTCCATCAACTTACAAATTGATAAATAAACGTGGTATATCCATACGAGAGGAATCATCAACCATAAAAAAAAAAAAGTAGTGATACATGTTACAACATAAATAAACCTTGAAAACAAAAGTTTTCAAACAAATTGAAAGAAGTCAGCCACAAAAGTACATGAAATGTCCAGAATAAGCAAATCCATAGAGATGTAAAGTAGTTAATGATTGCCAGAGGCTGGGGATCGAGGAATAGATAATGACTGCTATCAGATACAGGGTTTCTTTTTGGAGTGATGAAATTGTTCTGGAACTAGGTATTGATGATAGTTGCGCAAACCACTATACTAAAAACCACTGAATTATATTGTTGGTACACAACCATATCTCAATAAAGCTGAAGAAAGGAGAAGGAAAGAGAGAGAGAGAGAGAGAGAGAAGAAAGAAAGAAAGAAAAAAGAGGGGAGGGGAAGGGAAAAAAAGAAAGGAACATATGGAGGGAGAGAGAAAGACAAAGTGTAGAGAGCAAACTTGTTGGGGTAAATACTGAGCTATTTAATCTCACCCCTCAATGTCTCTCCCCTCAACAAACCTTTTCCAAGAGTCATGAAGGGGAAAGGCCCTCTTTCTAGTGCTGGCCAAATTTGCCCCCAAGAACGAAGCCTTTATTCCCAGCCTCCTTGTAATTCATGAGGCTAACCTCACCCACATTGGCTTGCCATGACCTCCTGCCCCAACACAGCTGCTTGGCCACCCTGCTGAAGAAGGTATCCTCCAGAGCCCTGTCCTGGGTCCTCTACTGCCCTAAGAATTGGCTGTTGGCTTGACACAGAGAGCCCTGTCAACATTTGCTGATCACCCCCAGACCCTCAGAGCTCACCAGTGCTGTACAATAGAGAAGGGCCTAACCTTCCGCCTAGGCAGGTAACCAGAGCCCTGCTGAAACTCGCCTGGCACTGTCTCTGCTTCAGGCAGAAGAGTGAACTGGTCCCCGCACTTGCGCATTCTTTATCAACCTGACCTGGGTTTGGCTTTCCCATCATGCCTCCCTGTTGGTGTTTTGCTGTAGTCATCATGTCTACACAGCCCCATCCTTGCGTGAGTGGGCTGGGAGAAGCTCTCTCAGCAACATACACCCAGTATCTCCTGTTCTCTCCTACTCGCCCCAAGTAAATTCAGGGTGGCTCCTGCTTAAACGCTGAAAGAGTTCCTCCTATGAGCCAGGTGCTTAATATATGTAACTCCACTTAATCTTCACAACAGCTCTGTAAAAAGAAGATACTATTATCCCCAACTTTCAAGAAGATGAAACAGATTCAAAGAAGGTAAGCAACTTAATCAAGGTCATGTGGATTGGAGCCAGAATTCAAACACAGAACTGTCAAGGTTCACTGCCTCAAATAATAAGTTGTTCCCTTCACTGAGCAACTATCATACGTCAGGCAGTGTTCTAGACAACAATGTTATTTCATGGAGTCTCACAACAATTCCATGAGATAGGTCTTAGCATTCCATATAATGGATAGGAAAACTGAGGTTCAAAATGATTAAAAGTAGACATGTTAATTACTCTGATTGATCATTACACATTGTATACATGTATTGAAATATCACTGTCTCATAAATATGTAAAATTACATGTTAACTAAGAATAAAACAAAAAAGAATAAATGAATAAGAAGCCGGGCGCGGTGGCTCAAGCCTGTAATCCCAGCACTTTGGGAGGCCAAGGTGGGTGGATCACGAGGTCAAGAGATCAAGACCATCCTCGTCAGCATGGTGAAACCCCGCCTCTACTAAAAATACAAAAAATTAGCTGGGCATGGTGGCACATGCCTGTAATCCCAGCTACTCAGGAGGCTGAGGCAGGAGAATTGCCTGAGCCCAGGATGCGGAGGTTGCGTTGAGCCGAGATCATGCCATTGCACTCCAGCCTGGGCAACAAGAGCGAAACCCTGTCTCAAAAAAAAAAGAATAAATGAATAAGTAACTTTTTTGAGATAATATGTATTTATCACTCACTGGATGCCCGGGAGTATGGGAAGATGTTTGCTTTTCCTAATAAATGTGAAAGATGCAACTGGTACATCTTTCATCTTCCTCTTTAATTGAATTTGGATGTGATGATTGAAGCTTGAACAACTATCTTGGAATTATGAGAGAAAAGCCAAAAGAAATTCACTGAAATATTGTCCCAAACATCATTAGCCTGATAAACAACAACCCACCTTCAGATCTCGTTATATAAGAAAACTGAACATCTGTTTATTTAATTCTCTGTAAGTAGGTTTTCTGTTATGTGTATCCAAACATATTTCTAACACACATAGAAAGGTATTACTGTCACCTGCTTACAAACAAAGAAACTTAGGTACAGAAAAATTCAGTGTTTTTTTTCAAAGCCACACAAATAGTTTGTGGCTGTGGCCTATTTATAGTTACCCTCATTCTTCTCTTAGTAACTGAATTTTCCAAATTATTGCTGAGTACCTGCCTACTCAGCAAATGGTCACATTTTTCAGATCTTCTAGCAGCTTTGTGGGACAGGTGACTATATTTTGGTTAATGGAATGTGAGCAGAAGGAAAGGATGTGATTAACTTCCAGGTCATGCCTTCCAGTTCCTGTTTCCTTCTTCCTCCTAGTGTTGAAGGTAAACCACCTGGTCCAATCACATGGACCAGGACCACACCTTAGGAGTGGCAGACCAACAGGATAGGAGGAGCTTGGGTTTCTGAATGACCTTATGGAGTAGAACTGCCCTCCATTCTAGAAACACTATCAACTTGAACTTCTATGTGGGGGAGTATTTATCTCATTGAAGCAACTATGACCAGAAGGTCTCCCTTAAGGTACTATTATCTTTAGCAATACTGTAGCCAACCAATTTTCAAACAGGCCTATCTAACTCCTAATTTGAGTAATTTCTACTACAACTCTCAATACCTAAACTGGAGATTGCAAACTCAAATGCCTACAGAAGTAGATAAATTCGTGAAGAAGTCTGGGTAGGAGCTATGGTGAGCTGGAGAATACATATGTGGTTGCTATGTGCTTAACACACTCGATTTCCTTTTCTTCCTGCTAGACTCTGTTTCCCAACTTTCCTTATAATTAGTTAGGGCCATGTGACTGAGTTCTAGCCAATGGAACGGGTAGAGTAGGAATGAGTGCTACATTCAGGCCTGGTCCATGAAAAATCTCCCACTCCATGAAAAATCTCCCACTTAATCATTCACTCTCTTGTCACCCCTTGGGTGAAAAAGATACCCCAAGAGATCTTAGGAGCTATACAACAATTACGGCAATGCCACAGATTAAAAGTCTAGGTTCCTGGGTCATCACCCAAAGAAAAGTTGCCTAAGTTACATTAATACACGGATTTTGACATGAATAAAAAACAATGTATTTCTCTGATGATTTATTATAGGTTTGGGTCTATTGTTAGGACAGCACAGAAGAGCCTACCTTGACTAACACACCAAAGGAAGCCACTGTAGAAATCCAGGCCCAATATTGCCAGATCTTTTTATTTATTTATTTTTTAGAAGAAGACATAAATGTTTAATATTTTGAGGAAGCTGCTCATTCAGTGTTAGATAATACTGTGAAGTTCAAACAAAACATGGCTGTGTTTCCAGACCTATCCTACTGACTACAAGTTTACCATCTCAGCTTCAATACTACCCTGATCCCAAGACTTTAATCAGCCTACTTTACTGGTCCCAGTTTCAACTGGTACAAATTCAACTGCCCCTGAGAATCCAATTAAGGTTCCTAAGCCTTTTTTCCATTAGGTCATGCAGGATTATTAAACTTTAAGCCAATGGCCGTTGGAGTATTACTTTGAAAAGCAGAAACTATCTACTGTCTATAGCTCTTCTCTCATTTGATAAAAGTAGTCTTGCCAAGCAATTGCCTATAGCTCCAGTGTTTCTTTTTCAATCATATATTCTTAAAATTACAGCTGCTAATCCTATGCATCCAACTACATTCACCAACTATTTCCAAACATTTCAGTAGTTAGCCATCTATCAAATTCTTTCCACTTATCAAGGCCCAACTCAAAGGTTATCTCCCATATGGGGTCTTTACCATAGAGTCTTTGCCTCTTCCCAGGTTAAATTGACTCATCTCTCTGCTATGCACCTCTGTGGGCTCCTCACACTAAGTAAGGAGCATGTTCTCCTTCTAAGGTATGAGCTCTTGAACAGAGACCAGAATAATATTATCTTTATAATAGCAGTTCCTGATTATAATAAGTGCCAAATACTAGGGCTTAATATATGTATCAGATGTTTTGTTGTTGTCGTTGTGTTATTTTGTTGTTGTTTGTTTTGTTTCATTTTGGGTACACTTTAATCTATGGTTCATCATATCTCTTCCCTGGGTGGAAAGAGGTTGGCAGGGAAAGTTGGAACCAAGAGCAATGTCTATAATAATTGAATTTAGAGAGGTCAAACACCTTAGCCATTTAAGAAGACAGAATTTGGAAGCAGACTGAGTTTTTATCTTATTTACTAGCCATAAACTTCAATTTATTTGTTTGTTTTTTGAGACAGAGTCTTGCTCTGTCATCCAGGCTGGAGTTCAGTGGCACTATCTCAGCCCACAGCAACCTCCTCCTCTCAAGTTCAAACAATTTTAGTGCCTCAGCCTCCCGAGTAGCTGAGATTACAAACACCCACCACCATGCCCAGCTAATTTCTGTATTTTTAGTAGAGATAGGGTTTCACCAGGTTGGCCAGGCTGGCCTCAAACTCCTGACCTCAGGTGGTTTGCCCACATCAGCTTCCCAAAGTGCTGGGATTACAGGCGTGAGCCACCACACTGGGCCAGACTTCACTCTTGTTACTTAACCTTTCTGCCCCTGGTTTCCTCAACTTTTAAATGGGGACAATAATAATAGTACACTTATATTAGTTTACAAGGGCTGTTGTAACAACATATTATAAACTAGATGACTTCACAGAATTTCATCTCACAGTTCTGGAGGCTAGAAATCAGAATTAAGGTATAGGCAAAGTTGGTTTTTTCTGGGGGCTGTGAGGGAAGAATTTGTTCTAGGCCTTTCTCCTTGGCTTTTAGATGGCATCTTCTCTCAATGTCTCTTCTGGTCATCTTCCATCTACATGTGCCTGATCTACCCTATAACCTCATTTTAACTTGATTACCCCTGTAAAAGTTCTATGTCCAAATAGGTCATATTCTGAGGTACTGAGGGGTTAGGATTCTAGCATATATATATCTCCACACTTTTTTTTTTTTGTGGGGAGGGACATAATTCAACCCATTGTGACCATGTTACCTAATCAGGTTGCTATGAGGATTAAATGAATTAATACAAGTAAAGCATTTAGAAGACCGCCCAGCACACTGCAAGCACACAAAAACATTAGCTGGTGTTATTATGTTTCTGAAAGTCTTGTTATACCAAGATGTTAAGGTACCACTCTTAAAAATAAGCCAATAAAAATTATGTTGTTTGAGTATATTCATTTGTTTTGGGAAAGTGGCTGGAGAGTGGAAGGTTTCAATCCCTGCTCTCAGGATACAGAAAAACAAAAGAAGCCACAGTTCCTGATACTGACTATATATATATATATATATATATATATATATATATATATATATAATTATTATTATTTTTTTTTGAGACGGAGTTTCGCTCTTGTTACTCAGGCTGGAGTGCAATGGCGTGATCTTGGCTCACCGCAACCTCCGCTTCCTGGGTTCAGGCAATTCTCCTGCCTCAGCCTCCTGAGTAGCTGGGATTACAGGCACATGCCACCATGCCCAGCTAATTTTTTGTTTGTTTGTTTGTTTGAGACGGAGTTTCACTCTTGTTACCCAGGCTGGAGTGCAATGGTGCGATCTCGGCTCACTGCAACCTCCGCCTCCTGGGTTCAGGCAATTCTCCTGCCTCAGCCTCCTGAGTAGCTGGGATTACAGGCACGCATCATGATTCCCAGCTTATTTTTTGTATTTTTAGTAGAGACGGGGTTTCACCATGTTGACCAGTATGGTCTCCATCTCTTGACCTCGTGATCCACCCGCCTCAGCCTCCCAAAGTGCTGGGATTACAGGCTTGAGCCACTGTGCCCGGCAATTTTTTTTTTTTTTTGTATTTTTAGTAGAGACGGGGTTTCACCATGTTGACCAGGATGGTCTCGATCTCTTGACCTTGTGATCCACCCGCCTCAGCCTCCCAAAGTGCTGGGATTACAAGCGTGAGCCACCGCGCCCGGCCAACAATATATTTTTTTAAAAAGGTATGGCAAGGCATAACAAGTCATTGCACTCATCATAAGCTTGAAAATGACTCAATTTGACAGATATGTTGTATGTTGAGAGGCATATCACAGTTAGAATTTGTCCTTTGATTTATTGTTAGGTATTGTTAATTCACTTCTAGCAATAATCATTATATCAATTATACAATATAAGATTGTAGTTTGAATTTTGCAGTTCTAAAATTTGACCTGTCTTAAAGTTAGGGGTTGGTTTCAAAGTCTTCTTAAATACTCCAGGCTTAGAATTTTAAAGTAAGTCTGTTAGGCCAGTTGGTCATTGTGTGATTCAAACATACTAAAATATAGCCCAACAAGCCATTCCAGGCACAAGATTTCTAAACACGGGCATTTCTCAAAATGCCCATGGATGCAAATTCCTGAATTATAGGGATTCCCACAAAAAGAATGGACTCTCTAATGGATAACATTTATCCTCCTTTTAACAAAGAGAAAATACAAAAGTCAGTTTTGTATTCCAATGTTTTGCTCTCATTCTCTTGAGAGTACATCAAAATTGTACTTTCAGTCCATCTTCCAGATCATTCATTAATGCAATTCTGTGGTGATGTGGTTCTTACATTCCATTCGATCCTGACAGAATTTTAAACTCTGGCCTCTGAGTAAAACTCTCAGTACAGGTCCCATTGCATTTGTTGATTTTACAAATGAATAGATCCTCAGTAGGGAGAAGCCAGCCTTCTCTCAAAAGCCCTCTTCAAAGCAGAGGCTGCTTGGGTGGTATGGGTGATCTGAATATTACCTGTTTAAATGGGCAGTCAGTGATGCACATACCATCCAACCACATGTGTAACTTATTTCTGAATTATTATGCCAGCAAAGAAACCTACCTCATGAGTTGCCACCACAGTAATACTGAAAGTTCAGATGTCCAATTTCAATTATATTCCATTTGCAAATCCAGACTATATTCAAAACCATGATTCCATCGTTTGTAAGCGTTGAGAAGGGCAGGAGAGTATATACCTGAGGCCTCTTCTCTCTGCTCCCACCTCCTTCTCTATATCCTCCCCACCAATATTTTTACCAATATTTTTATCCACTCTCCTTCACCTTTCTCTATCACATTCTTGGCCCTCTCCATTGCAAGATTTTAGTCTTTTCATCTCAGGTATAGTCGTTAGATCTGAAGATAAAAATTTTTTTTCCTTTTTTTTTCTTTTGCTACTTTCAACATAGTAAATGGAGATTCAGAAGAAAGCTTCACATATTACACTTTTAAAATAAATTATTTTCTTATTACAAAAGTTATGTTCATTGTAGAAAGTTTAAAAATATCGATATATATATTTTTTAAAGGAAAGGTAACACCCCATATCCTGAAACCCAGAAATAAGCATGGCTGCTGTTTTGGTGCATAGTTTATCATTTGCATATACTTTTAAAACTCTGAAAAACCATGCAATTAGATCACCCAACTAGTATATCTGGAGGCGGGCAGATGCTGAAAGGGTCAATTACCAGATTCATGACCTTTCTCCCCTCCCCTCCCACTGCACCCATATCCCAGGATCACTCTGAAAGGACATCAGTTTCTAAACATTTTCAAGAGTTTCTGTCCCAGCTACTAAGTATTCTCGTGTGGCTCTGGTCATACATTATCCAATATTGGTCTCTTGGCTTCAGATCATCAACTGACATGTGAGATATAAATACACAGTAAAAAAGAAAAGAACTCCCAAATTTTTGAAAGAAGAAAAACAAATTTCTCTAAAGCTAATTCAATGCAGCAGCTGGTCTAGTTCAGTGAGAAAGTACATATTATGAACACGTCAGTTCCATATTTTGAAAACTCAACTTACACTGTTGCATTCTACCAAAAGGAAAAATAATATCTCTTAGCAGATTTTTTAAATACCAACCCTTGAGAAATGTATGTCTGTGGACATGTCCACACTCATTACTCATGCAAGATAAACACAAACTTGCACATTTTAAAAATACATAGTACAGCTGGGAACAGTGGCTCACACCTGTAATCCCAGCACTTTGGGAGGCCAAGGCAGGTGGATCACGAGGTCAGAAGTTCAAGACTAGCCTGACCAACATGGTGAAACCTCATCTCTACTAAAAATACAAAAATTAGCCAGGCATGATGCCATGCACCTGTAATCCCAGCTACTCAGGAGGCTGAGGCAGGAGAATCACTTGAACCCAGGAGGTGGAGGTTGCGGTGAGCCAAGATCATGCCACTGCACAACAGCCTGAGCAACAGAGCGAGACTCCAACTCAAAAAGCAAACAACAACAAAAAGGAATATTTACTAGAAAATGATATTTTAACTATAAGAATTCTCCTCTGACAGATTTTAAAAATATTAATAATTTAAGAACTGGATACTATAAAAAAGAAATAACCCAAAATAAGAAAGACCTCTTAGAAATTAAAAATATGATAATTTAAGCAAAGTTTTAATAAACAGATTGAAAGATAAAATCAAGGAAATCTCCAAGAAAGTAAAAAATAGAAATAGATTAAAAATGTGAAAGAAAAGCTAAATTGTAATGTACAAATCCAGGAGGCTAATGTCCAATGAATAGAAGCTCCAGAAAGTACAAACAAAATGAGAGAACACAAACAAATTTTTAAAAGGGAATTTATCAGAGCTGAAAAACAGCAGTCTCTAGACTGAAGAAAGAAAGGAGAAAAAAATACTAGAATACTAGACAAAATGAATGAAAAATGACCCATATTCAGTCACAGAATGGTGAAATTTAAGAATATCAAAGATTTTTTAATACAAAAAATATTCTAAGCAAAAAAAACCAAATTGCCTCTTTTTCCAAAAAATCAGATTGTCATCTAACTTCTCAGCAATACTGGATAATAGAAGACAAGGGAACATTGCCTTTAAAGTTCTGAAGAAAAATGATTTTAAATGAAAAAGTTAACATTCAATAAAATTATCAATATAATTGAAGAGAGTAGAATAAAATTATTCTAAGTCAAAGAAGGACCAAGTAAGTTTTTCTTCTTATAGAAGTGATTCAAGGGTATGTTCCCACAAAACAAGAGAACAAACCAAAAAAGAGAAAAATACGAAATTGAAGAACAAACAAGAGAAAAATGAAAGGAAGACATGGCTCAATTGTCTCTTCCATTTTAGCTTTTCAATAAATCCAGAGAACAGGAGTCCCATTTGGAGCTGGTGAGACAAGACCTTTAAAAGGCAGATGTCTGGAAAAAAGAATGTATATGAAATGAAGTGATCCACAGATGTGATACTGTCTTTAAGAAACTGGAATATCAAGCTGTAAAAAAAATCACAATAATGCAAAGGATAGGGATGGAGAGGAGTAAATAATTAGAAATTCCAAGAAAATTGCAAAGCTATGTAAAAAAAAAAAGATATAAAATCATAGTATCTTATGCAGCTAATTAGTGAACAGTCTTTACATAGTCATAATGTTATAATCACTGCTGACCAATTTTCAACTCTTTTTTTTTTTTTTTTTTGAGACGGAGTTTCACTCTTGTTACCCAGGCTGGAGTGCAATGGCGCAATCTCGGCACACCGCAACCTCTGCCTCCTGGGTTCAGGCAATTCTCCTGCCTCAGCCTCCTGAGTAGCTGGGATTACAGGCACACGCCACCATGCCCAGCTAATTTTTTTGTATTTTTAGTAGAGACGGGGTTTCACCAGGTTGACCAGGATGGTCTCGATCTCTTGACCTCGTGATCCACCCGCCTTGGCCTCCCAAAGTGCTGGGATTACAGGCTTGAG
Organism: Saimiri boliviensis; assembly: GCF_048565385.1. Classification (NCBI taxonomy): domain Eukaryota; kingdom Metazoa; phylum Chordata; class Mammalia; order Primates; family Cebidae; genus Saimiri; species Saimiri boliviensis. The sequence continues at coordinate 14,431,403 of NC_133457.1, forward strand.
CCACCGCGCCCGGCCCAATTTTCAACTCTTAATCAACCCTCAGGGTCAGCCTAAAAAGGAAGACTTACGGTTAGTTGCAGAATGAGGTTCATGTTTTTGTTTTCTTTTATCTTGACATCATAAGCTAAAATTAAGCATTTGATTGAGATCAGGAAGAATCAAGAAATGAGGAAAAGGCTAAGGGCTTTCATACATTCACCTCACAAAGCAAAGAATTAGGAGGTACTGTCAAATGGTTGATGGAATTAGAGGTAAGGATGTGAGTGTATTTTTGTTATTACAAAGGTAACTGTTAATAATGGGAAGTAGAGAAAAGAAAGGCCAGATTTGGAAGATAAAGATAAGTGAGTTAAATCCATAGCCACCATAGAAATCAGCAGATGATGTCTAAACTTGTTGACTAAAGAAACAGGAAAGTAATAATAATGTATTGAAGAGTTTATTACAAGTAAAAGCAAAATGTATGACAACCATAGCACAAAGGCTGGGAGGGAAAAATAGGTACATTGGGGGTTCATACACTACAAATGAAGTGGTACTGGATCACACAAAGGGAGATTACGATTAGCTAAAGAGGTATGTGATAATTCCACTTCCAGTTGAATGAAGTAAGAAGGATTAGATTTACTGTCCTGCCTGAAACAACTAAAATACCAGATAAAATATATGAAACAATGGCACTCAAGACATTGGACCCCTCATGATAAAGAACAATGAGCACTGAGAAAGGAAAGAGAAAAGTAAATGTAAATCTATACAAACACTTGTATAAAAATTTTCATAGCAACTTTATTTGTGACAGCCCCATGCTGGAAACAACCCAAATATCCACCAAAAGATGAATGAATAAAGAAATCATGCTATATCTATACAATGAGATGTATTATTTAGTAACAAAAAAGAATGAATCAGGTACATGTGACTACATGATTGAATCTCAAATTAATTATGCTGGTGAGAGAAGCCAGAAAAAAATAGCACATACTATAAGGTTTCATTTATTTTAAATTGTAGAAAAATGAAAACTATAGTGACAGAAAACAGATCAGAGAGTATGGAGAGAGGTGGTAGGGGGTATTAAAAGGAATGTGAGGAAACTTTCAGGAGTCATGGATATGCTCACCCCTGATAGCTTCCTCTTGCCCCTTTTAATAGCTTGATTGTGGTACATATAAATGTCAAAATTCATCAGGTGGCCCACATTAAATATAAGCAGTTTATTGTGTGTCCATTATACTTCAATGGTTAAAAAAGAAAAGAAAGATGACATAAACATATTATTAAAAAAAAACAAATATATTACATATATTTATATATAAAAAGATATAAAATATATATCAAATAAATAATAAACATGGCATAAACTTATTATTTTAGGAGTATCAAAGTAACTGCCAAAGAGCTGTAAGAGAAAGTGTTGAAAGTGTTTCCTAATGTGAGGAAATGCGGGGAAGGAGAAAATGAGGAGGGGAACTGTTGCTTCTTCATATTAGCCCTTCTGGATTTGCTCATTTCTAACATTGAGTATGTATGTCAGTTCAGATGCTCAGAGAAGAAGATGATCAGATGGGACTTGATGTTTACCTACTTGATGTTTAATGCTTAGCCTGTGAAGGATAAAGGGAAGAGGAAGCAAGAATAGACAGGGAGAGAGCTGGGACTGAGATCAGGTCTGCCACCTGTGAGGAGAGAGGGAGCAAGGAAAGTCTGGATAGGAAGAGCCTCGGAACTCAGAGCAGTTGAGATAAAGATTTGCTGGACTGATAGGGAGTGTTTAAGCAAAAGCTACGCATTAGCAGAGTCCTGTGTCAGGCAGGATGGCCCAGCGCTCATCCTAGCACCTCTGCTGTGTTCAGTCATTGGCTGGAATAGCCTAGAGGGCTGTGGCTCAGCATGAATGCCACAGTAGATCCAAAGATGTGGCAGTTGGGGGCTGTCATTAAGAAAACAGCAGGTTTTCTTAAAGGGACACCTGAAGAGCATATCTTCCTGGCTGCTACAGCAGGCATTGATTTGATTTTAAAATTTCAAAAAATTTTTAAAAAGAAGGATAAATTCCTCTGATGAACAAGTACGATGAGGCCCCACAGTGGCTCGCGCTTTGGGAGGCTGACGCGGGTGGATCACTTGAGGTCAGAAGTTCCAGACCAGCCTGACCATCATGATGAAACCCCGTCTCTACTAAAAAAATACAAAAGCAGCTGGGCATGGTGGCATACACCTGTAATCTCAACTACTTGCAGAAGAATCGCTTGAACCCAGGAGACGGAGCTTCCTCTGGTGGGCTGAGATTGCGCCATTGCACTCCAGCCTGGGCAACAAGAGCGAAATTCCATCTCAAAATAAAACAAAACAAAACAAGTAAAATGAATAAACATTCAGAGAGTAGCACAGTTTTTTATAGAGTTGAACACTCACGTGGTTGGTGCTATATATTCTGCATTCTTTTTTATTCAAAGGTGTCAAGTTGAGTAGGCTAAATCTATTTGGTTCTTTCCTAGCTGACGGGTCACAGTGGACAACCAAGAGGCAGTTATTTTCTGCAAAAACTATCTGTAGAGTCAATAAGCGGGGTTCTGTGAGCACAAGGAGCAGTGCTTCTTGAGAGCCTATGGATTCTGATGAAACAATCCTAGGAATCACATAAAACTACTTAGAAAATATTGAGCTCATTAGAATCCTCTCACTTTATAACCCTCATGGCTCTGAAATTTCCTCTGACTTAACAAATAAGGCTAGAAAATAGTAAATAAGTTATGTTTACAGTACAAAGCAATGAAAAAGCTGTTAAAATATATATATATATACAAATACACTCAGATATATATTTGTATTTAAAAATATATTACATACATATTTGCAATTCAGAGACGAAGAGGTATATCCAGGTTTTTAGGTCCTGGAACTTACACAATTTTTCAGGCTCTGTTAAAAAATATATATTATAAGAATAAAATGCCCTCACATGACCACTCACCACCACCCTGCATGAAGGAGAGTATATGTGTGTTGGGTTGGGGGGATGGGGCAGAGTGGAAAGATGTAGCAGTCTTAACCAATTGTGATTCATGTTTTATCTTATTTTTGCAAAAATGTATGACCATCTGAACATTTTGTAGAACCCCTCTCAGGGCCTTGGAGAGGATCCTGATGCCTCCACTTTGCCAGGACTGCAGCCCTATCTGAAGAGCAGAGAAGAAAGGAGTGTTGATTCTCTTAAGAAATTTTGGATATAAATATAAGTTATCAGGAAACAGAAGTTGGCCCTTCACACACGTTAGTACTGAAAATAAAAAGGATATGCACAGAGGGAATTACCTATTGATGTATATCATCTTCAATGTGTCTGGCACCCCCAGGCACTGGTCAATCCCTGCCAGGACCTGGATCCAACCACACAATACTCTCATGAGCCTTTTGCACACTCAGGTTATAGTTGCATCTGATTTATCTGAGAACCTGTCACTCAGAGCAGGGAGCTGAATGACAACGATAAGCAAGGCACATTATTTTTGTTACGAAAGCAAATGGATTTGACATGGTGAAAATATGGTTATACAGCATATGATCACAACCACTTTTTTAAATACCCTGAAAGAAAATACAGGGAAGTACACTCAAATGTGCTAACTATAGATGCCTTTGGGTGTTAGAACTATGGGTAATTTTTTTTGAACTTCCCCCTTACATTTTCTTTAATAAGCATATATTGTCTTTAAAATAGAAAATGAATTTCAAAGAAAATTTTTTGAAAAAATGCATTAACTTTGTATATATAGATATAAACAGGTATATGTATTAATTAATGCAAGCAATGTACAGGAATCTAGAGAGATTTAAAAATTCCCAAGGCTTCCAGTAAGAATATTTCGCATGGAAGCTATTACCAGTGTGGTATGAGAATCAGAGAATCAATAAATCTTACTTTTGAAAGGGACTTTGTATTAGTTATCTATAGTTGCATCGCAAATTACCCCAAACTTTAGCAGCTTAAAACAATAAATATTTATTATTTCACCCAGTTGCTGTAGGTTAGGAACCTAGAAGTGACTTAGCTGAGTGTCTCGGGCTCAGGGTCTCTGATGGGATTACAGTCAAGCTATGAGCAGGGGCCTCAGTCATCCAAAGGTTTATCCAGGGCTGGAGCATCTACTTCCAAGATGGTCATCCATATAGCTATTGGCAGAAGTTCTCAATGCCTTGCTACATGGGCCTCTCCATGGGGCTGCCTGATTGCCCTCACAACACAGCATCTGGCTTCCCCTAGATGGAATGATATGCATGTGTATGAGAAAGAGAGAGAAGCCACAGTATCTTTTGTGATCTAGCCTAGAAAAAGCCATACCATCATTTCTGCTGTATTCACAGACCAATCCTGCAGGGTGGGAGAGGACTAGTTATAGCCAAGGCAGGGATCATTAGAGGCCCTTCAACACCATCATGTCCAATCCCCATGGGATCCTGGAGAAACTCAGATTTTTCCATAAAGCAAGAAATATTGAGATTGCTAGTCAAAGTCATTTAAACCTATCAAGGAAACAAGTATTTCAATCCTATTTTATATGCTGACTCAGCAGAAATGTCCCCTGAAAACAGTGTTTTAAAGATTATAAGTGTAATGTGACTTTAAAACGTTCATTGGTTTTCATTTCTTGGAAAGTTACACAATTTTATTTCCCTCCTTTTAGAGAGGTTTAGATAGGCAAAACAGATTTTTTTAAAGAAGACTTTATACTTTTTATCCCCCCCCGCCAAATAGGTCAATTGTCTTTGTAATACAATCCATGGATTTCAACACACGGAAAATGAGACACATGAAATCAACATAGAAACCATATTGTTAAAAAACAACAATTAGTCTAGGCTCAGTGACTCATTAATCCCAGCACTTTAGGAGGCCAAGTCGAGGAGTTCAAGACCAACCAGGGCAATATAGTAAGAATTTGTCTCTACCAAAACAACAACAACAACAACAAAATCAGAATGAAAACTCTGTCTGACTTTGGGGATTTTCTTTTCTAACAAATGAATTTATTCAGGTTAAAAAAAAAAAGCCTTTCAAATAACATCTTACATATTTAATGAACTGCTTTTACTAAAAAGAATAAAATTATATGAAATTTGAAATGTCTTTAGAGACATAAGATTATAGAAATATAGGGCAATGCATCTTCCAGGCTGCTCCTCCTAATAAGAATAGAAAGAGGAAATTTCTATTTGTCAGTGCTTGAAATTACCTCCAGACTCTTAAAGAGATGAATTCTCCTGTATTCATCTTTGAATCCCAAATGCCAGCAGAGTGCCAGGCACAGAGAGGTCATGAAATATTTGCTGAATGAATGAAGAGGGGAAAAGTACTGGATGTTTTGGATAAATGATACTACTACAAAGCCCATTCTCAACCTAATTTCCATTCCTCTCCTTACCCCCTGTGTTCCTAACATCCCCTGACTTCAAAGAGAGTCCCCAGGAAAAGAGCTGGCCTTGGTATCAGTAAATCACCAGATTCCCTAATGGTTCATGACTCGTCATCCCAGCAAGTCCAATTAATTCCCTGTTCAAACTGACATTTTAAATTCTGGTCCATAATACAAAAGGAATATGAATCTGCCCAACTTCTTGTTTGGGCATCTATTATATTTTCAACACCATCCCATAAATTCTATGCATTCACTCTCTCCCCCAGTGCAAGAATTAAACATGGATCTGCAACCGAATGGATTCTGTCTCCGGCCTTTTGTCCAGCTGGAAAGCTACTTACTAGTTCTCTCATGCCTTTTGGTCCCAGGAATCTGCACTCTGGCTGTTAAACTTCCCAGCAAGTTCAAAGGGGTTCTCATCACTCCAAGATCTATTAGTTAACTTACTGCTGCTACATGGCATTGTCTTTGATAATTTAGCCCCTCCCAAAGGCAGATTTTTCTCCATCTCAGGATAAAATAAGATTTTTTGTTTTTTTGTTTTTTGAGACCAAGTTTTACTCTTTTGCCCAGGCTGGAGTGCAATGGCACAATCTCAGCTCAGTGCAACCTCTGCCTCCTGGATTGAATACTCTCCCACCTCAGCCTCCTGAATAGTTGGGATTACAGGCATGCACCACCATGCCTGGCTAATTTTGCGTTTTCAGTAGAGACAGGGTTTCACCATGTTGGTCAGGCTGGTCTTGAACTCCTGACCTCAGGTGATCCGCCAGCCTCGGCCTCCCAAAGTTCTGGGACTACAGACCTGAGCTACTGCGTCCAGTCTAAAATAAGGTTTTATCAAGTTGTCAAAGTCCTGGACTTTGGCACTGTTTCCAAAGGGTGTTAAAACATTCCCAAAGGATGAGCCCTCTCAAACTAAGGAATCACTGAAGGGAAAGGAATGCAAGCAGGTCTGACAGGATCTGCAGCTTTCCCCTGATTGATTGCACCTTGCTTTAGAGGAACTAAATACTCATTCTGGTGAGTTTAGTGAATATGAGACACTCTGTGTGAATCCAGGATGTCACCATATGCTATTGGGTCATACGTCTCAAAACTCAGGTGTGCTCATCATTGAACTAATAACCTCAATTATTCATTTGGTTTCAAAATGCTTATCCCAGCACGTACAGTACTGTTTTCTTTTAGGGCTGAGATTTTATCTAACACAATTACAGTTTCTGACAAGCTATTCTGTGTTTAAAGCACATATTTTTTAAAAATTAGAGGTCTGCATCTCCAAACACGGGGCAGTCTAGGATAAATCAGACCCACTAAAAATATAAGGACTATAGCTGATCTATTATTGTTGTTAGAAAGGTAATTTTTCCAAATTACAGAAAGAATGAAAATAGAAAAAAGAAAAATATAACAAGTAATGCTAGGCTACTCTTTTGATGTGATTCTTTTTAGTCTTTTTTAAAAAAATAAAATTTTGAATTTTTTTCACTTATTATCACAGATATTTTGCCTTTATTTTGCTACAGAGTCTGCTTTACAACTATGGCTTTCAGAGATTACTTTTCACAGGGATATGTTTTAGTGAACACTATTAGGCTGGTAATTTTTAAAAGCAAGAAATCCAGATCACACATTTTTTCATTAAATTTTTTTAAGTATCAAATGATTTTTCATCCGTATTTCAGAAGCTTGTTCTCACCAGAAATACTCTATAATACACTGTATGTATTTGAGAGAAAACTCTCAACTTGTTTTTAAAGTCTGTATATTCAACCAAGTATCAATGATACTTTTTCATCTTTTTTTTTAATTATTAAAGAATCCAGCCACATCAAGGATCTTGAGCTTCCAGAATTCTGAGTTCTATAGGAAACCAATTAGTTTGAACATCTTCCCCAAGGTATAAAAATATTTCGCCAATCCCAATACAGGGTGAGATGAGCTTATCAGAATCAAATAAGTGAAACAATGCACATAGTTTCTCACTAATGTCCCCCATGCCCTCACAATTCAAATGCAGCATTCCACTTGCTCAGCTTTAAATTTAATAAAGAAAAGTAAAGCGATGGGTTGGAAGATTTTGGAAACTAAGCAAAGATGAAAGAGGCAGTACTGTACATTTGTGTTTCTTTTATATTTGATGTCCTTCCATGTTAGAGAGAAAAAGAAAATATGCAAGAGTATGAAGGACAATGTTTTTAATAAAACCTTGGCTGCTTTTCTGTAAGAATCAATGCAAGTAATTTTATCTCTTTGGGGGTCATTTTCAAAGCAAAGGGAAGAAACAAATTGACAGGATTTCATAAGATACTTGGGAAATGCACTCTTTTTGTGCTTTATTTAACTCAGCTAGGGGGAAAAAAACTAGGTGAAAAGGCAAGATTTCACTCACTTCTACTTCTACTTCACATTACTTTTAAAAGGAAAGGAAAAGGGATGGGAAAAAAGGAAGGAAGGAAGAAAAAAAAACCCTCTCAAACCTTATGCCCTGTATCACAGCACTGTACAGATGGCTTTTAAAAGGGTAATAACATATTTCAGTATTTTTTCAACTGAAATTTGATTAACTGTACAAATTTTGGTTATGGGTTCTTTAATGAAGGAAGATAATTATATTTATATTTTTCTGACATGATATAAAAATTTAAGTCAGCATAGAGCCCCTGCTGTCAAGCTAGGCTGCCATTTGAGCAGAAAATTTGGGGGAAAGATTGTATTTTATAGTCCTGCCCTCAGCAATTCAGCTGTGCTTCATTCCACGATACATTTTTGCCTTATGCGCCATAATAAAAGCAAACCTTCTTGCCCCTTAGAGGGGCACATTTGGAAGATCAAGAGGAGAATGTACTTGGGCCACATTCTCTCCTAGGACGGCTGCAAGGCGAGCTGCCATAGAAACCGAAACAGGGCACATTCAACTGGTTCTGGGTTTTCTCCTGAAGGCAGGATGTAGACCAGGCTTTTTGCAAGGGTCACTGAAGTTTGCAAAACTTTTTCTGCTCCTGGCTGATTGAGCGAGCCAGAGCCAGCTCATAGCTTGGACTGGAAACCATGTGAAACTTATTTATGCCATTTTTTATTTTTTCTCTTTAACTCACTATCAGACATCAAGACGAATTTGCATCCGAGTCTGGAGTTGGTTTACAAGAATACTGTAGGTAAAATTCAATTGGGAGTAAGAATCCACATGAACCGAAATAAACGTGAACCCTTTGTGAATCAAATACTACTGCACACCCCTCTTCAAAGCCTACAGGTGCCTGAAAATCTCCCATAAGCCAAGCGGCATCGAAAGGATTTGCTCCAAGCCTTCTACCAGTAGCTTGCATCCACATGCATCAGATTCAGCTGTCTCCTAAATCTGCAAAGTTTTATCTGTCTCACTGTGCACAAACTACTGTCCCAAACTGTATTCAATCCAGATGGGAGGCTTTGTCACTTCCTGACTTCCCTTCAATTGTAAGGATGGATATTTTGAAACCAGGCAACTAGGAGAACCATACCCCACTAAATGGGAAGCATATACTATTTAGGGCAAACTTCCTAGTGGTCCCCAGAAAATGAAGAAATTATGCTCTTCTTGTACCCTGTGTGTATAAAATGTTCAACTCCCTGGGATATGCACCAGATCACATTCACAAGACAACCTACCATGGGTGTGGCCAGGGTCACGCACAATTCTCAGTAAAACAGCTTGATCTCTACACCTTTCTGTCTCACTTATAAGCAAATTAGAATGCAAGTGAGGGTGATTATCACAGCAATACATTTTATCCTATTTTTAAAAATAATTTTCAAATGCTGGTACTTCACTAGTAATAACAACAATTTACTTGTGACAGCTAATAAGACGCATTGATATTTCAACCCTGATCTGCTCAGACCACCACCACTCCTATAAGTACCTCCAATCAGGGAACTTGTCAATCATAAAGTGGAAACTGGTTTATGTGCCTATTTCCTCCTCAGGGACACGGCCCAAGTCTTGATCATCACTTTACATAAACCAGTGCCCAAGCTATTGCAGGGATGCGATAACACTTAATGTAAACCAAGGGAAAGGCACATGTATGCCTGGAATATCTCCAGAAGGATCCCCCAAAAAACTGCCAGCAGTGATTGTCCCTTAACAGAGATACCAGGGGATTGAGGTGAGACACTTGCTTTTCACTGTTTATTATTTTTTTATGAATTGAACTTTTTATCCAGTATTTTATATTTTCTTGGCTACATTAGAATATTTATTGAATGAATAAACAAATAGATGAATGAATAAGCTATATCCAGGAACACAAGAGTTGACGCCCAAATATTTTAATCTGCACCAACAGCAATGGCTTTTTCCAACCCTAAGTTTCAAATCCTTCTAGTGACTCATGTCAAGTTGTGTGCCAAGTCAAGAGAGTGCTGACACTCTGACTCAGTGTGTACAGACATTCTTGGCCAAGGAGGAGACAAAGAACTGTCACAAAGGCTAGACTTCACTGGTCCAGTTTTGATTCATTAATCAGAAATGGAAATGCTCACAGTTTTTCCCAGTATTAGACGTTATTGTAGCTTGTCTGTGAAGAGCAACCACTTCTCAAGATAAAACTCAAGATAAAAATGGCAATTCTTTAGGGGAAAAAAAAATCCATTTATCTCATGTCCCTAGGTTTGTGTCCCCTTACAGCTCCAGAGAGGTGGCATACTGCAGTAAATCGAAGAGCACTGGCTTTGGGATCAAGCAGGACTTTCTAACTGTCCTGAGTCTCAGAATATGCAGTTGTATATAAATTGGGGACAAAGGTACCTATCTGACAAGGCTGCCATTAGGCTTAAATTAGCTAATATATTTAAAATCCCTGTAACATAGTGCTCAAAACGTAGTAGCTATTATTGTTATCATAAAATAGTCTCACAGCCCTTTTCCCTCTTTCAACTGACTGAGAATCAAACACCAGTCTTTGCTTTGAAACAAAGCTTTGAGGCTTTGAGGCTTTGAGGCTTACCTGTGAGGTTCCACTACATTATGAGCTTAAGAATGTTTTGCTTCCTCCCGTAATAAAAATATTCTATGATGTTTTTGACATATTACTTCTATTGCGTACAGTGTATAGATTAGAAATAAGCTGCTATTAATACTTCCAATATTCACCGTGTCATCTGTCTGACTGTCATAATCCTCAATCAATCACATTTGTGCTAGCATCACTTTTTATCCAACCAGGTCAAGATCATGTAATTTGATGGCTGCTTGGGAATTTGTCAGCACTGTCATCTGAAGGGTGTTAGAAAGACACTGGCACTACAATCAGACTCTGTAGAGATCCACCATGCCAAAAGAATTTTTAATGAGGTGGATTTTTTTTTTTTTTTTTTAGTTAGGGGATTCCTTGTCCCTACTCAAATTCATGCTTCGGTCTGGTTCCAAAAGAGTCTAGACTTTTGGAACCACAACTCCCAGATTCCTCAACATTTGGCAAGTTTGCCAAGAGGTGCAAACTGCCCTCTAGCTCATCTGGCTGCTGCTATTGCCCAGGCTGTCTGATGACTTGCTGGGCCACCAGGGGCCCTGCCTTTCCCAGCATGGAAGTATGTGACTCTCCCCACACTCCCTGATCCAACAATGCCAAGAATCAGAAACAAGGGCTGGGAGTGTTAGCAGGCCCTGCATGAGTGGCAGCTTAGAGGGCTTGCATTGTGCTTGGTGCACCAAGAGCAGATTGTTATTCTGCAGGCGTGAATTAGAGCCTAGACAGAAAGTGCCACGGTCTTGCCCCAGCGGTGTCTTGCTGCTGCTGGGGAAGTGAGAGGGCTGTGGTTGTGCAGAATATCTGTGGGCCATGTTCCAGGAATTGTCCTTAGAGGGCTCATCAGAAGGGGGAAACATTTGCTTTTTGAATTTCTAATGCCCTGAAATTCCCTTAGTTTATTATTTTCCTTCTACCTTCCCCAATTCTCCTGCTGTGAAATGGCATCAATTCATTAATTCTGCTCAAAGACGATTGTATTCTCACAACTTCAATTTTTTTTTTTTTTTTTTTTTTTTTTTTTTTTTTTTTTGAGTCGGAGTTTCGCTCTTGTTGCCCAGGCTGGAGTGCAATGGCGCGCTCTCAGCTCACTGCAACCTCCGCCTCCTGGGTTCAGGCAATTCTCCTGCCTCAGCCTCCTGAGTAGCTGGGATTACAGGCACACGCCACCATGCCCAGCTAATTTTTAGTATTTTTAGTAGAGACGGGGTTTCACCATGTTGACCAGGATGGTCTCGATCTCTTGACCTCGTGATCCACGCGCCTCGGCCTCCCAAAGTGCTGGGATTACAGGCTTGAGCCACCGCGCCCAGCCTTCACAACTTCAATTTATCATCATTTAAAAATTTTTACATTTTGTACAGGCTTTACTAAATACATATCTAGGTTGGAATGATTATCCCCACCGTCTGTTCAGTTGTCAGTCAGACAATACTTCCTGGCAGGTTAGCTACTATAGATTTGGTACAGTTACTGAAAGAATGAAGACAATCTGATTTTATAGACCTCATTCTAGACTACAGGGCTCTGAGGCATCAATCCACGCAATGACTGCCTCTTTCCTCCAGGTATTGAAAAATACAACTCTTCGTGCTTTCTCATTGGCATGAATCCATAACAACTAGATTTAACTGTGTGAAAGATCTCGACTTCAAAGTCAGCCAGAAAGACCTACAAAACCATCCATTATACTGCAAAGTTAAACTATCACTGTTTTTCAAAGTTTTCCTGATTTCTCTGCCAACAGAGATGTGCTAGAATCAATATCACACTGTTCTGGCAGTGGGGCGCTAAAATGGCTTTGCAACAACAGAAAATAAATACATCTGGGCAAACTGAATGGTAGGAAATGGTAACCAATGAGATTTGCAGAGACCATTTGGGAGAAAGTTTTTAAAGGACTAAACATGCATATATCATCTCCACTACCTCACCCTCCCTACTCCCCCTACCCTCACACCACAAAAGTGGAATTCAGTAGCTTAGAAGGAATAGAAAATATCAAGTACAGAGGATTTTTTCTTTCTCTTTTTCTTTTTTTTTTAGACACTTATGCTCTGTCGCCCAGGCTAGAGTGCAATGGCACAATCCTGGCTCACTGCAACCTCCGCCTCCTGGGTTCAAGCGATTCTCCTGTCTCAGCCTCCCAAGTAGCTAGGATTACAGATGTGTGCCACCACCCCCAGCTAATTTTTGTATTTTGAGTAGAGACGGGATTTCAACATGTTGGTCAGGTTGGTTTTGAACTCCTGACCTCAGGTAATCCAACTGCCTCAGCCTCCCAAAGTGCTGGGATTACAGGCGTAAGCCACCGTGTCCAGCATTGCAGAGGATTTTCTAAAGTAGAGTCTGTAGCATTTTCCTGAGGGGGTCATTTACTCACTCCTGCCTCCCCAACCCCTATTCCATTCTGAGTCTAGAGTATCAAAGATACCAAAGGTATTGAAACTCTCCTTACACTAACTTATACGTCATGCTTCAGCCTCACCATTGCTGGGTGGGGATGGCAGGGAAGTATGCATGAATTTCTCCAAACCATTTTTCTGGTTCAAGCAAAAAGCAAAGGAAATGAAGGAATCTGTCTCATGTACAGACTATGATTCTCCTCTAAAACATGTGCCCACAAGTAGACTATCATTATTTGAGGTAACCTTGAGTATAATTAAAAACCTTTCAGCACTCTAGTCATATTTCCTGTCACAAGGACAAGATGATACACTTGAGAACTGATCAGGCTACACTGTATTAGTAATGAAAGTAAATAGGGCATTGTATGAACATAATCCCCTGTATATACAAGTGTGTATTGGCAAAAATTAACATCCTTCAATCATTCTTGAAAAATACATTTTATTCAAATGATTTCTAGAAGAAACAGAATTAGGGAGATGTAGAAATCTTTCACTCATGCCTTTGTGATAAATTTTTTTGAATATATAATGCAGGATACATACACATTATTAAGTAAATGAATGAATGATTTCTGTAACTCCCCAGTTCTACTCCTAAACTCATAGACTTTAGTGGCCCAGTATCTTAGAGTAACATTGACAATTAGGCTCAATCAAAGGGAATGTAATCATAGGCTGTAGTAGATTTTATTCTTTCTTACACAATGCAAGAAAAAAAAAATGTGAAGACTGGGGAAAAAAAACTGCTTCATGTAGCTTTTGTCCAGGAAGCCTGATGTGCGTTTCTGATGGCCTTCCCTCCCCTATTTAAGTTGGATAAAGACAGCCTCTTTTGAGAAAATTCACTCACCAAAGCTCTAATGCCTGAAATTATAAAATGAGATCCATATCACAAGTGGAAGATGACAGAAGAATGTTAGTAAGAGCATCACAGAGTTTCAAAGCTTCGTCCTTCCTCTGCCAGTCTGGAATCCAAATCTAGATCGACATGCTTTTGCTTGCAATGTCTTCTGTTCAAAGTAGGAAATGAAATTTTAAAAACAAGTGAACTACTCAAATGTGGGATTTACTTGTCTGCTTTCAAACTAAGAGATAATAATGATTCCCTCTCCCAGATGGCATTTGAAAAATTGCATACAATTAAAAAGTCCATGTATTTACCACTTTTGTACTTTAATAGTTAATGCCAACAGATATTAGATCTGATAGCAATGACTATTACTGTATTATTCTGTAATATTCACTGCACACTCAGTATTTTACTAGTTGGAAATATTAATAACATTTTAAATCATGGTTTCTACCTTGATGGAGTTCACCTGATTGGAGAAAAAGAGGTATTATTTGGTGGCTAATATATACAAAATATTATTTCAACATTTAATTAATGAGCAATTATTAATGAGTTATTTTACCTTCTTTTAACTGTTTTTGAAATCTAGTGTATATTTTACATTTACATCTCAATCTCAATTTGGACGGGCCAACTTTCAAGTGCTCATAGCGCATTGTGGTTCTAGTGGCTCAGCTATTGGAAAGCACAAGTCTAAGAGTTTGCTCCAGGCTGTGACATCCATTCATCCAAGTGCTGGTTTCTCTTAGGTGGATAGGTTGGTAGAGTCAACTTTAGTCCATTTTCATCCTCTGTACTGTTGGGCTTTAGCACTGATGATACTAGAAAGTCCCTGTTTCCAGTAGCACTTAGGAGATTAGCAAGATGGCAATGAAAGATGCTCCAGAGAAAACAAATAAATAAATCTCCCCCACTTCTTCCATCCTCACAGAGGGATATCTTGAGACATTTGTGGCAAAGTCCCTCTCTGTTTCCTACCATGACCCCCAGATCACACTTGGCATCCATAAAAAAATAAAATAAAATAAACAGAATCACAGCATCACCCTGAGTCTTTTCTTAAGAACATTATGTCAATTTTAAGTGGTTCCCAATAAAGTTAAGTATAATTTGAAGTGCAATAAACAAAAAATTTTTTGTTTTGCTTGTTTTGTTTCATTTCATTTCTTTTAGGGGGCAGGGGACAGTGGCTGTCATTGTTGGATTTTTGGATTTTTAGTTGATTGGTTGTTCTTTTAAAAACATTTTATCATACATAAAATTATTAAGGATATAACCCAGTCTCAATTATAGCCTCTAAACTCATTTGCTTTACACAAACCATAACTCAAAAACAATATTTTTTTTAAAGTCAATTTGAAGCAGCCAAGCCAAAACATAATTTTACATAATGGCTTGCATAGTATACAATACTTAAAAAAACAATATGCCTTATATGGAGATGTTTACTCTTCTCACTCATCACTGTTGAGAACCTCTGTCCTTTCTAATCTCCAAATTCTGCATTGAAATCCTATATATTCTCTGTTTCTACTTGAGCCCAAGTCTTGAATGCTGCCTAGTCTCCTGCCCTAAGCTTATTATCTGTGACTTTCTTCACAGAAATTGTTGCATTATCTTGAGGTCATCAAATGTTTATTGAACATCTACTTTGGGCAAAACCATGTACAGGGCACTGCAGGGAATGCTAACATAAGTATGAGGAAAGACCTAACTTCAAGCTGCCTACAATCTGGAAGGAGTGATAAGAAACACATGCTACTAAAGAGAGTGAAACAAAAGACCAACCCAAAGGACAAATACAAAGAACCCCTTATACAAGGATATACTCATCAGCTCAGGTTGCCATAATAAACTATCATAGACTGGATGGCTTAAAGAACAGAAAGCTTTTTCAGAGTTCTGGAAGTTAGAAGATCCAGATTAAGATGTGGCAGAGTCATTTCTCTGAGGGTTCTCTTCTGTCTTGTAGACAACCGCCTTCTTCTCATTGTGTGCTCATGTGGCCTTCCCTTAGTTTATTCGCAAGTAAAGAAAGTAGTGATTCTTCTTATAAGGGCAGTAATCCCATCGGATCAGGGGCCCACTCTCAAGATCTTATTTAATCCTAATCACCTCCCATAGGCCCCATCTGTAAATACCATAGCATTGGGGATTAGGTCTTCAATATATGAATTTGATGGGGCAGAGGAGACATAAATATTCAGTCCATAACAAAGAGTGTAAGAGTAAAGAAACCCTACCCAGTTGGGTTGATAAGCAAAGCTTTTATGGTGGAGTATGCACTTAAGAAAGCTATTAAGGTGCCCTCTCTTCTGAGTACTAACAGAAGCCATGCATCTGGGATTACAGATGTGTACCACCACACCCAGCTCATTTTGTATTTTTAGTAGAGCCAGGGTTTCACCATGTTGGTCAGGCTGGTCTTGAACTCCTGGCCTCAGGGGATCCACCTGCATTGGCCTCCCAAAGTGCTGGGATTACAGACCTGAGCCAACACACCTGTCCTTCCTATGTGTTTTTTAAATCCCAGTATGGACGGAGTTTCTATGAATGCACCTTGAAATCAGTCCCTCAAGGAAAACTGCTGATTAGGTGAAAATCATCTACTGAAAGTGAATTCCTGAATGATCAGTTCGTCAAATGATCAACTTATCCAATTTATCAAAAATTTAAAATGTTCAACTATTTCAAAGGTTTACAATAATTCATCTTGGATGGAATGGTTTATACAGCATTTTGAAGATTTCTGTGAGGCTGTAGTTGTCCAGGTAAATTAATTGATCCCAGGGTCCTGACCCTGAAGTTGCCCATTCTTTTCTCTCTGTGGCTCTGTACCATGTTCACACTTGTCTAATACATTATCACTCTGTGGGGTAATTATTTCACATGTCCGAGGCACCCAGAAGATTGGGAGTCCCATAAGGGTCTGGCCTATGTATTTTGCCTCTCATTCTGTACCCAGCAGAATATGGTATATGGTAAAGTTTCAATAAATATCATATTAAATTGAACCTTAGCCAGTCAATAAATGAGCACTCATGTAATACTCCTTTTCATTCATATAGAAAGGTAAATTATATAAAACGATTATTATACATTCTAGAAATTTACAAAGTATATAATACGTGTATTCAGGCCTGCTCTTTACGTTTTTAGGGCCTGCCTCAAGTACAAATGACAATACACCTGTCATGGGCAAAAATGTTTTAAAGTTTTGAAAGCAAACTACTAAATAAAAAAATATTGCTGGGTGCGGTGGCTCGTACCTGTAATCCCAGCACTTTGGGAGGCTGAGGCAGGTGGATCACCTGAGGTCAGGAGTTCGAGACCAGCCTGACCAACATGGAGAAACCCTGTCTCTACTAAAAATGCAAAATTAGCCAGGCGTGGTGGCGCATGCCTGTAATCCCAGCTATCGGGAGGCTGAGGCAGGAGAATCGCTTGAACCCAGGAGGCGGAGGTTGCGGTGGGCCGAGATCACGTCATTGCACTCCATCCTGGATGACAAGAGCTAAAACTCTGTCTCAAAAAAAAAAAAAAAAAAAAAAAAGTCTTTTCTCCTTAAATAATTTAAGCTTCAAAATTATCTGGAAGAAGGGATTAAATTTAGAATTCTCAGCAGCAGTGTGGGTCTATCCAACCCCAGACACTGGCCTTTGGTTCCTGGCCTAGGGCTGTAGTTCACACCTCTTTCTATCCCCAGCTCAATTCCACACTGTGAAGTACCATACACACATGCACACACTCACATGGATGCCCAGCTACCTTAAACTGTGCTCCTTGGCTACCTTTGGATGCCACAGTAGTACAACCTACCCTCAGGAGGCCAGGCCCTGGGATGATTAAGTTTCAATTTAATGTAAGATCTTTGGAGCAAAGAAATCCTGGTCCTGTGCAGCTAAAATATTCTTGGCTTGCAGCCATTAAATATTATGTTGGAAGTGGAAAGGTATTTATGGTATATTAAATTTTAAAAGCAGGGTTTGAAGGTTTTACGATATCTATGTGATTTATTTTTGTGAAAAATTACATGCATGTATGTAAGTGCATAGAAAAAAAAGCCTAAATCAGGTATATATCACATTTATTATGGTTGCTATTATCTCTACATGGGGGGATCAGGTATATTTTTCTTTTTACTTATCTGCATTTTATATGTTTCCATGATGAATATACTTTATGTATGTTATTTTAAAAATAATAAAAGTTAAAAATCAAAAACATAAAAATAGTAATGTACTTACACTGGGATAATTTCTACACTGCCTAAGTGAAACATGGTATTTGTTAAAACCTCAGAAATTTAGTACTTCCCATCCAGGAATAGTAGAGGATTGATTAAATATGCCAGAGAACTCACTGGCTAGTGAGGAAAATGCATGGAGCTATTGAGACTCCATATTTACAGACATGCGCTCATGAGGCTATGAATGTATACATTTATACTGAGTCATATAAAAATACTCAAAGTCTACAGTGCATATGTGTTCACCCTGGTGCCCGGAATTCTGTGGACAGAGAAGTGCTCTGTTCTCTGCAGAGCCTGTCACTAACTCACTGTTTGAGTGTCAGTAAGCTGCTGTGGCCTCAAACAGTGGTGTCAGAGGATAAAACTAGTTACCAGCAAGGTACTTGGAAGGCCTCAGAGAATAACCTTCTCTCTCTCTAATATTATTACACAAACATAGGATGAGAAGATATTATTTGTTAATATTCCAGGTAATTTTAAGAATTTTGTGCAAGTGCAGACACACACACACCCTACCCACATACATATGTAAATTGAAAATGGAGCCAGGATGCTTATATGCATGGCATTTCAATAACCTCAGCTGTAGCTGAGTTTTTATCCACTGAGAGTAACCTTGTACTTTGAGATAGAATCAGAATAGTCATGATATAAATTTTCAACAACTTAGTGAGTAATAAATTGATCTAAATATTACCTCAAAGTATTCACGCTATAAATTAGTTCTAAACTAAACTTCTCTGAACTCTTTGGTGTGTGTTTGTGTGTGACAGAGTCTTGCTCTGTTACCCATTGGAGTTCTCAGCTCACTGCAACCTCCTCGTTCCAGGTTCAAGTGATTCTCATGCCTCAGCCTCCCAAGAAGCTGGAATTACAGCCATACGCCACCATGCCCAGCTAATTTTTTTTATTTTTGTAGAGATGGTGTTTTGCCATGTTGGCCAGACTGGTCTCCAGCTCCTGACCTCAAGCGATCTGCCCGCCTCAGCCTCCCAAAGTGCCAGGATTATAGGCATGAGCTACTGTATCTCTCCTAAACTCATTTTTTAAAGTAAGTTTTAAATGATAATTTCTTGCCATTTGTAATAAATGTCACATATAAACAAGAATGTGACATGTATATTTTCAAGAAATTCTATCTAGCCCATAAATATTCGCTCCAGATAAACATCTGAAAAAATATATAGCTCATTGGAAATTGAGCTGCTTATTTCCTCCATATCCTGATAAATTGATCCATTCAGAGGTGAGAAAGTATTATACATTCAGGAGGTTAAAGCACTATTATCAATTTTGTTTCTCACAATGCTAAGTTACATATGTAATTGTCTTTATAAGCTATGCAAATAAGCAAGTGAGAAATCAGAAAAATATTCTATGATAAAAGAGAATTAAAAAGTAAAAACATTGAACATATTACCATAACATGCCACATTCACACTCAAAATCCTCCATTTATTCATTATAGTTACTTGTCTAAGCAGTTCCCTACTGATTGTAAGGATGCATCCCAAAAGTTGGAGATTAGAACATATACAGTATATCCTCAGGATCCATATTAAATTTGGTAGCTGAGTTTATAAGATATGCCTTAGAAGCCTGTACCTAACCTATGATAGAACTGGGCTAGCCTTGGAACCTCAGCACTGGTTTATAACATTGTTGTTAAGGAGAAATGCATTTCAAAACACAGGTCAGGAAGTCACTTAACACCCTCCCTCCACACTTTCATTCCATTTAGGACATAAAAGGAAGGGAACACATCGCTGAAGAATGCTCTTTCACTCCAGAGGTGAGCTGGCCTGTCTCTCTCTGCTTGTTCTTTTTTTTTTTTTTTCTTTTTCAATTAACTGTATTTTTTTCTGATTATAAAAGAAACATATGCTTGTTGTTTTAAAAATTGGCCTTCTCTTGCCTTATTTTTCAAAATTTTCCTAGCACCACCTCTTTTTTTTTCTTTTAGATGAACAAACTTTCTATTCATCTTATTGATTTTCCACATATATCTTGTTGGGATTGTAATTGTGATTGCATTTGATTTCTAAAATATTTCAGGAAAAAATAACATGTATATAATACTGAGTCTTCCTGTAAGATCTCAACATACATCTTTTCTTTTTTTTTTTTTTTTTTTTTCAAAGTTTTTTAATGTCCCTCAGAGGAATTTCCGACATTTATTCTTACAGAAACTGTACATTCTTGGCAGGGTGTGGTAGTTCATGCCTGTAATCCCAGCCCTCTGGGAGGTCGAGGTGGGTGGATCTCAAGGTCAGAAGTTCAAGACCAGCTTGGCCAAGATAATGAAACCCTATCTCTACTAACACAAAAATTAACCGGGCATGGTGGCGGGCACCTGTGATCCCGGCTACTCAGGAGGCTGAGGCAGAGAATTGCTTGAACCCAGGAGGTGGAGGTTGCAGTGAGCCAAGGTCGTGCCACTGCACTCCAGCTTGGGGACAGAGCAAGACTCTGTCTCAAAAAAAAAAAAAAAAAGAAAGAAAGAAAGAAACTGTGTATTCTTTATTAAATGTATGCCCAGGTATTCTAAGGCTTTGTTGCTGTTATTGTTTCATTGCTACTACGATGGGGAAATCTTCACCATCATATTTTCTAGCTAATTATTTTTGTAGGAGAAAATAATTTTTGTATAACTATTTAATCTAGTCACATTGCTGAAATTGTATATTGCTTATATTAATTCTACATCAATGACTTTAGATTTTTCTACATATGTAATTACATCTTGTGTAACTAGTGATCATTTCGTTTTCTCTTATGTGCAAAGACATTTGTAATTCAAAAAGCGCCTTACTGAATTTATGAAATTGGTGTGTTGGAGCTGGCTCAGGCTCATACTGTTCACAAGAGCCGATTGCTACATTTTTAGGATTTTTGCAAGCTGGCTGACAGACATCAAGTTGGTAGCTTGAAATCGGTAATGGGTGGGAGTATTCACATCATGGTAATAAGCAACAGCTACAAATCAGAGCTCCTCCTGCTACCCCCACCCCACTGCGGCACTCCTAATTGGTTGTCAACCATTTACTAGCACATCACTGAATTTAATCCTATTATAACCTAGATCAAAAATAAAACTAGGCTGGGTGCAGTGGCTGGCTCCTGTAATCCCAGCACTTTGGGAGACTGAGGCAGACAGATCATTTGAGGTCAGGAGTTCAGCCTGACGAACATGGTAAAACCCCATCTCTACTAAAAATACAAAAATTAGCTGGGTGTGGTGGCATGCACCTGTAATCCCAGCTATTTGGGAGGCTGAGTCACAAGAACTGCTTGAACCTGAGAGTGGGAGGTGACAGTGAACCTAGATCACACCACTGCACTACAGCCTGAGCGACTGAGCCAGACTCTGTCTCCAAACAACAACAACAACAAAACCCTTATTTTTAAAAGTTTCTAGAGGTGAATACCCAGATGAGAATTAAAATTCAATTCAGTGCATAACAATGTTATCAAAATAGTCTTCCTTACTTCTAAGAGCATGAGAGAGATGATATTGCACAGTGGCTAAAACTCTGGCATTGGACCTAAACTTGAATCTGAATTTCATAAATTTTAGCTGTGAGGAAATGCAAATCAAAACCACAATGAGATACCACATCACACTCACTAAGATAGCTTAAATAATGTTAATAAGAATGTATAGAAATGGGAACCCTCATACATTGCTGATAGATTGTAAAATGATACAGCCACTTTGGAAAACAGTTTGGCAGTTCTCAAAATTTTAAACATAGAGTTACCACATGATCTAGCATTTCTTCTCCTAGAAGTAAACCCAAGAGATCTGAAAACATATGTCTACACAAAAACTTGTACATAAATGTTTGTAACAGCGTTACTTATTATAGCCAGAAAGTGGAGACAACTCAAATGTTCATCAGCTGATGAGTGAATAAACAAAATGTGGTTATTCATTTAATGCAATATTACTCAGCAACAAGGAGAAATGAAGTACTGATATACACTATAACATGAATCTTGAAAACTGGATATTAGCAAAATGTCCAGAATAGGCAAATCCATACAGAAAGAAAGTAGATTTGTGGTTACCAGGGACTGGCAGGGGTGAGGAGAAATGACAAGTAAAGAGCTAACGTGTACAGGATTTCTTTGGGGATGATGAAGATGTTCTAAAATTAGACAGTGGTAATTTACAAGTATATAAATATGCTAAAACCCACTGAATTTTACATTTTAAAAGGTTGAATTTTATGGTATGTGAATTATATATCAATAAAGCTGTTATTAAATACATATATGCTGAGTGACCTGGAACAGATTATCTAATAGCTCTAAGTATTGATTTTTTATCCCTATAGGGTTCTGTGAGGCTTTATCAATAGATATGAGTTTAACAAATGATAATATATAATCACTATTTCATAAAAATAAAAACAAATAAAATATTTATATTTATTTATTTTTATATATAAAATAACACTGGGCCAGGTGCAGTGACTCCTGCCTGTAATCCCAGCACTTTGGGAGGCCCACGCAAGTGGATCACTTGAGGTCAGGAGTTCGAGACCATCCTGGCTAACATGAAACCCCCTCTCTATTAAAGATACAAAAATTAGCTGGCGGTGGTGGTGCGTGCCTGTAGTCCCAGCTACTCGGGAGGCTGAGGTAGGAGAATTGCTTGAGCCCAAGAGGTGGAAGTTATAGTGAGCCGAGACTGCACCATTGCACTCCAGCCTGGGCAACAAAGCAAGACTCAGTCTCAAAAATAAAAAAAAAATTTAAAATAACACCATGCTTGGCACAGAGCAGGTCCTCTGACTATAGTAGCCATTACCTTAAATTCTTTATGCTACGGCAGACTTCCTTTTTTTATGTCTTTTTTACAGTGTATAATAGCTAGCTATTCTCTGCTATATAATTTATTCATCCTATATTTGAAAATCGTAATTATTAAGCTACCTCTCAGTTCACCTGTCTTTATGATGAGTAAACCCAGATTTACGACACTTACTTGACTGGTAACTTTACATTTATCTGCTTGACTTGATTAATGTGTGTCCTGCACTAAACCATGCATGGCCTATGCCTGTCTTTGTTCAACCCTGAGTCACCAGTGCTAGCCCATAGCCAGTCACAGTGAGAGCTCAAGAAATAGTTGTTTAATGAATAAATAAATAGATATATCTGCTTATGAGTAGCCTTCCTGTAAAAGATGGTTCTCATTGAGAGACAGGGTGTGGAGAGAAGGCAGGACGTCATACAGGATATAGGTTGTCATATCTGAATCACCTGGAGTGATTTTTAAAAGTTAGCTGACACCTTCTCCCCAGGGCATACCATACCAGAGTTTCCAAGGTGCTATCCCAGGGGCAGCAAGGCCCACCTCACCCAAAATACACCTCAAATAACCAGTCACTGGTGATGAAGATTTCCTTAATACAACCTAAAACCTTTCATTCATAATCAGAGATCAAGGTTAAGGTACAAATACCTTCAGCCAGTGTGATATGATAGAAACACCCCTGACTGAACTAGGAGTCAACAAAGCAGGACTTTAGACCTGCCTTGGCTTTGGAAATGGGTAGATGACAGGAAGGGAAGGGGGATAAGTACACAACTACACAGCCTGCTGAGAATCCAAAGGTGTAGAGAAGCAACAGCCTGCTGAGAATCCAAAGGTGTAGAGAAGCAGAGCTGGGGGCAAGCACAAATGGGATAAGGTATTTAAGCTTCATCTTCATAATTTTGCTACCATCAAGCCTACCCTCTCTTGGGCCCATCTGCTTTCTCCTATCAAGGTGAAAAATGTGCAGGTTTAGGAACTGCCTTGGCAATCAGGTTCAGACTACTGACCTGCCCAGTGATGTTTCAAAAAAATAAGCTGAGAGATAGTTTATTATATGCTACCCTAATTCTTATGTCCCAACACGTGTTAGCTGCTTTCGAACAGAACCCTAATTGCTAGTTCATGTTCACCTTTTGATCCAGTCTGATTCTCAAGATCTTATGCTATATTTATACTCTATTTTCCTTTTTCCTTTCTGTGGAGAACAGGATCTTGCTCTGTTGCCCAGTCAGGTCTGGAACTCCTGAGCTTGAGCTGTCCACCCACCTCTGCCTCCCTAACTGCTAGGATTACAGGCATGAACCACTGCGCCTGGCTGACCTTTTAAACTGTAAAATATAACAAACAGTGCATAGAATACGAATGTATGGTTCAATGAACTTTATTTGTAAAGTTAACAACTGTGTAACTGATACACAGGTTACATTATATATTACATACATATATGATGTATTATATATTATATATAAACATATATAATATATAAAATAAATATGTATAAGATGTTACATTAGTTTTATTACATGTAAGTTAAACCTCAACAGGTATGATCTTTTTGTTGTTGCTTTTGTTTTTGATTTTTTTCCGAGACAGAGTCTCTCTCTGTCACCGAGGCTGGAGTACAGTGGCTCAATCTCAGCTCACTGCAACCTCCTCCTCCCAGGTTCAAGCGATTTTTGTACCTCAGCTTCCTGGGTAGCTGGGATTACAGGCGTGTATCATCACGCCCAGCTACTTTTTGTATTTTTAGTAGAGACGGGCTTTCGCCATGTTGGCCAGGCTAGTCTTGAACTCCTGGGCTCAAGTGATCCACCCACCTCAGCTTCCCAAAGTGCTGACATTACAGGAGTGAGCCACCACACCTGGCCAATAGGAAATGATTTTTAAAGAAAAAAAAGAAATGATAAATTGTAAACACCTCTGAAAGCCCCTACTCGTAGCTCCTTTCCAATCACAACCTCTGTTTTCATCCCTAAAGAAATCATTATTCTGACATTTATGATATTCATTTTTTTTACTTTTACTTATGGATTTACCTCCTAAGTAATCATCCCTAAAAAAAAAAAATAGTTTAACTCTGCCTCCCTTTGAACTTTACATAAATAGACTCATACAATATATATTCCATTGTGTGGGATCTTTTCCACTCAACCTTGTTTTTTTTTCTTTTTTTCTTTTTCTTTTTTTTTTTTTTTTTTTTTTTTTTTTTGAGACAGGGTTTCGCTCATTACCCTGGTTGGAGTGCAATGGCGCGATCTCGGCTCACCGCAACCTCCGCCTCCTGGGTTCAGGCAATTCTTCTGCCTCAGCCTCCTGAGTAGCTGGGATTACAGGCACGCGCCACCATGCCCAGCTAATTTTTTGTGTTTTTAGTAGAGACGGGGTTTCACCATGTTGACCAGGATGGTCTCAATCTCTTGACCTCATGATCCACCCGCCTCGGCCTCCCAAAGTGCTGGGATTACAGGCGTGAGCCACGGCGCCCGGCTTTTCTTTTTTTTTTTGAGACAGAGTTTCACTCTTGTTACCCAGGCTGGAGTGTAATGGCGCGATCTCGGCTCACCGCAACCTCTGCCTCCTGGGTTCAAGCAATTCTCCTGCCTCAGCCTCCTGAGTAGCTGCGATTACAGGCACGCACCACCATGCCCAGCTAATATTTGTATTTTTAGTAGAGAAAGGGTTTCACTATATTGACCAGGATGGTCTCGATCTCTTGACCTCGTGATCCACCCGCCTCGGCCTCCCAAAGTGCTGGGATTACAGGCATGAGCCACCGCACCCAGCGCTCAACCTTGTTTTTACGTTTCATCCACATTATTGCCTGTAGCTGTAGTTTCTTGATTTTCATTTATGTACAGTATTCTAGTGAATGAATATTCCACAATTTTCTTATACATCTCAGTGTTGAGCGATGCTTGTTTCTGATTTCAGGTTTTTATGAGTAATAGCACTATGAACATTCACGTACATGTCTTTTGATGTACATGTGCACTTATTTCTGTTGTGTGCATATATAAGAGTAGGATGTTGATAATCTATCTGGTGGTATGTGTAACTTCACCTTTACTAGATAATGTAAAACTGTTTTCTGAAAATGATTGTGCCAGTTTATGTTCTGACAGCAGTGTATGGGATACTTGGTACTATGAGACTTCAATTTTAGCTGATCTCATGAAAAGTAGAATCTTATTCTAATTTTAAAAAGCATTTTTTTTTTTTGAGACAGTGTCTCACTCTTGTTGCCCAGGCTGGAGTGCAGTGGCATGATCTCAGCTCACCGCAATTGCCGCCTCCCAAGTTCAAGCCATTCTTCTGCCTCAGCCTTCTGAGTAGTTGGAATTACAAGCATGCACCACCATCCTTTGCTAATTTTGTGTTTTAGTAGACAGGATTTCTCCATGTTGGCCAGGCTGGTTTCAAACTCCCAACCTCAGGTGATCCGCCCACCTCAACCTCCCAAAGTGCTGGGATTACAGGCATTAGCCACCGCATCCGGCCTAAAATGCATTTTTAAATGCATTTAAAAAAAAAATCCATGTTTTTTGGGAGGTGGGGGTGCACTTTCTTTCCTAATATTAATTCCTTCTGAACATGTCTCTGATTATTTCTTTCCTACTTGCCAGAATGAATTCATTATCTGTTTCAACATAACAAATTATAGCAAAACTTAGTGGCTTAACACATTAAACATTATCTCACACTCCCACGTGTAGGTCAGGAATTGGGCAGTGCCTTAGCTGGTTGGTTCTAGCTCAGGGTCTCTCATGAGGGTGCAGTCAAGATGTCTTCCAGGGCTACAGCCACCTGAAGGCTTTTCTGGGGCCCAAGGATTCTCTTCTAAGGTGGATCATGTACGTGTCTTGCAAGTTATGACTGATTGTTGGCAGGAGGACTCAATTTCTGCTCACATAGGCATCTCCTAGGGCTACTCAAGTGTCTTCATGACATGGCAGCTGACTTCTCCCAAAGTGAGTCATCCAAGAGAAAGATCAAAAAGTAAACCACAATGCCACTTCCTATGTTGCTTGGGCTGATCTCCTAACTCCTGGCCTCAAGTGTTTCTCCCACCTTGACCTCCTAAAGTGCTGAGACTACAGGTGTGAGCCACCGGGCCCAGTCAATGTCCTGATTTTAAAAATTATATTGTGGTTATATAACATATTAACATTTGAGGAAGCTGGGTAAAGAGTATATAAGAATGCCTTGCACTTTTCCTGCAATTTTTTCATAAATCTGAAATCATTTCAAAGTGAAAACAAAAATAAAACTATTGTGTCTGGATATGAAATAAAATAGAATAAATATGTCTTGGCCAAGCACGGTAGTTCATGCTTGTTATCCCAGCACTTTGGGAAGCCAAGGCAGGCAGATCATCTGAGGTCAGGAGATTGAGACCAGCCTACTCAACATGGCAAAACCCATCTCTACTAAAAAATGCAAAAATTAGCCTGGCGTGGTGTGCACACCTGTAATCCCAGCTACTTGGGAAGCTGAGGCATGAGAATCGCTGAACCCAGGAGGTGGAGGTTGTAGTAAGCCGAGATTGCACCACTGTACTGCAGCCTGGGTGACAGAATGAGATTCCATCTCAGAAAAAAACATACATATGATCAGTGAAAAAAAATGAGTGATATAATCACATCAGAAGCTCGTTAGTCTCTAAGCAGAGTAGCTACTGTGAGGAACTACAGTAGTTTTCTACATGGCCTCCATCTTTCCTTGCCTCTAATTCTACCAGGCCCTTATTATGACCTAACACCAGCTGTCCATCTAAAACATATATCTGATTCTGTCAATCTCCTTATTAAAATCTGTCAATGGCTTCTCACATCTTAGGATACATTGATCTTCCCTAGCAGGGAATCCTCATATGAAACCTTAGCCATAGCTATATGGCATTGAACACATTCCCTAAGGCATACCATGGGTCTCCCACCACTGGGTCTTTGCATATTCTATTCTCTCTTTTTTGCCTGGAAAAGTCCTGATTTTTCTTAGAGACTAATCTCCAATGTCTACTTGCAAAGTCTTTCTGTACCCCTTCTCTCTCCAAATATTATATCTCCTGTCTCCTACAGCACTTGTAGGGATTTCCCTCATAGCATTTGTTGTACTGTGTTGTAAGTAGGTGCTTATACACCAGGGTCTTGTTTCGGTTTGTTTAGTTTTGTTTTGTTCCCCCTGCGTATTGTTCACTTCTAGAAGGCAAATTCTTAAGCTATATTCATTCCCAGTATCTGACACAGGAACAGACAAATGGTAGGTCTATTAGTTAGTTATTTGTTGCTATGTTAACAAAATACCCCAAATATTAGCAGCTTAAAGCAACCAACATTAACGTGTCACACAGTTTCTGAGAGTCAGGAATCTAGGAGCAGGGTCTTTCACAAGGCTCAGTTCAAGGTGTCAGCTAGGGCTGCATCATCGAAAGACTTGGCTGAGGCTGCTGAATCTGCTTCTAACCTGGCTTACTCACAGAACTGTTGAGAAAAGCCTTGGATTCTCCTCAGCTGTTGGCAGAGGGCCTTGGTTCCACATGGCCCTGTCTATAGGTCACTGAATGTCTTCATGAAATGGCAGCTGGCTTCCTCCAGAGAAAGTGATCCAAGAGAGAACGAGGCAGAAGCCACAATTTCTCCAATCATCTATCTCAGAAGTGACATACCATCACTTTTGTCATATTCTATTGGACCCACAGAACACCACTGACAAATGTGCAAGGGCACTATAGCCAGCATGTGTACCAGGAAAGAGGGTCATCAGGGGCCATCTTGGAGGCTGACTACCACAGTCAGCACTCATTCAATGTCTGAATGAGTAAATGAAGTGATCTCCTCGGGACCACATCCCAAAGCACTTGTCAGCAAAGAACCAAAGTGAACTCATTTATCTTACAGCATTCTTGGGTATAAAAATCCATGCCCCCAAGACACTGATTAGGACCACAAACAGTACTTGAGAGAAGTTCCCACACATTATTTACTGACTCTGAATAGAAGAACCTTGTCATTTTGCAGGAATATAAACTCAGAGCAGGGAAGATGGGATAATTCACCTGAGGTCACTGAGAAGATCAGATGACCCAGAAGTAGACACTGTCCACTGAGAGTTATCAGAATGAATTTTAGAGGAACATACCTTCTGGAGGCTGTTGACTTGCTTATAATGCTGAGTCTACATCCATCTTCTTTAAAGGGAGATGCACGGGTCCAGGGGATGGCCAGCTCATAACACATCAATATATTAAACTTTTCCCCTTTCAAATTTTAAAAGGAGACATGTTTTTCCACTACTTCCTATTCTCTGGTATAAAAGCAAACAAATATCTGACCATCCCTGCATATTTTTATAAAATATTCTAATATTACTTAAAAGCTATTTACCCTCGAGAAGGATTCATGGCCTCATCCCTTATTCTTGTCTTTTTGTCTCACACCAGTTCCCTGTATGGGCTGTCCTGTCCTAACTTCTAATGTCAACTTATTGTTATTCCACCAGTTCTCTCAGTTACAGCCAAGTCCCTCCTCCTTCAAGAAGATTCCCTGATCCTTTGCTTTAGGGTTTTGCTTCCTTATTGCAACTATCCTCTCTTATCATTTGTTTCACTCTTAGAACATTTGAGTTGACTTTTAAAGTATTTAGGTACATGCTGGATGTCTCACACCTATTTTTATTCTCTAAGTCCCCAAGAATAAATGAATACATTTGATTTCCTTTAATAGAATAAGAATTTAAATAAACCACAGGGACTCCTTATACTTAAAAACTCTGGGGTAAATTCTCTTGTAATATTCAAACTGTCTTTCAATCTTTGTCTGTTTTGTTTTTTACTGTGATTCCAGATTTTAAAATTATTACGCTTTTGAATGCAGGATGCCCATACTGTGACATTAACAGGTTACATATGTGCAGTATTGATACACTTCCCCTTTAACAAAATTTAATTCACTAATCACATGCATTTCTAAAGCCCTTTGAAAATGTGTGTCATGCTTATGGGTGGCCGCATTCCAGAGGGCTGAATATGTGCTAGAAAAGGAAAGGAGGCTTGGGGGTGGGGAGGAAACCCTTACAAGGCAAGAGAACTGAGCATGTGCAAGACTCTACTAAACGAAGGAGGGCAGAGGAATGCTGTTTTGGAAATATCAAGGGGAATGAAAGGAGAAAGAGAATTGACAGGAGAGAAAGGAGTCTGCCCACACTCAAGGAATCACCCAGAATTCACAGAGGAACAGAGTGTGCTCAAGGAAGGCTGCCCCTCCATCAGAGCACCACCCTTCAGTGACTGCTGACTTATAAGACACTTCCAGTATCTTTTTACCAGACCCCACCCTTGGGGATGCCCAGACCAAGATATCACTCTTTGCAGTAAGTGACTTCTGAGATACAAGCTGTATACCTGATTTAGATTCTATCACACTGCATCAGAATTGTCGTTTCAAATTTTAGAGGTAGTGTGGTATAGGGGTGTTCAATGAACTTGGAAGAATTCTGGCTCTGCCACTTAGAAACTGGCAAGTTACCTGATTTTTTGGAACCTCCATTTTCTCATCTATAAATTAGGACTAATAATACCTACAATGCAGGATATTTGTGAGGATTACACATGAGTTGGTACTCAATAAATAGTAGCTATTGAAAAGCAGTATAGCATAGTGGTTAAAAGTGTGGAGTCTGGATCTAGACAGGGGTTGAATCCTTGCATTATTACCTACTGTCTGTGTGACTGATTCTCTATGCGTCTCATTTTCCTAATCTATCAAGTGGGGACAATAATAGTACAGTTTCTATCTCATAAAGTTGATGAAGAGATATGATGGTTATAATTCAGAGTCTTCCACTCAGTAGATGGAAGTAGTAGTGGTGGTATCAACAGCAGTAACAGTAATAATTGTTATTATTATTACAAAAGATACAGTGGAAGGCAACAGCTAAGACTGTGTGCTCTGGTGCTGAACCACTTGGGTTCACATCCTGGTTCTACTCTTTTCCAGCTTTGCGATCTCACAGACTCCATCCTCCCATCCTTAACCTGGGAAGAATAATAGTATCTCCTTCATAGGATTTAATGAACATATGAAAATTACTTAGGACAGTGATGATAAACAATAAATATTAAAAAATAAAAGTCAGCCAAAACAGTGATGATAGACAATAAATAATAAACAATAAATTTTAGCCAGAAGTGATGGTAAAGAATAAATAGTAAACAATAAATGTTAACCATTATATTCTCAAATTTCAGTCAGCCATAGCTCCAGTTTTCAGGCATTTCTGTGGGCAGTTTTAAAGCTTGATATTTTATACAATTAAATAAACTTAAAAAGGATGTATTATGTGGTGAGTAACCTGTCCTACCAGTTCCCTGGGAAATAAACAGGCTTACAGCCACAAAACGTTTTCAGCTGGGTCCCAGCTGACCATCTCTTCAGTCTCGATGTGTATAGCAGATGGTGGACTGCATTTTTTTAAAGTATTGCTTCTAAAGGGAAGACTATAAAGTTCTTAGAGAAATAAAATGCTCTAATTACAAGAGAATGCCATCGCCTCGGCTGTCTTACCCCACACCTTAAGGACCGATACTGTGGAATATCACACAGAGGGAAGAGAACTCATAATTAGGCACATTGGAGAATCTCCCCGTGTGCTACAGACTGTGGTTTCCAATGACACACCCACTATAAATCCCTTTTTACTTTTCTCTCTGGCTGTACTGCAGTAACAGCACGAGTCGTTCGTTCAGATACCGGAAAGGCTTACAGTCCAGGAAACTTTTTTTCTTGTCTACAGCCAATAATCTTGTAGCACAGTGATGTCACCCCACAGTTATGCAATATGACTTAACTGTTGGATAGGTGACAGGAATTCCACTGACACCAAGATCACAATGAAATTGCTTAGCTGCTAAATTAGTCATATTGTACATTACAGATAAGTTACTTTTAAGCTGTGATTAACTGCCAGTTCAAATAGTACTATTGTTTGGATAGGGAAGTCAGGACCCCATCACTCATGGTTTAAATGATCACATCCAATTTTTCCAGCATTTGAATAATACAAACAAGGTAGTTATCGAACTTCATAATATCACAGGCCACTTGAAAAGGGACTCATTATGAAAAGGAAATACTTTCTATTCTCTACATTTAGGAGAAATTTTGTACAAAATTTCCTTGATTATCTTCCAAAATTAATCATTTTAATCTCTTGACAACTTTCCTAATCTAAATAGGATGAAAGAAGGATCCTGTTCCTCAATGATGACAAGGATTGTTCAGTGATGTTTTCTTTTTCTCACACAAACTGGCCTCTGTCCTACAAGTCAACTACACTGTGAAAGGGGACTTTTTTCTTTTTACTGACCACAAGCCATGATGAGATAGATTTCGCTTATTCTATAATAGCAATTGTTAAAATAATCTTAAATCTTCCCATTTTTAGCACGTTAAAAAACTTTGAAAATACTGAAAAGTACAAAAATAAGCAAACTCTCCACAGCCCCACCTTTCCCAAAAGAACCATAACTAAAACTTGGTTGTAATTTCTTCTAGCCTCAATAAAGACTGAATAAATACAACAGACTAACAAACTCCTTGCCTGGCAGTGTGCTGAGTGCTGGGCATAGAGAGATAAACAAGACTCCATCCCTGCCCCTCAGGAAGCACACAGCTTACTGTAATGGGGTATGTAAACACAAAAGAGGCATTTAGCAGAGGCTGCAGAGAGCAGAATGTGGGGTGGAAGAGATGCAAGGAATTATCAGAGGAGATTAGAGAAATTCTAGATTGGGACTATTCAAAGCGTGGTCCACTAGGTGACTGCAGATTTTATAAGCAACCAATAGAAACTAAGAGTCCTTATTTAAAATCTTCAGAGCAATTTGATAGAGTAATTGTAATTCTGCTGAATCTAATAATTTTGAAAATGGGCTTGTCTTTTATATCTCTTTTATTTCATTTTGGTTGTATTTATTTTATTGTATTTTCAAAAACATCAGTCCACAATGGATTGGAGATTTAAAAATATATAAAACTCTGCTCTCATGATAAATAGTTTGAAAACCACTGTCCTCAGAGATTCAATAGCTTAGCCAAGTGTAAGGTGACCAACCGTGCTAAAACTGGGAAAGCTGCAAGAAAATCAGGTGAATTAGCCACCTTAAAAGTATTTCTTTTTTTTTTTTTTTTTTTTTTTTTTTGTTGGAGTTTCACTCTTGTTACCCAAGCTGGAGTGCAATGGCACGATCTCGGCTCACCGCAACCTCCGCCTCCTGGGTTCAGGCAATTCTCCTGCCTCAGCCTCCTGAGTAGCTGGGATTACAGGCATGTGCCACCATGCCCAGCTAATTTTTTGTATTTTTAGTAGAGATGGGGTTTCACCGTGTTGACCGGGATGGTCTCGGTCTCTTGACCTCGTGATCCACCCACCTCGGCCACCCAAAGTGCTGGGATTACAGGCTTGAGCCACCGCGCCCGGCCCTTAAAAGTATTTCTTTCCAAGAAATAATTATCTTCATGAGAGAATAGATTAGATGAAGGGGAAGCAATCATCATCCAAGAATTAATAGAAGAAAACTTCTCTGAACTGAAAAGAGGTCAGAGTCATTAGGTCAAAAGAGTTCACTAAGGTGCAGCCAAGATTAAAAACAGTGCTGCAGCTAGCTCTACTTTCTAAATTTTAAGGGTCAAGACAAAAATTCTGTAAGATTACACAAATTGTGGTGAACAAAATAATCAGGTGGTAAAACAGTATTTTCATTTCTAATGAAATGAAATTCTAATGAAATGAAATTTCCAATGAAAATACATTTCTTTAACAAAAAAAGATGTTTGCTTTCATTTTCTAAATTGAGAGAAAAGAAATGAGGAAAAATCGTCCTTCATATACAAATGTAACAATGAAAGGAATAAAATGAAAATAGAAAACAATACCAGGAAAGAGTAACATGGGAACATGCTAATATTAAGAATTAACCTAATTTTTTTGATTTGGCCTCAAATTTGGCTCTAAGCTTCCTGGTTGGGGAAGAAGAGATTAGGAATCACAATCGTTAAAATTGCTGCTAGGATGAAGGAAGAAGCATATATGTTTCTCAGCAAGACATGTTTTCCTGGAACGGAAATAAAAAACAAATTCAAAGGGTTTACTATTGGGGGCATTAAGTAGTGTGGTAGTACTACCTTCAATAGCATTTCTATAGTAAATGTAGGAGTAAATTTCACATACCTGCTTCTTGCAGGGATCCTCAAATCAGTAAAATCAAGATGTCTAAACATAGCATAGCCTACAGAGTTTATTTGATTCAAGGATAGAACTTAAGAGTACCCTAGAGGAGTAGATAAATGGCATGTCACTTAGTATTCTCTGATTATTTATCTCAGCCAGGCTTGTATAATAATAGGTAATCTGAGGTCTCATAATGTCTGAAAGTAAGTTACTCTGGTGCTCTCTATTGCTGATTGAGAGTATACAAAACTTCCAGTTTCAAAGGAGATACAGTTAGATTTTGTTTACTTTCAGCACTGATATTAGCATTGGACATCAAATTTGTGTGAGATTAGGCTATTGGCTTCACATAATGAATATTATTTTAGTAGGTATCAAAAGCTTTTAACATTCTTATTGGTTTTACTCCTCTTCTGGCATGCTCAATAAATTTAATAAATATCACAGCATTTTCATTAATGCAAATGGCATTATCAAAATATTGTTATAATACCCAGTTCTCATAATTGTTAGAAAAACTTTCTTCATATGTAATCTGTTTTCATGAGCAAGAATCAGTTTGCAAATCAAGTATTTACATTATGAATTCTTTATAAAGTATATATTTGTAGGTATATATTTTATAAATGATATAATATCTACAAATATATAAGCACCAAAAAAGCATTAGAGAGATATCTAATGTTAACCTTGATTATCTCTGGGTGACATGATTTAGATGACCTATTTTTTTCTTTTTACTTTTCCATGTGTTTAAGTCTTCTACAATTAAACTGATATTATCTTTGCAAGAAGAAAAATAATAATATTATTGTTTACTTAAAGGCGTGTAGGGGTGAGAGCAATTAATGTCTCTATACCATCCCCAAGGCAAATCAGTCAGGTGATCATGATGCCCTTTCAGGACTTATATGATGACTTTAAGAATTGGATAGTTTAAGAAAGAGCACAATTTGGGCCAGAGACTGAGAGCAACTTTGCCACTTTCACAGCTATTTGACTTTGGGCAAATTTTAAAATTTTTGATTCTTTGGTTCTTCATCTTCAAAATGGAAACTGGATTGTTTTAAGCATAAATAAAATATCTGATAAAAAGTGACTGGAATGAAATAGGTGTTCAACAAATATTATATGCGTGTTTGCTTGCCCCATTCCTAAAAGGGTTAGACCTGGTTTTATAAATGTAAGTGCTCTTCCTTACAGTGGCTTTATGCAACCTGGTTTCAGTTTGATACAAGTATTGGAGGAATAGGAGGCTTGGTCTTGTTTTTCCCATGTTCACTACTTTAGAAATGAGAAAGGGAGGAAAAGGAAGATTTATTGCAAATCTACTAAATATCGGGCACTATGTTATGTGTGTTACTTTGCTTAAGGAAAGTTTCACATTTTTCCCAAACACTTAAACACCTGTGAAGCGTCTCAAGTTTCTACCTTATTAATACATTTATCTCTTGAGAACTATCTTACATTGTATCACCACTCACACTAAAGCAGTTTTGTTATTACTGTTTTTATCCTCAAAGACACTCTTAGCTGTGACATAGAAGTTTGGTGGGTTAGGTCACCAGCACAGTTAGGTCACATTTCTAGAACTTCATCTCATAGCATTTGGGACCCTAGAAGTGCACATTTTCTTTTTTTATCCCTTTATTTGCACTTCAGTATGTGTCCAATCTTTATTTTTTACATTAATTGGGCAGTATTCTGTCTCTTTAATACATGTTAAATGTCTTGTCTAAATGAACCTCATTCTGTGTGGAAAAAGTTAGACAGAAAGCTAAGGAAATGGGTATCTCTAATAACCAGTCCTAGTTTTGAAAATTTGACTAAATTAACCCTACTAAAAAGAGCTGAATCTCATCAAATTTACAACACTGGAAAACATTCCAGTACAAGAATTTTTCTGGGTCTGTGACAACTCATTTTCTTTATAACTTTGCCTCAATATTTCAGACAGAGACAGTTAAGCAATTGTAGAGAGGCCTGCAGCATTTGGGAATGGGGCCTCCCTTCCTAATGATCTATTGCAGTTGTACTGCACAGGGATTGCACAACAAAAGTTTCTATTTTCCTACTTTTTTTTTGCTTTATCATGTGCCAAGTAAGCCTTTTTTTCTACACTCCCTTAAAACCTGACCCTTTCTCATCTTTTATGCTTTTGTCTTCCTGACATGAAACCCTAAGAAGGTAAATTACTAACTGCATCCCTCAAAGCCTCAACTAAATATGATGTAATTAGCCACACAAACATGACCTGCATCTTTTCCCCTGAAAGCTTTCCCAGCTATTTACCCACTGAAGTGTGGTTTTCTGCAAACACATTTCCCAGGAAATGTCCTCGAATGGCATGTGATCTTTCCATTTTAGACAAGCTGCCTTGATCAGGTATCACCCAACTGACCTGCTTTTTTCTGCCTTTATTTCCAACACAATGTTGTCTCTACAGAATATCAACTAAGTCCTGGTTTTTCCTCACTAAATTCCATTCTCAGCCCTATCCCTACACCACACTTGACACATGCACTAGTTGGTTAACATACGTTTTATTATTCCCTCATGATTCTCATCAGGCCTCTGAGTGACCTTGAAATCCCGTGGTCATTTCCCCAGTGCTCTCCTCCAATACTTTGGTGGTAAGGAGCTTGGCTTCAGGTTTGCCATCACCTCATTTACTCGTTTAGTTTCTAGTTGGCTGGGAGCCAGCTCTCTGCTCTCTGTTCCATGCTCACATTGCAAGCTACATATCCAGGTCACAATTTTTATTTATATGTCTCTCACTATTTGAGGGAGTAAATCCAACACAAAGCAGTGAAGATGAATGACAAGGGAAGAAATTAACAAGGGCTCTGGGATGCTCTTAGAGCATGAACTGCAGAGCAGAAGGGGTCCTAGATGCCACTTGGTCCAATTCTATCATTTTACAGACAGAGTTGATACGTCTGAGTTTAAAGTCATAAGCCATTCAAATAAATTAGTACAATAGCTGCCAGGAGGAACATTTCCAAGTGGTTAAAATCTTTGACATTGAAATCATGTTGACCTGGGTTCAAATCCCAAGCTGTGTGGCCTTGTACAATTAATGTAAACCCATTAATCTACAGTATTAGATACTGTTAAATGGGGATAATAACACCTGTTTTACTGGTTTGAGCTGGATATATGATTGCTATTAATTTTTAACCAGAATCCAGCTCTATTGATTTCTAGTCAAATACTCTTTACAAGATAATGTTACTATTATGGTTCTAGGGGCAATCTTCCAAGATTTCTAATCGTTACTAATGGTCTGACTTTGAACAACTTATTTACAAAACTGTGCTTCAGTTGATTCATCCAAAATATAAAGCTAATAATGATACGTAGTAAACAGGTAGATGTAAGAATTAAATAGATAATCCTTGTAAATATAGCATTTCACACAGAGTTTAGCATGTAGAAAGCAAGAAAGCATTGAATAGTTCCATGCAGTCTCAAATGCTCAGAACAAACGAATGGTCAGTATACTCTCCTCCCACGTACTCTCAAAAACAGATGCAAGGTTATACACTTGGTTCGTTTTGGCCCACAGTGCTTACATTCATTTATTTAAGCTGGGCCTTAAACAACAGGTAGCATTAGATCATGTAGAGATGGGGGAAAAAAAAGTGTTTTCCACCAAAGCAACAACTATGAGCAAAGATGAGAAAGCGGAAGGTGCATGACAGGTCTCTGAAACACTAAGTAATTCTGTTTGGTTTCAAAGGTTTTGAATTTCCCTCCCCACCTGTAGTCTCATCCCCTCCTTGCTGATGCCAGAAACAAAATACTAATTTGAACATGATTACAATTTTCCTAATTTTACTGTTCCACATAAAATTCAAAATAAAGTCCCAACCCCTTAGCACAACCTCCCAGACCTATCACAATCTCTCTCTGCCTAACTTGCCAGCCTCAATTCCTCTACTCTGCCAATTGCCCTCCCTGAATCACGTGCATTTATCTAAATCATCTAATTCACCTTCAGCCCTTTGCATGAGTTGTTTCCTTGGCCAAAAACATTGCCCTACTTGGCCTTTAAAACTTAGTTCATAGGTTGCTTGTAGGAAGTCTTCTTTGACACCCTTTGCCTACCCCTGACACTCCCCCAGCACAAACAGAAGCAGAGTTCCTCCTCCCATAGCATCATATGTCTACCTTATGCAAAGCTGGCAAGACATGTACTCCATGTTTGTATCTCTCTCCCTCTAGAGTGCAAGTTCCCTGACCACAGAGGCTGGGTCTTTTAAGGAACCTATTATGTGCTGAGCACTGTTGTAAGCACTGAGAATAAAGAACAAGAGAGGCAAAGTTCCTAATGTCTCAGAGTTTATAGTATTATGTGACAAGTCAGACAACAAACAGATAAAAGCATAAATAAATACTTTCAGTTAGTGACAAGGGCTACTCTAGTGTACTAAAGAGTAGCAAGAGAGAAGAAAGAAAACATAAGATAACGTGATATAATCATGGCAGAGAACTGAGGAGGAGCCATCAACTCCTGGAACCAGGGCAAGACTGCTTGATGCTGAGGGCAGAATAAGAACTCAAATATTTGTGGAGAAAAGGAAGGAGCTCGTTGAGATCTATTTCAAGGATATAAAAGGGATTCAAACTCCCTTCATATAGAAACCAAGAGTACAGTAACTTTCCAGTCCAGGAACAAAAGGCAGAGAAAAGCACCAATATTTTCAGGTCCAGGTCTGACTTGGGGCCTTGGAAGGTGATAATGGTTTGGATTTGTGTCCCCACCAAATATAATGTGGAATTGTAATCCCCAGTGTTGGAGGTGGGGTCTGGTGAAAGGCGATCGGCTCATGGTGGCGGAGTACTCATGGATGGGTTAGCAGCATACCCCCTTGGTACCATATAGTGAGTGAATTCTCAAGAGATCTGATTGTTTAAAAGTGTGTGGCACCTCCCCTGCCCCATCTCTTGCTCCTGCTCCAGCCAAGTAAGACTTGCCTACTTTCCCATTGCCTTCCACTATGATTCTAAGTCTCCTGAGGCCTCCCCAGCCATACTTGCTATATAGCCTGTGAAACCATGAGCCAATTAAGCCTGTTTTCTTTATAAACGGTCTCAAGTACTTTTTTTTTTTTTTGAGATGGGGGTCTCACTCTGTCACCCAGGCTAGAGCACAGTGGTACAATCTCAACTTACTGCAACCTCTGCCTCCTGGGCTCTAGCAATTATCTCACCATAGCCTCCCAAGTAGCTGGGACTGCAGACACACACCACCCCACCTGGCTAATTTTTGTATTTTTGGTAGAGATGGTGTTTCACCATGCTGACCAGGCTGGTCTCAAACTCCTGGACTCAAGAAATCTGCTGGCCTCAGCCTCCCAAAGTGCTGGGATTATAGGCATGGGACACCATACCTGGTCTAGGTGCTTCCTTATAGCAGTGTGAAAATGAACTACTACAGGAGGGTGGCCATAATCTATGCTGAACTAGTGATCTTAGGGCAAAACAGGTTTTTTTAAAAAAAAATGGGGTCTTGCTATGTTGTCCATGCTGGAGTGCAGTGGCTATTCATAGACCCAATCATCGTGCACTACAGCCTCCAACTCCTGGGCTCAAGTGATCCTCCTGCCTCAGTCTGCCCAGCAACTGGGACTATGGGAATGTGCCCCCTTGCCAGGTTTGATGCAGGTTTTTATAAACCAACATTTCTTAAAGAATAGTCCAGAAACACTAGACTAAGCCCTGGAGCTGCTGGGAAGCCTCAGTCTGGGAAATACTACTCTCCCCACCCTCACCTCAACACCACTTGGGCACTCCCAATGTACATTAGCATATTTAAGGCTCTGAATATCTCAGCATGTGAAAAACCTGATACGCTTTTATTGCCCAAATTAATTTGACCACTGTATGCTTTTTCTTTTGTCTTGTTTTGTTTGAATACAACACTGTTTTAATCCTGTGAACCAGTATTTTGTAAAACATACTTTGGGGAACTCTGGTCTAAATCATTCTCCGTAACACACAAGCCTAATTGTAGTAATTTCCAGCTTCCAGTTCCATTTTGTTCAGTAGAAGCATTACATAAATAAGGTTATTTTTGAAAAGATATAATAGTTTGGTTTGTAAATGTGAAAGTAGAAGGTGCAAGAGTCTCGGTAAGTCTAATTTCACCACATTTATTCAACTTAAAATAATTTCAATAGAACTAAAAATGGCTAATATGTGTAAAGATAAACATGTATAAATATATACTAATATAAGCTTTATGAAAAAACTAATTACTAAAGGTTACATTTGAATTTGAATGCATTTTTATGCACTGCAGATTAGTCAGATTTTTTAAATTAAAATTAATCATTTCTGTTCAACCAAGTGCAAAACAAATTAAGTTTATTCATCACAACCCATCTTGCTTATTTTAATTACAACCATTTTAAATAGCAGAACTATTAGGTTCTATAGGATTAATTTTTAAAATTAAATACATTAGACTTCATAATAATATAGATACTTAATGGAGAGAAAAACTCCATGTCAAAGGCTAATTAATATCACTGACACTTTCCTAGTAGCTAAAAATAAGACTAATAGCAAATTCCTCCAATATCAGGCTATATTATAATAGATGTATATTTCATTGGGAAATTCACTTTATACTTCTTTCATTAGAATAAATCCAACCAAGGCCAGGTGCAGTGGCTCATGCTTATAATCCCAGCATTTTGGGAGGACGAGGCCAGCAGATCACTTGAGATCAGGAGTTCAAGACCAGCCTGGCCAATATGGCAAAACATTGTCTCTACTAAAAATACAAAAATTAGCCAGGTGTGGTGGTTCATGTCTATAGTCCCAGCTACTTGGGAGCCTAAGGCAGGAGAATCGCTTGAACCCGGGAGGCAGATGTTGCAGTGAGCCAAGATCGCACCATTGCACTCCAGCCTAGGCAACAAGAGCGAAACTCCGCCTCAAAGTAAATAAATAAATAATAAATTCAACCATACAAAATTATTGTTCTAACCATTGAAAAATGTTACATTTATAAAGTTCACATATACATCATTATGATATACAGAACTCATTTCCTAGCTAAGTTTTGATGATAGCCATCTTTGTCAGATTAACTCTTCTTAAGTTTCCATTTTTCTAATATATTTAAAATTATGGGACTTCTTAAATAAAGCTACCTCAAAAGAAGTCACTGAGTGAATGACTGCAAGTAGTTTAGTAACAATAAGTATCAATGGTATAATTTATTCCCAAGCCAAGTTTTATCAGGTAAATATCAATAATTTGCTACCTTCCCCAAACTGGTCTTCAGAATATTAAAGAGTAGTTTAATTATTCATCTGCTTAATGTACAACCAATAAAATAAGTCAGCATCACCACTAACTAGAATTAACTTAAACATCCCACAAATATTGATTTATGTAAGGTTCCAGTCAAAATTCCCTTTTTAAAATCTACCTTCTAACAGTCAACCAAGAATTATAACTAAGAACTTTACCATATTTTAACAAATGCTTGGCTGATTTTAGCATTTTAATACTTATTCTTTATAGAATAAAGTTCTTTTAGCACTCATTTCAATAGATTTTTTTTAGATCACTCAGGTCAAATATCAAGGAAGAGTAAATAAGAAAATGGTCAACTAACATGCTCTCTTGACTGTTAAATGTCATATATATGATAAAATACCATAAGCCCATTAAAACTTACATTGTATGGAGAGAGAATGGTCTTTTCAATAAATAATAATGGATCAATTAGATACACACATGAAAAAAGAATTTGACCTTCTACCTCAAACCATATAAAAATCAGTTTTAGATGTATTGTAGATCTAACTATAAAAGGCAATATGACTTTTAGAATAAAACATAAGAAAATACCCATGGACTTAAAATATGCAAAGATTTCTCAAACAGGACCCAAAAAAAATGCGTTAATCACAAAATAAATTGATAAATTGGACTACATTAAAATTAAGAACTTCTATTTCATGAGAAGTCACCATTAAGAGTGAAAAGGCAAGCCATAGAATGGGAGAAGATATTTCCACTACAAATCTGGCAAAAGACTCATCCAGAATATGAAAAAAGCTCCTCTAAGTCGATATGAAAAATAGACAACCCAAATGACAAATAGGCAAATGAATCTGACCAAACATTTTATAAAACAGAATATCCAAGTGACTGATAAACATACAAAATAAAAACAATTACCCAACCACCAAAGTCACCAAAATTTTCCAGCATTTCTTTAAGTGAACATATCATCATTACAATTAAAAATACACATATTGGCTGGGCTCAGTGGCTCACACCTGTAATCCATCACTTTGGGAGGCCGAGGTGGGTGGATCACCCGAGGTCAGGAGTTCGAGACCAGCCTGGCCAACACAGTGAAACCTCGTCTCTACTAAAAATACGAAAAACTAACCAGGCATGGTCGCATGTGCCTGTAATCTCAGCTACTCAGGAGGCTG
The DNA here is from genome assembly GCF_048565385.1 of Saimiri boliviensis. Classification (NCBI taxonomy): domain Eukaryota; kingdom Metazoa; phylum Chordata; class Mammalia; order Primates; family Cebidae; genus Saimiri; species Saimiri boliviensis. The sequence continues at coordinate 14,473,876 of NC_133457.1, forward strand.
AGGCAGGAGAAGTGTTTGACCCCAGGAGGCAGAAGCTGTAGTGAGCCAATATTGCGCTGTTGCACTTCAGCCTGGGCAACGAGAGTGAAACTCCATCTCAAAAAAAAAAAAAAAAAAAAAAAAAAAAAAAAAAAAAAAAAAAAAACTCCTATTATCTATATGCTCCTGCAGAATTTGTACGAAAAGATTAATAGATGTGTCTTGTCTGTTTAGGTAAAAGAAGAATGTCAAGTAAACTATTACCTTCAATGGTCTTAACCTTTTAGACTGTGCAGATGAAGTGTTGACAAGAATGTGAAACAAGTAGAACTTTTAAACATGACTACCAAGAGTGTAAAATGGGTATAGCCACTTTGGAAAACTGTTTGGCATTATCTATTAAAGCTGAACATATGCTCGCCACATAACCCAACACTTTCTTTTCTAGGAGAGAAAGGAATACACATGTCCACTAGAAGATATATATAAAGATATTAATAGCAGCACCATTTATAATGGCCTAAGATGAGCAAACAACACAAATGTCCATCAAAAATGGAATGTTAAAATAAACTGTGGTATATTCATACAATGGAATACTATACAACAATGAAAATGAGCGATAGGCCAGGCACAGTGGCTCAGGTCTGTAATCCCAACACTTCGGGAGGCCGAGGCAGGTGGATCATTTGAGGTCAGGAGTTCAAGACCAGTCTGACCAACCTGGTGAAACCCTATCTCTACCAAAAATACAAAAAGTAGACAGGCATGGTGACACATACCTGTAATCTCAGCTACTCGGGAGGCTGAGGCAGGAGAATCAGCCTGTCAGGAGGCGGAGGTTGCAGTGAGCCAAGATTGCACCATTGTAGTCCAACCTGGTGACAGAGTGAGACTCTGTCACAAAAAGAAAAAGAAAAGAAAATGAAATGAACCATATACAAAAACTGAATGACTCTCACAAGCATGATGAGAAGTGACAGACAAAAAAAAAAAAAATACTGCATACTATTGTATGATTCCATTTATTAAAAAGTCCAAAACCAGGGGCTGAGGGGAGAAGATCTATGCTTTACAAGTCAGAATTATGATAACACTTTCAGCATAGCGCCTGGGAGGGGATAGGAAGGAGGCTTTTGGGGTGTTATTATGTTCTCTTTCTGGAGTGCTGTCCTAATCTGTTGGTTACATGAGTGTATTCACTTTGTGGCATTTGGCAAGCTGCACACTTATAATTTGTGCATTTTTTGGTATGTTATACTACAATAAAATTTATATTAAAAAATCTTGTTATACATATTTGTATATTTTCTTTTTTTTGTACTTTTTCTATATTTTTTAGATTTCCTTAAGTGAACATATCACCATTGCAATAATAAAAGTACTGCTTTTATGCTCCTGTCACAATTTATACAAAAAGAATAAAACAGATTTATCAACATAAAGGTGGTCTTGCCTGTCTAGGCAAAAGAAAAAGTTGTAAGCAATTTCCTTCAATGGTCTGGAAAATTGTGTCAAAACACCAACCTTATGTGAAATACATCTTATATGAAATGGATTACTGAGGTGCTGTGAAGTAGCCTTGGATAAATATGGTCAATACAAAGCTGTCTCTTCAGTATCAGGAACCTCTTGCTTTAGAAAGTATCTGAAAAACTTCCTCATTTTGCCCAAAAATCCTAGCATAGCAATAGTTTACCTGCCAATTGGACATTTGTAATAGCTCATCAGAGGTCCAGTGACATGCATTTTAGTCAGTCACAGGATACTCCAGCTTTCTTGTAATATATGAAACAAATTTTTTAAAAAACAGCCTGGGTCACAGGGCAAAACCCATTCTTTACAAAAAAATACAAAAATTAGCTGGGCATGGTGTTGTGCACCTATAATCCCAGCTACTTGATAGGCTGAGGTGGAGAATCTCTTGAGAGTGAGAAGTCAAGGCTGCAGTAAGCCATGATCATGCCACTGCACTCCAGCCTGGGCAACAGAGCCAGACTCTGTTAAAAGAAAACAAAGGAAAGAAAGGAAAGGAAAGGAAAAGGAAAGAGAGAAAGAGAAGGAGAAAGAAAGAAAGAAGAGATTAAATGTTTTCTCCTTCTGTCCTCTTCTCCTTTGCTTGTCTCGTCTACCTCTCCCCCTTTTCTTCTCTTCCTCTTTTTCTTTTCTTTCCCTATTTAATCTCAGTCATGGGATTGCTAGTGAGGCTAGAAAGTCTTAAGTTTAGTTCTCCTAGTATCTGAAACACAAGTAAAGTGAAGGCCCTTGTTGTAACTGGGAAATTAGCCTCTAGCCTCTCTAAAATTGGAAGTGCAAAAAGAGAAGGGAAAGTGAACAAGTACCTGTTTCTGCTTCCCTCTCCCGCTGCAGCCCCTCCCACTTAGGTCTCCAACCCAGGCCTCACTATAGGTCAAAATGAATGCAGCTGCCAACACTGTGATGCGAACTTGTTCACGTTGACGGACAGTTTTCTCATGTTCACATGACAGGTCACAGAGCAGTAGGGGAAAGGGAAATGGTGATGCAATATCTACTAGCCACACTAGGGGTGGGGGACCAGAAAGTTGTTATGGAAAAAAAAATAGTCGAACGGTGAAATGGAGCTTGTATCAAAGTGGAGAAGGGTGGCTCTTTGCACCACTATAGTGACCGGAAGAGCAAATCAGGTGCTGTGCACGTTACAAACAACAGGAAAAAATTGTACAAATTAGATGGTGTACATCCACATTATCTGAAGACCCTGAAATCCTTCAGATATTAGAGATGACAGTTATGATGCTAAATGCCTTAGGGACTTTCAGAAGAACTTGTACATTTAAACTTGTACATACAAAAACTCGAAAATTTATAGGCATCTTAGAAAGTCCCCCAACAGAAACTCTGAAACCTGCATCAAGACTTTCCATTTTACAGGACGAGGAAGATGAGGGTAGGGGCTGGGGTGGTTTCCACCAGGCCCTGTAGAAAAAAGCAGAAAGGTCACCTCCTCCCAATCTGCAAGTATCTGAAATCCCCTCATGGAAGATTGTGACACGAGGTTGGAAAACTCAGAGCACCCAGGATGAGACCTCAGGCCAGAGCCAGGTCAGCTTGCAAAAGAAGAGCAGGAAGCTCCTTCTCTGGTGCTGCTGGCACACCATCCCCCAGAACAGAAGCAGGAGTGGACTGCCTGGAAGAACTAGGTGGAAGGGGGAGAAAAAGGCCTGAGAATGAGACTAGATTTGAATATTTGATGTCTGAGGGGGATTTGGAGTGAGGTACAGAACAAATGACTTGATAAGAAAACCACAAAGGCAGATGAAAGACACAACATAGAAGAGGGGATGCTAACTATAATAAAGTGATTGTGGGCAGGCTGAGAGATAGCCATTGGGGCCAAAGAAAGTGGTCAATGATAGAGAGGAAGGAAGAAATTGGCCTCCAAAGGAGCAGAATTCACTCCAATCTGAAGCCTATATCTGAAATAGGTTCACACATTATTCAAGTTCAAGAGTTGCGGTTTGGGGTACCCTTATATTTGGGCTGGGGGGAGGTGGCAGGAGGGATTCTTTTTAAATAAATGAACCACAAATTATTCAAAAGATTTTTAAAACTTATTAGGAAAATTGAACATACAAAAAAGTAAGCAGAATATAATAAAGACTTTCATGTACCCAATACTCTGATCTGACAATTGTCAAATCCTTGCCAATCATGTCATTCAACCACATCCATTTTTCCCTTCTCACACTAGTTTAGTTTTTTTTTTTTAATTATTGTAGTTTTTAAATTTTTAATTAATGGGCCTGGTACAGTGGCTCATGTCTGTAATTTCTGCACTTTGGTAGGCCGAGGCAGGTGGATCACAAGGTCGGGAGTTCAAGACCAGCCTGGCCAACATGGTGAAACCCCCATCTCTACTAGAAGTACAAAAATTAGCAGGGTGTGGCGATGCACACCTGTAATCCCAGCTACTCAGGAAGCCGAGGCAGGAAAATTGGTTGAACCAGGGAGGCGAAGGTTGCAGTGAGCTAAGATTGCACCACTGAACTCCAGCCCGGGTGACAGAGCAAGACTACATCTCAGAAAATAAATTATTGTAGTTAAACATACTCTCACCTTAGTTTAATGCACATTCCAGATACTGTATCACTCCATCAGTAAATATTACACTATTTGTCTCTCTGAGGATATAGGAATAAACTCGTTTTCTCTTGCTGTACTCAACACGCTTTTGGTACCAGGTATGTGAGGGTTTTTCCCCACACATCAAGTAAGCAATCAGTTCTGCAACAGACATCATCTGGGTGTCTTCTAATTCAAATCAATTGACACAACCTGGAGATTGCATGAGACACCACAGGTTGAAGGCTCAGTCCTCAAGACTGCCCCACGCCCCCACTTCCTAAGTAAATCCTGAGCCCCTTCCCCCAACCTATTGTACTAATATTTTATGTGCACCATAAATGTACTAATATATTATGTGCACCAGAAGCCTGTGGCTTCTGACTGGCTGTAAGTTAGGGTTCCCATTACCCCCTCCTGGGGTTTGATTAATTTGCAAAAGCAGTTCCCAGAACTCAGGGAAACTTACTTACATTTACCAGGGCACATCACAAAGGATACCGATGAACAGACGCAGAGAGCAAGGCATGTGGGAAGGGGTACAGAACTCTCATGCACTCTCTGGGCAGACGGCTCTCCAGGAGCCTCCATGTTTTCAGCTATCCGAAAACTCTCTAGAATCTTTTCCTCTGGGTTTTTATTGAGGCTTCATTGTATTGGCATAATTTGATTAGATAATTGGCCACTGGTGATCAATTTAACCTTCAGCCCCTTCTACCTTGGTTTTTTCCTGTGACCAGCTCCTATCTTGAAGTTACCTAGGGGGCTGCCAGCCATCAGCTAACTCATTAGCATACATAAAGACACTTATCACTTTGAAGATTCTAAAAATTTTAAGAGTTGTATGCCAGGAATTGGGGACAAAGACCAAATATATATTTCACAGTATTACAGTCTCTGAAAGACAGTCTTCTTATATCTTTAAAAAGTAACCACAATGGGCCAGGTGAAGTGGCTCAGGCCTGTAATCCCAGCATTTTGGGGGGCCAAGGCAGGCAGATTACTTGAGGTCAGGAGTTTAAGACCAGCCTGGCCAACATAGTGAAAACTCATCTCCACTAAAAATAGAAAATTATCTGGATATGGTGGTGCAGGCCTGTAATCCCAGCTACTCGGGAGACTGAGGCAGCAGAATCACTTGAACCTGGGAGGCAGAGGTTAAAGTGAGCTGAAATTGACAAGACTGAAACTCCATCTCAAAAAAAAAAAAAGTGACCACAATGTCATTATACCTCAAAAATGTTTACCATCAGGGGATATTTTGGTGGCATTTCTACACTAAAGCCTCTCCTGTTACTGTACCCAAAAGTGTTTGTGTGTTTTAGAAGAATTTGGAAGGGTGAGAAGAAATTTTACTAAAAGAAGGAACCAGGAGTTAAAGCTGTGTCAAGAACCCTGGGAAGGACAACGACCCAGCAAGAGAGACTGTGTTCTGTGGTTGGTCATAGAATGCAGCTGTGCAGTATATTGTAAAACTGCATACTTAGCTCATGTGTCTTGTAAAACTCCATACTTGGCTATAGACAAGTCTGCAGCAATCAGTAGACATCAAAAAGCCAACATTGAAACTGTTGTCATTGATAGCAGAAAATTAAGAAATCTATGTAGTAGGAAAAAGGATATTTTCTGTTCTGTCTCCCCTCCCCCCAATCTATTGTATTAATATATTATGTGCACCATAAAATATTTTTAAAATATATCATTAAAGGATGTGGTTAAAAAATAAACTTCTCATATTTTTCCTCACACTCTAATAGATCATCTTGCACCCCTCACTTTGGAGACCACAGAGCTTGATTGTCACAGTTATTGCCAAGTGTAGTCTTTAATGGGATGATAGAGAAATCAGGTTTGGCAGGTTGAAAAAGACACCTGTGCAAAGGACAGTGGGGGCCAGTGGTCTCAACTCTACTGTACATTAAAATCAGCCTGGGAGGTTCTAGGAAATGTGAATACTCAGGTCCCACCTAATAGTAAGCAAATTAGTAATTCAGGAGGTGAAGTCTGTGCATTTTTAAAAAGTTCCTCCAGTGATTCTTTTTTTTTTTTTTTTTGAGACGGAGTTTCGCTCTTGTTACCCAGGCTGGAGTGCAATGGCACCATCTCGGCTCACCGCAACCTCCGCCTCCTGGGTTCAGGCAATTCTCCTGCCTCAGCCTCCTGAGCAGCTGGGATTACAGGCACACGCCACCATGCCCAGCTGATTTTTTGTATTTTTAGTAGAGACGGGGTTTCACCATGTCGACCAGGATGGTCTCGAACTCTCGACCTCGTGATCCACCCGCCTCGGCCTCCCAAAGTGCTGGGATTACAGGCTTGAGCCACCGTGCCCGGCCCTCCTCCAGTGATTCTAACATACAGGCAGTGTTGAAAAGCCACTGGTGTGGGTGTTTAAAAAAAAATAGTTGCTTAATGTGAGGATATCAGTTCTGATTTAAAAGCATTTTATTCTGCTACTTTCTCATCTGTAAGTGGGAACAGTGTTTCACAGGGAAGTGAGAGGAAAAGGAGGGTAGAAAAACTTTAAAGTAGAAATCAGACCTAATAAAAGAATAGTGAGGTTCTCTTGGAAAAGGGTGTTTTTCATTTCCATATTCCAGGTTCTAATTTACTACATCTTAAACTGATCCAAAATTTTGACAGACCTTATTTTCATTCAACCAAAAGCACTTACCCTATTAGATTATTAAAATTATCTAATGACTATTTCATATTGCAATTGTGGTTATTTCACATGTCAAAATAATTCTGGCTTCTTATATGTTTTCTTTTTAATCAAGTTTATCTCTCAGTTGGGAAAAGAAACAAATCTGATCTTAAAAAAATAGAAAGACATTTTCTATCTCTGAGGAACTGACTTCATCAAATTATCCTGAAGAGAAAAGCAAGTACAAAAATGTGAACTACAGGCAGCTGGAAAGCAAAATTCTCCAGTGAATGACACACCAATCCTGCAGGGAAATATGCACCACAGTACATTGTTTCTTGTGGCTTCCTGCCTGAGAAATACTGAAGAACAGTACAAATTTTTTCGGAAACGATTTCCTCAGCTGTCTCATGGATGGATTTAGCACAGGTATTTGATCAAAATGTTAAATCACTGTCAAATTCAAACGTGCATATTTATAAATTTTATATACATAATCACAGGTTCCTAAAAATGAAGGTTAAAAGAAACTTGAACTGGATTCCATTTTATCACAATCCTGGAATGCTAAAAATGCTGTGACCAAGTCATCCATTCATTCATCTAAGTGAAAACCCTATAAAATCACAGGCATCTTTGGCCATATCCTTAAATTTCACCATTTTACATTTCACCAAAGTTTTATTGGCATTACCTTTTGTGCTGGAAGCAAAGTTAATTGTCTTCTACAGGATACTTAAAACGAAATGGGCAACCTAAGTTTATTTTATGATATTTAAGAGGCTAAGATGAGCTTGTACCACAAATAACCTTCCTAGTAAATCCTGGAAAGTCATGAGAGGACTGTGTGATGGTAGCACACAGCTACTGTAGGTGGCATTGTGCATTTAGCTTGGCCCCAGGAAGTATTTATCAAATTGGGAGTGGGTTGTCAAAACAGACTCCAAGGTCGTGCAGAAAATTAATATCAATAATTAATATCTTTGTATGGTTTTACATAGTACCTCACGTTTTTAGATGATTTATAATTAGTTATCATCCATCCTTGATATGTTGTTGCCATATTTCAGGACCTCCATATCTCTTACCTGAACCACTTCTAAATAGGTTCTCATCTAACTCCAGCTAGTCCTCACCATCACATGTTCTCTTGACAATGCATCTGGGAACCTGTCACTCTTGCTATTTATCTATGGAATGTTCTACCTCTTGTTTGTTGGTTCTCACCTCCTCCTACCTTCCCACATTCACCGCTTCACACAACCACATGGAGCTTTGTGCCATTCTCCAAACATACTGTTTGGTTCTAATCTCTGTTTCTTCACTGTTGTCCTTCATGAGTATTTTCAATGTCTCTGCCTGAATGGCAAACTCTCACAAGGCCTGGAAGATCAAATCACAGCTTTATCTCTTCTGTGGAAGCCTTTTTGGAAAGCTCTGTGGTTGGCCTTTCTATCTTTTGTGTTATCTTAACCTTTGTAAATACTTTTATTGTCATTCTTATCACCATTGTCTCTTTCCAAATCTGGGTTCCCCTCTCTCCACTATCACCCCTAAACAGAAACTGAGTTCCTTCAGGGAAGCTACTCTGTCACAGTCATCTTGGTATGCTCAGAATCTGGCAGGAGTTCAATTAAAGAAACTGATGAACTCGATTGATTATTGAAAGAATTGTTTTCCTGTTTGAGGTAGAGAAAATGGAATAATACAAAGCAGAAACAATGTTGCCTAAATCAGAGGTGAAAAATCTACTTTACTGTAAGCCAATTATGAAAATGTAAAGATGCTCACTGGTTATATTTTTAAAATATTTAAAATGAAAATATTTTTACTGAATGAAAGAATTTCATTGTGAAAATAGGCACTTCCTGTTATAGGCACTAGACTGTTAAAGTATGAGCAGATGTGAGAAGTAGCAACACAGACATGGTTTTCTGATCTTTGATCAAAGCTTAGAAGTGGCAGATTGCTCTTCATCAACCAGGATCATTTATTCTTGGCACCAAGTCTTGGCACTTAGATTACAGAGGATTACAGGACCACATGGTCCTTGTTCCTTAGGGAGGCCTTTCTTCAAAGGTTGACTTTTCTTTGCCATCCTCTCTCTGCAAGGGGCCTCTCTGGTCTCTCTAACTTAGAGGATTTTTCCTTCCCTCACTCCACTTTTGTGAGTCAGGTGTTAGAGTTAATACTTAGCAAAGAAAATATATATACATATTAAAGTTGATCATTAGCAGCCTCACCCTGGGGGAAATCCCTATTTCTATGAATAGTTGCTTATAAACTATGATTCACAGGGTCTCAAGGGAGTTACGTAGCAATTTGGGAGACTGAATGGGGCATGTTTTGACTATTCCATCACCTACAGGTCTTGAGCATTTCTGAAGTCTTCTCATGGTAGTAGGCCATATGTAACACATAATCACTCAAATTGTGTCTACAGGACATCAAAATAGCTATCTAATTTGACTAAATAAATAATTTTTAAAGCATATCTTTCTAGGATAGGAAAACTGGTTGTTTTGTATCATGTAAAACTTCCAGCAAGAAGATATTTAAAGATGTATTTCAATTCCCTACCAGATTGCATCAGAGATGAATATACAACATCATCATATGATTCAAATGATTACTGCTCTGAATTTGTGAGATTACTACTTCAAATAGGAGGGAACAGATATTTTTTGAGCATCTGCCAGATACTTTATCAACATAAGTGCATTTAATGACTTAGCACATGAGGTGGGTATCACATGGCCCCATTTTACAGATGAGGAAATTAAGATTCAGAAGGGTTGGGTCATTTTCTGAGGTCACATAAATAGCATATGACTGAGCTGGCATTTGACCTGGGGTCTGTGTGTCTACAAATCCAGTGCTTTGTCTTCATACCACACCTCTGCTAGAGGCCCACAGAGTTTTAAGAAACCCAAGTAAGACAGGGCAATGCACGTGACTGTACTCTATGACTGCACCTAAACCATGCCAGGCTATTGAATGTGGATTGCTAGGCCCCTATAGCTCCAGGAAAGGGAATGCCTCATCTGTTAAGAAACTCCCATACAACAATCCTTACTAGAACTTACCATCAGACCAAAATCTTGACTTTCTAAATATAACAAGCAGTTGTCATCACCCTTAGAAAAAACTAATTTCCTCACTTTTGGTTATTATTAGGTCCTTAACTATATTCCATGAATTTTAAATAATTTATTTTTGTTTGCTTTAACCAAATTTATACATGCTCATGGTTTAAATAAGCTTTAAATAAGGTTTGATGTGAAAAATAATGGTCCCTTGTACCTCCCCCCAGTATATTTCTCTCCACTCCAAAGGCAGCCACAGTCAATGTTTTCAGCAATTTTGTTTTGTTTGTTTGATTAATTTGTTGATTGGTGACTTTGATGTTTACTTCCACGACTTTTTAATGCTGTATTTGCTTAGGTTACTAATTTGATTTTTCAAGTGCAAACATTTTCCATGACTTCTCACAATGGAATACAAGCTTTCTTTCACCACCCTCTCCCTCCCCTTCCCACACATCCACCCTTCCCATCTTTTCATCCACTTAACTATCTTTATATTAAAATTTTGATTAGATTAATACTTAGTATTTATGTTATTTAAAGTGAAGCTCTGTAGTGTATATAAATCTTCTTCTTTTCATTTTGGCTCAAACTTTTGTTTCCCTGGAGTTGGTTTTTATTGGTTTTAGCAAATATTCTCTGTGTATATCATTAATTTAACCCCAAACTCTCCATCAAATGCTTAATATTTTTTCTTTCTTTTCTTTTTTCTTTCTCTTTTCCTTCATCTTTCCTTCCTTTCTTCTCTATTTTTCTTTCTTTCTTTTTCTTTCTTTCCTTCTTCCTTTTGAGATGGGGTCTTGCTATAATGCCAAGGCTAGAGTGCAGTGGCTATTCACAAGCATGATCATAGCATACTGCAGCCTAGAACTTCTGGGTTCAAGCAATCCTCCTGTCTCAGCCTCTCAAGTAACTTGGATTACAGGCATGTGTCACCACATATTTCTTAATATTTCTTAAAATCATTCTTAACATTTCTAAAATCTTTCTTACTATCTCTTAAAATATTCAAACACATCAGAATTCTTTTATGTTCACCTTCTTGAAAAATATCTGTCCTTTTGTAACATGCATTACCTAGACAGATGGCCCTGGATACCAGGTGGACATTTGCGACCTGAGATGTCCCTTGCTTACGTCCTGGGAACTCCCTTTGCCTGTCTCTTGTATTCATTGTCTTCCTCATTTTGGTGGAGCATATCCTTGAATAGCTTCTGAGGATGAAAATATGAGAGGTAAAATATTTTGAGACTTTTCTAAGTTTTCACATACCTAAATTTCTAACTTTCAATTATTTTCTATATCCTCTAAATCTCATACAATTTGTTACAAATCTCTTAAACTGGTAGGGCTAAGACTGACCATAGTTTTCCAGTAATAGTCTGAAGAATGTAATACAAGAATTATTACTACTTTGTCATTCTGAATTTGGTGTTCTAAATTCCTCCCTGCCACAGTTGCATAGCGCAGTTATAGTGCATTTGTCTTTTCTCCCCACATGTGTTCCTATTTAGGATTAACACCTCTCAATTTTTCCAAGGTCATTCTGAATTCCATTGTTATGTTCTGAAATGCTAATAACCCTGTCTCTTAACATCAGCCATACTGAGCTTCATAAATATACAAATTACTGATAAAGTACACAATATATAATACTTCTAGACCCTCAAACCTACTGCCATTACTTCTAATGGCCAACTTAAAATGATTCCAAACCATTAAATAATGGGAAAGCTTGACACATATGACCAAATTATTTCTTCATAAAGAAAAGAATGCTTTTGAGGTTGGGAACCAAGATGTCTGAGTTCTGGGGGATTTATCCTATCGTTTTTCCAAGGGTATTCAGCTTCTACCTTTCAAAGGCAATCTCTTTCCTTATTTAAAAAATTAGGGAGTTTATAATTATTTTTCCAGACCTCAAGCATTCATCCTGTTAATACTAAACAGGTATATAATTACAGAGGCAGTAAGGCATAGTGAAAGAGTACTTAGTTCAAGAGTAGAAGATTAATGCTAGTAATGCTTACCTGTGATCCAATATTTGTTGGAGCTACTAATAATCTAATATTTATTATCCATCAAATATGTCTCAAATATGTTTGGATTTATTAATTCATCAAATATGTGCTCAAATGGAGCACCTATTATGTGCCAGGTACTGTGCTAGGCACTGGAAAACAGTGAAAAAGATAGACATGGTCCCAGTCCTTGTTTAAGGGACAACAGATACTGGGCAAGTAATAACAAGTTGAGCATTACAACTTAACCTCCATGAGACTCAGTTTCCTGTGTAAAATAAGGAAAATAATAACGGCACTCCTTATGTTCAAATGAGGTCATACTGTAGAAAAACTTTATAAGCTCTCTTTTTCCAGATGAACTACAGGCATCTTCTACTAGCTTCTGATTTTTCCAGAGCCACAGAGCATATCTTACTTATCTTTGTAATCTTAGCAAGTACTGCAGCACTTGTCAAGTTAGCAGGACTCAACACATGTCTGCTGACCAAGCAACAACTCCAAAAGAGCACAGATGAATATTTTCACACAACTAAAAGTCTTTTTATTTTCTTACCAAGATAATCCACCCATTCATGAATTTATGAACATTATGCAGTGGAAAAGCATAAAGTAAGACTATGGTAAAATGTTTCCCGGTAGCATGTATTCATCATCAGAGTGTATATGTTGAATAACTTAAATATTACAACATTTAAATTTTCATCTATTCCATTTAACATAACAAGCAATTTGTCCCTAAAATAATTTCTGAGGGCAGAGTATACTTTTAGAATGTTTCACAAAATTATCTGTGGCTTAAAAAGCACCTACATAAGATACTCAAAACAAGTGATTTACTTTAAATTTCAAAATGGGATGTGAAAAAAAAGAATTAATTCCTAGCAAAATTTTGCCCTACAGAAACATTTTCTAACAAAGCTAAAACACAATGAAATAAAAACTGTTATGAAAATGCCAACTGACTTGCTTCCCAACAAGTCTACAAGATTGATGGACTTTAATCCTTGGGAACATTAAAATTTATATAGCAGACAGTTTTACCATGGAAGCTAACTATTTTAGGTTTTTTTTTCCTTTTAGAGGGCTTAAAGGATAAGCTGTGATTTCTGTTTCTCATGGAACTGCAGAACAGAAGGACTGAAAGTGAGGCCTAGGAATTGTCTAGTTCAGCCTCCTTATTTTTCAGAGAAGAAAAACCAGAGGCCCAGAGAGGTAAGGTGATCTGTCAGTTGCAGAGGGGCTAGAACTAGAGTTTCCTCTTCTCTAGGAGAGGAAAATAGCAGCAGCCTACCTCAAACAGCAGCCTGGTATTCTGGGAATTTGCTTGTCTGCTGTGTGGAGATAGTCTGGCCCTGGAGAGTCTAATTCCAAGACAGTTACACATACATTCCAGATAAAAATGCATCTTTATTTGAAGTGAAATAGAATGAAAGGCCAACCCTCTCCACCCCTTTTTAGGAATAGAAACATAAAATTATCTAATATTTTAAAATCTCTACTCCTTAATATAACAGAAAGACCATCGGAGAGCATTATCCAACCACATCAGCAGTTCCCAACACACCAGCCTAACAGGTACACTTCAAAGCCTACACTGGTCCGTTGCTTCTTTCACTTGGCAAGCAGCTACTTTCTGCTCACTTCATTCCCCTGTGAAGAACCTCATGCCGGTAATCCCAGCATTTTGGGAGGCCAAGGCAGGAGGACTGCTTCAACCCAGGAGTTTGAGACCAGCCTGGACAACAAAGCAAGGGACTGCATTTCTACAAAAAAATTTTAAAAAATAATTAGCCGGGCCTGATGGCACATGCCTGCAGCGCCTCACTATCAGTGGCCCTTACACTCACATTCATCCACATCAGGTTCGACCTCTTTCTCCTGGCCCCTCTCTCCATCATTGTGAGAGTTCAAAACAAAACAAAAAAACAGAATGTTGTTCCTCTTCACAAGTTTGGGAACATCTGATCTAGTATTTCCTAAATTATAAAGTGGAGTAATAGAGAGACCATACACCTGGGTTTCACTCAGATCCAATTCAAATGTGGTTCTGATTATAAACTCTTAAGGAAGCCCTCAATTTCTTGAAGGTTCAATTTCTTTATCTCTAAATTAGAGATAATAATGCTTATCCTACAGAGCTGTTGTAGAGATTAAATAAAAACACATTTATAATGTATTTACCACACTGTGTGGCTCCTGCTAGACACTCATTCCTTTCCATCTTTCAATGAAATTACATTTTCTAGCCTCTGAATTATTGTTCTTTATTTATTAGGTTGGTGCAAAACCTAGCTTAATTAAAATTAACACATCTTATCAAATATCTGATGTTTTTAAGTAGGCTTTATTCTAATATGTAAGCTACATGAAACATTAGTGACAAGGTTGACCCCTTTATTGTTTATGCAATATTATTCAGAAAATATACGTATTTGGAAAATATTATTTTGATAAGAAATATTACCAATATCTTTTCTCAGTTTGTGTAATTCATAATAATTCTGGGATTAAATGCCTTCAAATTGGATATCTTTTTAAGAAAGTTGGGTGTCATCCATTGTTTTCTGTAGCCTATCGATCAATAACTAATAAAATCATACTGTTTGACACATTTAAATAAAATTAGTGAGTTCATGTTCAGAATGAATATTTGGTCATATTATTTAGAAAGCAATATTCTCTACTTATGAGGCAGTATTTTATCCTTTATGATAAAATCTCATGCTTCTTATCTAAACTAGAAAATATCAACCTTATAATCCATGGTTCTGTGTGTTTCCTGGGACCAATGCAGTTAAACACTTAGAGCCAACTCACTCAGTCTCTCTAAATTTTAGTGTCCCAAGCTAGGTGAATAAAATAATTTTGCATTTATAATAATACCTTTCTTTTACAGAGTTCGTAATGCATTGAACTACTCTATTATTAATTCTGAAGCATTCCTATGGACTTAGTAGAGGACATCTATTAAACCTAGCTTACAAAGCAGGAGTCACAGCCATGGGCTGAGTGATTGCTCAAGGTCACACAGATACAGGGTTATAAAGATCAAATGATATCATGCATGGCAAGAGTTTGACAACCATAAAGTGCTATACGTGTACAGGGTATGACCAGATACATGAACAGATCTGTGATGAGTTTTCACAGTTATTGGCTGCTATTCTCAATACTTCTTTCCTTTGACTTTTGGCCAAAATCAAAATAACACACGCCACCAAAACATCTCATAGAGCATAGTGAGTAATAACAAGAAGCTGGGAAGTATACATAATTCCTTGGAAATATGATGCCATGTAAATATTATGAATAATAATGATGACTCCATTATTAAAGTGTAAAGTAACCTGTTTATTTACTTTTTTAAAAAAGAATAAAACAAGCTTGAAATTCTGACCAACTCTAACTAGGGGGTTGACTTCCAATACTTTTGAATCTCTCCTGCTGTATCTACTTAATTTCCTACTTGGCTGGAGAATTATTGAGAAATCTTGTAGGATATTTTAAATACTTGCTACACAATGCTGGCTATGAATATCAGCAAAACTTGTGTGTTATTCTCCCTGATTTTCAGAACTGTTTCAGACTGCAATGAACTGCTTCAGAGGGGTCCGAAGGCTTCTAGTGAAAAGTGGTTTAGCATGTGCCAAATACCATGGTTGCTATGAAAATTATCAACCAACTAGAAACATTAGCTATTTTATGCCAAAAAACAGTGTTTTAATAATGATTCATTTCTGGTCATTAGCTGATTATTCTGAGTTCTCATTATCCTGAGACTACATTAGCACTAAGGAAAAATATGTTCGCAAATTTGGCTTATTTTATGTGATGGTTATATCTCTCATGTACCAATCATAAATTCTTTGCCTCTGGGACTGCAAATCCTTCAGGATGTAATGGAAAGTTAGTATCACATGGCAAGACATTTGTTCTCATTGCAGAGTGAGGCCAGCTCTGAAATTCAAACCCTAATGAGAGCAAGTATGTAAATGAGAGCAGCCAAACCAAACAGATGAAGAAAACAAAGCCCAAGGAGTCTATAAAAGACATTTTTTAAAAATCTAAATATTCCTTAATCAATAGCATTTAGACTCTATGAATTCAAAATACAGCTTTTCCTAATACTTTGTTACTACAGTGACATATCTATAGACCTACACTTAAAAAACAAAATGATACGAATTTTTCATCCTTAGAGTGGCTATAGTTTTTAGATTTTTTTTATGCAAAGGAAATGTCATTTTAGCCATTATACCAAATATTTAAAATATTTCAATGTGCCTTGAATTAAATATGATTTTAAATGGCTGGTGTCAAAGTAATATGTATTCTTGATCAAGACGTTAATCTTATACTTTCCAAATACTAAAGATGCTATTTTCTCAAGGACTTCTACATATGATCCAATACATATCTTGCATATTTTATGAAAGTTTTGCAACAAATGAAATGCATTAATAAAAAGATAAAGAAACTTTTATCTTGTAATTAAAACAGTTTCTCTCTTTTTTCCCCTTTAAAAAAACATGCTTACAAAAGTATCTATCTTTGCAGGGAATTTCCCACTTTACCAATGTTCCATGCTTTTCAGCATGTTTATTACTTTACCTTCATAAATACTGAATACAATTTTTGTAGCATGTTGTGAAAATGGAACATTCATTTGTTTACATAATATTTACTTAGAATCCAGTATATGCCAGGCTGTATTATTCACTCTGAGAATATAAGAATGAACAAGACAGATGAAAACCCTCTCCCTTTGGAATAATCCATTTTAGTATGGGAAGAGAGACAACAAACAAAATAAGTAAATAATAAAGTATGTTAGAAGGTTATAAGTGTGCTAAAGAGAAAAATCAAGCTGAAGAGAGGGATGGCAGGTGGAGAGGCTTGCGGTTTTAAATAGTATAGTCAGGGAAGTCCTCACTGAAAAGGTGACATTTGAGCCAAGACCTGAAGATAAGGGAATTAGCCATGCAACCAGCTTAGGGAGTAAGGAGAAGGTATAATAAGTGCAAAGGTCCGGAGGCAGGAGGGTACATTGGTAAGCTAGAAGAATAGCAAGGAGATCACTGTGGCTGGAGTAGAGTGAGCACAGCACCAATCATGTAGGCTATTGTCAGACTTGACTCTTACTCTGAGTAAGACAGGAAGCAATGAATTTGAGCAGTTGTCGGAATCAGAAAAAACAGAAATGACTTGGATGTAGTCCTAGCAGGAACTGAAGGCATGGTTCCAAGGGGATTTTGAGTACAAACTAATGTAAAGAACAATTACAGAAATTTGGGCAGAGTTAAGTGTCCAAACAAGGAATGTGGAGGCCTTCAGAGGCTAGCACATTGGGATGCCATCACTACACTTTGATCTGAAGCAGCCTAATGAGAGATAGAGCCGTGGGAGAGGATCTAATAGGGGATGTAGTTGTAGAGGGATGCTATCACTACCTGAATCTCAGCCTAGTTCAAAGGGAGGGGGAAAGAAATACCCCAAGTTCTTTTTTCTTTTCTTTTCTTTTTTTTTTTTTTTTTTTTTTTTTTTTGAGACAGAGTTTCGCTCTTGTTACCCAGGCTGGAGTGCAATGGCATGATCTCGGCTCACTGCAACCTCCGCCTCCTGGGTTCAGGCAATTCTCCTGCCTCAGCCTCCTGAGTAGCTGGGATTACAGGCACGTGCCGCCATGCCCAGCTAATTTTTTGTATTTTTAGTAGAGACGGGGTTTTACTATGTTGACCAGGATGGTTTCGATCTCTTGATCTCGTGATCCACCCACCTCAGCCTCCCAAAGTGCTGGGATTACAGGCTTGAGCCACCGCGCCCGGCCCTCAAGTTCTTTTTTCTACTGTCCTCTGACCTCCTGCCAGCAGTTCTCATTGGCTGAACCCAGGGAAGACAAGGGATCCCTGGTGATGAGGGCCAGAGCGCCCCATTTCTGGAATGGAAGAGTGCAGAGAAGAGCAGGGAAATGATAGGGAAGAGAGAGAAATCAATGAAAGAGAAGAGAGGAATCAGGCAATAACCAGCACACTTGAGTGTTACCAATGCTGAAGCAAAGACATCTTCTGGACCCATTTATATATTGACTGCTGCATATAAAACCGAGAATCCAAATTTGTTTGGAGGAATTTAGATTCATAAAGTCTTAGTACTGAAAATAGTCATGTTTAGTCAACCCTGTTATTTTAAAGAAACTGAGACCCAGTAAGATCATGACCTGTTCACAGACAGACAGCTAGATACAATGCTGCAGAGACTATAACAGAACAAAGGTTTCCTGACACCCCACTCTCTTTCAACTTTGCTTCTAATATTTTAATTATTTTTCTATACTTGTAATTCCTTTCTAAAATCCTTTCGTGTTTCATAAACTAACTCTTAAAAGTTTCTCTGCGTTAGTTTGATTCAACTGAAAAGGCACTAATTATTTCTAATATTATCTTTGAAGGCATTCAAATATATACTATTCCCAAGGGACAATTTATCTTTGGATAGGATTTATGAACTATCAGCTATCACAACTCAACAGCTAAAATCATAATCTTGTCTGTTGTTATTACACGTTTACAAACTTATTTTTGGCTTAGCCTGGAGTCTGTGGGTACATTTTTTAAATATATAAAAGTAATGTATTTAAATAAAAATGATATGTAATCATTGCAGAAATTTTGAAAATATAAAAATATATAAAGCAAAAAAACGCCTATTATCTCATCCCTTAGAGATAGCCATTATTAAAGTTCTGATGTTATCTCTCCCAAATTCTTTTCCTATGCATACATGCCATTTTTTAAAGGTATAATATAATTTTAATTTTTTTACTTGGTATTCTACCACATTTAACATTTTTAAAGATTTTCAACAAATGACAAATGTTCACTTTCAAAATGACTTTGACTTTTGAGAACAGAGTCAACTAGAAGTCAGGAGTTTGAGATCAGACTGGCCAACATGGTGAAACCTCATCTCTACTAACAATACAAAAAAATAGGCAGGCATAGTGGCGCATGCCTGTAATCCCAGCTACTCGGGAGGCTGAGGCAGGAGTATCACTTGAACCCGGGAGGTAGAGGTTGCAGTGAGCTGAGATCATACCACTGCACTCCAGCAGGGAGAGAGAGTGAGACTCTGTGTCCAAAAAGAAAAAAGAAAAGTCAACTAGAAACAAAGTTCATTAATAAAGTGGGCTATAAAATTGGAGTAATATTTTTCTACCCATAACGAGGTGCTATTTTAAAGTAATATGACCAGTATTTGTAAACTTTAATTTACAATTAAGTTGTAAAATACTCTAAGAGTTTTAGGATGATATTTAACAAAAATACAACATGAGCACATGTGTACCCTTTAAAGAATTTGCGAAATAACTCTGGTATGCTATCCTTTTCTTTATCTTTTTTCTTTCTTTTTTTTTTTTTGAGACAGAGTTTCCCTCTTGTTGCCCAGGCTGGAGTGCAATGGCACTGTCTTGTCTCACTGCAACCCCTGCCTCCCGGGTTCAAGCGATTCTTCCTCCCAAGTAGCTGTGATTACAGGTGCCCGCCACCATGCCTAGCTAATTTTTTGGTATTTTTAGTAGAGATGGGGTTTCTTCATGTTGGCCAGGCTGGTCTTGAACTCCTGACTTGAGATGATCCACCTGCCTCGGCCTCCCAAAGTCCTGGGATTACAGGAGTGAGCCACTGTGCCCAGCCTTCCTGTTTTAGTCTTAATGTTTTATCATATTTTATAAAACTCCAAACACTATCAAATAATAATATATTTCAAAAGTATTAGATAAGATAAGCAAACCTTCTTCTTTTTGCCTGGAATTTATACCACCTATTCACATTTACATTAAGGCTCCAATGTAAATGTGAATAGGTGGTATAAATTACAAGCAAAAAGAATTTATACCTAGATGTTTATAAATTCTAAGCAAAAAGAATTTATACCTAGATGTTTATAATTTCCAAGCAAAAAGAGTTTATACCTAGATTGTATAAAACACCTAGATGTATAGGTTCATAGGCTCATGGTATAAAACATCTAGGTGTTTCTTCTCCCATGTTCAACTAGGAAAACAGATTACCTTTGTGTGCTCTAGAGAAAGTAATAATGGCATCTGGTGGCTCTGCTTTAGATTTAGCTGAATAAGAACAAATTTAACCTTTGTACATATAGGCCTGAAGTTGAGAGAAGATAAAGGGAGATATGAAGAAAGTGCCCAGGCCAGTTGTCCTTACCAGTGCTCGAGACCTGTAACCTTGCTAATAAAGAAATAGCCTGTGAAACAGAGTAGAAATCATCTACTGTTCAATTGTACTGGACAAGGAAAAGAAAGTCGTTTCTAAAAGAAAAGCAACCCACCAATACCAAAATGCAAGACCTTTCTACCTCTTCCAGAGGAGGTCCCTCTCTCTATGACCCTTTATGACTGCTTGAACTCTTTTAACGTGTCCCTAGATTTGCCTATGTAGATTTTTATCTCATTGAAAAAAAAAAAGGAGTCTCAGCCCTGAGCATCCCTAAAATCAGCTCTATTTTTGTCACACTTATTTAATAGTTACATTTAAACAAAATGACTTATTTTTCACTGTTGTCCAATTGTTTAAGTGGGGCATTTCAAACTTTTTTTTTTTTTTTTTTTTTTTTTTGAGAGCGAGTCTCACTGTCACCCAGGCTAGAGCACAGTGGCCCAATCTCAGCTCACTGCAACCTCCACCTCCCAGGTTCAAGCTATTCTCCTGCCTCAGCCTCTTGAGTAGCTGGGATTACATGTGCATGCCACCATGTCCGGCTAAATTTTTTTTGTATTTTTAGTAGAGAAGGGGTTTCACCATGTTGGTCAGGCTAGTCTCGAACTCCTGACCTTATGATCCACCCGCCTCGGCCTCCCAAAGTGCTGGATTACAGGTGTGAGCAACCATGCCCGCCCAAGCTTCTCTTAAATAATCGAAATCACTGCTTTTAAATTAAAGTTAAGTTTCATTGAGAAAAAGATTTCTCTGTTACAGGAACTTAGTCATTTTGCAACCAAGTTATTAAATCTCTATAAGAAATGTCATAGAGATTGCTAAATATTTCTTCCATTTTGGTATCACACAAATAGTATACCCCTACAAAAAGAAACTTATCTTTGACCACATATTTTTAGATCTCTCTTAACATAATATATAATATATTATAAACTATTACGGGTTAAGAAGGTTTTTTTTAAAGGTTTCCTTTTAAATGTAAATCAGATCATGTTAATCCTCTGCTTATAATCTGCCTGTAGCTTCTCATTACATTTAAAATAAAAAACTTGTTCCTTCACCTGGCCAACAACATCCATATGATCTGACTCTTGCCTACTCAGCTGCTCCCAGCTCCCTCCCAAACACATACTGGTTTCCAGCACAAAGCCATTGTCCTCATCTGTCGCCCTTCCTAAAATGCTCCCCCAATGAGCTTGTCCTTAGCTCAAAGAACACTTTCTCAGGCCTACCTGCAGGATATCTGAGTAAGATACATTGCCTCCCTCCCCACCTTGCATTGTTGTTTCATTTTTTTTGTTAACACTTATGAATATTTGAAATTATATATTTTTGGTTATTCCTTTGGTGATTGTTTCCCCTACTAAAATATAAGACCTATTTGAACAAGGACTTTGCTTTTCTTGTCTGGTTCACAACTGCTTTCCCCAAGTCCAGCAAAGAGGCCAACATAGTAGTTTCTTAGGGAGTCTTGTTCTGTCCCAGGCTGGAGTGCAATGCTGTGATCAACCAAGATCACTGCAACCTCCACCTCCCAGGTTCAAGCAATCCTCATGCCTCAGGCTTCCAAGCAGCTGAGATTACAGGCGCCCACTACCATGCCCAGCTAATTTTTGTATTTTTAGTAGAGACAGGGTTTCACCATGTTGGCCAGGCTAGTCTCAAACTCTTGACCTCAAATGATCTGCCTGCCTTGGCCTCCCAAAGTGTTGGGATTAGAGGTGTAAGCCACTGTGCCCAGCCAGGTTTCTAAATATATGTTGAATGCATGAAGAAGTAGAGTTAATATTATTATTATTATTATTATTGAGATGGAGTTTCGCTCTTATTGCCCTAGCTGGAGTGCAATGGTGCAATCTCGGCTCACTGAAACCTTCACCTCCCGGGTTCAAAAGTGATTCTGCTGCCTCAGCCTCCCAAGTAGATGGGATTACAGACATGTGCCACTATGCCAAACTAATTTTGTATTTTTAGTAGAGATAGGGTTTCTCCATGTTGGTCAGGCTGGTCTCGAACTCCTGACCTCAGGTGATCTGCCCGCCTCAGACTCCCAAAGTGCTGGGATTACAGGCATGAGCCACCGTGCCTGACCGGAGCTGGTATTATTATATTTGGAGCTGTTTGTTCAAGACACAAGCTTGATGTTACCATGATAAATTTTTTTCTTTCACAGAAATAAAATATCTCAAATGAAATATTAATACACAAATTATTTTGAATAGAGTAGTTAAAGAAATTCAGTGGTGATTACTTAATATGATTGAATCATCACAATATAATTTATCTTTCTTGAATATATGCATTTTTGTGGGAGGGGCTGATTTTTTTTCCTTGGAGGGTAGAGCCATTGTATTGATGAAATACCAATGAAACAAACAAAAATGAAATGTGGATAAGCTAACAATCTAGAATTAGATTAGTTGCTGAGTAAATGTATACAACATGCAAAGAAAAATGATTAGTATCAAAATCTAGAAGCAATGGGGAAGAATCAAAATTCTAAACATTTGAAGATGAAAATATATTCACATCTAGTCAATTTAGTTTAACAATAGGTAAAAGCCACAAAATGGGTGTCAAAACAATATCATTACTATTATTCACTAGGGATTTGATAGTCAAAATTAAAACAACCCTCTGGTTAACTTTTCACCTTGATTTTGCATTTCCCTGTGTCTTTAGTTTGGTGACTTCCCTTTCCTTCAAAGATCCCACATTAAGTATGGGGGAAGGGAGTGAATATTAACTGCAGAGAAGCAGCTCATTACATGACCATTTTAAATAACACCAAAATCCTTATGTAAACATGGATCATGGGTTGAGCTTTTAATGAGTATGAATGCTTTCAAAGTCGGATTTCAAGTATTCTAAAGTTAAATGCTAACAGTGTTTTGTTTCCAGTTACTAAAGAGCTAGTTATTTTGGAATTAAAACATAACTGGGAATGCAAGGTTGTCAAGATTCTATCTGTACTTTTCTTTTTTTTCTTTTTTTTTTTTTTTTTTTTTTTTTGAGGCGGAGTTTCGCTCCTTACCCTGGCTGGAGTGCAATGGAGCGATCTCGGCTCACCGCAAACTCCGCCTCCTGGGTTCAGGCAATTCTCCTGTCTCAGCCTCCTGAGTAGCTGGGATTACAGGCACGCACAACCATGCCCAGCTAATTTTTTGTATTTTTAGTAGAGACGGGGTTTCACCTTGTTGACCAGGATGGTCTCGATCTCTTGACCTCGTGATCCACCCGCCTCGGTCTCCCAAAGTGCTGGGATTACAGGCTTGAGCCACCGCGCCCGGCCTATCTGTACTTTTCAAAACTTTGGTTTCTATGAATTAAAAGCAGTTCAATCAGCCAGGTTAAAATGACCTTCAGATTATCAGTCCAGAGCATTTAAGCTATCCTTCATGTGTAAATACAGTTTATATAGGTTTCTACACTCACATTTTAAAAAATTTTATAAGCCAATAGTAGTAACATATAGAGAGAATTATAACCCCGAAGTCTAGAAATTTGCAGTCTTTCAGTGTTCTCTTGTGAGGGTTAAAGTTTTACAACTTAAAATTACAGGTATGTTACAACTTTAATAAATACTTCAAATTCATATACAAGAAAGACTAGACAGTGATGATCCACTTTGTCAAAGAATGTGCCATTGAATGTCTGTATTTAAATAGCTCATCTATGACACAATATGGCTTCTCCATAAAATCATGGATATCGAGTAACTGCTTTCTTCTTTTTTAAAATTAACAAATGGTATTGCCAATAGCATCACATTGAGTTGCTATCTTTTCTCTTGAAGATGCCAAAGCACTGCCACATCTGTGACCTTTTTTATACCTTTTCATTGGGTTTGGTAGTTTAACACCTCCTTACCACAAAGTTATTTCTTTTTAGTGATAGGAAAATTGAGGGATTAATAGACTTGTCAGCAATCACAAAACTATGTTATAGCAAAATGGAGCTTACTTTTGATTTGTCCAACTAGGAAATGCAGTTAAAAAAACTTTATCTTGAGTGACCACATATATTTTAAAAAAAAAAAAAACAGAAGTGATATACTCATTAATGAATTTTGTTTGGATTTTCTGTTGCAGCATTTAAACTACATTGTAAAATCACAGAGCTAATGTCTTACATTCTAAGTTAAACTCCCTAATAATATAATACAGGTCTTAATAGGACATTATGTTTATTATCAGTTTGAAATGCACCCTTTACTTTTACCAAATTGCTACATTTTGCTTGAACTTCAAAGGTCTTTGAAAGTCAAGGAAATCTTCATTATTGGAAAAAAAAAACAAAAAACAAAAAAAAACACTGTTTTACAGTAAACCCAAAAAGAGTATTTGATAAAATACCTCATTATCAAGTAAGCATTTATGCATCTCAAATTGTATTTTTCTTTATAAAAGTATTCATGGAATTTTGTTAGTTCTTTCTCCTTGCATTTTTTTCCCCTTTTGGGTAATGTCATACAATGGTCTCACTGAAAGTATTTGTTAATGTGATATTGTCCTAGAAATGGAACCCCAGGAAAATTATAGTCATAAGTCAAGTACTGTTTAGATAACTGATATTTATTCCAGCAAATGCTTGGTGAAACCTGAAAACTATTTCTCCATTTTGTATTTTTCTGTTAGGTTGATGCAAAAGCAGGCAGTTTTTGCCATCAAGCAAATGGCAAAAACCACAATTACTTTTGCAACACACTAATAACAATTTCATAATAAAAACATAGAAAATAAGCATAAGCTACTTCTAAACTCTGGAAAAAAATTGTTGACTGGGATATAGGTAGTCCAATTAACAGGGAATGTTCAATAAATGTCACTATCTAACTGATAGTATTAATGCTAAAGGGTTACTTCTCTTTGCCTAGGCAGTTACTTAACTTCTTTGGAAAGTATTTTCTTTATCCCATAATGTTTAATATATCATTATTATTTTAAACATAATATACATTTATTGAAAAAAAGTGAGGTTTTCTTGAGTATCTAGAGTTCACATTCCAGGATTTTCTGACTATTGAATAATTTACCAACTGGTACTGATATGGATAGATAACCTAGTAAAATTTCGGGGTATGATGTTTACAGGTGATGAAAAGATCTTACTATAGCAGTTTTTTATTTTCATCACTAGAAATTGTCCTTAGTTTTTAAGTGCTTTTATTCCACTGCATTATGTTTTCTAAACGTACCTCCCATGCATCACTGCAATTTGAAATACTTTTAAAAAGTACCAGGTACAGAAGAAACAGTCAGGTTGGGGGCTCTAAGAGCAGTAATTGAGGATTCCCACAGCCTCCAGTATGGTCTCTGGGTACAGGAATGCAGCCTGGTAATTGCATTAAGTCTCTTAGTCTTGAGGTTTGGTACTCCAGGGATCCTTTATTCCAGTGAGTTAGGCTACCATGTTCCTTATTAACAACTCTCCATACAGGGAGAATGTGTACTTGCATGTACATCCTGCTTTTTATCATTTAGTTATTTAAAGGCTTTCAATTCTTTGTGGACCAACTTATGAATTACACAGTTTTTTGTTTAGATACAGCTATGCCACTTTTTGTCCTCCACATTGATTTCAAACTGACATGCACAAATCAGAATTCTTATTTCTTCATGGCAGTTTGACCTAATGAATTCTATACATCTTTTAAGCGCAAATGTATAAAAGTAGCTAGGACCTTTAAACTTGTGGAAAACAATATTGTCAAGAGAACTATTAGTTTAAACACAAACATAAATCCTTAACCATCTAAATGAGACTTTTAAAAGTTATAAATCAAATGCTTTTCCTAAGATGTCTTTTAACATCTTTAGCCCCCTCCTTACCAGAAATTTGTCCACTTCTTGATCTCTTCTTAATTATCTTTACCTTTCCTTTCATCTCATAATACATCCTTTTAAGGGAAAATGGTTTTACAGATCACTTTAAGATTTTTCCTTTAAATGTATGATTTAAGAGTGTCAGGCCGGGCGCGGTGGCTCAAGGCCGGGCGCGGTGGCTCAAAGGCCGGGCGCGGTGGCTCAAGCCTGTAATCCCAGCACTTTGGGAGGCGGAGGCGGGTGGATCACGAGGTCAAGAGATCGAGACCATCCTGGCCAACATGGTGAAACCTCGTCTCTACTAAAAATACAAAACATTAGCTGGGCATGGTGGCACATGCCTGTAATCCCAGCTACTCAGGAGGCTGAGGCAGGAGAATTGCCTGAACCCAGGAGGCGGAGGTTGCGGTGAGCCGAGATGGCGCCATTGCACTCCAGCCTGGGTAACAAGAGCGAAACTCTGTCTCAAAAAAAAAAAAAAAAAGAGTGTCATGACAAGTAATCAGGAAGTTTATATAAGATAATATAAAAAGATGAGCAGGCATATAATACTCATTTTTCCAAAAGCACCACCATCAACACTACCCATTGATGACCACTTTAAACAATCTAGTAAATGAATCCAAAATTAAATTAAGCTTCTATAAATTCATATTGGGTTTAACCATTTGCTCTAATTTATTGGTGTAAAACTGCCTCTAACAATTACTGAAATTACAGATTTAGAAAGGAAATATTCCATTAGCTATCTCTGCCACAATAGGATAACGTTACACTTTGTTCTGTTACTTTGGCCCACCCCCTTAAGACCACATAATAACATCCCTATTTCTTATTTCACATTCTGACTTCAGTCACTTGGGTTTGGAGGGCATGGTTTCCACTAACATTAAAAGACCTAGCTCTATAAATTACAACTAAAGACCTAAAAAAGTTTCTCCGCAAATTTAATTCTCAAAACATCTTTTGGGATAGAAAGTATTTCTATTCTTCAAAGATTAGAGAACCGAGTTCAATGATTTACTGATTTAAGTTATCATGATATGATTGCTAAAATCTAAGTCTTAATGAAAATCAAGACTTCATAGTAGTAGATATGAAATCTTGATTTCCATTAAGACTTACATTTTACCTAAATGATGACTGCTTTAGTATGTCAAAGTTTAAGACCCATCCCCATTTTTTTTTAACTGCTTAAAAGAATGGCCTTGTCATTTTCTTTGGTCAGGAATTAACTAAAAGATAATAAATTTGCCAATGCTTTCTTTTCATAGTTGTTCTTTGTACTGGGACAGGAAAGCGTGCTTTATCACTCACTATGGTTGTTCGTGGTCCAATCCAAATCATATACACCCTGGCTGCTACTAACAGTTTTAGAATAAACAAAAAGAACTACAATGCAGCAGGTTCTACGTTTATAAAGCCCATAAGCTGATTTCGTGCTGAAATTAAAAACAGTCTTAAGAGTTTAAATGAATCCTGGAATCACAGCAAATTCAGGCAATTTGGGAATATGTTGGTAACCCTTAAAGCTTTTTTAAAAACTGACTTCACCATCCCTTGATGCGTTGTTGGAGACAGCATTTCTGGCAGGAAGATAATTTTCTGACTCAATCTGGCTTGCTGTTCTTGTTTAATCATCCCCATTTCTCTGTACATTTTACTCCTCTGACTACAATGGTCAACATTTATTTTCAGAAGTTTTCAAGCGATTTAGTTCTTCTAGAACTCTTTTTATCCCCTCAAGTCTTCCCCAGTCCCCATTCCTATCGCCCTCGTTTCACTAAGATTTTGCTAAACATTAGAAACGAGCACATGACCTCCAGTCTTCAATGTCTCAGAACAAACCGACATAAAAACATTTGATTAGCTCGTTTGTAAGCTTCTCTAGGCTTGAAATTTAAAATTGCCTTTAGTTCGTCAATTCTTAAAGAACCTTCAGATCAAAATTTAAATTTAAAAAATTTTAAATAAAGAAACCGCTCCCTTTTTTAACCTTTAGCCCCGCCCATGGCCCCCCCAACCCAGGTTCCACGCGAAACTGCAGGAAACCGGAGGAGGCGGGGCGGTGACGTCACGACGCCGGTGCGTCACGGAACGGCGGCGGCTGCGGCGCTGGCGGTGGCTGCGGCAGCGGCGGCATTTTAGTCGGCAGCGGCGGCGGCAGCGGGGCTGCTGCTCCTCCCAGCATCCCTGGCGCGGCCATTTCAGCCCCATCTTGGCCCAGCTGAGGGAGCTGCAGCGGCCGCTTCAGCAGTTTGAATTTCAGTTTCTCCGGGGTTTAGGAATTGGGCAAACCGAGGAGGAGCCGAAGAAGCCACCACCGCTACCTCACACAGCCGGGGCGCCTCGGCTCCCGAGCCAGCGGTCTGCCGCCGCCGCCGCCACCGCCCCTCTCTGAGAGAAGCCGCGAGGAGAGGCCGAGACCGCCGTCGCCGCCCGCCCGCAGGGGTGGTTCCCCCTCTGAGGGGAGGACCGGGCCGGCTTTCCCCTCCCCCAGAGCGGGTTTCCGCCAGAGACAGTCGACATGTCCCTGGGGCTGAGCTCCGGCTAGAGCCGGGGAGGGAGGGCCGCCTGCCCGCGCCGCAGCCCCACCGCCCGCCCGCGGACCTGCAGCCAGCCCCGGCCCGCGGCTCCCGGCTGAATCGGGCATCTCCGACTCCAGACTCGCCGCTTCAGCCCGAGGGCCCAGAGCTGACGCCGACACCGGCCTGAGGAGCCCGAGCGGGGCAGCGCCGCCCCTCACGCCGCCGCGGCCGCCTCCTCCTTCTCCTCCTCCTCCTCCTCCTCCCTCTCCTCCTCCTCCTTCTCCTCCCTCCCTCCCTCCTCCTCCTCCTCCTCCTCCTCCTCCTCCTCCTCCTCCTCCGCCCTCCCACTCCCACCCCCAACCAAGGCCTGCTGACCGCGCCGAGCTGGACTGACCACCGCTGCTGGGAGACGGGAGAGGAAGCAGCCGGCCCGCCCCTGGGTTCGCGCTCTCGCCGCCTCTGAGGGAATTGAATTGAGGCGCCGCGGCTGCGGGAGCTGAAAAGGAAGGAGGAGCCGCCGCGGGACTGAGACGGGGGCAGCGCCGAAGAGACCAACACAGAGAAGGAAACGAGGAGGAGGATGTCGCGCTGGGCGGCCGCGGCGCCTGGATCAGCCCGCGACTGTTAGAGCGGCGGGCCTCAGACCCCAGCGCGGACTCGGACTTTGTCTTTGGGGGCCGGTGCGCTGCCCTCCCCGCTTTCTGGCAGGACCCAGAGGAGCCGGCGAGCCTCTCTGCCCTGCAGCCTTCTTCACCATGTCCAAGATGCCGGCCAAGAAGAAGAGCTGCTTCCAGATCACCAGTGTCACCACGGCCCAGGTGGCCACTAGCATCACCGAGGACACCGAGAGCTTGGACGACCCGGACGAGTCACGCACAGAGGACGTCTCCTCCGAGATTTTCGACGTCTCTCGAGCCACGGATTATGGCCCTGAGGAGGTCTGCGAGCGCAGCTCCTCCGAAGAGACACTTAACAATGTTGGGGATGCGGAGACTCCCGGGACCGTCTCCCCAAACCTCCTCCTGGATGGGCAGCTGGCGGCGGCGGCGGCTGCTCCCGCCAACGGAGGAGGAGTTGTTTCCACCCGGAGCGTGGCCGGGGCGCTTGCCAGTACCCTGGCGGCGGCCGCCACTTCGTCCCCCGCCTCCGGAGCACCCGGCGGCCCCCAGGCCTCGGGCTCATCCGCCGGGCCAGTGACTGCAACCCCATCTCAGCCTCCCACCACTTGTAGTTCCCGTTTTCGTGTGATCAAGCTGGACCACGGGAGCGGAGAGCCCTATCGACGCGGCCGATGGACGTGTATGGAATACTATGAGAGGGATTCAGACAGCAGCGTCCTGACTAGATCCGGGGATTGCATTAGACACAGCAATACTTTTGACCAGACTGCAGAGCGGGACAGCGGCCTGGGAGCCACGGGAGGGTCGGTGGTGGTAGTGGTGGCTTCCATGCAGGGGGCGCACGGGCCCGACTCGGGAACTGACAGCTCCTTGACTGCTGTGTCACAGTTACCCCCGTCGGAGAAAATGAGCCAGCCCACTCTGGCCCAGCCGCAGAGTTTTAGCGTTGGGCAGCCACAGCCGCCGCCGCCACCCGTAGGTGGGGCTGTGGCTCAGAGCTCAGCTCCGCTGCCGCCGTTCCCGGGAGCCGCGACCGGGCCACAGCCGATGATGGCAGCCTCGCAGCCAAGCCAGCCCCAGGGAACCGGGCCCGGAGGACAGACTTTGCCGCCGATGAATGTAACCCTGACGCAGCCGGCTATGCCCCTGCCTCCGCATCCGGGCCCGGCTGTCGGCGCTTCTGCGACGCCGCAGCCCCAGCAGTTCGCGTATCCTCAGCCTCAGATACCGCCCGGACATTTGCTGCCCGTCCAGCCCTCCGGCCAGAGTGAGTACCTGCAGCAGCACGTGGCCGGCCTGCAACCGCCAAGCCCCGCGCAGCCCTCGTCCACCGGCGCCGGAGCGAGCCCCGCCACGGCGGCCAGCCTTCCCGTGGGCACCGGCCAGAATGCCTCTTCGGTGGGCGCACAGCTCCTGGGCGGGTCTTCCCAGCCCAACGAAGCGGTGGCCCCCCGGCCGGGACCAGCGCAAGGCGGGCAGGCCGCGCCGTGTCAGCCGGCTGGAGTGTCCCCGGCTGCTGTGGGAGGCGTGGTGCAGGCGGGCATGGGTTCTGCCGGGGCTGGGCCGCCCCAGTCCGTGCCTCCGCCGCAGATGGGTGGCAGTGGTCCGCTGTCAGCCGTACCTGGTGGCCCTCACGCCGTGGTGCCCGGAGTTCCAAACGTGCCTGCAGCCGCGCCCGCTCCAAGCGTGCCTAGTGTGTCTACCACTTCTGTTACTATGCCAAATGTACCCGCGCCTCTGGCCCAGTCGCAACAGCTGAGCAGCCATACGCCAGTCAGCAGGAGCAGCAGCATAATCCAGCACGTTGGGCCGCCCTTAGCGCAAGGAACACACAGTGCACCAACAAGTCTACCACAGTCTGACCTAAGCCAGTTTCAGACTCAGACCCAGCCTTTAGTCGGGCAAGTCGACGATACTAGAAGAAAATCAGAACCCCTACCTCAACCACCACTTTCTCTCATTGCTGAAAATAAGCCTGTTGTGAAGCCGCCTGTTGCAGATGCCCTGACAAACCCCCTTCAGTTAACACCTATGAACAGCCTGGCCACCTCTGTATTCAGCATAGCTATTCCTGTTGATGGTGATGAAGACAGGTATGGAAATCTTTATTTTAAATATTTGATAGAAATGCTTGGCCAACATTGCAGCTTAGGATGCAACTTTGGGAGATGTGTTGTCAACTGAGGTCCTTTAGCATTTTTAAATATAAAACTTAGTGTTCGGTAAAATTGATTTAGGCTGCTGATGCTGATGTCAAAGTGTGTGATGAGCGAATTGGTCTCGTCACAGTTGTTTAAAAGCACTAAAATGGGTAGGGCTGCAACATTGCTAACTCAGAAATGTCCATTTTAGTTTAATCTTACCATTTAATGATGATAGCTAGTATGATATTCTCCCGTAGAATTGTCCGTTTCTTACATATCAATCACACTCGAACACTTAAGGCAGAGAGAGTTGTCAGTGTGAGTTTTGAGGCTGAGACAAAATTACTTACAAGTTTTCCTTTCTGGAAAACCAGAAGGCCCTCTAGTGAAAAAAAAAAAAAGAAAAGAAAAAAAGAAAAAAAAAAAATCCATGTAAGGAATCTCCTTCAGTGTATCTGGAAAGCCTGGAGACATAATGATGAAATGTCAGGTCCGGCTTTGAAGATCATACTTAGTTCAGCCTTTTGATTAAAGGAGGTAACAAGGTCATGAGTCTTCCCAGAGATTTCTCTAAGATATTTATTTTTTGTTGTTGTTAAGCAAAAAATGTACTGGAAAGATGTTCTTATCTTCCATCCGTCTTTTTACTATAGGAAAGGGAGGTTGAGATCGATCTTTCAACTGTAGTGAAAGCTATAATTTTTGAAAGTAAGACTAAGTTTGTAGTGTAAATGTCAATAATTGGTTCCCTGTATTTAGAGAAGTTTTTTTAATGTTTTAAATAAGAATTGGTGTATTGCTACACCAGTACCACAACACCTGTTATTTGGTTATGGTTTAATAAGGATTTTTAGTGGTTTTGAGAAAACGTCACATGTAAATTGACATACGTATTTCAAATTTTTTAAAGCTGACTTGTTGCAATGTTTTAAAATTATGTTTAAAAAGTATAGAAAAAGTTTAAGGAATTTTACATTTAGACATTTCTTTGCTGTGGTTTTTGTTAGCGAGAGGCTAATTTTAGGTGTTTTTAAAAGATCAAAACTAATATGGATTTCCAGAATAATTAGTATGTAGACGAATACAATGATATATATGTTAAAGCTTTCTCTTCCTATGGTTTCTTCTGAGTTCCTTCACGTTTGTTTCTTAAGTTCTTATTTCTAATTAGCCTTGTATTTTTGTTATATGCTTGTGTTGGTTTGAAAAATGCTCACTGAAATTTATTCATCTTCTCTCCTTTTTGTAATTTAAAGTTCATCTTTTTTTGTAGGTGACTTGCTTATGGGGAGTCTTTCTTCACTTGAGAACTCTTAGAGAATACCACGTGTCCATAAGTGAGCTCAGCTAGCTAGTCATTGAGAAATTTTGTATGGATGGGACTACCAAGTAAACTGATTCCACAAGCCACTCAGAAAAATCCCTCTACTTCTATAGTTGCTCCCATTGTCACACACAGGGACACACCTGTAACACAGATTGAGTTTATTTTTTCACCTTTGGTAATAATCAACAGGCATCTTCCCTTTCTAGCTGCCAAAAGCCATTTTTTTCCTGATAAGTTGGTAAATAACCTTTTGCTTACCTCTGATCCTATATGCTACCCCATATCTCTTCAAGAAATGATGACTGGTTTCCTGACCTAACCTTTCTGTACACACACACACACACACACACACACACACCCACCCATCCTAAGAATGCAGATTACGTTTTCCCACCTCTTCACACCTCTCTGAGTTTACAGCATACATACTTAGATTCCTCAGAACTTTAATACGATGATGAGACACGAAGCAGAGAGTTCTGTTGATAGATGGAAACTCTGAAATGTATTCTTTAGGGTATGACATCAAAAATGCATTTATTTTTCCTCTTACTGTATAGTTGGTAATCTGAACAGTCTTATTTCCAAATTTCTGAAATTTGAACTACAGATACTACTGTATCAGTGTTCTTATTAATTGCAACAGTTAATTCACTGCAGGTTTTTGATGTAAGGTGCAGTCCTATTTTAAACATGACACTTTCCTCCCACACCCCAATCATTTAAAATCTACATTGCTTATCAAATGTTCATTTCTGATTTTTGTTACAGTCTTTCATTGGTTTTTAACTTCACATGCTAGTTTCCAAGATGTAATCTTACACATTTGACTGTTTTGTCACTGGTTCAGCATACCTGGTGAAGGAATAAATCCATTAAGTAGAAATAGTTTTTTTGTTTTGTTTTTGTTTTTGTTTTTAATAGAAAGCATTGGTTAAAAAAAAAAGCAGGACATTTAAAAATTTTGTGTTTGAAATTAAATAACAGTTTTCTAGGCATATGTTTAAATTACTGGGATGAATACTTTTGAGGAGATAGTACTTTTCAGTACTATCGTAACTGAAAATTTTAATTTTTATGTGATTTTGGGTTGCCACCTTAAATCTGCATACAGTGTTTTATGTAGTCATTCAAATGTGAAATAAAATCAACTAGAGTGAGAGGTCTTGAGTAATTATGATTTAAACTTTTTAAGTAGTTTGACAAATTTCAGCTCCTAAGGAAACATTTGTAAATAAGATGTATGCTTTTTTAAAAAAAAATTTCGGACTTTAGTATACAGTCGATTTCTTTGAGAAAAGGAAGGAAAATGGGAAATTAAAAAGATTGTGGTAGTTTAGGTTGATACATTGAAAACTATCTTGTCATTTTGGTTCCAGTACCTAATACAAGGTTCTGTATTGGCTCAATTTTGAAATCATTTATAATTAAAGAACCAGGCCTTATAGTAATACATGTTAATACTATCACATCTTTAAAAGGCTGATGCTTGTATATGCAAAAAGTTCTCAACTAGCATTGCCTGTTGACTACATTATTAATTACCGTAAAGTTTATCTTTCTGGCCATTTTCACTAGAAAGGTTTATGGTCAGTTATTGAGACTCTTGAAATTGATTTTGTGTAAGCTGGTGGATGTGATGGTTGAAAATATAGTTCTTAAAGTCTAGCTACTTTTATAGTGAACTTGACAAAACTTGTTTAACACACTTAACAGTCTCCTATAAATGAGAGGAGGTGCAAAATATTAGTGGCCCTTTTGGAAAAGGAACACAGTACAAATCACTTTCCATAGATAGCCGACCAATGTGAACTCTGTAGGCCGCATTCCAGGAACTCTTATGAATGGCTGCAATTGTGAGCTGTCATCTGTGTCCAAAAGACTGTGGAAAACCTGAATCTAAGGATCCTTTGGTGCAGATATTTCTATGTCTTGTTAATGGTTTTATTTGTGTGGTTTGCTAATGACCACTGATAAAGTATTATACATTGTGAATGTTAAGTGGTGTGTCCTGGTATGTGCTATAAATACACATTTTATTTGTATATATTTTAAACAAAATTCTGCTCTTTTTCCTTTTTTTACTCTAAGTGTATACCAGGAGGCAGAACTGTCTTGATCTTAGACCTCTGTTATATGAAAGTCTCACTGTATTGAAGTCTCTAAAGATGGAAATTCCTTACTTGAATCTCTGTTTCTTGGGAGCTTACATTTATCTGTTGGATCGTGAAGGTAATTTGGCTCTTGTAGGTTTACAGTTAATGTGTAAATCACATACTAGATACTATCTTCTGCCTGTCTACACCTTTAAGAGTGGTCTTTCTGAGGAGTTAGTAATAAAAATGTAAAATCATACATATGTGATACGTTGTTTAGTATAAAAACTGATATTGGTGTATTCATCAGAGGTGCCACACAGATTACTAAAAATAGTTTATTCATAAACATGGCTCGAAATAAAGGAAATGACAGATTTCCAAAAAGCCTTATGATTTTCCGAAGTACCTGAAATTCCCAAACCATGAGCTATATCTGTAGAAGTGTGGCCTTTTATATTCACAGTGACACATCTTATATAAAATTTTACGTGGACTAAATCATATAGGCCAAACATAGGTAAGTTTTTGTAGAAAACATGATGGCTTGTATGTGCCGAATAATACAGATTCCAGTAATTATTTTAGTAACACTTGTTGTTTCTCTTTAGGAGATCACAGCCCTTGAACTAAATCACCTTTATGAGAAGTCATTTTATATAGAACTGGTGGTAGGGGTATATATGTTCTCAACTTTCTGAGAATAAATATAATGCCAATTCATTTGTTATTTAAGAATCTTGGGCCAGGGGCAGTAGCCCATGCCTGTAATAGTAGCACTTTGGGAGACAAGGGTCAGAGGACTGCTTGATGCCAGGAGTTTGAGATCAGCCTGGACTACATAGCAGGGCTCTGTCTCTACAAAACATTTAAAAATTAGTCAGGTCTGGTGGCACCCACCCGTAGTCTTAGCTGTTTGGGGAGGCTGAAGCAGAAGGATTGCCTGAGCCCAGGAGCTGGAGACTACAGTGAGTGATGGTATAATACTGCACTGAAGCCTGGGCCACACAGCAAGACCCTGTCTGTTAAAAAAAAAAAAGAATTCTCATAGCAATAATTTGGAAATAGCGAAATATGGTACTGGGTCTAAGAATGGGAGTCTGTCTTTCTCTGTACCCGAAAAGATCAGAATCAGTTATGAACAAATAGCAGCCCCGCCAATGAAGTACCAAAAATCTGTTTCGTAATAGAGTAATGATAGTTAGGAAAGTATAAAAGAATTCTGACCTTCCTTTCCTAAAATGGCACAAGTTGGGGGAAGGGAAGTGTAGAATGATAGCAGATAACCAAGACGGAAGAAAATACAGTGGAATGGCATGAAATATAGTCTCAAAAGAAATAGGAATACTTGTGCATACTGAAGAACAGTGTTCTCATTCTTTCTTTGAAGAATTGTTTTAGTCCAATGTGTATTTCCTTTTCTGAAGATTCTGTTTATTTCTTAATTGCATTATTCTTTAAATACTTACAATATGAGGAAGGAGAAGCTTTACAAAAGCAGGTCTGTCTGGTTAAATGTAGCCTGAATGATATTCCCTAAGTAATTCCTTAATCGGAAGAGCAAATTTTAGTAAGAAATATATTTAAGGGGTATATGTAGCAAAATTCCTGAATTAGAATAAATTATTTAAGTGTATGGTTTTTCATTCAAATCACAATGGGCTTGTGATTTGAGGCTACTATTTTCGATGGTATTGTATTAATTATTGAGTCCACAAAGAATATGTATACCTGAATCATTGGTATAATGTCTTTCCCAGAGCAATTCTTGAACATACCAAATTACTCAGTATTATATTCTTAATCGGGCATTGCTTAGGGCAAAAACTGGGTCTCCATTATAAAAATGTAGGAACAATAGCCAATTTGCACCATTCTTATACATTATTCTGTGACTTTAATAACTATACTTTGCTGTATACTCTTCAAATTTGGCTTGGTAATATTAAAAGTATATTGATGGATTGTTTCCTGCATGAAAGTATTGCATAATTTCCACTCTTAAATCAGGTGAATTAAATTTCATCTAGATTGCTTACCTTTCAAATTTAAAGCCTCAAATTAGACTTAAATAATTAGTACTTAGTTTGATTCTTTTGTACCCAAGCTAATTTTTGTTTTTTTAAAAAAAAAAGTGCTTTCAGCCGGGCGCGGTGGCTCAAGCCTGTAATCCCAGCACTTTGGGAGGCTGAGGCGGGTGGATCACGAGGTCAAGAGATCAAGACCAACCTGGTCAACATGGTGAAACCCCGTCTCTACTAAAAATACAAAAAATTAGCTGGGCATGGTGGCACGTGCCTGTAATCCCAGCTACTCAGGAGGCTGAGGCAGGAGAATTGCCTGAACCCAGGAGGCGGAGGTTGTGGTGAGCCGAGATCGTGCCATTGCACTCCAGCCTGGGTAACAAGAGCGAAACTCCGTCTCAAAAAAAAAAAAAAGCGCTTTCATCCTTTTAAGTTGTACATTTAATTTTGATGTTAAGTGAAAATTCCGCAGATAACTGAATTAATTTTGTTAGTGTTTGCCTGGAACATACACCTACTATTAGAGTAGGCAGGACAAATAAGTAAAGTCTAAATGTTAAATTACTTAAAGCTTCTTTTCCCATAAGCCTTTACTGAAAGAATATTGCTATGTAGAAGATGGAGTTTGTGATTAATGTGTCATTCTTGCAAATAATGATGGCATGGCCGGGCACGGTAGCTCAAGCCTGTAATCCCAGCACTTTGGGAGGCCGAGGCGGGTGGATCACGAGGTCGAGAGATCAAGACCATCCTGGTCAACATGGTGAAACCCTGTCTCTACTAAAAATACAAAAAATTAGCTGGGCATGGTGGTACGTGCCTGTAATCCCAGCTACTCAGGAGGCTGAGGCAGGAGAATTGCCTGAACCCGGGAGGCGGAGGTTGCGGTGAGCCGAGATTGCGCCATTGCACTCCAGCCTGGGTGACAAGAGTGAAACTCCATCTCAAAAAAAATAAAAATAAAAAAATAATGATGGCATACTTTTAAATGTTATTTTTAGTTTTAGGCTGTTTGTCTTCATTATTACACATTTGTCATTTAATATGGATAAAGGATTCCCAAAGCAAAGTGCAAAGCCTGTTAGTTTCTAAAACAGTACTATTTAGTTTTTATCAAGTGGTTTTGTGTGTTAAACAAAACAAATCTTTGGTGTACCGTTTTACCTAGTCTTTGAAGACAAAACAAAGGAGGGAGGATCTGTTTTGGTCAAATAAAACCAATAGTGTATTTAATTATGTGTTAACATGTGTGAGTGACCATTACAGAGACAGTGGAGTTAGACATACTTGGGCTAAAATCTAACTGCTGCATTTCACCTTGAGCTAGTTGGCATAGATCCTTTGTTTCCCCTTATGAAAAATGGGGATTGGGCCAGGCACGGTGAATCACACCTGTAATCCTAGCACTTTGGGAGGCAGAGGTGGGTGGATCACCTGAGGTCAGGAGTTCGAGACCAGCCTGGCCAACATGGTGAACCACTATCTCTACTAAAAATACAAAAAATTAGCCAGGTGGTGATGGATGCCTGCAATCCTAGCTACTTGAGAGCCTGAGGCAGAAGAATCGCTTGAACCTGGGAGGTGAAGGTTGCAGGGAGCCAAGATTGTGCCACTGCACTCCAGCCTGGTTAACAAGAGCGAAACTCCATCTCAAAAAAAAAAAAAAAAATTAAATAAAACGGAAAGAAAAATGGGGATTGTACCTACCTGGGAGAGTTTTAAAGGATTAAATGATGTATGCAAGTGATTTGACCAATCTTTAACATAATATGTATGGCAAACCTGTATCACAGAAATGTTAATATTTCAGTGTCCAAACTGCTCTCCCAGATCACCCCTTTACATGCTATGAATCATACCAAGAATCTTCCATTTTAACATGGAAGTATAATTGTATGGTATTTATGTAGTCAGAAAAAAGGAGATGATGTTTTAGTCCAGAGGAGTCATGACGTTTCAAGAAGTATAGGGAATTGTGTTCCAGTTCTGGCTTGTTTCTTTGGTCAAGTCATTTAACTTCTCTGTTTTTCTTTTTTGAGACTTTGTCAAATTTTAAGATTCCTTCTATCCTTATGTATGTGAGACCATACATTCAGGTGTGCTTCATGAGAGAATTGCAAACTTTCTTCTTGTCACCCCTTCCCTGCCACTTGACTATTGTGTGGCAATAAATAAAGTTTGCAATTAGTCATTAAGTAGGTTGATTGCCCAAGAAAACATTTAAAACAATACGTCAGTCAATTCAGCTTTCATGGTGCTCTGCAAGTAGTGAGCACTGGGGTACAAATGTGAGACTGTCCTGCCCTCCTAGATCTCAAGCATTTTCATCTTGAAAATGATGACCTGATGTATACTTTGACATATATTGTAGGTGGTGATGCAGTAAATATAAGGTGCTAATGGGAACAATTTGGAACATCAGATCAGGTTGGGATTGAGAGGGTAGTAGACTGACTTCTGTTTAAAAGTTATTCTCTTCATAGGTACTTATATAGTTCAAAACTCAAAATATATAAAAGAGTAAAATTGAAAGCCTCTCTGCAACCTCTGTCCTCCAGCCACCCAGTTTCTGTCCTTAGAAGTAACCCGTTGTATTACTTGTACATTCTTTTGAGGCTAACTCTTGAACTAAATCTTAAAATGGTCATTCAGATTAGGTCACTAAGAAGAGAAGGGGATAGTTTTCCATGCAGAGGTAGAAGGTAGTTTGTATAATGATGTGAAAGAGTGAGAATGTATCATTTGGAAAATAGTATTATTAATTTGACAGGAACCAGAGTGAAGGACTTAAATCTCATGATAAGAAATTTAGATTTTTATAGTAAGTTGCTGTTAAAGGTTTCTTGAAACTTTTGTTAAAATATATTTTGAAATGATTTCAGTATCCTTTTAGTGATTGTTGCATGTTAAATTATAATGCTATGATAAAGCTGTGTTAAGGGAATACCTTGGGAGCACTGCCAGAAATCAGAATTCTTATCTAATGAAATGAGCTAAATATTTTGGTACACGTAGCTCCAAGTGTAAGTATTCTGTTTGTCTCAATATTACCTTGATAATGACAGAACACTTGGTACATGTTGAGATACTCTTAACAAAATTTGATTTATAGGCAGCTTAATTTGGAAACTTAACATGCTATATTAAACACAAAGCAAGCTTAGTTGTGTCAGGCCCTATGTATATAGACTTTCATTTGATCTCTTCAACAATTTGTGAAAAAGTGGTCTCTTCCCCCTTTCTTATGGATTAAGAAAACTGAGACTCTTAGAGTTTGAGTCACCTGGGTATTGGGTGACAGAGTAGACTCATATTCAGACCTTTAACCCCAAAGCCAGTGCTTTTCAGTATTCCCAAAGTTAGAAGTTTGTTTTATTACTTGGCAGACAGTAAGTTAGGAGGAAGGAAGAGCTACCATAATATAGTCACTGATTTGTTGTTTTATAACCCTTTACCTGAAGGATATTTTTAATCATTTAAATTCCACAAATCATAGTACTGGAGATGGTGCTTATTGATTTTCTGCTTATTGTATTTTGCTGGTTCCTATTTAGGGATCTCTGAAGTCGAATTTTGGCATAGATAAGAGAAAGAGGTGTTTGTTGAGTGCTGAAGTACCTTATGCTTTAAGCTTTGACAACTGTAGCTTAGTTTTGATGTATGGAGTGTTTGTGTTTTATTCTCCCTGTTGTAGTTAGTTACCCTACAAAGACAGTATCTTGCTAAAACAGGTAGACATGCCACATGCATTGAGTCATTTTCTGATGTAGCACATATTTGAAAATGTGATGGAATATTGACTATATAAAGTGGGGAGAAAAGACTATATTTTGTTCAGTGATTTTGAAGAATGTTTACAAATAGGAAAATTGCATTTTTGTTTAGGTGGCTGAAGTACAGTGTAAACCACATCTCAGTCTTCCTAGAATTGCTTCATTGGCTCTATATTTAGAATGATATTTATATTAATATCAAATAAACTGTTAGAAAGCTGGTTTCAAATTTTACTTCTTGAGTGGAAGAGAATTTGTGACCACAGCTGCATAAAAGTCAGCATTTCCTTCTAATAAATTTTTAATTTCAGCTGTCTCTTCATGCTTTCAGGTTTCATAGACTGTAACGTTGAAATGATCCCATTAACAGCCTTTTCCGTGGGCTCCTAATCTCCTCAATTTTATGCCATTCCAAAATAGAAGTCTCTCTGATGATCAAGCCCTTCAATATTTACAACTGGCTCTTTTCCCTTCTACTTCCTTGATCAGTGATTTCACAGACTTGACTCCCTTAATCTATACCTGTTAATCAGTGTGTGGAGACTAATTATTGTTGCTGTTTGCTACAAATCCTTCAGTTTATGGATAACATCCCAGTTGAAGTATCCCAGAAACAAAATTTCATAGCTTATAAGACTGTCTAAATTTTTATCCTTAAAATCTAGACTGTTTAAAGTTTTATGTACTACATAGATTATATAGCTGTGTACTGTAGAAACTATGTACTGTGGCTTCTTCACTTTGAATGTATGTAGAAAGAGTGATTGTTAATTGTCAGCTTTTGCAAATTAAGTGTATTCTAATATGTTCTAAAAACTTAGGTCCGTTTATACAGTATTTTATTTCACAGGTTCTTTCCACATCTCAGTGTTTACTACTACTAACTACAAATATGTTCTTTTTCTACTTTTACATTTGACTTAAGAGAAATATTTCACTATTTTGTAAAACTGCTGGAATTTTATAACTTAAGTCATATGACTTCATTTGGAACCAATTTACTTAAAATATGAATTTGATTTAAATTAAATATTTATATTTCCAAAGTCAGAGGAACTAAAGTTCTTTTAAAGAGGCCAGGCATATAGGCTCATGCCTGTAATCCCAACACTTTGGGAGGCCAAGCTGTGCAGATCACCTGAGGTCAGGAGTTTGAGATCCAGCCTGGGCCAACATGGTGAAACCCCATCTCTACTAAAAATACAAAAAATTAGCTGGGCGTAGTAGCAGGCACCTGTAATCCCAGATTCTCAGGAGGCTGAGATGGGAGAATCATTTGAACCCGGGAGGCAGAGGTTGCAGTGAGCTGAGATTGTGCCATTGCATTCCAGCCTGGGCGACAACAGTTAAACTCATCTTCAAAAAAATAATAATAATAAATAATGAAGTTCTTTTAAAGAATATCATCCTTATAAATATATTGCGAGTACTCTTTAATGAATTTTTCATTCTAGACTTGCAGAATAACTTCCAAGTATACTCTCTCTTATTCTCTTGTATATACTACCTTCCTCTTTGAGTCACTCCATTTAAACCAGAGGTCTCCAAACAGACCTTTGAGGATAGTAAACTAGTTCCCATATGTTCCTGGGCAAGCCTGTTTTTTTTTTTTTTTTTTAAACAAAAAGAAACAACAAAACCCAAGTTGAATGTTCATTTAGTTCAGTTGGTTTTCATTTGATTTGGCAGACTGATTTCTAAGTACAGTGAAAAAAGTGGCCTGACAAATATCTTAAGAGGATGTAAGCTGTTAAATAAACAGCAGTTGGAAGCCTCTTAAGCTTTTCTTGTTATTAGCAGGTCTAATCAGTGCCTTTGATTGCCTTAGACCTAGTTAGGAGAAAAATGGAGAAAGGGTTAAAAGAATAGCAAGAAGTTGAAGTAGGGCAAACAATGAGAAATACATGAGAAATACATGTATTAGACTCCTAATTAATCAAATAGTTACTTTGGTGGTTCTCTGGCATCTTGGAAGTCATTTTTTTTTTTATTGTACTGATAATTCTGCACAGACTTTTAAGACTTAATAGTACCCCATAATTGCCATATTGTATCTGAACCTGATTTTGCACATGACAATAATAGCTATTGAGCATTCACTGTATGCCAGGAACTTTACATATAGTCTCAATTCTTCAGCCATCCTTCAAGGCTAGATAGTAATGTAACCATTTAACGGATAAAGAGACAGACGTAAAGAGGTCAGAATTTAACACTGCTATGTGTATAGCGTAGTGGTATAAGAGCATAAACTCTGGAACTAGATTGCCACCTACTAGCTCAGTGATGTAAGGCAAGTTCTTCTGTCTGACCCAGTTTTCTCATCTATGAGATGGGAAGAATAATGTTGCCTACCTCTTAGGTAGGGCTGTTGACATAATTTAGTTGATGAGTGTCAAGTGCTTAGAATAGTGTGTGATAC
Organism: Saimiri boliviensis; assembly: GCF_048565385.1. Taxonomy (NCBI): domain Eukaryota; kingdom Metazoa; phylum Chordata; class Mammalia; order Primates; family Cebidae; genus Saimiri; species Saimiri boliviensis. Next base: position 14,516,712 of record NC_133457.1, read on the forward strand.
ATAATAAACATATTCTTAACTGCTGCTGTTCTGCTACAGCATGGGTTAAGAATTTTAAGTTATGTGGCAAAGTTTTTGTTAGCTCCCAGGTGTACAGGCTGGAGGTGGGGGAGACCAAGAAGTGTGCCGAGGTTCCCCATGGAACCAGTCCCTAGATATGAGGTATATCGTACTTACTGAGAGATAGTCCAGAAGAGCCCATCAGTTAAGATTCTATGGTGATAGCCCTAGAGAATGGTAGAAATGAAAGATAATTATGATAAATAGGCTTTTACCCCTTAAAGTGGCACTGTACCAATGCTAGGATTAGAAAGCTGCCGAACAATTCTAGATAGACCAGAAAAAACACATAAAAATAATGGATTTTGAAGGTGGAAATGTGTCAAGTCCAACCCAGGAAAGAACTCTTTATTGTTAATTATGAAACCCTTGCTACTTTTAACAGAGCCTAAGAAAAGTTTTTACATTGTGAAGATAATAGCTTAACTTACTTTATATGAATACACTACCTAAGAACAGCCTCGTTAAACTGCTAAACAAGATAGATATTTTAAAAGGCATTTGGTACAGAATAGTGTTGATTAGGCTATGAATTAGTCACATTTATATGCACACACACACAAAAAAAATTGGATGCTACTTAGTATTTAGTTTGCTCTGCATTACCTCTTTATTTTAAAATTGTGATTCTGAATTATTGTTGAGGTCTCCTGGATTTTGTCCAGTTTTTAATTTCTTTCAAAGTGTTGTTTTAAGCAAACTTATATGGTTTTTTAAATCTTTTTATTATTAAAACAGTTACACTGTATTAGAAATCTAAAATATTCCATCTTCTTTTGAAAAGTAGTGATTTTACTGTACATTCTCAACCTCATTTCCATTTGATTCTCGGATCTCACAGGAATCCTTCAACTGCTTTCTACCAAGCGTTCCATTTGAACACGTTTCAGGAATCAAAGAGCCTCTGGGATAGGTATGAATACTTACATAAGGAATGCATACATGCAAAACTGTATGCATGAATTGCTTTGCACTGTACTGGTTTCTTGTCATTAAAACTGATCTTTGTTATTTTAGGGGGGGGACTCACATGGTATCTAGCATGGGACAAAGCAGCAAAATAAACCAAAAGGGCAATCTATATAGAAAATAAACATACTTTTCTTTTTTCTGCACCCTGTGTACTTTAAGTATTTCTATATTTTTGAAGGGTTCACATATTGTGTTGAATTCTTAATATGAAATAGTCACTTCCCCAGTGTATTTTAATGTAAATGCATATTCTATAAAATAAACTATCTACAGTTACTTTAATTTTTGTGCCATTTTATGTTTTTTCTATAAAAGCCATAGTGATTCAAAGTAAAATGTTATTTCAAATTATGAAATTGGAGGAGGAACAAGACCAAGGTATCAAAGTAATTGTTGTTTAATTTTTGGCAAGAAACTTTAACTTCAAATTTGTTTGCTAGAACTCACTAGGTCTGCATTACTGATTTGGAAGCCCCTACAACAGTTTGCTTTCTTACAGAAATGCTGTATAGATTTTATTGTTAACTCTTAAAAATACAAAATGAAGTCTTGGAGATCTTTTATGGCAAAAGATACTTTGGTTTATCTTTCTGCTTAACACACGTTTTAAGTAGTATATGCTCTGTTCAATCATTTTGCTGAATATTTATTAGCACTCCATCATTTTATGTTTAATTAATGGAAGTTGAGCTCAAACAATGTTTTTAAAATTCACACAAAGCTTGTTAAATTCTTTTAACTCTGCCTGGCAACGCGTTTGTGTCTTCTGGCATAGTTTTGGATAACACTCATGAACTCAACTCTCTCTTTCATTAGAAAAGAGTATTGCTAAGTGCATGTACATGTCATATTAAGACATGATACACATTGCCTAGAAATGCTAAAACAGTCTTAATTCTTTGGCTTGATTTGCTTGTGTGTGTCACTCTAGGGAAATTTTCTAACAGTATCTTTTTGATAGTATGTTCCAGAAATGTTTTTAAAGAGTCGCTTTTAGAACAGGAAGTTTTAAAATGTGTAGTACCATGCTTATAAAACAAATTTTTAAATAGTTCTTCTCTAGCCATTTAAATACATAAATGTAAATTGTGACATGAAATAAACATGATGGTTTAATCATTTAAATAGTTTTCCAAATGAAGTCAGAATGTGCGTACTTCGGGGTATGCTTTATAATTTCCCTTAGAAAAACGAAAAATAGCCCTATATTTAGAAATGTAGTAAGAGTAGTTTTCAAATGTATGGTAATTTATTTCACATAGTTAATTTGTGAGCTGTCATGGTGTCTATATGAATGATATATTGGTTTTATCAGTGTAGAAAGGTTTGAGCTATATTTTTAATAATTTGAATCTAGTATTAAAAGGTTTCCTTTGTTTCATAATAAAACAACTATAGAAGTTGCCAGCACATCATTTGTTGTTACAGCTAAATACTCCTTATCTGTTTTCTTTTTTTAGAGACCAGAAACTTTTAAGGTATCAGAAATGAGGCAAGTTGCTGTATCTATAGTTTCTCATTGGTTGAAAATATTTTCTCTTCTCCTTGGAGCCTGTTCAGAGCCAAAGAAGTTAGTGAATATTTGTCTGTAGTGTGTTAATGCCAAAATGTAATCATATATAGTCAAAATATCAGGTCAACCATTCTTCACTGTAAGTTGGCATTGCTGGTGCTAAGGTGACAAGCCCAACCTAATAGAAACTGACTAGTGGCTTCCTTTTAACTTTGCAACTAGCTTATTAAATTTTCCATTGAGAGGAGCGATCATAGCTAACTTTATTAGTTTTAATAATCTATACTTTCAGTTGGCAAATATCTACAGAATTATTGATAGGTATATCAGCTAATAAAGTGTCGTGAGACCATTTACTCCTTGTAAACAGGGGTTGAAGATTTGTATGTGTGAAGCTATAAAAAATATTAAATATAACTTCTGACCTTGTTTGTTTTGGACATCACCAAATTACATTGTTCATTTTTTACTAATATAAAGTTATAATTTTTTTTACTTTACTACGAATTTGGCAAATAGGTGTTTTGCAGGGATGATTCTACTATTAAAGAGAGACATGGGCCAGCATGGTGGCTCACGACTGTAATCCTGGCACTTTGAGTGGCTGAGACAGGTAGATCACCTAAGGTCAGGAATTTTGAGACCAGCCTAGCAACATGGTGAAACCCATCTGTACTAAAAATATAAAAATTAGCTGGGTATGGTGGCGCGTGCCTGTAATTCCCAGCTGCTCAGGAGGCCAAGGCAGGAGAATTGCTTGAACCTGGGAGGTGGAGGTTGCGGTGAGCCGAGATTGCGTCATTGCACTTCAATCTAGGTGACGAGTGAAACTCCATCTCAAAAAAGAGAGACATTTGGGAGTTTCAGGGACTATAAGTCCCTAACATTATCTTCTATATTATCTATTTATTTTGAGGCATAAATTCATCCTGCTACTGCTAGATAACAAATTTTAGGCTCCTATTTATGAAATGTTGGAAATCATTTTCAGTAGAAGCAGCTTTTAAGTGCCTGTTTTCAGTAAACCTGCCCTAAATTGCTGAATATCCCTAGTTTGAGTTTGCCTAACTAGAAAGATGGGAATCTCCATTTTTCCCCAGGATTCTTTCAACTTAGCAGAATGTCTTTTAATCCAAATATAAGTAACTAATGTACCTTTCTCATATTGACTTAAAGTTTTTTAATGGCCCCTTTGTTTCCTTCCATATTTCAATTAGAATTGGAAAATTAATAGACTTTTCACCAAGTAGTCTGCCTCTGTTTATATTTAGATATTTTCTCCTTCGATTTATATCCAGTGCTTTACTCAGTTATTGTACTAAAATTGAAGCTACCCTCAAGCTTTCCTTTCCCTTTTTCTGTAGGTGCCATCATCGGTTTCTGTCTTTATTGGCCATTTGCAGAGTCCTCAGGGAATCAGTCAGCTGAAACCATCTTCAAATGTAGGGACAGTAGATACTGATAACTCAAACATAATCCAGTCCTTTCTTCAGATGCTCAAACTGTTTTGAGTTGACTCTTTATTAAAATAAATACTATAGCTTCCATAGTTAGCTTTCTGGGAGATTATCTTACTATGGAGGAGTTAATTTTTAATGAGATCTAGCCTACTGGCATTTCAGAATAGTAACTTTAAAATTTGACTTCCGGCCGGGCGCGGTGGCTCAAGCCTGTAATCCCAGCACTTTGGGAGGCCGAGGCGGGTGGATCACAAGGTGGAGAGATCGAGACCAACCTGGTCAAAATGGTGAAACTCCGTCTCTACTAAAAATACAAAAAAAAAATTAGCTGGGCATGGTGGCGCGTGCCTATAATCCCAGCTACACAGGAGGCTGAGGCAGGAGAATTGCCTGAACCCAGGAGGCGGAGGTTGCGGTGAGCCGAGATCGCGCCATTGCACTCCAGCCTGGCTAACAAGCGCGAAACTCCGTCTCGGGGAAAAAAAAAAAAAAAAAAATTTGACTTCCTATTTTCTAAAGAATAGTTTTCCAAAGTTGATACTTGGCATTGCTTTGTTAAATTGGCAGAATTGGTTTAGAAACCTATCCTGATGATCACTGGGGAGCAGGTTCTCATTGAGAGTCCTTTGTTTACAAAAGCTCAATGTAAGAATTTATAGCAAACAATTTTACTTTCTTCTAAATACCAGGTCACTAAAGTAAAGGAGTACTAAAGGGTAGGAACTTCAGTTAGACTAAAGGAAGAAATCAGGTAGTTTATAAGGCCTTAACCTCATTGATAAGCACTTTCAGGGCTTTTGTCTGTCTTCATTAAGAAATGCATAAATGTAGTTGAAACAAGTGAGACAGCAGTTGCTAGGTACACCATCCCCTTGAGTCTGCTTGTCTATCCTTATGAGAGCACCAGTATTTAGAGAGAAGTTAACAAGGAAAGTAGTAGACATAATTTACTAACTTAAAATGAATGTCTTAAGTTTATCCTAAATTTGTTTACTAGATTATTGATGATCTCTTAAATTGTTTTCTACAGTGATTATTCACTTACATTTATTACCTCTAATTTTAAAATTATTGGATAAAAAATGTGTTCTTATTTAAATAGCCTCAAGTATTTTGTGTCAGGAAAGCCTTCCAGTATTTCCTATCATTGTTCCCCGTGAGATGTTATTTTTGAAGCTAGGAATAAATTAGAACCAAGCTGCTTATATCATAAATACCATTGGTACTGTATGAGATAATTTATTTTGCTTGGCTCATCTTTAAGAAGCTTGGGTCCATCGTTAACATCCACCAGTACTTGTTATCCCAAATGGTACGACTTAGCTTATCTAGTTATTGAATGCTTGGTGATAGGACTTGTAAAACTTTTTATTGAAGTATAATTTGTATTGGAAAGTGTACCATTAGTAAATATATAGCTCAAATTGAACACATCTATGTAGCCAGCACTCAGATCAAGACATAGAATATTATAAGCCCATTTCATGACATCGTCATGTCCCCCATCAGTCACTTCCCCTCCTAATCCTAATTTCTAATGTTTTATATATGTAGGACCATACACTATGTATTTTGTGTCTGACCTCTTTCACCCAATATTATGTTTGAGATTCATTTGTATGGTTCTGCAGCATTGTAGACATAGACTATATAATTTTAAAGAATCACTCAGGTGGGTTATTTGTTGGAGATTGGTATTGGTTAAATGTTCTTTCTTAGTAATTATGCATAAATATCTTGAGAATATGTACCTGAACCATTTTGTGACCAACTCCAATATATTCCTTACTAATTTGTACCTAGTACTTACATAATTTATTATCTGATTATATTGCAACCTATTCCACTAAGACATCAAGTAGAGGATAATCCAAGAAGCTAAAAATTAGAGTATAGATTTTTAATGAGTATCACCTTTTATTCTTCCTCCTGCCCTCCGTCTTTCCTTACTTCCTTTCTTCCTTCATTTTCTCCTTCCTTCCTTTTCTTATTCCTGTGCTTCCTTCCTTATTTTACTTTTTAATTTGAAATAATTTTAGATTTAAAGTTGCAAAAATAGTGCTGAAGGTTCTTGTATGTCCTTTACCTAGCTTTTCTTAGTGTTAACATATTATACAACCTTAGTACAATTATCAAAGTTAGAAAGTTAACACTGACAGAATACTATTAACTAAACTACAGTTTCATTATTTTAATTTTACCACTTTTTCAAGTGTCCTTTTTCTGTTCCAGGATCCAGATCAGGATTCCACATTGTGTTTAATCATTATGTCTTCCATTTTAATCTGTAACATAGCACTGTTCCTTTATTGAACATAGTGAGTACCAAGTCTGGTCTTATTGGTGTGGAGGCAACTAAGGTTGCCTCCAAATTTCCACCTTTTCTGCAGTGCTTACTACAATTACTATTCTCACAGGACTCTTGTGTATCACATTATATAAATGTTTTCATCCGTAGTTTCATCTGTAGTTCTTAAGTGAGGGCAGGGGAAAGGCCCAGGGTAAGAGTGGTAGGTAAAGATTGGTACTTAGAGGGTCAGATGAAAGCTTTATATATATATATATATATATATATATATATATATACATACATATATATATATCGCTCTATAACTCATATTTGGATCCCTGATTTAATGGAAACATAAGGGCATGGTTATGTTCAGATAACATTAAATCAAGGAAATGATAGCTGTTGTAGATGACAGCATTTATAAATTTAACTGAAACGAATAGAGAAATCAAGAAATTGGAAGAACTTACGTAAAGTCAGGGACGTTGACTAAGTATAGTAGAAAAAAATACTTAGCTATGTGCATTAATGGCATTTTGTAGTATTGGTAAGTGACAGGGGTGCCGCAAAAACTGTGATTTTAGGTGATGTTTCTAGAACTAGAGTAAGAAATGATGGTGACTAATCTGTTTTACTCCATTTCTACAGAATAGTTGTTCTAAATACAAAACTAACTAGAAAACCGAATTTCTTTATACTCTACTTGGACATCTGGGGTGTTTCAACAGGCAGGCCTGAGTGAGCTTACTATGAGTAAATGGATCCTCTGGGAAATGGTCTTGCCATCACTAGACATAATAAAATTATCTAATTTTTAACCAGGGATGTTGATTTTAAGTGAAATTTAGTTTCAGTTACATTTAAAATGCCTACTCTGGGGTTTTATTTCCCCCACTTTTCCTAAATGGAAAAGAAAAGTGGTAAGTACAAGCATTGGAATTGAACACCTTTGCTTCTGTTTTGTCATTATTGTCTATGATTATCAGTAAACCTTAGAGAGCTGTGTATTTGCTTAAGGAATGCAAGGCTAGCAAACTATTCCGCTCTTGTAGGAAAGAATTCCACGTCAGGGGCAGTAAATGTTGGTCTGAATAGAGAAACCAACGGAGCTTCCCTCAGAAGAAAGTGAGTGACAGTAAGCTAATTTGGAAATAAGAATTGCCATATATAGTGGTGGTAAATGAAGCCCCACAAATAAGTAGGCATCAGTTATCACCATGCTGATGATTTCAGAAGCGTCTTAAAAACTAGTGGATTCTTCATTCCCAGGTGCCATGCAGAGGTAGAGTAACGTGGAGAAAAATAATTCACACATTGCAGACTGAAGAACTTAACACTTAGAAATCATGGACTATATATAAATGGGCGTCAGTCTAGGTCATAGTCATAGGACCATAGGGAAAACCAGGCCTCAAAGTTTTTAAAAGCCACAATGCTTAGTTATGAAATTGATGGTCTCAAAATACAAGTCAAATTCTTGTTGATGTGGAAATAAGAGTAGTATGTAGGAGAGAAATACAGTTGTATGTAGTGTAGTAAATGTAGGTCATTGGGGCTTTAATGAAAGATGAAAGAAGCCACTTAAAACTGTTAGAAACCCAAGCCTACAGTAATCTGAAAAGCTACTTGGGAAGTTCAGTAAATTATTAGATGCTTGGTCATATTATAAATAGTCTTTTTAACAATATATGTTTGTGCCAAATTATAGATACTTGATATTTAAGGGATTTTCCTGTTGCTGTCTTAAGTGGTTTTAGATCACCTTTTCCAATCAAAAGACTCTAAAGCCTTAAAATCTCATGAAGCTAAGGGAAAATATCAGGAAAATTTGCAATTATATGGCTCAGCAAAAGTTTGTTCTCCTGTAATAGGTAAATACTAGAAGAAAGACTAAGATTTAGTAACTGCTTTCAGTGAGCTTGGTCTTAATATGGAAAACGGTAAATACATGATCACATAATTGAAAGTAATACATATCATATAAAATGTAAGCACTAAATGTCTCTCAAGTACAGCTGAAGGAATTGGTCGAAGTTTCTTCAGGAGGTAGGCTTTTGAGTTGGAAACTGAAAGGTGGGTAGAATTTGGTCATGCAGAATTAAAGAACTGAGGGAAAGAAAGTGAACATCCAGTTAGAGTGAAATACTGTGCATCACTATGAAAGTACTGGGCTTATATGATAAGGATAAAGTTAAATTTGGTGGGTATATAACATATTTGAAAACAAGAAAGGAGAGTGGTTAGGTTAGAGACAGAGATTCTAGAAAGGTATTGAAGCCTAAATTAGGCAATGGAGATGAGATAGGAATTACAGGATTTTACAACTGATTAATCATGATAGGGGAGCCGTCAAACTTGACTCCAAAGTGCCAAACTAATTGACTGAGGGAATGCTGGTTCTGTTAGGAAGTATTAGTGAAATAATTTGTTTGTGAAGGAGAAAGTAGTGATGAGGTTTTTCTTCTCAGCTGTTTTTTGTTTGAGTTGATGAGCTGGTACAAAGTCAAGGTGAAAATACTTGGGATGCAGCTGAAGCTATAGAGTTGCAGCTTGGTATAGAAATTAAAGCTAGAAGAGATTTAAGAATGTTTTAAGATTATAACATTTTGAGGATATTTTCTAATCAGAAGAGAAATGTCTGAATCTTTATTTTGAAATAATTTCAAATTTACAGAAAAATTACAAGAGTAGTACAGAGAACTGAATCTTCTTCCCAGGATTCCATGTTTGGGCAACATGGCAAAACCTCGTCTCTATAAAAAATGCAAAAATTAGCCGGTTGTGATGGCCCATGCCTGTCTGTAATCACAGCTGCTTAGGAGACTGACGCACAAGAATTGCTTGAAACCCATGAGGTGGAGGTTGCAGTGAGCTGAGATTGTCCCACTGCACTCCAGGGCCACAGAGTGGAACTCTCTCTCAGTCAAATAAATATATAAATAAATGTTCTATTTCCTTTATATTGGCTATTACTAATAAACTGAGAGTCAAAAATATGCGGCTTTTTTTTTTTAATTGAGACAGAGTCTTGTCCTGTCATCCAGCCTGGAGTGCAGTGGCACGATTTCGGCTCACTGCAACCTCTGCCTTCCGGGTTTAAGCGATTCTGTTGCCTCCCAAGTAGTTGGGATTATAGGCGCCCACCACCATGCCCTGCTAATTTTTGTATTTTTAATAAAGATGGGGTTTCACCATGTTGGCCAGGCTGGTCTCAAATGCCTGGCCTCAAGTGATCCACCGTTCTCTGGCCTCCCAAAGTTCTGGGATTACAGGCGTGAGCCACCGTGCCTAGCCCAAATATGCAACTTTTTGTTAACAAAGCATGCATTTCCTTATTATACATTTATTTGAGTTTTATGTAACTGGCTTCCGCTTACTTTGATTTTCCATCTTTAGAAGGATCTCTACCTTTAATTTCAATATCTTTTTCCTTTGCCTTCTTTATAAGCTATTTCTGCTCCTTTTGAAAGGATCAAGGGTATAAATCATTTGAGAGTAAACATGTTGAAAATACCAATAGCCTATCTTCTTTAGAGCTATTTTTCAAAACGGTATTAATGAAATTCTTTAAGCTGTGTATTTTGTCTTTCTTCTACCAGTAGGTGCATTTGATATAATGCATAAATATCAAACACTTTATATATGTGTATATACATGTAGATATGCTTATATATGTATGTGTATATATGTGCATATGCTTACATATATGTATACATGTTTTATATATAGTCTTTAGCATAGCCAGTTGTGTCTTAAATTACATCTTGGCTCAACCACAGATATATGAAGTTTCTTGTTATTGTGTGTTGTGTGTCTTTTTATATGTGGTTTTTGTTTTGTTTCTGTTTTTTCATTTTTGATTTTGAGACAGATTCTCGCTTTGTCACCAAGGTTGGAGTGCAGTGGTGCACCATCTCGGCTCACTGCAACATCCGCCTCCCGGGTTCAAGCGATTCTCCTGCCTCAACCATGCTAGCTAATTTTTGTATCTTTTAGTAGAGACAGGGTTTCACCATGTTGGTCAGGCTGGTCTTGAACTCCTAACCTCAGGCAATTCACCTGCCTCGCCTTCCAAAGTGCTGGGATTACAGGCCTGTGCCTAGCCCATCTTTTTATATGTTAATTTATTGGAACATACTGTCTTCCTAGCAGTTTTAGTCTATTAGGTACATTTTATACTAATTTTCAAAGTAAGTTTATCTTTAATATTTTGAAGCTTATTTTTTCCATATGTAACCTATGGAATAACTCTGTGTAATTTATTGGAGGGCATATAGGGTTGCCTGTTTTCTTCCCTTTCTCCATTTAAAAATAAGTTATTTCTGACCAGGCATTGGTTTATCATGGCTAGGATTTCTCCAAACAATGTAGTGAACTTTTTGAACAGCAGGGTGAAAATATGGCTATATTAGTAGATAGCCTTATAGAATTTTCAGAATTTTTTAAGGAAATGTGGTTAAACCTGAAAACAAAATATTCTATTAAACTACTAAGCTAAGCACATTCATTCAAAAAGCAATTTCCTTTAGGACCTCTTGTAGACCTGTTTGATTTAGCATATCAATTTTCAAGTAATTACTTGGAAATTATAAATCATCCACCTTCCTCCTCTTCACTTTTTTTTTTCTTTTAGTATAGATTCACCTTCTCACAAAAGGAAATGTTAAATAACTAGAGGGGAATATTCAGGATTTGGTTTTGGTAGCAATCTTGTCAGATCAAGATTATGATTGATAATATTAGCACAATTTTCTGATTAAATTTTTATTATTAGGAAGAACTCTAATTTTAAATAAATTTTAAAGAATATCTGGTTAATCTGAATGCTGTTCATCTGTAACCACTTTAGTTACCCAATTTCATTTCAGATTTTTAATAAGGATGTCCCACATGTTGGAATTTAATGATTTAAACTCTTGAAATATGACCCTGTACTTGGTAACAACTAATTTTGAAAATATTTGCTTAGGAAAATTTTGGTATATAAGTTTTGTATTTTCTAAAATGTTTACAGCTCTTAAGCCCTGAATTTACCATACATTTGTGTAATGTACACCCTCTTTTAAATTTTTTTTCTGTAAGTTTCATAGTTAAATAACTGCTTCATATGACTGATTTAATTTCAGCTTCCAAAAAGACTTTCCAAGCATTTACCAAAACAAGGCTTTTTTGTCAGCAGGCCCTTTAACAAAGTGTCAAACAGTCGGCCCTTTAAATGACCATTTCATCAAAGCCTTGCAGACAAGCAGATTTACCAGCATTGTAGATACGTATTTTAGGAAGTATTTACTAAATATGACTGCATATTTGTCCCAAAAAAAGTTAATCTTCAAAGGGTTTTGAAATTATTATAGTATTTTGGTTGATAGGAGATGAGTTTTATTAAAACGTTCTGGAAACATTTGGTAATACATTAATGAAATGACCAAAACTTTAAACTACTATTTATCCTCATAAATATGGATTTTTGCCTTCACCAGGTGATTACATTATAAGGCTGTGCTTTGACAGAAGACAAAATAAAGTTGTATGATTTATATTGAAGTCAAATGTGTTGTGAGATTACATTTGGAAAGATTATATTGGAAAAATTGGAATAGTTTTTCAGGCTGTGTGAGAGACTTAAGTGACCATGTCTAATAGAAAAGTTCCAGTGAAAGTTAAAAATCTGTAACAGCATGACCCAACCTGTACGTTTGGGTCAAGTATCTTTTGAGATAGCTGCAGAGTTTTCTTTACAATACTGTCTTTTTCTATAGCTTTGTTTGTATTGATCATCCTCAATAAGGGCCTTTTTCTTTCCCCCTTCTCCTTTGCCCCTTTATAGTATTTTATTGAGGAGGTTAATTTAGGCAAAACTGTGCCCATAGATCTATGAACCCACAGATCCTTTTCTGTGGGTTACTGACAACTAAAAATCTAAATGTACATTCTCATCAGACAGAAAATGTTATTAATGATATTATTCTTCAGGGATTAAAATAGATGTGCAATTGAAAGCTTTCTGGTAAAGTTTAATAAATTTAGAATGCTATTTTTAATGTAGTGATTTTTGCCATTATTAAATCTTCCTCCAGTTTTCTTCCATGCTCATATACAGATAAGCACTGTTATATAGAATAATTATATCAGTTACATAAAGCATATAATAAAATTTAATTCTTGCCATAATGTTGTCTGTTTTCAAAATCAGAAGTAGTAGAGACAGATGAAGATTTAGATATAAAAATGGAATTCTGTCTTATGCACTTAAATGATAGTATGGATTGTTACTGATCCAGCCACTTGTGCTGTAAGTCTAGAAACTCAGCTAGGCGTGGTGGCTCAGGCCTGTACTTCCAGCACTTTGGAAGGCTGAGGTGGGCAGATCACAAAGTCAAGAGATCGAGACCATCTGGCTAACATGGTGAAACCCCATCTTTACTAATAATACAAAAAAAAAAAAATTAGCCAGGCGTATTGTTGGCATGCGCCTGTAATCCCAAGCTATTTGAGAGGCTGAGGCAGGATAATCACTTGAACCTAGGAGGCGGAGGTTGCAGTGAGCCGAAATCGTTCCACTGCACTCCAGCCTGGGTGACAGAACGAGACTCCCTCTCAAAAAAAAAAAAAAAAAAAGATTTAAAAAAAAAAATAATAGCTCATATACATGGATATGGACCAAACAATAGAATTCTAATACCATTCTGCAGGACTACAGAGCTGTCTGTATCAGGTTATGGTGTTAAATCATAATTTCTGAATCATGATCTTAAACCTTTAATTGGTTCCATTTCTACTTTACTCTTTACTAACAAATATCCTGATGGCCTGAAAATCCGTGTTGAAATTTAAAGTTTGAATTTTCCAGATCAAATATGAAATTTATTTTACATTTTTTTAAGTACAAAATATCAGTTGTATAATCATGGTAAAACATAAAATTTTGCTATAAAAGATTTTTAAAGGCTATTTTATTAAAACACTTATTTACTTAAACTCTTTGCTAGAATTTTTTTTAGAATTCAGCATCGGAGGAGGAATGTGACATAATAATGATCGAAAGCCGAAAGTTTAAAAGTTGTGATGCCCTCACATGGTTGGAGGGTTATTCTAGCTTCTAAGGACTGAATGTTGTCCACAAGAGTGTCATCAGGTCATAAATTGGTAAGACTTAATGGCTTAGATTTTATGTATTATACCTGATGTTATTGTATTGAGATGAATATTTATGAACAAAATGAGCACATTGTGTAAGAGTATAGTATTAAATATAAGTTACAACTTGGAATTTTAAATATTTGGAGTATGTAAGCCTTTCAAAGTCTCTTGAGGCTGGAGGCCATATCTTTGCAGTGGTGTTTAGTAAATACATCAATTTAAAAAAAGAAAGTGAAATCCTGAATTATAAAAAGATTATTAAAATATTGCTATTGCATCTGCTGTAGATGCCTACAGTATAGTGAAGAACCACAGATTCTTTCCAGGCATTATACCAGGAGATATTTGAGAAATAATATATTCATCTTTTCTTAAAAAAAAAAAATCAGTTTTCTTAATATATAGCTAAATTTTATTGCCTTGGGGGATTTTATTTTCTTAGGAAAAGACATGTTTCCTCTAAAGGTCTAAGATAAAGCCAAGAAAATTTTTTTAATTCTTACATTGAAAATACCTAAGATGCCAGTATCACACGAGAATGATACATTAGGCTGGGTGCAGTGGCTCACACCTGTAATCCCAGCACTTTGGGAGGCCGAGGTGGGCGGATCACCTGATGTCAGGAGTTCGTGAACGACCTGGCTAACATGGTGAAACCTGTCTCTACTAAAAATACAAAAATGAGCCAGGCATGGTGGCAGGTGCCTGTAATCCCAGCTACTGGGGAGGCTGAGGCAGAAGAATCGCTTGAAACCGAGAGGTGGAGGTTGCAGTGAGCTAAGATCACATCAGTGCACTCCAGCCTGGGCAACAGATAAGACTCTGTCTCAAAAAAAAAAAAAAAGAAAGAAAGAAAAAGAAAATGATATATTAGAAGTCATTGCACATTTTTTATAGACCCTGAAAATTAATTTTCTCTCAGAATTGTATTCTCCTTAGGAAAAAAAAATACTTTGTTTTGTGTTCTTTCTTATTTTGCTTTGTTTTACACAGCTGTATTTTGTAGGGGGACCATTGGAAGATTAGAATTTAGCTCAGGATAAGACCTTACACATTTTAATCTGAAGATCATCATATTTTGCAAATGGAGAAAAGGAGGGTGGATTATTTGTCCAAGCTCATATAATTGTAAAATTAATATTTTCATTAAAGGGTAGTGTACATATCCTACATGTCAGTCAAGAATTATTTAAAATTATTTATTTACCAAAAAGGCCAAAAGGTATGGGTTGATATCAACTAAACAGGCCACTATATATATTCCAACTTTATCCTTAACTAGAGATACGATATTTTATCCCTTGCCCATTTTTCCTTTTGAATAATATTCTAAATTGTTTCTGATACAGTATTTCATGACTTCATTACATTCTATAAGCTTAAGTCCCTTAAACCAGTAATTGCAATCAATAGTAGTCTGGAAGTAATTAGAACAAACTAATTATCTTTTATTCCATGTACTTTTAAATTTTCTTTATTTTCTATAATCTACATAACTTTGATGATCAGGAAAATAATTTCTAATTTCTCTAGCATAGGATATCCATATTTAGTAGTCAGTGGCTGGGGTCCAAGAGATCATGAACCATGTGGAATTTGGGGTAGAATTTTTTTATGTTCACTTTTCTGTGAAAGGTTCAGAGCATTTGTCAGATTTTTTTTTTTTTCCAGAGATTTCTAGTGACTTTTTTGTGTTTAAAGGACAATCCTTGTTAGACACCTAAGTATGACTTGTGAAAGAAATTTCTAATGAGAACATTGGTCCTATGACTCTTACTGATGTTTGTTCAATGCTGGATTATTCTAAATGCCCATTAGACTGATGGGACAAATCGGAGCCAAGCCATATTTAGCTTAGGAATTTTATTCTGTCAGTCTCTGCTCAATTGTCAGTTGGATTTTTCTTCAGAGTAGTTGTGTTTTGGCTACTGAGTGTCAGGCACTGTGCTGAATATTTTTGGCACATTATCTCATTTAATTTTCACAAGTTATATATTAATAGACATTATCAATATCCTCAGTTTACAGAGAAGAAAATTGAAAGCTTAGGGAAGTTAAGTAACTTGCTCAAGTCACATAGCCATTGAGTGGTGGAACTAGAATTCAAATCTTACTACTTACTGGAACCAGAGTATCAGTATGCTGGCATGCAGAGTAATCTCTAAAAACTCGAAGGATAAGATAAAGGAGAATTTTATATTGTTCGAAGATGGGAATTCATAAATTTATCTTGAACTTAACTAGCAATGGGTCATTCTCCATTACAAAACTGTCTTTTAAAGTGTCTGCCAAAAAACAAATGTTGGAGGTTGCTTAAAAGTTAGTATTAATTACATTAAAAAATAAATTCTTTTCATATTTAATGCTTATAATTATAAGCAAATATATGAGTATTTTGGTATTTTTTTAGAAAAGTCTTAGTACTTATTAGAATAAGTATCCTTAGGAACTCATTCTTTAATATTTAGGATTTATACAGAAAACACTAGGAAGCATTAATTAAAAGCAGCTTTGAGCTGCAAATATTTCTTGGGATAATGAAATATATTGCATGTAAAACCCATACTAAGTGCTACGTGACATTTTTCCATTAGAGTTTAGTTGTGAATAATTCTATTGAGAAACCACTTTTTGGCCCATTTTTAAAGCATTTATCAGGCAAATTTTTTTTGGATACATAAGTTTTTTTGGTTTTGTTTTCTTTAGTACTGAATGCGTCATACACTTTTTGTTGGTTTAATTTTACTCTCAGAGGAGCTCCAAACCTTATAACAGCCTTTTCCCTATTTTTAAGTATTCATAATGAAAGGTTGAATATGCAATAATAGTACTGCTTAAAACCGTAAGAATTTGTTTGCTCCTGAGGGATGTTGAAACAGTCTACAGATCAAATATAAACTGTTTCTTCAGCACCATGGTTAAAAATGCACAAACAACTTGATGGGTCATCAGAATATGAGAATTCTATCTAAAAGTCTTTTTTTTGAATAATAGATTTGTACCCTAACTTCTATAGTAGTGATATCTTTGCCTTTTCAAAAAAAACTGGGAAGTTTGGAAAATAGAGGAAGAATAATCATACCTAATGCAAGTTTTAAATACAATTACTGTCTTAGTGTTTGCATATTTCCAGACTTGGAATATATATACATATTAATAGTTGCAATCATGGTAGATAAGTAGATTTTCAATAGGTTTTAAACTATTTAGTTAAAACTAAAGCTAATACTGATATGTGATAGGCTTTGAATTTTGAACTGATACTTGATATTTTGACAACTGTGATAACATTCCCTCCTGTTTTTCCTTCTACCTCTCTGGTTGTTTCTTCTCAGACCCTTTGGCAGGCTTTCCCTTCTGTCTGTTCTTTTAAATATTATTGAAGGCTGGGCATGGTGGCTCGTGTCTGTAATCCCAGCACTTTGGGAGGTTGAGGTGGGAAGATCACTTGAGCCTAGGATCTTGAGACCAGCCTGGACAGCACAGGGAGACCCCATCTCTACTGAAATAATTTGTTGGGCATGGTGGTACACAACCTGTGGTGTCAGCTACTTGGGAGGCCGAGGTGGCAGGATTGCTTGGGCCTGAGAGGTCAAGGCTGTAGTGAGCCATAATCACACCACTGCACTCCAGCCTAGGCAACAGTGAGGCTCATTCTCAAAAAATAAATAAATAAAGGAGTCTTCAGAATGTTGTCTTCTTAGATTCTTCATTGGGAAAAGAGCATATAGATGGCTTCTGTGCACATACCATCTTTATGCTATAGGAAGTAACCTGTATGCTCTAAGGTACTCAACCCTGTTACTTCCAGCCTAGGCATCTCTCCTTACATTCAAACTTCCCTGATCTCTCATAGCCAGTTAATCACAAAGTACTGCCATGTCTGCCTCTTGAGTGTTTTGCCAGCCTAACCCTCTCTTGTCTGCATTCAAGGCAGTATCCTTTCTTATGTGAAAATGCAACAACCTTCTGACTAGTCCTTGTCATTTGAGTTTCCTAATGTGGCTAATTGCACCTACTGTTCTTTTTACTTGGAACATTTCTTTGTACCTGTCTTTTTCTTCTCTAACCAACTGTAGCACTTCCTCTACTAATTCTTTCCTGATCCAAGAGCTTTAGTATGTGCCCGCATAACACCCTCTAGATTTTTGCTTTTAGCACTTATCACACTTTCATCTTGTGTATCTCCTGCACTAACTGTAAACTTACAAACTCTGGAATTATGTTTATTTGATGTTGTATCCCCAGTGTCTGATAAATGTTTAAGTGCATTACAACCCCTTTGGGATGTAGCATCATAAAATTTGGTATCTGAAAATAATGTTAGAAATTATTGTATACAATTAGAGGCAAGAATAAAATATAGAAACCACATTATCTAACTTCTAAGTCAGTGTTTCTTGTATATTTCATGACATTTAGATTTTGACCACTGTAAGTTATCACTGCAAGTTATTAGGTAATACAGTGTTTACCATGTGCTAGATACTTATGCATTATCTCACTGAATCCCAGTACCTGGTCCTATTATTTATTGTTCTTTCGGGAGGCTAAATATTAGCTTATCTAAAATCATATGTCAGTTTTGGTGCAGTGACTCAGACCTATAATCCCAGCACTTTGAGAGTCCAAGGCAGGAGGATTGCTTCATGCCAGGAATTCAGGCGCAGCTTGGGTAAGCCTATTTCTACCCGCAAAAAAGATAAATTAGCTAGACATGATGGCACATGTCTGTAATCCTACTGAGGTGGAAGAATCACTTGAATCCAGGAGTTTAAGGCAGCAGAGAGCTATGATGGTCCACTTGCACTCCAGCCTGGAAGACAGCAAAACTGTTATAAAATAAAATGAGAGCTGTGATTCAAACTTGGGTACAACTCCAGAACCAATGCCCTTTTATTTAATACCACCTCTCAGAATTTATTTTCTGAGTTTGAATTATGAAACTGAGTTAGAAGGGAATTTAGTGGTCATTTATTCTAACCACTTGTGCTATAATTGGATCATGTCTACAGTGTTCCTTCCAAGTTGTCATCTAGCCTCTGAACACCTCCAGTGATGTCTTACTTTTGCATCCTGGTCTCTTTTTTGTCCATTGTATGTTTAAACCGCCCATAAACCCTTTCTGTAAAACAGAGAATCTTAAAATGTGAAACAGAAAAATCAGATGATTGCCATCACTTAAAGCATTTATAAGCTACACTAAAAAATCTATGGAGACATTGAAACTGGGTACATCCTCTAGTTATTTCTGTATTTTCATAGCTACCATAATCAAAAATGTGGTTTCCAGTTCATGGCCATAAGTCACTGGTTTTAAAGTTCTTTTTCAAAAATGAATAAGGAGACATTGCTTAATATCTTAGCACAAGGATGTTTCTGTACTTCCTTTGATTCTAGTGATGATGCAAGGATTTCATTAGAAACTTTTATATGTGACCTGATCCACCAATATAAAAAGAGTGAAATGAAATTGAATTTCTTCAGACTCCTGGATCTAGTTTACATAGAACTTTCATTTATTCTTGAGTCATGCTTAAAGGCAAGGTAGTTTGAATTGTCTTTTTTATCTGACCACAAGCCTTTAGGTTCTTTTACTTCTTCCATTTAGACTTAACTTCGATTGACTGAAGAGTGAGATTCGTCAGCTGAGAGAACCCATAAATAGATATTTATGAGGCATGATTATACAATCAAGCTTTTCACCAGTTTTACAGATGATTCCTCCTTAAATGCATGATTCTAATGTAAAAAAGTCTCTGTCAGGGTTTTTAAGATCATTAAGAGTTTTTAGCATCCACTTTATTATCCATGAAGTCGTCTATGATTTAGTTATCACCATGATTGTTACCATTGGAGTTGCCAGGTTTCACTGGCCATGGCAGCAGTAACCTGGAAATTCATAAAGCCTAGCCCTATTCTGTTCCTCAAACTTAAAACCATTTCTCCATTTACATCAGTTGCCTATGTCATATAGAAAATGCTGCACTTTTCTTCTTTCTCAGTGGGTAACAACCAAATGCAAGAAACATCAAAAACCTACCTTTATTAGGGAGAAAAAAATTCTCAAGGTTTGCCCATATTTTACTGTGTTCCAGCAACACCCTTTAATTAGTTTCTGATAGTTTAAATAGCTGGTTAATTTGATAGATCTTTATCCTGGCTTGATGAGCCCAATATATAACATTTGTTTATACCAAGCTTATAAAATATAATACAGATAATATATTGTAAGTTTATTCCATTTTTTTCTTCAAGTAATATGTTTACTATCAATTATATGCAGAGTCGTGTTGTAATAAGTAGACCCTAGAAATGGACAGTTTCTGCTTTTAAGGTTTAATTCAAGAGGAGTATTTGATAAAGACAAAAAATTATTTATGGACAAATCAGAGACGGGGAGCCTGTTGCCAAGAAAGGAAGAAGGCTAAGAAAAATGTAGGTGGAGCATTTCCATCTCAAGTGACAGTCTCACCTCTGGAATCTTAATTGATTTAACAGATTTCAGGTCATGATCTAAGTGTAGAATTCATCATAAAAGATTTCACACAAACTATTGTAAAATTCTGTCATTCAGCACGTCCAAATTATTAGAATTGTTATTACCTGTAAGAATTCAAGGACGTGAGTCTAGACTGATACGGTAAAAACTTGGCTGTTAAATTTTTTGTCTCTGAAAATATGCCTACTTGATTACAGTTTTGCTTGAGTGAAAAAAAACCTAATGACCTTTAGATTTTTAGAGTAGTGCTGTTTTTTTACTTCACACCACCAGAATCCCTTTTTGAATAAGGTAATTCTGAAACAGTGATTCTCAGGTGGGTAATACTTTGTTTAAAAGCAAAACAACACTTTATCTTACTTTTCTTATTTGCTTTTAGTAATATTTATTGTTGAATTTTCATATAACAGTACTGAAGGAAGACTTGGGATATTTTTAGTTAAATACCCTTTTTTGAACTTTTTATTTGAATTAAATTAGTTATATTTCAGTGGCCTTTGGAAAAATTTCCCTCAGTAAGTTATTTTACTCTAAATAATGAAATATCAAGATCCCAAAGATCCATAAGAATGTTATTAATGTTCAATCCACAAGAATCCTATGTTTAATAAGCCTTGTAAATGTAAATCTCAAGTCAAACAATTTTTATTAACATATATTTTGTGGCTGCATTAACTCTTTGACATTTAACTAATTGAATAAATTCAACTAAATTTATTAAGGCCTAACTAGGATTTTGTTATTTTGGGTGAAACAAAAATATAAAACCTGTTTCTTAATACTAATCATAATTGATTTTTATTCATCTTTCACTGCCTCAGGAGGTTAACTCTTACTTAATTTCCCGAGATAAACTGGGAAAGTAGACCTTATAAAGTGTCAAAGTCCAAATTGATCCATATGATAAAAGGAACTAACTGGGTTGTTAAGTGTGTACTGTTGTAAAGTCTCATAATCCTTATAGCAGTCCTTTGAGATATGTCTTAACTCTATCCCATTTTATAGTTGAGGAAACTAGTTTCAGTATGTTAACTTGCTAGGATCATCCCGCTAGTAAGTGAGTGGAGTTTGGATTAAAAGTCAGCAGTTTAATTCTAAAACCTGTCCTATTATTATTTGTGAATTCAGCTTTTTGCTCAGGCAACTGTTGAGCAAGAAGCTGTCTTGCACTCCAGAATGTCTGACCCCAGAACGAAGCAGAGAACAAAAAGTACTTCAGACAAGAGACAGTAATCTGAAACATAAGACAACTTTAATTCTTCAGGGCCTATACTCAGTGTTGCCTTTATGTTTATTGAAGGTGAAAAAAAATCATTGGCTGGGTGCAGTGGCTCATACCTATAATTCCAACACTTTGGGAGGCCAAGGCAGGAGGATTGCTTGAGCCCGGAAGTTTGAAACCAGTATGGGGAACAGAGTGAGACCTGTTTCTACAAACACTTTTTTAAAAAGAAAGATGTAATTATTTGCTCAAACCCAAGTCACTATAATTTTTTAAAAATCCCAAATGTAAAACATTCATTGATTTCTTAAAAATACTAGGCTTTCCCCCACCCCCAATATATATTCTGTTCATTTCATTATGGGACGATAACCATGCTTCAAGCTCGCCCTTTAGTCTAAATGAGAATCAAGCAACTGCCTCTTTAAAAACCCCATGAGGCCGAGTGTGGTGACTCAAACCTGTAATCCCAGCACTTTAGGAGGCCGAGGTTGGTGAATCACCTGTCAGGAGTTCCAAGACCACCCTGACCAACAAGGTGAAACCTCATCTCTACTAAAAATACAAAAATTAGCCAGGCATGGTGGCAGGCACCTGTAGTCCCAGCTACTCAGGAGGCTGAGACAGAAGAATCGCTTGAACCCGAGGTTGCCATGAGCCAGGATTGCACCACTGCACTCCAGCCTGGGTGAGGGAGTGAGACTTCGTCTCAAAAAAAAAATCCCATGATATTCTTCTGAGTTTAGCCCTATTTTGAAATGGTTCCTTGACAACCTTTATTTATTACTGTACTTGGACTTTGGGGGACAGATTTGGAAGGTACATAAAGTAGCAAAGAAAATAATAATAACCCTGGAGCAAATTCTAATCATAAAATCCTAGTGACTAGCGTAATACAATTTTATTTTGTCAAATATATTGTCCATAGAATTACGCTTTTTCTAGAAAGCTATTTTAACATTTCTGTACTTTCAAGAAATGGGCATAAAGAAAAGAAATGGGCAAAATTAAAAAGAGCAAAAATTACATGCTTTTCACTGGTATTTGGCTTTTGGTATGCAAATAAACCAAAGGGGATAGTCTCATTTTTACTTTAGTCAAGCCTCATTGTAGAAATGGAATTGAGAAGATACTTAAGGCATCTAAAGAAGAATGACATTAGTGGAAATAAATAATATATAGAATGCTTGAGAAAGAGGAGGAAAATGTGAGGCCATTAGATGAAAGGAGTTAGTAGTATTCCTAAGAATAGTTTCTTCCCAAGCACGTCTTTTTCCATGACTCTTGACATGTTAGTGTTCTCCAGTGTTTTGGCCCTACTTGTCCTTTCACTGTTTAAGCAAGTTTGTCTTCTCCTATGGTTTGAGTTGCGTACCGCATTCTTACAACTCTCAAATCTGGACTTCTAGGCCAGAGATTAGACTGGAGTTCTCAATACCTATTTCCAGCAGCCTTCTTTCTGTATTTCTCCAGTAGGATCTACGTTTCACATATCTCAAAATTCAGTAGTCCTAAGTGAAACTTAAATTTATTTTCTCATCTTTATTTGCAGGTTCCTCCACCACTCACTCCCCACTCCACTCCATCCCCCACAAAATCTAGCTGCCTTTCTGTGATACACAAACCAACTCCTAGTTGCTCCAAGAATAAAGCCGCAGGCATCCTTAACCATTTTATTTGTCACAGATAGGCCTTTCCTTTGTCATATCACTGATCTCTCAATATTCTTTGTGCTTCAGTTGAAACTTCCAGTATTTTCTAATCCCTCTCACCCTTTTTTTCCTCTGAGGTACCAATGTACATCTAAGTCTATGTAACTGTCAGTCTTATACTGTTTTTCCAGTCTCCAAGAAATTAATTTAAAGTAGCAGGTACTATAGTGTCAAATTTTTAATTTAGGCTTACATCCCTTGGTATGTATTCTTCACTCCTCAATAATATGCTGTCATCAGATTAGCTTGTTGCTGCTATGTAAACAGTAAAATGAAATCTCTGTCAGGAGAGCCTGCTCTAAATGTTAAGTACGTCAGTATGAGGGAAGATGCCACCCTCTTCATATCCCTTTCTCCTGCCCTTTCTTAAGTCTTACTCTGAGGAAGGAAATAATCTTTTCATCCTGTCAGACCTTGCCTAATGTTATTCTACTAAGAAATAATGATTTTGTCTAATAAGAAATGATGCTAGGTAGGGTGACTGGTTCCTGTAATCCTAACTGCTAAGGAGGGTGAGGTGAGAGAATTGCTTTAGCCTAGGAGTTAGAGACCAACCTGGGCAACAGGGTGAGGCCCTGTTTCTAAACAACAAATTTTAAAAATCAGCTGGGAATAGTGGTGCACACCTGTAGTTCCAGCTGCTCCGGTGACTGAGACTGAAGCAGGAGGATCACTTGAGCCCAGGAGTTTGAGGCTGCAGTGAGCCATGATAACGCCACTGCACTCCAACCTGGGCATCAGATCAAGTTCCCATCTCTATAAAAACAACAACAAGCTTGCGCACAAAGTCAGATATCTTAAATAAATATAATTCCATATTCTTATATAAGTATTAACTTGAAGTAATAGGATATTAATTAAACTTAAGTTATTTGGAATATTTGGACTGTAATAGTGAAACTGCTGTGCAGATTTTACTCTTGTATCAGTCTTTAATTTTTCCAGACTAAATTCTTACCTCTTACATTTTGAATGTTATAATAGATTTTTAGTTCAGCTAGTTTTAAAATGGCTCTACAAGAAAAAGTAATTATATCCGAATCATACTACCATATATTAAAATAATACCCCCAAAACATCATAACTTGGATATGTTAAAGAGATCTGGAAAAAGAAGATAATGTTTATTTTAATCTTATATATATATTTTGGGGGATACATTTTTAATATAACATTTTTATTATTTAAGTTTACAAACGTTTTGTATTATAGATGTTTACCACAAATTTTTACCATTTGCTTACCAGACTTACTTTGAATAAACAGAAATCACTGCACTGGGAGCTCTAAACATTATTTACACCATAGTCATAGATATAAATTATATGAATCCTAAACAGGATTTTTACAAATCACAAATATCACTTACGTTGATCATTGTTTTGTTTGTTGAATATAGTACGTTATCTTGCAGAATGAAATGGTTCCTAGAGAAAATGGAGTTGGCACCTCCTCCCTCCTTTCTCCCTTTCCTATTTTCTGTCATTACTTTTCCTGTCTGCCATTTGTTCATGTTTGGAGTTTACACTGTACAAGATAACTACTTCATGAGTTATTTTTACTTTGGAACATGTTTTTCATTGTTCTTCAAGATGTAGTAAAAGTACTCTTGCTTTTATATCTGTATCACATCTGCCTGCCTTCCCAAACAGCCACTTTCTTAATGTATATATATCCTTCCACACACTTTCTTAATGTGTATATATCCTTCTTTATGTGTATATAAGCAAATCAATGTTTATTATCTTCCTTCATGTAAATGATAATATATTGTGCACACATCTGTACCTTTTCTTTTAAAGATCTCCAGAATACATTGTTTTCATCTCAGAACTTAGAATAGTATCTTGATGGTTTTTTAATAGATGCATACTATTTAATTGAATGGATGGCTATGCCATGATTCATTTAACCAAAAGTGTTGCTGTTATAAACAGTGTTGTAATGAGTAGTCTTGTTAAATACATTATTTGCTATGTATATAAAATATTTAGAGGATAAATTCCCAGATACGTGATTGCTGGCTCAAAGAGTGAATAATTAAGGGAAGGTTGGGAGAAAAGAGAGGGAAAGGGATAGAAGTCTGTTTTGGAAAATAGTATTACATTATAGTTTTAATTTGCATTTTTATTTTATGAGACAAATGTTGAGTATTTTTTCATGTCTGTCTTGTGACTATTCAGTGTGAATTCTCCCCATTTTTCTATTGGGCATCTGGTCTTACAGATTTCTGGAAGTACTTTATTTATATTTTAGGAAAATTATTAGAGACTTTTTGATTTAAAAAAAGATTAGGTATGCAGTTACATAGTCTTCTCCCACTCCAAAGTATTCAAGAAATTCTAATTAAATGGATTTCTTTAAAGTTCTTAGTATAGATGATATGACTGACTCTAGACAAAGGAGGTCAAAGGTAGGATGATGGACTTTATATAGATTGCCTACTTTTTAATCTATGCTTTACTGGCTAGAAATTTGACTAAAATTAACAAGATAAATATAAAATATGCTGAGGGCATTGGTGAACAAGGTTTTTGTAGAAGATGCTAACAATAAAAATCGTTATATAAATATTTAACTGGGTTTTTAATAGTTCCTTGGGAAAAGCATTCATCACACTATTGCAGGACTGGCTCCTTGAGAAAAGTAACAACACTTAGTTTTGTGAGTAGAAATTTTACCTGCTTGCTCAGGATGAATAATAGCTTTAAAATAACTTACTTTGTACTACTGCTAATAATAATCTCTATGGGCCGTTTTGGAGGATTTTTTTTTAAATCATGAAATTAAACATTTTGTTTTGCAATGGTCAGTAATTAGAATAATATTTGAGTTTTTAGTTTATTATTAACTTCATCTAACTTTTATTCTTAACCATAGAGATTTGCATTCAGCCAGAAATTGTCTACATGAATTTTATTTATTTAGGCCCTTTTAAAAGGAAAGTTGTTACTTGTTCTTAAATAAGCTGTAAATATTTTTTTAGTCCCCTCTTACAGAAAAGTGGTGGATTTTTTAAATTATATTTAACCTCACAAGCTTGCTGAACTGTAAATTCATTTGTAATCAGTGAGTTGCATTTTTAAAATTTTCTTTCTAGAAAACAAAACATGCATTTGTTAGAGAAGACGAAAAATGTTACCCAGGTTAGAATTAATGCATTTTAGAAGTAATGCTGCTATTTTGGGAGATGGGAGTGGGTGGAATAAAGGTTACAGATGATTTACTAGAAACAGTATGATTCCTGAGGCTCCCCAATAAAGGTATAGCTTCCTTCTACTTGTGAATTTCTGAAGAATCAGTTTTAGTTGGTTTGGACAAGAGGGCTTGAGCATGAAGTATGCAGATTTACCAACTCAAATGAGTTCATATTACAAAAGATTTGATTCTGTAATTTGGAGAGTTCCTTTAGTGCATTTATAGTTGTGATTGTAACTCAATGCAAAGTGAGAAGGGTCTTTGAGTAAAGCAAGGCATTTTTAAATTTATTTTTTGCAGTATTCTAATTAAAGATACATAAAATTTTTAAGACATCTTAGCTTTCTAACAAACCAGAAGAACGTTTTCGTTCTTAGCAGTTAGGTAAACTGTATCGGCTATATAAAGATCGCCAAGCACAAGTGCCTTTTCTAAGAGGTTCCCTCCTTTATTCTCAGAGCTGAACCTCTTCTAGGAATTCGCCAGATAAGATAAATGGCATATTCTGAGCATGGTTTAATCTTTGGATTCTTGCTTATGGTTTCACAACTTTACATTTGTTATTTAGTTAAAGTGCTCTTAATAATATACATAACTCTGGATTTATTTTGGGTCACTGGAGATTATTTTTTCAGTATTACTATTATGGAAGAAAATACATGTGTTTTGACATTACATCCAGGTTTGAATCCTGTTCCTAGTATTGTGTCTTTGAGCAAGTTACTTGACCTCAGTTTCCTCAACTGTAAAATGAGAATGTTGCTCAGGCTTGTTGTAAGGACTCACTAAGATAATGTGTGCCTACTCTAAAGTAGACAATCATTAAGTGTTCTTTTTCTCTACCTTGTCGATTTGTTAATCAGCATTTATATCAAGGGGAAGACAGAAAGACAAAGTAGTCAGACTCTGTCCATTTTGTAAAAGAGAAGTAGTCATCTCATTTTTCTAGAGACAGGTCTGGATCTGTCGCCCAGGCTGGAGTGCAGTAATGAACCCCAAACTCCTGGGGTCAAGCAGTCTTCCCATGCAGCCTCCTAAGTAACTAGGACCACAGGCTTTTAAATTTTTTTTTTTTTTAAGAAATGGGTTCTCACAATGTGGCCCTGGCTGAAATTTTTTATTTTAAATAAGTAGCCATGATGTCTCTGTCCCCATTACTACAGATAAATAAAAAAGTTGGTTTCTCATAGATTTTTTAAAATATGAGATCAAGGCTGGGCGAGGCAGCTCAACCTGTAATCCTGGCACTTTGAGAGGCCGAGATGGGCGGATCACCTGAGGTCAAGAATTCAAGACCAACCTGACCAACATGCAGAAACCCCATCTCTACTAAAAATACAAAATTAGCCAGGTGTGGTGGTGCATGCTGTGATCCCCACTACTCAGGAGGCTGAGGCAGGAGAATCACTTGAACCCGGGAGGTGGAGGTTGCCATGAGCTGAGATCACACCATTGCACTCCAGCCTGGGCAACAAGAGGGAAACTCTGTCTCAAAAAAAAAATCAAGTTAGATTACCTTTAGTAATTTTAACTTGTGAAGTTGGAAATTCTTCATCTGTCCTCTTGCTTTCTCAGTAACATTGCAAGTGATCTCATGGTAAGAGTAAGGAGGCCTAAGAGGAAAAGCTGTGGTAGGGAGCCCATTAGGGTCAATTAAAAGATGAACAGCATGAAAAGCCACCCTGTCTTACTGTAGCATTGATACTTTGAGTTTTACTTTTTCTGTGAGTGTAATTATAATCAGCTTTATTTAAACACTAAATTCGAGCTCATTTTGTTGTTTTGGAGCAGCAGTTCCAATAAATATTTTCTTATAGAAGTCTTTTTTACTTTCCACATCTCTGTATTTCTGTTCATTCTCTCCATATCCACAATTTTTAATGCATCTATAAATGCTAACAAAGGTTTGATTTTTATTGAAAGAATGAAAGAATAGAAAGTTTATTTTTAAAAATTACCTTTTGACTTTAGCAATTACAGTTTACCCTAATAGTTTAAAAAGGAAAATTCTAAACTCATTTTTCCCTCATGCTTCTGTGGCAGTAATTATAACACTTGATTTAAAATTGACTTACTTCAGTTTGACTGTATATACATATATACACTAATCTGATATACATTTTTTATTTATACTACCACCATTACAGGGTTATCGGGTTTATATACTTTGTGCTGGGAATAAAGATAGCACTTAAGCTCTTCTTAGGGAGCTTAAATTTGGAAACTGGTTAATCATCAAAATATAATGTGCTGAATGTAATAATTAAAAAGAAAAGGTATAATATTGTAACATTAGGTGAAGGAAGGAAATCATTGATTCTGCTTCAGTTGATCTTTTTCCTTTTAAGAGAGAGTCAAATATCTCTATGACAACTTTGAACATAATAGAAAACATCTGATAATCTCATTGAAACAATATTTTTAAACCATATTCTGGGATCTTAAAATGTCTTATTTGCGTAAGACTACCATATTGGTATCTTCACTGTAAATCTGGCTGTTTAAAGCAGTGGTTCTCAAACTTTAGTTTCTGTGCGAATTACCTGGAGAGTTTGTTAAAACAGATTACGGGCCTTGCCCCAAGCGTAGTTAATTCTGGGGTATGTCCAAATATTTACATTTCTAACATGTTTCCAGGTGATGCTGATGCTTCTGGTTCAGGGATTACACTTTGAGAACTGATTTATCTGAGCTCAAAAAATTTTAATGCCTTTCCAATATGAACCATTAATTGTTTCAAATCTAATTACTATCAGTATACATTGAGTTACTATGTGCCAAGCACTGGATTCACTTACTCGCACAGCTGAAGAAGTTATGGAATTCCCTCAAGGAGCTCAATCTAATAGGATCAACAGTGGTAGTATTATAATACTCAAAGTAATCACTGTCTGTATTGAGTGCTCAGAGTGCCAGGTACTATGCTGAGCATTAAATTCATTTGAACCTCACAATGGCATATAATCCTTATTTTAGATTTAAAAAACCTAAGGTCTAGAAAGGTTAAATAATTTCCCAGAATTCATACAGTAAGTAGATGGAGGAGCCAGAATTTGCTATTCTGCCTTTTTGCACTGTAAAAAATTTGTGAAGATTGATAGACCCCAGAAAAGATGGAGTAACTGGCTCTACCTTAGAAAATCAACAGCATCACAGAAGAGATAGCAATCTAGAGCATCTTAAAGGACAGGTGTAAGATAGCCAGATGAATTAGAACTGTGAGCATTTCCAGATGAGGGAGCAATTTCTGCAAAGCCAAGGAAACTCAAGAGAATATATGTTCCACAGACTGTAAATAGTTATATAAGACCGTAACACATTAGGTAGATAGATGAGGAAAACAGACTGTATAAGGCAGAGGTCAAAGTCATAAAGAATTTTATATACCAGGCTAAGAAGTTTTAAAAATAGAATTAGGCTTCTTAATTTTTCCTCCTATAACTTTCATCTGTAAGCCAGCAGTTCTCAAAGCATGGTCAAACAGTAGATTCCACATCATCTGGGAACTTGTTAGAAATGCAGATTCCTGGTTCCACCTCATGCCTACTAAATCAGAAACCCTGAGGTGGAGTCCAGCAATCTGTGTTTTAACAAGACCTCCAGATGATTCTGATGCATGCTAAAGTTTAAGACCACTGTAGTAGATTATAGAATTCTTATATAATAGCCTTCAAGACAGTTAAAGGTCACTATAGTGATGAGTAATTCTATTTGACATTGATTTATTCTGTTAGAGTACAACACCTAACAGAGTTGAAATATTAATACTTTTTAAGGGATACATCTTCATCATGATCTATTTTTACCTTGCAAACCTGTTTCTTCTGTTGTCATAAAAAAGGTCTTAGGACAAGAGTTTGTTAGCTCAGCATTCAAAGAATAGCGTGCTAATTATTCTTAGCTATGGGAATGATTTTAATTACCAAAAAAAAAAAAAAAAAAAACAGTAAACCCTTTTTTGAGGGTTTTGGGGTTTTGTTTTCTACTGCTTGTTAGTACATAAAACTGGTATTGTAGTTAGCATTTAAAGTATGCTATTTAAACCAAATGTGTTGAAGGAATCAAATGATTTAAGTTATGAAATGACTTAAAGTAATTCAATTTTTCCTTGCCATGTAAATAAAAATACAGAAAGTATATTTTTTAGATTCTCAAGAAAACTAATCTAAATGCCTGTCACTGTCTTTCTTGCCAAAATATGTTTAGTATTTGTGGTGAATATATCTACATGATATCTGGCACTGAAGTACACACTAAAGCCTTGTGGTTTACATAGTGGTTCTATAGTTTATAGTTACATATAGTCATACTTTGCACAGCTCACTACGGTCATTTAAAGCCCAGCACATACAAAGTATTTGTTAATGATCCATAATCCTTTCTAGATATTAGATATACAAAACCTCTTTTCATCTTACAAATAGTAGCAGCAAGAAGTGAAGGTAGTATGCTGTAATTAATGTGGTTAATGCTCAAATAAACAGGGTTTCAAGGATTTAGAAGTGGAAAGTCCACTGAGGCATTGACATCAACCCCTTTGTTTTACAGATGGGGAAATTGAGATCCAGGGAAGTTAAATAGGTGACTTGCTGATGGTCATATAGGAATTGAATAGCAGAACCAGGATTATAACCAGTTCTACTTGGATTGCAACATAAAAGGCACAACTACATAGGACAGAGTATTTCTGAGACTCAATCCGATATAACATTGTGGGTCCACACCATCTAAAGTAAAGTAGTCTCCAGGTATTTTAGCACTGAAATCTTCTTAGGTGGAGTATACTTTATGCAAAGTATTTAGTAGCATATAAAAATTATCTTTTTGTACTGATACAATAAGCTAAAGTTTCAGATTTTTCTTTACAAGAGTAATTTTAAAACCTAGTAACTTTTTAAAATAAAATTTTAAAAAAGATAAATTCCAGCTGTTCTTACTACTTAATACATGATAGAATATAAACCACCAAAGAGGACAATTATTTAGCCTTCTGTGTTATTATCATTGTACAATTGTTAAGGTGGTATTTGAACTTGGGATATGCTTACAGGCTAGATAACTTTTCAGTTATTTCCAGGAAAAACTGATCTAAACCCACATACCTTATTGGGCGATTTTTGCCAGGAAGTAACCTACAATCAAAGACTTGTAGGTTGGCCAGAATGTTGAGTTTTCGTTTTTTTGTTTTTTGTTTTTGAGATGGAGTTTTGCTCTTGTTGCCCAAACTGGATTGCAATAGTGTGATATCAGCTCACTGCAACCTCCACCTCCTGGGTTCAAGTGGTTCTTCTGCCTCAGCTTCCCAAGTAGCTGGGATTACAGGCGCCCGCCACCACGTCCGGCTAATTTTTTTATATTTTTGGTACAGACGAGGTTTCACCATGTTGGCCAGGCTGGTCTCGATCTCCTGGCCTCAAGTGATCCACCCGCCTCAGCCTCCCAAAGTGCTGGGATTACAAGTGTGAGCTACGGCACTCAGCCAAATGTTGAGTTTCTTGTTAACCAATCCTGCCCAAAAGCTCTATGAATCATTTTTAGAAGCCATTAAATTTTTTTTAAAACTAGATGTTAAAGTATAAAACTTATAGCAGAAAAGTCTTATTAAGAACAGGGACTAGAAAAGAAAAGTCAAGCCATCATCTGAATTTTACATTGGAATTTTTACATGAAATGCAATTAGAATATATAGTTGATTAGTGAAGAAGTTTAAGAGATACAGAGAAGACACTGCCCATTTAAAATGTGTCCCTTTGAAACCACTAAACAGGAGAAAGTCTTAATAGAATTGGGAATTTTAAAGTAGCATAAGTATATCACAGGCAAATTAGGAACTTTGGCACTACAAAGGACTTGTAGAAGTCATCTATTTACTGAGACCCTCATTTTAGAAATGAGAGCTTTTGAGTACTGAAATTGTCAGAACAGACTTAATAAGCTATTTTAAATTACTAAATTTGATTTTAAGTGAAACACAAATGTCTTTTACATTCTTTTAAGAGTTGGAAGGGAGGTAAAAAATTTTTTAGAATAATTTAATAACATATTCTAATTTTTTCCAGTGCATCTGGGGGAGGTGTTGTAGCCATTGACAACAAAATAGAACAAGCAATGGTAAGTAAAAGTTTACAGTTTTCCCATTTCATAGATTGTTGGTTGTATGGAACACTTAGCTTTTATCAATTTTAGAAAACAATTTAAACCAAAGATTACCAAATCATGTTTTTGATAATGAGATTTATTTGAAGATGCTAGAACATTGAGAATGTTTAGTCTAGAAATACCAATTGAGTAAATATTTCTCCTAGTTGAACATCTCACATTTCATTATGATTGATAAGGGCCATTGGTGAGGGGGCATACATAAAGACAGTATGTTCCCCAAATATTTCAGCATTGAAAATACTTTAGAGCAAAAAGAGTATTAAAGCAAAAAGATCTGATTCAAATAGGCTGTAAGTAAGCTGTGAGTAGACCAGGCACAGTGGATTGTCTGCAATCCCAGCACTTGAGCTGAGATAGGAGGATTACTTGAGGCCAGGAGTTTGAGACCAACCTGGGCAACATAGCAAGACCCCTGTCTCTACATAAAAAAGTTGGGTTTTTTTGTTCGTTTTGATACATAGTCTTGCTCTGTCGCCCAGGCTGAAGTACAGTGGCACAATCTTGACTCACTGCAACTTCCGCCTCCCACATTCAAGTGATTCTCCTGCCTCAGCTTTCGGTAACTGGGACCACAGGCACACACCACCACAACTGGCTAATTTTTGTATTTTTAGTAGAGACTGGGTTTTACTCTGTTGGCCATGCTGGTCTCAAACTTCTGACCTCAGGTGATCTACCCACCTTGGCCTCCCTAAGTGCTGTGATTACAGGCATGAGACCTTACAGGACTGTTAGTATCAAAATATATATTTTTTTAATCCTAAAATTTTAAAGTCTGAAATTACAGGTCACTTTATCTCTAAAGCAGTAATATGATTAGTTAACATCAAACAGCTTTCTGTTGGAATATTGTTCTTTGTTCTCTTGATCCCATTTTAAGCATGTGATTTTAAACTTTTTTTTTTTTTAATTCTAAGCTTATAGTTGACAATTCAGGTAGCTAGTATTTTTTGGAAATCGTCCCAAACTTTGAAAAGATTAAATTCTGGGCTTACTGCTGTAATTGGCA
This sequence comes from Saimiri boliviensis, assembly GCF_048565385.1. NCBI lineage: Eukaryota > Metazoa > Chordata > Mammalia > Primates > Cebidae > Saimiri > Saimiri boliviensis. The sequence continues at coordinate 14,549,955 of NC_133457.1, forward strand.
ACTGGATTTTTTCCAACCCATCTTCCATAGGCCCAGTCAAGATGAAGCAGAAACCTTAAAGGCAAGAGCAGGAAAACGAACATAAAAACTTGTAAGACACCAAGTAGGCCAGAACCAGATAGCACCACCTTTACCTTTTCATTCTTTTTGACATTCCTAATTTTGTTTTTCACAGGATCTGGTGAAAAGCCATTTGATGTATGCAGTAAGAGAAGAAGTGGAAGTTTTAAAGGAACAAATAAAAGAATTAGTTGAAAGAAACTCTTTACTTGAACGAGAAAATGCACTGTTAAAATCTCTTTCAAACAGTGATCAGTTATCCCAGCTCCCAACCCAACAGGCCAATCCTGGTAGCACTTCTCAACAACAAGCAGTGATAGCACAGCCTCCACAGCCAACGCAACCTCCACAGCAGCCGAATGTCTCCTCAGCATAAAGCTTTCTTAAGCCTCATTAAGAAAAAAACTGAAAGCAATCTATCCTTGTGTGCCACTGGTGTTCTTTCCACTTTATACGAAAGCAAGTAGCCATGCTTTGGTTGTGTGTTTGGCCTTTTCAGTATTAGACAATCATTCTACAGGAGCTTTTCCTCTCTCTGAGATGTCATGCAGCGCTGTTGATGTCCAGTTCTATGTCATCAGTACACAAGGAGAATAATAGATGGGGTTTATTAAAGCGAGCAAAGTCTGCATTTTACCTGGTGCGCATGAGTGGGGTCTTTAAGAGTTTTGGTGGCTCTCCCATGTTTCCTATTACCCATAGATTTACCCTGAGCCTTCCTATCACATTATAAATAACAGTTCATCTAAAGAGCCACTTTTCTTTCAATATCAGTAACATTTGCCTACATAGGTTTTCATTTATTTGTGTTTTATTTATTACAGGGCTGCTATTTTCATAATGTACATGAACAATGTCACAGAACTTTTTTAATTTTTTTGAATATAAGTATCAGTAAAGGAAGTGAAAGACAGGATTGCATTTAATAGATAAAACGTTTAGGCAATAATTGAACAAAAGAATCCTGGCATATTTCTAACACTAATGGCAATTTACTTTTGGTATTTATTTTCAGTAGTAAAGACCCAGCTTGAATGTAAATTTTGTATAGTGTAAGTATGAAGAACATTAGTGCAACTGTACAGGTAGTCACCAGTTATTGTGATATAATAAATAATTGGGCTATTTTGATGAAGAAAACTTTGTTCATTTGTTTCTACTTTCTAAGAGAGAAATTGCCACGATTCCTCTGCTTTTCAACATTTCGTATGACTTTTTTTTTCGGGTGGGAATAAAAAGCTGTGAAATTGTTCAACCTACTTTGTAACCAAAGAAGCAAAGCTGTGTAATGGAGTTTGGTTTTTTCTTTTTTTTTATAATGCACATTCTTTATGTATTTTTATTTAGTGTTTTCTCAGTCACAATTTTCTTTGCTGTCTAGCATGATCTGCATGACCTATAATCTTTGAACCACTTTCGTACCTCATGTTTTTATCCAGCACTCTTATTGTAATATGTACTAGTCTGTGAACAATGTCAAATAAAAGAGAACGAACAGGTAGTTTGGTGGAGCTGAGCTAGTGTACAATACACTAGTTGTAAAAAAAAAAAAAAAAGTGAGCCATCTTTTGTTCATTTAAAATGGTGTTTTGAATTTCGTATGCAGAAAACGTTTTGTTACATTGCAGATTTTAATGTATTTAATAAATGGAACATGCAGATTAAGTGCAGTGTATACTGAGTATTTAAATTAAAATGTACATTTCATAAATACAGTTTCAAAAGAAAGCATCATTTTGTGTATACTAACACATTAAGTGTATGTCAGAAATTGATGTATAAATATATATTTTAACACATTTTCTGAAATTAAACTGCAGTTTTGTTGAAATATTTGGCTCTATATGTGTTCAAAACTTGACTAGATTTGTATTTTCACAATTCAGAATATTCCTTAAAGACCTGTTATTAATGACTTACTGATAGTTCTTAAATTTTCAAAGTAAAACAATTTAAAGAATGCAAGAATAGTGAGCAATATTTGTACTCGATATTCATATTATGCTAGTGATACTTAAGTAGGAAATCCTTGTCTACCAAACTTTTACTTGAATTCAGAAAGGTGCCTGTAGAAATTAACATGTGCTGCGTCTGTAGCCAGCTAATCAGTTAATGAGAACCAATCTCCTGGTTAAAAGACGTGTTCATTTGAAGTAAAAATTAGATTAGCCACAAACAAGAGGCATAAAATTGGGATGTACATGAGATTGCCAAATATTTTCTATTGTAGTTGTGCTGCAGGACATTGAACAAATGTTAATGAATAACATTAGAAACAATTAAAGGAACTAAGTACATAGGCTTGAATAAGCAACCCTAAGAATGTGTGGTAGATTCCCAGTAGAACTGCTACAGGTGAGATAATGGAACGTGAAACTTCACTGTTGGACTGAATTAACCAAAAAGGTTTGCGGTTGTGCCCCTCCAGGGCTAACTGTGATACGTGATATTTAATACAGGTGGAGAAAAACTAGTCTTAGAGTTGAGATTTTTGTGAAAATAGATTCCATTTTGATTCTGGGGCTGGAAAAACACTACAAACAAAGTAATAGTCTCCAAGGAAATGAATAATGTGTTAAGGTTTAAAATAATAACAGCAGTTACTACTTTTATATTAAAAACAATAGAAAAGGAGAGAAAACATGGGTAGTTCACAGAAGAGATAAATGGCAGTTTCTAAAGGTTCAAGCTCTAGTAACCTAAGAAATGCAAATTAATATTTTCAATGAATTATAATAGTTGTTCTAAGAAGCAGGAGTTAATGCAGAAGGACAGGCTTTCCTGTGTACTTTTAGAAAGTAATTTGGCAATATGTATCAAGAGCCTTAAATCATAAGCTTTTCAGTGTAATGACATGAGAAGATACTCAACTTACGGTGCATTGTTCAAAGATGCAAAATTATTGTAGTGCCTGCCTTCTGCTTTCCCATCATCCCCTCCTTCCCTCAAAATCCAAACTATTCCTACTGTCAACCCTTCCCCTAGCTGATTGTTTAGGATCTTAAGTAACTTCCAGTTCAGCCTTGGAGATTTAGAGTCTCCTGCTACAAATAGCTGTAAATATTAACTGATTGAGATCCCAATCTGGAGGCACAGTCTTACAGGAATGCCATCTAATTCTCTCAGTGTAATGTCCGCAGACCAAGGTCCCATATAAGCTTTTCTATTTTAATTTAGCCAGTAAATCATAAGTAGAAATTTTCTTGATGTGGTAATTGCCTGCAATTCAAACCTAACTTTCCCCAAAGAAAATTTATTTTAGGTTGTTCCTGTGTGATCTCACAGCTTGCCACACCAAAAACAAATAGTAGGGGTTGGAAGGCATTAAATACAATTTCCTTAACCCCTAAGTGTCCAAAATGGCTGAATTTTTCCAATTCTGTAATATCCTATGGTAATTAGAATTATTGAGGCAACATCTTATAATCAAGCCTCCAGTGACTGGGGATCACAACTGCAATTATTCACAATTTTCATAGGTGAAAGATTCCAAGTTCCAAACCTGTAATTCATAGACCTTTTTTAAAAAAATGTCTGGAATATAAACACTAGAATCAGGATATCTCTGTTCTTCTTGAAAATTTATCTTTGCAGAACCAGAAATAACTAACTGTGTGAAAACAAGTTTTAAGATTTCAAGTCATTTTTAAAAGCTCAGTGCCAGGCACTTTGTGACATGGCTCAATTTTCTTCAATAATCCTATGAAAAGGACAAAATCCAGCCCTCAAGATTCACAATGTGAGAACATAATAAGCCAACTAATAATGCTGTGAGAAATACTTGTCACTATATATAGTCAAGGATGGTTTTGTCAGGGTAGGTTTCCTCAAAAACGTGACACCCGAGTCTTAAAGGTGGTAAGAGCCAGGAGGAAAGATGTTCGAAGCACAAGAAAAGAGTACTCAAAGGCTTAAAAGCATAAACAAGGCTCCTAGGGCAGCCACAATTTGACTGGAGACAAGCAGGCAATGACTTCTCCACAGACTTAGTAGTTTGGCATCTATTCAGAAAGCAAGAAAACTTATTTAATGGTTTTAAGCAATGGGATATTGTGCTCAAATTGTGCTAGATGTTGTGCACAATTCCACTGGTAGATGGGAGGCAGGTTAGCTGAAACTAGAAGCTGAAAAAATAATTTAGGAGGGACGATAATCTAGCAAATAAAGGACGAAAGGGCAAAATTACATAGGCAATTTTGTGAAGCTCACAAAGGAAGCTTGTCTTGGGTCTTTGTGTACCATTTTTCTCTCCACAGTGAACATTTCATTCCCGGTATTAGGGGTCAACTTTTTTTTTTTCTTTTTCGAGATAGAGTCTCATTCTGTTGCTCAGGCTGGAGTAAGTGCAGTGGCGCAATCTCAGCTCACTGCAACCTCCACCTCCCGGGTTTGAGTGATTCTCCTGCCTCAGCCTCCCAAGTAGCTGGAATTACAGGTGTGTGCCCACATCCAGCTAATTTTCGTATTTTTAGTAGAGACAGGGTTTCACCATATTGGCCAGGCTGATCTTGAACTCCTGACCTCAAGTGATCCCCTTCACCACCTCCTGGCTTCCCAAAGTTGGGATTGGGAGGTATGAACCACTGCATCTGGCTGTCTCTTTTCTTGTCTCTCCAAGAAAAGATTAGAGTCCAAACTCATACTTCAGAGTTTGACCCAGTCTTTTCCTTCCAACAGTCATAAATCTGTGAAATGAAACTCTTTGTTTCCTGTTAAAGGAATTTCAAGAATTTAACAAAAGGGTTGGGGGAATGGAACTTTTGCTGTCACTATGCCTCTGTGTCACTTCTACCCTAAAGGTAAACTAAATGTAATCCTTTTATGGTGTCTAAGATTAGGATGATTCCAAAGCCTTTTCCTAAAATCGATTCCTTGCTTCCTGGTTCTGGCCCCACTGCAGGTATTGACAGCCCAAGGCAGAATAGGTTCTGCTAGACTTTTGCCTTTGGTTCTTTGATATAGGTCAGTCCAGCAGGCTTCTTTTTAATAAGTCCCCTGCCTATCCAAAACCAGACCTTTTCTCCCACCTCCTTCTGCTTCAAGCCTCTTAATAATCCATATTTCTATTTTCTAGCAATACTAATAGTTTATTTAGTGATGTATACTTGCACCCTATTTACTCCTTTTCAACATTGCAGAATACATCTTTGTCATGTATTTCTGTACCAGTTCACAGAATTTCTACAGCAAGATCTCTTTAAATGTATGGCTTCCCTTCATAGGTTGCAAGGATTACTTTATAAAAGTGCTATTGTAACTATATCTTTTGTGGAGTACAATTGATATGGCATGCTGTGTTCACAGATGAAAATGCTAAGTGAGGCACTCTGAAGCAATTTAAAGTTGACAGACATTTTTGCTTTTTTTCTCCCCGTGGAATCATCAAATAAGAAAAATAAGACATTTTCAGATTGGTGATAGCAAAGTAGAAGCTGGTATTTTGAACTGGCACAGTCCACTTAGTTGTTGAATTTGTTCAACATACCTGGTTGGTGAGTGAGTTAGCTTTATTTTTCATTCTCAGCAGGGAAACTGATAGACTAGGCAGTTTGGGGAATTTTCCCATTGTCTTCTGTCATGGGTCCAGAGTATCTTAAGTTTACAGACTATGACATTGTCCACAGAAGCCATATTTACATCCCTTTAGAGGGAAGGAAAAGGTGTGCTAACATAGATCATAAAAACAACTGAAATTTAAAACAAGGCAAATGCCACAGTTCAACTTTTCCATAGAAAAGTTGAGTTCATCTCTTCATTCTTTTGCATGCCTACAATGTTTCCATATATCAACTGTAAAGTATTTTTGCCTGCTGCAATCCAAATGTTATCCAGATCACAGTTCTTGCTGTCATTTCACAGGCGTGCAACATATCTATAGATAGGTCATACCTGAAGAAAGATCAGAGACAGCAAGGGAACATTTTCCCCACACTTGAGACTGAAATAATAGCAGGTCAGTGTGTAATACCGTTTTCTTACTAAAAAGAAACAGGTATGACTTTGTTATCCCTAAAAGTGAAGTTTTCAAGAAATGTGGGTTTCACTTTTTTATTTTATAGAAAAAAAATGTTGACATGCAATTTAATTCTATTTCAATTTAGGTGCTGCACCTTGTACTGGATGTTTGGGGATAGAAAGATGAATAAGACATGATTTGTGTGCTCCAATGAGCTCAGTCAGGTCAGTGTAAGTGTAAAAGTTAAAGTGCCATATTGTTTATTGAGAGTATATGTTATAGTTTGTGAACCTGATATCATTTGTTGAATGAAAGGTTTATATAAATCAACAGTAATATTATCATGTCATGTAAAAATGCTTTGATATTGCCAGGAAACAACTTTAAATCACCAGAAAGCTTTAACATCAAATAATACTTTTAGAAGGAGGGGGAAAGCCTTCTACCTTTACATTGAGCCTGTGAGGTATTCTCTAAAAAAAGAGGAACTAATCTGAGAACTAAGTTTACACATTTTTAATACTCTTAAGTTGTAGATAATGGAATTGATTTAAATCAAAGTTAACTAGAATAGGATTCATGTGTCATGAATTATATTGTCTATTGTCTCATAAGCAACACACTTATTATCTTGGCTGACAAAATCAGCTACCATTCAGTGAACCAAGTTAATAACTCAGGTGACTGATGCCAAAAATAAATCTGTAATAGAGCTGAGAATCCAGAAACACAAATATATGTTAAGAAAGTAATAAAAGTGTCATTTCAAATGATTAAGGAAAAAATGGATTATTCAACAAATAGTGTGGGATAGCATAACAATTTAGAAAAAATATAAAGTTAGATCTTTCACAAAAATTAATTCCAGCTAGACCAACAATTAGTCTTCTACTTTTTGGCTACTCCCTTTTAGAAATTGGAAGCTATGTACCTTGTCCCTGTGAAAATGCACATAAGCAAAAACTTTACAAATAGTTTATGAAGAAATGCTCAATCTCAGCAAAATAAGGGGAGTGCACATTGAAACACAAGAAAACATCTCGGATCCAACTAATATTTAGCATGCATACAAATCTAAAGCTGGAAAGGGTGTGGAAAAACAGGAATACATTGCTGGTGAGCATACAAGTTGGCACAGCCTCTTTTAAAGGCAATCGTGTATCACTAAATTTTAAAAGTCACATACCCTATGACCTAACAATTCCAACTTTTAATATACCCTAAAGAAACACACAGCGTGTTAACAGGATAGCTTGTACAATGATGTCAATTGCACCCTTGCTTATGCAGTAGACCCCCTCATCTGCAGTTTCACTTTTTGAGGTTTCAGTCATCCAATGTCAACCATGGTACAAAAATATTAAATGAAAAATTCCAGAAATGAACATAAGTTTTAAACTGCACAGCTTTCTGCATAGCACAACAAAAATGTCTCATTATTCCTCTCCATCCTGCCTGGGACAGGAATCTTCCCTTTGTCCAGTGTATACACACTGTGTACACTCTCTGCACATTGGTCATTTCTGTTACCAGATCATAAAAAAAATTATTACATAGAGGGTTTGGTACTAATTCACGGTTTCAGGCATTCAGTGGGGGTCTTGGAAAATATCCTCCATGAATAAGGGGGAGCTACTGTAATACTATGAAATTGGAAAAACCAAAACACCCATCAAGAGGATGGAATATGGTCTGCATGATGAAACATTCAGTATCAATGAAAAAGAGTCCTACATGTCTGACATGGAAGGGTCTCCAGGAGACAATGTTAAAAGTATGGGCAAAAAAAAATTGAAAGACAATACCTGTAATACATATGATACCATTGATGTTAAATCACATTACACACACACACACACACACACACACACACACGAATACTGTATAGTGTACTTCTACAAGTACATATTTGTGTATTATATAGAGAGAAGGTCTGGAAGGATACTAACCAAACTGTTAACAGTAGTTTGGTGGCGTGCATTAGCTTTAACTGTAATGTTTGATGTTTTTGAATATGCATTTATGTATTGTTTGTGTAATGACAAATTAATAAATTAGAAATAAAATAAAATAATGCATTTTCTTTTTGTCTGCTGCTAATATTTCCACTGGTATCTGGCGTCTTATCATGTTCAACGTCTTCCCTCCCCAGGAATATCTTCCCCACTCTACCTGTTTCTTCGACTCTGCCTCCTCCTTCAGTATTTATACAGGCTCAATAAATAACTGGCGAATAAATAAGTAGCCCACCTCCCCTAACTGAAAATGTGTTCCCTGCACTTGCTTTTTCAGCTCTCTCCTCTGCCTTTCCACTTTCTCCTCTTCCGCATATAGCTCATCACAAACGCAGTCTGGCTTTAGCTCCCACTGTGCCACTGAAACTGTTCTTGTCAAGGTCGCTGATGATCACATCGTTGCTAATTCTATCCCATACATTTCTTATCTTATTGAACTGCTTGGCTCCTAATTTCTCTTTATGATCATTTCATTACTCTAGTAGTTTTCTATCCCTTCATTTTCTAACCTTCCTTTAAAAAAAAAAAAGTTTCCCTTATAAAAAGCATATAGCTGAATTTGCTTTTTTGAACCAGGCAACACTTCATTCCATAAAATAGAACAAGTGTTCCCATTTTTTTTCTATTACAGAGATGAACTTTTGCCATGTTGCCCAGGCTGGCTTTGAACTGCTAGACTCAAACAATCCTCCCGCATCAGTCTCCCAAGTAGCTGGGACTACAGGTGTGCACCATTGTTTCTGACTTGAATTTTTAATTTCTTAACCCAATCTGTCTTTTGATAGAAAAATTTAATTCATGTCTACTTCCTCAGCGTATATTTGGATGTATTTCTGCCATCTTATTTCATGTTTTTTCCTTAAAATGCTTTCTCAGCACCCTCCCCGCCACACACACACACATCCTCTTTCACTTTTCTAGGCTTTCATTCAGTTGTTTCCTGTTCATTTTTGATTTCTCTTTTGGTTGGGAAGTTATACATTCTATATGCATTCTTCCAGTGGTTACCATTTTGTTTATCATTTTGTTGTGGATTTCTCAACCATACACAAAAGTGAACAGTATAATGAACTCCCGTGTACTTATCACCTAGCTTAAACAATTACCTACTGATGCCCATTCTTGCATTATTTATACTCCCACTCATTTCCCCTCCCCAAGGTACTCAAGAATGTCACCCCCTGCAAGGGAGTTCTAAGAGAAGGAGGAGAATGTGAGCCCCAGGAGAGAAGTTCTAGGGGGAGGAGGAGAAAGGGTTCAAGGACCTACATATGGGGTTTAAAGTGAAGAGCCTAGGAAACTTGGGTTGTGACGGTGCTAATACTTAGAAATAATCCACGATCCACTGGATTATTTTGAAGGAAATCCAAGATATCATAGACTTCATCCATATACATTTTAGTTTATTTCTCTCTAAAGGAAAAGGATTTTTTAAAGGAAAGTTATAACCAAAATACCATTATCCCACCTCAAAATTAGTAATTACTTATCACTAAAAACCTACTCAATGTCCACATTTCCCTGATTATCATAAATTTCTTATGGTTTGAATGTGGATCAAAATAAGGTCCACACATTGCAATTGGTTGGCATGCCTCTAAAGTCTCTTTTAATACGTAGGCTCCCCATACCTCTTTTCCCCTTGAAATTCTCCAAGAATCTGTTATTTGCCCCATAGCTTTTTCTGAAGTCTGAGTTGTCTTAACTGCACTTTTGTAGAATCCTCTGTCCCTGTATTTCCTATATTAGTTCTAGATGTTTAATAAGATTCAGATTTATACTTTGTCAAGATTAATTCATAAGTGGTGGTATATACTTCCATCATATAAAGTCTGTTTGTCTCTATTTTGTGATGTTGGAAGCACTGATAGTCATTACGTAGACCCATTAGCCTATTAATTCTATTATCCCTTCTCACTCATTAGTGAAATACTTCTCTAAAGAGAAACTTGCCCTTACCAACTATTCAGCTACCCTGTGGTACAGTTTGTATAAGAAAAGGAAAGGCTTAATTCTTCCTTTTATTTCCCATTTTTCAAAATAGTGAGTACCTACAAAAGAATACAAATAAATAAGGCATGATTAGGGAAGATATTTTATTCTGGGCAGAAGGAAAAGAAAATGTAGTGAGTTGATATAGGATTCTATGACTTAAGTGTTGGTAGAGGGAGAAGCCAGGAAATAACCCCCAAAAAACTGATCATAGGAAATGGTGACCTGAAGATTTGTCTGTTTACTGCTGAGTCTAGGAGTAACTTATAAGTGAAGAGTACTTTGAGGGAGGCAATGGGGGTAGGAAGCCCATATCTGGGGAGAGAAGGAGCTGGCTCACAAGAAGCATCTGTAGCTAGGAAAAGCAGGTCCATTACCCCACGGATTCAGAGAGTGAAGAGTTACAGAAATGAGCAATGGATTTTTGTGGGCTTACTTTCTGCCAAATGGAGACTAGACATACTCTCCTTACAATCTGTCCATGAATCAGGAAGTTTAGTAAGACAGGCTGCATGGGTTAGGTAACATTTAGCACATGCAACTATATATACATATATATAACGAAGTTTTGCTCTTGTTGCCCAGGCTAGAGTGCAATGGCGCGATCTCGGCTCACTTCAACCTCCACCTACTGGGTTCAAACCATTCTCCTGCCTCAGCCTCCCTAGTAGCCGGGATTATAAGCACCCACCACTATGCCCAGCTAATTTTTGTCTTTTTAGTAGAGACAGGGTTTCACCATGTTGGTCAAGCTGGTCTCAAACTCCTGACCTCAGGTGATCCACCCGCCCTGGCCTCCCAAAGTGCTAGGATTACAGACGTGAGCCACTGTGCCCAGCCAACATGCAATAATGCTTCTAAGCATGGCAATAAAGATCAGCAACTCTGGTGCTGATGTGTTCTATTGCCTTTGGTAACTATGTCTTGATTCTCCGTGGAGACCAATTTTGTTATCATCCTCATGGTCTTTCCCATAAGGAACTCACTAGGTGGTTTCAGTGTTGGGATACTAGCTTAAGAACCTAGGTGGTCAGCATGAGGACATAGGTCTACGGGACCCTCCTATTAATGACTCCTCTTACCTACCATTCTTTAGCCAGCATTTTTGCCTCTCCTTCTCCCCTCCCCTGCCCATTCCATCCTGCCCCCAGTAGTCTATCCTTGCTAAAGTATTCACTGAGAAAAATTGTAAAGGGAGAGTCCCTTCTCAGAAATATCAGCTTTTTTAAAAATGGAATTTTTGACTGCCCCATTCTGTTCCCTGGAGAGAGTGAACAAGTGGAGACTTGGCAATAGCATGGTAACACCGCCAGCCTTTGCTTCCAACAACCTTGAGTTCCAAACCTGTGAGTCTTAGCTTTATATTCACTGACTTCAGCTTCCTGGACCGGTCTCAGTTCAGCATTAGGTAATGGCTGTGATGATAGCTGACTCATCTGGGAATGTAGCTTCCCTGGAGGCTTCCTCCGCTCAGATAATCACACTGTAGGGTGGGTCGCGGGGAGAAGGTTACAACAATTTTTTACCCAGGATACTCAAGAATGTCATCCTCCAGAAGGGAGTTCTAAGAGAAGGGGGAGAATGTCAGCCCCAGGAGCGGAGTTTCAGAGGGAGGAGAAGAAAGGACTCTGGGCCCTACGTATGGGACTTAAAGTGAAGAGACTAGGAAACTTGGGATGAGAGGGTGCCAGTACTTAGAGACAGAAGGTGAGTGGTGTAAAATGGAATGAGAATTCCCTCACTGCCCTTTGACAGCTGCAAAACTTCAAACTGCACCCCGTTTGAGGGTAAGTTCTGTAAGAGTAGACACTTCTGCTTATTTATTCACCGATATATTCCTGGTACCTAGTACAGTGATGCATTAACAACAAGAATACCTTCTGAGAAATGTGTCATTAGGTGATTTTCTCATTGTGCAAACATTATAGAGTGTACTTACACAAATTTGGATGACTTCGTCTACTACACACCTGGGCTATATTGTATAGCTATTGCTGCTAGGCTATAAAACTGTACAGCATGTCACTCTACTGATACACAAATACTTACCATGTGTCACAGTATGGTATCTTAACATAGAAAAGGCACAGTAAGGATACAGTATAAAAGATTTAAAATGGCACACCGGTACAGTGACTTAGCATGAATGGAGCTTGCAGGACTGGAAGCTGTTCTGGGTGAGTCAGTGAGTGAGTGGTGAGTGAATACAAAGGCCTAAAGCATTACTGTGCACCACTGTGGACTTTAAAAACACTATGCACTTACGCTACACTAAATTTATTTTTTTAATATTTTCTTTTAATAATAAATTAACCTTAACTTATTGTATTTTTTTTTTTTTGAGACAGGGTCTCACTCTGTCACTCAGGCTGGAGTGTACTGGTATGATCAAGGCTCACTGCAGCCTTCACCTCCTGGGTTCAACTCAGTCTTCCTACAGGCATATGCCACCATGGTTGGCTAATTTTTAAATTTTTTTGTAGAGATAGGGCTCTCCGTGTGTTATTCAGGCTGGTCTCGAACTCCAGGCCTCAAGAGATCCTCCCACCTAGGCCTTCCAAAGTGCTGGGAATACAGGTGTGAGCCACAGTGCCTGGCCATTATAACTTTTTAGCTTTATAAACTTGAATTTTTTTTTTTTACTCCTTTGTAATACTACTTAGCTTAAAACACACATTCTATAAGTGTACAAAAATATTTTCTCTATATTCTTACATAAGCTTTTCTGTATTTTTAAAATTTTTAATTTTTAAACTTTTTGTTTAAAACTAAGACACAAACCCACGTATTAGCCTTGGCCTACATAGGGTCAGGATCATTAATATCACTGCCCTGTACCTTCACATTTTGTCGCACTGGAAGGGGTCTTTAGTGGCAATTAACATGCGAAGAGCTGTCATCTCCGGGATAATAATGCCTGAAGGGCCTGCCTGAAGCTGTCTTACAGCTACTTTTTTTTTTTTTTTTTTTTTTTTTTTTGAGCCGGGGTTTCGCTCTTGTTACCCAGGCTGGAGTGCAATGGCGCGATCTCGGCTCACCGCAACCTCCGCCTCCTGGGTTCAGGCAATTCTCCTGCCTCAGCCTCCTGAGTAGCTGGGATTACAGGCACACGCCACCATGCCCAGCTAATTTTTTGTATTTTTAGTAGAGACGGGGTTTCACCATATTGACCAGGATGGTCTCGATCTCTTGACCTCGTGATCCATCCGCCTCGGCCTCCCAAAGTGCTGGGATTACAGGCTTGAGCCACCGCGCCCGGCCATTTTTTTTTTTTTTTAATAAGTAGGACTGCACTCTAAAAGATTAAAAGTAGAGTATGGTAAATACATAAACCATAGTTGTTTATTATCAAGTATTATGTGTTATACATAATTGTATGTGCTAGATTTTATACGATTGGCAGCACAGGTTGGTTTATATCGGGCATCACTATGAACATGTGAGTAATTTGTTGCCCTATGACTTTGCTGATGGCAGCCCACAGTTGACCTAAATGCTGTTATGCAGCACATGATTGTACTCATTAAATGAATGAATGAGGGTTCACACCTATCTTACATATTCTTTTTATTTATTTATTTTTTTTTTTTGAGATGGAATTTCTCTCTTGTTACCCAGGCTGGAGTGCAATGGCATGATCTCGGCTCACCGCAACCTCCGCCTCCTGAGTTCAAGCAATTCTCCTGCCTCAGCCTCCCGCCTCAGCCTCCCGAGTAGCTAGGACCACAGGCGCGCACCACCATGCCCAGCTAATTTTTGTATTTTTAGTAGAGACGGGGTTTCACCTTGTTGACCAGGATGGTCTCGATCTCTTGACCTCGTGATCCACCCGCCTCGGCCTCCCAAAGTGCTGGGATTATAGGCGGGAGCCACCGCGCCTGGACCCATGTTCTTTATTCTTGAGTTTTCTGACCTCTAAACATAGCTTGAAGTGACCAAACATAGCCTTGTTGTGAGGATCAAACAAGAAAAAATATGAAAATCACTTAACTGGGATCTGGCCCACAGCTAGCATGAGGTAAATATTGGCCTTTGCTTTCTCACCTCTTTGTAGGCATCTGGTTGAAGCAATGCTCTTTCTTCTCATTGCTTTTGGACCAAAAGCTCTGGAGTATAAAGAAAGACTAGGCAATTTTTAGGCTCAGTAGTAAGTAGCACCTCTGATAAATCCAAGGTCACCTAGATAGGTTTAATCACCTTCTCCAAATAGTAACGCTACCAAATTTTACAGCACTCCTGACAAAAATCTATTTTTCTTCCTTTTTTTCCCCCTGTTTAAGACAGGGTCTCACTCTGTCGGCCAGGCTGGAGTACAGTGGTGCAATCACAGCTCACTGCAACCTCAGCCTCGCAGGCTCACGTGTATTTTTCCTCCTTTATCTCTTCAGAACCTCACAACTACCCTAGTAAGCCTTGGGAAAGCAAGTGTTTGGCTCATTTGACAGATAAGGAAACAGGTTCAGAGAATCCAAAGAGCTTGTGATCCGCCCAAGAGCTCAGATCAGATTAGTGGTAGAACTAGATTCCAGGCCATTGGACACTACAGCCCACGTTTTTCTCCCCATTGGGCTTAAATAGGTCAGAGGTCACAGGAAGAAAGAACTCCTTCTCTGGAACAAATTGTGTTGAAACTGTACCCAATTTATTCCTATTCATTGATTCATCTACTTGACTTCATTAGGCAGTTCTGTGATTCAAGAGATGGCCATCTGGGCTGGGCAAAAGCGAACAAATACATGACAATATACACTCCTTGGAATGAAGAAAGGTAAGTTTCCATCCACAGAACACCAAACAGATTTCAGTCAGAACAGTCTCAACTCAAGAGGATGGGTGCTGATTGTTTGTTAGAAATGTGTATTTTCTGGCTAGGCGCAGTGGCTTATTCCTGTATTCTCAGCACTTTGGGAGGCTGAGGCAGGCGGATCACTTGAGGTCAGAAGTCTGAGACCAGCTGGCCAACATGGTGTAACCTGTCTCTACTAAAAATACAAAAATTAGCTAGGCATAGTGGCACACGCCTGGAATCTCTGCTACTCAGGAGGCTGAGGCAGGAGAAGTGCTTGAACCCAGAAGGTGGACGTTGCAGTGAGCTGAGATCACGCCACTGCACTTTAGCCGGGATGACAGAGCAAGACTCCATCTCAAAAAAAAAAAAAAAAAAGGAAAAAGGAAAAGAAATGTGTATTTTCTTAATAAGTAGCACATGTTCATTGAAATATTTCAATAAAGAAATTAATTTAAAAAAAAAAAGAACAAGGCAAAATCTCCCCCTCTATTAATCTGCAATCCCACTCTGCAAAGTAAAACTCTGCTGAGTTTTCTCTGCACATAATTGAGATACATATACTTTTTGTGTTTTCATTTACCATAAATGAGATTATACTAAATATATTTTTCAACTTGCTTTCTACAAATCTACAGTAATAATTGACATTTTCCCATGACAGAAAATAGAGATTGCCTTTATTTTTTTAAATAGCTGCATAGTGTTGTATCATAAGCCATATCACGACATTCCCCTAACTCATGGATGTTTAGATGGCACTGAGTTTTTTCTGTAATCAAAACTGTTTCTCTATATATCTTTGTCTAGTTAAATTAGAATTTCTTTAGAACAAGAATGGCTGACATTTCTTGAGTCCTTTACCTTCACATTATGTGAATAAGATAAATCGCTAAGTCATGGGTAGGCCATTTCACTGTAGAAAAGTAGAGACCTGAGGTTCACAAAGGGTAAAGCTAGGGGTTTTTTTAAAATACGTAATTGGAGTAGAAACTCAATTCCCTAGCTCCAAAACCCAGATTCCTTTTACCCTTCAAATATATATGTATATGTATATTTCTTTTTTTTTTTTTTTTTTTTTTTGAGTCAGGGTCTTACTCTATTACAGAGGCTGGAGTACGCTGGCGGGATCATAGCTCACTGCAACCTCTGCCTCCCAGGCTCAAGCAATCCTCCCACCTCAGCTACCCAAGTAGCTGGGATTACAGGTGCATGCCACCACACAGGCTGATTTTTGTGTTTTTTGTAAAGACAAGGGTTTCTCCATGTTACCCACACTGGTCTCGAACTCCTGAGCTCAAGCAATTTGCCCACCTCAACCTCCTAAAGCACTAGGATTACAGGCATGAGCCAATGTGTCCAGTCTAGCCTCCAAATATATTGATATTCTGATAATAAGATGCCACAGGGCTACTTCTCTTTTATTTGGACCCCTGGTGTCCCTCTATTCCACTTAGCTAAAAAGCTAACTATCCCCGGGGGAAAAGGCGAGTGAGTAAAAAAGCAAAAAAAGGGTTAGACCGCAGTGCTCCAAGGAGACTAATCAAAGCATGTAAATATTATTTAAAATATCCCTTTAGGCTGAGCATGGTGGCTCATGCCTGTAATCCCAGCACTTTGGAAGGCTGAGGCGGGCGGATCACCTGAGGTCAGAAGTTTGAGACCAGCCTGGGCAACATGGTGAAACCCTGTCTCTACTAAAAATACAAAAATTAGCCAGACGTGATGGTGGGCACCTGTAATCTCAGCTACTCGGGAGGCTGAGGCAGGAGAGTCACTTGAACCCAAAAGGCAGAGATTGCCATGAGCTGAGGTGGCGACACTGCACTCTAGCCTGGAAGACAGAGTGAGACTTGTCTCAAAAAACAAATAAATAAATAAAATATCCCTTTAATATATTTTAATCAGCTTTATTAAGGTATAAGTTGTACACTAAAATGCATATTTTAAATAAAGTTTCGTGAGTTTTGAAAAAGTATACAGCCATGTAACCATAACCACAGCCAAGATGAAGAATATTTCTGTCACCTCAAAAAGTTCCCTCCTGCCCCTGTGCAGTTGAGGCTCATCAATCAACTGCCTTCGGCTATTTTTTTTTCTTTTTTGAGTTTACGTTTCTCTTTTCTTGAATTTCATATAAATGGAATCATGCAGAATTAATCTTTTGGAACTGGCTTTAATATAGCTCAGTACAATATTGTTGGAGAGTCACACATGTTGTATGTATCAGTAATTCATTTATTTGTATTACTGAGTGGTATTTCATTGTAGAAATATACCACAATTTACCCACTAATGATGACTATTTGGGTTGTTTTCAATTTAGGGCTATTATGAATAAAGTCGCATGAAAATTCATGTACAAATCTTTGTATGGACATACTCTTTTCATTTCTCTTGGATAAATACCCAGGAATACTTTGTATGGCAAACATATAGGGAACTTTAAAAAAAAAAAAAAACAGGCACAATAGCTCATACCTGTAATCTCAGCACTTTGGGAGGTCAAGTTGGGAGGATTGCTTGAGGCCAGGAGTTCAAGACCAGCCTGGACAACAGATAGAAACCCCATCTCTACAAAAATATTTAAAAAGTAGCCAGGCATGGTGCTGTGCACCTATGGTCCCAGCCACGCAGGAGTCTGAAGCAGGAGGATTATTTGAGCCAAGGAGGTAGAGGCTGCAGTCAGCTGTGTTCACAACACTGCACTCTAGCCTTAGCATCACAGTGGACCCTGTCTCAAAAAACAAAAAAAAAAAAGAAAAGAAAAGAAAAAAAAAACTTTATAAAAATTGCCAAAATTGGCTGGGCATGGTGGCTCATGCCTCTAATCCCAGCACTTTGGGAGGCCGAGTTGGTGGATCACCTGAGGTCAGAAGTTCGAGATCAGCCTGACCAACACAGAGAAACACCATCTCTACTATAAACACAAAATTAGCCGGCGTGGTGGTGCATCCCTGTAATCCCAGCTTCTCAGGAGGCTGAGGCAGAGGGTGCAGTGAGCCAAGATCATGCTATTGCACTCCAGCCTTGCAACAGAGCACAACTCGGTCTCAAAACAAAACAAAACAAAACAAAAACAAAACCTGCCAAAATGTTTTCCAAAGGATTTATACGTTTCCAAAGTATACGTTTTACAGTCTCACTGAGAGTTCCAGTTGCTTTGCATAGACTTGGTATTGTCACCCTTTAATGTTAGACTTCAAAGGAGTGTGTAATGGTATCTCATGATTTTAATTTGCATTTCCCTTATAATAATGTGGACCATTTTTTTCATGCGCTTATTAGTCATTATGTATCTTCTGTGAAGCATCTGTTCAAATCTTTGGTGGTTTGATGTCTCACTATCTAATTGTAAAATTTCTTTGTATATGCTATACACAATCTTTCATCAGATAGATTGCAGATATCTTCTCCCAGCCTGTGACTCGCCTTTTTGTTTTGAGAAGAAAGTTTTCATGTGACAAAGACCAATTTATCAAAGTTTTCTTTTATGGTTCACACTGAGTCTAAGAAGAAATCTGTTCCTACCCCGACATCATGAGGATTTTCTCCTATGCTCTCATCTAGAAATTTTATATATTTAGTTTTTACATTTAAGTCTCTGATCCTTCTTAATTTTATATATAGTATGAAACAACAGTATGAATTTATCTTTTGCCTATGGATGTCCAATTGATTAGGAACTATTTGTTGAAAAGATTATTCTTTCTCTATTGAACAATTTTGGTAACTTTGTCAAAAATTGACTAGAAATGTAAAACCTTTAAATGTAAATGTAAAAACCCTATTTCTGTCAACTCTATTCCATTGAGCTATATGCCAGTATAGCTGTGACTTCTTTATGCCAGTACCAGCTGGGCAACATGGCAAAACACCTTCTCTATTAAAATACAAAAATTAGCCATGCGTGGTAGCACATGCCCATAATCCCAACAATTCCGAAGGCTGAGGCATGAGAATCACTCCAACCTGGGAGGCAGAGGTTGCAGTGAGTCAAGATCGTGCTACTGCACTCCAACCTGGGAGAAAGAGCTAGACTCTGTCTCAAAAGAGAAACAAAAATTCTTGATGGTTGAACAAAACATATTAAACATCAATTTTATTTCTTTTTTTTTTTAATTAAATCTGAGTTAGTTTTGTCTCCAGAATCAATTCTATTTCTGTTTTTTCTTTTTAATCATGTCAGTTCTGAAAAACCTTGTTGACTTAAGTGGGTAAGAATGGGAGTATTGTTACATCAACATCCATCTTTGATTCTATGTTCTATGACAAAATTTACGTAGTAATTGCTCTTCAGATATTATTTTTCATGATCAACAAGCTAAAAACTCAATTAGGTCTTTCATCAATTTTGCTGAAATCAAAAATTGAGAAATTCCTGCTTTGCAAAAGGACTTGTTACCTAGTCAATAAAACCTAAGGTGATATTTCAAATCGTCCATTTGTTTGGACCCCAGAGACTGTTAGACTTCAGGGCAAGGTCACACAGTAAGAACAGTATGGGAGATGGGGGAAGGAGTGTGCATTCTCAGTAGAACAGTGTTATCAAAGAGTACCTATGGAAGTTGAACATATGAAAATTTATTGCTTTAAAGCTGTTCTTGCCTGATTTCCTTTTTAAAGTCTTTGTATTCCACTTCAAAAACCACTTATCTAAAATTTCCTTTTAAAGTATGCTTACGACCAGGAGCAGTGGCTCACGCCTGTAATCCTAGCACTTTGGGAGGCTGAGGTAAGCGGATCACCTGAGGTCAGGAGTTCGAGACCAGGCTGGCCAACGTGTTGAAATCCCATCTCTACTAAAAATACAAAAATTAGCCGGGTGTGGTGGTGCATGCCTGTAGTCCCAGCTACTCAGGAGGTTGAGGCAAGAGAATCACTTAAACCTGGGAGAGAGAGATTGCAGTGAGAAGAAATCATACCATTGCATTCTAACCTGGGCAACAGAGTGAGAATGTCTCAAAAATAAATAAATAAATAAATAATAAAATATGTTTATAATGCCCCCCAAATGAGTCCATTTAAAAATATATCTTAAGAAATAAAGCAGTGGTACATAAAGCAAAAATCTTAATGGTGGCCAAGTGACTGAAGCATAGGGAATCCCACCATAGTGAATAAAGTATAGGCTTTGACATCAAACAGATACAAATTTGAATTCTAGGGACCTTGCACACATCACTTTACCATTCAGCCTCAGTTTCCTCATCTGTAAAATGGCAATACCTACCTCATAGGGTGTTTTTAAAGGCTAAATGAGGTAATATATAGATAAATGCTTCTGTAGACTACAAAACAAAGCTATAAAGCCTTGTTGAAAGTAACATCTTTCCCCCTCATCCCCCAGTATTAATTGAATTAGTTATAGATAGCACAGTAGAGGAATATCCTCCCTTGGGCCTGAGTCCTAGGCCAAATAACCCAGACTCGAGTTAGACTCTGATATCAGAAGTCAGACCCAAAAGTTAAATTCATAGAATTTTATTAGTATTTATTTATTCCCTTGCTAAATATGACAATTGTGTCCTAAATCATAAAGCTGAGGAGAATACCAAGATTGCTTCCTATTCCATAATACCAAGAAACAGAAGGAGAAAAATGCCTCATGCAAAAATGTATGACTATTTCCTGAGTGCACACACGGCTGGGAAGCACACACCTCTGTCTCATTGCACATCCTCTCCTGTAAGATGGCTCCATTGCCAGGTGTCTTATCTCATAATTGCCACACATATTTGAGGTTATTATTTGACGTTTATGGTATTATGAAACAGACACAAACTCTTTCTCATGAATCTAAGGCTGACAGAAGAAATGAAAAACAGTCTTATAGTTCAAAATCTGTGTGTGAATTAAAAGAGCAAAATGGTTAAACATAAAAATGAATGATAGTACCCATAAATTTCTAGAAAAATCAATAGTGACCTATAAAAGATGATATAATTAAGGCTTTTTAGAGCATGTAAATCAAGAATACACAGAGATTGAAAAATATTTGTACTCTGTCCATGCACTTCTTCTGTTACAGCGTCCTTGTATAAAAAAGTGGGATTTTCTATATTATGCTATGATGAGACAATACGTAGCAACAAATCTGACATTCTAACACATAAAAAATTGTTACCCGAAAACAGTATTGCAGCTATTACACTATGGACAAAATGGCCCCAAAACACTATTATTTTAAGAGTCTGCCTTATGTCACATTTTATAACAAAACAAAAATATTTTATTAATCTCAATATAAGGCTTACATTAATCTTAGTAAAAAAACAAGGATTTTTCATTTTATTATTGTTCTTGTTATAAAGATCTTTAAATGCAATAGATTATTTATATAATTTCTTGTAGTAATAATCTGTTCAGGAGACATTTTTCAGTCTCTTCCAATCCAAGCACACATTATCTGCCTTGTGCTCTTGTAGATATTCAGTTAAAATACATTCTAATGTTTAGAGTGTTCAAATACATTTGGTAAATGTTAAACATTTAAAATTACCTACATTTAAAAATGCCCAAAAGAACTGCCTAGATATGTAAAGATAAACGTGAATATTCAGGACCTAGGTTTACTGAAGAATTATGGAATACATCAACAATAATTTTATTTACTAAAGTCTGTATGTATTAATATACATTCTTAAAAGTCAGAAAAATATCCTCCAAAGTATCAGTGATGATTACGTTTGGGCTGGGGCACAGAAGAAAAGGGGTATCAGAGGATTTTTAGATTTGTATACACATATTTATTGAATATTATAATGGGCAGACATAATTTTTCTAACATAAAGATGTGGCCGGGCGCGGTGGCTCAAGCCTGTAATCCCAGCACTTTGGGAGGCCAAGGCGGGTGGATCATGAGGTCAAGAGATCGAGACCATCCTGGTCAACACGGTGAAACTCCGTCTCTACTAAAAATACAAAACATTAGCTGGGCATGGTGGCGCGTGCCTGTAATCCCAGCTACTCAGGAGACTGAGGCAGGAGAATTCCTGAACCCAGGAGGCGGAGGTTGCGGTGAGCCGAGATCGCGCCATTGCACTCCAGCCTGGGTAACAAGAGCGAAACTCCGTCTCAAAAAAAAAAAAAAAAAATTAAAGATGTATATTTGATTAAAATCAATTGGGAATACAGTTTCAGCAATAAGAAAACTAAGTCAGTTGTGGCAGTTACTTTTATTATTTATTTATTTATGAGACAGAGTCTAGGCTGGAGGTGGAGTGGCGTGATCTCGGCTCACTGCAACCTCCGCCTCCCAGGTTCAAGCAATTCTCCTGTCTCAGACTCCTGAGTAGCTGGGCTACAGGTACGCAACACCATGCCTGGCTAACTTTTGTATTTTTAGTGGAGACAGGGTTTCATCATGTTGGTTAGCCTGGTCTCAAACTCCTGACCGTGTGATCTGCCTGCCTCAGCCTCTCAACATGCTGGGATTACAGGCATGAGCCACCGCGCCCAGCCTATATTTTATTTTTAAAAAAAAAAATTTTTTTTCTTTTGAGACAGTCTTGCTTTGTCACACAGGCTAGAGTACAAATGGTGCAATCTTGGCTCATTGCAACCTCCACCTCCTGGGTTCAAGCAATCTCCTGCCTCAGCCTCCCAAGTAGGTGGAATTACAGGTGTGTGCCACCACGCCTGGCTAATTTTTGTATTTTAGTACAGACAGGGTTTCACCATGTTGTCCAGGCTGGTCTCAAACTCCTGGCCTTGTGATCTGCCTGCCTCAGCCTCCTAAAGTGCTTGGATTACAGGCGTGAGCCACCACACCCGGCTGATAGTTACTTTTAAAAGTGAGATCTTAGCCTACCAACAACTTTGAAATCTGCCTAATCCAGCAGTGAAGGAATTTAAGAGCATCTCCTCTGTGCCTGCTTCAAGTTCTCTCAGTCCAAGAGCTGGAGACTCCTGCCTAAGGAATAGATATTATTGATATATAAGCCCCGTTTCAACTAGCACTTTTATCTGCCATGTTCTTGACTTGAAATGCTGTAGAAAATTTCAGAGCAAGCTTTACAGAAGAGAATCTCTTAGTCTCAGCACTCAAAATGAAAGAAAGTTCATTTTGTTTCACTTAGAAATACTCAGATAATTCTTAGGCTTTTGAGTTCTCTTTTAAATTGCTTACTTCCCTTACTTATACTTGGTTTCTCTATAACACTGTTTTCTACTCTGTGAAACAATTATTATCTATACACTCTCTCTCTGATCTTCATATTTCTTGGTAATTTGTTTCTCCCACTTACCTGATCACAAGAGTCACAAACCAAGGATGTTAGTTAAAAATAAGATTTCTTTTTGGTCTTCCCTCCCCAAGAACTGCTTAATTATAATCTGTGAGGTATCTTAAAATCACCCCAGGTGATTCTTATGATCAGGTCAGTTTTAGAAACACTGCCTTAGTGAAACAAATATCTAATAGAGTCCCCACAAAAACACAGAATAAGTAACAAAATACCTTTATGAGAAGTCTAGAATTGAGTTAGGAAGTCACAGTAACCCCCAGACAAGCATAAAATCAAGATCAGCTGCACTGAATTGGGTAAGAAGAGCAATTTCACTTTACTTGCATCAGCCCCTCCCCCATGCTATATTGCTCAACAATGAGAGGGATTGGGACTCTTTTTGAGGAGCTGGAGGCGATGGTGTGGCAAAGATCCAGTGTCTCTGTTTTTTTCAGTATAATACCCACAGAGTTGGATTCTATCTTGCCTTACAAAAAGTGCCAAAAGACTTGACATAGTCCCGATGCCTCGGGCAGCTAAGGGGACAGGCACTTTCCCAAGGCCAGCATAGCTGTGAGAGGCTTAGAGACAGCACAGAACTGAGGTCCCTCCTACAGGAGGGAGAAGGAAATGGAACATGCCCCCAACATCCCCTGCCTTGCAGTGTACTTCCCAAAGAACCAGGCTCTAACCCACCTCACACAGAGAGTTGAACTGACATAAGATATTTTTTAAAAGTGGGGGCCAGGTGTGGTGGCTTACCCCTGTAATACCAGGACTTCGGGAGGCTGAGGCAGGTGGATCACTTGAGGTCAGGAGTTTGAAACCAGCCTGACCAACATGATCAAATCCCATCTTGACTAAAAATACTAAATAAGCCAGGAATGGTAGCACATGCCTGTAATCCCAGCTACTTGGGAGGCTGAGGCAGGAGAATTGTTTGAACCCGGGAGGCAGAGGTTGCAGTGAGCCGAGATTGCACCATTGCACTTCAGCCTCGGCAACAAGAGTGAAACTCCGTCTAAAAAAAATAAAAAGTCCGGGCATGGTGACTTGCTCCTGTAATCCCAGCACTTGGGAGGCCAAGGCAGGTGGATCGAGACCATCCTGGCCAACATGGTAAAACCCTGTTGCTACTAAAAATTCAAAAATTAGCTGGGTGTGATGGCACACTCCTGCAGTCCCAGCTACTCAGGAGGCTGAGGCAAAAGAATCACTTGAACCCAGCACATGAGGGTTACAATGAGCCAATATTGTGCCACTGCACTCCAGCCTGGCAACAGAGTAAGATTCTGAGGCAGCTAGGAACAAAGACCCAGAACCCAGAATCTCCAGCTGGGATAACTGGTGATGATTTTTTCCCAGTCAAAGCAACTACGTAAAGAATAGAAGAGGAGGCTATTTTTTTCAAATGTGCTAGAAACCGATGCAAATCTACAAGGAACATAAAGAATCAGGAAAACATTATACAATCAAATGAACAAAAGAAATCTCTAGTAACTAACCCTAAAGACATGAAGATTTCCAAATTGCCTAATAAGAAATTTGAAATAATAAAAGCAGCTCAATGAGTCACAAACTCAATGAGTCAGTCACAGATTGACAACTTTAAAAAATGTCAGGAAAACAATACATATATCAAACAAAAATAGTAATAAATAGAAGTGATAAAGAAGAACCAGACAGAAATTCTGGAGCTGAAGAATTTAATAACTGAAATAAAAAATTCCCTAGACATTCAACAGCATACTTGATCAAACAGAACAGAGAATAAGCAAACTCAAAGGCAGGTCATTTAAAATGACCGAGATGAGCAAACAGAAAACAAAGTTGAAGAGTGATGGAAGCCTCAGTAAACTATGAAATACCATCTAGTGGTGAACCAATATACACATTGTGGGTATCTTGAAAGGAAGGAAGGTTATTTAAAGAAATAATATACAGCCATAAAGAAGAATAAAATCATGCCCTTTGCAACAACATAGATGTGGCTAGAAGCCATTATCATAAGCAAATTAAGGCAGAAACACAAAACCAAATATTGTATGTTCTCACTTACAAATGGATACACATGGACATGAAGATAAGAAGAACAGACATTGCAGCTTTAAGTAGGGTAGATGTTAGTTATGAGTCTTAGAGACAGTTTTTTACATGTAAAGAAGTTTTCATTCTTCCCTCATTTATTAGTTTCATTAGTGAATTACAGACTTTACTTAAATGATTATTATTTTGTCAAATGCAATGTTTTTCCTTGTGCTTCTTCAATAAAAATGTCTCTAAGATTAAAAAAAACCAAAAGAATAACAGACATTGGGAACTCCAAAAGGATGGAGGGAGGAAGGAAAATAAGGCTGGAAAAACTTCCTGTTTGGTACCATGTTCACTATCTGGGCAACAGAATCATGAGAAGCCAAAACCTCCGCATCACACAATATACCCTTGTAACAAACCTACCCAGGCTGGTCTCAAACTCCTGCAGATGTACCCTGTTCATCTAAAATTAAACATTTAACAATTATAATTTTAAAATTATAAAAGAAATGGTGATTATAAACTTCTCAAATCTAAGGAAGGAAATGGACATACAGATTCATGAAGTTCAAAGGGCTTCAAATAGAATAAGTCCTATAAAATCAGCATCAAAACACGTTACAGTCAAATTGTCAAAAGTCAAGTATGTGCGTACACACATGCATACACACGTGAAATCAAGCAGAAAGAGAAATTTTGTTTTTGTTTTTTGAGATGAGGCTCACTCCATCACCCAAGCTGGAATGCAGTGGTGCAAGCACGGCTTACTGCAGCCTTGACCTCCCCAGGCTTGATTCTCCCACTTCGGTCTGCTGAGCAGCTGGGATTACAGGTATGCACCACCACAACTGGCTAATTTTTTGTATTTTTTGTAGAGGCAAGGTCTTCCTATGTCCCTCAGGCTGGTCTCAAACTCCTGGGCTCAAGCAATCATCCCACCTTGACCTCCCGAAGTGCTAGGATTACAGGCATGAGCCACCATACCCAGCCACAAAGAGAAATTTTGAAAGCAAGAGAAAAGTGACTCATTATGTACAAACCTCCCACCCCCACCGCCTGCCCTGTCAAATGAGACAATCAGTGGATTTCTTGGCAGAAGCCTTGCAGACCAGAAGAGAGTGAAATGATATATTCAATGTGCTGAAAGAAGAAACTGTCAACCAATAACATTATAGCTGACATAACTGTCCTTTAAAAATTAAGGAGAAATAAAGACTTTCCAAGGCAAACAATAGCTAAGAGAGTTTATGACCACCCAAACCTGCCTTATAAGAAAAGCTAAAGAGAATTCCTACAGTTGGAATAAAAGGACTGATATGGTTTGGCTGTGTCGCCACCCAAATCTCATCTTGAATTGTAGCTCCCATAATTCTCACATGTTATAGGAGGGACCCCGTGGGAGATAATTAAATCATGGAGGCAGTTTCCCCCATACTATTCTCATGGTGGTAAATAAGTCTCATGAGATCTGATGGTTTTATAGGGGGTTTTCCTTTTCACTTGGCCCTTATTCTCTCTTGCCTGCTGCAGGTAAGACAGGACTTTCGCCTTCTGCCCTGGTTGTGAGGCCTCCCCAGTCACATAGAACCGTGAGTCCATTAAGCCTTTTTCTTTATAAATTGCCCACTTTCAAGTATGCCTTTATCAGCAGTATGAAACAAACAAATACAGGGACACTGAACAGTGACATATAAGCATATAGAAGTACAAAGCTCATTAGTAAAGGTAAATTTATAGACAAATACATAATACTCTAATAGTATATTCATGATATGTAAGTCATTTTTAGCTCCAATCTAAAAGTTAAAAGACAAATATTTAAAAAGTACTATAAATACAAAAAAAATGTATTAATGGATACATATTGTAAAAAGATGTAAAGTATGACATCAATAACAAAGTATGTGGAAGGCAAAGTTCCAGTTTGTTTCTTTTTTTGAGAAGGAGTTTCACCCTTGTTACCCAGGCTGGAGTGCAATGGCGCGATCTCAGCTCACTGCAACCTCCGCCTCCTAGGTTCAGGCAATTCTCCTGCCTCAGCCTCCTGAGTAGCTGGGATTACAGGCACGTGCCACCATGCCCAGCTAACAAAGTTCCAGTTTTTGTATGCAATTGAAATTATCAGCTTGAAAGAGAAAATTATTATGTTTTATGTAAGCTTCATAATAACTACAAAGAAAATTCTATCATAGATAAATAAAAGAAAAAGAAATAAAAGAATATCACTACAAAAAGAAAAATCAAATCACAAAGAAAGCAAGAGAGGAAAAGAGGGATGAAGCAACTACAAAAAAGAAAACGTTAACAAAACATCAATACGAAGTCCTTGCCTATCAGTAATTACTTTAAACATAAACGAATTAAATTCTACAATTAAAAGAAATAGAGTGGCTGAATGGATTAAAAAATAATGAAATGAAATTATATGCTGTTTATAACAGACTCATGTTAGAATCACAGACCCACAAAGGCTGAAAACGAAGGGACAGAAAAAGGTATTTCTTTGTACCATTGTACAAATGGTAACCAAAAGAGGGCACGAATGGCTATACTTACATCAGACAAAATAGACTTTGAGCCAAAAACTGTCACAAGGGAACAAGAAAGTCACTACATAATGACTAAAGGAACAATTCATCAGAAAGATATACTATTATATATGCACCCAACCTGAGAGTATCTAAGTATATAAAGCAAACACTGACAAACCTAAAGAAAGAAAGAGTCATACAATAATAGTAGCAGACTTTAATATCAAACTTTCAATAATGGATAGAATATCCAGACAGAAAATCAATAAAGCAGCAGCAGAAAGAAACACTATATTTCAAATGGACTCAACTGACATATTCAGAACATGACACTCAGCAGCAGCAAAATATACATTCTTCTCAAGTACACATGTGTATTCTCTAGGATAGTACACATTTTGGGTAACAAAACAAGTCTAAACAAATTTAAGAAGACTAAAGTCACATCAAATGTCTTCTCCAACCACAATGAAATAAAACTAGAAATCAAAAAACAAAAGAAAAATTATAAAATTCACAAATACATAGAAATGAATATACTTTTAAATAACTATTGGGTCAAAAAAATCAAAAAGGTAATTAGAATATATCAGAAGACCAATAAAAATGAAACGTAACATACCAAAATTAGGAAATGCAACAAAAGCAGTACTAAAAGGGAATTTCATGGCACTACTATCAATATTTCTATTCAACATAGAACTTAAGTCCTAGCCAGAGCAATCAGGTGAGGAAAAAATAAAAGGCATCCAAGTCAAAAAAGAAGAAGTAAAATTATCTCTGTAGATGACACGATTTTATATGCAGAAAATCCCAAAAACTCCACACACACACACACACACAAACACACACACAAATTGTCAGAACTAATAATCAAATGCAGTAAAGTTGCAGCATTTTAGGAGAAATGAAGTTATCCTTATAAAATTTATGAACTTTGTTATTCTTCAGTTGACATGATCCAGCAGTCCTACTTTTATATTCAAAAGAATTGAAATCAAGATCATGAAGAGATGCATACACTCCCATGTTCATTGCAGCATCTCTCACAATGCCAAGATTTGGAAATAACCTAAATGTCCATCAACAGATGAATGGATAAAGAAAGTGGGGCACATACATACAGTGTAATATTATTCAGTCTTTAAAAAATAAGCAAATGTTGCCGTATGTGACAACACGCATGAAACTAGAGGACATTGTGCTAAGTGTAATAACCCAGTACAGAAGAAAAATAACGCATGATTTATTTATATGAGGTATCTAAGATAGTCGAACTCATAGAAACAGAGAGTAGAATGAGGTTGCCCAGGGATGGGTGGAAGGGGAAATAAGTATAAAGTTTCAGTTATGCAAGATGAATACGTTTTAGAGATCCGCTGTACAATATTTTGTTTATCGTTAACAGTAATGTACTCCACACTTAAAAATCTGTTAAGAGGGTAGATGTCACTTTAAGTGTTCTTACCACAATAAAGATAAACAAAAATAAATAATATTAAAATAAATGGCTATGTCAAATTGATTGGATTAAAAAATAAATGGCAAAAAGCAAAAGCAAAAATATGTCATAAAAATGCAGATAGAAATACAAGGTAAAAATAGTGCTGAGATTAACAGAAGATATCATAAAGGTAAATTTTCATTATACAATGTTTTTATTATTATTTTATTTTATCTTGAGCTCTGTCACCCAGTCTGGAGTGCAGTGGTGCGATCTTGGCTCACTACAACCTCTATTTTCTTCGGTTCAAGCGATTCTCCTGCCTCAGCCTCCCAAGTAGCTGGGATTACAGGCGCCTCCCACCACACTTGGCTAATTTTTTTATTTCAGTAGAGACGAGGTTTCACCACTTTGGCCAGACTAGTTTCAAACTCCTGACCTCAAGTGATCCACCTGCCTCAGCCTCCCATATTGCTAAGACTGCAGGTATGAGCCACTGTGCCTGGCCTATTTTTTAATTTTAATTTTAGAGTTGTAAAATAGTTGATTAAAATTTAAAAGAGAACTACACCAAAACAAAAACAAAGTCATCTAAGCATTAAAGAACTGTGGACTGAATCCCAAGTTTCTGATACAATAAATCTTAGATGGGCCTAGAGAATTTGCATTTCTAATAAATGCCCAGGTGATGCTGCTGATAGTCTGAGGACTGCATTTTGAGAAACACTGCTCTCATCCATTGCTTTCCATTTTTTAAAAGATAAACACAACGGGAGATATATTTTACATCAGAACCCAATACTCACACATGTGTTTATCTGTAAATTTTCACAGATGACACCTAATTCTTACTATGAGTAATAACATTGATATTTTTTATTTTATTTCACTCTTTAAAAATTCGTTAAGCTGTATAATCCATCAAGCAGGTTTTAACTAGCAATCAGAGAAAACACTGAATCGGCTAGGTATGGTGGCTCACGCCTGCAATCCCAGCACTTTGGAAAGCTGGGGCAGGTGTATCACTTGAGGTCAGGAGTTCAAGACCAGCCTGGCCAACATGGTGAAACCCTGTCTCTACTAAGAAAAATACAAAAATTAGCCAGGTGTGGTGGTGGGCTCCTGCAGTCCCAGGTTTTTGGGAGGCCGAAGCATGACAATCACTTGAACCTGGGAGGCAGAAGTTGCACTGAGCTGAGATCGCACTACTGCACTTCAGCCTGGGCTACAAAGTAAGACTGTCTAAAAAAAGAAGAAAAAGAAAAAAGAAAAAACATCAAATCTGGCTTAATCTTTGAATAGTAAGATCAATAATCTCCATACATTTTGGTATCATACACCAGTAACAGGAAAGCATTTTTGAACATGTATCCCCCAAATTTGTACATTTACAAATTATATACTTGTACTCAGTCAATCCATATATCAAATATTAGTAGAGCTTAACATTTTCCCTTACATTTTAGATGGAAAATTGTAAGTAAAATTTCTAACATTTCCTCCAGCTTCTCAATGGATCATCTTTCCCACGTCTCCAGACACCTAGAGAGGTTGAAAGAGTAGCCCAAAGTAACACAGCTGGCTTCCGGTGAGGCAATTTTATTTTTGTTTTAATGCTCTTAAAAAGTAAGTAGGACTCGTTAAGTAACAAGACAATGCTGGCTTTTTATTTTTTTACTCTGATTTTTTAAAAATCCCCAAGTGTAGGCCGAGCATGGTGGCTCATGCCTGTAATCCCAGCACTTTGGGAGGCCGAGGCAGGTGGATCACAAGGTCAGGAGATCGAGACCATCCTGGCCAACATGGTGAAACCCCATCTCTACTAAAAATACAAAATTTAGCTGGGTGTAGTGGCACATGTCTCTAATCCCAGCTACTCGGGAGGCTGAGGCAGGAGAATTGCTTGAACCCGGGAACCAGAGATTGCAGTGAGCCGAGATCACACCACCGCACTCCAGCCTGGCAACAGAGTGAGACTCAGTCAAAAAAAAAAAAAAAAAAAAAAAAAAAAAATCCCCAAGTGTTATAGGAAGAAATGCGACATTTTGGTCAAAAGGCTACCAACTTTCATATAATTTTACCAAAGTCTCAAATGTGGTACTAGTAATGATTCACAGTGCCTATAACATGAGTTTCTCTTAAGCAGGCTTGTTCCAGTACCCCCCATTACTTTCTAATTCCAGTGAAAAACTCTGTCAGACAATTCATCTGAACAATGAGACTCAAGGAGAAGTTCAGCTCATTGCTGGGACCTGGCTCCTAACTTCATTGCTCCAGTACCTGGTAAATAATGAGAAGTGAGCTGCAGACTGAGTGCCATTTCTTCCTCTTTATGGTGAGCTATGGTGACTGAAACTTTTGGATCCTTTAATAGGCAGAAAGCAGGGTCTGCTGTTACCTCATGCTCCCAGAGAGGAAACTGTGTCTTAGTTCCTATGGTAGAGCATCTTCACAGAGCTCTAATTAGGCACACGGGCATGTGACTGCTAGCACACGCACACATGCACACAATAGGTTTGATTGTCAGTAAGGTTCAGGACAATCATATGGCCACTAGAATTATAACTTCCAACTATTATGAATTGAGAAACCCCTAAATATAAAACAATAGAAATAAGGCTACCTGACCACCTGTGAATATTAACTGTATCACCCCCAAAGACAGCATTTCTAAAGTTACAAAGAGGGAACTTCTAAAACCCGAGTTTTTAAAGGGGTTTGGTTTTCCCACCCCCTTTCCATGAGTTGGGAAAAATCTTTCATTTTGGTGGAAAGAAAAATCTTCATTCTAAAATTTAACTTTGAAGTTTGAAAATAAAAGAAGAACCAATTCCCAGTTCAGAAAGGGGATGGCTGGAGGTTAATCAGCCTTTTAAAGAGCTCTGTGGGCCTGTTGACCCGGATACCCTCGGTACACTTGGAGACGAAGGATTAAAACCACGCTGGCCCCATAACAGGCATAGATAGGTCTTGGCTGTCTCTCTGTGTGTCAATCTCACACTTTAGGCCAGCTTCGGCCACTCAGTGTTTCACTGTGTGTATGCCTGTCGGTGTCTGTGTCTGCTTTTCTTTCTTCCACTTTC
Source organism: Saimiri boliviensis (assembly GCF_048565385.1). Lineage (NCBI taxonomy): Eukaryota > Metazoa > Chordata > Mammalia > Primates > Cebidae > Saimiri > Saimiri boliviensis. The sequence continues at coordinate 14,582,084 of NC_133457.1, forward strand.
TTTCTTCTTCTTGTTTTGTTTTTTCCTGCTATTTTTCTCTACTTCATCTTTCACATTCCCTAACTGGCCATAGTGTCACCTAGAAATATTTTTTTTTGTATTTTTTTAAAATCTGGCTCCAGCATGATGAAAATATATTTACTTTTTAAAAACTTATTTAAAATATACATGTTTCCCAATTTTGACAGACATTGATTTGAACACATTGTGGTTCTCTTTAAAAAAAAAACTGTGCTTGTTTTGAATTTGTATGTGATCTTTGACCGATGAAGTTTTTTGTCCTATGAGGTCAGTGGCTTACTCACAAGACAAAAGAAAAAAAATGCTCCTTAGTCCGGATTTAGATGAAGGAATTGCTCAACTTCAATATGAAGTGCAAAATATGGGAAATATTTTAGTTTTGTTTTGTCTCCACCTGGTGGTTGTAAATCAGAACACAAGCCCTTAACGGAACTGGAAAAATAGTCCCTTCAGTGCCTCTCTTATGTATACGAGATCAAATTCTTTAATTAGAAAATAAAACTGAAAAAACGGTAATGATCACAAAAACTTTAAAAACCTGATCTACGCCTTTCTTTGTTTTGCTTCCTTGTAGGAACCAAGAATAGAGAAAGCTTCTTAATTTTCAAATTTATTTCTGGGATTACTTTCTACCAAGGTCTGGTATTTTGCCTAACATGCTATCTTCATCTACGACAGCAAAAAGCTGCTGCCCTCCTACCCTCTAGATCCCCCTTCCCATCGTCACTAAAAACTATGAGTTATGCATTCATAGTTTTCAGTGTAGATTCCACATTTGGAACATTCACAGCATTGAAAGTTCTACTATTGTAGGAATCTTATTTTGTTCAAAACACAAACAAATGAACAAATAAGCAATACCCAGCAGGACTGATGAAAGATCATCACACTTTGAGCTATACACTACCTAACGACACTCCAATGTTAATTTTCCCCCTCATCTATTTTTTTTTTCTGATATGCAGTATTTTTTCTCTGCAAATATGTTGAATGAATATATTATAGACTCGTATGATGCTTCTATAGAACCTGCTCATAGAATCTTATAATGTACCTTCACATACAATTATCATTAAATCATTTCATAGCCACAGTTATTGTTATTCTTGGTAGACTACAAGATGTTTGGGGCCATTTTAAACAATGGAATCACCAGTGAAAAGCACAAAAATGAGAAAAACATGGCACCATTAGACCACAAAAAGAATACCTGTTTACAATATGAATGGAAACAAGAAGTCAGGGGTCACCTTACTCAACCTCAGCTAGGAACGTGTACAATGGACAATGTAAATTTTTTTGCTGCTCTGCACATGTCTATAAATGACCACAAAAGTGGTGCAAATATTGATTTGTGAGTTACAAGTAAACTTCAGCAGGCAGGCCGTTATACACTGACCTGTGTCCTCCCAAAATTCATATCCTAAAGCTCTAACCCCCAATGTGACTGTATTTGGAGATAGGGCCTTTAAGAAGGCAATTAAATGAAGTCTTATAAAAGAGTGGGCCCTAATCTGATAGAACTGGTGCCCTTTATAAGAAGAGAGATGCCAAAGAACCTCCTTCCCTCCTTCCTCTCTTCTCCCGTCTCTCTCCCCTGCCTCCATCTCTGTCTTTCCTGTGAGAAGGCAGTCATCTGCAAGCCAGGATTCGTGGCTTCACTGGAAACCAAATTTTCTAGCACCTCAATCTTAGCGTTAATAGCCCCCAGAACTGTGAGAAAACGTATTTCTGTTGCTCAAGTGCCCATTCTGTGGTATTTTGTTATGGAAGCCCTAGTAGACTGATCCATAGGCAAATTCACAAATACAGAATCCACAAATAATGAGGATTGACTCTCTCTATATATATTTTTTTGAAATGGAGTATCACTGTGTTGCCCAGGCTAGAGTGCAGTGGTGTGGTCTTGGCTCACTGCAACCTCTGCCTCCCAGGTTCAAGTGATTTTCCTGCCTCAGCCTCCCAAGTAGCTGGGATTACAGGGACCTGCCACCACATCCAGCTAATTTTTTGTATTTTTAGTAGAGATGGGGTTTCACCATGTTGGCCAGGCTGGTTTCAAAACTCCTGACCTCCTGATCTGCCCACCTCAGCCTCCCAAAGTAATGTCAGTCTCCCTGCTGAATTGTAAGGTATCTGAGGGCAGGAACTGTGAAACTGCTTATTCACCACTAATTTTTTTTTTTTTTTTTTGAGACGGAGTTTCGCTCTTGTTACCCAGGCTGGAGTGCAATGGCGCGATCTCGGCTCACCGCAACCTCCGCCTCCTGGGTTCAGGCAATTCTCCTGCCTCAGCCTCCTGAGTAGCTGGGATTACAGGCACGCGCCACCATGCCCAGCTAATTTTTTGTATTTTTAGTAGAGACGGGGTTTCACCATGTTGACCAGGATGGTCTTGATCTCTCGACCTTGTGATCCACCCGCCTCGGCCTCCCAAAGTGCTGGGATTACAGGCTTGAGCCACCGCGCCCGGCCTATTCACCACTATTATCTCAGAGTGTGCACTGCCTTACCTACGGTTAATATTCAATAAATATAGCATGAATATAATACATAGTTTTGTTTCCTACATCTTTCCTTGCCCTCCTATTGGCTTGCTCTTTTAAGTATACTATGTTTCACAATTCTACCGTTTTCCTACTTTAATACTGCAGAGAAATTGGGATGAGTCATATAACCTGATGGTGTTTTGTTTGCTGTTTGCCAGGCAATGGTTGTGATAGAGTTGTCATTGCCTGTGACTCATGAACTTGGTCATAGCGGTTTATATTCTCTTCACTTTATTATTTTTAATTGATTTTTCTTTTTTGGTTTTAGAGATAGGGGTCTTGCTACATTGCGCAGGCTGGTCTCAAACTCCTGATCTTAAGCCTCGGCATCCCAGTAGCTGGGATTACGGGTGTGAGCCACGGAACCTGGCTTACATTACCTTCACTTGTGTTGAGTCATATGCTTGTCCCTATTGGATATGTTCAGCTTAATTGCTCTTTAAAATGTCTTCGAAAATTTTACAGTATAATTCCATGTTCAAACAAAAAGGCATACAAAGAAAGGCCTAGTAGCAAAGGTAGAAAAGAAGTTTGATTATTTGTAAAGGAAATATTTGTTGTTGGAGGGATTACTATAATCCTGTGTTTTTCTGTAAAGCAATAAGCAAGTACTTTATGAGATCTAACAAAGGAAGACACCCACAAGTAGATGAAGAGGCGCTACGTTTGGTAAAAGAGATATATGTAAAAGGTCACCTGTCACCTTGCTACTCAATGATTGGTCTGCAACCAGCAGCATGGGCATCACCTGGAAATGTATCGGACATGCAGAATTTCAGGCCCATACCCAGATCTACTCAGTCAGAATTAGCTTTTTTTTTTTTTTTTTTTTTTTTTGAGATGGAGTCTTGTTCTGTCGCCCAGGCTGGAGTGCACTGGTGCAGTCTTGGCTCACTGCAACCTCCGCCTCCCAGGTTCAAGTTATTCTCCTGCCTCGGCCTTTTGAGTAGCTGAGATTACAGGTGCACACCCCAACACCCAACTAATTTTTGCATTTTTAGTAGAGATGGGATTTCACCATGTTGATCAGGCTGGTCTCGAACTCCTGACCTCATGATCCACCTGTCTCTGCCTCCCAAAGTGCTGGGATTCTAGGTGTGAGCCACTGCTCCCGGCCTAGTACCTGCATTATTAATAAGACACCCAGGCGATTTAAGTGCCCTGTCAAAATTGAGAAACACTGGCATACCACATGCTATGAAATGCATCCTGAATATATTTAGAGATCTTATCAAATCCTTCCGAATAGATGGAAGAACTGTGAAAGCAATAAGCAATGAGAGGTTAGTATAACCAATTACTAGATAAGTATTACAGCTAAGACACTGCATCATAGGTTAACTGGCAACGTTCCCTTTTGTTTCTAGTGATATATAAAATAATGGTCCTTCCTACAATCAGTGGCAACTTAGATTTGATGAAATACCATAGTATGGGTTCAAGACCTTTCTTCTGTTCTAAATTGCCATGGTCATGGGTATGGAGATCCAAGAGGAGCTCATTTTGTCTCAATGTATAGTCATTTAAGCAGCAATCTCTCCATGTTTTAGTTTCTGCTCTTCAAAAAGCCCAGGGTACAACACCAGTGGAGCAGAGAGAGACAAAAAGCCCTTCTTCAGAGAGGAAAAAAAAATAACAAACCACATCTTCATGGGTGATCAAAGTGCATGAAATAGATACTACTTTGACTGAAGATTGATGGGGGAGTCAAAAGAAAGGGAAGTAGAAGAAGAAAATATGCAAAAACACGCCTCATTTTTAGAGGTAAGTCTTCTTTAAATTTTTTAATTAAAAAAGCTTAGTGATATTCTTCATCATTCTGGTCCACAATCTGGGCCAGTAAATGTCTTAATATTAACAGGTTTTCTTTTTTTTTTTTCTTAAGCATTTCTGAGTTTGTATTAAGTTCATATTATAAGCAAATACAAATGTATGCAAGCTTACTCATTTCAAATCCTCAAACACATTACTTCATATTATAGAGGTTGATTTAAACCCATGGGCTCTGAAACTGACTGCCAAAGTTCATAACAGCATCAGCACCTAGTTGCAATGTTACTTTGAGAAAGGTAGTTAACCGCTCTGTATTAGTTTGTTCTCACACTGCTAAGAAGAAATACCCGAGACTGGATAATTTATAAAGAAAAGAAGTTTAATTGATTCACAGTTCCATATGGCTAGGAAATCCTCAGGAAATTTACAATCACAGCCGAAGGCACCTCTTCACAGGGTGGCAGGAGAGAGAATGAGTGCCAGCAGGGGGAAATGCCAGATGCCTATAAAACCAACAGATCTCATAAGAACTCACTCATTATCATGGGAACGGTATGGAGGAAACTGCCCCCACGATTCAATTACCACCCACTAGGTCCCTCCCATGGCATGTGGGAATATAATGATTAAAATTAAAGGTGAGATTAGGGTGAGGACACAGCCAAACATATCTTTCAGCCCCTGGCCCCTCACAAATCTTGTCTTTCTCGCATTTCAAAACATAATCATTCCTTTCCAACAGTCCCCCAGACTCTTAACTCATTCCGGCATTAACCCAAAAGTTCAAGTCCAAAGTCTCATTTGAGAAAAGGCAAATCCCTTCCACCTATGAGCTTGTGAAATCAAAAGCAAGTTAGTTACTTCGTAGATTCAATGGGGGTACTGGCATTGTGTCAACACACCCATTCAAAATGGGAGAAATTGGCCAGGCATAGTGGCTCAAACCTGTAATCCCAGCACTTTGGGAGGCTGAGGTGGGCAGATCATCTAAGGTTAGGAGTTCGATACCAGCATGGCCAACATAGTAAAACGCTGATTCTACTAAAAGTACAAAAATTAGCTGGGCATAGTGGCAGATGCCTGTAATCCCAGCTCCTTGGGAGGCTGAGGCATAAGAATCATTTGAACCCAGAGGCAGAGGTTGCAATGAGCTGAGATTGCACCACTGCACTCCAGCCTGAGCAACAGAGTGAGACTGTCTCAAATACACACACACACACGCACGCACACACACACACAAACACACACACACACACAAACACACGCACACACACGAGAAATTGGCCAAAACAAAGGTGCTACAGGTCCCATGCAAGTCCAAAATCCAGTAGGGCAGTCATTAAACCTTAAAGTTCCAAAATGATCTCCTTTGACTCCGTGTCTCACATCCAGGGCAAAAAATGCTCAAGGGTATCTTATATTTGTAAGTAAAAAAGCAATAATCACCATCATGAAAACATGCAAAAGTATAAAACTCCCTGGTACAGCAGATAAACAAAGGAGAAAGAGAAAGAATCAAACCTTATTATTATAGAAAACCACTAAACCACAATCATAAATAACAGGAGAGGAGGAAAGGAATAAAGGATACACAAAACAACCATAAAACAATTTTTTTTTTTTTTTTTTTGAGACAGAGTCTCACTCTGTTCCTCAGGCTGGAGTGCAATGGTGTGATCTCAGCTCACCGCAACTTTCACCTTTGAGGTTCAAGCAATTCTTCTGCCCAAGCCTCATGAGTAACTAGGATTACAGGCATGCACCACCACACCCAGCTGACTTTTGTATTTTTAGCAGAGATGGGGTTTCATCATGTTGGCCAGGCTGGTCTTGAACTCCTGACCTTGTGATCTGCCCACCTCAGCCTCCCAAAATGCTGGGATTACAGGCATGAACCACTGTGCCCGGCCAGAAAAAAAAACTTTAATAAAACAAGTAAATCTTCATCTATCCATAATAACCTTGAATGTAAACCAATTAAATCCTCCATTTAAAAGATATAAACTGACTGAACAGATTAATAAACATGACCCAACAATATATTGCCTACCAGAAACTCATCTCACCTGTAAAAACACATATAGATTGAAAGTGAAGGGATGGAAAAAGATATTCCACACAAATAGAAACCAAAAATGAGCAGAAATAGCTATACCTGTATCAGATAAAACAGACAAGTCAAAAATAGCTTAAAGAGACAAAGAAGGTCATCATATAATGATAAAAGGATCAAGTCAACAAGAGGATATAACAACTGTAAATCTATATGCACTCAACATTTGAGGACCCAGATACAAAAACCAAATATTATTAGATATACCAGGGAAGACAGACTCTACTACAGTATTAGTTGAGGACATTTGTACCCCGTTCTCAGCAATGGACAGATCATATGGACAGAAAGTCAACAAAGAAACTGGATTTAAGTTTCACTTTAGACCAAACGGACCTATGGAATATTTCATTCAACAGCTGCACAATATACTTTTTTAAAAAATCAGCACATAATACATTCTCAAGGATAGACTACATGTTAGGCTACAAAGCAAATCTCAATGAATTTAAAACAACTGAAAGCATATCAAGTTTCTTTTCTGACCACAATGGAATAAAACTAGAAATCAACCACAAGGGAAACTTTCAAAACTTTACGAACATATGGAAATGAAGCACTCCCCTGAACAACCAATGGGTCAACAAAGACACTAAGAAGGCAATTTAAAAATGCCTTGAGGCCGGGCGCGGTGGCTCAAGCCTGTAATCCCAGCACTTTGGGAGGCCGAGGCGGGTGGATCACGAGGTCAAGGGATCGAGACCATCCTGGTCAACATGGTGAAACCCCATCTCTACTAAAATACAAAAAAAATTAGCTGAGCATGGTGGCTCGTGCCTGTAATCCCAGCTACTCAGGAGGCTGAGGCAGGAGAATTGCCTGAACCCAGGAGGCGGAGGTTGCGGTGAGCCGAGATCGCGCCATTGCACTCCAGCCTGGGTAACAAGAGCAAAACTCCGTCTCCAAAAAAAAAAAAAAAAAAAAAAATGCCTTAAAACAAATGAAAATAGAAACACAGTATCAAAGCCTTTAGGATATAGCAAAAGCAGTACTAAGAGGAAAGTTTACAGCAGTAAATGCCCAAGTCAAAAAAGTAGAAAGATTTCAAATAAACCACCTAATTATATATCTCAAAGAACTAGAAAATCAAGAATAAGCCAAACCCAAAATTAGTAGGAAGAAAGAATTAACAAAGAGTAGAAACAAATGAAATTGAGGCTTAAAATATACAACAAAACAAAAAGTTCATTTTTTGAAAAGATAAACACTGGCAAGCCATTAGCTAGATTAACCAAGAAAAAGAAGAAAGAACATAAATAAATAAAATCAGAACTGAAAAAGAGACATTACAACTGATATCATAGAAATACAAAAAGTCATTAGAGACTATAACAAACACTTATATACCAATACATTGGAAAAATCTAATGGAAATGGGTAAATTCCTAAACACATACAAGATTGAACCAAGAAGAAACCGAAAACCTAAACAGACCAATTATGAGTGATCAGTATTACTGAATCAGTAACAAAAAGTCTCCTCTCAAAGAAAAGTCCAGGACTGGAGAGCCTTAGTGCTGAATTATGCCAAATGTATAAAGAAAAACTAAAATCAATTTTTCTCAAACTAGTCCAGAAAACTGACGAGGAGGAAATTCTTCCTAACACATTCTATAAGCCCAGTATTACTTGGATAGCCAACCAGACAAGAATACAACAACAAAAAAAGAAAGCTACAGGCAAATATCCCTGATTAAAATAGATGCAAAAATTATCAAGATTCTAGCAAACATCTACAACAAATCATCTCACCATGATCACAAGGGATTCATCCCACAGATGTAAGGATTGTTCAACATATGCAAATTAATAAATATGATACATCGCATCAACAAAATAAAAAATCAAAAAAATATGATCATTTCAATACATGCAGCAGAAACAGAGTTGATAAAATTTAAGATCCCTTCAAGATAAAAAAAAATCTTCAATAAGTTAGGCATAAAAGGAACATACCTAAACATAATAAAGGTCATATATGGAGAAAAGCTGAATACCTTTCCCCTAAGAATGAGAACAAAACAAGAGTGCCTGTTTTACATCACTATTATTCAGTGTAGTACTGGGAGGCCTAGCCAGAACAATAAGTCAAGAGAAAGACATAGAAGGCATTCACATTGGAAAAGAGGGAGTCAAATTGTCCATCTTTGCAAATGACATGATTTTATTTATAGAAAAACCTAAAGACTCCACACATATACAAAAAAAAAAAGAAAGAAAAAAAAACCCCACACCTTTAGAACTGATAAATTCAGTTACAGGATACAAAAATCAGCATGCAAAAATCAGGCTTATTTCTATGCAAGAATAATGAACTAGCAGAAAACGAAATCAAGAAAGCAATCCCATTTACAATAGCTACAAAAATTAAAATGCCTACGAATAAATTTGGGCAAGGAGGTGCATGACCTCTGTAACAAAAACTACAGAATACTGATGAAATAAATTTAAGGGGACACAAAAAAGATGCACAGATATTTCATGTTGATTAATTGGAAGACTATAACCATACTACCAAAAGCTATCTACAGATTCAGTGCAATCCCTAAGAAAATACCAGTAACATTATTCACAGAAATAGAAAAAAAAAATCCTAAAATTCATATGGAATTACAGAAGACCTCAAATAGCCAAAGCAATACTGAGCAAAAATAACAAAGCTGGAGGCATCAAACTACCTGACTTAAAAATATACTACAAAGCTATAGTAACCAAAACAATGTGGTATTGGCATAAAAACATACATATAGATCAAAGGAGTTCAGAAATAAGTTCATGTATTGACCACCAACTCGTTTTCAACAAAGGCACCAAGAACATTCATTGGAGAAAGGACAGTCTCTTCAATAAATCATGCCAGGGAAACTCGATAATGGTAGGCAGAAAAATAAAACTGGACTCCTGTATCTCTCACCATAGACAAAAATTAACACAAAATGGATTATAGCCTTAAATATAAGGCCCAAAACAATGAAAATATTCTAAGAAAACACAGGAAAATTTTCAAGACATTGGTCTAGGCAAAATTTTTATGGAGAAGACCTCATAAGCACAGGCAACAAAAGCAAAAATAGACAGATGGGGTATCAAACTAAAAACTTCCACACAGCAAAGAAAACAGTCAACAAAATGAAGAGACAACCCATAGAATGGGAGAAAATATTTGCAAATTATTTATCTAACAAGGGATTAATATCCAGAAAATATAAGGAACTTAATAGCAAAGTAGAAGTAATCCTAATTTAAAAAAATAATGAACAAAAGGGCTGAATAAACATTTCTCAAAAGAAGACATACAAATGGCCATAGCTCTATGAAAAAATGCTTAATGTTACTAATTATCAGGAAAATGCAAATCAAAACCACAGTGAGATATTATCTCACCCCTGTGAGGGTGGCTAAAAAATAACAAATGCTGGTGAGGTTGAGGAGAAATGCGAACTCTTAAATACACCGTTGGTGGGAATATACATCAGTACAACCATTACGGAAAAGAGTACAGCAGTTTCTGAAAAAACTAAAGTGGAACTACTATATGATTCAACAACCCCGCTACTGGGTATTTATCCAAAGAAAAGGAAATTAGTATGTCAAAGAGGTATCTGCATTCCCATGTTAACTGCAGCAGTATTCACAATAGCCAAGATTTGGAATCCACGTTAAGTGTCCATCAACAGATGAATGGATAAAGAAAATGTGGTATATATACGCAATGGAATAGTACTTAGTGATTTTTTAAAAAGGAATAAAATTCTACTATTCATGGCAACATGGACAACCCTGGAGGCCCTTATGTTAAGCAAAATAAATCAGGCACAGAAAGAGCAGGGGAAATGGGTAGCTCCTTTTTATAATGGAAATGATAGTACCTTTAAATAGGAGGAATAAGATCTAGTGTTTCCATTGCACTGTAGGGTGACTACAATAAAACAACAACTTATATATTTTCAAATAGCTAGAAGAACAGATTTCAAATATTCTCAACACAAAGAAATTATAAATGTTTGAGGTGATGGATATGATAAATATCCTGAGTCATTCATTACACATTGTATACATGTACAGAAATATCACACTGTACCTCATAAATATGTATAATTATTAAATGTCAATTAAAACAGTAATAGTGATAATGACTAATAAAAAAATAGTTAAAATAAATTTTTGTTATATATTTGCCATAATAAAAAAATGCTAAAAAAATTAATTCAAAAAACCAAAGTGCCACATAAGAACCCTATGCTTTTTTTGTTTATACTTGGGTCGAAAAACAGTCCTGTACCAGCCAGGTGTTGTGGCTCATACTTGTAATCTCAGCACTTCGGGAGGCAGAGGCAGGCAGATCACTTGAGGACAGGAGTTCAAGACTTGCAGGCCAACACAGTGAAACCCCATCTCTACTAAAAATATAAAACTTAGCCGGGCATGGTGGCTTGTGCCTGTAATCTTAGCTACTTAGGAGGCTGAGGCAGGAGAATCACTGGCACCTGGGAGGTAGAGATTGCAGTGAGCTGAGATCACGCCACTGCACTCCAGCCTGGGAAACAGAGGGAAACTCCATCTCAAAATAAATAAATACATAAAAAATAAAAACAGTTCTATTGGACAGTGGATATTAATAATGTTTTATTTATTTATTTGTGTGTGTGTTTTTGTTGAGATAGGTTCTCATTCTGTCACCTGTGCTAAGATGTGCAGTGCTGCGATCAATCCTTACTGTAGCCTCGACCTCCCAGTCTCAGGTGATTCTCCCACCTCAGCCTCTCAAGGAGCTGAAACTAGAAGTGCAAGCCACCATGGCTGGCTAATTTTTTCTATTTTTTATAGAGGTAGGGTTTTGCCACATTGCCCAGGCTGGTCTCGAATTCCTGGGCTCAAGTGATCCACCTGCCTCAGCCTACCGAAGTGCTGGGATTACAGACACAAGGCACTGCACCAGGCCAGAAATAATAACGTTTTTTATTTTTGTTGAGAGAAAACTTAAAAGCCCAGAAAGAGTGGTTGACCTGCCCGAGGTCATGCAAAAATAAAACCTAGGTAGTCTGCCTCAACATCTGCTTTCATAAATGGCAAACTAAATAACATTCTTTCAACAAAGAGAGAAGAATTCAGTAAGAAATGCTCCTTATCAATTCAGGACACCCACTGCTGTCCTACAGCCAGGAAGATACTCTGCCTCTCTCTGATCCTGTGAATATAACTAAAGTATAGAAATATATGCAAGAATACCCCATGAGAGATAATGAGCAGCTGCTGTGTGTTCGATCTGAGAAAGGGACAAACAGGGATAAGCTTACATTTCATCTGAGAAATCTAGGGTGAATGCAGAAGCTCACAATAAGGTTTTTCTGGAATGTTGTTGGTATCATCTTGCACAAGGTCAAAAGGATGAATAGAAAAAAAAAATCATCAAAATCTCCTTTAACTCCATGATTCTTTTGTTAACTAAGATTATTTACATTCTCAGGAACTTAAACTGAGGTTGGCAGGAGCCCCTGGGGTTACCAATTCACCTGACAACAGGAAAGAAGAGATGAAATTGTGGTCATGGAAAACTACCAGAGTGTACACGTGTAATACACGGGAGTGGAGCCAGGACTGAGACAAGACTAAAGTCGAGGCAGGTATAATTACTACATTTTGATTTTAGGTTTTAGATATTTTTATGGTTTCCAAATTTCCTACAATACACAAATATCACCAATTTATTCAGGAAAAAAGGTACGACTTCTCCTTTCAAATCTGTAGCAATTATCTCTTCATCAATTTTAGCGCAAAGATTAAAAGGGTCCCTGTTAAGGGTAATGAAAACTCACAGACTGTTGTATATTTTTTCCATATTAAAGAAAAATAAAACAAAATCCCTAATTCACACCATGCATTAAAATAAATTTCAAATACATTAAAGAATAAATGTTTAGGTCAGACACAGTGGCTCACACTTATAATCCCACCATTTTGGGAGGCTGAAGCAGGCAGATCACTCAAGGTCAGGAGTTTGAGATCAGCCTGGCTAACATGGTGAAGCCCCGTCTCTACAAAAAATACAAAAATTAGCCTGGTATGGTGGTGCGTGCCTGTAATTCCAGCTACTTGGGAAACTGAGGCATGAGAATTGTTTAAGCCCAGGAGGCAGAGGTTGCAGTGAGCTGAGCTGAGCCACTGCACTCCAGGCCCGGCAACAGAGCAAGTCTCCGTATCAAAAACAGGGAAGAATACTAAGAAAAAGAATATTTGTATCTTTCTAGATGAGAAAGGCCTTTCTCAACATGACGCCAATGCCAAAAATCATATGGAGTTAGCAATTTACTAGTAGTTCTACACCTGTAAAATAAAACCACCAAAACAAACAAAGGTTCTGGAAAGTATTAATTAAAATGTGTAAATGTTACAGATAATAGAACAATGACTTTCTTAATAAAGAGGGCTTAAAACCCAATAAAAAATCAAATATTTTTTTAAAGGCAAAAAAACCTGAACAAAAAAATTACAGAATACAAAGGACCAATAAAGCTATGAAAATTTGTTTCAATATCACTAGTTAAAAAAACCTAAAAATTAAAATGTTGTTTTTCACATCTTATGTTGGCAAAGATTAAAACACTTCATTTTCTCCATCCTACTAACCACTCCCACCAAAGCGCCCATGAGAGTAGTGACTCTGCTACTCCTGCATTCGTGAAAGTATGGGAACCACTGCCCAGAGTCATAGTGCTGGGCATGCAATCGTCCCCTATTTTTTTATAACAAAGGGGAGGAGATGGCACCCTTAGCGAGTAGTTTCATAAAGCAGCATCCTGCAAAATCAACTGGAGTCCTCATAAGATGGTGGTAGGAATGTTCATTAGTGCAGGCACTTTAGAAAACTAGGCCGGGCGCGGTGGCTCAAGCCTGTAATCCCAGCACTTTGGGAGGCCGAGGCGGGTGGATCACAAGGTCGAGAGATCGAGACCAACCTGGTCAACATGGTGAAACCCCGTCTCTACTAAAAATACAAAAAATTAGCTGGGCATGGTGGCGCGTGCCTATAATCCCAGCTACTCAGGAGGCTGAGGCAGGAGAATTACCTGAACCCAGGAGGCAGAGGTTGCGGTGAGCCGAGATCGCGCCATTGCACTCCAGCCTGGGTAACAAGCGCGAAACTCCGTCTCAAAAAAAAAAAAAAGAAAGAAAGAAAAGAAAAGGAAACTGACAGGCGCAGTGGCTCACGTCTGTACTCCCAGCATTTTGGGAGGCTGAGGTGGGCAGATCACCTGAGCTCAAAAGTTTGAGACCGGCTTGGGACAACATGGTGAAACCACATCGCTACAGAAAATACAAAACTTAGCTGGGTATGTTGTCACGTGCCTGTAGTCACAGCTACTTAGGAGACTGAGGTGGGAGGCTGGCTCAAGCTCCGGAGGCAGAGACTGAAGTGAGCCATGATCGAGCCACTGCACTACAGCCTGGGTGACAGAGCCAGACCCCTGTCTCAAAACAAACAAACAAACAAAAACCTGTTTGACAATGTCCACTAAAGCTAAACTTATTTATAGCCTATGACTCAGCATTTCCAGTCCTTGTTATAGCCACAACAGAAATGAGTACTTAATATGTACCCGAAACAGTAATGTACAAGATATTTACAACTTCGATAGCTGTTCATGGTAAACTCAGCAGACTAGGAATAGAAGTGGACTTTCTTCAGCAAGCTAAAATTGATAATAAACAGAAAACAACAACAAAAGTGAACTTCATCAACCTAATAAAAGACATTGACAAAATGCCCACAGATAATATCATTCTTAAAGGTTAAGGACAAATACTGTTTTCCTAAGAGCAGGAACAAGACAAAGATGTCCACTCTTAACACTTCTGTTAAACACTATACAGAAAGTTGTAACTAGAGCAGTGGGGCAAGAAGTAAAAGGCATACAGATTGGAAAGAAGTAAACCTCTATTTGCAGACAATATGATCCTGTAGGTAGGAAATGCTACAGATGCCACTAAAAAACTACTAGAACTAATTAAAAAGTTCAATTAAGTAGCAGGACATAAAATCAATATACAAAATCAATTGTATTTCTACAGAGTAGCACTGAGCCAACAGAAAATGAAATGGAGAAAACAATTCCATTTACAAGTACATCGAAAGGAATAAAATGCTTGGGAGTAAATTTAACAAAAATGTACACTCTGAAAACACAAACACTGTTGAAAGAAATTGAAGAAGACCTAGTTAAATGGAAAGTATCCTATTTTCATGGATTGGGAGATTTAATATTTAATTTAAAATAGCAATGTTTCAACAAACTGATGTATGGATTCAGTGTAATCACTGTCAAAATACCAGGTGGCTTCTTTGTAGAAATTGAAAAATTCATATAGAATTATAAGGGACCCAGAATAACCAAAACAATCTTGATAAAAAGTAAAGTTGGGCAAGCATTTTGGGAGGCAGAGGTAGGCAGATCACTTGAATTCAGGCAGCCTGGCTAACATGATGAAACCCTATCTCTCCTAAAAATACAAAGATTAGCCACACATGCTGGCGTGCTCTATAATCTCAGCTACTCAGGAGACTGAGGCAGGAGAATCACTGAACCTGGGAGGTGGAGGTTGCAGTGAGCCAAGATTGTGCCACTGCACTCCAGCCTGGGTGACAGAGCGAGCCTCTGTCTCAAAAAATAAAGAATTGAGTTGGACAACTCAAACTTCCTGATTTCAAAACTTACTACAAAGCTGCAGTAATCAAGATAGTGTGGTCCTGGCATAAAGCTAGACCTATAGATCAATAGAATTGAAGTGAAAGTGAGTCCAGAAAGAAACTCTCACAATGATGGTCAACTGATTTTTGACAGGGTGGCAAGACAATTCAATGGGAAAAGAATAGTCTTCAACAAACGATGCTAAGGCAACTGGATATCCACATGAAAAATGAAATTTGATCCCTCTCTTACAATATATACAAAAATTAACTCAAAAATGGAACAAAGACCTAAGTATAAGGGCTAAAACCGTAAAACTCTTAGAAAAAAAAAATAGGCACAAAACTTCTGACTCTGGGTTTGTTAGCTATGATGTCAAAAGTATAAATAACAAAAGGAAAATTAGAGAAGGTAAACATCAAAATTTTAAAATTTGGGACATCAAAGGACACTATCAAAAAGTGAAAAGATTCATTAGCCAGGTATGGTGGTACACACCTATAGTTCCAGCGACTTGGGAGGCTGAGGCGGGAGGCTCACTTGAGACCAGGAGTTTGAGGTTGCAGTGAGCTATGATTGTGCCACTGGACTAACAGCCTAGGCAACAGAGCAAGACCCTGTCTCTAAATTAATTAATTAATTTAATTAAAGTTAAAATAAAGTGAAGAGAAAATTCATAGAATGAGATAAAAATTTGACAAATTGTATATCCAATTAGGGACTTATATCTAGAATGTATAAGAAACTATTACAAATCAATAATAAAAAGGCAAACAATCCATTTTTCAAAAATTGGCAAATGATCTAAAGAGACATTCTCCAAACAAGATATACAGATAATCAATGAGCACACAAAGATGCTCAATAGCATTAGCCATCAGAAAAATGTACATCAAAACCACAGTAAGACACCACTCAAACCCACTAGGTTTGCTGAACTAAAAAAGACAGATAACAAGCTTTGGTGAAGATGTGGGAAAACTGGAATCCTCATACACTGCAGTTGCTTTGGAAAACAGTGCAGTTGCTTTGGAAAATGGTTTGATAATTCCTAAACCTGCTAAATATAGAGTTACCATATGATCTAGCAATTTCACTGTTATATATACATACCCCAGAGAAATGAAAACATATTTCCACTCTCCACACAAAAACTTGTAATACAAATGTCCATTGCAGCATTATTCACAGTTGCCAAAAGGTGGGAACAACCCAAATGTCCATCAACCGATTAACGGATAAATAAAATGTGATATACTCAATATTTTTCAGCAATAAAAGGAAATGAGATACATACTAATATATGCTACAACACAAATGAACCTTGAAAACACGCCAAGAGGGCAGTCACAAGGACCAAATATGATTCCATTTATATGAAAATTTCAGAATAGGCAGATGTATAGAGACAAAGTGGATTAATGGTTTCCTAGGGCTGGGGACGTGGGGTGATTTGGATTGGGGTGAAAAAGAACAAACTCTTGCTACATGCAACAGTGTAGATGAATTTAACAGACCTAGTGTTGAGTGAAAGAAGCCAGACGTAAAATAGTACATACTGTATGGATTCTACTTATGCAAAATTCAAGAGCAGGTAAAACCATTCAATGGCAATAAAGTCAGCAGTTGTTACGTTTGGGGGTATTGGCTGGGAGTAGGAATAAGGCAGCCTTTTGAGATATTGGGAATGCTCTATTATCTCGATCTGGAAGGTGAGTACAAGAATAAGTGTGACTATGTTTGTGAACACATACACGTTAAATAATTTAGTTGTACACGGAATATTTGTACACTTTACTATGTAAGTTCAAGCACAACAGAAATCGTATAGGTAAAATAAAAAGCACTATCTCACCAATCTAGTTAGCTTGGGAACTTCCCTGTGACCAAAGTGAACTGGATGAAAATGCTTCTCTCCTCTTCTCCAGAACCACATCATGTGCATATTTTTAACTTTTCGTCTTTATGGCTGCCTTCAATTGTCACTAACTGATTTCAGGGAAACCTTGAGGCAGAGAAACTTTGTGACTTCAGGGAATGCCGGAATTTGGACCTTTAGGAGTCAGAACCCCTATAAGAAAGTTTTTCCTTTACGGCTGAGGCCTCTTTCTCCTTCCAATTGAAGGCTTATCAGGCAGGAGGGCTCCCACGAGGCAAGCTGGGCAGGCCTAAGTACCTGAAGTCTCAAAGAGTCACATAATTAGTACTTCTTTGTATTGCCTGGGTTTTCCTCTCATTATTCACATCCTTTCTGTAACATCTATGATGTTTCCTGTACATATACTCACTAGGAAACAGTGTGAAGTTAAGCCTAGCTCTGTGACTAACACCATAAAAGCAAAACAAACGCTCTGCCTCACAGGAGTGCTACTAAAAAGACCCAAAGCCGTATTTTAAAATATTTACATTAAGAGAAATACCATGACCAAATAACATGTGAAAACTTCATAAACTGAAAGAAGTCACACAAATGACCAAGACATTGTTTTAATTATATCATGGAAATCTCCAAAAATTACGGTAAGTGAAAGCCCTGGAACAGCTTTCTCCAAGGGAGCCTTGGAAATGGAACTATTAATAACACACTCCAAATGCTCCACTCTTAAACCTCAAAACAAACCAAGCCAATGTTAAGTTTAAAGTAACCTCTGGTAAAACTGACACACCACTTAAGGTAGCTGCAGCCATGCAAACATTTGATGCTAAAATATTTGAAAAGCATAGCATTCACCTGTTGTCAAAACACCGTCCGGGAACTTTCAGCGTCAGCTTCACTTCAGAACCTGTCAGAGATGCACATTCTCAGGCTCCAACCCAGGCCCACGGAATCAGAAACTTTGGGGATGTGGTCCCCAGCACTCCAGGTCTTAATTACCCCTTGGGTGACTGCGGTGCACGCGCAAGTTGAGAGCCTCAGCTGTACCCAATTATTTTGTGTGGTTAAGGGCTTCCTAGAAGAGCAAACATTTCAAACACCTGGCTTCAACTCACAAGCACGGGACAAAAGTTCTCGGTCCTCCTCGTTGGCAGGGTTTATCGGCTTTGTGGGATGAATCTCAGGTCACGAACTCGGACTTACTCTCACGTTCATTCAGACCCTCCCTCCCGGGGTGAACTGGGTCACCACGTGGGCTCTCCCCCGCTGGTTGCAGCAGAGATGGAACTGGAATTGTCTCTCCTGGAGTCTATCACGACCCCCACTGACTTCCTCAGGGTCGTCGCTCGGGGTGGTCCTAAGGCGCTCTCATCCTCCACACCTCGCTGGGGGACCAGCGATCTCCTCCAAAGAGTCGCCCCCCAACCCCGCCCGCGCCACCCCCAGCCCCAGGGGACCCGCAGCTCCGCTCTCCCACCCTGTACGACGCCGGGTTTCCTTGCTTCTCCTGCTTTTACAAAAGGTTGGGAGAACGCTTGAATTGTGGTTGCTTCTGCTTTTAATCTTGCAAAATGCCTGAAAGCGCGATGGAACCGAAATTTGGAGAAAACTAACAAAAATAAACAAGCCCAAAAATTGTCTTGCCACAGGATAGCAAGTGCTTCCTACCATCACCTAAGTAATCTGACGTCATATATTATTCAATACACTTCAGGGTTATACATAAAGGTAAAATGTAAAAGCTTGCAACCAAAAATTACAGCAATAAGCAAACACGTTTTTCCTCTTTAGTTTTGCTTTTTTAAATTATCAAATTATTATTATGGACACAGTAATTAAAATATAAACAGTTTAGCCTAGGAAAGATGGGGAGACCCCATCTCTACAAAAAATTAAAAAATTAGCTGGGCATGGTGGCCGGTAACCGAAGTCCCAGCTACCTCCGAAGGCTGAGGTGGGAGAATCGCTTGAGCCAGAGAGGTAGAGGCTGCAGTGAGCTGATCACACCACTGCACTACAGCCTGGGCAACAGAGCAAGACTTCGTCTCAAAACAAGCAAATAAACAAACTTATATATATACATACACAGAGGGAGACATTTTTTTAAAACACCAACATAATCCCATCAGAATTTAAACCCACCAAGCTAATATTTTCCCTATTCCTTTCCCATTTTAGAATGTATATATCAGTACACATATTATATCATGTCCTGCCCTTCTCACTTACTGATTTCCATGTTACCAAGTCACCTTGTTTCCATATAAGCTTTATGAAATTAATTTAAGGGTCCACATGACCTTGATTATAATATGCACATATCCTTCAATCTATTAATTCCACTCCTCAGATTTCTACTTACACAATTATTCAGAGCAAAATTATGAAGTCTTTTCTCCTTTGTAAGTTCTTCATTTCTTCCCACATTTAGAGGAAACAAATGCTTTCCACATTTTACAGCACCCTCTGACTCTCTTCTGCTCAGTAACAGCAACTGCCTCGGCCAAACGCCTTTCTGTGGAACATTGTTATTGCTTCACGAAGCCATAAAATCAGTGAAAAGCAGAGCCAGCTGCTTGCCCACTGCCAGAGGAAGAGGTCCTCTCTTTTGCCTTTTATCCCACCTCAAAATATGTTATCCCTCTAACTGTCTTTTTGAGACAGACTTTTGCTCTTGTTGCCCAGACTAGATTGCAATGGCATGATCTCAGCTCACTGAAACCTCTGCTTTTTGGGTTCAAGTGATTCTCCTGCCTCAGCCTCCTGAAGAGCTGTGATTGCAGGCGCCTGCCACCACGCCCAGCTTTTTTTTTTTTTTTTTTCATTTTTAGTAGAGACAGGGTTTCACCACCACGTTAGCCAGGCTGATCTTCCAACTCCTGACCTTGTGATTTGCCCGCCCCAGGTTCCCAAAGCGCTGGGATTATAGGTGTGAGCCACCACACACGGCCAAATTGAGATCTTTGAGTGAAAAAGTGGACAAGCATGTAATGTATCCACCACATCAGGAAGATGCTTAGGAAGCTTATCTTTCTCTTTTCTGGACTTTGGAGTCCAGAAAATAAAATTTATTTATTTGAATTTTTAAAATATTTGAGCCTAATATTTCACCCTAGATCTGGTGTAAAAATTTTATTATTTGTTTTTAAAACAGAGTCTTAAAAACATCCTCCAGGCTGGGCATGGTGGCTCACACCTGTAATCCAAGCACTTTGTATTTTCAGTAGAGATGGGGCCAAGGCGGGCGGATCATCTGAGGTCGGGAGTTCAAGACCAGCCTGACCAACATGGTGAAAGCCCCGTCTTTATAAAAAATAAATAATAATAAAAATAAAAAAACCTCCTCCAAGATCTGGTATTAAAATTTTATTATTATAACTTGTTTTTAAGACAGAGTCTTGCTCTGTTGCCCAGGCTGGAGTGCAGTCACACAATCTCAGCTCACTGCAACCTCTACCTCCTGGGTTCAGTCTCCCAACAGGTGCCCGCCACCACGCCCAGCTAATTTTTGTAGTTTTAGTAGAGATGGGGTTTCTCCATGTTGGCCAGCCTGGTCTCAAACTCCTGACCTCAGGTGATCCGCCCACCTAAGCCTTCCAAAGTGCTAGGATTACAAGTGTGAGCCACCACACCCAGCCTGGTGTAAAAATTTTAGAATCCAAGAACTTCAACCCCCAAACCTCCCCTGAAAAATTAACATAAAATTACGTGAGATTAGCAACAGCCCTAGGTCCCGTGGCTGTTTGCAAAGTCAATGCCCTTTTATGAAAAAATATTTCTACGATTCAGGCCACCAATAATTTTCAAGGAAAACAGCCCCTAGTAAAGATGACCTACTATAAAAATTTGTTAAAGCACAATGAATTATTCCACCATAAGTGAGAGTCAGTACCACAAGTACCAAAACTTGAGTCAGTAAAAAGACAAACTGAAAGAAAATAAACTAATTATGTTTAAAACTATTAAAAACATGTTTACAAAAAATCAAAACTTCTGGTCTGAAGAAAGCAAATTCAAAAAAGAAAAAGAAAAAAAAAAAACAAAACAAAGAAAATAAGACCTTATTTAAAAAGTAAGATTGCAGAAAAAAATCTTAAAAGGAATCAAATAGAAATTTTAGAAGTGGGCCGGGCATGATGGCTCACGCCTGTAATCCCAGCACTTTGGGAGGCCAAGGCAGGCGGATCACTTGAGGTCAGGAGTTTGAGACCAGTCGAGCCAACATGGCAAAACTTGGTCTCTACTAAAAATACAAAAATTAGCAGAGTGTGGTGGCTGGTGCCTGTAATTCCAGTTAATCAGGAGGCTTAGGCAGGAAAATTGCTTGAACCTGAGAGGAGGAGGCAGCAATGAGCCGAGACTACACCACTGCACTCTAGTCTGGGTAACAAAGCAAGATTCCGCTGAAAGAAAGGAAGAAGCGGGGAAGGAAGGGGGAAGGGAGGGAGGGAGGGAGGGAGAAAGAGAGAGAGAGAGAAATTTTAGAAGTGAAAAGGAACTATTGGAATTTAAAAGCCACACACAAAAGATGAGCAAAACAACCCATTAGACAAAACTAAGGAGATCGTTAACAAGCTAGGAGGTAGATATAAGAAAATGACCCAAAATATTGCTGAGATAAAAAGAAGGGATTGTAACAGAGATTAGGAAACATAAAGACAACATGGGAAGGTTAAACGTATTTGGAATAGGAATTCTGGAGAGAAGAAGAAAGAGAATTCTGGAGGGAAAAATAGAGCAATTTTTTTTTTTTTTTTTTTTTTTTTTTTTTTTTTTTTTTTTTGAGACGGAGTTTTGCTCTTGTTACCCAGGCTGGAGTGCAATGGCGTGATCTCAGCTCACTGCAACCTCCGCCTCCTGGGTTCAGGCAATTCTCCTGCCTCAGCCTCCTGAGTAGCTGGGATTACAGGCACGTGCCACCATGCCCAGCTAATTTTTTGTATTTTTAGTAGAGACGGGGTTTCACCATGTTGACCAGGATGGTCTCGATCTCTCGACCTCGTGATCCACCCGCCTCGGCCTCCCAAAGTGCTGGGATTACAAGCTTGAGCCACCGCGCCCAAAATAGAGCAATTTGAAGAGATGAGCTAGGCACAGTGGCTTGCATCTGTTGATCATTTGAGGCCAGGAGTTCAAGATCAGCCTGGGCAACATAATGAGACACCTCCTGGCCCCCACAGACTCTACAAAAACAATGTTTAAATTAACCAGGAGTGATGGCACGAGCCTGTAGTCCTACCTACTTGAGAGGCTGAGGTGGGAGGATGGCCTGAGCCAGGGAGGTCGAGGCTGCCGTGAGCCCTGATGGTGCCACTACACTCCAATCAGAGCAACAGAGAAAGACTTTGTCTCTGAAAAATAAAAACAAGGAATAAAAACAAAGAAATCCAAAGAGATAAAGGGCAGAAAAGATTCTAGTCTTGGTAAAAGACAGAAACTCCAGATTCAAAGATCACTATGTTCTGGAAGTCAGGAAAAATAAAAATAGACCTACTGTTTCATACACCGTAGTGAAACTTCAAAACACCAAAATCAAAGATTAGGTCTGTCTAAAACTTAAAGACAATGAGAAAAAATACATATTACAAAGAAGGACAAGAAACTGGCTGGGCGCAGTGGCTCACACCTGTAGTCCCAGCACTTTGGGAGGCCAAGACAGGCAGCTCACTTGAGGTCAGGAATTTGAGACCAGCCTGGCCAACATGGTGAAACCCCATCTCTACTGAAAATACAAAAATGAGGCCGGGCGCGGTGGCTCAAGCCTGTAATCCCAGCACTTTGGGAGGCCGAGGTGGGTGGATCACGAGGGCAAGAGATCGAGACCATCCTGGTCAACATGGTGAAACCCCGTCTCTACTAAAAAAAAATACAAAAAACTAGCTGGGCGTGGTGGCGCGTGCCTGTAATCCCAGCTACTTAGGAGGCTGAGGCAGGAGAATTGCCTGAACCCAGGAGGCGGAGGTTGCGGTGAGCCGAGATCGCGCCATTGCACTCCAGCCTGGGTAACAAGAGCGAAACTCCATCTCAAAAAAAAAAAAAAAAAAAAATGAGTGGGGTGTGGTGGTGCACACCTGTAGTCCCAGCTACTCGGGAGGCTGAGGTCGGAGGATCACTGAGTCCAGGGGGGTTGAGGCTGCTGTGAGCTGAGATCATGACAGTGCACTCCAGCCTGGGCAACAGGGCAGAACTCTGTTGCAAAAAAAGAGAAGGACAATAAAACTGATAACTGACTTTATAACAGTAACAATAGGGAGGCCAGGAAATAATCTGATTGGTGGGCATGGTAACTCAAGACCAGCCTGGGCAACCTGGCAAAATCCCATCTCTACAAAAAATACAAAAATTAGCCAAGTGTGGTGGCATGCACCTGTAGCCCCAGCTATTAGGGAGGCTGAGGTGAGAGGATTACTGAATCCAGGAAGGTTGAGCCTGCAGTGATTCATAATCACTCCACTGCCCTCCAGCCTGGGTGGAAGAGTGAGACCCTGTCTAAAAAAACAAAAAACAAAAAACAAAAAAATAAATAAAAAATAACATCTGATTGCTGAGAAAAAATTATTGTCAACTTAGAAGTGAATACCCAACTCGTTCAAGAGAGAAGACAAATTAACATTTTCATACAAAGAGATGAAAGAACTTGTCATTGATAGTTGATGAAAGGACACTAAGGAATGTGCTTCAGGAAAAAGAAAATGGAACCCAGAAGGAATAAGATGCAATAAGGAATAAAGAGCAATGTAAAAACAACAACAAAAAAAGCACATGCTCATAAAAAATAATTTGGGCAAAAATACTAGATGACATTAATGTAAAATATGGAAGAGATAATTGAAAAAAAGAGTATTTTACAGTACTTTGTTCAAGAAGAAAGTAGAAATAAAGATTCATTTTAGACTTCATCAAGTATACCTGATTATGTTTGAAAGTTGTTTATTGAGGCCAGGCACAGTGGCTCATGCCTGTAATCCCAGTATTTTGGGAGGCCAAGGTGGGCGGATCACCTGAGGTCAGAAGTACAAGACCAGCCTGGCCAACATGGTACCCTGCCTCTACTAAAAATGCAAAAATTAGCCAGGTGTGGTGGCAGATGCCTGTAATCCCAGCTACTTGGGAGGCTGAGGCAGGAGAATCACTTGAACCCGGGAGGCAGAAGTTGTAGTGAACCAAGATTGCACCACTGCACTCCAGCCTGGGTGACAAGAGTGACACTCTACCTAAAAAAAAAGTGTTCACTGAGAGAATAGAGATAGAGCATGTAACTATGAAAAACAGAGAGGGGAGAATATAGTAAGGAAATCTCAAATGGATGCTTTCCCACATACACCAGTGTTCTCCACACACAGTACAGACCTCCTGTGACTGCTAGGCCCCACGCACCAGGAAAAGAAATAGAAACCAGCCCTGCCCAAGAAAAAAGGTAAAAATAGGTGTGGTGGTAAGAATGAGAACCAATCTAAAATGAATCTGAAATGAGAATAAATCTGAGAAAGAGAATGGATCAGAAATCTCAGGTAATCTGCATGTTGGCAATTGGACAATTGGAAACTTTGTTTTTTTGAGACAAGGTTTCACTCTTGTCACCCAGGCTGGAGTGTAATGGCATGATCTGGGTTTACTGCAACCTCTGCCTTCCAGGTTCAAGCAATTCTCCTGTCTCGGCCAGGCTGGTCTTAAAGTCCTGACCTCAGGTGGTCTGCCCGCCTTGGCCTCCCAAAGTGTTGGGATTACAGGTGTGAGCCACCGCACCCAGCTGAAATGTGTTTTGATAGTCAAAAGAAATTGAAAAAAAAAAAAGTTTGGATAAAGACTTTGGACATTACATGGCTGGGCTTGCAAGACTAGTGGACAACCATTGCATTACTAATAAAGCTGGATATCTAAAGGTCCACCATGTTGAGCTTCCAGGACAAACCACTGTCAAAAGCAGGTTACATCTGTTCCTGGAGATGATACCTAAATCCAGTCAATGACACTGGAAATGATGAAGACATGGAGGCTATTTAAATTGAACTCAACATTTTACATTCCAGGTTTTCAGAGAATTGCTGCACAATTTCGACGATAGCCACCATCCAAGAAGAAAACTTAAAAGATCATCAGAATCAGTCAAGTTTGTTAAAGCAGACTGATGTTTGATATTTGTTTTAAAATTTCAAAAATTATGATACTGATTTATCTTAAGACAAATGTTAAACCTGCTTGTTCTTTTGTCATAAGGAATTTATTTGGATGAAAGACATCTGCTGTTGAGAGAAAAAAAGAAAATGTGTTGCTAGTTTTCCTGGTATGGCCAGTTCACCTTCAGTATATGGATGTTTTGAATAAGTCTATGCCCTATAATTATCATGGATTATGTATAAACCCCTAGTTTTAACTAGTTTATGTACTGATTAGAGTCCTAGGGGAAGCAGAAATCTGAATTTGATATCATAATGCATGGATCTGATTTCATATTTTAGTAGCTTGTGGCTATTTTTTTTTTTTTTTTTTTTTTTTTTTTTTTGAGACGGAGTTTCGTTCTTGTTACCCAGGCTGGAGCGCAATGGCGCGATTTCGGCTCACCGCAACCTCCGCCTCCTGGGTTCAGGCAATTCTCCTGCCTCAGCCTCCTAAGTAGCTGGGATTACAGGCACGCGCCACCATGCCCAGCTGATTTTTTGTATTTTTAGTAGAGACGGGGTTTCACCATGTTGACCAGGATGGTCTCGATCTCTTGACCTCGTGATCCACCCGCCTCGGCCTCCCAAAGTGCTGGGATTACAGGCTTGAGCCACCGCGCCCGGCCGGCTATTTTTGTTTTTACAAATGTTGGTATTATACACATTTTTCTCATAATGTTATGTTACAGAGTGAGACTGTGTCTTAAGAAAAAGCAAACACACACAATCTTATGTTGTCACCACACAAAAAAAATCAACAAAAAGGCATTTCTAAATACAGCTGTAAGAAGTTGGGTTTGAATTTGTAAGACCAGTAGTTGCAGAAATTGAACACTGGGGGGCACCCAATCATCATCAAAAATACTAACATTCATCCACTTTCTAAAATTTAATGTGAATGAAAAATTCACAAAGAAGAGATTTTTGTAATCCTTTGCTAAAGATGGAGTTTAAAACTTTTTATCTGGAAATATTTCAAAATTATAAAACATTGCAAAAATTAAAAAAATATACCAAAAATAGCCAAATACCCATTCCCAGATTTACCTATTCAACATTTTATACCATTCACTTCATTATTTTCTCTCTCCTCTCTCTCTCTCTCTCTCTCTCTCTCTCTCTCTCTCTTTCTGGATATAATTATTATCCTGAACTATCTGCAGGCAAGTTACATACATCATGGGTCTTTACCCCTAAATATTTTGGTGTGTATTTCCCAATAATGCGCTTATTCAAAAGAGTCTATCTTTTGATACCAAGCATTATATAGATTATTTTTATAATACAAAGGATTATGATAAAAAGTCATTATCCCCCCACTCCAAAAGCTACATGGTAAAGCTACAGTTTTCTGTACTTTATGTAAACTTAAATTATGATTTATAAATGAAAAAACAATTTCGTATTACTTTCTACCAATTAAGACTTTCTCAAATTATCCCTCAAGTTTGAGAGAGGAAAGAAATACAACTTAATGAAAAGATTGCCACCAGTGTCTGAAATAGAAGAGCCACAAGTAAACATTATAGTAAAGAAAATGTTGCCGGGCATAATGGCTCACACTTGTAATCCCAGCATTTTAGGAGGCCAAGGTGGGCAGATCACTTGAAGTCAGGAGTTTAGGACCAGCTTGGCCATCATGGTGAAATTCTGTCTCTACAAAAATACAAAAATTAGCCTGGCATAGTGATACATGCCTGTAATCCCAGCTATTCCAAAGGCCAAGGCATGAGAAGAACCCAGGAGGCGGAGGTTGCAGTGAGCCGAGATTGTGCCATTGCACTCTAGCCTGGGTGACAGAGCAAAATTCTGTCTGGAGAGGAGAGGGAAGGGGAGGGAAGGGGAGGGAAGGAGAGGGGAGAGGAGGGGGTATGCCAAGAAAATAAAAGAAAAGAGAATATGCCATGCTGGAAATCCCAAATCCCAAACAATCCAACAGAAGGAAGTAAGCAAAATAATAAAAACTAAAACATACAGTAAACAGAAAGGCAAGAATAGTAAAAATAAGTCCAAAACATTACTAAATTCAATATATGTAAATGAATTAAACAGTATTTTTAAACTACATAAAAACATAATTATAATCCATATATTTATACTAGACACAACACAAGGGCATAGATTGAACATAAACAAGTAGAAAAAAATACTGCAAAAACTGCATCCAAAAGAAAGGTGAATATATATATATATACATTTATTATATAATTTAAATATATCAATATATATTTGAATATGTATTGTTCGGTATATTTGCATGTATACAGTTGCCCTAGGTATCCATAGTAGATTGGTTCCAGGACCCTGGCAAATACAAAAATCTGTGGATGCTCAAGTCCTTTATATAAAATGGTACAGTGTTTGAATATAACCTATCATTCTCCCATATACTTTAAATCATCTTTGGATCACTACAACATCTAACATAATGCCTACACATCATTTCATTCATGTAAATTCAACACAGTACTCAGCAAGGCAAGTTCAAGTTTTGCATTTTAAAACTTTACGGAAATTTGTTCTGAATATATTCTTTCTTTCTTTCTTTCTTTCTTTCTTTCTTTCTTTCTTTCTTTCTTCCTTTTTTTTTTTATAAAGACAGGGTTTCACCATGTTTGTTGGTCAGGCTGGTCTTGAACTCCCAACCTCAGGTGATCCGCCCGCCTTGGCCTCCAAAGTGCTTGGATTACAGGCATGAGCCACTACGCCTGGCCTTGTTCTGTATATTTTCAGTCCATCGATGGTTGAAATCACAGATGCTCACAGATATGGAGGGCCGACTATGTATTTGAGTACGTGTGTGTGGGTATGTGTGTGTGTATATACATTAAAGATTATATGTAACCATAATATCAAACATAATAGACTGCAAATGAAAAGAGATTCAAATGGATGTTACATAATAAAAAGAAATAATCTATCCGAGAGTTATCTCTAAACTTGAATATACCTAACAGAGCCTCAAAATATTTAAAGAAAAATTTACAGAAATATTGAAAAAAATTTACAAGTCTATAAACCTCTCTCAAAAAGTAAAAAAACACTGATAAGAATCTAGACATAAACAACATAATTAACGACTTGAACCATAGAACTGGCACCAAAAACTAGAGACTATACATTATGATTCTTAATCATAGATAGTACACTATAACAAGTAACCACATAGGAATACTGTCACTCTGCTACACTGATGACGGGAATACAGAACAGAAGAACCTCAATGGAAGGAAACTTGCTAATGCCGAACTGCATTTATCCTTTGGCTCAGAAATCTTGCTTCCAAGAATTTATCCTAAAAACACACTTGCAAAAATATGAAAAGATATAATACGTAAGGCAATTTAGTCCAGTTCTATTCATAATGGCAAAAGACTGTAAAACTAATGTCTATGAATAGTGACTGGTTGAATAAATCATGGCATATCCTGATCAGGAAGCTATGAAAAGAAGTGAGGAATATCTCTATACACTTACATGGGCTAATGCCCAGGATATATATTTTTTGCTTTTGGTTTCCAGGGTGTATGTTAAGTGGAAAAAGCAAGATAAAGAAAAGAGTATCTGTGCAATACTACAATTTATCTAAGAAATGAATATTTATCCATATCTCTATCATCTATCTCTTAATAAAAGCATAAAAGAAAGCCTTTTTTAAAAAGGTTATTGGCTGGGAGTGGTGGTTCATGCCTGTAATCCCTGCACTTTGGGAGGCCTGAGACAGGTGGATCATGAGGTCAGGAGTTTGAGATCAGCCTGGTCAACATGGTGGAACCCTGTCTCTACTGAAAAATTCAAAAATTAGCTGGACGTGGTGGTGCATGCCTGTAGTCCCAGCTACTTGGGAGGCTGAGGCGGGAGAATCCCTTGACCCTGGGAGGAGGAGGTTGCAGTAAACCAAGACTGCGACTGCACTACAGCCTGGGTGACTGGGTGACAAAAAAAGAAAAAAGAAAAAAAGAAAAAAAAACCTACTAAAACTACTTAGAAACAGTAAGCGTCTATGGCATTTGAATCACGACCCATTTCCTTCCCCTTCCATATTCAGAGTGATGGGAACTCTACTCCAGGTAGACACAGCCAGGAACACAGGGGTCCCTCTGCCCTCATCTTCCAACTATAGGGCTGCAGTATCTTCCATCAGGGCAGGATGTCTCCATTTCTCCTCCTGCCTCAGCTACCTGTTACAAAGGCTAAGTTCTGGGTGGTAAAGCCAAAAGGTAGGAGCTCCCTTCTACCCAGCCCCACTCGTGGGATAATCTACTGAGAATATTGGGTGCAATCCCACTCACTTCAGCTCATTCATAAAGCAAAGGTTCCATGCCAGCACAGGCAAGCCAAGAACACCAAGAGTTATAAAGTAGAAAATAAAGAAATTGAGAACAGAAAAACAATATAGAGAAAAAAACCTGAAAGTTGATTCTTTGAAAAGAACAACAAAGTCGACAAATCTTTAGCTAGCTTGACCAAGGAAAAGAGAGAAGCCCAAATGAAAGAAGAAATGTTATGCATGTTACCAAAATGAAAATGATTATAAAAGAATATTGTGAACAACTGTATGCCAACCAGATAACAGACAAAATGAACAAATTTCTAAAAAGACACAAATTATTAACACTGAGTCAAGAAGAAACAAAGAATCTGAACAGACCTCTAACAAGTGAAGAAACTGAATTTTTGGGTGGGCACAGTGGCTCACACCTGTAACCCCAGCACTTTGGGAGGCTGAGGTGGGAGGATCCCTTGAGCCCAAGAGTTTGAGACCTGTCTGGGAAACACAAGGCACCATCTCTACAAAACAAAAAATAAATAATTAGCTGGGCATGGTGGCATACACCTGTAGTCCCAGGTACTCAGAAGGCTGAGAAAGGAGGATTTCTTAAGCCCAGGAGGTCAAGGCTGCACTGAGCCATGATTGTGCCACTGTACTTCAGCCTAGGTGACAGAGGACGACTATGTCTAAAGGGGGTGGGGAGAAACTGAATTAGTAACAAAACAACTATCCACAAAGAAAAGCCTAGGCCCAGATGGCTTTATTGGTGAATTCTACAAAAACATTTAAAGAATTAATGACAATTCTTCACAAACTCTTCCAAGAAATAGAAGAGAACAACTCCTGATTTATTCTACGAGGTCAATTATTACCCTAAGGAAACCTACACAACAAGAAAGGAAAACTACACCAAGATCTCTTATATAGATGTAAAAATTCTACAGAGATACCAGCAAACTAAAATCTCTACCTGAAAAAAAGGCATCTACAAAACCCACAACTAACATCGTATTTAATGGTAAAAGACTGAATGTTTTCTTGTTCTTGTTAGGATCCAGAACAAAACAAAATGTGCACTGTTGCCTTTTTTTTTTTTTTTTTTTTTTTGAGACGGAGTCACGTGCTGTGGCCCGTGCTGCAGTGATATTGATTCACTGCAACCTCTGTCCCCAGGTACAATCAATTCTCCCACCTCAGCCTCCCAAGTAGCTGGGATTACAGGTGTGCACCACCATGCCCGGCTAATTTTTATTTAGTAGACAGGGTTTCACCATGTTGGCCAGCATGGTCTCGAACTCCTGACCTCAGGCAATCTGCCCACCTCCACTTCCCAAAATGCTGGGATTACAGGCATGAGCCACTGTACCCAGCCCACTGTTGCCACTTCTATTCAGTATTGTACAAGAGGGTAATTCTAGCCAGGGTAATTAGACAAGAAAATGAAATAAAAGGCATTCAGACCAGAAAGGAAAGAAATAAAACTATCTCTATATGAAGATCACATAATCTTGTGCGTGAAAAATCCAAAGGAATTCACTAAAAAACAATTAGCATTAATAGATGAGCTCAGGCCAGGCGTGGTGGCATGCCTGTAATCCCAGCACTTTGGGAGGCTGAGGCGGGTGGATCATGAGGTAAAGAGATCGAGACCATCCTGGTCAACACGGTGAAACCCTGTCTCTACTAAAAATACAAAAAATTAGCTGGGCATGGTGGTGTGTGCCTGTAATCCCAGCCACTCAGGAGGCTGAGGCAGGAGAATTGCCTGAACCCAGGAGGCGGAGGTTGCGGTGAGTCGAGATCATGCCATTGCACTCCAGCCTGGGTAACAAGAGTGAAACTCTGTCTCAAAAAAAAAAAAAAAAAAAAAAAAGATGAGCTCTACAAGGTTGCAAGCTCTACAAGGGCACAAGATCAATATACGAAAACAAACTCTATGACAGTGCAGTGAGCACAAAGAAAATAAAATTGAAAAAGTTCCACTTAACAACGGAATAAAAAAGAATAATGTGCTTAGAAATAAATTTAACAAGAACAAAACTTATATTCTGAAAACTACAAAACATTGTTGAAAGACACAAAAGAAGACAGGGCAAAGTGGTTCACACCTGTAATCCCAGCACTTTGGGAGGCCATGGTGGGAAGATTGCTTGAGCCCAGGAGTTCCAGACCAGCCTGGTCAACATAGTGAGATCCTGTCTCTACAAAAAAATACAAACAATTAGCCAGCCACGGTGGCAGGAGTACCTATAGTCCTAGCTACTCAGGAGGCTTATGTGGGAGGATTGCTTGAGCCCAGCAGTTTGAGGCTGCAGTGAGCTACTCCACTAAGCCTGCCTGGGTGACAAAGCAAGACTTAGCCTCTGAAAAAAAAAAAAATTTTTTTTAAGGGATACAAACATAAAATTAAAGACATAAGTGAAAACCTATAGAATTACATTTTAATTGGAAATATCAGTAATAAATTTATACCAGTATGAGTAACAGTAAAAATTTTCCCTTAAAAATACATATTTGATAAGCTATGTTCACTAAAAGTCTTAGAAGCAGTGACAACACAGCTGCAATGGGCTCCCCTAGAGTTCAGGTTGCAATCTCTAAATACCATCTCCTGAGAAAAAGAACCAGAACTCCTGGGGAAAATGGCTGATGCCAAGTTTAGAAAGGAAAATATCTCAGATGAATCCAGGGCATCTTGTGATGCCAGTCTCATTTCTGTGTGTTTCACATGTATAAGCTCATTTAATTTTTATTTTATAGTTGAGGAAACTGAGGCTTAGATTGCCCAAGGTTATATAGAAACAAAGTGATAGAAAACAGATACAAATCCAGGCTTCAGAGCCAGCACTTGAAAAGTTACTCAACCTTGCTAGTAATCAGAGAAATGCATATTAAAACAGGGAGACAACTTTACTTTCTTATTAGATGGACACAAGTTAATTACCTGATAAAATGAAATTTTAGTGAGCACTTGAGGATAGAGGAACTCTTGCACTAGTGGAAACAATGCTTTTATACCCTCTTTTGGATAGCAATTTCACCATATCTCATACATTTGAAGAGGTACATACCTCATGCCCAGACAATCAGATTCTAGACTAGAGGAATTCTGTATACAGCTATACGAGGAGACAATATATTAATATAAACATCCATATTCATTACAACCCAGATTGTAAAGGTGCACAAGTGGAAACAACTTCATTATCCCTCATAAGAAAGTCAGATAAATAAATGTAGCTTGTTTATAAAGAGTACACTCTATAAAGCAATTCAAATGAATGAATCAGATCCACTGAAGAAACCTCAAAATGATGTTGAGTATAGTTTCATATGACAATGTACAGTTTGATACCGCCTCTCTAAATTTTTTTTTTTTTTTTTTTTTTTTTTGAGATGGAGTTTCACTCTTGTTACCCAGGCTGGAGTGCAATGGCGCGATCTGGGCTCATTGCAACCTCTGCCTCCTGGGTTCAGGCAATTCTCCTGCGTCAGCCTCCTGAGTAGCTGGGATTACAGGCACGTGCCACCATGCCCAGCTAATTTTTTTTTTTTTTTTTTTTTTTTTTTTTTTTTTTTAGTAGAGAGGGGGTTTCACCATGTTGACCAGGATGGTCTCGATCTCTTTACCTCATGATCCACCCACCTCGGCCTCCTAAAGTGCTGGGATTACAGGCATGAGCCACCGCGCCCAGCCCTCTCTCTAAATCTTAAAAGTGTACAAGGGTATGTTTTATTTATAAATTTATACATGTACTCCAAAAGTACCAGAAAAATATGTAAATGGCCTACACTGACTTTAGGGGGCAAATAAGGGATATATTCATCCTACCTGTAACATTTTATTTATATTTGTATAAAGAGATTAGAAGCAAATATGGAAAACCTTTAACAAGTGGGGCATATTGATAGTGTCATGTAGACATATGTTATTTTATGTATATTTGAACTTTTAATAATTATTTTAAAATGTAGTGTACTGAATTTTTATCTGATATTTGATATGAGGCACAATTTGCTATTTACTAAAAAACAAACGAAAAAAAGAGGGCCAGGTGCAGTGGCTCATGCTTAAAATCCCAGGACTTTGGGTGGCCGAGGTGGGAGGATCACTGGAGGCTAGGAGTTCTAGGCTGCATTGAGCAATGATTGCACAACTACACTCCAGCCCGGGTGACAGAAAGAGACACTCTCAAAAGAAAAAAAGACCAAAGGCTAAATTGAAGTCTGGTAACTTTGATGGGATCCAGAAACAGAAAAGGGACATTGGTAGAATATTGGTGCAATCTAAATGCAGTCCT
Organism: Saimiri boliviensis; assembly: GCF_048565385.1. NCBI lineage: Eukaryota > Metazoa > Chordata > Mammalia > Primates > Cebidae > Saimiri > Saimiri boliviensis. The sequence goes on from NC_133457.1 coordinate 14,615,836, forward strand.
AGGTTAGTTAAAATATTGCTGTACTGTTAATTTCTTGGTTTTGAAAAATGTACCATGGTTTTGTAAGATGTTAATATTAGGGGAAGCTGAGTAAAGGATATATAGGAACTTTATATGCTATCCTTGCAACCTTTCTGTAAATCTAAGTTTATTTTAAAATGAAGAAGGTATAAAATGAAATTCCATATTGTTTATTTGAGACAGTCTTACTTCATCACCCAGGCTCGAGTACAGTAGTGTGATCTCCGCTCACTGTAGCCTTGAATTCCCAAGCAATCTTCCAACCTCAGCCTCCTAAGTAGCTGGGACCATAGGCATGAGCCACCAGATTAGGCTAAGTTTGTTTGTTTTTTGTTTTTTGTTTTTTAATAGAGATAGGGTCTTACTATATTGCCCAGACTGGTCTCAAACTCCTGGGCTCACTCAAGCAATCCTGCAACAGCTCCCGAAGTGCTGGGATTAAAGGCATAGGCCACCACACCCAGCCCAAATTCCATATATTTGTTCTAAACACTTTTCTGTTTTCTTCTAATGGGGAATTCAAGACTTTTCAAGGACAAGTTTTAAGAGCCTACATATTTGCTGACTGCCTTTTTCATGTCCAGGATGGCACTACCTGTAAGCACAATTACTGCACTTCCTAGTGCTGGCAATTTTGAGGTAAGGTAATAAAAGGGTGTCATAAAAACCTCTGAAGCTAGGCTAACTGGTGTGGATGAGTAATCTTTCAGACCAATATGATCCCAACCTGGTACATGCAAAACATTTTTCAGCAGAAGGAAATAGCAGAATATGATTCACAGTACTATACATTTTGAGAAGACATTCGGAAGGCAAAACTTTGGAAAGGTAAAAGCTTAATTTGAGATCTACAAATAGTGATCCTAGGATGGTAGGTGACTTTTAGCCAAGCCAAATATCAACATGAAGGCTATGATTTCTTTTTGTTTTCAGTAAGGAAGTCCCTTCACCCTATCAGAGCTTTATTTGGTTTTGCAGTTCACAAAGTCAGTAGTATCTTATTTGCATCGAATATTTCTAATTTTTCAAAGTAATTTTATCAACATTAGATGGTAACAGCTATATGGGCAGGTGAGTGTTTCCTTTTCCTCAAGTGAAATGAATGAAACTCAAGGAGGTTTTGGGATGCACGACTATGGAACCAGTTAGTGCCAGAGCTGGAACCAGAACTCAGGGCCCTTTTCAATACTTCTCAAAGTTTTGTTTGCAGACAGATCACCAAAGGATCCTGTGAAAATGCAGACTCTGATTCAGTGGGCCTTGGATGGGGTGACTGAGACACCGTATTTTTATCAGGCCTCTAGGTTACTGCTGGTTCCCAACCTACACTCTAAGTAGCAGATTAGATCAGGCTGAGTTTTTGTTTTTGTTTGCGTTGTTGTTGTTGTTGTTTTGTTTTTGATAGGTTCTGGCTCCACTGCCCAGGCTGGAGTGGAGTAGTGTGATCTTGGCTCACTGCAGTCTCTGCCTTCAGGGCTTAAGCAATCCTCCCACCTCAGCCTCCAGCGTAGCTAGGACCACAGGCACAGGCTACAAGCCCACAGGCACAAGCCCAGCTAATTTTTGTATTTTTTGTAGAGACAGGGTTTCGCCATATTGCCCAGGCTGTTCTCAAATTCCTGAGCTCAAGCAATCTACCCACCTTGGCCTCCTCAACTGCTGGGATTATCGGCATGAGCCACTATGCCTGGCCAAAACCAGGCTGAGTACTAAACTCTGCTGGGTCAGCTTTCCCTGTATATATTTGGTAACATCGATGAATTTCAGTGGGATATTTACAAAAAGAAAGGAATCTGGCCTTGAAAAACATCTTCATACTATTCTCAAGCAAGAACAAATGACTTTCCAGATGATGTTCATTGTCTGTCATACTTTTCTTCTCCACTTAATCCGTCAGTAATTAACAGGCAGATTGTGCACTAGTGACTAGGGCTAGAGCTAGGCAGAAACATGCGTGGATAATCCCACTGCAAAATCACCTTTATGATTTAGGCTTTATTCTAAATTACTATCTGCCTCAGTCCCGGATGTATTTGTGCTTTGGGATCTGCAGTTGTGCATTTATTGGTGCTACACATGTCAAACAGAAAACAAAGTTGCAGCGTCTTGGTGGTCTACCCTGGTCTCATGGTCCTCCTGGGTGCCAGAAACTAAATGTGCTGTTGAGTAGGGTGCTTTGTGTGGCTCCATGGATGACATTTTCCCAAAAGGGCGCTGGAAGTCTCCTTTGCCCAATGTTTGAGACTTGCCTTGGTAACCACCCCACATTCTGAATGATAGTCAAGATGGTGTGGCCTTGCTGTGGGGAGTTCTTTTGTGAGGAAAATAAGCTATTTCTCCTCAGGGGCTGGATTTGGTTTGGAGTACACTTGCCCGGTTTGCATGGGTCTGGCACAGAGAAAGGTACGCTGGTGTGGTGTCCCTGTCCCTAACTACGCCTTAGGATGGGGCTGGGACAGAGGGCAGCTCACAACCCACAAGCACCTGCTCTAACAGCAAGCATGGCTGTTTGACTCTTTCCTTATAACTGGACTGACCGGTGCGGTAAAGTGTCAGCTTTCTTTGATAAAGTGGTTTTTTGTTTTCTCAATGACACATTATGAACGGTTCTCAAATATGACTGAAAGACAAATATCACACTGTTGAAGTACTTCGAAATATCAAGCCTATCCTGGATGAGTTTGTTTAAAGGATAAAGAAACTGAATTCTGGTGCTGAGCCCAGTCATCAAGCAGAGGTGACCAGGCTTGGAAGTAGTTGGGACGACTGTTACACCACGGTCAGCTGATCTTACAAAAAGACCTGCTTCTTGCTTTAAAGATTATTCTGATATAAGGCATTCATCGATCTTTTTCACTTTATCACTCAATTAGTATGTTGAACTCCCACTATATGTGGGTAAAGCTCTGTACTAGCCAAGGGAGTGATGATAGTAGATGAAGAAAGTAATAAAAGATATAGTCTCTGTCCTTGAGGATTCCACGTCTAAGAAACTAAGAAACAAAACTAATAAACTAATAAACATGTGAACATAATAAATGCTAACTGGTCCAGAGCTATAAGTCCCAAAGAGAGTCTTGCTGATTCCCATGGCAAGAGAAAGCTTTACAGGAGAAGTGAAATTAAAGCTGGAAAAGTTAAGAAGTATTGTAATGCAGGAAAATGGGCAAAACCACCTGAAGTAAAAGTATCTGAAAAATCTGGGTTAGAACAGTTGTATGGAGGGAAGCAGTGAGGGGCAAGGCTGAAAGGTAGGTTGTGAAGCCTCCTGTAAACCAAGGCGAGACAGTTACTTCATCCCAATAGCAGTGGGAAGCCATATGAGGTTAATAAATACTCAGGTTTTACCACCATGGAGAACTCTCAGAGTTTCATTAGATTAACACATAATCTTCAAAGGTAAAAGGAGACATTACTTTCTTGTTTAATATAAAAGCGCTTTAAATTGCTAAAAAAAAAAAAAAAAAAAGAGAGAGAGAGAGAGAGACATGCTTAAAGCATCATAATTCCTTGGCATTCAACATACTAAGCTCCAATTTCATCATTACAAAACCATTCTAATCCTTGCTCTGCCACTGCTTTATTGGTGTTAGGAAGAATATCTCTAGGCCATAACATCCTCAAATGTAAAATAAAAGCGTCAATCAAGATCATTTCTAAAGCTCCTAAATCAATTATTCCAGTTCAAAATCAATTATTCTCATTCTCCTGTTTGGCAGACTTTCTCCCTAATATATGGTGTTAGAAAAGAAACATTTGTTATTAGTCCATGTAACGATACTGTAATCAGTTTTAATAATTTATAGATTTGTTCTATTTGCATTGCAAAGAAATTTGCACACTGGAAAATATTCCTTAAACTGTTGTTATAAAAAGTATTTCTGTAGGGCACATTGCTTCATTTTTTGGACAACTGGACTATTATTTTAAAATTTTTTATTTTGGCCAGCTGCAGTGCCTCTTGTCTGTAACCTCAGCACTTTGGGAGGCTGAGGTGGAGGATCACTTGAGCCCAGAATTTAAGAACAGCCTGGGCAAAATGGTGAGACTGCACCTCTATTTCTTTTTAAATTAAAAACAAAATAAAAACATTTATTTTAGCCTTTTTAACATCACAGATTATTTTTTCTGAGACTGAGTTTCGCTCTTGTTGTCTCGGCTGAAGTGCAATGGCACAACCTCAGCTCACTGCAACCTTTGCCTCCCAGGTTCAAGTGACTCTCCTGCCTCAGCCTCTCAAGTAGCTATCACAGGCATGAGCCAGGACACTCAGCTAATTTTGCATTTTTAGTAGAGATAGGGTTTCGCCATGTTGGCCAGGATGTTCTTGAACTCCTGACCTCAGTGGTCCACCAACCTTGTCCTTCCAAAGTGCTAGGATTACAGATGTGAGCCACCGCGCCTGGCCCAGATGAAAAAATTTTAAACAAAATAGCTCTAGCAAAATAATTTTTAAAATGTAACCTTGAATATATCACAGTGATAACATTACTGAGCTTTGCATTTTTGTGCTGTACAGTGACACCAATAGTAAATTTGTCACTATTTTTTTTATGCATTTATAAAAGGGAGATTCCTTTTTTCTTCTTTGAATTGACAATTTAAAAAAATTTTTAAACTTTTGTGAAAGCAGAAGCAAAGAGCTCCTGAAAAGAGAAGTGTTCTGAGTGTAAGTTTTGCAATCATTTCTATTGTTACCACAGAGTGCAAGAAACTTTGGTTCATTTCTGTTCTCCCTAAATTAGCTCTATGATGGCAAAAACAAAACAAAAATTTACCTGGTTTTACTCATCCTTTGAAATACTTATTACGATTGTGGTTATGCTTTCATTTTATGTCTGTTCCTTCACCACTGAACTGAAAGATATTTCAGTGTCGGGACTATGTATTCGCAGTTCCATACCTGGCATGTATGATCATTGACTAAAATGCACATTTTTATTCATCTGTGAATTGAAGCAGTTGGACTAAATTTTCCAGCTCCCTCTATGTTTCTGTGATACATGTTAATTAACTTTGAATTACCTAAGCCCAGAGAGTTAATTTTTTTCCCTTAATTTCTAGCCTTTTATTGTTCATTAGTCCTCTTTCTAAATAAGGACACGTGTCCTAATTCAATTTGAAGATAAAGTAGTACAAATAGCTAGCATGGTACTAAGTAAGTTTAGACAGCAAACACATCTCTGAGGGAGTGCCATAGAGTCTGCTGCTGAAGCCAACCAACTCCTACCTCTTGGAAAGTTAGGGTTTCCATTTAAAAAATAAGTTTAAAAACTAAAAAGGCAGATAAAGGCAAATGAAACTTAAGAACAATTTCTACTCAGAGAATCTGCTGCTCTCAAGTTTACAGACAATAAAGCACAAGTTTTGTTGGTGAACCTGCCACGAAGCGCAAGAACATAATCCAGCTCAACATGGTTGTCCCTTGTACCAACAGAACTCCAGTAACCTCAGCGAGAAGAGTCATGGCCCTGCGGTTGACTATACACATTTCTTTAATGTAAATCAAAACCCATTACAATGTATCCTGTTACAACGGAAATCTTACTTTTGTAAGTCCACTTAATTATTTTGAGCCATGCTGTATACAACCCAACAGATACAATAACTGACAACTTGTTGAAATGTTACAGCTAAACCACAAAGAGTAACTGAGTAACACTGACAACCCCAATAAAGTATTTATTCTTATACTGTGCTCAACATTAGATGATCTATAAAATTCAACTGGCAAAGGGAAACCAAAGAATTTTGCTTTATTTTGAGCCTGAATGGGATGAAAAGAAGATTAGGAAATCCTAAGTGGAAAAATATTTAAATGACTGTGCTTTCTATATTTTTCTTACTACCCATTTCCAGTTATAAATCTTAATATCTGTGCCTCTGCATACCATTTCTTTTAAGTACAATACTAAACATTCTTTAAAATCATTTTCTAATAACCATAAAAAGTACACTCAGGTAACTGTAAAATCATTTCCTTTTAGAAGAAAAGCATCAAATATTCAGGGAACTTTATTTTTAAAGAATAAATCAAGTGAGACACAGCTTTTGTTTACCCAAACATGCATAATCCAACCTGAATATAAAATGCACTTAATTGGTAAATTACACATGAAATACAAAGGGAATGCAATTTTACATAGGTAAAATGATTGCCAGCTATAGCAATTTAACAGTCAAATGTATCAGAACATTGTACATTAAAAAACAAAAATGACAACTTAAAGCCAATTATCTACAAAAAAACAAGGAAAATTCTGATATGGAATGGTGTGACTCAAAGCAAAGAATAAGGCACCTGCTATGAATTTAGCACAACCATAAAATAGAATTAGTTAACCAAGATACTTGTTTCAAAAAGGGAAACAAGCACAGAGATTGATTAACTGGGTGAAAAAGGCAGTAACAATTTAGTTAAAAACCTGCTGGTCCAAGGTCAGTTGATTCATTTCCAATTCCAGAAAGTCCTTAACCACTCCGCTCCCTTACTGTTCTCCTTGTTTGAGGGTTTCAGAAGCCCTCTATGAGGTTCACACTGTTTATAGACTAGGTAGCAGATTTCCCTTCTGTTCCTCTTAAAACAGCTTATTTTAAAGAAATATTTTAAAGGCAATTAACAAAGCAAACACAAGCAGCTTCCTTTCCAATGCATTAATACATAGACACCGCTCAGGTTTTTTTCACCAAGTTATGGCTAAGTATACAAAGAGCCAATACTTGCAGTTTTCAACAGTACTAGAAAACCCAAAACCTGCCCTATCACCCTCACCCTTACCATTAGTAAAAGGTAAATTTGATCAATCATAACCTAGAAAATCATGTAACAAAGGGAAGACTAAAGACTGATCCTTATCAGTAAATCTATTCAATTAAAGATGCCACTTTAGGCTGATGTGTCTAGTACCCTAAAGACATTTCAATCATTAATCTAGAAAAAACATTTCCAAAGTAAGTATAACTTTGTAGTTGATGTGCCTTTTTTTTGCTATTAAAAGTGCTATTTAACATGCTAAAATAAAATATCTTATGGCACATTGGCCTCAACAGCATGTTCTGATGAGGCATTCATTTTTAGTAGTATTTTTCCCTAAAATTTTGTTTGGCACAGTAAATCCCTCGGATATACTAAAATAATTCTGGTGAAATCAAGGTAACATAAACAAACCTTCCCTGACTGACTTCACTCCACCACGGTAGCTTTTAGTGCAACCACAGTAACTGATTAAGTTAGAAAATGATCAATTTTTTCTTTTCAATGGCATCTTGGGTTACTATACTCACTCATGTAGAATCCACGGTAGTGTAATGGAAACAATATCGGTAAGATAGATGTTGTAGCTAAAGTATCTCCTTTTATATTAGACATTTAGAAGCTTTTAAAAATATTTAGATGCTAAAGGTTGTGGTAAAACTAGGCTGTGTAGTTGTTCCATTTATAAGCACCTTATTACAGGACAGTTACATGACCCTATAAGGGAGTGTGCTTTCAGTTCAAGAGAATAATAAAGTGCCTAGCTATATAAAAACCACAAGACTTCAAACTGTAATTTAAGCTAACTGCATTTATACATTAGGGTTAACAAAATCTAGACCCTGTGTATGCAGACTTAGCCTAATTGTCCATTCTGTTTTAATAACCACATTTTAAAAAACTTACTCTTTATTGACTGAATAAGTAGGGTCCACTACTGTATCTTAATCAAATTTTATTGCTTTATTCATGTGGTGTTTTTTGCAAGGCACTGTGGTATGGACTAGAAAACTTGGAATGACTCATGAAGAAACCTTGGAATGACACATGAAGCATGATAGGAAAGTCATTCTGAGGCAGGATGCTTTACTGAATTGTTTTCAACCAGGGTATCAAACATCAGGAATGAGTTCAAGTTAAAATTCACAGGAGAATGGAAACATCTTAAGGTCAGTCACTTCACATGCCCATCCTGATACTTTGAATAATCTGGAAAATTGCTGCAAAAAGAAAGAGCAAATATTAAAATAAGTTTTGAATGAAATAGGTCTGGTGACTGACATATTTATTAAGGTAGCTGAAGAATCCAACCATACTCTTACATTTGCAAATGTGACATAACTTCATTATAATAAGAAGTGAAGATAGGCCTATCTGAATAAATAAAACAATGAAATGCCGCTGAGTTATTTTTTTTTTCTTAGCTTCCCTGAATTTTATGCCTAAGTATCCAAGTAATCATTTTATAAAGAACTTAAAGCACCAAAGCAAACAGGTTTTTCTAGCATAGAATTATTTTGGTTTATCCCTAAATAATTAAGCATCCTTTTAAGGCCTGGCCTATAACACATGCATGTTTCCTCATTCTCACAAAGCTGAAATTCAATAATCTTTAGGTTATATAAACTGCTTGGCTCTCAGCCATTTATCAGGAAAGCTTCCAATTGGTAAGTGCAGAAGAAAGGCAAAGTGAAACATTCAACAGAAATCTCAGTAACTTTAGAATGTGGAAAACAAACATCCACTTCAATATTAACAGCTTGCATATTAAGATGATAAATGAAGAGAGGAAAGACTTTTTTTTTGTAATCTATTTGCAAAGGCAAGTGTCTGTTACTCTGACAGCAGGCTGCCCTGACAATTTTTTTTTTAACCATATGTCAAACGTTTCTTTTATTAACCTAAAAACATTTGACTCACACATTAAAACGCCAATCAAGTACGTTTCCACTATAGTGAATCCATTCTTTGCACAAGCTTTACTTGATAAAATATACTCAATTTTGACATTAAGACATTAGATTCTGGCATATGTTAAATCAAGTTCTCACATCTGTATGTACATATTTATAAGTTTCTTTGCAAATACTAATAATGAAGTTACAAAACACTCTAAATTCTCATTCCATGAGGTTTTGTTCGGTCTTACATTTCTTCCAACTCGATCATTACCAAGGACCTGACCTCCTTTCTGATCTCCAGTGAGGATAAACCAAGCTGGGAGAAGTTTCTGGAGCACCACCCTCTGTGCATATGTGGAACAAATAATTTGGTTCAGATGAAATAAAATTATGTGGAGTCCTCGGCAGGTGGGCTGAGAAATACGCAGGTAGGACTCATTACTGACCGGTCACCACGTCTCCTAAACCCTTTCACCCAAGACCCTACTGATGGGAGCGCCCAAGACACTTACCAGAGCCACAAACAACAAAAATGAAGAGAGCCAATAACCAGGGTCCTACAGACGCCTTCTCTTCGGGGGCATTTCTCTGCAAAAGCGAAAATCCACCATTTCAGATGCAGAGAAACCACTCGGACCCCAGGCTCCCACAGCCGGCACCCCGGTCGCCGGGCCTCCTTACCTCACAGGTCTCCGGGTCCCGAGCCCCCACAGTCGGCCGGCTCGCAGACTCGGGCCCCTACCCCTCCACAGCACCAGCCCACAGTCGGCCGGGTCCAAGACAAAACGCGACGCGGCCCCAGGGACCCAGACTCAGCACCGGCTGCGAAACGCAGAGGGGCGCCCGGTCTTTCCTTACCGAGGTCTTGGCGACGTTGCCGCGCTGGGTGATGTTCTTGCTGTGCTTCTCGTTGGCCATACGGATCCTCTGCTTGGCGACCATCTTCGCGGCGCCACCACCTGCCCCGGCCACCCCTCGGACTGGCTCGCTCGCCTGCCTCCTCTCGAGCCGCTGCGAGGCTCCGCTCCTAGGTGCCCGCGCCGCCGGAGCGCCGACGTTCTCAGGCCAGGCGCTAGCTACGGCCGCTGGGCCTGGGCGCGGCAAACGCGGAGGCTGAGCACTAGCTGAGCGCCGGCCGCCTACTGACCGGCCGAGGGAGGCGGGTGCGCGGGTGGAAGAGAACTGGCCGCCCGGTCGTTCTCACGCCGCCGTCGCCGCCGCTTTGGCCGCCGCCGGGAGCGCGGAGTGAAAGAGGAAGGAAACGCAACGCAACAACCGGACGGTGCAGCCCGCCGCCTCGATCTACTTCGGGTTCTGCTGCCAACGTCAGCACTAGGCGGGCTCCGCCCCGCGGAAGTGCGCGCTCCTCCCGCTGGAGAAAGAGGGCGAAAGCAAGCGCACCCGCCCCAGTGCAGCCCTCCTAAGCCGTCAAACGTCGCCCCCAATCTGCGCGTGCGCGTTCGGGCGCCTTTACCGCGTCTCCCCGCAACAGGAAGTGAATTAGCCCCGAGGCTGATGACTCCGGAAATACCAACTCGCTGTCTCCATGCCTGAGGAGACGTGTAGGGGCCGGGTGCTGCCCTCGTGAACTCTCACCCGAGTGGATGTGTTTCTCTTTCCGGGACAATATGGCGCCGTCCACGCCGCTCTTGACAGGTGAGTTCTGAACAAGCAAGGGACTCTTTCTTCAAAACAGTTTCTTATTTTTGTCTTTGCTTTTGAGAACTACCCGAGGAGCCGGGGACTCTGCTCTGCCTTTTCTTGCTTGCGGAAAGGCCAGACTGTCTCTTGGCTTTCTTAATACAGCGTGGCAATCGGAAGTGAAGACTCCGCCTCTCGGCTTTCGTATTCCCCCTCCCTTTCACCCATCCATCATCCTTGCCTACCCATTCATCTTCTACAGTAATAGAAGAAGGGGAGAGAAAATCAGAATGTGTTAGTTGAATTTGTGACACCTGGGTCTGCAATACTGGTGTTACACGGGCCCCTGTTAAGTCATTTAACTATGCAATAAGGACAAAGATAAACATATGAGTTAGTCCTCTAGGATGACCACGCACGTTAAATACACCTGGACTTAATTCCAAATTCTTTTCTTCCTGCCTTAATGGGGTTTGTAGGACCGAATAGGGAGAGTGGAGCTGTAATGCAGGTTTCAAATGATGAAGTTGTGGTTAGGAGAGGGTGTAGCAGTGAGCATGATAGAGGTATTATAACAACATTGGATTTTGAAATGGTTGTAAGCATATTAGAAGTAGAGCATTAGTGGACTCTTGGAATTTTAAAGCTGAAGACTGTGTAGTGTTAGAGAAGATAATAAACATATTGGACAATGCTGGGGAAGTTGCTTTACTAGGTTGTGGCTAGGAGTCTTTGCATAAGAGTATTAAGTAAGGAAAAGAGGGTTGAGAAGGAAAAGAAGGCTTTGGTTCTGATTAACTATTAGATGGAAAAAAGTCATTAAGAGAAAGGTCTAGGCCGGGCGCGGTGGCTCAAGCCTGTAATCCCAGCACTTTGGGAGGCCGAGGCGGGTGGATCACGAGGTCGAGAGATCGAGACCATCCTGGTCAACATGGTGAAACCCCGTCTCTACTAAAAAAAAAATACAAAAAAATAGCTGGGCGTGGTGGCGCGTGCCTGTAATCCCAGCTACTCAGGAGGCTTAGGCAGGAGAATTGCCTGAACCCAGGAGGCGGAGGTTGCGGTAAGCCGAGATCGTGCCATTGCACTCCAGCCTGGGTAACAAGAGCGAAACTCCGTCTCAAAAAAAAAAAAGAGAAAGGTCTGCATTTGGGAAGGGAGGCTATTCCCTCCCATTCTCCCACCCCACCCCTTGAAAGGAAACTTACAACATTTTTGCACTTTTTGCCATTCTACATTTTTATTTTTATATTTTAAAATCTTTGTGATTAAGCACCATGCCCACTGATACTCTGTCTTCTACAGTTTAGTCATCATTTATCAAACCCTGACTGTAATCTGCTAGATAATATGCTAGGCAAAGACTGTTTAAAAGGTAAAAGTACATAATAAATTATTTTTAGGTTCATAAAGGTACTTGTTATTCACAATTTTTTTTTTTTTTTTTTTTTTTTTTTTTTTTTGAGACGGAGTTTCGCTCTTGTTACCCAGGCTGGAGTGCAATGGCGCGATCTCGGCTCACCGCAACCTCCGCCTCCTGGGTTCAAGCAATTCTCCTGCCTCAGCCTCCTGAGTAGCTGGGATTACAGGCACACGCCACCATGCCCAGCTGATTTTTTGTATTTTTAGTAGAGACGGGGTTTCACCATGTTGACCAGGATGGTCTCCATCTCTCGACCTCGTGATCCACCCGCCTCGGCCTCCCAAAGTGCTGGGATTACAGGCTTGAGCCACCGCGCCCGGCCTATTCACAATTTTTAATACTGAATGCTTATTTGAACTCAGTGAAAAAGTTAATACATTTAAAAATCTGATAAATAGCCCCTCCTTTAAAAATGCCTATAGTAGTTCCTCACTGCTTACAGGGCAGATTCAATCCTGAGTAGCATAGGGTATATAACCATTTATAATCCTTGAATAGCTCTTGAGACTCATTTATTTCCTTACCATCCCATCTTATTTTGTGCTCCATCAATACTGAACTGCTTCTGAGTCCCTTTGAACAACCTATTTCTTCAGTCTAATATTATCCTATCCCTCTTGTTGATTTGGCAAACTCTTTCATCTGTTAAAATTCATTTTAGATATCATTGTTCTGTAAAGCTTTTCCTCACTCTACCCAGATAGAGTCAGTCACTTCCTGGGTTATTTTCATACTTCAAGTATATTTGAAACTTTTTTTCACTTACTAAGTAGGATAATTAGACATTCACTTGTCTTTGTCCCCTGCTAGACTGTGAGTCCTTCAATGTCAGGGTCAGGGTCTTATTCATATCTGTCTTCTCAGTACCTAGTGCAGTGCCTGGCAAACAATAGATACTGTAAATCAGGGGTCCCCAACCCCCAGGGCTGCAGACTGGTACCGAACAAGCATTACCGCTTGAGCTTCCCCCTCCCGTCAGATCAGCAGGGGCATTAGAATCTTATAGGAGCCCAAACCCCACTGTGAACTATGCATAGAAGAGATTTAGGTTGCATGCTACTTATGAGAGTTTAATGCCTGATGATCTGAGGTTGAAGAGTTTCAACAGTTTCATCCCGAAACCATCTCCTTCCCGTTTGTGGAAATACTGTCTTTTACGAAACCAGTCCAGCCTGACCAACATGGTGAAACATGGTGAAGGATAATGTTTAGATTATCCTTCTAAATTAATTGCCACCAGGGACTGGTTTCATGAAAGACAATGAAAGGATTGTCGTGGAAGGATACCATTGAGATTATTTTTCTAAATTAATGAAGGATATTAATTTTACTTTATAGTCAAATTAACCAAGGATGACAATTGTCTTACAGTGCTTAAAATCAGGGACGTTGTAAGAGTTTAAAGTTGTCTGTTCAGTTTACTCTTCATATTTTCATATTCTTAGATGCCCAGAGAGATTAAGTGATCAAATTCATACTGCAAATTGTCAGAATTAGGATTATATGTATTCAGATTGTTCAACTCCGTAGTTCATTCTCTTTCACTAGAACAGACTGTTTAATCTTTTAAACATTCTCAATGTAGATGCTTTATTCAACAATAGATTCTTTCAAAATATTTTGTTAAATTTAGACTCATTGGATTTTAGAGCTGTGAATAATTTGCAGATTAGCCAGTAAATTTTGTTAACCCCAACTTTTAATTGGGAATGACAAAAAAGCCAAAGCAAGTGAAAAGGGGATATTTTTTTAAACTCATGTAACCTAAAAACCTCAGTACTGCTAGATCCAGATACTAAATATGGCTTCAGAAATCTGGGTTTTTTTTCAAGATGGAGTTTCACTCTTGATGCCTTGTTGCCCAGGCTGGAGTGCAATGGCTTGATCTTGGCTCACTGTAACCTCAACCTCCTGGGTTCAAGCAATTCTCCTGCCTCAGCCTCTCAAGTAGCTGGGATTATAGGCATACACCACCATGCCCAGCTAATTTTGTGTTTTTAGTAGAGATGAGGTTTCACCATGTTGGTCAGGCTGGTCTCGAACTCCTGACCTCAGGTGATCTGCCCACCTTGACCTCCCAGAGTGCTGAGATTACAGATGTGAGCCATTGCATCCAGCCAGAAATCTGTTTTTCTTCATCCCTAGGCTCTTGCTTTCCTCCAGATTAAATTCATTTTTAAACTGACATTCAACGAACTCCCAGCTCCAAAGGAAAGGACACGTTTTTGCCAGTAGTCTCAGCCAAAATCTTAAGGCTAGCTATCTTTGACTTTGTTTGGCTCTTGTTCATCTTTGTATCAGTCAACGTTTAATCATGTAGTCAGGACTAAATTATATTCTCACTCCAGATACTCCGCAAAAGAAAATGAGCACCTTGCACCTCCTAAAGAAGAGGAGCTGGGTGCTAGGCATATAAAACAACAATGCCCATTATGTGAAATTCATATTGTCTAATCTGCTTGACCAGTTGAAGTCACTGATTTATTCAAAATTGAGTCATTTTCCTACACTGATGAGTAGTTCAGTGAACATAAAAGTTGGGAAAAGTATCATATTTTAAAGATGACTACACCCCTGCCATAGGATCCTTGTTTATTGAAGCCCTGTGTCTTTCTCTTTCTAACTCAGGCCTAGAGCAATAAATTGTGTATGAGTCTCTAAAAAGGCTAGTAAGCTTAGGAAAGGTGATATAGATGTTTAGTGTATTTCACACAGTGATTGTGTGAAACTCTGGGGTTTATTTGTTGTTTTAATGAAAAAAAAAAACTGCTTGTATTCTAGGTTTTTCTTTCTACTAGAATATATTGCCGATCCCATTTGATTAAAGGAGGAAATCAGTAAAAACCAGGAATCACACAAACTCAGAATATGCTGTATTAAGCTAAGTACACATTGTAGTTTCACATTCAGATACTTCTAATTAAAAAGGATTCCTTGTTAGAATCTGTTCTGTTCCATTGGTCTAGATCTCTGTTTTGGTACCAGTACCATGCTGTACGATTACCATTGATTACTGTAGCCTTGTAGTATAGTTTGAAGTCCGGTAGTGTGATGCCTCCCACTTTGTTCTTTTTGCTTAGAATTGACTTGGCTATGCAGGCTCTCTTTTGGTTCCATATGAAGTTTAAGGTGTTTTTTTCCAGTTCTGTGAAGAAGGTCATTGGTAGCTTGATGGGGATAGCATTGAATCTGTAAATTACTTTGGGCAATATGGCCATTTTCACAATATTGATTCTTCCTAACCATGAACATGGAATGTTTCTCCATCTGTTTGTGTCCTCTCTTATTTCGTGGAGCAGTGGCTTGTAGTTCTCCTTGAAGAGGTCCTTTACATTCCTTGTTAGTTGTATTCCTAGGTATTTTATTCTCTTTGTAGCAATTGTGAATGGCAGTTTGTTCTTGATTTGGCTCTCTTTAAGTCTGTTATTGGTGTATAGGAATGCTTGTGATTTTTGCACATTGATTTTGTATCCTGAGACTTTGCTGAAGTTGCTTATCAGTTTCAGGAAATTTTGGGCTGCGACGATGGGGTCTTCTAGATATACAATCATGTCATCTGCAAATAGAGACAATTTGACTTACTCCTTTCCTGTTTGAATACCCTTTATTTCTTTTTCTTGCCTGATTGCTCTGGCTAGAACTTCCAGTACTATATTGAATAGGAGTGGTGAGAGAGGGCATCCTTGTCTAGTGCCAGATTTCAAAGGGAATTCTTCCAGTTTTTGCCCATTCAGTATGATATTGGCTGTTGGTTTGTCATAAATAGCTTTTAAGCTGTTAAAAAAAAAAATCTGTGTTAACTGAGTCTTTTTTAACAAAGTAATTGTTATTGTTTTCATCTTATTTCTTTAGTCCGGGGATCAGAAGGACTGTACATGGTGAATGGACCACCACATTTTACAGAAAGCACAGTGTTTCCAAGGTATGGTTTATTTTGTTAAGTAATGTTACAGGGAACATATGGTAAATATAAAATGTTTTTGTTGGTGGTGTATTTTGAACAAGAAAGGAAAAGAACAGATGTTTCTTGGTACATATTATATAATACTAACTGAAGATGAAAAGAATTCATGTTCTCTATCAAGGAAAATGATCTTCAGATATGAAAATAGTGACTTAAGCCTATTTATAAGGTAGGGCGAGCAATACTAAGAAAAAGTGTAGCCGGGCGCGGTGGCTCAAGCCTGTAATCCCAGCACTTTGGGAGGCCGAGGCGGGTGGATCACGAGGTCGAGAGATCGAGACCATCCTGGTCAACATGGTGAAACCCTGTCTCTACTAAAAATACAAAAAACTAGCTAGGCGTGGTGGCGCGTGCCTGTAATCCCAGCTACTTAGGAGGCTGAGGCAGGAGAATTGCTTGAGCCCAGGAGGCGGAGGTTGCAGTGAGCCGAGATCGCGCCATTGCACTCCAGCCTGGGTAACAAGAGCGAAACTCCGTCTCAAAAAAAAAAAAAGAAAGAAAAAGTGTGGACATTAGTGTTATTGAATACAAACCTTTAGTTTACAAGAGTTTTATCTTAAGGAATGAGAAAAACTTGCAAATTTGATAGCCAAATCACTTCCAGTAATCTTAGTGAAATCAGAATGAAAAAGGTATTAAAAGGAAGGATATGCACTTAGTATATAGCTAACTAGATATATTTTTTTTCCCAAAAAAACAATGGATGAGTAAACCAAAAGCCAGTTAAAAATGCTTATTTATAGGGGGAGAGAGTTACAGGATGCAGGGAACACATCTGTGAATGAGCTTTGGTATAGTTTTGACTTTGGACCAAATAATCGTTTTAAACTTAAAAATTAAAATAATTAAAGTGGGAAACTAAAATAAGTGATCCTAGCTTTATATCATGTTGGTGGCTTAACCATATGAAGACCTGCAAAATTCTTTATTATTTTTTTTTTTTTGAGACTGAGTTTCACTTTTGTTGCCCAGGCTGGAGTGCAGTGGCTCGATCTCAGCTCACTCCAACCTCTGCCTCCCGGGTTCAAGCAATTCTGCCTCAGCCTCCCAAGTAGCTGGGATTACATGTGCCTGCCACCACACTTGGCTAATTGTTTTTGTATTTGTAGTAGAGACGGGGTTTCACCGTGTTGGCCAGGCTGGTCTTGAACTCCTGATCTCAGGTGATCCACCTGCCTCAGCCTCCCAAAGTGCTGGGATTACAGGCATGAGCCACCTCGCCCAACCTAATAGTTATATTTTTAACTGAAAGTTTATATTGTCATTTGAATCCACTATAAGATAGAGTAAATTAATTGTATTAATGTTATTAGGAACCAAGATTTTTCAGTATTAGCGTGAAAGATAGACTTGCTTATATCAATATGAACTCATTATTTATTTTCAGAAAACATTTGCATTTCCTAGTTCTGTCCACTGAAAAGGCCTGGAAACAGTAATAACATAGTAGCAATGAATACCCCAGCCTCACAGATTGTGATTTCTAAATACAATTCTTCCCTGAAAAGAACCACTTCTTGGAGAAGTGGTCCACTCTAGGTCTGGGATAGAAAATGTACAAGTTGAGATAGGTACTTTTGTGCCAAAAAAGCAAAGAATCTCTAAAAGACTAATGAGATTTTGTTAAAGAGTCATAGGAATCATGGGCCGGGCGCGGTGGCTCAAGCCTGTAATCCCAGCACTTTGGGAGGCCGAGGTGGGTGGATCACGAGGTCAAGAGATCGAGACCATCCTGGTCAACATGGTGAAACCCCGTCTCTACTAAAAATACAAAAAATTAGCTGGGCATGGTGGCGCGTGCCTGTAATCCCAGCTACTCAGGAGGCTGAGGCAGGAGAATTGCCTGAACCCAGGAGGCGGAGGTTGCGGTGAGCCGAGATTGCACTATTGCACTCCAGCCTGAGTAACGAGAGTGAAACTCCGTCTCAAAGAAAAAAAAAAAGAGTCATAGGAATTAACTTGAAGAGATTCACACCTACCTCAGATGGTAATATTAAGAATTATGAATAGAAGGGTAAAGCATGTCAAGTATATAAATGCTCCTCCATTTAAAAATTCCTTTTCCATTTAAACCTTACTGGTCAGCATCGGTGGTTGATGGAGGCCTCACTCCTTATTTTGAAAATTTGTAAATAAAGGGAAGGAATCAAGCATTTATCTTGCCTTTCTTTGTTTCTCAGAGTAACCAAATATTCGGTGAGAAAAAGAACTTTATAGAAGAATTCCAGTTAATACATTCAGAATGGATGGTTATCAGACAATTACCATTTTATAGTCCTCAAGAAATTGATCTAGGCCACTGGTTCTCAAACTGTACCAGGCATCAGAATCATCTGAAAAGCTCGTTAAAATCCAGATTGCAGCTCTCTTTCCAAATGTTCTGATTCATGAGATCAGGGATAGGGCCCAATAATTTGCATTTTTTTTTTTTTTTGAGGCGGAGTTCCGCTCTCGTTACCCAGGCTGGAGTGCAATGGCGCGATCTCGGCTCACCGCAACCTCCGCCTCCTGGGTTCAGGCAATTCTCCTGCCTCAGCCTCCTGAGTAGGTGGGGTTACAGGCACGCGCCACCATGCCCAGCTAATTTTTTGTATTTTTAGTAGAGACGGGGTTTCACCATGTTGACCAGGATGGTCTCGATCTCTTGACCTCGTGATCCACCCGCCTCGGCCTCCCAAAGTGCTGGGATTACAGGCTTGAGCCACCGCGCCCGGCCTCATTTGCATTTTTAACAAATTCTCCGGTGACACTGACGCTGCAAATCTGGGGTTCCCGCTTTAAGCACCATTGATCTAGGCAGATGATCTTCAAACGATGCTGAAACCTTTAGCTGAACTGTTTGATGATTGTTAATAGGGAACTTCATCATCAAGCTGATATTATCTGACTCTGTTGACCAATTTTTATTAAGCCCAGTTCTCTAGAATGTTGCTATAGAAGCATGGACCCAACCAGGACTAACTATATTGGCATCACCTCTGAGCCAGTACAGAAATGCATCTCAGGCCCTATCCAGCTTACTAAATCAGAATCTGTATTTTAGATCCTCAGATGATTTATATGCAAATTTTTTTTAGACAGAGTCTTGTTCTGCTGCCCAGGCTAGAATGCAGTGGCATAATCATGGCTCACTGCAGCCTCAACCTCCCAGGCTCAAATGATCTCCTGCCTCAGTATCCCAAGTAGCTGGGACTGCAGGTGTGTGCTACCATGCCTGGCTAATTTTTGTATTTTTTGTAGAGATGGGATCTCACTATGTTGCCTAGGCTGGTCTCCAACCCCTGGGCTTAAGAGATCTACCCTTGGCCTCCCAAAGTGCTGGGATTATAGGCCTCAGCCACCACGCCCGGCCTGTATGCACATCATTTTATATATATATATATATATATATATATATATATATATATATATATGTATTTTTTTTTTTTTTTTGAGACAGAGTTTCGCTCTTGTTACCCAGGCTGGAGTGCAATGGCGCAATCTCGGCTCACCGCAACCTCCGCCTCCTGGGTTCAAGCAATTCTCCTGCCTCAGCCTCCTGAGTAGCTGGGATTACAGGCACGCGCCACCATGCCCAGCTAATGTTTTGTATTTTTAGTAGAGACGGGCTTTCACCATGTTGACCAGGATGGTCTCGATCTCTTGACCTCGTGATCCACCCACCTCGGCCTCCCAAAGTGCTGGGATTACAGGCTTGAGCCACCGCGCCCGGCCTTATTTATTTATATATATTTTTTTGAGACGGAGTTTCGCTCTTGTTACCCAGGCTGGAATGCAATGGCACGATCTCGGCTCACCGCAACCTCCGCCTCCTGGGTTCAGGCAATTCTCCTGCCTCAGCCTCCTGAGTAGCTGGGATTACAGGCACGCGCCACCATGCCCAGCTAATTTTTTTTTGTATTTTTAGTAGAGATGGGGTTTCACCATGTTGACCAGGATGGTCTCGATCTCTTGACCTCGTGATCCACCCGCCTCGGCCTCCCAAATTGCTGGGATTACAGGCATGAGCCACTGCACCATGGGAAAGAGATTTTTAAAATATTTTGTTATTGGCTGGGTGCGGTGGCTCACGCCTGTAATCCCAGCACTTTGGGAGGCTGAGGTGGATGGATCACAAGGTCAAGAGATTGAGACCATCCTGACCAACATGGTGAACCCTGTCTCTACTAAAAATGCAAAAATTAATTGGGCGTGGTGGCATGCTCCTGTGTTCCCAGCTACAAGGAGGCTGAGGCAGGAGAATCACTTAAACTTGGTAGGCAGTGGTTGCAGTGAGCCAAGATTGCACCACTGCACTCCAGCCTGGCAACAGAGCGAGGCTCTATCTCAAAAAAAAATGTTTTGTTATCTATAAACTGAGTGTAAGCTGTCATTATTGTGTGATTGCAAAAGCACAAACGTCAACTTCATTTGTGCAGATGAATTAATGTAAAGATAGTGTACGGGGGTGTATTAGTCAGTTCTCAATGCATTTGGTGTTATTTAGCAATTCAAATTATTTATTAGCCATGAAGTTCTCATCTCATGTTGTGACTGCGCTAATGTACATCTGCAGGTACACAGATACATGTTTCTATTTGGGTGTTATCACTGGGTGATGTATTAATAGTAACTGTCTCTAGTTGACAGATACAGTACTTAGAGTTTTGATTACTTGATAGAATATTGCCAAGTAGTCTGATTTCCACAGATTCGTTTTTGTATAGAATACTGCATCAGCATTTAGTTAAGTGAGGAGCTTCTTATTGTTGTTATACTTTCTGTCACTACATGTGAGAAATTGATGGAAGGCCTACCACCACACAAACTTATTCACTCAAAAGGCCTCTATTTTTTTTCTTAAGATTGATCTGTTAGTATGAAATCATGTTCCAGCTTACTTTAGTGTGATTGTTAGTATTGCACTTTAAAGTATTTTGGCAGATGAAAGCATTTCGGAATTTTCTGAAGTTTGTACAAGTTCTTAGTTATTAAATTGATAGTGAAATGATTGACTTTATAATCAGATTTTTTAAAATATTAATATTTTAAAAATATTAATATATATTGATTTAAACTTTTTTTTTTGTCATTTTCAGGGAATCTGGGAAGAATTGCAAAGTCTATACCTTTAGTAAGGATGGAACCTTGTTTGCCTGGGGCAATGGAGAAAAGTTAGTATTCATTTGCATAACATTATATTTTGTGTGTGTCATGAATATAAACGTAACTGTCACTATTTGAATAACAGATATTTGAGTCTCAATAAAATCCATCTTTTAATGTCATGATGTAGTGAGGGATTACCTCTCATTACACAGAATACCTTCAGTTATTTGTTTCTATTTATATGCCATGACTTGTTTATCTAGTTACTTAGAATTAAAAATTAATGTATGAAAAACATAATGCTAAAGAAACTGAGAAATTGTTTTAAGTAGAGCTGTAAGTTATTGGTTGTTTTAAGTAGAGCTGTAAGTTATTAACACTGAGAAAATAATTCTCTTTATTCATTTAATCCTAGATGTAGGTACGTTTTATCTTTGCTGTTATATTACTAACAACTGTCTGCAGTTATTATTATTAGTCTTATGTATATATAAGTGTATATTATTCAAAAGCATGTTTAGTATGTTACATATCAGTTTACAAAATTGGTTTTGCAAAAAAAACTGTATTTATTAAATGCTTGTATTTTATTAAAGATATCAGTCCTTTTTAATTTTCCAAGAGTTACTACAGTATTTTATTTCACAGACCAGGCAAATGTCAAAATATTTGTTGTGTGACTTTAAGTTACTTACATTGTTTTAAACCACATCTAATACTGTTAGGTTTTTCAAAAGGGAGAAAATGAATGCATTAGTTTGAAAGGTAAATTTTAAATCTTGTTCTTTACAATGGTAATGTATTCAGAAGTCTCTCAACTCTCAGGTAAGATTGGATTAATACTCGCTTTTAAAAAATTGTCTACTAAAGAGAAGATGTTGAATTAGTTGATTCACCTTTTATGACTATAAGTAGCTGGCAGAATCTGCTTTTATAATTTAAAAACATTGGTCTTTTATTATTATTATTTTTTAAAATTTTAATAGAGACAGGGTCTTGCTGTGTTGACCAGATTGAGCTCAAACTCGTGGCCCCAAACAGTCCTCCTTCCTCAGCCTCCCAAAATGTTGGGATTATAAGTGTTAGTAGCCACTGTGCTCAGCCTCTTTTTTTTTTTTTAATTATTGAATCTGCTACTACTCTCTATTTTTTATTTTTTATTTTTTTTGAGACAGGGTCTCACTGTGTCACTCAGGCTGGAGTGTAGTGGCATGATCTTGGCTCACTGCAACCTCTGCCTTCAGGTTCAAGCAATTTTCTGCCTCAGCCTCCCAGTAGTTGGGACTGCAGGTGCATACCACCATGTCCCACTAATTTTTATATTTTTAGTAGAGACGGTGTTTCACCATATTGGTTAGGCTAGTCTCGAGCTCCTGACCTCAAGAGGTCTGCTCACTTCAGCCATTCAACGTGCTGGGATTATAGGCCTGAGCCACCATTCCTGGCCTCAATCTACTACTCTGAAATTATTAATACTATGATTATAGTGGGTTTTATCTACAATGTTAACAGTTTTAATCTTAGCCTCAAAAATAGGATGTGTTCTCAAAATTTCTTACTCTTTTTTGTGTAACCTATTGTGGGCACTTAATTTTTTTTTTCTTATTTTGTCTTCAGCAGTAAGTTGCAAGTAAGCAAAAAAAATTTTTTTTTTTTTTTTGAGACGGAGTTTCACTCTTGTTACCCAGGCTGGAGTGCAATGGTGTGATCTCGGCTCACCGCAACCTCCGCCTCCCGGGTTCAGGCAATTCTCCTGCCTCAGCCTCCTGAGTAGCTGGGATTACAGGCACGCGCCACCATGCCCAGCTAATTTTTTTTTGTATTTTTAGTAGAGACGGGGTTTCACCATGTTGACCAGGATGGTCTCGATCTCTTGACCTTGTGATCCACCCGCCTCGGCCTCCCAAAGTGCTGGGATTACAGGCTTGAGCCACTGCGCCCGGCAAAATTTTTTTTTTTTAATCCATATTTTAGTTTGTATTATTTGAGTGAGTCAGTAGAAATTTACTGCCTAATGGGCTATACTGTACTTCTTTTCATTGTTTTTTGTTTGTTTTTTTTTTTTTTTTTTGAGGTATTCCTTATTCTTCTTTTTTTTTTTTTTTGAGACGGAGTTTCGCTCTCGTTACCCAGGCTGGAGTGCAATGGCGCGATCTCGGCTCACCGCAACCTCCGCCTCCTGGGTTCAGGCAATTCTCCAGCCTCAGCCTCCTGAGTAGCTGGGATTACAGGCACGTGCCACCATGCCCAGCTAATTTTTTTGTATTTTTTTAGTAGAGACGGGGTTTCACCATGTTGACCAGGATGGTCTCGATCTCTCGACCTCGTGATCCACCCGCCTCGGCCTCCCAAAGTGCTGGGATTACAGGCTTGAGCCACCGCGCCCGGCCGTATTCCTTATTCTTCTAGCTTAGAATTTGTTGAATCAGTCTGTTTTTGTTAATGCCTCACTCATATCCTCACTTAGCCTTCTATTGGATTCAACTCTGAATCTTTTTAATATGTCCCCATATGTCATGTCCATGATTTTAATACATATCTTCTATACTAGGTTCTAGCATTTATTTCATTAAAGTGCTGTGACCACAATGGTACATATTGTTCTGGAACAATAGAGTTAGATTTCATGTGTTGATTGTGGTCTTTGTTCAGTTTCTGGTTAACTAAGTCAGAAACCATTACCGATTCTTTTGATTTTTCTTCATTAAAATAAACATCCTTCATTAAACTAAGAATAACTGTTAAAGATCATCAGTTCTGAGTAGGCTCTGGTTGAAAAACAGAGAAAAAAATAAAGGTTAACAACAACAACGAGAAGACAAGAAAGCGTCTTGTAATTCTAAAATAGGTTATTTGCAGCAAGTTGTAAAGAGTTCCATGTAGGTGTGTGTGTTTAAATAGTATATGGTAATCTTTCATTCTTGTCAGTTACTGCTTATCTTAACCTCAGTTATTTTCCTCCAACCTGAGTAGAACAAAGTTACTTTGAGCATCTTCTGGAATATGGTGGAGTGTCTTTTTTTTTTTTTTTTTTTTAGCACCCCATAGTGTATAGTACATAAAAGTGAGTCAGGCCAAAGTGATTTCAAAGCTTGGCTGTGGCATTTATCTATAGTATGATCTTGGGCAAATCATCAAATCATTTTATTTTTCTAAGCCTAAATTTAACCACTTGTAAAACACAAATGATGACATTTATAAGATTGTTTAAGGATTAAATGAGAAAAACGTATGCAAAATAGTTGAGTACATAGAAAACATTCCAAAATGGAACTGTTTTTATTATATAGTTGTCATTTTTGTACTGTACCATAGTAATTCTTAGACATATCTTTTAAAGATTGCTCTTGAGATTGTAACATATGTCAAAAGTCTCCTTACTGATTTCCCTACTGATACAGCTTCCATTTACTTAAAAAAAAAAAATAATAATAATAATAATAATATATATATATATATTTTTTTTAAGACAGGGTTTCACCATGTTGGTCAGGCTGGTCTTGAACTCCTGACCTCAGGTGATCTGCCCACCTTGGCCTCCAAGGTGCTTGGATTGCAGGCATGAGCCACCGAGCCCGGCCAAAATTTTTTTTTAATTGAGATGAGATCTTGCTGTGTTGCCCATGCTGGTTTTGAACTCGTAGGCTCAAGCAATCGTCCCACCTTAGCCTCCCAAAATGCTGAGATTACAGGCATGAGCCACCACACCTGGCCCATTTATTCAAATTTTAAAGTATGCTTTTGTGGACCAGGCATGATGGCTTTTGCCTGTAATCCCAGCACTTTGGAAGGCTGAGGCGGGTGGATCACCTGAGGTCAGGAGTTTGAGACCAGCTTGGTCAACATGATGAAACCCCATCTCTACTATAAATACAAAAATTAGCCAGGCATGATGGCACACATCTGTAGTCCCAGCTACTCAGGAGGTGGAAGCACTTGAACCTGCTGGCAGAGGTTGCTGTGAGCTAAGATAGTGCCACTGCACTCCAACCTGGGTGACAAAGTGAGACTTCATCTCAAATAAAAAATAAAAATATACTTTTGCCATTTTTTCTAGCACTTCTGCCTTTCCTTTGGTTTGATAGACCTCAGCTTCTCTGTAGATTAGTTTTGTGTTCACTTAAAGGCATTGTTTTTTCCTTTTCAGCTGAAGGTGGAACCATCCATGTGCCTTCTAATTTCATATAATTTCCCAGCACTAGCCTTATGTAGGAACCTTTTGGTAAAATATACTTGTTTGTTTGTTTGTTTTGAGATGGAGTCTCACTCTGTTGGCCTAGACTGGAGTGCAGTGATGCGATCTCAAGCTCACTGCAGCCTCTGTCTTCTGAGTAGCTGGGATTACAGGTGCTTACCACCATGCCCCGCTAGTTTTTGTAGTGTTGGTAGAGACAAAATTTCTCCATGTTGGCCAGGTTGGTCTCGAACTCCTGACCTCAGGTGATCCACCCACCTTGGCCTCCCAGAGTGCTGGGATTACAGGTGTGAGCCACGATGCCTAGCCTTTTGTTTTGTTTTGTTTAAGTTAAGGTGTTTTCTGGATATTTTCTAGAATTAAAGTTGATATTTATGAAAAATGAAGCTGGGCATGGTGGCACCTGCCTGTAATCCCAGCTACTCAGGAGGCTGAGGCAGGAGAATTGCCTGAACCCAGGAGGCGGAGGTTGCGGTGAGCCGAGATCACGCCATTGCACTCCAGCCTGGGTAACAAGAGCGAAACTCCGTCTCAAAAAAAAATAAAATAAAATAAAATAAAAAAAGAAAAATGAGCATTTTGGAGTGATCTGTATTTGAAAAGAGATATGAATATTTCGGTTAGTGGTGACTACTATAAAACAATATTTCATTGCTGAAATAATTTCTTTTGAAACCAGAGTAAACATTATCAATGTCACTAACAAGGGACTACTCCACTCCTTCGACCTCCCAAAGGCAGTTTGCCTTGAATTCTCGCCAAAAAACACTGTCCTAGCAACGTGGCAGCCTTATACCAGTAAGTATTTTCTCAATTAAAAAATACCCTGACGGGATCAATTAAATTTAGTGGGGGAAAAGGTTGTAAATTTTATAACCTCATAAGAAAGTAATTAGTCTTTATGATAGTAAACAATGTAAATATTTACAATAAACAGTGAATCTTGTACTCTCCAAATAAATAATGTGCTGAAAGTAATTTCAAGGTACATTGTAAGTTCATGTAAAGATCCATTATGAACTAAAGAAAAAGAAAAAGCACAATGGAAAATTCAGAAAGTAAATGACTGCTGGATAGAGATCTCTGAAGCTTAAGAATAGTAATGACTTTTAAAATCAAAACGTTTTAACTGTTATAGGGACTTATTTTAAGAAAAAATTTTCTAATAATGTCAATATTGTTGAATAAGTAAATGATAATAGGTCATTATTGGGTTACAAACCTCCTGGGTTTTTGTTCTTTCAAGAGGCATGAACTCTAATGAATCTTATTTTTCCAAGTAAATGAAAGAGATACTGAGAATCAGTTGAGAATCATGAGTGTTTTTATGTAACTTTTTTTTTTTTGGTAACATAGAGGCAAGCTTTCATGATTTAACCCATTTGATAGTAATCCATGTCAAACTTAATAAATAAGAAAAATAATCGTTTTACAAATGTTACAAGGCAATTACTGAAAAAAAAAATTTATTGCAGCTTCTAAAGATGGCACAGCTGGGATACCCAACCTACAACTTTATGATGTGAAAACTGGGACATGTTTGAAATCTTTCATCCAGAAAAAAATGCAAAATTGGTAAATAAATGCTTTAAAGTACTAATTTTTATAGTATTTTTAATGTCATTACTATATAATATTTGTTTTCTTGGTGTTGATTTTCAAAATAACTTATCAGACAAAAATCTACAATTTTAAGAATTTTGTATGCAGGAATGTAATAGAGTAAAAACTTGAAATTGCTTTCCTTTAGTGTTAAGTGGAAAGGAACAATTTTTTTTTTTTTTTTTTTTTGAGATGGAGTTTCTGTCTCCCAGGCTGGAGTGCAGTGGCACGATCTTGGCCCACTGCAACCTCTGCTTCTTAGGTTCAAGCAATTCTCCTACCTCAGCCTCCTGAGTAGCTGGGATTATAAGCACATGCCACCAAGCCTGGCTAATTTTTGTATTTTTAGTAGAGACAGGGTTTCACCATGTAGGCCAAGGATGGTCTTGAACTCCTGACCTCAGGTGATCTGCCTGCCTCAGCCTCTCCAAGTGCTGGGATTACAGGCATGAGCCACCATGCCCAGCCTTTTCTATTAACATATACTGACCAAAACTATTAGTAACTGACTTGATATCAAATATTTATAACTTTTTCTTTAAATAGTAAGCAATATCACAAACTTTAACATGTTAATGTGATGTTACATTCTGTCTGAATATTTTTTATACTCTTTTTTTTTTTTTTTTTTTTTTGACATAGGTGTCCATCCTGGTCAGAAGATGAAACTCTTTGTGCCCGCAATGTTAACAATGAAGTTCACTTCTTTGAAAACAACAATTTTAGTATGTAAAGATTTATGACATAATTTTATTACTTACTATAATTGTATACAGTTTTCATTAACTTTTTTGACATCATAGGGTTTTCTTAAATACTGTTAATTTATTAATCAATAATTACTGTTACATTTATTTGCATAATCCTTTGTAAGTCTAAATCCAGTGAAAATCTGTAAGACAAAAGTTTTCTTTTACAATAAATTATCTGGTAATTGCTATTAAGACATTTGAATATCTTTTCCTGAATTTAATTGCTATTGAAATTCTGTGACACAAATTTTTTAGGTATTTTATCATGTAGAATTTTAAACACAAAACTTCAGTCCTAATAACCATCAGCTTGTGGCCGATCTTACTTATCCATACATCTCTCCAGCTACCATCTCTCTTACTAAGTGAAAGCAAATCCCAGACATTTTATGTGTAATTTTATGTACTTTTAAAATATGGTAAATACTTCAGTGTAGATTTCTGAAGATTGGGGCCTTTAATTTTTTAAACTTAGCCACAAAACTATTATCACAAATTATTACATATGTGTTCTAATTTCTACTAATTGTAAAAGTTACAGTTTTTTTAAAACTCAGGATCCAAATAAGGTACTGCACATTGTATGTTTCTTTTAATCCTGTAGGTTCCCAATCCATCTTTTTTTTTTTTTTTTTTTTTTTTTGAGATGGACTTTCGCTCTTTTTACCCAGGCTGGAGTGCAATGGCGCGATCTCGGCTCACCGCAACCTCCGCCTCCTGGGTTCAGGCAATTCTCCTGCCTCAGCCTCCTGAGTAGCTGGGATTACAGGCACACGCCACCATGCCCAGCTAATTTTTTGTATTTTTAGTAGAGACGGGGTTTCACCATGTTGACCAGGATGGTCTCGATCTCTTGACCTCGTGATCCACCTGCCTCGGCCTCCCAAAGTGCTGGGATTACAGGCTGAGCCACCGCGCCCGGCCTCATCTTTTTTTTTTTACTCTTCATAATTCAGTATTTAAAAAACAAGGTTATTTGTCTTGCGTATTTTTCCATAATTTGAATTTTGCATTTTTATCCCATGGTATAATTTAACACGTTCATCTGTTCCCTATAAATTGCAAGTTGGAGCTAAAGTTGGTCAGCTTCAGGTTGTTTTTTAGGTGAGTGAGGGTAAGACTACATTATAAGGTGGTGTTCACTTCTTTTATCAAGAAGCACCTAACGTCTGGCTGTCTTTAATTTTGTGGAGTTAGCTGACATTTAATGTTTCATGCCTAGATGCATTATTTCATCAGTGGTTGCAAATTGTTGATATTCTGATTTTTTCTCCCTCCCTTATTTTTTAGCTGTACTGCTTCTATAAATAAAAATTTCCCCATCTACTCTTTGGTTACCTAGTGGTACATTTATATAGAAAAAGCGGGATAAGGCCGGGTGCGGTGGCTCAAGCCTGTAATCCCAGCACTTTGGGAGGCCGAGGCGGGTGGATCACGAGGTCAAGAGATCGAGACCATCCTGGTCAACATGGTGAAACCCCATCTCTACTAAAAATACAAACATTAGCTGGGCATGGTGGCGCGTGCCTGTAATCCCAGCTACTCAGGAGGCTGAGGCAGGAGAATTGCCTGAACCCAGGAGGTAGAGGTTGCGGTGAGCCAAGATTGCGCCATTGCACTCCAGACTGGGTAACAAGAGCAAAACTCTGTCTAAAAAAAAAAAAAAAGAAGAAAAGCTATCAATCTCTGAAATTGAACAAAGAAAGTATATTAGCTCTTGATCTAATTAACTAGGGTAGCAGTTTTATTAAGGATAGCATAATTCAGACCGCCTAGTGTAGCATAAGCTCTTAATATCAGCCGTTGTTACAATTGTTGTGGTCATCATTATTATGCATCTGTTTATCACATTAGTTACAGAATTTCCATATTCACATTCTGCAGTAGCAGGCCAAGGTTGATCTTTTCCATCTAATATGTTCTAAAACCACTTTATTGCGGTGATTGAAGAGAGGATAACTGATATTTATCAAAAACCTACCATGTGCCTGGCACTGTTCTCTTAAAATCAGTTACTAGAGTTAGGTGGTATGATCCCATTACTTACCTAAGTTCATACTGCGAGTAAGTGACTGAGTAGAAATTGAAGCCTACATTTGTCTTACTCCTACCCCATGCGTCTTTCACTGTGTTTCTGTGCCTCACCTGCACGAGACGACAATGAATAGTATTAGTGTGTAGTTACAATAACCTTTTATAATGTATTCAGAATTTAACATGTTCCTTTTAGCTTCTTTCATCAATCTGACTTCATTTACTCTTTTTTTAGACACAATTGCAAATAAATTGCATTTGCAAAAAATTAATGATTTTGTATTATCACCTGGACCACAACCATACAAGGTAATTGCTGTTTTTGTTTATGTGGAATATTATGCATTTAAACCTTTTCCTACATTTTTGTGACTGTAAAAACATGTCCATCTCAGTTTTTAGTCTTCAAAAAATTAAGTAATGATTTATGTCTATGTATCTTAGGTGGCTGTCTATGTTCCAGGAAGTAAAGGTGCACCTTCATTTGTTAGATTATATCAGTACCCCAACTTTGCTGGACCTCATGCAGCTTTAGCTAATAAAAGTTTCTTTAAGGCTGATAAGGTTACAATGCTGTGGAATAAAAAAGGTAGGCTATGTATATTTTATCCCTCCTTTTGTTTACCAGTCGTTAATTTATGCCACATATTCCTATGTTATAAAAGAAGAATGAATGCCTATTTAATTTGTGTTTTAAATCTAATTAAAGTTGTTACTCTTATAGCTACTGCTGTGTTGGTAATAGCTAGCACAGATGTTGACAAGACAGGAGCTTCCTACTATGGAGAACAAACTCTGCACTACATCGCAACAAATGGAGAAAGTGCCGTAGTACAATTACGTGAGTATTCAGGCAGTCTTTCTTTGATTAGAAACAATGGTAGTAAAAAATGCTATGCTGTAAAAATGATCATATAATCTAAATTCTTGATCAAAAGATAGAATTCAAATACCTTAATAACCTTTAGGATAAAATTCATCTTAGCTGGGCGCGGTGGCTCAAGCCTGTAATCCCAGCCCTTTGGGAGGCCGAGGCAGGTGGATCACGAGGTCAAGAGATCGAGACCATCCTGGTCAACATCGTGAAACCCCGTCTCTACAAAAAATACAAAAAATTAGCTGGGCACGGTGACGCATGCCTGTAATCCCAGCTACTCAGGAGGCTGAGGCAGGAGAATTGCCTGAACCCAGGAGGCGGAGGTTGCGGTGAGCCGAGATCGCGCCATTGCACTCCAGCCTGGGTAACAAGAGCGAAACTCCATCTCCAAAAAAAAAAAAAGATAAAATTCATCTTAACTAAGAAACTTAAAATCATCCTCAAATATACCGTATTTTGTCAGAATCCAATTAGTTAATTGAGTTATGGCAGCTTTTTAGGAGTGAACTTCCTGAGTGAGGTAATTCCATTGTAGTAGCTCTTTTGGAACTTACTTATTATGATAGCAAATTGTTTAGTATGTTTAATACTATCTTCAGAATTGTTAATAATATCCAAGAGGCTGGGCATGGTGGCTCATGCCTGTAATTCCAACACATTTGGGAGGCTGAGGTGGGAGGATCACTTGAGCCCAGGAGTTTGAGACCAGCCTGATCAACATAGTGAGACCCCACCTCTTAAAAAATAGAAAAACTTAGCCAGGCATGGTGGCATAGGCCTGTAGTCTCAGCTTCTCAAGAGGCTGAGGTGGAAGGATCATGAGCCCAGAAGTTCGAGGCCGCGGTGAGCTATGATCATGTCACTGTACTTCAGCCTAGGTGAAACAGTGAGACCCTGTCTCAAAATAGTAATAATATCCAAGAATGTTACCACTTCATCTGTTGTTTGAACATGTGTAAGTAGGGTAATCTACCTTTTAAAAACCAGTATTTCCATTGAAGTCAGAGGCAAAACAAGGATGACTCCCCTTTTCACTTTATTTTAATAACATTCTGATATACCTAGTCAATATTTCCAATCAGCAGAAGTAAAATATATACAGTTTTGAAAGGAGAAAACAAAATCATCTCTGCTCGTTTAGATGAAATCACAGTATAAACAAAAGCTACTTAAAAAAATGAAAGATTTCATATATAGCAAAAAATAAGAACAAATATATAGGGCCAGTGGGAAGAAAACTTTAAAACTTCAAGGAGACAAACTATGACCTTTACTAAGAACTATTTTAATAAAGGTGTCATTTCTCTCCTGTCAGCCTAAAACTAAATTTAAATGCCAGTTGATTTTTTTTAACTAAATAAACTGGTTCTAAGGTGGGTGTTGAAAAATGAATATGCAAGAATATTTTGGAAACTTTTGTAAAAGAATAGCAGGCTAGAGGAAGTTCTCTGGAGTTCTGACACTACCAGATATTAAAATGTACCCAGCACTTTGGGAGGCTGAGGTGGGCTGATCACAAGGTCAGGAGTTTGAGACCATCCTGGCCAACATGGTGAAACCCATCTCTACTAAAAATACAAAAATTAACCGGGTGCAATGGCATGCACCTGTAATCCCAGGTACTCACTAGGCTGAGGCAGGAGAATCACCTGAACCTGGGAGGCAGAGTGAACCAGTGAGCTGAGATTGCACCACTACACTCCAGCCTTGGCAATGAGAACGAAACTCCATCTCAAAAAAAAAAAAAAATTCTGAAAGGATATGCAAGAAATATAACAGAGGGTTGCCTTTGGATAAAGCATCCTGTTTTTTGTGGGTTTTTTTTTTTTTTGAGACAGTCTCTCTCTGTCGCCCAGGCTGGAGTGCAGTCGTACCATCTCTGCTCACTGGTTCACTCTGCCTCCCAGGTGACTCTCCTGCCTCAGCCTCATGAGTACCTGGGATTACAGGCTTATGCCACTGGGCCCGGTTAATTTTCATATTTTTAGTAGAGACAGGGTTTTACCATTTTGGCCAGGATGGTATCAAACTCCTTACTAAAAGTGATCTGCCCACCTCAGCCTCCCAAAGTGCCAGGATTACAGGCTTGAGCCACCATGCCTGGCCTTTTGTGGTATTTTTAAAAATATAGGACACAGTGGCTCCTTCCTTTAATCCTAGCACTTTGGAATGCCAAGAAAGGAGGATCCCTTGATCCCAGGAAGTGGAGGCTGCAGTGAGCTGTGATCATGCCACTGCACTCCAGTGTGGGCCACAAAGTGAGATCCCATTTCTAAAAATAAATAAATAAATAAGTTTGTATTTTGATTACCATTTGCACATATTACCCCTTCCAAAAAAAATTATTAATACTAACAAACTATTACTATAAGCCCATATTGCCAAAATTTTTAAAAGAAATTAAGACTCAGTAGGGGTTCTTAAATAAATTCATGATTATACATTAATCCCCCTAGTATTTAATGTAAGAGTATTTTAATGTTAATTCCTTGACATTTTTTTTATCTGTTTGACGTGTTTATGAGTACTATATGATGGTAACTTCTGCTAACAAATATTGATATAGTTCTTTATTGCTAATTTGGGCTTTATATTCTTTCTCTAGCAAAAAATGGCCCCATTTATGATGTAGTTTGGAATTCTAGTTCTACTGAGTTTTGTGCTGTTTATGGTTTTATGCCTGCCAAAGCGACAATTTTCAACTTGAAATGCGATCCTGTATTTGACTTTGGAACTGGTCCTCGTAATGCAGCCTACTATAGCCCTCATGGACATATATTAGTATTAGCTGGATTTGGAAATCTGAGAGGACAAATGGAAGTGTGGGATGTGAAAAACTACAAACTTATTTCTAAACCAGTGGCTTCTGATTCTACGTATTTTGCTTGGTGCCCAGATGGTGAGCATATTTTAACAGCCACATGTGCTCCCAGATTACGGGTTAATAATGGATACAAAATTTGGCATTATACTGGCGCTATCTTGCACAAGTATGATGTGCCATCAAATGCAGAATTATGGCAAGTTTCTTGGCAGCCATTTTTGGATGGAATATTTCCAGCAAAAACAATAACTTACCAAGCAGTTCCAAGTGAAGTACCCAATGAGGAACCTAAAGTTGCAACAGCTTATAGACCTCCAGCTTTAAGAAATAAACCAATCACCAATTCCAAACTGGTAAGTAAAGTTTTACTACTTTTATAGAAAAAAGTTTATTTTGGGTCAGGCACAGTAGTTTATACCTGTAATCTCAGCACTTTGGGAGGCCAAGGTGGTAGGATCACTTGAGTTCAGAAGTTCAAGACCAGCCTGGTTAACATGGTGAAACCCCATCTCTACTAAAAATACAAAAATTAGCTGGACATGGTGGTGTATGCCCGTAATCCCAGCTACTCGGAAGACTGAGGCAGGAGAATTGCTTGAACCTGGGAGGCAGAGGTTGTAGTGAGCTGAAATTGCACCACTGCACTCCAGCCTGGGCAACATAGCAAGACTCTGTCTCAAAAAACAAAAAATAAAAATAAAAGAAAAAGGTCTGTCACAGTGTGGAGTTCTCTAGATTTTTTTTCTCATGCTCTTGTGTTACTTAGTACCAGATCAGAATATGAATCTTTGAGGACTTACTCCTGAAGATGATGAATAGCTCATATTATTAGGTTGACAAAGTAGTTAACTTAAAATAATTCACATTTAAACTTTCTGGGATAAGCTGGGTACGGTGGCTCACGCCTGTAATCCTAACACTTTGGGAGGCCAAGGAGGGAGGATTGCTTGAGCCCAGTAATTCAAGACCAGCCTGGGCAACATGGTGAGTCCCCATCTCTAAAAACAATAATAAATAAAATTAAATTTTCTAGGATATGTAACTGAGTATGGCAGATCAGAGGCTCAAATTGTAGATCAGAGGCTCAAATTCAGATATCTTTCAGGCTAGGCCAGTAATGTAAGGCAATGGTGAGTGGGAGAGAATGGTGAATGAGAGAGCTCCTACCATTTTTTGGGTTTTTTTGTTTTTTTTGAGACAGTCTCCCTCTTGTCGTCTAGGCTGGAGTACAGTGGCATGATGTCAACTCACTGCAACCTCCGCCTCCTGGGTTCAAGCTATTCTCCTGCCTCAGCTTCCCAAATAGTTGGGATTACAGGCACTTGCCACCACTCCTGGCTAATTTTTTTGTATTTTTAGTAGAGATGGGGTTTCACTATGTTGGCAGGCTGGTCTTGAACTCCTAACCTCAAGTGGTCTGCCCTTCTCAGCCTCCCAAAGTCTGGGATTACAAGCATGAGCTACTGCGCCCATCATGCCCTCTTTAAAGGCTACTGCAGCTACACAGCAATAGCTGATTCTTTCCATAGGAGATTTTAGGTTCAGTTTTCCAAAATGTTTGAATTTTGAGACAAAACAATTCTGAATTCTTACAGAAAATTTCTCAATTTTTAAAACACTTCTTGGTCAAATAAAATGTACTTGTCCTTTGCCTTCCTGGTGCCACTCCTCACCTAACAAAAACAAGACAACAACCAGGCAGGTGTGGTGGCTCAAGCCTGTAATCCCAGCACTTTGGGAGGCTGAGGTGGGCGGATCACTAGGTCAGGAGTTCGAGACCAGCCTGGCCAATATGACAAAACGCTTTCTCTACTAAAAATACAAAAATCAGCCAGGTGTGGTAGCGGGTGCCTATAGTCCAGCTATTCTGGAGGCTGAGGCAGGAGAATCACTTGAACCCAGGAGGCAGAGGTTGCAGTAAGCCGAGATTTAATCACTGCATTCCAGCTTGAACGACAGAGCAAGACTTCGTCTCAAAAAAACGAAGCAAAACAAAAAGAGCAACCCTTCCTTTTGGACTGAACAAAATGTAGCGGTGGTCTGAAACTTCTTATTTTCCATCTAAATGTTCTATTTAAACACTGTCATTTTATTATTTAAGTAAAATTATATAAAAACAACACAATATTTATTTATTTGTATTTATCATATTTATTTAGATTAAAAAAGAAAGTATATAGTAGACTTCGGATTTGTCCTATTTGGAATTTTCCTTACCTCAGATAAAAACAGAAGTAACTCCAGCCCATCCTGCTTTCTGAATCTGTGCAAGATAGTCCAATTCTTTGATCCATAAAACTAGTAGGTTTATTTTGGTGAGGGGAATAGATTGATACAGAAACTAATACTTTGAAAATGGTGATGAAATTAAGTAAGAACTTAAAATCAGGATTTTTTTTTTTTTTTTTTTTAACAGAGTCTCACTCTGTCACCTAGGCTGGAGCACAGTGGCACGATCTCAGCTCACTGCAACCTCCGCCTCCTGGGTTCAAGCAATCCTGCATCAGCCTTTTGAGTAACTGGGATTACAAGTACCTGCCACCACGCCCAGTTAATTTTTGTATTTTTAGTGGAGTTGGGATTTCACTATGTTGACTAGGCTGGTCTGGAACTCCTGACCTCAAGTGATCACCTGCCTCAGCCTCCCAAAGTGCTGGGATTACAGGCATGAGCCACCGTACCCAACCAGGATGTTTTTTAACATTTAAGATTTCCACTAAATTTTTGCTTTTTTATGTGGCATAATGATTATGTGGTCCTGTCAAATCATTTTTAGTTGAAGTAGCTGTATGCCCAATAATTAGAAATTTTTATGTGTATCCAATTCCAGAAATTAGCTAAATTACAAAGAAAATACTGTGAAGAAATTACTAGAAACAAAGACTGCATAGTAGATAACTTTACAAAGGAGGAGGGTTACACAGCAGTAGGGGAAAAAAGGCAGGGTTCGTCCACCACAGAAAAAAATTTTTTATAAGTAAAAATTTATATATGAATTATCCTTAAAGATATTTATTAGCTTTCCAAATAACCTTTGCCTTTTAAAATGTGTTCGTTGGCCAGGTGCAGGGGCTTACACCTGTAATCCCAGTAATTTGGGAGAGCGAGGTGGGTGGATCGCCTGAGCCCCGGAATTTGAGACTAGCCTGGGCAACATGGCAAGGCCCTGTCACTACTAAAATACAAAAAAAAAAAAATGCTGGGCATGATGGTGTCTGCCTGTGGTCCCAGCTACTCAGGGGGCTGAGGTGGGAAAATCACTTGAGCTCAGGAAGGGGAGGTTGCAGTAAGCTGAGAAAAATAAAATGTGTTCATCAAAAACAGTCCCATAATAATTGATATAACTTAATAAAGTGTATTAATAAGAATGAAAGTACATATAATGAGCACATAGTACCAAAACCAGAAAAAAAAATCCTGATCTGTAGTAGTTGTATGGATTTTTTTGTCTGAAGTGAAAGCACTCTCAGGGGCTATATGATGCTCATAAGTGTGGAAGGGACTTGTAACTTACCTTTTCTTCTTGCATCATTTTAAATCAAAGTTCTCCTGAGCAGAAGCTTTACAGCCAAAACAAACTACAGAAGAGCCCACTTTGAAAGAGTTTTCATATTATGTGTAAAACAGATGTTCAGCAAATATTGTATAGCTTAAGTAGCATTTTATACAGTTAGGATTAAAATGAAATAAAAGACGCTTGTACTCCAGATTTATCGGCTGTCTACAAATGCGGATTCACACAATACTCAGTCTGTTTCGAGTAGACTGTAAACATACCCAGAACTCTGATGACCTGAAATAGTGCATTTGCTAAGATAAGGTCACTTTATGGTTTCTTATTTATTACTCTGCATCTTAAGTGTTTGAGTCTTGCCCATCTCCGTATAGGACTTAGAAATAAAATGCAGATCTGAAACCTAGTACTCAAGAAACTTCATGGAGAACTGATACTTTTGATATGCTGAGTTATGATAGAGTCTAAGACACAGTTAACATTAAAATAACAGCAGTATAGATAGAAATCAGTAAGTACGTTGAATCTGATAGGGACTTGTAGTGCTATCAGTCATACTGTATGTTGTCTAAAACTACTCTGGAGATACATTGAACCTATAATTCACCATCTTTTCTATTGTGGATTATGGTTGTTACATGATTATATAAATATCTGATGATGGAACTGATTGTTTTAATTGTGTAATCTGAAAAGCCATGTAATTTTTTTGCCCTCTTTATTATGTCAATCCCAGATTTATAGTTATCTAGTTACTTCTATTTCATGTATTGTAAACTATTCTTGTTTTTTCATTTGCTTTTATTTTTAATCTTCTAATTTCTGATTTTACAAGTAAAGATCTAGCAAGTAGCCGGGCGCGGTGGCTCAAGCCTGTAATCCCAGCACTTTGGGAGGCCGAGGCGGGTGGATCACGAGGTCAAGAGATCGAGACCATCCTGATCAACTTAGTGAAACCCCGTCTCTACTAAAATTACAAAAAATTAGCTGGGCATGGTGGTGCGTGCCTGTAATCCCAGCTACTCAGGAGGCTGAGGCAGGAGAATTGCTTGAACCCAGGAGGCGGAGGTTGCGGTGAGCCGAGATTGCGCCATTGCACTCCAGCCTGGGTAACAAGAGCGAAACTCCGTCCCAAAAAAAAAAAAAAAAGATCTAGCAAGTAATTCTTTGTATGAAGAAAATAAGCAAGGCAACTGAATTTCTGTTGACAGTAGTCAGAATCAAAAAGACCTCAGAAGAAGCTGTTATTGATATCTAGTCTCATAAGAATCATGTGTCTGTAGTAGTGCTAAGAAAAATTCTGTTGTTTGAACAAAACTAAAGTGAATTTTGCCAGCTCTGATATGATTGAAAGATATAGCAACTAATAGGAAGACCCTAATTAAATCTATCCTGACAGTGGAGTGTGCCACTACTTAGTTTTGAAATAATCTTTGCTAATGATCTTTAAATTGATAAAAATAAGTTTATCCTATATTAGCAGAAGTATATTATTTGTTGTTGTATGTGTTTACAACATGGACTCCATTTCAAAATATTTTACATTTTCCATAGCATGAAGAGGAACCACCTCAGAATATGAAACCACAATCAGGAAATGAGAAGCCGTTATCAAAAACAGCTCTTAAAAATCAAAGGAAGCATGAAGCTAAGAAAGCTGCAAAGCAGGTATTTGGGG
The DNA here is from genome assembly GCF_048565385.1 of Saimiri boliviensis. Lineage (NCBI taxonomy): Eukaryota > Metazoa > Chordata > Mammalia > Primates > Cebidae > Saimiri > Saimiri boliviensis. The sequence goes on from NC_133457.1 coordinate 14,654,104, forward strand.
TCACTAATCTCCTCAGAACAAAACAAACAAAAAATCAGTTATGACCGGGTGTGGTGGCTTATGCCTGTAATCTCAGCACTTTGGGAGGCTGAGGCAGGTGGATCACTTGAGGCCAGGGAGTTCAAAACCAACCTGGCCAAAATGGTGAAACCCTGTCTCTACTAAAAATCCAAAAATTAACTGGGCCTATAATCTCAGCTACTTGGGAGACTTGAGGTAGGAGAATTGCTTGAACCTGTGAGGTGGAGGTTGCAGTGAGTCTTGATCATGTCACTGCACTCCAGCCTTGCAGTCTGAGAGACAGAGTGAGACTCCATTTCAAAAGAAAAAGACAATAAGTTAGCTTTAAGCCTTAAAGTTTAAAGAACTGTGGTCCTAAAGACTTGACTGTGGGCCAGGTGTGGTGACTCATCCCTGTATCTCAGCACTTTGGGAGGCCAACGTGGGAGAATTGGGCTTGAGCCCAGGAGTTCAAGACCAGCCTGGACAGCATAGTGAGACCCCTGTCTCTAAAATTTTTTTTTTTTTTTTGCTAGGCATGATGGCGTGTACCCTATAGTCCCAAGTACTTGGGAAGCTGAGATGGTAGGAACACTTGAGCTTGGAAGGTTGAGGCTGCAGTGAGCCGTAATTGTACCACTCCAGCCTGAGTGACAGAGTGAGACCATGCTTCAAAACAAAGGAAAAAAACACAAAAACCCTTGGCTGTTATATAAAATGTAGTTGGAGTTAGACTTAAATCGGCAGAATATCTTTCTTTTGTGTTCGCTTATGAATTTCTGAGTAATCCTGTCTGTATGATGGGTGACAAAAGAAACTGGACCTGACATTGTAACGTGAGACTAATGGTATTATATAGCATGTTACTCGCTGTAGACTCTTTTGGTGGCACTTGTGTGAGGTGGTGCAGTTTGCTTTCCTTGAAGCATGTGTTTATAAGAGAAGCTGGTAATTACATGACTAGAAAGCCATGTGGGCACTCAGTATTACAGTACTATATGAAATTATTTAACTGGGAATCGAAACACCAGAAGTACCCAAATAATGGAATATTTCCAATTTTTTTTAATTATGTAGTTGGAAAGCCACACCAGTGTAAATAATTGACAAATTGTGATCAGCTGGGCTGGGGATGTCTAGTTGGTGAAGTTACGGTGATCACATTTTTGCAATTCAGGCAGAGTACGTCGTCATAATCCATTCAGGCTGCCACCTTAGACTAGGTAATTTATAAACACAAATTTATGGCTCACAGTTCTGGAAGCTGGGGTGCTGGCAGACTCGGTATCTGGTGAGGATCCATTCTTCATACATGGCACTGTCTTTTTGTGTGTCCTCACATGGTGGAAGGGTCAGTGGAGCTCTCTTCAGTCTCTTTTATAAAGCTATTTGGTGAGGGTGGAATCCTCATGACTCAATTGCTTTCCAAAGGCCCCACCTCCTAACACTATCACATTGGGTATTAGGGCTCAAACTATGAATTTGGGGGAAACACCAATATGTCAGACCAGAGCAGTGGCGTAGGGTTTTTGGTTTTTGTTTCTATTTTTGTTTTTTGAGACACTTTCTTTCTCACTCTGTTAACCAGGCCGCAGTGCGGAGACATGATCATGGCTTACTGCAGCCCCAAACCCCTGAGCTCAAGTAATCCTGCCTCAGCTTCCCAAGTAACTAGGACTATACATGTGTACCACCGTTCCTGACTACTTTTTTTATTTTTGTAAAGACACGTTCTCACTATGTTTTTCAGGCTGGAAGGGGGTGGGTTTTATTTGGCTTTGTTTTAGTTTGGATTTTTTTGAGGCTGAGTTTTGCCATGTTGCCCAAGCTAGTTTCAAACTCCTGAGGTCAAGCAATGCGTCCACCTCAGCCTCTCAAAGTGCTGGAATTACAGGCGTGAGCCACTGTGCCTGTTCTAGAAAGGGCAGATTTTTAATAGCTGAGTGCTATATCACCAATACAGTCCTGCTGATAATTCTTGAATTTTGACAGGTCTAGGAGGGTTATGTGTTTTGGGAGGCAGTTACTATTTTAAGGTGTAGAATTGTGTTACACAACCACATTCTGCTAAAATCTGGACTTTTAGAAAAAACATTCTGCTCATTTGTAGTTAATATATTTCATCCCCAGAAGTATCCTTTAACTTAAAGTCAGTTTATGTTACTCCAAGTAAAAGGATCTATTCCATGCGTTAAGCTAGTCTTGTCCTTTCATCAGTACAGGTAGGGACCTCTGCTGGCCCTGGGTATTATAACACATTAGTAGTGTCCTTACAGCTTGATAAGTTACATGCCTTCTGAGTTTTAGGGCCTCTCTGAAACCCACTCAACTTAGAATTCAATTTTTATAAGCAAGATGTCTTCCACTTTATCAAAAGATATTTTCTTTTTTTTTTTTTGAGACGGAGTTTCACTCTTGTTACCCAGGCTGGAGTGCAATGGCGCCATCTCGGCTCACCGCAACCTCCACCTCCTGGGCTCAGGCAGTTCTCCTGCCTCAGCCTCCTAAGTAGCTGGGATTACAGGCACGCGCCACCATGCCCAGCTAGTTTTTTTTGTATTTTTAGTAGAGACGGGGTTTCACCATGTTGACCAGGATGGTCTTGATCTCTCGACCTCGTGATCCACCCGCCTCGGCCTCCCAAAGTGCTAGGATTACAGGCTTGAGCCACCGCGCCCAGCCAAAAGATATTTTCAATATGACCATTGGTGATACTGAACTAAGATTCCTTTATAATTATTATATAATAATAACATATAATTACATGTGATTATAATTAATTATAACTTAATATACTAATAATATACTGAATTATAATTATATAATATGTAAATTTTATCCATATTTTTATATTAATATTTTATAATTATGTCATATAATTTAATATCATTATAATTATTATACATAATGGTTATTTATAACTCTCAGTTATATAACTGTCAGGTTTTTTTTTTAAGGAGCCAGTACAATCATCAAGTACCTGTACGTGTTGTTTACTAAAGATGATACCAAAGGTGATACTGGTAATCTCTCATTGTGGAGTTGCTTTTTGAGTTGTTTTTTCAATAATAGCAAAGGGTTTTCAACTTGCAAGATAATCTATTCAGTATGTATTTTGGGGACAACTGTCTGGACTTAGTAATGGCTGGGTGATGGAACAAAGCTAAATGGCCTTTGGTAGACTCTCACCTTATCCAGGCCGTCTTAGTCCTGACTGTGAAGTAAGTAGCCAGAGATAGAGCAGTCAGATGTATATAATCTAACTAGTATTTTTATAAACTGGTGATAATTTTATAAGTTTATTGACTTTACCAAAAAAAGAGTTGAAACATGAGAATTTAATCCTGTTATATATACCTCCTTTCTAGAAAATGGCCAGAATTTAAGTGTAATAATGCAGACATTGCAACTTGTTCTTGGTTAGTTGTGGAGAAAAATAAGTTTCACATTTCACTTAATTTTGAAGGTTTTTCACATGTATAACATTTAACCTTTCTTCCTAGAAGAGTTCTATTCTTAGCTCATTATAAACAACTAAAATTTTATATTTTTAAAATCTGATGTAAAAAGTGAATTTTTATAGACAGAATATCCCCTCTTATTCACTCTTCTACTTTAACTTTATATTATGAAAAATATACGCCGGGCGCGGTGGCTCAAGCCTATAATCCCAGCACTTTGGGAGGCCGAGGCGGGTGGATCACAAGGTCAAGAGATCGAGACTATCCCAGTCAACATGGTGAAACCCCGTCTCTACTAAAAATACAAAAAATTAGCTGGGCATGGTGGCGCGTGCCTATAATCCCAGCTACTCAGGAGGCTGAGACAGGAGAATTGCCTGAACCCAGGAGGCGGAGGTTGCGGTGAGCCGAGATCGCGCCATTGCACTCCAGCCTGGGTAACAAGAGCGAAACTCCGTCTCAAAAAAAAAAAAAAAAAAAAGAAAAATATAAAACTGCCTATTACCAGAACTTATAGGCTCCTTAAGAGGAGAGACTGAATATTTTCTTTCAAATACTCAAAGTGCACAGTAATTTGTTTTCATGGAGAAGGTAAGGAATTGTTTATTAAAGTGTACAAAAAAGTGAAACCAACATGACTTTAAAAAGAAAAATTGACTCCAATTCTGTGTTTTCTATAAATTCTTAGGCAGACTTTTTTAGAGTTGAATATCTAGAAGTGATATCTTATTCTGTGTTCCCTGAGGATGCTTTAAAAGTTCAGAGTATCCTACCCAGAACTCTGAGTAAAAGGTTATGGAGACCTGGGACATTATATATATTCCACTGGAAATTCTATAAGAAGTAGAAACCTGGCCGGGCATGGTGGCTCATGCCTGTAATCCAAACACTTTGGAGGCCAAGGCGGGCAAATCATCTGAAGTCAGGAGTTCAAGACCAGCCTGACCAACATGGTGAACCCCATCTTCAAAAAAAAGAAAAAAAAAAAGAAGAAGTAGAAACCTTTTCTTGGAGCCAATAAATAAATAATAAATAACTCTTTTCCCCTTACCAAAATATATATCTTGTCGTAATTATAAAGGAAAAGTCATTCCTTTACTTTTTTATTTATTTAGCCCATGCAGCAAACCAGTATTATGCTAGGGGCTCAGTTCTAATGGAGAATGGTGGAATATGGTGTTACCGTAGGGAAAAATACTGGGCATTATGGGAGCCTAGGAAAGGTGCAACTATCCAGTCTTAGAATAGGGAAATTTTCCAGGAGACATAAAGGATAAGTAGGGTTCAGCCAGTGACTTGTAGGGGAAGGTGCTGTAGGCACAAGGACCAATATATAGTAGTCTCCCTTTATCCTGGAGGGGCAGAGATGTGCCTGAAACCACAGTTAATACAGAAGCCTATAGAAACTGTGTTTTTCCTGTGCATACATAGCTATGATAAAGTTTATAGATTAGGCATAGTAAGAGATTAACAGTAACTCATAAGAAAATAGAACAATTAAAACAATAGACTGTAATGCAATATATGGGAATATGGTCTCTCAAAATATCGAATTGTGTTGTATTCACCATTTTTGTGAGGATGTGAGATGATACAATGCCTGTGTGGTGAGAAGAATGACCATGGCTGTAACTTGCAGTTTGAGGTGCAACTGTGAAACTAGCACTAATTTCTTTTTTCGTCTTCCCAAGTTCATGGATAGGTTTATTCTTACTGTAGATCTTAGCAAATCAATGTACAATATTCCGTATGAAGAACTTTCACCTTTTCACTTAATGGAAACACTTTACGGCTTCTCTTTGGCACATCCAAATTGCCAGCGTCACTACTCTGTGCTTTGGGGCCATTATTAAGTAAAATAAGGGTTACTTGAACACAAGCACTGTTGATACTATGATAGTCAATCTGATAACCAAGACAGCTACTAGTGAAAAATAGGTGGGGACTGAATACACTGTGGACACACTGGATAAAAGAATGATTCTCACCCTCGGCAGGATGCTGAGAGATTTCATCACACAGCTTAAAACTTATGAATTGTATACTTCTGGCATTTCCATGTAATATTTTTGGGCTGCAGTTGGCCCTCAGTTACTGAAACCATAGAAAGTGAAAGCATGGTTAAGGGAGACTGCTGTACACAAAGGCCAAGGGCAAAAGTATACAGCACCTTAGCAGAAATAAAAGTGATTCAGAATCAGGGGTCCTTCAGTGAGGAGGGACAAGAAAAGTTATCAGAGGTCTGATCATATTGGAAGCAACATAGCATCCCTTTAAGGGGAAAAAAGTTTTGTGGTTCTTGTTGCAGAATTGAATTGATCTGATAATAAATTAGTATCTGTAGGATTCTTATTCTTGTAGAATAATCCATTACATGTACTTGATTATACATATTCTTCATAGTTTTGGAGAGAGCCTTGTGAGAGTGAAACTTTAAACACATTAAATAGAAAAGCCCTCTCATGTGTTCAAACCATCCATCTATCCATCTACTGGCACATCTTGGAATATCCAAAAGTTTGGAATGCTTGTTGGCTGGTACAGAAACCTCCTAGTTTACTCTGATAAAGTCATTTTATTTCTAATATGGGAGTATATAGCCTACTTCATGAGACCTTTAATTTAGATTCTTTATATAAAATGTAGGTAAAATCACAGTTTCTGTATTTTATAGACCAAAGCTGTGATGGTTTAAATACTGTAATGTTTTTGGTTTTTAAAATTGAATTTTAAAAAATATTTCCTGCAGGAAGCAAGAAGTGACAAGAGTCCAGATTTGGCACCTACTCCTGCCCCACAGAGCACACCACGAAGCACTATCTCTCAGTCAATTTCTGGGGATCCTGAGATAGACAAAAAAATCAAGAACCTAAAAAAGGTGAGAAACTTAAATGAAAAACAGATGTGCATCTTGCAAGGCATAAATTAAAATTACATAAATATCTGCCTAAAGACAGATATCTAAGAAGTTTATATTAGCAGTTCTCATTGTTGCTTTCTCACCATGAAGTACTGTCACTTAGTAATGGTACTGATTTTAGTTTTGTCATAAATGTCTGAAGGCTCTTAGTAATTTACTGATTTTTGGAGTGATAAAAATCAGTATGCATTAGCATAGACATACACTGAAAACTTTTTTTTTTCTGAGATGGAGTCTCACTCTGTCACCCAAGCTGGAGTTCAGTGGCACAACCTCGGCTCACTCCAACTTCCGCCTCCCAGGTTCAAGTGATTCTCCTGCCTCAGCCTCCTGAGTAGCTGGGACTACAGGCATGCACCACCACGCTCGGCTAATTTTTGTATATTTAGTGGAGACAGGGTTTTACCATGTTGGCCCGACTGGTCTCTAACTTCTGACCTCAGGTATCTACCTGCCTCAGCCTCCAAAAGTGCTGGGATTACAGGCATAATCAGTATTTCTTTAGATAGCTGTGAGATAAGTAGGACCAGATATTTATCCTAGTTTTGAAGATGAAGAGACAGAGACAAAAAGAAAAATGTATTGACTTGTGATATTGCAGCCAGTGTGCTGGGGTGGCGCTGGGGATAAAACAAGGTCTCTAGAGCCCTTCACGGCTGCATTATGAGATTTCTCTTTCATTCATTTTTTTATTGGGCAGGACTTTGGACCAAAATCTTTCAGAACGCTCTCACTGAGATTTCTCTCAAAGCCAGAAACATCACCCAATTCCAGTGGGGCATTGAAATGTGCTATTACTGATACACTTACATATACACATACATATATGAGAACATTAATTAAAAGCCTGAGGAAAATATTTTGCCAAATTTCATGTTTTTAACATTTACAATTTTGCATTTAACTTTAAAAAATAGTTTTATCGTAGCATTTTAACAGACCATTTTTAATACAAATGTAAGATGATTAATCTCCTTATTTGAGTTTCACATTCTTAAGGAAATTTGCATTTGAAGTGAATTCCTCTTGACTCATATTTGATATTTGCAGAAACTGAAAGCAATTGAACAACTGAAAGAACAAGCAGCAACTGGAAAACAGCTAGAAAAAAATCAGGTACTTTCTGCATTTTCCATTTAGGCTTGTGACCACCACCCTTCCCCCATTTATGATAAACAAGTATCTAGTCAGGTAAAAGCACATAGATTTTGAAAACTTATTTTGAAAACCATATGCCATAATCTTTTTAATGTTTTTATTTTTAAATAGTTTTACTCTTAAACGAATAGAGGAGATAATAGTATTGATCATGGGAATGAAAGAGTCAGTGTTCTTAAGAGGCATACTATGCTGTTACTAATGAAAATAATAGCAATTTGTTATATTAGACAAATAGACGATTCTCTTCCTTTCCATATCTCAAGTTGTACTGCCCTGTTTACCTTTTCCCTCTTCCTTTCCTCAACATTTTTAAACCCAGATATATATAGAATTGAAAATTTATTGGGCACAGAGGAATGCAATAAGACAGTGTCTGTTCTTTTTTACCCTTGATTCATACCAGATAACAAATTAGAATTTGTGCCTAACCTGCATTTTAAAATTTGTGTTTACTAGTGAACATGATAAATTGTCAGAAATGTCATGTCATGTATTCTTTTTGTTACATATCCAGTACTTGTTTCATAATAACTTCATTGTTTTAAACTTTTCTAGTTGGAGAAAATTCAAAAAGAAACAGCCCTTCTCCAGGAGCTGGAAGATTTGGAACTTGGTATTTAAAGATTCACAGAAAGCAAGTTGATGACCAGAAATCAGTGCAAATACATCTTCTGTTAAACCCATTGGTATACACAGAATATTCCTGTGCCCACACTTAATGTCAATCTCTAATTTTAACCATTTATTCAAGATTTTCCAAAGTGTAAAATTATTTAATAGTCTATTAAATTGATATTTATCTTACATCCTATATCATGTCAATATGTGATATAGAAAAGAGATACATGAATTTTTTAGCTAAGCTTGACAGATTGAAAGACAAATGTCAATGTTTTTTTGTAGAGGGTGATGTATACCATATAAATGAATAGATACATTTTAAATTTTATCACTTTGCTTTTAAGTTCCTTAGTTCAGATGTCCTTTTTTAATCTGTAAGACATGTGTAAAGCTACTTAATTCTCACGAGACTAAGTAATTCTTATAATCTCTATTTTATAAATAAAGAAACTAAGGCCATTAAAATTGAGAAGTTTGCCAGTGTCTCAAAGCTAGGAAATGGGATTTGAACCTAGACTGTCTAATCCCAGAGCCTATGCTTTAGGTTACTATGATATACTACTCCTGTATCCTCAGGTAATGTGTCCTATAGTAACATTAAGCACCCTGCTTAGTTTTCATGGATATTGCCAAATTGCCCTATCTAAAGCTTTATACTTGCACCATTTGAAGTTTTCTACACTGTTGTCAATATTAGAAGTGATAAGGCTTTCCAATGCTTGCCACATTGATAAAGGGGAAATGATAGTTCATTACTGTTATATACATTTATTTTTATTAGGGATGTGTTATATACTTTTTCATGTTTGATGGTTGTATTTCTTTAGTGAATTGACTTTTTCTTTGCCCATTTCTCTGTTTAGATGTTTGACTTTCTTCCTAATTTGTAAGAAAATCCTATGTAGTAACAAAGTCATTTTTAAAAAAATTTTGAAGTATACACCCAGGATTTTTTTTTTTTTTTAAGAATTCAAACAATACAAAGGCATGCAATGGAAAGTAAGTCTGTTCCACTGCCACATTTTCCATATGAGTATTCAAGTATACATATACATACACTTAAAAAAAAAAAAGATGGCATATACTCACTGTTCTGTTTGAGTTTTTTTGTTGCTTTTTATTTTTAAAGACAGAATCTCACTTTGTCTTCCAGGCAGAAATGTGGCCTTGAACTTTTGGACTCAAGTGATCCTTCATCTCAGCCTCCTGAGTATCTGACACAACAGGCTTGCATTACTATGCACAGCTTATGCTCACCATAGTGATTCTATACTCCCTTAAAATATTTTGGGGGCTGGGCATGGTGGTTCACACCTGTAATCTCAACACTTTGGGAGGCTGAGGTGGGCAGATCACCTGAGGGCAGGAGTTCAAGACCAGCCTGATCAACATGGTGAAACCCCATCTCTACTAAAAATACAAAATTACCAGACATGGTGGCACATGCCTGTAATCCCAGCTAGTTGGGAGGCCGAGGCAGGAGAATTGCTTGAACCCAACAGGCGGAGTTTGCAGTGAGCTGAGATCACGCCACTGCACTCCAGCATGAGCAACAAGAGCAAAACTCTGTCTCAAAATATAGCTATATATTTTTTGGAGCTCCTTCTATATCAGTACCTGTCTCCCTCTCTCTCCATCTCTTTCTCTCTCTCTACGTAACAATACATTCTGTGGAAGCAGGAGGATTTAACTAGCTTCACACTAATGTACATTAATGTTACAGAAGTCACTGAAATGGCCAGGTGCAGTGGCTCATGCCTGTAATTCCAGCACTTTGGGAAACCGAAGCAGGTGGACTGCTTGAGCCCAGGAGTTCAAGACCAGCTTGGGCAACATGACGAAACCCCATCTCTACTAAAAATACAAAACTTAGCTGGTCGTGGTGGACGGCCCCTATAATCCCAGCTACTCAGGAAGCTGAGGCAGGAGAATCACTTCAACCTGGGAGGCAGAGGTTGCAGTTAGCCGAGATCATGCCACTGCACTCCAGCCTGGGTGACAGAGAGCAAGACCATGTCCAAAAAAAAATAAAAAACAAGCATTGATATAAAAATATGAGAGATAGGGCTGGGGGAAGTGGCTCACACCTGTAATCCCACTACTTTGAGGGGCTGAGGCAGGCAGATGGCTTGAGCTCAAGAGTTTGAGACCGGCCGGGACAACATGGCAAAACCTTGTTTCTATCAAAAATACAAAAAATGAATTGGGCATGGTGGCACATGGCTATGGTCCCAGCTACTGGGGATGCTGAGGTGGGAGGATCAACCAGAAGGCAGAAGTTGTAGTTAGCCCAGGTGGTACTACTGCACTCCAGCCTGGCTGACAAGAGTGAGACCCCATCTCAAAAAGAAGGGGAAGGTGGGGTAGAGACATTACTGTGCTCGCCAGTATTTCTAATTGTTCTTCTCTCTTGATCATGTGGGAGAATTACACTTCCCCATCTCCTTGAAATTAGGTATGACTAAACGACTTGCTTCAGCGAATCAAATGTTAGGGGGAAGTGACGTGAGTTGTTGCTGTACAAAATCATTTACAAGCCAATACATGATTCTTTATTCCTCCTCCCCTGCTGTGGTGGACCCTGAGGCCTAGGGCTGAGATGGCAGAGAAGGAGGGTAAGCGAAATTCCCCTTCTGACTCAGTTTGGACTTGTAGCATGAGTGAGAAATAGACTTGTTTTTAAAACCATTAAGATTGTGGAGATGCTTTCTATCATCAGGATAACTTAGGCCAGTGATTCCCAAATTCTGTTGCACATTAAAATCACTTAGGGAACTTTTGCAATTCCTAATGCCTAAGTTCCCCTTTATACCAATTATATAAGAATATCTAGTGGCAGAAATCGGGTATCAGTATTTTTCAGAGATTTCCCAGGCTATTCCAATATGTTAACAAAGTTTGAGAAATAGGCCTAGCCTGTGGTATTCAGTCTCCTACAGTATTCGTACATTCCTGAAAATGTGTAAGAGTAAAGTGATCTTTTTTCTGTTGTAGAATATATTCATCCCTAGAAAGCTTAAAATATAAATATTTTACAGCTCACTCTATGTACATACTATTCAGTATATTGATAATATTTTATATGATTTTATTCTTTGTTTACATTTTAACACAATCCTGTGGGTATGTGGTGCTAATATTCTCTTTTGGCATACCTAATTAATTCCATCTTTTCTCAGAATTAAGTTTATAAGACTAAAGGTTTTTTCTAAGTATTGTCACTTTTTTCATTGTCGATTCATTTGGGTAAAATAATGAGATATAGGCCAGGCACGGTGGCTCATGCCTGTAATCCCAGCACTTTGGGAGGCCGAGGCCGGTGGATCACAAGGTCAAGAGATTGAGACCATCCTGGCCAACATGGTGAAACCCCGTCTCTACTAAAATACAAAAATTAGCTGGGCGTGGTGGTGATCACCTGTAATCCCAGCTACTTGGGAGGGTGAGGCAGGAGAATTGTTTGAACCCAGGAGGCAGAGGTTGCAGAGAGCCAAGATCATGCCACTGTACTCTAGCCTGGCGCCTAGTGACAGAGCAAGACTCTGTCTCAAAAAAAAAAAAAAAAAAAAAAAAAAAAGAGATATAAATAGATTATTGCACACATGCTGGTGAGTAGACCAAGAGGCAACATATATTGGTAGTCAGGGAGCACCATGTGATTGCTTAAAATGTTCATTTATTTATCCATCCGGGTACTTAAGTCTGAAATTAGCATGACAAAGGTGAGTTGGGGCTCAGGGGCAGTGGCTCACACTTCTTAACTCAGCAGTTTGGAAGGCTGTTGGAGACCAGACTGGACAACATAGTGAGACCCTGTCTTCAAAAACGAAAATTAAAAATAAATAGGTAAGTTGGGTGTGTTATGGACTGAATGTTTGTATCCTCCCAAAATTCGTATGTTGAAACCCAACCCCCCTACTATGATGATATTTGGAGGTGGGTCCTTTGGGAGGTAATTAGGGTTAGATAAGGTCAAGATCCCTTATTCTCTCTCTCTAGATTTTGTGTGTGTGTGTTTCTCTGGAAAACCCTGACTAATAATAGATAACTACTGTATGGACAGGAAGTTAGATAGACTGTGCCAACCTAAAAGGCCAGTGCGGAAGCCCTAACCTCCAACACGATGGTATTTGGAGATGGGCCTTTTAGAAGGTAAGTGTGTTTAAATGAGGTGAAGAGGTTGGGGCCCTCGTGATGAGATTAGTGCCATTACACTAAAGGACACCAAGGAGCTTGCTGTGTCTCATTCTGCCATGTGAAGACATGATAAGAAAGCAGCCAACTGTAAGTCAGAAAGGCTCCTCACCAGAACCTAACCATGCTGGTGGTATACTCATCTCAGACTGCTAACCTCCAGAACTGTGAGAAAAAAAAAAGTTCCTTTGTTTAAACCATCTAGTCTGGTATTTTGTTATGGCAGCCTGAGCAGACCAATATGGAATGTATAAATTTCAGTTTGTTTAAAAGTTAAGGACAAGTAAAGAATCAGGGAAGACTTAATGGGAAAAACTTAAGATTTAACAGGTACTGGATGCTCTAAATAGAAAAACAGTTTGCTTTTTGTTTAAGGTTTAATGTGCTTTTCATGGTTGGCAGCTCAATAGCGGAAGAGCCAAGTCCAGAATCATTTGGACTTCCCCCATTTAAACAGTGGCATTATGCCATGTTGCTCAGGCTGGTCTCAAACTTCTTAGCTGAAACACCTTGGCCTCCCAAAGTGCTGGGGTTACAGACATGAGCCACTGCAGCCAGCCTACATTTTTAAATAGTTGGAAACTCAAAAAATTGTTTGATGACACGTGAAAATGGTATAAAACAATGTGCAATCCATTGTCCATAAGTAAGGTTTTCTTTGAACACAGTCATGCTCATTAACTTATTTGCCATGGCTGCTTTCATGCTGCAACTGCAGAATTGAATATTTGCAACAGATCATGTTTTTGCAAGGCCTAAAACACTTACTCTCTGGCATTTTACAGAAAAATATTATTAACTCCTGTAGAAGAATACAAAATAACATGGAAATAACCATATAATTATATTGCTTCTTGTGTTCTGCACTATATAAACTCCTAGAAGTGGAATTCTTGAGTCACGTCATAATTATGAAATTTAGGCTAGGCAGTAATTTAGGCTCATGCCTGTAATCCCAGCACTTTGCAAGATTGAGGCAGGAGGATCACTTGAGTCCAGGAGATCGAGGCTGCAGTGAGCCATGATTACGCCACTGCACTCCAGCCTGGATGACAGAGAAAGACCGTGCCTCCAAAACAACAACACAATGTAAATACTGTTTGTTATTACTGTTACCATCATCATTATTTTACTTGCTGATTTTCTCCTTCACTGTTTGGGGTTTTTTTTTTTAACTCAATTTATTTTCACATTTGGTACTGTTATTACTCTGAGACCATTGTTTTTATTTAATGGAAACATGATTAAGTTACTTAAGTGAATCAGATGTGACTCCGAAATTGGCATTTTAACATCTAATTTTGAGACAGAATCTTGCTCTGTCACCCAGGCTGGAGTGCAGTGGCTCGATCTCGGCTCACCTCTGTCTCCTGGGCTCAAGCGATTCTTGTGCCTCAGCCTGAGTAGCTGAGATTATAGGCACACACCACCACACACAGCCGATTTTTGTATTTTTAGTAGTAGAGACAGAGTTTCACCGTGTTGGCCAGGCTGGTCTCCAACTCCTGGCCTCAAGTGATCCTCCTGCCTCGGCCTCCCAAAGTTTTGGGATTACAGATAGGAGCCACTGTGACTGGCCTTAAACTTTTTTAAAAAAAAAAGAAATAGTGGGCCGGGCGCGGTGGCTCAAGCCTGTAATCCCAGCACTTTGGGAGGCTGAGGCGGGTGGATCACGAGGTCAAGAGATCGAGACCATCCTGGTCAACGTGGTGAAACCCCGTCTCTACTAAAAATACAAAAAAATTAGCTGGGCATGGTGGCGCGTGCCTGTAATCCCAGCTACTCAGGAGGCTGAGGCAGGAGAATTGCCTGAACCCAGGAGGCGGAGGTTGTGGTGAGCTGAGATCGCGCCATTGCACTCCAGCCTGGGTAGCAAGAGTGAAACTCCGTCTCAAAAAAAAAAAAAAAAAAAAAAAAAGAAATAAAGCAATGGGCCAGATTGGTTTTGACATAGATTGAACAATTTAAACGTATATTGCTCAAAAGATTAATGAAGATTATGGGCCACTAATCTGCTTCAGACAAACTGTTAAAGTTGTTTTTAAAAAACTAAATTGAACATTTTCTAAATTTATACCCCTGCCAAGTAAAAAATAATACACATATTCCAAAATAAATTTAACATCAGAAATTCTGTGATGTTTGTGTTGCAATCCAAAAGTCGAAAAGATAAGATGTTGAGTTTTTCAAAAGTAAATTATAAGATGAGCATTTTATTCTTGGCTCTTCAGCTCTCTGTGGAAAGACACAATCCATTAACAGCCATAGACCTGTTGACTCTCTGTAACCCTTACATCAGATCAGTGGACAGCCATAGGCCCAGCCATAAGATTACACCTCTTCAGGGACCACTCAGCCCTGTAGAGTCGATGAGGTTAGGAGGCAGGCATGGATACTGCTGCAGTTGTAAAGAGCTGCTTACACCAAAGCCTTTCCCTGAATTGGGGGCTGATTGCCTAGGCATAGTTTGTCTTGTGACAGGCAGGTGTCCTGTTAGTGTGGTTGAAGGATGGCAGGGGCTCACAATTTCCAAAAAAAGTATTCTATAGGGGTGAACCATTCTACTCTTCAGGACTTTGAGGAGGTCTACATCATCTGAGGCTCACTACTGTCTTTAGAAAGCAATTTGCAGGAAATGCTGCAACCATTTGTTCTCTGCACTTAGCGGGAGAACGTCTTTGCCCTGAAGTGTGGTAGCTAGTGATCTAATTAGCTACAGTCATGTACCACGTAAAGACATTTTTGTCACTGACAAACTGCAAATATGATAGTGATCCCATAAGCTTATAATGAGCCAAAAAATTCTTATTGCCCAATGGCATGATAGCCTTGTAACATCCTAATGCAACATATTACTCACAGGTTTGTGGTGATGCTGTTTGTAAACAGACCTGTGCTGCCAGTCCTATGAAAGTCTAGCACATACAATTATGTATAATATATAATAGTGGATAATTATAAATGACTGTGTTACTGGTTTATGTATTTACTATAGTAGTTATTGTTATTTCAGAGTTTACTCCTACTTTAAACAGTTAACTGTAAAACAGCCTCAGGCATGCCTTTCAGGAGGAGTTCCAGAAGGCACTGTGACTGTAGGAGATATCAGCTCCATGTGTGTTATTGCCCCTGAACATCTTCCAGTGAGACAAGATGTGGAGGTAGAGATAGTAATACTGATGATCCTGACCCCATGTAGGCTTGGTTTTTGTCTTTAAAAGTTAAAAAAATTTAATAGAAGAAAGCTTTCAGAGCAAGGATATAAAGAAAAAAATATTTTCATACAGCTGTACAATATGTGTGAGTGTGTTTTTTGGTTTTTGTTTTTTGAGACAGGGTCTCATTCTGTCACCCAGACTGGAGTGCAGTGGTACAGTCTTGGCCCACTGTAACCTCTGCCTCCCAGGCTCAAGTGATCCTTCACTTCAACCTCCCAAGTATCTGGGACTACAGGCACGCACCACCACAGTCATCTAATTATTTTACTCTTTGTAGAGATGGGGTCTCATTATGTTGCTCAGGCTGGTTTTGAACACCTGGGCCCAAGAGATCATCCCACATCAGCCTCCCAAAATGTTGGGATTACAGGCTTGTGCCTGGCCAATGTGTGTTTCAAGCTAAGTGTTATTATGAGTCAAAAGTTATGTAAAGTCAAAATTTTTTGTTTTGTTTTGTTTTTTGTTTTTTACTTTTTTTAAGTTAAAATTTTATCCGTTTAAAAAGTTGCAGTATGCTAAGGTTAATTTATTATTAAAACAAGAAAAGTATTTTTATAAATTTTGCATAGCCTAAGTGTACAGTTTTTATGAAGTCCATAGTGATGTACGGTAATGCCCCTGGCCTTCATGTTCACTCATTACTCACTCATTGACTTGCCCAGAGCAACTTCCAGTCCCACAAACTCCATTCAAGTTAAGTGCCTTATATAGGTGTACCATTTTTTAATCTTTTTTTTGAGACAGAGTTTCAGTTGCCCAGGCTGGAGTGCAGTGGCACGATCTCAGCTCACTGTGACCTCTACCTTCTGGTTTCAGGCGATTCTCCTGCCTCAGCCTCCTGAATAGCTGAGATTACAGGCGCCCGCCACCACATCCAGCTAATTTTTGTATTTTTTAGTAGAGACGGGGTTTTACCCTGTTGACCAGGCTAGTCTCGAACTCCTGGCTTCACGATCTGCCCGCCTCAGCCTCCCAAAGTGGTGGGATTACAGGTGTGGGCCACCACACCTGGCCCATTTTTAAAAATCTTTTATACCAGGGCCAGGCGCGGTGGCTCAAGCCTGTAATCCCAGCACTTTGGGAGGCCGAGGCGGGTGGATCACGAGGTCAAGAGATCAAGACCATCCTGGTCAACATGGTGAAACCCCGTCTCTACTAAAAATACAAAAAATTAGCTGGGCATGGTGGCGCGTGCCTGTAATCCCAGCTACTCAGGAGGCTGAGGCAGGAGAATTGCCTGAACCCAGGAGGCGGAGGTTGCGGTAAGCCGAGACCGCGCCATTGCACTCCAGCCTGGGTAACAAGAGCGAAAGTCCGTCTCAAAAAAAAAAAAAAAAAAAAAAAAAAATCTTTTATACCATATTTTTACTGTACCTTTTCTATGTTTACATATGTTTAGACAATTACCATTGCTTAGAGCAGGCGTCCCCAAACTATGGCCTGCGGGCCGCATGCCTCCCCCTGAGGCCATTTACCCGCCCCCCACCCCACTTCAGGAAGTGGCACCTCTTTCATTGGTGGTCAGTGAGAGGAGCACAGTACGTGGCGGCCCTCCAGCGGTCTGAGGGACAGTGAACTGGCCCCCTGTGTAAAAAGTTTGGGGACGCCTGGCTTAGAGTATCAATACAGTAACATACTGTACAAGTTTGTAGCTTAGGAGCAATAGGCTATACCATCTAAGTTTGTGTAAGTACACTCTATGTTCACACAGTGAGGAAATCACCTAATGATACATTTCTCGGAACCTATCCCTGTTTAGGAGCACATGGCTGTACTTGAGCTGCTGCTTCATAGGCCACTCCTTCCCTCTACAATGCTCCGTTTTGTTCTTAAAACCTCTCTAGTACTTCACCAGCCCCAAACTTCACCCCTGTTATGTTGTAGAAATGATAGGTAAATCAGTTAGTCTGAATCCATCTACTTTCTGTTTTCTAGAGTTTTTAATACAGTTTCTGAACCTTTAGTCTGTGATCTTAAATTGGAAGTCAGACAAGCACACTTCTAAACTGTTTTAAAAATGTATTTTATAATATATGTGTACATTTTAAGACAGAGTCTTCCCTTGTTGCCTAGGCTGGAGTGCAGTGATAAGATCACAGCTCACTGCATCCTCCCACCCCAACATCCCCAGTAGCTGGGACTACAGGCACGCACCACCATACCCAGCTAATTTTTCTATTTTTCGTAGAGACAGGGTTTTGCCATGTCACCCAAGCTGGTCTCAAACTCCTGGGCTCAAGCAATTCACCCATCTCGACTTCCTGAAGTGCTAGGACTACAAGTGTGAGTCCTGTGTCCAGCCTATTTATATATGTGTGTGTGTGTGTGTGTATATATATATGTATATATATTTTTTATTTTATATTTTTATATTTATATTGTAAATATATTTATATATTTTAAATATAAATAAAATGCATAATATATATACATAATATACATATATATTATATTTATTTTTTTTTTTTTTTTGAGACGGAGTTTCACTCTTGTTACCCAGGCTGGAGTGCAATGGCGCGATCTCGGCTCACCGCAACCTCCGCCTCCTGGGTTCAGGCAATTCTCCTGCCTCAGCCTCCTGAGTAGCTGGGATTACAGGCACGCGCCACTATGCCCAGCCAATTTTTTGTATTTTTAGTAGAGACGGGGTTTCACCATGTTGACCAGGATGGTCTCGATCTCTTGACCTCGTGATCCACCCGCCTTGGCCTCCCAAAGTGCTGGGATTACAGGCTTGAGCCACCGCGTCCGGCCACATATATATTATATATATATTTTTTTACGTGAATGTAAAAATTGAAAGCTTTTACTTGGTTCACCTAAGCCAATTCCTCATGTGGCCACTAGAGGGGTCTAAAGATCTTGAGCGTAGGGAAATCAAAATTTTAGAACATAACTGGAAGATGTTCACTCACTTAACACTTGCCATTTTAGTAGCCTGGATTACTGCTGTTTATTTATTTATTTATTTATTTATTTATTTATTTATTTATAGACAGGGTCTTACTCTGTTGTCCAGTCTGTCTTTTCTCATTATCAAACTCTATGAATTAACCCTCTTTACCCTTTCGCCAGCACTTACTCCCACCCACCTCCTAAACTTGTCCCGTAATAGTGGTCTCTTATTGGTGCAAACGAACGACTTTCCAGCAGTTTGTTTATTTATAAGTCAACTATTTGCAAAGAGGAATATTTTCCCATCGAAAGAATATTATAAATTGTCATTGGTGTTGAGGCAAGCCTGTGAAAACCTTAAATGCAAAAACTAGGCATCGGCTCATTTAAAAAAAAAAAAAAAGTCCAGGCGCAGTGGTTCACGCGTGTAATCGCAGCACTTTGGGAAGCTGAGGCAGGTGGATCACAAGGTCAGGAGATCAAGACCAGCCTGGCCAAGATAGTGAAACCCTGCCTTGTGTTTTGTAAAACACAAAAATTAGCCAGGCATGGTGGTAAGCACCTGTCATCCCAGCTACTCAGGAGGCTGAGGCAGGGAATCGCTTGACCCCAGGAGGCTGAGGTTGCAGTGAGCCGAGATCGCGCGTCCAGCCTGAGTGACGGAGTGAGACTCCATCTTTGAAAAAAACATTAATACTTGCTTCGGCAGCACATATACTAAAAATGGAACGATACGGAGAAGATTAGCATGGCCCCTGCACAGGGATGACACGCAAATTTGTGAAGCGTTCCGTTAAAAAAAAAAAAAAAAAAAAAAAAAAAATTAGCTGGGAGTGGTGGTGGGAGCCTATAATCCCAGCTACTAGGGAGGCTGAGGGCAGGAGAATTGCTTGAACCCAGGAGGCAAAGCTTTCAGTGATCTGAGACCACGCCGTTGCACTCTGGCCTGGGCAACAACAAGAATGAAACTGTCTCCAAAAAAAATTTTTAAAATAAAGTAGTTTAAAATTACTTAATTTTTCAAGAAAATGAAAAGCCACAAAAATATTTGCAAAAGATGTATCTGGTAAAGAGGTATTATCCAAAATATACAAAGAAATTTTAAAACTCCACAGTAAGAAAACAACTTTATACATACATGTATATATATATATATATTTTTTTTTTTTTTTTTTTTTTTTTTTTTTTGAGACAGTCTCACTGTGTCACCCAGACTGGAGCGCAATGGCACAATCTCGGCTCACTGCAACCTCCGCTTCCTGGGTTCAAGTGATTCTGCTGCCTCAGCTTCCCAAGTAGCTGGGACTACAGGCATATGTCATCACATCTGGCTAAATTTTGTATGTTTAGTAGAGACAAGGTTTTGCCATGTTGGCCAGGCTGGTCTTGAACTCCTGACCTCGTGATCCGCCTGCCTCAGTCTCCTAAAGTGCTGGGATTACAGGTGTGAGCCACTGCGCCCTACCAATTTGTATATTAAAGGTGAATTTTAAACTTTAAATAAATGAATTTTAACATTTATTTAAAAGCATATAAAAGTTGTTTATAAAGTTAAGTTTGATTAAAAAATGGGCCAAATACCTTAACAGATATCTCACCAAAGATGATATACAGATAGAAAATAACCATGTGAAAAGATGCTCCACATCACACAACATCAGGGAAACACAAACTAAAACAATAGTCAAATTCCCCTTTAGACCTATTAGAATAGCCAAAACTAAAAAAAAAAAAAAAATGCTAATGAGGATATGGAGCAACAGGAACTCTCATTTATTGCTGGTGGGAATGCAAAATGGTACAGCCTCTTTAGAAGACAGTTTGGCAGTTTCTTACTAAACAAAGTATAGTTTTTTACTGGACTTTTAACACACAATCCAGCATAGCACTCCTTAGTATTTACCTAAAGGAGAGGAAAACTTAATTCTACACAAAAACCTGCATATATTTATTTATAGCAAACATTTTTAATAGCCAAAACTTGGAAGCAGCCGAGATGTCCTTCAATGGGTGAATAAACCATGAGACATCCAGACAATGGAATATATTTAGGACTAAAAAGAAATGAGCTATCAAGCCATGAAAAGATAGAAGAAACTTAAATACATATTACTAACTGAAAGAAGCCAATCTGAAAAGGCTTCATACTGTATGATTTCAACTATATAATATTCTGAAAAAGACAAAACTATGGAGACAATGAAAAGATCAGCTGCCAGGGATTAGTGGGGAGAGAAAATATTTTAGATCAGGGAAAATATTCTGCATGATGCTGTAATAATGGATACATGTCATTAAACATGTATCCAAATCCATAGAATATACAACACCAGGAGTGAACCCTAAGGTAAACTACGGACTTTGATTATGATGTGTCAAGGTAGGTTCATCCTTTATAACAACTGTCACATTCTGGTGGAGGATGTTGATAGTAAGGGAGGCTATGCATGCTGTGGGTATGTGGGAAATGCGTATTTTCTGCTTAATTTTGCTGTGAACCTAAAACTCCCAAAATTTTTCTTTTAAAAATTATTTAAGATTTAAAAATTAATGTCAGAATAAGAAATTAGAAAATAGAATGAAAATTCTTGTTGAAAGTTTGAATACTTTTTTTATTTTAGAAAAATCAGGTTAACATGAAGGAAAAAGTACAGGAAAATCATTTTTAGGCGATTCCCAAGGATGCTTTTTGTGCTTTAAATACTGATTCTTTTTTTTTTTTTTTTTTGGAGACAGAGTTTCGCTCTTGTTTCCCAGGCTGGAGTGCAATGGCACGATCTCGGCTCACCGCAACCTCCGCCTCCTGGGTTCAGGCAATTCTCCTGCCTCAGCCTCCTGAGTAGCTGGGATTACAGGCACGTGCCACCATGCCGAGCTAATTTTTTGTATTTTTAGTAGAGATGGGGTTTCACCATGTTGACCAGGATGGTCTCAATCTCTTGACCTCGTGATCCACCCGCCTCGGCCTCCCAAAGTGCTGGGATTACAGGCTTGAGCCACCACGCCCGGCTAAATACTGATTCTTTATGATAAGCGTATAAGCTTATCTTCTCTTTCCCCTGGTATAAATTTCACCATTTTCAAGCTTAACCATGATTGAGGTCATCCAGTGTTTACAAACAAAATAATGGGAGAGAAAGAAGGAAAACAGATTTTTCTAAGATCATTAAACAAAAACGGGAAATGAGGAGAGAAAGAGAGAAAGGCATTATGGAGAAAGAGATATACATGAAAGGAACCGAGAAAGAGGCAAGGAAAGGGCAGTGCTTGGAGAGACATTGCAACTGAGTGGGAGCCATCACCCAGGACACCTCCTCAGTTTCTTGTTTGAGGATTGAGTGGGAGAATTGGGAATGAGTACTCTTGGAAGTGAGAAAAACAGATAACCCAGGAATGGGTAACCCAGGGATTTACCCCAGGAGTAGTTGCAAATCAGGCACTATGTAATTGGGAATACATCCACAAACCTTTTAGGACTCAAATTCCTTTTGAAAGTAAATTCAGCTGTATTTTTAGTCTCAGTCCTGGCAAAGTAGAGCTTTTCGCCGTTAACACTATTAGGCAAAATTACCTCCAGTCAGTTTTGTTTGACTATGTTCATTGAAGCTAAAGAGCAAATCCTAGAATTGTGATCTCGTTGGAGAGAATCTTTGCGGCCACTCTGTTTTGTTTTTGCATTTTCTTCCCTCTTTTCAGCAGGGACATCTGGTCCCCATTTAGGGAACCTGAAGTCCCTAGCTTGTGGTTCCTCTTCCACTCCTCCAGACACATCTGAAATAATTCATTCATACTTTTTTTTTTTTTTTTTTTTTTGAAACAGGGTCTTTGTTTGTCATCCAGGCTAGATTGCAGTGGCATGATCATGGCTCACTACAGCCTCAACATTCTGGGTTTCAGCAATTCTTCCACCTCAACCTCCTGAGTAGCAGCAACTACAGGTACATGCCGCCATGCCCGGCTAAATTAAAAAAAAAAAAAGTGCAAGCCAGGTGCAGTGGTTCATGCCTGTAATCCCAGCACTTTGGGATGCTGGGGCAGGTGGATCACTTGAGGCCAGCAGTTGGAGATCAGCTTGACCAACATGGCGAAACTCCATCTCTCCTACAAAATGCAAAAAAAATTAGCTGAGTGTGGTGGTGCAAATCTGTAATCCCAGCTATTCGAGAGGCTGAGGCAGGAGAATCGCTTGAACCTTGGAAGTGGAGATTGCAATGAGCCAAGATCGTGCCACTGCACTCCAGCCTGGGCAATGAACAAGACTGTCTCAAAAAACAGCTTTTTTTTTTTTGTAGTGATAGAGTCTCCTCATGTTGCCCAGGCTGGTCTTAAACTCTTGGGCTCAAGTGATCCTCCCTCCTCTGTCTCCCAAAGTTCGGGATTACAGGTGTGAGCTACCATGCCTGGCTCATAATTTATTGATTGAAATAATACATTTAGATCACAAAGTTCAAGCAGACATTTGCATTTTAAACACTGGCAGTGAAAAACTTTTTCAAGGAATTTCAGATGGACAGTTTGGTCATGTTAAGTTTGGTCATGTTAATGGTGGTAGAGAAGTGATCAGCCTTGGGCATATAAGTAGAACTGGCTTCAGAATTGCAGCACCTAACGCAAAATGAAAATGCAAAGTTCTTTATTCGAAATTATTAAGAATTTCAAAACTGTGACAACAGAGCATTAAACCAACTGCAGAGTCCTGTGTGACTACATAGGTCACATACCCATAAAGTCAACCATGCATAGAAGCTACTGAAATTTCAGCTCCCTCTGACCTACAAGAAGCTCTTTGGTTTGTTTCTAGACATCCCCCTGTTCCCTAGAAGAGGAAGAGATAGTGGCCAACCACACCAAGACTGCTGGCTCTGAGTTGGGAGCCACTAAGACCTGAGGAGATTTTTGTTTTCTACTTCTCTATTTTTTCTTTTTAAATTTTTATTTATTTTAAAAAATTCTTTTTTTTTTTTGAGACGGGATCTTTCGCTGTCACCCAGGCTGGAGTGCAGTGGTGTGATCATGGCTCACTGCAGCTTGGAACTCCCTGACTCAAGCAATCCTTCTGCCTCAACCTCCTCAGTAACTGAGACTACAGGTGTGCACCACCATGCCTGGCTAATTTTAGTATTTTTTTGTAGAGACAGGGTTTCACCATGTTGCCCAAGTTGGTCTTAAACTCCTGGACTCAAGTGATCCTCCCTTCCTTGGTATGTGCTGGGATTACAGGCATGTGCCACCAGCCTGGCCACATTTTTGTTTTTTATGGGTGGCATCTTGCTCTGTCACCCAGGCTTGAGAGCAGTGTTACAGTCATTGGCTCACTGTGCCTCGAACACCTGGGCTCAAGCAATCCTCCCACCTCAGCCTCCTGAGTAGCTGGGATCACAGGTATGTGCCACCATGCTCAGCTATCTTTTTTTTCTTATTACCAAAATACCAAATGTTTAGTAGGAAATAGAGCCAAGCAAAACATTTTTATCCATATTTTCCTTTTTATGTACTTAAAAAAATATATAAATAATCTAGTAACACTTTACTGTTTCAAAGTCCAATTTTTTTCTTTATTATTATTATTTTTTAATAGAGACGGGATTTCACCATGTTGGCCAGGTTGGTCTTGAACTGCTGATCTCAGGTAATCCACCCGCCTCAGCCTCCCAAAGTGCTGGGATAACAAGCGTGAGCCACCACGCCTGGCCCAATTTTTTTCTTAACACTATGTTGAGCACTTTATTTTTCATTGAATTCTAAAATGTTTGTTTTATTTACTTTTTGAATAAGTGTAACATGACAACAGTACAAAATTTTAAAATACAAAAGTTACTTATGCCATAAGAATGACTTCTCTGCCATCTCTGTTCCCTAGCTGCTCTGTTGCCTGTTCTTCTCCCAAGAATCAACCACTTTTTAGTTCTTTGTATATTATTCTGCATATAGCTTCCACATATATAAAAACTTGTAAGTCATTTAATGGTTGTTAAAATGCCACCAAATCAATATACTATGATTTATTTAACTTGGTGTTGGACACTGAGATTGTTTCTGATTTATAAATTTATAAAATAACATTCTGATGAACATTTTTGTAATTAAAGTCTTTAGCTATACATTATTATTTCTCTAGGTTAGATTTAGAAGTGGAATTGCTGGGTCAAGGTTCATGTACATTTTAAGGCTTTGGGTTTATGTTGACAATTATAGTTCCAAAAAACTGGACTGACTTATTTTCCCAAGTTAGTATAATAAAATGACCCTTTTCCCTACAATATCTCCAAAACTGAGTACAGTTTTTTTCTCTCACAATTATTACAACTTGATAAGTGAATATATTTTGTTTTCCTGATCACCTTCTTCCAAGGCCCTAGGCTCACCGGGTCCTCCTCTATCCTGTACTCCCTGAACTCCTCCCATGCCCTCTGTTTCAGAGGTCTAATGACCCAAGTTCAGTGATTAGGTAGGACTCACAAGATGGAACAGCAAATAATATTCATAGTAAGGCTCATTATAGCAAAGGTTACAGAGCAAAAGCAGTGGGAAAATGATATGCCTCAAGGGAGTTCAGAGAGGCCAGGCACAGGCTTCCTCAGCATTTCCCACTGGGGACTACACAGGGGTTCCCTCACTCTTTCTCTCTCTGGCAGTGAAGGTGTGGTATGTCTCTGTCCAGGGAAGCCCCTTTGAGTTTCAGGGTCTGAGACTTTTATGGAGGGGCTGGTGACGTGGGCATATCCTACTATCCCTCCAGCACAGCAACCAAAACTTAAAACCCACAAAATAAAACCAGGTATACATCATTAGTCTTTTTCACTTTTATTTTTAGTAAGTAAAAAACAGTATCATACAGCATTAGTTCTGATGCTTGTGCAAAGCAACCTGATGCTAGTTATGATTTTGTTTGTTCTTACATTTGAGCTCTGTGTTTTTTAGATAACTGAATTTAAAAAGTCCTCATTCTGGAATTTATCATAGGCTCTTCCTCTAGCCCCTACCTTGTACAGAGGTTTGGTCCTTGCTTTTTAAGCTTGCTGGCCTAAACAACTTGCTGGTTAGGGTTCTCACCTCTGTGTAATGGCCTCCCAGGCACGAACAGTCTACTATCTGAACTTGCAAGGATGGCCTTGTCTATAATTCTGTTTAGGAGTTGGAGGTGGGAATGGTAACAGAAAAACCTAAGCAAGGCTAGGCACAGTGGCTCATACCTATAATTTCAGCACTTTGGGAGGCTGAGGTGGGCGGATCAGTTGAGACTGGGAGTTTGAGACCACCCTGGGCAACATGGTAAAACCTCATCTCTGCTAAAGATACAAAAATTAGCTGGTCATGGTGGCATGTGCCTATGGTGCCAGCTACTCAGGAGGCTGAGGCGTGAGAATTGCTTGAATCCAGGAGGCAAAGGTTGCAGTGAGCTAAGATCGTGCCAGTCCAGCACGTTTCCACCTCATTTTACCCAGTCCCTACACAAGATGAACTCACTCTGGTTTGAACACCTCTGACTGTAGAACCGCTCAGCACCCCAGTTCCATTTTCCAAATCATCCAATCAAGCCCCAGATCCTAACACCTCCTTATTGAGTCTTCTCATGGTTTCCCGTGGTGTGCGTTCCTCTGTCTTAGTCCATCTTGGACTGCTATAACAGAATAACTGAGATTGGGTAATTAATAAAGACAGAGATTTATTTCATAGTTCTGGAGGCTGGAAATTCCAAGATCAAGGGCTCCACATCTTATAGGGGCTTTGTGTTCTATCATCCAGTGGTGGAAGGTAAATGTGCAGGAGAGTGCAAGAGTGAAAGAGCAATAGGTAGAAATTGAAGACTTAAACCCTTTCATATTTGGCATTAATCCATTCATGAGGGTGGAGCCCTCCCATTAGGCCCCATCTCCCATTAGGCACCACCTTCCAACACTGTCGCGATGGGTATTAAATTTCCAACACATGCTTTTTGGGGGACATATTCAAACCATAGCATCCCTTTTGCTGCAATTAATCATAAACAAAATTGTTCAATTGCTAGTGTGATTCTGGTCTTAGTCTTTGACATGTCCTAAAAGACATATCAACCAATGACAATGTGTAAATTTCACTTTGATCTTGATTTGAACAAATGAACAGTAGGAAAATAAGTAGTTATTAAGACCACAGGATAAATTTGAACACTGTCTAATATTAAGCAATTACTATTTTTTTAAAGGTGAGATAATGATACTGTAGTCATTTTTTTTTTCAAATAATAGTTTTTTTTAGAAGTATATGCTTAAATAATTGTAAGCCAGGTGTAGTTGCCTGTGCCTGTATTCCCAACTACTTGGGAAGCTGAGGCAGGATTGTTTGAACCCAGGGGTTTCAGCCTGCAGTGAGCTATGATCATGCTACTGCACTCCAGCCTGGGTAACAGTGAGACCATGTTAAAATATATATATATATAGATTCAATGATAGGATGTCTGAGATTTGCTTCCAACTATGACTAGGAAGGGAAGCAGTGTTTAGAGATATACACAAATCAAAATTGTCAAAATGTTAGTAACTGTTAAAGCTTGCTAAGGTAGTTATTCTATTTTTATATATGTTTGGAATTGTCCAAAGTTTGTTGTTTTGTTTTGTTTTGTTTTGTTTTGAAACGGAGTCTCGCTTTGTCGTCAGACTGGAGTGCAGTAGCACGATCTCAGCTCACTGCAACCTCCGCCTCCCGGGTTCAAGCGATTCCCCTGCCTCAGCCTCTCGAGTAGCTGGGACTATAGGTGCGCGCTACCACGCCCGGCTAAATTTTTCTTGTATTTTAGTAGAGACAGGGTTTCACCATTTTGGCCAGGATGGTCTCGATCTCCTGACCTTGTAATCTGTCTACCTCGACCTCCCAAAGTGCTGGGATTACGGGCATGAGCCACAGTGCCCGGCCAAAGGTTTTTTAAAAACTTATGTTTAATATTCTTTTAAGAGAAAACAATATTGTAAGATCAAAGAAAAGGCCATAATAGGGCACTCCAAAAATTTCAGCATTACTATCCTGAGGGTCAGGAGTCTCCTCCCTTCTATCTGCCAATACGTACTGGAATCAGGGTTGTCAAATAGAAGATGTTTCCAAGTGTCTTAGGCAGATAAATGGATCAATTACTAAAACTGGATGCAGAACTCAAATCTGCCTCATACATAAGCCGTGTGACACCCCACCAGCGACTTTGCTCCCTGTCTGCCTTTCTCATGCCGTCCCACGGTCTGCCACACTACCAACATGGTGGTGAGTCGGGACAGTGAAACAGGTCGGCTCTTTTTTTCCGGGAGTGTGCGCAGGCGCCGGGCCGCGCAGGCGCATTCCTGCTCCCCTCCCCCCCCGACCTTGGCTAATCGCGCCTGCGCTGTGAGGAGCAGCTCGCGCCTGGGCTTTGAGCCGGCTGCAGTATCAGTCTGAGGTCTGCCGAAGCGGCTGGCTCAGTTAAGATGAGGCTTCTGCTGCTTCTCCTGGTGGCGGCGTCAGCGGTGGTCCGGAGCGAGGCCTCGGCCAACCTGGGCGGTGTGCCCAGCAAGAGATTAAAGATGCAGTACGCCACGGGGCCGCTGCTCAAGTTCCAGATTTGGTGAGTATGTGCACTGGGCCCCGGCCTCCCCGCCGTGCTTCTGCTCGGCGCCGCTGGCTACGCGACGCCCCGGCTTCGCGGCCTAGCTGGCTGTATCTTTGGCCCTGCGGCACGGTGCCGGCGCCCTTCCACAGCCGGCCTTCTCGCGGTCAGGCCGCCCTCCTTTCTTCCGAGTACAACTGCTGACTTGTTTTTTTGCCTCCTGCAACGGTGGGAATGGGGAAGGAGGGCACGAGAAGGTTAAACGCTGAGAGGCAGAGACGGGGGGGGGGACACCTGTTAGTACGGAGGACCAGTCGGCAGCGTCACGCCATAGCCACCCCGGCTGCCTGCGGAGATGGGGATGAGTAGGCGCCGCGTCGGCGGAGGAGCGCCAAGCATTTGTCACTCATTTCACTTTTCCTGCCTTCTTTTCCGGGGTTATGCCGGGCGGCCTCGCTGCCTGGCTATGTGAAGGTTAATTCGGGTCGTTGGAGAGGACCCGGCAGTGACAGACGCCGTTTTTCTCCTGGACTTGTTGGGGGCACTGTTGAGTGTTGAGGGGCGACGGACTGCTGGAGGGCGCGGAGGGGAGGTCTAGGGATGCTGGTTCTCAGTTTGCGATTTCCAAAAGTGTCCGAAAAGGAGCGCGTTGTTCTTCTCAACTTAGGCAGTTTGCTCGCACTCCCGCCTCACCTGCCTCTCAGGAGTTGCCTGCTCAGCATCTCGTTTTTCCCTTCAGTTTTCTTGTGTACTTGGAAGAAAGATCTCGGCAGTTTTCGGCAGTGTTCATATAAATGATTTTGTTTTTAACCAAATAGGCATTAGAAGCAGGGGAGCGATGCATTTTGTAAGGTAAATGGGGTTGGAAGTGGGGATTGAAAGGCTCTGTAGATTAGGGAAGAAACACAAAAATTGTAGAATTACAGAAATGAGAATCTTATACCCCCAAAGGTGACATTTTCTCAGGATAAGCTGACCATCCCAGGACAACCAGATTACTAAATCATCAGAGTCCTGATATATTGGAATGTTGGTGTTGGACATCATTCATTTAAAACCGTCTTTTAAGAACTTAATGTATTAGTATATTAAAGTTTAGATTTTCTACTTACCCAACTATTTGCTTACTCGTTGAAGACAAAGGAAATCCTTAAAATAATTAAAACATCAGTTTAAGGTGATGTTAAAGAGAGTTAGAAAATATGTTGGTGAGACTTTATTTTTGGTGAAAACTAAAAACATTGCAATTTCTCCTGGTTAAAAACAGAACAACTCCCTGTACAGTGTACTATGTGCCGGGAATATATAATCTTTTATGTAATATTGCAAATGGGAGGATGATTTAACCATTAACATCATTAACTTTTTTTTTTTTTTTTTTGAGATGGAGTTTCGCTTTTGCTGTGGCAAGATCTCGGCTGACAGCAACCTCCGCCTCCCGGGTGCAAGCAGTTCTCCTGCCTCAGCCTGCCGAGTAGCTGGGATTACAGGCATGGGCCACCAGGCCTGGCTGATTTTGTAATTTTAGTAGAGGTGGGGTTTCTCCGTTTTGGTCAGGCTGGTCTTGATTTCCCGACCTCCTGTGATCCTCCCGCCTCCACCTCCCAAAGTGCTAGGATTACTTTGGGCAGTCTGGACATTTTAATGATGTTGACACTTGGAATCCATGAAGATGGAATGTTTTTCCATTTGTTTGTGTCATCTGTGATTTCTTTCAGCAGTGTTTTGTAGTTCTTGTAGAGTCTTCCTTCTTCTTGATTAGATATATTTCTAGGTATTTTATGTCTTTTGTGGTTATCATAAATGGGATTGCATTTTTTGGTTTTCTGCTTGAACGTCACTGGTGAATAGAAATGCTACTTTTTTTTTTTTTTTTTTTTTTTTTAAATAGACAGGGTCTTGTTCTGTTGCCCAGGCTGGAGTTGCTGGATTTCATAATGTCAGACTGTAACAAAATTAGTTAAATGGTGCAATCACAGCTTACTGCAGCCTCAGCGTCCTGGGCTCAGCTGATTCTCTGGCCTCACCCCTGGAGTAGCTAGGACTACAAAACGCACGGCATCACATGTTACTATTGATTTTCATATGCTGAAACTTGACTGAAGTAATTCATCTGGTTTAGGAGCCTTTTGGCAGAATCTGTAGGGTTTTCTAGGTATGGAATTATATACCAACAGTAAGTCACGCCTGTAATCTCCGCACTTTTGGGAGACCAAGGCGGGAGAATCACTCGCAATCAAGAGTTTGAGACCAAACTCTGGGCAACATGGTGAAACCCTGTCTGTACTAAAAATAAAAATACAGAAATTAGCTGGGTATGGTGATGCATGCCTGTAATCCCAGCTACTCGGAGGCTGAGGTGAGAGAATCGCTTGAACCCGAGAGACAGAGGCTGCAGTGAACCAGGATCACGCCACTGCATTCCAGCTTGGGTAACACAGTGAGACTCTGTCTCAAAAGAAAAACAAACAAAAACCTAGAATTCTGTCATCCGCAAAGGCAGATAATTTGACTTCCTTTTTTTCCGTTTAGATCACATTTTTTTCTTTCTCTTGCCTGATTGCTCTGCCTAGGACTTCCAGTATTACAAGTGGTGATAGTAGACATCCTTGTTTTGTTCCAGTTCTTAGGGGGAATGCTTTCAACTTTTGCCCAATTCAGTATGATGTTGGCTATGTGTTTGTCATAGATGGCTCTCACTATTTTGAGGTATGTTCCTTTGTTTAAGTCGTTGAGGGTAAAACTTAAGTTTTGAATACACTGTGCCATCAGTAACTTTTCAGCCTGGACTCCGGGCCACTACAGGTGGGACTATAAACTTCCAGAATTCTGTGTGTTGCTGTTCATTCTCTTCTTGCTGCCCTGTTACCCTGAAACACCCTCACTACTTATTCTGTTGATGTTTTCTTTTTTTTTTTTTTTGACTGGGTCTCACTCTGTCAACCAGGCTACGGTGCAGTGGTGCAGTCATTGCTCACTGTAGCCTCGACTACCCAGGCTCAAACCATTCTCCCACCTCAGCCTCTCAAGTAGCTGGGACTACAGGCACACACTACATGCCTGGCTAATTTTTTTTTTTTTTTTTTTTTGTAGAGAAGAGGTTTTGCCATATTGCCAAGCTGGTCTTGAACTCCTGGGCTCTAACAGTCCTCCTGCCTCAGCCTTCCAAAGTTCTGTGATTGCAGGCAAGAGCCACCTTGCCCAGCCTTGGTGTTTTCTTTCTTTTTAAAGCATCCTCTGTCAGGATATAGAAAATTGGGAATGGGAGCATGGATAGTACCTTACTTCACTGAAGTTGACCAGCTATTCAGTTCTCCCTTTGGGACGAGCCTTAGGTCTATGAGCTTTCACATAGGAATTTTCCTGAAGCATAGTTTAGGTAATTTTTCTTAATCTTGACCTTTCTGTCTACCTTATAATTAATAAAAATTTCTCCTAGGTTTTGCAATTAGGTTGTTGGTTAGTGTCAGTGTTTGGTATGATTTATTTTTGTGAATTTTTATGATTTCAGAATTTGAGTAGGAATTTGATAAAGGCTATGTACCAAAATTACATTATGTTAGAGAATTTCAGTAATGGTTTTTTTTTTGGATGGAGTTTCGCTCTTGTTACCCAGGCTGGAGTGCAATGGCATGATCTCGGCTCACCGCAACCTCCGCCTCCTGGGTTCAGGCAGTTCTCCTGCTTCAGCCTCATGAGTAGCTGGGATTACAGGCACGTGCCACCATGCCCAGCTAATTTTTGTATTTTTAGTAGAGACGGGGTTTCACCATGTTGACTAGGATGGTCTTGATCTCTTGACCTCGTGATCCACCCGCCTCTGCCTCCGGAAGCGCTGGGATTACAGGCTTGAGCCACTGCGCCTGGCCTCAGTAATGTTTTAAAAGGTAATTTTGACTGGTAGAAAAAAAATGTGGAACAGAGTGAATGGTATCAAAGATTCCCATAGTAGTTATATGAATGAAAATGGAACCCAACTGTTTTACTTATGATTGGTCTCTATTGTCACATTACGGTGCTTGCTTTTGAAGGTAGCTTAACTAATTTTGTTATAGTTTTTCAGTATAAAACCTAGCATTTGTACCACAAGGAAGAGAGTCTTTTCATTAGGTATAAAAGTACCCTTTTCTTACACTTTGACAAGGTGTTCATCTGATAAATAGTTGTGTCATTAAGCAGAATTACTTACGGTTGATTTGACCTGGTTATCTCAGCACTACAGATTCATGATGTTACCTGTGTTTGATTTATCTTTCAGGTTTGCATCTTGTTAACTAAAAACAGCCATAACATTTCAGTCAGTCTATTGAACTGGGTTCTTCTTTCATTATTTTCAATTTTGCTGGTATAGAGAAGGAAAGAATAGAGTGTATATAATTGATGACCTAAGAGAAGTGCAGTAGAAAGATATACCAGTGAAATTATAGTTCTTTCTTTCCTTGCTCTTTAATTTGTGTTTGTAATTTGTCCACTGCTCTCTGGACCTGCTTCTGTTTTACTTTATAATTGCTCCCCAGGGTTCGCTGTCTGTTTGTCTCTCTGAAATTAGATTGTGAACTTCTTCAGGAAAGGAGACTAAAAAAGGTTTTATTAACATTTAAAGTATCTAAATGTTAACATTTTTCTAATAATGGTGCTGAGGGCCAGGACACAAAGTCAAGCATCTCCCGGAGCCGGGACCCAGCTCACTGTCAAATGGGGACTTCAGCTTTTGTGGGTTTTTTTTTTTTTGAGACAGAGTCTCACTCTGTCACCCAGGCTCAATCTTGGCTCACTGCAACTTCTGCCTCCTGGCTCAAGCGATCCTCCTGCCTCAGCCTCCTGAGTAGCTGGCATTCCAGGCACCCGGCACCGCACCCAGCTAAT
Source organism: Saimiri boliviensis (assembly GCF_048565385.1). NCBI lineage: Eukaryota > Metazoa > Chordata > Mammalia > Primates > Cebidae > Saimiri > Saimiri boliviensis. The sequence continues at coordinate 14,686,990 of NC_133457.1, forward strand.
TTTTTATTTTTAGCAGAGACAGGGTTTTGTCATGTTGGCCAGACTGATCTTGAACTCCTGACCTTAAGTGATCTTCCCACCTCAGCCTCCCTAAGTGCTGGCATTAGAGGCATGAACCATGGTGCCAGGCTGTATATTTTTTTAATGTTGGTCATTCTTTCTAATGTTAAGACCCTTTACCTTATTTTTTCTTTGAGAAGATTTAGATTTTGGTGTCTCATATAATTTGGGTAGTCTCACATAATTTCGATTCTTTTTTTTTTTTTTTTTGAGACAGAGTTTCACTCTTGTTACCCAGGCTGGAGTGCAATGGCGCGATCTCGGCTCACCGCAACCTCCGCCTCCTGGGCTCAGGCAATTCTTCTGCCTCAGCCTCCTGAGTAGCTGGGATTACAGGCACGTGCCACCATGCCCAGCTAATTTTTTGCACTTTTAGTAGAGACGGGGTTTCACCATGTTGACCGGGATGGTCTCGATCTCTCGACCTCGTGATCCACCCGCCTCGGCCTCCCAAAGTGCTGGGATTACAGGCTTGAGCCACTGCGCCCGGCAATTTCGATTCTTATTCTGGATCTGCCACCTAGTAATGATATGACTAAAACAAGTTAATCTCTCTGAGTCTGCTCATTTATAAAATGGGCATGATAGAACTTCACAGGATTGTCTTGAGGGTTGAATAAGAATATAATATAGCTAGCTAGCTAGTTTGTTCAAGGACATAGGTATCTGATAAATCTTAATGTTTTTTCCCCCTTTGGATGAGTTAGAACAGAAATAAGAGTTGAAACTGGTAAGCCTGTTTTGTCCATCTTCTTCTTTTTTTTTTTTTTGATACGGAGTTTCACTCTTGTTACCCAGGCTGGAGTGCAATGGCGCGATCTCGGCTCACCGCAACCTCCGCCTCCTGGGTTCAGGCAATTCTCCTGCCTCAGCCTCCTGAGCAGCTGGGATTACAGGCACGCACCACCATGCCCAGCTAATGTTTTGTATTTTTTAGTAGAGACGGGGTTTCACCATGTTGACCAAGATGGTCTCGATCTCTTGACCTCGTGATCCACCCGCCTCGGCCTCCCAAAGTCCTGGGATTACAGGCTTGAGCCACCGCGCCCGGCCTTCTTCTTTTGCCTATAGTGAAAAAGCCACTTTTGTTATATTCTGTACTAGCCTCCAGAGTTCGTTTTGTTTTAGCTTTTATTTTAATTAGCCCAGTTTATTTTTGGTTATGTTCATCTCTTGTGCTTATCCTTTAGACATATTTTCTAGAACCAAAAAGTCATGTTTCTGAAGCAGACTTTTTAAAAGATACTTTATATTTTTCATCAAGATTGTTTGTGACTCTAGGTAGAATCCCTTCCCACACACAGACTCCAGCTTATTTATTTTGCAGGATCTAATTAGAGTTCTTGGTATTATTTGCATTTTTACTGTACCTTCTTGAAGGTGAAAGAGTTCAAAAGACTAAAGATATAAAGGTTTTTGAGCAGAATTAGACATAAAACTCTGTCATAGTTTGGTGTTCCTATAACAAAATAACAGACAAGGTAATTTATAAAGAAAACTTTATTTCTCTTAGTTTTGGAGGCCAGGAAGCCCGCTGTCTAGGTGTAGGCATTTGGTGAGGGCCTTCTTGCTGAGTCATCTCATGGTGAAAGTTCAAAGAGAGGGCAAGAGAAAGTAGGTGATTGAACCTGTAGCCTTATCTCCCATTAGGCGCTGCCTCTCAACAGTGTTGCATCAGGATTACTTTCATGCTATGCTTTTTATAGGATATAAACCATAGCATAAAGATACTTGTTAAAATTTTAAATTACTGCTAAAGCAAGTTTCTTTGTTATATGTGGAAAGCATTGCCTAGTAATAATCTTAAGGTAGTTTTCTGAGAAAAAAAATATGGGGAGAGGACATAGTACAAACATCTTAATACTTTAAAAAATTTGTTTCATGGAGTGGTATGTGATACAATTTGCAGTTGCACAAAAGTGAATAAAGGAAGATAATTGTAAAATTTGAGGCAGCAAAAGTTAAATACTCTAGGGACATTCTCTTCACTAAACTATTTAGAGGATGGGAACTTTTTTTTTTTTTTTTTTTTTTTGAGACGGAGTTTCGCTCTTGTTACCCAGGCTGGAGTGCAATGGCACGATCTCGGCTCACCACAACCTCCACCTCCTGGGTTCAGGCAATTCTCCTGCCTCAGCCTCCTGAGTAGCTGGGATTGCAGGCACGTGCCACCATGCCAAGCTAATGTTTTGTATTTTTAGTAGAGACGGGGTTTCACCATGTTGACCAAGATGGTCTCGATCTCTTGACCTCGTGATCCACCCGCCTCGGCCTCCCAAAGTGCTGGGATTACAGGCTTGAGCCACCATGCCCGGCCTTTTTTTTTTTTTTTTTTTTTTTTTTAGAGAAAAAGACTCAGAGATGATTGAGAGGTTCGGGTTAATTAATGTGATGGTACATTCATCTCATTAGGTTCCTTAAGATTCTCAACACATGGTGTGTTGGCCACTTGATTTGATTCACAGGTTTTTTGGAGTGAGGATCTTTATAAGATGGCTCTTCTCCTCTTGAAGACTGGCAGTAGTTATAGGTACAGATGGATATGTTACTGGTTTCGTGCCAGATGCCAAAGAGGAATGGTAGTGAAGCCACCCTGGCCACAGGAGAAAGCACATGCAGTTATTCATCAAGAGACAGTATATTTTAGGTTTATTTAAAAAAAAAAAAAATCCAAGGCTTTGGGATCAAGAGAAGGTAAGGTGCTATTGAACGGTTTTGAGTAGTGACAGCACAATGCCAGAAAAAGATGAATTGGGCTTATAGATGCTGTTATAATAAACGTTATACAATAAGAATGCTAACAAGTACAAAGAAAATAGATATATAAAACGTTTAGAGTTAGTTGGCTATTCTGTTGGAGATTCTTAGGAGGTAGGTGGGGGATGAGTAGTGAGAGGAAGCTCAAGTGAGGCACATCCTTCCTACTAGTAATTCTTAGAAGCTACAGATTAGCTTGTCAGATTTAAAATCTTAGTCAAAATAAGTAAACCTGAGGTTTCTTGCTTAGAAAAGCAGGTCAGATGTGACCAGAAATTGAGTTGTTTTTTATTTTTTTAATGGAGGATTTTAGAGAGAAGGAAATAGTATAGAATTTAGAGCTAGAAAGGCTCTTAAACATGAAAATATGAAAAGTAGACTTTGTAGGTTTATCTAAGGTTTTCATTTAGTGGGATCTAGTTCTGAGCTAGAACTAAGATTCAGGGTTTCTCTTTCATTATTAGTTCAGCTAGGAAGAATATTTAGAGAAGCCAGGGTAAATAAGATGAACCTTGATAGGTATAGGAAAGAGATAAGAGAACAAAAATGCAGTAGTTAAGATGGAAGAATTTTAAAATCATTTTTATGAGAAATAGATATTATTGGCTGGGCAGGGTGGCTCACGACTATAATCCTAACACTTTGGGAGGCTGAGGTGGGCGGATCACCTGAGGTCAGGACTTCAAAACCAGCCTGGCCAACATGATGAAACCCTGTCTCTACTAAAAATACAAAAATTAGCCGGCATGGTGGTGCATGCTTGTAATCCCAGCTACTCGGGAGGCTGAGGCAGGAGAATCACTCAAACCTAGGAGGCAGAGGTTGCAGTGAGCTGAGATCATGCCATTATACTCCAGCCTTGGCTATAGAGCAAGACATCATCAAAAAAAGAAAAAAAAATGGATATTATTAATTTATAATTTATGATATGTTTCACAGAGGGCTTGAAGTGAGAAAATAATTGAAATGATACAGACGATGTAAATATTTCTGTAAAACATCTGTTGAAATTGATTCTGTAATTCATTGTCATTTGAATAAAGTGGGCCTGTGTCAATATTAATCAAGTGCTATTTGAATGTCTACTTTGTACCAGGCACTGGGTACAAGGAATATTATATATATATATATATATATATATATATATATATATATATTTGGGGAGAATATATTATTCTGGTTGGATCTTGAAGAATAAGCAAGAATTAGGTAATAGGAAATTGAACAGTATTTTAGGGATGGTGACTGTGAGCAAAGGTATGGAGTCAGAAATATATAAGGCATAATTGAGGATAGGAAGTTGAATTACCCAGTTTCACTGGAAGACTCAGGGCAGTAATTAAGTTGGTAATAATGAGTAATATAGATTTTTTTTTTGTTTTGAGACGAAGTCTTACTCTGTCATCCAGGCTGGAGTGCAATGGTGCGATCTTGGCTTACTGCAGTCTCCACCTCCTGGGTTCAAGCAATTCTCCTGCCTCAGCCTCCCAAGTAGCTGGGATTACAGACACTTGCCACCGCACCTGACTAATTTTTGCATTTTTTTTTAGTAGAGATGGGGTTTCACCCTGTTGGCCAGGCTGGTCTCGAACTCCTGACCTCAGGTGATCTGCCTGCCTCAGCCTCCCAAAGTGCTGGAATTACAGGCATGAGCCACCGTGCCTGGCCATAGATTTTTATCCAGCTAGAAGTTTAACTTTAGTGCTCTGAGGACTATGAAAGTGAGAAATGTTGTTTTTGTTGTTGTTCTTTTTTGTTTTTGTTCTTACTCTATCATCCAGGCTGGAGTGCAGTGGCACAATCTTGGTTTACTATAGCCTCTGCCTCCCAGGCTCAAGCAGTCCTCCCAAGTAGCTGGGACTATAGGTACTTACCACCATACACAGCTAATTTTTGTATTTCTTTTTTTTTTTTTTAAGACAGAGTTTTGCTCTTGTTACCCAGGCTGGAGAGCAATGGCACGATCTCGGCTCACCGCAACCTCCGCCTCCTGGGTTCAAGCAATGCTCCTGCCTCAGCCTCCTGAGTAGCTGGGATTACAGGCACGCACCACCATGCCCAGCTAATTTTTTGTATTTTTAGTAGAGATGAGGTTTCACCATGTTGACCAGGATGGTCTCGATCTCTTGACCTTGTGATCCACCCGCCTCGGCCTCCCAAAGTGCTGGGATTACAGGTTGGAGCCACCGCGCCCGGCTCTTTTTTTTTTTTTTGAGACGGAGTTTCGCTCTTGTTACCCAGGCTGGAGTGCAATGGCACGATCTCGGCTCACCGCAACCTCCGCCTCCTGGGTTCAAGCAATTCTCCTGCTTCAGCCTCCTGAGTAGCTGGGATTACAGGCACGTGCCACCATGCCCAGCTAATTTTTTGTATTTTTAGTAGAGACGGAGTTTCACCATGTTGACCAGGATGGTCTCGATCTCTCGACCTCGTGATCCACCCGCCTCGGCCTCCCAAGGTGCTGGGATTACAGGCTTGAGCCATAGCGCCTGGCCAATTTTTGTATTTCTTGTAGAGATGGGGTTTCGCCATGTTACCCAGGCTGGTTTCAAACTCCTGAGCTCAAGCAGTACACCAGCCTCAGCCTCCCAAAGTGTTGGGATTACAGGCGTGAGCCACTGCACCCAGCCGAAGGGAGAAATATTTTTACACAGGTGAATGCTGTGATGGAATCTATACTCAGGCAGTTGAATTGATTGGAGGAAGGATAGGTGGAAAGCAGCATACCAGTTATTATAATAGTTGTAAGGCAACTCTGGGCATGTGGTGGTAAGTTCAGTTGTAATAGAAAAAGCAAATAATGGAGCTGAGTTGGTGGACTGTTAGGAGAGAAGCAGGCTGGATATGTAAGGAATATTATATTCAAACTGCGTTTGTTTCACTCAGTCTGTGTTCCTGTTTTTCCTCTCATCTCTCTCCAACCTGTGTTTCTTATAACTAGTCTTAAATCTTTTCTCTTATTTAGTAATTATGGAAATACTTAAAAAATTTTTTTTTAAACAAATTCAGGAGGATCACTTGAGGCCAGGAGTTTGAATCCACCGTGGGCAACATAGTGAGAGCTCATCTGTACAAAAAATTAAAAAACAGCTGGCCATAGTGGCACATGCCTGTAGTGCCAGCTACTGAGGAGGCTGAGGTGGAAGGATTGCTTGAGCTCAGGAGTTTGAGGCTGCAGTGAGATGTGATTGTGCCATTGCCCTCCAGCCTTGGCAACAGTGTGAGACCCTATCTCAAAAACAATTCACTCCATATTTAACATTCTTTTGACATTAATTGATATTTTAAAATTTCTGCTTAATTCTTACCTTCATTATTTCATCTCCATGTTTTTCTCCCTAAAGTGATTCACTAATGTTGTATTACTCTTATACTATTTATGATTTGATAAACCCAAAATTCAATTAATTTGTTTCTATTCTCTTCATTTTGTGTGTGTGTTATTCTTGTGGTCCCTACTTTTTGGTCTTTCTATACTTTTGGCATAACATTTCAGGAAATATTTTTTCTTTTCTTTTCTTTTTTTTTTTAAATGCTTTTGACTGTATTTATTTGAGACAGGGTCTCACTCTGTTGCCCAGGCTGGAGTGCAGTAGCGCAATTTGGGCTCACTGCAACCTCCACCTCCTAGGCTCAAGTGATTCTCCCATCTCAGCCTTTTCAGTATCTGGGACTAAGGTGCCTGTCACTATTCCTGGCGAATTTTTGTAGAGATGGGGTTTCACCATATTGCCCTGGCTGGTCTCAAGCTCCTGGGCTTAAGTGATCCACCTGCCTGGGCCTCCCAAAGTGCTAGAGTTACAGGGTTAACCCACTGCATCCACCCAAGAAATATTCTTCCTGGGGAAACAATTTTATCTCTTTACTCTGGGAAGTATTTTTATTAACAGATTTATATTGTATTAGCCACTCAATAAAAGTGACTTGATGAAAGTGTTTAATAAATGGTGACTTACCTACATCTTGAAGTAATTTAATTAGCTCTTGTTAAAAGAGCAACAATTGACTCCGTAGAGTAGCATATCTCTGTATTACTAGAAAGGGATTTGCAAAGTAATAGGACTTAAGATTATCTTTTTAGGAGTTTGGTTTAATTCCTAAAGACATTTAGTCCAGGGGCAGAAGGATAGACATCATACTAAAAATGGTGCAACAATTTTAGTATGTTCATATATTTATTTGGAGGTGTACTGAGAGAGGCAGTTTTACTCACTGACCCAGAAAGAGTGGAATAATTTGAAAGAACTGGGTGAGGTGGTAGAGGTTGATGGTTACTAGCTCTTTACCTTGTATGCCTTTAACATTTGTTCACCTTGATATGTTACATTTTGTGTATTACTACATTTTGGAAAACATCTGTTGATAGTGATGATTGCTGCTTCATGACAGAAAAATTATTTTAGGAAAAGCAATGATATAGGAAAAAAGTTTCTTGGTTTTTCTTCACAAGTCTGGAGGCAAATACAAGGAGGAATATGCATAAGTAAACTTGTCTAAAAGTATGTTGTGGCTGTCTTATAAACCACTTTATTTTTCAGAAGTAAGAAAAGTTCAGTTTTAAAGTCTTTTTTGGAATCTAAGATTATTAACTAATTCTATTTGGAGTTTCACACAAAGTTCTAAGATTTAATTGAAGATTTAGGGCCAGATGAGTGAAGTAGATTTATGCTTCTAAACACAGTAGCCAGAGAAGTGGGTGACTGGGGGAATCTGACTGATAGTTCAGCCTCCGCATATGCACATCTCTAGTTGAGTCTCTTACCCTTAAGGGACTTCTTGGGGCTCACAAACTTGGTCCTCGCAGAAGAATCTCTATATCTTCATCATGGAAGAACCAGGAGGCCAATTGTATGGGGTACCTGATGATGGCATTATGGACAAAGGGAACTTACTTTCTGGACATAGTAAGGGTAGCTCTTGAATCATCTAATCTAATTATTGAATTTGGGTTCTAGTGGAAAGGGCCTAGGACCCCAAATCACAAAGACTATGTTCTGGTCCCAGCCCTGGCACCGGACGGTGTCTGTTTTACCCACCACTAAATACTCACTGCCTAATATAGTGCTTGCCATGTAATAGACATTCAGTAAGTATTTGAGTGAGTGAAATAGTACATTGGATGCATAACTTCGGAAAAGTCACTTGATCTCTCTGGATTTCGTTTTTTCCCTCTTCATCTATAAAAGTAACATATTTTGACTAAATTAACCAAGTCTCTAGTTCTCAAATTACTGCATTAAAAGTTAGATACAATTATTTTAGATAATCAACTCCATTGTAAACACCAGTGTAAACTTGGGCATTGATATCAGGTAGCATTTCTTGATTTTAAGATAGGATTAGGCCTATCTTAAAAAAAAAGATAGGATTAACATTAAAACATTAAAACATTAAAAGTTAGATACAATTATTTTAGATAATCAACTCCATTGTAAACACCAGTGTAAACTTGGGCATTGATATCAGGTAGCATTTCTTGATTTTAAGATAGGATTAGGCCTATCTTAAAAAAAAAGATAGGATTATAGGTTATCTAGATTATTTCTATAAAACAAAAGCAATATTAAACTTTTTAAATATTTTCCTTTGCTTTTTGGTGTAAAGAAAGATTTATAAAATTTCTTACAGAGAAAGCAATTATGGCAGATTTTTTTTTTTTTTTTTTTTTTTTTGAGACGGAGTTTCGCTTTTGTTACCCAGGCTGGAGTGCAGTGGCACGATCTCTGCTCACCGCAACTTCCGGCTCCTGGGTTCAGGCAATTCTCCTGCCTCAGCCTCCTGAGTAGCTGGGATTACAGGCACGCGCCACCATGCCCAGCTAATTTTTGTATTTTAGTAGAGACGGGGTTTCACCATGTTGACCAGGATGGTCTCGATCTCTTGACCTCGTGATCCACCCACCTCGGCCTCCCAAAGTGCTGGGATTACAGGCTTGAGCCACCGCGCCCGGCCCTTTTTTTTTTTTTAAGAGACGGGGTTTCATCATCTTGGCCAGGCTGGTCTTGAACACCCAAACTTAGGTGATCCGCCTGGCTTGGTCTCCCAAAGTGCTGGGATTACAGGCCCGGCCTGTGGCAGAATATTAATAGGTGGTGAATCTAGGTGGTTTATGGAAGATCTTTATACTATTGTAACTTTTCTGTAAATTTGAAATTATATTAGTAATTTGAACTCAGAAAAGCCCAACATGTGGTTAGAAAGAATAAAAATTACAACATTGGTAATAATAAAACATTAGGTGAATGTTAAGGATAATATTTGGAGATTCATAAATTCATTTAAATATAGAGATTTGTATCTCTTTGCAAAATATTTAGACTTGTAAGGGGCATTCATTCTAAATGTAAAGGAAATATTCACTGTAAAGCAAGACTGCTAAGTTTCTCACTTTCTGCCCCACCCCCCCAAAAAAAACCTTGCATGTTTTCTTAAATTGAGATCTACTAATTTTACAGTTTTACCCTGTCAGATAATTTTACCCTGTCCATGCTGTTCCTCTGGGTTGGTAGTGGTGGTTACCAGTTTCTTCCTTGATTGACAAAGCTGGCACCTCAGGTTTTACTGTAACTTTAATTACTGAGCCTGCTACCTCTGTACCAAGTGGAAGCTTACAATATTTATCTTAACTTAGAATTTAGTGAACTTTAGTGTTTAACAATATTACCTGAATTTGTAAGCTCTTCTGTTGATATAATGGTACCATCTTCTTTTTTCTCATGTGCACTCTGGGGGCGTCTTTCTTTTTTTTTTTTTTTTTTGGCTGGGGCAATGTATATCTGAAAGTGAGTTGCTTAGAGACTTTAATAGAGATTATTGGATACTGTTGGCTTAGCTTAATCTCCAGAGTAATGAAAGGATTATCTGTCCATATTGTTGAAAATTATGTTCCTAATCTTTGTTTTCCTTTGCAAAGTAGAATCAAATTTTAGAGTTAGAAGGGATCTAAGAGTTTAGTCGAAGTTCCTTTTGTTGTGTTTGGGCAAACAAGTTTGCCTAGTTAAGAGCAGAATGGGAATAAGAACCAGAGTTTCGTTCTCTTATGCTTTGATTTTTTTTTTTTTTTTTAAGTCGTGTGTCCTAAATTTGAAAGTCTCTAATTCAGATGGATAAGAATTGTTTTCATTTCATTTCACTGTTTATACAAGTAATTGATACTCCTCCAAAAAGGCCAAATCTGTGTGAGAACTCAAAATATGCTCAATAGGTGTTTGCTGTTGTCCAACAGTAGTAACCGAAATCTGTAAAGTTTCATGTTCTTCTTTTTTTAACATAAAAAAAATTAGGCCACATATTGGCAAATACAAAGTTTAATGTTTTAATGGAAGGATTCATTTGAGGGTGCAGTAACTGAAATATGTGAAATACATTTTTAAAAACCTCCATGTATTTATCATCCTGATTCAATTATTAATTTGTGACTGATTTTGAGAAAAATTTGTAATGTTGATAATTTTTAGGCTTCATCTAACTGCAAAATAAATCTAGGTGTATTATAAGTGACTTAATGGAAACACTTATTTTTCTGCAGTGTTTCCTGAGGTTATAGGCGGGTATTTGAGGAGTACATGCGGGTTATTAGCCAGCGGTACCCAGACATCCGCATAGAAGGAGAGAATTACCTCCCTCAACCAATATATAGGTAAGAAATTTTAATAACTTGAAAAGAATTTATTTGACTTTTTAAATGTTTGTGAATTGGTTTAATTAGCTGCCCTTAGTTACTGTAATTACTTAGTTGGTTCTAATATACAGAGAATGCTATTTTATATATTAACAAGTTTATTTTTCTCAAATATAGAAGGCTTTTACTGTAAGAAGGAATAGGGTCATTTCAGAGATGGCAGCTCTTCTAAAGATGTGTTTTCTTACATATTTTTAATTGTAGAAATAGAATAGCAATCCTCAATTTTTATAGAACGTCAATGGTATTAAATTGTGTTTCATAAAATAATAGTGTTTTAAAAGACCAATTCTATATAATTTTGTAGTTTAATTTTTGTTGATTTTAAATATATTAAATATTTTTGTTTTAAAACGGCACAATAAACTTTAATTGCTTTTTCTATAAGTAACTTAGATTTGGTGTCTAGAAAAGTCTTTGCATACACTTGAATTACTAAATTTTAAAGTAGATTAGAAATTGTGGCTTCTGATGATTTTTTTTTCTTTTCTTTTGATAGACACATAGCATCTTTCCTGTCAGTCTTCAAACTAGTATTAATAGGCTTAATAATTGTTGGCAAGGATCCTTTTGCTTTCTTTGGCATGCAAGCTCCTAGCATCTGGCAGTGGGGCCAAGAAAATAAGGTATGTAACTTAATAGCTTTGGTAACTAGGTTTTTAGGTTGTCAATGAAGTATTCTAATGGATTTTCTTATTTTGAATACTTGTTATTGATTCACCTGTTAACATGTATTATATTGATTTGTACCAGTTTTATCTCTGGGCAAGTCACTTAACCTCCCTTGACCTTTGTTTCCATATTGATATATTATGAGTGATTAGGGCTTAACCTTTTTATTTTGAGAGGATATGTAGGTATTACTTTAGTATTACCAGGGCAGAAAATAATTTGTTATCTGATTTTGATTATATTACTTAGGTCAATTCATATCCAGCAAAACATAATATATACATAATGTGGGCCTTTTATACCAACTAATGAGGTATTAGTGGGTTGATTCACCTTAAAAAGGGGATTTCCATTAACTTGTGCTTATCAAAACTCCTCTCTTTTCAAATTCTTTGTCCTTTGCCTCTTCTGTTCATGGATCTGTTTTAATTGCCTGAAAGAAACAATTTAAATATACTCAAGAACTTTGTGCTGTTTCTCTTTTCCTTTGTTTTTGTAGGGTCTTGTTGCTATATACATTCTTTCTAGATTACTCTTATTTAAGTTAAAATCATTTTTTTTTCTTGAGGGCTCACCATCCTGTCTAAAATGGGTCTAACTTGTATTTTTCTCATGGATTAGATTTTTCTTATATTTTAATTCTAGGCCAAATACCTTTAGCAGACTCCTGCATAGCTGTACTTCTTTTTCTTAGGGAACCATTTCTTTCCAGTAACAGGCAAAACTACTTAACATAAATATCTTCAAGTGCTATCTCTAATTGAAATATATCTCTACCTTGTAGGTTTTATGACATTTCCTTGTGTATTGTTCCCAGGAAAATAGACTTAACATTCTCAAATGGTAGAGTTAATTCCTATAAAAACAAACCCCACCTAGCTCCTGTGGGTTAGTAGGGAAAGCTCTTTTTCGGCTGCTGTGAACGTTTGATTTATTTTTCTGAAACAGCTTGCTGTGAATTGGCATTCTCACTGCATCCTACTCTTAGTCCAGTGGTTTTGTTAAATTAAAACTTTTCTGTCCAATAAGGAATACCTAGTCACTTTTGGGAAAGAGTATAGATTTGCTTTGAAAGGTGAATGATTATACTTTAATATGCCAGTGCTTTCTTTTTTTTTTTTTTTTGAGACAGAGTTTCGCTCTTGTTACCCAGGCTGGAGTGCAATGGCACGATCTCGGCTCACCGCAACCTCCGCCTCCTGGGCTCAGGCAGTTCTCCTGCCTCAGCCTCCTAAGTAGCTGGGATTACAGGCACGCGCCACCACGCCTAGCTAATTTTTTGTATTTTTAGTAGAGACGGGGTTTCACCATGTTGACCAGGATGGTCTCGATCTCTCGATCTCGTGATCCACCCGCCTCGGCCTCCCAAAGTGCTGGGATTACAGGCTTGAGCCACCGCGCCCGGCCTAATATGCCAGTGCTTTCTAACCTACTTCTTTCTTAGTTTGACTTAAAATGGTTTGTTTGAAACATATGCAGTTTGTATTGAATATTATATGGAGTTGCTAATTTTGCATCACAAGTCTCTTATGAATTTATATGTATGTATGTATGTATATCTATATATATATATTTGAGATGGAGTCTTGCTCTGTGGCCCAGGCTGGAGTGCAGTGGCATGATCTCGACTCACTGCGACCTCCGCCTCCCAGGTTCAAACAGTTCTCTGGCCTCAGCCTCCCGAGTTGCTGGGACTACAGACACGTACCACCATGCCTGGCTAATTTTTTGTATTTTTAGTAGAGATGGGGTTTCACCGTGTTAGCCAGGATGGTCTTGATCTCCTGACCTTGTGATCCACCCACTTTGGCCTCCCAAAGTGTTGGGATTACAGTTGATATATTATAAAAATGGTAAAGTTAACTCTTCTTATGCATGTATTCTTTTGTTTAACTTATTAAGGCTATTATGAAATCTCTTAGAAATTCTGTGTACATTATGAATATCATCTATTAAATGCTTCAGTGTGTATAGAGTTGCAAATCAATACTGCTTTACTTTTGCTCTGTTTACGTTATCTGAATATATGAAATAGCAGTAATAGTTTTTATGGGAACTTTTTAAGTAGATTAAAAAGAGCGTTTACCAAAAGTGACTTTGCCTGCTGTACTTAATTATATTTTCTTTTAGGTCTATGCATGTATGATGGTTTTCTTCTTGAGCAACATGATTGAGAACCAGTGTATGTCAACAGGTGCATTTGAGATAACTTTAAATGGTAGGTTCTGAATAGTTTGCATTTTGTGATAGATTTTAAATGATTTATAATGAACTTCAAGCTTTTTAATTTTTTATAATGAGAGAAACTTCTTTAGTGTTTATATGAAACTTATTTGAAAGAAATTGAAAATTTAGGAGAGAGAAGAATTTAGAAAATTTTAACTTAATTTTTTTAACTTGCTCCCTCAACTTAATCTCTTTACCTCTACATGAACTTCACATTTTAGAATTCCTTGACGAGTTGGTCCTCTTCTTGGGTCAGATTGTCTCTGTGAACCTTATCTACTTCCATGGTTTTAAAATAACATCTGTATGATGATCCCTGAATGTGTATCTCTTAATCTCTCTCCTAAAATGCTGTGCTCAAGAATCTTAAACCTACTCTAAAATAAACTCTTGCTTACTTTTCCTACTGATAATGCCTGTACACTCTTTTGCTCCCCCTTTGACATTTCTCATTTATTTTGACACCATCATTTGTCTACTCAGTTGCCCAGAGACCTATGATAACATCACCATCTCCCCAGTCTCCATATTTAATGGATTACCAAGTCTTCTCAACTCAATCTCCTAAATTTTTCAAAAATCTACCTTCTGTTCATCTTCACTGCCACCACCCTAGTCCAGGCCACAATTAACTTGTTACTCTCTTTTACATTCTCTAAACCAGGGGTTGGCAAATATGGCCTGTGAGCTAACAATGTTTTTGACACTTTTTGGTTAAAAAAATAAAACTAATATTTTGTTACACATGGAAATTATATGAAATTCAAACTTCTGTATTTATAACTAAAGTTTTGAGTTGCATCAATGCAAACTTCATAGAAATTTATAAGTACGCACATAATGTTCTTGATTATTGTCTCTTGGTTCATAAAGTGTGAAATATTTACCATCTGCCTTCTTACAGAAAAACTTAACAATATCTGCTCTAAACAATAGCTTTTAAATGCAAATTTTATCTTGCATTTAAACGAGTGTTTCCAATTCGTTAAATGACATTACTTTGCTCTCAAGATAAAGACCAGAACATTTAATGTGGCCAAAAGGCTCTGCATGATCTAGTTTAGTGATTGTAAAGCTATGGTCCTATGAACCATATCCTCTGCTGCTTGTTTCGTAAATAAAGCATTATTAGAATGCAACCATGTCCATTTGTTTATATATTGCCTACAGCTGCGTTCAGGCCGCAAGCGCTGAATGGCTGTGGCAGAGACTGGTTATCATCCCCAGCCCAAAATGTTTACTTTCTGTCCCTTTACAGTTTGTTAGCCCCAGTCTAATCCTTTCTACCTTCCCACCCTCCCTTATATCATTTCTCTTCTATATTTCTTTCAGCTATGCTGATTTTCTCTTACTTTTCATATGCCTAGCTCCTTTCTGGCCTTTACATTTCTATTCTCTCTCCCTCAAAAGTTTTCTATTCAAATGAATCCCTACTCTGTTATGGTAATTTTTTCTTTTAGGTCTCAGTTTAAATAATATTATTTCTCTGACTAGTTAGGGACAGCCTTGTGTTTCTATGTCCCTCCTAGTACAGCAGTGCCTTCCACTTTTAATTCCTTTTTTTTTTTTTTTTTTTTTTTTGACATGGAGTTTTGCTCTTGTTACCCAGGCTGGAGTGCAATGGCACAATCTCGGCTCACTGCAACCTCCGCCTCCTGGGTTCAGGCAATTCTCCTGCCTCAGCCTCCTGAGTAGCTGGGATTACAGGCACGCGCCACCGTGCCCAGCTCATTTTTTGTATTTTTAGTAGAGATGGGGTTTCACCATGTTGACCATGATGATCTCGATCTCTTGACCTCATGATCCACCCGCCTCGGCCTCCCAAAGTGCTGGGATTGCAGGCTTGAGCCACCGCACCTGGCCTCCACTTTTAATTCTAAGTACACAATTGTAATTTTGTAGCTGTTTGTGTACTACTTTTGACATTCCGCCTACTAGAATGTAAATTCCCTAAGAGCAAGCAGTGTACTTTTTTCTCACTTTTGTATCCCCAGTTCTGTACATAGACGATAAGTATTTATGGAATGAATGCATATTATAAAATAATCCTTAATTTTTTGGGTGGTGGTGCCATTTATTTTTATAGATGTACCTGTATGGTCTAAGCTGGAATCTGGTCACCTTCCATCCATGCAACAACTTGTTCAAATTCTTGACAATGAAATGAAGCTCAATGTGCATATGGATTCAATCCCACACCATCGATCATAGCACCACCTATCAGCACTGAAAACTCTTTTGTAAGTTGTTTAAAATATTACTATGTATAGGTTTCTGTTAATCCTTATGAATCAGCAAGTTAGTAAATAATACATATATTATCACTTGAGTTTCCAATTTAAGATTAAACAGAGGGATGTGTTCTTCATTAAAATGTTGAAGTGTATGAAGAGAGTTTGGACCTGCCAAAATAAAGTCAGATTGTTAGTAGTTTTACCTTCAAGGCTTAATAATTGGATCTGTAACCTTATTTTCTTTACCCTAAATTCCTAATGGCCAGAGTTGATCTATTATGCTAGAGGTGTGTATACTTATCCTATCCTTACCTTCAAATAATTAGTTCCTGAGAGTATGCAAATTCTTTGAACACACTCATGATAACAAAAATTTGTAGGCAAATGTGTGAACACAGAGAGGTATTAGTTAACTTTTGCTTGGCAGAGTTGTTCTCAGTTCCTTTCTGATCAATGAATTGACTTTCTGAAGGGTTTTTATGAGTGATTTTTGAAATAAAATACTCTTTTTTCTGTATATCTTTCAGGCATTAAGGGATTTTTGCAAGAGCAGCGTGACTGACATTATGAAGGTCTGTACTGAAGACAGCAAGCTGTTAGTACAGACTAGATGCTTTCTTGGCAGGCTCGTTGTACCTCTTGGAAAACCTCAATGCAGGATAGTTTTTCAGTGCTGGCATATTTTGGAATTCTGCACATTCGTGGAGTGCAATAATGCTGTATAGCTTTTTTTCCCCCTCCAAATTCACCCAGTTAATGTGTTTTTGTTAAGGTAGATATTACTTCTTACAACTTTTTTCTTAGTTGTATTTGAAAAAGTAGAAAATTGAGTTATGATTTGATTTTTTTTTCTCAAAGATGTCTGTTAAATTGTTGTGCTTTTATGTGAATATTTGTTTTTTATAGTTTAAAATTGATCCTTGGGCATCCAGCTGAAGTTCCCAGATACTTTATAAGAGTTTATCAGACGTCTCTAATTTGGCCATGTCCAGTTTATATAGTTTACAAAATACAGCAGATTGTGAACAGTACATTATGCAAGATTATTGGGGAAATCCTATTTCAGAGTACTATACAAATTTTTGTGTATGTGTGTATGTGTGTGTGATTACCAGAGAACTACTAAAAAATCCAACTGCTTTTTAAATTCTCTTGTGTAGTTCAAGTGTCATGCCTTGACCAATCTAATGAGTTGATTAACTGGGCCTTTATACTTAACTAAATAAAAAAACTAAGCAGATATGAGTTAAAGTTAAAAGTTTCAATTTATTGCTCAGTGTACCTGTTAACATTATATTTAACGATTGTCTGCTGAAACTTTTGTTTTTGATTTATGGATAATTTTATAAGATTAACTTTAGATTCACATGCAAATAATAGGCTCTTACCATCTTTAGGATCATTGAAACTCATCCCTCAGAAGAACGTTCACTTGAACCTCTTTACAACATTGATATTAGGTGAACAGAAATTACCTGACTAATAATTTGTTTAATACCATATATCAAAATTTTATTGTATATGATGAACAAAACTTAAAAATTTTTAAATGTAATTTTTAAATACCGTTTCAGAGTTCTAAAAAGGTAGTTTTTTTTTTTAAACTTAAATTGATAAAGGCAGTAAGAATAATTTAGCAGAAATAGAGCCAGAATGTAGAAAAATAGTCTTGTAACACAAATCATAACATACTTCAGCTTCCATATACGATTATAAGTGGTAGAGCCAAAAGTGATTTAGGGAAAAGTAATGAGGTACAGGTTGAGTATCCCTTTTCCAAAAATGCTTGGGACAAGAAGTGTTTCAGATTTCATATTTTATCTTTTTTTGAAGTTTGGAATATTTGCATTATATGTAACAGTTGAGCATCCCAAATCTGAAATCTGAAATGTTCTAATGAGTGTTTCCTTAGTGTCATGTTGGCACTCAAAAAGGTTCAACATTGAGTCCACCTAACACTTAGGTGTTAGAAAAACCTAACTTTCTATAACAATTAACCTTATACTTTGTTTGAATATTTGTTGAATGCATGTCAGGTAATGGTCCTGATTGTTACAGCTTCAAGGTGGAACATAGTGTAATCTCCAGATGCTAGGAAGTTAGTCTAATAATTCACTGCAGAAAATTGATTAAATGGCTCTCCTTTTAATTAAGAATGTGGAACCATTAACCTGAGTTCTTCATATAGTGACAAGAGTCCTTAAAGATTGTTATTCAAGTTTCTTAGAGATTGTTATTCAGGCATAACATTGTTTTATCTTTGACTGGAGCTTAAAAACCTTGTTATCAAATTGTGTACCACTCCCAACTCCCTACCTTCTGCAAGTTGAATGTCTTGCTAAGTGTGTCTAGGGGTTCATCTTCAGTAATGGACATTCCACTGTTGCCACAATTAACTTCATGACATGTGGACATTCAAAACTTGGGCCTTGGATTTTCCTGTGAACCTGACAGTTGAAAATATAGAGAATTCAAATCCAACTTTCTCTATGTTTGCCTTGGGTTGAATAAGTTGTCTTTTGGAGAATAGCTTTAAGTGGCTTAGACACTGATAAAATTCAGCTGTTTTGTTGACACTCATCTCTTTTGTCTTATGCTTAGCCATATTTAAATCTTGAATTTAATAGAGTCTAGTGAAAAAATGGGTGTGAATGAATATAAAAATAATATAAGGAAAAAGGGAAAGTAAACTGTTTAGAATGTAGTTTTGTTACATTCCCAACGTTTCAAAATTTATTAGTTACCCATAAATTACTGTGGCTGTGTAGTTCATAAATGCCTGTGTACTATTATTAATTAGAAGACCATAGAACATGCCAGCAGGTTGGCTAATGCTATGGGTTTTTTTTTTTTTAACCACAGTTGCCATTGTGGAAGAAATTTGGTACATTAATTTAAAAAAAAAGTTGGTAAAACATGGCTTTATATCTCAGTGTGTAAGATGTGCAAGACAAATATGCTTCTTTTTCTAGAATATAAGTGGTATAATTTGCTTATGGCACTAATACTACTAATGACAGGAGCCAATCAGCCTTTACAGCTATCAAAATATAATGAGATCCCAATGATGATTCTTTCTTACTTTGAATGTTAGTTTGGGACTTTGATTGGCTGGGAAACATTTTATCATTGTCAGAATTTAATTTAGGTTTCCAAAATAGTTTACAGGATTTTAAACATGGTGTGGTATTCTTAAGACTTTTTTTTAAGAAATCTTTTTGAGAGAAACAAAAGAGGATTGTAAAGCTTGGGGACTTACCTCTGTAGCACTGCAAAAATAAACTTTTATTAAGCTGATTTGAAAGGAACTCCTACTCTGTGCAATTAAATGTACACTAGAGCATATGGTGACCATACTTAGAAAATTTTGCATTATAAAAGTGATTGTCATTACCTTCTAACGGCTTCTTAACCCGACCAGTGTTTACTACCCACTGTCAAGTCTGGCACGCAAGTCTTATCACATTCTTCGACCTTAGACTACTTCCTAAGCCTTATGATCTACTTGTGCTTCAGTGCTGCTGAACTGTCAACAGCTCTGTCAACTGATGTATTCTGTGCTGGAGTGGAGCAAAGTGGAACAGTTTACATCACTGTCCATCTTTACCCCCAACCTGCAGAATTCCTGAAACATTCACACTAACATCTTTAAATCTGGAGAGAAACAAAATGAGTGTTCTCTCTGTATTAACTAGTATAGATGATTTAACAATCTCAGAAAAAAGCAAAGATCAGATATATATATTTTTAAGTCAGCTGGCTCCTTTTTCCTTAGGCTTCAGAAAAGCAAATAGAAACAAATAAATCCATAGGCCAGGTGCAGTGACTCATGGCTGGGAGGCCATGATGGGTGGACTGCTTGAGCCCAGGAGTTCAAGACCAGCCTGGGCAACATGGTGAAATTCTATCTCTCTTTTTTTTTTTTTTTTTTTGAGACGGAATTTCGCTCTTGTTACCCAGGCTGCAGTGCAATGGCGCGATCTCGGCTCACCACAACCTCCGCTTCCTGGGTTCAGGCAATTCTCCTGCCTCAGCCTCCTGAGTAGCTGGGATTATAGGCATGCGCCACCATGCCCAGCTAATTTTTTGTATTTTTAGTAGAGACGGGGTTTCACTATGTTGACCAGGATGGTCTCGATCTCTTGACCTCGTGATCCACCCGCCTCAGCCTCCCAAAGTGCTGGGATTACAGGCGTGAGCCACCGCGCCCAGCTGAAATTCTATCTCTTAAAGAAAAATTAAAAAGTAGCCAGGCTATGGTGGCATGCAACTGTAGGCTCAGCTACTTGGGAGGCTGAGATGAGAACATCGCTTAAGCCCAGGAGGTTGAGGCTGCAGTGAGTCAAGATTGCACCACTGCAGCTGACAGCAAGACCCTGTCTCAAAAAAAGAAAAAAAAAGAATAAGAGATAGGCCCAGCTCCAAACTGTGTCTTGAAGAAAAATACAAACTGGTGTCAGATACAGTAGAAAGCTATAAAGTCATCTGATCTATCAAAACTAGTAGACTGTCTTCTGTTGCCTGTGTTAAGCATGAGCAAAATAAAAAAGAGACAAAGCATGCAGACAAACAGTGGTGGTTTTAAATTTTTCATGTGCTTAAGAATAACTGGATCCCATTCCTAAAAGTTCTGATTTGGTCGATCTGAAATGGTGCCTGGTAATTTCCATTTCAAACAAGCTTCAAAATAATGCTGTCTATGGTCTACGCAAGTCCCTAATTTTTGGGTCATGGACTGGTAGTGGTCTGTGGCCTGTTAGGAACCCCACCGCACACCAGGAGGTGAGTGGCAGGCTAGCAAGCATTACCTCCTGAGCTCTTCCTCCAGTCAGATCAGAGGTGGCATTAGATTCTTTTTTTTTTTTTTTTTTTGACACGGAGTTTCGCTCTTGTTACCCAGGCTGGAGTGCAATGGCATGATCTCGGCTCACCGCAATCTCCGCCTCCTGGGTTCAAGCAATTCTCCTGCCTCAGCCTTCTGAGCAGCTGGGATTACGGGCACGTGCCACCATGCCCAGCTAATGTTTTTTGTATTTTTAGTAGAGACGGGGTTTCACCATGTTGACCAGGATGGTCTCGATCTCTCGACCTCGTGATCCACCCGCCTCGGCCTCCCAAAGTGCTGGGATTACAGACTTGAGCCACCACGCCCGGCTGGCATTAGATTCTTATAGGAGCCTGAATCCTATTGTGAACTGCGCCTGCGAGGGATCTGGGTTGTGTGCTCCTTCCCATAATCCTAATGCCTGATGATCTGAGGTGAAACAGTTTCATCCCAAAACCATCCCCTCAACCCCCTGTCTGTTGATGGAAAAATTGTCTTCCACAAAAACAGTCCCTGGTACGAGAAAAGATTGGGATCCGTTGGTCTGCACTAAGTACCACCATGCCGTAGAGCAGAATGCAGAAGATTCACAACTCATCCTAGATGCATCACATGTATAGAAGGACTTCATAACATGAATTCAGTAAAATGGGAACTTGGGAGATAAAAAGAATGATATGAGGGGGAGATTATGTTTCTAAGAAAACACATAATTGTCCCAGTCTTAAATGCACTATATCCTTTCTTGTTATTATTTCATAACCTTTTGCATGAATTTCTCTTGAAAGGAAATATTAAATCTTTGAGTATAACATAAAATAACTGGTTTGAATTGCCAGATTTTCTAAGAGCAAACCAGGCAATAGCATGCCTACATTGTTCTTAGAGTGACAAATGATTTTGATTTTCACCTTAAAAGTCTAAGTTCTTGTAATTCCGAGTAGAGAAAAATTTACATATTTAGCTTTATTAGAGTAATTAACCATAACCTAACTGTTTAAATTGCCAGGGAAACCCAGTCTACTATTTTATCCCCACCAACCCCCCTAGAAGGATTAATTAGTTTATGTAACTAAGAAAGTCCCATGTAGAACTGGCTTCAGGTATTCAAATAAGAATATCAGAAATCTCTAAACTGGCCTCATTTTCTCCATGAACCTCACCAAAATTAGCATAGAGAATTGTGGGTGGGGGAGGCATTGAGAAGAGGGAGTAATGAGGAGGGGAGGGGAGGGAAAAGAGCATAGATTAAAGTCCCAGAAAAGTACTCTGGTCCAACTTTTGTCACATTTCCTATCTTGGAACTTTCTCACTTGATACCTACTCCCTCCTGATCGTTTTGTCATCTGTTAACCTCATTTTCCTTTATTGACCCCTTCTGCCCAACCTTCTCATTCAGGATTAAAATTGTTTAAGACAAGACTATTGCTTTGTGGTTATAGGCTGCTCAGATCAAGTACTTAGCTATTTAACCTGTTTTAGAGTTGTCTAGAATGGATGATGCCAGCACTTGATTGCTTAGTTAAGAAAGAAAAATATTAGGGCCTAGGGAGATTGCTGCCAACACTCCCTTGGGCCACTGGCCATACTGTGCTTTGTGTACTAGCAACTCTTACAAGAGGGAAAAAGTAATTACAGCTCCTTTGTTACTCTTGAGTTGCTAAGAGCAGATCTATTTGAAAAAGAGTGTGCTGTTGACATTTTCCCCTAAGCTTTTTGAAAAGTGTATTAGTGTTTTAAAAAGTGTATTAGAAAATGCTGCTAAATTTTATCTTTTAACAGCTCATAAAATCTAGGGGTAAAATTACTTTTTAAGATATTAAAATATATAATGTATGTAAGAGGTGACACATAAATATGATTCTTCCAGTAAAATTGTGTTTTATACAGATGTATAGAAATTTGGTGTTGAGATCTACTTCATTACTTCAATTTTCAAATTAAAAAAGGGCCTCTCGGCCGGGCGCGGTGGCTCAAGCCTGTAATCCCAGCACTTTGGGAGGCCGAGGCGGGTGGATCACGAGGTCAAGAGATCGAGACCATCCTGGTCAACATGGTGAAACCCCGTCTCTACTAAAAATACAAAAAATTAGCTGGGCATGGTGGTGCGTGCCTGTAATCCCAGCTACTCAGGAGGCTGAGGCAGGAGAAGTGCTTGAACCCAGGAGGTGGAGGTTGCGGTGAGCCGAGATCGCACCATTGCACTCCAGCCTGGATAACAAGAGTGAAACTCCATCTCAAAAAAAAAAATAAAAGAAAAAAGGGCCTCTCTGAGTTAAGTATCTTGCCCTTGCCCTGGTTATATAGCTTATGGCAACAAAACAAAACAAACAAACCCTACACTCTTGGTGGGGCTTGGGGAAAGCAGAATTAACAGCAGAGGACTTTGTCAGAAATTTCTCTAGGTGGGAAGAGAGAAGACAGTAACAAAGCAATCTTACAAATTTAATCTCAATTTCTCTTCACGTTATGCTTAAGATGGGCTGAAATTTTTCAAATAAACTAAAAAAGGCAGGTGTATGTATGTACAAGAAACACCAGAAAGCAAGTTTACTTAATAATTTTTTATTCTAATGAACTAAATTCAAGCGTCAGATTGACTGGGCCTGTTTCCCCACTTGGAAAGATCCTTCTCCAAAAGCAGGTTTATAAATTGCAGTTCTTCAGACCACTTATCCTGTTCACTGATTACATGATTAGAAGAATTGCGAATATATACAGAGGTTACCAGCTGTGTGTCCTAGGCAAGGTGGTTATCTCATGTAAGTTTAAAAACAGCACACCCGGCCGGACACAGTGGTTCATGCCTGTAATCCCAGCACTTTGGGAGGCTGAAGTGGGTGGATCACCTGAGGTCAGGAATTCAAGACCAGCCTGGCCAACATGGTAAAATCCCGTCTCTACTGAAAATACAAAAATTAGCTGGGCATAGTGGTGCATGCCTGTAGTCTCAGCTACCTGGGAGACTAAGGCAGGAGAATTGCTTGAACTCAGGAGGCTGAGGTTGCAGTGAGCCGAGATTGTGCCACTGCACTCCAGCCTGGGTGACAGAGCAAGACTGTCTCAAAAAATCAAAAACAAAGAACATCACACTTGCCTCTCAGCTGCAGATTGGATCATGTGTTCTTTCAGTGTTCTTGCAGCTTTCATATGGTAAAATGCTGTGTTCAACTAGATCTCAACTTTGGTGAAGCACTAACCTCCATGGGGACATGGCCTTATGTGGCCCATTACAAAACAAAATTTTGTTGATGTCTCATTTTAAAATGCATGCCAAGAATCATTTTATTTCAAATTGTTGTTGGGTTTAATATAAAAAATTTTGTTTTATTGTTTTTAACTCCCTAAATCTTTAAGCAAAATGGATGCTCAGGAAATGTGTTTCTCCTGAGGCTGCGTATAACCCCTATTCCACTGCATCTTATTCCCCATGGGTGTGGGGTTTTTGTATGTGTGGACAGCATCTTAAATACAATGATCATCATAGAGTCGTCTTCAAATTTTTATAAGTTTTCTATGTAATCTGCAATATAGCCATATGCTTAAGGATTACTGCAGTAACAGAAGATGTGTTTTTTAGGAACTTTGTATCCCGACTATACATGTGGGGAAGATGGGAGATGAAGATGTGAGTTTTAAAATAATACACAAAGGTACAATACCAAAAAATTAATTAAATGCTATACAAAGTAATGACAAACATGCCGAAAACAGTGTTGGGGAAGGCTAAAATGGTGGGTCTATAAACGTTGACTGAATTAACATAATTAAGACAGTGGGTCTCACGTGGGGTTTTACTCTCCAGCCTCCTGCAGAATGGCCTCTTTGGTCCTGTAATGGATCCTGTTCTTAACTACTGTCTCTAACTGGGACCTGGGGTGGAAGAGTCTGATAGTAATCAGTCCCCAGATGGGGAGAGGGCAGTGCTTGTTTCCTAGCCACCCTGAAAGGCTGAAAACGATTAAGGAGGCTTAGTGTCATTTCAAGCAGTCTCCTTTGCTTTTGTGGGTAGTTTTTCCATATTTGTGCTTAAAACAGAGGAAGCCTTTCATTCCAATAATAAAATAAAAGGCTAAATTCAAGGTGATAGACATTTTAGTGGGAAAGATTGTCAAGGTTAACAAACCAACAAAGGGAAATAGCTCTTATTAGATCTTTTCTTCTTTTGATTAGAGAAAAAAAGCCAAAGAACTATTTTGGGGGTTTGAAGTGGCTAGTGGACTACTCCAGAGGACACAAAGAGGGTTCACAGTGTTTTCTAGGGCACTTCCTGTTTTCTTTGAACTTTGTGGGAATGTGAAGCTGTGGTAAGAAGCAACTTTGAAATGTGACCAAAAAAAAAAACAAAAAACTGGTTTTAGTATTGTTTATTTTTTTCTTTCAAAGCATTTGTATTAATGAGTTGGATGGTAAGAGGTGATTAACATTCCAGACCAGTAGATTTCAGAAATGTCTTCCAACAGTGAAAATAACTTGTGTTAATCCTCTGGGCTTTCACCTTTACTTAGGCTGACTGAGGGATGGGAAATAGCTTTGGAATCGAAAGTCAATCCTATTTAATTTTCCAACTTCTCCAGAATATTATTTCCATTTATCTTCTTGAGAGCATTTCTGGAGGGATTGGGGGTAGGGCAGTAACAGTTGTGAAGTTGTGTGGCACAATTCCTGCATTCAGTGTGCATACGGTGTAGCAGAGAAGAGAATCACAAAAATGTTACAGCAAAATCAGTAAGCTTCATGAGAGCTATAGGAGCAAGAGGGGACATTGGTTCTAGATCCTTGAGTATATAATTTTCCATAAATGGGCAGTGCACAGGAGGAGCAGCACTTCGAGGGTGAGAAAGCAGAAGCACAGGTGTTTTTGTGATAGTTCCTATAGGGAAGGGGGCTGGACCATAGTTTATATCAGTGGGGTGGAGGGAGATATGCTGGAAAACAGGCTTTAGGCATTGACAGCTGAGGTGAGGAATTGGACTGCATTCTGTGTGAGTAGTAGCCAAGGAGAGTCTCTGAGCTGATGAGCCGTAAGATCAGATCTGGCTTTTAGGGGTGAATCTGTCTGCACTGAGAATTGGTGGGCAGAGGAGGATGAAGAGGTAAAGGTTCTAACAAAAGCATTCTGGGCACTCTCAGCATCACATTCCTTAGATTAATAATTTATAAGTAATATATTCAATTTTAAAATTAATGTCAACTTTTGTGGTTATATTCCTTTTGTATCCTTTTGAGTTTTACTTTAGAGTTCAATGTCATGCTGAAACCTGTACTCTATTAGAATTACCCTTCTTAAATCTAGTTTCATTTCTACAATTTAGCTTTTAAACTTTGGGTATCATTTAAATTTTTTTGATATCTATTTTCTGCTAATTGGTTAAGGAACCTTTTTCCTGCCCCAAGAATATAAGATTAATTGCAATTAAAAAGCCTAGTGGTTTAGTGTGATTATTCCTTCTTGTTTTTCTGAGAAGCCATCCATGTCTTTTGTGGACCAGTCAATCCTGACTTTGATCTTTAGGGACAATACACTATATGTCCTGTGAGTATCAGGAAGGACACTGATCCTAGATATTCATTTAGGGGATGAATTTTCCTCATTCCAAGGAAAATTGTGATAGAAGTTAAACTGATTACCCTTGTTTACTGAATGAGAACCTCCATATTCTCATTCAATACAAGCATGAGTAGGACCTAGACATCTTATCTTGCTGAACTCTAGCAAGGCATATGGGCTGCCTGGTATACAGTATGCAGGATGCTCCCTCCCACCCCAGCAAAGATAGCATGATGCACTTGTCCTTCTCTGGGAAAATAATGAGCAGTGACTGCAGATTTCTCAAGGGTCTCTTATGATAGGGTTGCAATTCCCCATTCTTTTTCCCTTCTCAGAAATTTCTGAAACTCACTTAGTTAAAAGATTAAAAAAATCTCCTTGCAAAAGGATTTGTTGAAGTAATTGGGACCCGACTCACCTTCCTGATACAAATAACTAGAAGTAGACAAAATGTGTGAAACAACTACTCTCAGAAATTGGACAACAAGCAGTTCAGGGCCTTGATCCCCAAGAGAAAGACAAAGGAACTACACAAAATGTTTCATTTTCTCCTTGGAGGCTGTATTAGTTAGCTAGGGCTGTCATAACAAAATACCACTGATTGGGTGGCTTGAACAACAGAAACTTATTTTCGCACAGTTCTGACAGCCCGAAGTCCCAAGATCAAGGTGTTGCCAGGGTTGGTTTCTTTTTAATTTGAAAAAATTTTTGTGACAGTCTTTCTCTGTCACCCAGGCTGGAGTGCAGTGGTTTGATCATAGCTCACTGTAGCCTTGATCTCCTAGGCTCAAGTGATCCTCTTGCCTCAGCCTTCCAAGTAGTCAGGACTACAGGTGTGTGCCATCACCCAGCTAATTTTTTTGATTTTTAATAGAGGCGAAGTCTTGCTATGTTGCCTAGGCTGGCCTTGAGTTCCTAAGATCAAGCATTCCTCCTGCCTTGGCCTTCCAAAGTGCTAGGACTGTAGGTGTGAGCCTCTGTGCCTGGCCAGGGTTGGTTTCTGATATGGCCTAATTTTTGTAGAGACGGGGTCTTGCTATATTGCCCAAGCTAGTCTCAAATTCCTGGCCTCAAGTGATCTGCTTTGGCCTCCCAAAGTGCTGGGATTACAGGTGTGAGCAACTGAGCCTGACCAAGGGGGCACTTTTTAGACTAAGGTACAGAGAGGGGGATCCCAAGCATACATAGTACAGTCATCTCACTGAGTTGAAGAAGCAGATTGGAGTTTAAGAAGGTGATTTGGAATTTGCAGGGCAGACAGCTATAGAGGAGGGAGCTATGCAGAGAAAGAACTACAGAAATCTGCACAGAAGTTTCTTTGAGTATTGCTGAAATCCCACGAGCTAGGTATACTTTGCCTTATATATCTCTTCCATCTGGCTGTTCCTGAATTGTATACTTTATAATAAACCAGAAAATTTTAAGTAAAGTGTATCCCTGAGTTTGTGAACCATTCTAGCAAATTATTGAACTTGAGAAGAGGGTTAAGGGAACCCCTGATTTATGTCTGATTGGTCAAAAGTATGGGTGGTCCAGGACCTGCAACTGGTGTAAGTGGGAACAGTCTTGTGGAACTGAATACTTAATTTGTGGGATCTGACACTTACTCCAGGTAGATAGTGTTATTAATAGAAATGAATGGAATGTTAGGACACTCAGCTGGTTAGTGTAGGAACCCTTCCTCCCTCAACACACGCATTTGAGATCAGAAGTACAGTGTGAGTAGGGAAACAACATAAATAATTTTTAAAGCATTTTTTACCTTTTTATTTTTAAATTAGAAATATAGATGCGATCTTGCTGTGTTGCTCAGACTAGTTTCCAGCTCCTGAGCTCAAACAATCCTCTTGCCTTAGCCTGCCGAAGTGCTGGGATTACACGTGTGAGCCATGCCCAGCCGAGAAAGTTTCCTTTATGATTTTAAAACTTTTTCACTTTGAAAGCCTCATAGTGAACCAGAAGTAACCCAACAGCCTCACAGAATAAAGTATTAGATCCATTGACAAAAATAACAAAATTCAACACTCCTCAATATAGAATTTGCAGTGTTAATCCATTAAAAAAATGACTAAACATAAAAGCAGAAAATATGAACCTTAGACAGAAGAAAAATCAGTAAATAGAAACCAACCCAGAGGTTAGGTGGTGACTCATGCCTGTAATCCCAGCACTTTGGGAGGCCAAGGTAGGTGGACCACTTGAGCCCAGGAGTTTGAGACCAGCCTGGGCAACATGGCGAAACCCTGTCTCAATTTTAAACATTTTTAAAAATTTAATTTAATTTAAAAAAGAAACCAACCAGAGGTGACAAAGATGATGGAATTAGCAGACAAGGATTTTAAAAGTTTATATATATGTGGTCAGATATTTAAAGAAAAATATGAATAGGATAAGAGAAATTGAAGATACTAAAAAAAGAACCAAGTGAAAGTTCTAGAATTTAAAATACAATCTTTTATATGAATAATTCACTGAGGCTTAACAGAAGATTAGATACTGATAAAAAGATTTCATGAACTTGAAGAGAACAAAAGAAATTATGCAAATGGAAGAAAGACTGAAAAACCAGCAGACTATCAGTGACCTGTAGACAGCATTCTGAGTTATAACTTACAGATAATTAGAATCTTAGAGGAGGCAGGGATCAGAAAAAAATATTTGAAAAATAGTAGTGAAAAATATTCTGAAATTTAAAAAAATAGAGACAGGACCTCACTATGTTGCCTAGGCTGTTCTTGAACTCTTCCACTCCAGCGATTCTCTTGCCTCAATGTCCTGAAGTGTCGGGATTAAAGGTGTGAGCTACTGTGCCTGATCGTTTCAGAACTTTTTAATTGAAATGTAATTCACATGCCTCATATGCTAATTCATCCATTTTAAGTATGCAATTTGATGTTTTTAAGTATATTCACAGGTTTGTGTAACCATCACTGCCACCTAATTTTAGAACATTTTTGTCCTACCTAAAACAAACCCCTCCAGTTACCACAGTCAATTTTAGAATATGTTTATAACTCAAAAATGGAAGGCTGTGCCCTTTAGCTATCACTTTCCTATCCTGGCAACCCTGTAGCCTTAAGAAACCTCTAATCTATATATCTACAGATTTGCCTATTCTGAACAATTTATATAAATTAAATCATATAATATGTAGAATTTTGTGACTGGCTTCTTCCACTTAGTGTATTTTCAAGGTTCACTAATGTTTCATTTACTAACACTTCATTTTTCAATTGTAAAATAATATTTCCATATATGAATATAGCACATTTTATTTCATCAGTTGGGCATTTGGGTTGTTTATTTTTATTTATTTATTTTTTTAGAGACAGGGTCTTCCTGTGTTGCCCAGGCTGGTCTTAAACGCCTGGGATCAAGCAGTTCTCCCACTTTAGCCTCACAGTGTGCTGTGATTATAGGCCTCAGGCACTGTGTGACCAGCCAGGTTGTTTATTTTGGGCTCTAAGAATAGTACTCCCGGCTGGGCGTGGTGGCTTACGCCTGTAAACCTAGCACTTTGGGAGGCCGAGGTGGGTGGATCACCTGAGGTCAGGAGTTCAAGACCGGCCTCGCCATCATGGTGAAACCCCATCTTTAAAAAAATAAAATAAAAAGAATAGTACTCCCATCAGGCACAGTGGCTCACATCTGTAATCCCAGCACTTTGTGAGGCCAAGATGGGCAGATTGCTTGAGCCCAGGAGTTTGAGACTAGCTTGGGCAATATGGTGAAACTCTGTCTCTACTAAAAATATAAAAAATAAGCCAGGCATGGCAGCACACACCTGTAGTCCCAGCTACTTGGGGTTGTGGTTGGGGCTGAGGCAGGAGGATCACTTGAGCCCAGGAGACTGAGGCTGCAGAGAACCCTGATCATGCCACTGCACTCCAGCCTGGGTGACAGAGTGAGACCCTGTCTCAAGAAAAAAAAAAATAGTGCGCCCAAGAACCATAGAATATACATTCTCATATGCACAAAGAACATACTCTAAGATTAACACATACTCAGTCACAAAGCAAACCACAATAAATTTTAAAAAATCAAAATAATACCAAGCATCTTCTTGGACCACAGTGGAATAAAAATAGAAATCAATACCAAGACGAATTCTGAAAACCACACAAATACATCAAAATGGAACAATTTACTCCTAAATAACTTTTTGGTAAACCACAAAATTAAGGCAGAAATAAAAAAAATATTTGAAACAAATGAAAATAGAGACACATACTGAAACTTCTGGAATGCAGCAAAAGCAGTGTGAAGAGGAAAGTTTATAGCACCAACCTCCATCAAGATGATAGAAAGATCTCAAATTAAAAACCTAATGTCGGCCGGGTGCGGTGGCTCAAGCCTGTAATCCCAGCACTTTGGGAGGCCAAGGCGGGTGGATCACAAGGTCAAGAGATCGAGACCATCCTGGTTAACATGGTGAAACCCCGTCTCTACTAAAAATACAAAAAATTAGCTGGGCATGGTGGCATGTGTCTGTAATCCCAGCTACTCAGGAGGCTGAGGCAGGAGAATTGCCTGAACCCAGGAGGCGGAGGTTGCAGTGAGCCAAGATCGTGCCATTGCACTCCAGCCTGGGTAACAAGAGCAAAAACTCCGTCTCAAAAAAAAAAAAAAAAACAACCTAATGTCACACCTAAAAGAACTAGAAAAACAAGAACAAACTAAACCCAAAGCTAGCAGAAGAAAAGTAATAACTAAAATCAGAGCAGAACTAAGTGAAATTGAGATCCTGAAAAACTATTCAAAGATTAACAAAATGAAAAGTTGGTTTTTTTGAAGGGATAAATGAGATCGATAGACCACTAGCTAGGTTATCAAAGACAAAAAAAAGAGAAGATGTAAAATAAGCACAGTCAGAAATGACAAAGATGATAAATATTATAACCAATCCCACAGGAAGATTCTCAGAGACTATTATGTACATCTCTATGTGCACAAACCAGAAAATCTAGAAGAAATGGATACTTCTCTGGAAGCACACAACCTTCCTAGATTGAACCCTGAAGAAATTGAAACACTGAACAGACTAATAATGAATTGCAAAATTGAATAAGTAACAAAACCTACCAACCAAAAACAGCCCTGGACCAGATGGAATTATACTTGAACTCTTAAGAGCTGGTACTAATCCTACTGAAACTATAAGAAAAAAGGAGGGATTCCTTCCTAACCCATTCTGTGAAACAAGTGTCATTTTTTTTAACTAGTGTCATCCTGATACCAAAATTTGGCAAATACACAGCAAAAAAGAAAACTACAGGCACTATTCCTGTTAAACATAGAAAAACCCCCAACAAAATACTAGCAAATTGAATCCAGCAGCACATCAAAACGAAAATTCACTACAATCAAGTGGGCTTTATCTTTGGGGTGCAAGGATGTTTCAACACATGCAGTTCAGAGCAAGTGCAGTGGATCACACCTGTAATCCCAGCACTTTGGGAGGCTGAGGTCAGTGGATTGCTTGAGTCCGGGAGTTTAAGACCAGCCTGGGCAATATGGTGAAACCCCATCTCTACTAAAAATACAAAAAATTAACCAGGCACTGTGGCATGTGCTTGTAGTCCAGCTACTCAGAAGGGTGAGGTGGGAAAATCACTTGAGCCTAGTAGGCAGAGTTCGCAGTGAGCCAAGATCTGCCACTGCACGCCAGCCTAGATGAGACTGAGACTCATACCAAATGGGCAAAAGTTGGACACATTCCCTCTAAGAACTAGAACAAGATAAGGATTTTCGCTCTCACTCCTCCTATTTAACATAGTACTGGATGTCCTAGCCAGAGCAATCAGGCAAGAGAGATATAAAAGGCATTCAAACAGGAAAAGAGGAAGTCAGATTATCTCTCTTTGTTGATGACATGATTCTACACAAAGAAAATTCCAGTGATTCCATGAAAAGACACCTAGACCTGATAAATGACTTCAGTAAACTTTCAGGATATAAAAAAAATCAATGCACAAAAATCTGGCATTTCTATACACCAATAACTTTCTTGCTGATAATCAGATCAAGAATGCAATTCTATTTACAATAGCTACACACACAAACAACACAAAAATACTTAGTAATACATCTAAGGAGAGGAAAGATCTCTACAAGAACTGAAAAACACTGCTGAAAGAAATTATAGATGACACAAACAAATGGAAAAAATATTTCATGCTTATGGATTAGAAGAATCAGTATCATTAAAATGTCCATGCTATCCAAAGCAATCTACAGATTCAATGCAATTCCTATCAAATTACCAATGTCATTTTTCACAAAATTAGAAAAAACTATTTTAAAATTTATATGGAACAAAAAAGAGCCCAAATAGCCAAAGAAATCCTAAATAAAAAGAACAGCCACACAAGCATCACATTACTTGAGATGTTTTTCTTTTTTAATATAGGTCTTTACATCTACAAATTTTCTACTGAGCACTGCTTTAGCTGCATCCTATGTTTTGGTATATTGTGTTTTGTTTTCATTTATCTGAAATATATTTTCTACTTTCCCTTGTGATTTCTTCTTTGGCCCATTTGTTAGTTAGGAATATATTGTTTAATTTACCATTTACAATAGCATCAAAAATAATAAAATAGGAATAATTTAACAAAGGCGATGAAAAAATCTGAAAACTATAAGATATTGATGGAAGAAATTGAGGCATTAGCTGGGCATGGTGGTGGGCTCCTGTAATCCCAGCTACTGTGGGGGCTAAGGCAGATAATTGCTTGAACTCGGGAGGCGAAGCTTGCAATGAGCCAAGATTGCGTGACTGTACTTCAGCCTGGGCGACAGAGCGAGACTCCGTCTCAGAAAAAAAAAAAAAAAGAAAAAAGAAATTGAGGCCGGGCGCAGTGGCTCAAGCCTGTAATCCCAGCACTTTGGGAGGCCGAGGCGGGTGGATCACGAGGTCAAGAGATCGAGACCAGCCTGGTCAACATGGTGAAACCCCGTCTCTACTAAAAATACAAAAAATTAGCTGGGCATGGTGGCGTGTGCCTGTAATCCCAGCTACTCAGGAGGCTGAGGCAGAAGAATTGCCTGAACCCAGGAGGCGGAGGTTGCGGTGAGCCGAGATCGTGCCATTGCACTCCAGCCTGGGTTAACAAGAGCGAAACTCCGTCTCAAAAAAAAAAAAAAAAAAAAAAAAAAAGAAATTGAGGAAGACATACATAAGTGGAAAGATGTCACATGTTCATGGATTGGAAGAATGAATATTCTTAAAATGTTCTTACCTTCGAAAGAGATCTGTAGATTCAATATTATCAAAATGCTGATGATATTTTCCACAGAAATAGAAAATAAGCAGTTCTAAAATTCATAAGGAACCAAAAAAGACTCTGAATATCTAAAGCAAACTTGAGTTAGAAGAACAAAGCTGAGGCATCATACTTTCTGGTATACAAGGAGGAAGCTATAGTAATCAAAATGTAATTTATATAGTATGCTACTCATATAAAAAGAGACACACAGACCAATGGAATAGAACCAAGCGCCTGGAAATAAACCCATTCATATATAGTCAACTGATATTTGAAAAGAGCATTAAGAATATACAATGGGCCAAGTGTGGTGGTTCACGCCTGTAATCCCAGCACTTTGGGAGGCCAAGGTTGGCAGATTGTTTGAGGCCAGGAGTTTGAGAAATACGATCCCTTTCTTAAACCACTCACAAAAATTAACTTGAATTACATTAAAGGTTTTAATGTAAGACCTGAGAATATCAAACTCCTATAAGAAAACATAGGGAAAAATCTCCTTGATATCATTGGTTTTGGCAATGATTTTTGGATATGACACCAATAGCACAGACAACAAAAGCAAAAATAAACAAGTGGAACTACATTAAACTAAAATGTTTCTACACAGCAAAGGAAACAACCAACAAGGCAAGCTACAGAATGGGAGAAATACCTGCAAATACCCATATATCTGATGAGAGGCAAGCATCTAAAACATATAAGGAGCTTATACACCTCAGCAGCAACAACAACAAAACCCAAAACAATCTCATTAAAAATGGGCAAAAAACCTTAACAGACATTTCTCCAAAGAAGACATACAAATAGCCAAGTACAGAAAAATAGTGCTCCACGTCACTAAAGATCAAGTAAATGCAAATCAAAACCACAATGAGATGTCACCCCACTCATTACGATGAAGTTAACAAAATAACAAAAGACAGCTATTGATGAAGATGTAGAGAAAAGGGAACCGTTGTGCACTATTGGTAGAGATGTGAACTGGTACAGCCATTATGGCAAATGGTATTGAGGTTCTTCAGAAAATTAAAATTAAAACCGTCATGTAATCCAGCAATCCCACTTCTAGGTACAAATCAAAAGGAAATGAAATCAGTATCCTGAAGAGATATCTGTACCCTCATATTCATTGCAGCATTATGCACAATACCCAAGATATGAAATCAACTTGTGTTCTTTGACAGATAAACAGATAAATAATATGTGGTATATACTGATACAGTGGAATATTACTCAGCAATTAAAAAAGGAAAGTCTTACCATTTGTGACAGTATGGATGAAACTTGAAGGCATTATGCTAAGTGAAACAGTTCAGACAGAAAAGACAAATACTGTATGATCTGAAATCTGATCATATATTTGAGCAATCTGAAAAAGTCCAAGTCATAGAAACAGAGTAGAATGGTGGTTGCCAGGAGTTTAGGGGTGGGTGAAATGAGAAAGATGTTGGTCAAAAAGTACAAACTTTCAGTTATAAAATAAATAAGTTCTAGGGATTTAATGCACACATGGTAACTATAGTTAATATAGTTATATATGTAATTATATATATACTATAATATATATGTTACATATAAATATATATAATATTTATATATATGTATACTATATATGTAAAATATATAAAGATTATCAGGTTGTATATATATAAAGTCAGGTTGTATACGGTAAATACATACAATTCCATTGATTATACCTTAATAAACTTCGAAGATGGGGAATGACAAACCCATCTCCACCCCAACCAATTTATTTTTACTTTTTTAGAGACAGTATTTGTCTATGTTGCACAGGCTGGTCTCAAACTCCCGGCTTTAAGTGATCCTCCTGCCTTAGCCTCTGAAGTGCTGGTATTACAGATGTGATGCACTGCGCTGACCCCAACCAGTTTAAATTTGTAATTTCTGGTGGTGGAACCAGGCCGTGTGTGTGTGTGTGTGTGTGTGTGTGTGTGTGTGTGTAGAAGTATGTGTATATATAAAAATTTATAAAATATATATATGTGTTTTAAACTTATACGGAAATTTAAAAATACATATCAAAATGGAGAGAATTGTATAATGAACCCTCATGTACCACTCACCCAGCTTGAAAGATGGTGAGATCATTCTTGTTCCATTGATACTTCCTTCCTCTTTCCTCCCCTGCTGAATTATTCAGAAGCAATTCCCAAATATCATATTCTATTCATTTATAAGTATGTGTGTCAAAAAGAATGACCCTTTAAAAAATAACCACAAAACCATTATCACATTTTAAAATTCAATATTTTATCAATTATATGAGCAGAATTCCAATTTTGCAGGCATAGATATTTGAAAGGCTCTCAGGGTGATTCTGATGTGCAGGCAGAGAACTTCTAGATGCTGATCCGTGCTCCTCAAACTTACAGCGAGCACACGCACATGTACTGGACAACTTGTTAACATGCAGTTTCTGATTTAGGAGTCTGAGATTCCACATTTCTGACCAGCTCTTGCATGATGCCCATGCTTCTACTCAAAGGCTACCCTCTGAGTGGTAAGGCTACAGACCACAGGGTCTTTAAAAATTTTTTAGGTACAGAAGATGCAGAAAGAAATCTTATCTGCATGTCCCATATCTGACTAAATCAAAGCTCCCTGAGAATTCAGCTGCCATGACCCACTCCCTGTCCTCTGCAAGAGTCTTCAAACAGAGAAGCAATTGACCTTTAACACAGTGACATTCCAAGAATGTTGTATAAACAAGACTCTCAGAATCTTCCGCATATTCCCACTGAAGCCCCTTTTCAAATAAATCTTACCCTTAGCTGTTTGGAAAGTCTCTCCTTTCCCGCCCTCTCTCCTGCTCTCTCTTAGGCACTTGCACATGTGTAATGCACTTTTCTCCTGTTAATCCGTCATCAGTTTATTCTTGGGTTCCATGTTCTAGGACATCAGGTGATAGAGGATAAAGTTTTCCTACCTCTGTGCGTGTGTGTGTGTAAAATGGTCTTTGCTTCATGACCAGAAAGAACCTCCATTTTTTACCTTGTGAGGGTAGGAAAATGTAGGGTATCTGTTAACTTTTCTCTGGATATTCAGCTGACACTTCCCCCTCTGGGAGTGGTCTAATGCAGTTATCTTCAAACTGGGGGTCTGAGAACCTGCAGGGGTAAAGGCTCGTAGGGCATCAGTTCCCATGGGCTCAGTTTCATGCCCTCTGTAAATGTTAATAGACAGAGATTTTGTGTGTAATGAAGATGTAGGCTCTTTCTTCATCTCCCTTTTACAAAGAAAGGCAGACCCCTTGCCATGGTGTCTCACTGAGGGGCAGTGCCAAATGCACAACCCTCCAAGGCTCCACCGAAGAGGTCCATGTTGAGAAAATCAGTGATCCTAGTGATTGGGTAGTATACATATTAAGTGGTTTGTAATTCTTTGAGTTCAACCAAATTTAAGGAGAGTGAATCATATATTTCAACTGAAATTTTACTTTTATCAAAATTTGATAAGTTGTTTTGATAAGTTATGTGGATAATAATAATTGTAATGTAAATCAAGGGATTTTTTTTTGAACACAGAGACTTAAGGTCATCGAAAATAAACTTTTACATACATTTTAAATTTTAATATGTTATTTTTGTAGTCAAGAAAAATATGAGAAGATGATCAGTAATAGATTTTCTTTTCTTTTTTCTTTTTTTTTTTTTTTTTGAGATGAAGTCTCACTCTGTCGCCCAGGCTGAAGAGTATAATGATGAAATCTCAGCTTACTGCAACCTCCACCTCCCAGGTTCAAGTGATTCTTCTGTCTCAGCCTTCCAAGTAGCTGGGATTACAGGTGTCCACCATCATGCCCGGCTAATTTTTGTACTTTTAGTAGAGATGAGGTTTCACCGTGTTGGCCAGGCTGGTCTTGAACTCCTGACCTCAAGTGATCCACCTGCCTCGGCCTTCCAAAGTGCTAGGATTACAGGTGTGAGCCACCACACCTGGCCTTTATAATTATTTCTATTTCCTTGAAGCCCCAGAAGAAAGGTGAGTTCATTCCCTGGTTTGGTTAGGACTGTGTTAGTGAGAGGCTGGGGTCTCTGTAATTATTACGGTAGTTTCCACCACTAAGCACAGATTACAGCAGGCCAGGCACTGCCACAGATTCTCTCTAGTTGTCACTACATGTTATGGTCTGAATGTTTGTGTTCCTCCCCAGATTCCTATGTTGAAATCCCAACCCTCCGTGTGAAGGCATTTGGAGCTGAGGCCTTTGGGAGGTGATTAGGTCATGAGGGTTCGGCCTTCATGAATGGGATTAGTGCCTTTACAAAAAGGAAACCCAGAGAGATCTCTAGCTCTCTTTCCACCAAGTAAGGATTCAATGAGAAATTGAGAGTCTGCAACCCAGAAGGCCCTCACTAGAACCTGATCATGTTGGCACCCTGATCTCAAACTTCCAGCCTCCAAACTTGTAAAAAATGTTTATTGATTAAACATTTATCCAGTTACCCAAACCACCCAGTTTATGGTAGTTTGTTATAGTAGCCTGGATCGACTGAGATACTATAACCTTAAAAAGTTTATTTTACCTTTTTCAGTTTACAGCTGAGAGAACTGAGGTTAGGGAAGATGAGTAACTTGCCCAAGGACACACAGTTAGTTGATAGAGAGCCAGGACTCGCCCTGGGATAGTCTAATCGAGTGATATATTCTTTGGACCCCTCTAGGATCTGGTCCTTGGCAAAGTGAGCCCTGATGAGGATCAGAGGGAAGAATATTTGATGGGGTCAGATGACTTGGGCTCACTTTCCACCTCTACTGGGGACTTAGCTGTGAGACCTAAGAAGTCACTTACCGTCTTTCAGTCTTAATATCTTTGCTGAAAATTTGCAGTATTGTGAGACTCAAACTATAAGCAATATATGAGTATGAAGGAGAATTATTTTATCGTATCCTCTGGCTCATATTTTGTTACAGAATTGGTAAAAAACAATATCACCTTTTGGTCCCAGAGGAGTTCCCAAAACCTCATTTGAGTTTGTGCAATGGGGAATTGGGTTGAAAGTGCATAGAAGTGTGTAGTATCCCTGCCTGATTTGGGCACTGGGAAAAGAAATCAGGTAGTGTGAACACAGAAGAATGTAACACATATTTTTAGACAGAAATATATTATCTGTGTGCATTCCAGATAATCCATGAATTGCATGAACTCAGGTAGAGAATTTCTAGGTTGGATGTTAAATTCAAAATCTGATCTCCATCTCTAGAGAATTATGTAAGGGTGGAGTTAAAAAATAAAGATATACTTTCTATTAAAGAAAATTCATCTGTTCTTTGGATAAGAAGAAAATAACTAAGTTCCTATCTTGATGGCCTGATTCACTTTGAAGAATTCAACTGAGGCCTCTGTTGATGCACAGAATTGTTTGCTTCTCCCCAGTAATTGCTTCTAGTCTCCTTTTTATATTTCCTTGCTTGCTTCTGGCTAGTC
This sequence comes from Saimiri boliviensis, assembly GCF_048565385.1. Classification (NCBI taxonomy): domain Eukaryota; kingdom Metazoa; phylum Chordata; class Mammalia; order Primates; family Cebidae; genus Saimiri; species Saimiri boliviensis. The sequence continues at coordinate 14,725,713 of NC_133457.1, forward strand.
TTTTAAATATAAAAAGATAAATTTCAGATATTAAAAAAATATAAGATAATTAATGACGATCCCTGAACTTACCACCTTGCTTAAGAAGTAGTCACAGCCCCTGTATTCCTCTCGCCATCACATAGAACTTCAGTGGTAAGTGCCAACCCAAAACTTGACATCAAGCATTCCTGTGCATCTCCTTATCCTCCTCCTGCACAAGTATGTCTACCTAAATGATACATGGGATCATTTTGCACATTTTTAAAACAATATAAACAGAATAATACAGAATGTATTCCTTTGCCCTCTTGCTTTTTTCATTCAGATTGAAAATGTTTTTCAGAGTTGTTCATTTTGATTCAGGTATTTCTAGTTGATTCATTTTCAGTACTGTGTGGAATTCCACTGTGTGAATACACTACGATTTATCTATTCTGTTGATGGACATTTTGTTGTTGCTGTTGTTTTTCGATTACAAACAATGCTTCAGTGAACGAGCTTGTTTTTGTTTCATTGAGTAAATCTGAGTGATATGGTTTGGATCTGTGTTCCCACCTAATGCTCATGTTTAATTGTAATCCCCAATGCTGGAGGTGGGACTTGGTGGGAGGTGATTGGAGCATAGGGGTGGTTTCTCATAAATGATTTAGTACCATCCTCCCTTGGTACTGTATAGTGAGTGAGTTCTCATGTGATCTGTTTATTTAAAAGTGTGTAGCACCTCCCCAGACCTCTCTCTCTTCCTCCTGCTCCCAGCCATGCGACGTGCCTGCTTCCCCATCATGCTTCCTATACTGTGGATCCCCCTTTTGAGATTAGCAGAATTATGGCAGTCAGACTGAAGTACAGTGGCTCAATCTCAGCCCACTGCAGCTTTGACCTCCTGAGCTCAAGTGATCCTACCACCTCAGCCAGTTCAATGATAGGATTGCTTTAGAACAGAAAGCAAAGATAAGAGTTGGAGGTGGAGGATCCTCAAGAACCTTCAAGGCATAGAAGGATGCAAGAACTCTGTAGCTTCTGCACTTCCTGAGATTTACTTGTCAACTCTTTGTTCTTTGGGAGAGAGTGAAATGTAGTTTCAGGAGACACTCCTTACACTGAATTCCAAATTTGTGTAGCACCAAATTTGGAATTTGTGGAACTGTGAGCCAATTAAAGCTCTTTTCTTTATAAATTACCCAGTCACAGGTATTTATTTATTTATTTATTTATTGAGACGGAGTTTCGCTCTTGTTACCCAGGCTGGAGTGCAATGGCGCGATCTCGGCTCACCGCAACCTCCGCCTCCTGGGTTCAGGCAATTCTCCTGCCTCAGCCTCCCGAGTAGCTGGGATTACAGGCACGCACCACCATGCCCAGCTAATTTTTGTATTTTTTTTTTAGTAGAGACGGGGTTTCACCTTGTTGACCAGGATGGTCTCGATCTCTTGACCTCGTGATCCACCCTCCTCGGCCTCCCAAAGTGCTGGGATTACAGGCGTGAGCCACTGTGCCCGGCCCACAGGTATTTATTTATAGCAGTGCAAGAATGGACTAATACAGTAGTTTCTTTAGGATATCTCCATTTAGGAACAGAGCTTCCACGTGTTGGGCATGCACATCCTCAGCTTTACTAGCTAATGCAATTTACTTTCCAAATGATGATGTCAATTTTCATTTTCTCCAAAGGTATTTGAGTGTTCCCATTGTTTTCCCATCCTTTGCTCCTAAATCATTATTTTTCTCTTTCCTACCCATTATTGGATAGAGAAAAATGTTTATTAAACAGCATCTGTGGATTAAAATCCCCTTCCTCCTTACCCCTTACTCCTTACCCTAGTGCACACAGCTGCCTTCACTGGCTCCTCCTGCCTCGCCAGTCTCACCTTGCACCACACTCCCTCTCCTGCACAGTGGCCTCCTTTCTAGCCTTAGAATGTGCAAGCAAGCTCTTCTTTCCCATCTCAGAACTTGATGTTCTGTCTACCTGGGATGCTCTTGTCTCAGCTCACTGCACAACTAGTTTCTTAACCACTTTTACATATTGGCTCCTCAGAGAGGGCTTCTCTGATCGCATGTATAAAGTAGTTCCCTGCTTACCTGTCTACTTACTCCTATCACATTCTGAAATTATTTCCCACTGGAATATTAACATCACGAGGGCCATGTACAGTGCCTGACATGTGCTAAATTTGTATTGAATGAATGAATGTATACACTGATGCCTTCTCTACCAGGCAAACCTATTACCCTTTCCTATCACTTCATCCTTCATCCTTCCTGCGTTTTGCTGATCACTGGCATATAGATTAGGGTGAATGCAGAGGACCCTGGTAGCATCCTAAACAGAGGCTCTATCCAGTGCTGCCTTTCATTCTGGGTGTCTCAACATCTCATGCATTGGCTCCATCTACTACTGAACCTTTCACTTTGGCTTAAAGTCAGGCCACGTCCTTCTACCCTCAGTGCCTGAGATGAAATCTGTGACTCCTTCCTTTTATAGGACAGGATTTTCCTGAATCATCTCTGGCCCTTTCTTGCTAACCTGATGGTGTGGGCAAGTCCTCAAGGGGTTGAGCATATACTTACCTGGGTATTTGTGACTTCCTGGTCATCATTTGAGTCATCTGTGATTCTGACTTCCAGTCAGCATACTCAAGCATTATTTGTTGTTTCTGGAAAAAATTCTATGATCATTCCGAGATGTGTCATTTGATTCCTCTGCCTTCTTTGCTCCTTCCTCCACCGCTACATGACATCTAGTTCCTGAGCTGAGACATATGCGCTCCTTTTGGTGCTCTCTGTACTTCTTTTTGTTACTGAGCTTACCTCGTTGTTTTCTTGTGGCCACTTTTTGTGTCTTGTTTTCCCTAAGGACAGGGAACTATGATTTCTAACTTTATATCACCAGTACTTGGTACAAAATAAGCAATGAATAAATGTTTATTAAACAGATGAAGAAATGAATGGATGGAGTAAACTTTAGAGCTGGAATTAAAATGTTTTATTAACACATTCTGTTTATGTGTAGGGTGCCAGTGCTAGCCAGGTTTCTGAGAAATTTGTTACCAGTAGCAGCTCAACTGCAGAGAAAGCCGGGTTTTTCATAAAAGGATTGAAGTGGGAACTAGGCTTTGGTATGAATCAATTTTAATCTATTTTCAACCCACTCTGTCAAGCACTGAATAGAACAGCAAAGAGACACTCAGAATTTTTCTCCATGGACATGTGTATCTTTGTAGAGTTTCACATCACTTGTTCATTCATTTATTCATTCAGTATTTGTCAGGTGCTAATATGCATTCATAACAAGAGATCGAGGGGTTGAGTATGTTTCCAGCATGTTGCCCCTTTGCTTAATAGTTTAACAGAGGGAAGCCTCTGTGTTATTTTGAAAATGACACAATTGGGCATCATCTCTGAAGAGTCTGGATGGATGCTACACTGTGGTTTTCATTTCCCAGTGCCAGTCCTATAGAGCACGTATGTGAAAAGTGGATCCCTGGACTTCTCTGTGCATTGTCTAATGCTGGGTCACACCGCAAGGTGTAATATAGATGATCTAGTGATTTTCTTATAATGTTTGCTTCTGAATGTTATTGGCCTTCCAACTCTTATTAATTTTATTTAAATACATCTATTAAAATAACATAGGGGCCGGGCGCGGTGGCTCAAGCCTGTAATCCCGGTGCTTTGGGAGGCCGAGGTGGGTGGATCACGAGGTCAAGAGATCGAGACCATCCTGGTCAACACGGTGAAACCCCATCTCTACTAAAAATACAAAAAATTAGCTGGGCATGGTGGTGCGTGCCTGTAATCCCAGCTACTCGGGAGGCTGAGGCAGGAGAATTGCCTGAACCCAGGAGGCAGAGGTTGCGGTGAGCTGAGATCACGCCATTGCACTCCAGCCTGGGTAACAAGAGTGAAACTCCGTCTCAAAAAAAAAAAAAAAAAAAAAAAAAAAAAAAAAAACATAGACCCCAAAGCTTTGCTTTATTATTTTTTTGGCTGGACACAGTGGCTCACACCTATAATCCCAGCACTTTGGGAAGCCAAGGCGGGCACATCACCTGAGATCAGGAGTTTGAGACCAGCCTGGCCAACATGGTGAAATCCCCATCTCTACTAAAAATACAAAAATTATCCAGGCATGGTGGCAGGTGCCTGTAGTCCCAGCTACTTGGGAGGCTGAGGCAGGAGAATCACTTGAACCTGGGAGGTGGAGGTTGCAGTGAGCTGAGATTGTGCTATTGCACTCCAGCCTGGGGGACAGAGCAAGACTCCATCCAAAAAAAAAAAAAAAGAAAGAAGAATTTCCTTTTGAGTAAATTTTGAGAGTAGTATGTAGCCTCTTCTCTTTGTAGCTATCTAATTAAGAACAAAATAGGAATTTTGTGTGACTTAGTTCGCAAGCTTGACTTTTTCCTTTGGCATAATGAGTTTGGAGTCCTGATATTTTTTATTTTACTTTCACACTCTTATTACATGTCATAAATTATCATTTGGTACAGTAAATATAATTCAAATAGGCCAGGCGCGGTGGCTCACGCCTGTAATCTCAACACTTTGGGAGGTCAAGATGGGTGGATCACTTGAGGCCAGCAGTTTGAGACTAGCTTGGCGAACATGGTGAAACCCCCCCTCTTTAAAAAAAAAAAAGATTCAAATAACATTCTGGCATTAGACATGAAGCAACATGATGAAAGACACTGTCCCATTATCCTGCTAATCTCAGCCAATCAAGGCCTTGTTCAGTATCTACTATGGGCTCAGCACCCCAAAAGTGGTTTTTAATGATGTACCAAAACAGATTTCAGTTAGGGCTTTGTTGGGATGTGTCCTTATAAGCAAATTTTTAGCGCTATTCTGATACATTTTAGCTCAATTATGCTACTATCTATCTCACTTGATAGAAACTAAATGTTTACTCATCAATGAAAAGGAAAGGGCTAAAGGCAAAAATGAAAAAAAAGAGAAGGACTTTAATGTAGATCAAGATGTGAATCTAGGAAGCTCTTTTTCACAAAGATAGCAGTGGGAAATGGCATGAGTGAAAATAAAAAATAAAACGAAATCCTCAGTATTAACAAAATTCCTAGAAAGAAGGCTAACTAAAATCAGGAAAAGAAAGAGAAGTTAATGGATTAACAGCAAGAACTAGGTCCCCATCTCCTAGTAGCTCAGCCTCCCTGGAATATTCTGTTCTTCCACGCACTCCTTTCCTCTCCATTCCCTCTTGTATTTCCCGGGTAGCTCTTAGCAGGGAAACTATATAGTTTGACACTAAGTCTTGAATGGTGGGTAGGCCTAATTCCTCTTACTATACACTAGCACCAAATTTGGAATTCAGTGTAAGGCGTGTCCCCTGAAACTATGTTTCACCCTCTCCCAAAGAATAGAGAGTTGAGAAGTAAGTCTCAGGAAGTGCAGAGTTCTGGCACCCTTCTATGTCTTGAGGGTCCTCCACCTCCAGCTCTCAGCTTTGCTTTCTGTTCTGAAGCAACCCTATCATTGAACTGGCTGTGGTGGTAAGACCACTTGAGCTCAGGAGGTCAAAGCTGCAGTGGGCTGAGATTGAGCCACTGCACTCCAGTCTGGGTGCCACAGCAAATCCCTGTCTCAAAATAATAATAATAATGATAATGATAAAAGGCATTCTTGTGTTATTAGGCTGGGTGCAGTGGCTCATCTGTAATCTCAGCACTTTGGGAGGCCATGTTAGGAGGATTGCTTGCACCCAGGAGTTCAAGACCAGCCTGGGCAACACAGTGATATAGGAGTTAAAAAGGAATTACTTAGGCAAATAATGAGGGTAATGACATCCTGTAAGGTTTTCCTTTTAATGAAAAGCAGCCCCCAAAACACTTCTTTTTCTAAAAAAGAGAGGCCTGTAAAATTGAGCTGCAAACATAGACAAGCAAACTGGAAGCTTGCATGGGTGAATGCTGGTAGCTGTGCCAATAGGAAAAGGCTCCCTGGGACTAGGCACGTTCAAAATGGTGGCTCCATCTTCCCTTCTCTATGCCAGCCACGTGTACAGTAAGAAGCAGCCAGGCAAAGACCCCATTTACATAATGACACTAGAGTGGGGCAGCCAGTTTCCCTGTGCATTATGTAAAGGTCACACCTGATCCAACCAATCGATGGGCCCTGTGTAAATCACACACCGCTTCCTCAAGCCTGTCTATAAAATCTGGTGCCAAAAGTCCCATTCGGGCTTCTCCACTCATGTTTCTCTTTCTTTTGCCTATTAAACCTCTGCCCTTTTTTTTTTTTGAGACAGAGTCTCGCTCTGTTGTCCAGGCTGGAGTGCAGTGGCCCAATCTTGGCTCACTGCAACCTCCACCTCCTGGGTTTAAGTGAGTCTCCTGCCTCGGTGTCTCAAGTAGCTGGGACTACAGGCATGCGCCATCACCCCTGGCTAATTTTTGTATTTTTAGTAGAGATGGGGTTTTACCATATTGGCCAGAGTGGACTTGAACTCCTGACCTTGTGATCCGCCCACCTCAGCTTCCCAAAGTGCTGGGATTACAGGTGTGAGCCACTGCGCCCAGCCTAAACCTCTGCTTTTAAATTCACTCGTTTTTGTCTGTGTGGTTAATTTTCCTGGCATGAGGCAACGAAACTTGGGTATCACCCCAGAAAATGATGTTGCTTCAACAGTGAGACCCCATCTCTAAAAAAAAAAAAGAATGTAAACTAGTAATGCTCAGAATGTGTTCTAAATTGATAGTATAGCATATTCCTTGGTATTTTGGTCATTTTGTATACTTTTTTTGAATCCGCCCTGTATTAGTCAGGGTTCTCTAGAAGGACAGAGCTAATAGGATAGATGTATATATGAAGGGGAGCTTATTAAGGAGTATTGACTCACACAATCACAAGGTAAAGTCTCAAACTAGGCCTTTGGCAAGCTGAGGAGCAAGGAAGACAATCTGAGTCCCAAAACTTCAAAAGTAGGGAAGCCGACAGTGCGGCCTTAGGTCTGTGACTGAAGTCCTGAGAGCCCCTGGCAAACCACTGGTACAGGTCCAAGAGTCCGAAAGCTGAAGAATTTTGAGTTAGATGTTTGAGGGCAGGAAGCATCCAGAACAGGAGAAAGTTGAAAACTGGAAGACTCAGCAAGTCTGCTCGTTCTACCTTCTGCATGGTTTATCCTAGTTGTGCTGGCAGCTGATTAGATGGTGCCCACCCAGGTTGAGGGTGGGTCTGCCTCTCCTAGTCCACTGACTCAAATGTTAATCTCCTTTGGCAACACCCTCACAGATACACCCAGAACAATACTTTGCATCCTTCAATCCAATCAAATTGACACTCAATATTAGCCATCACACTCCCGATCCTTCCACCCACACTCAGTATCAGCCAGCAAACTCCTGATCCTTCCACCCAAAAAAACTCACCAAAACAAATGAAAGCATCATCATTCTTAATTAAATTTCTTCATTTATTATATTTGCTATTGTCTTCATTATATCTTGCTTTATACCAGAACTGTGACAGAGGGCAATTAGTTTTAGAGAAAGTGAAGAAAGGTAGGAGGGTTGCTTTAATTTTTCCCAAACCTGGCTTGAGGGAAAATTCACACATCCTTCCAGTTTGTGAAACAGGCGACGGATCTTTATTAAACTGGCCAGCAGAAGAAGGTCATCTCCACTCGCATATCGGAGGATTGGAATCTCCTCAGGGTTTGGTAGCTTTTCAGCAAAGAGAAAGAGAAGGAAAGTCAGTCCAAGAGTGGAACTGGGGCCATGGGAGGAGCCGAGCCGTGGCACTAATGTAGGGTTGGATTCCCTGATGAGGGTCCACTCTAATTCATCTGTAAGCAGGGGTAGTGGTCTTATTCTTATCTAAATGAGAAAAGAGCTGAAACGCTGTGAAGACTTGAGATACCAAATGGAATCTTGATACCTTCGAAAGCTTATAATTTATTCAAGTAAATTAACCAGCACCTACTGAGGGGATCACAAGATGCCTCAGACACAGTCCCTTGCCTGGAAAGTGCCCAGTGCGGGAGGTAGGAAGAGGACCGGTCTGAAGGCTGGGTGCTCGCCAGGAAGGCACTGAGGAGCTCAGTTTTCCAAAGAGAAATTAGGACTGGGAAAAACTACAACTCTCTTTACTGCTGCTAAATGTGCCCTACCTCCAGGAGGTCTTTCCAAATTAACCTCTCCATGACCCCTCTTTGGCCTCTGCTCTCTGCACTCCCTCACAGCTTTTGATGATTCAAAGCTGGTGGTGTCTCCTTGTAGCTGCAGAAACCTGAATGGATTTGCTAGGACAGTCTCGCCCGAGGTGTTTTCAGTCTACAGCGTCAGGGCCAGCCTAGGAGGGGCATTTAGCCTCTGTGGGGCAGGTCAAATGCAGGCAGAACCTCTGCAAGCTGAGTGACCACTTACCTGCAAAAGATGCAGAAACTTACAGTTTCATTTCTGCATTTCACTCCTCCTTCCATAGAAAGAAAGGAATCGGGGAAGGAAAGCATGTGAGATGGACAAAGAACAAAGAATAGGCCAGAATCTTTAAACCCAAATCTCACACAATGACAGAAAACATTTTACAGATTAAGTCAATGATGGCTCTAATAAGAAAAATTTCTCCCTGTGTTGCCCAAGCTGGTGTCAAACTCCTGGGCTCAATTAATGCTGTCGCCATGGCCTCCCAAATTGTTGGGATTACAGGCATGAGCCACCGTGCCTGGCCTTGTTAAATTTTTAATGCCTTCTTAGAAATCCAAATGGATATACTGAATTGGAATCAGAGACTTGCAAGTTTGGGGTTCATATGAGATCTACCTGGAGATACAAATTAAAGGGCTATCAGCATGTAGATGATATTTAAGAATGTGGGACTCAATGAGATCATCTCGGGAGAGAGTATATAGAAAAGTCAGCCCGAGGACAAGCTCTGGGTTCCTCCAATATTAGAAAAAGAGGAGGTGAAGAGTAATCAGGCCAGAAAAATGAGAAGAAACCACCTGTGAGGTACAAGGAAAATCAGGGGAGAGTAGTCTCTTGGAAGCAAGGGAAAAAATGATTCCAGGAGAAGAGATCATCTGTGTCTATTTGCCACTGAGACTCCATCTCAAAATAAATAAATAATAAATAATAGATGAAACAGGCTGGGCATGGTGGTTCACACCTATAATCCCAGCACTTTGGGAGGTTGAGGCAGGTGGATCACTGAGGTCAACAGTTCAAGACCAGTCTGGCCAACATGGTGAAACCCCATCTCTACTAAAAATACAAAAATTAGCCAGGTGTAGTGGCAGGTGCCTGTTGTCCCAGCTACTTGGGAAGCTGAGGCTGAAAGAATTCCTTGAACCCGGGAGGCAGAGGTTACAGTGAGCCAAGATTACGCCACGGCACTCCAGCCCGGGTGACAGAGCAAGAGTCCGTCTGAAAAAAAACAACAAAAAAAGAAAATCAATGAAACAAAGGTCCTCAAGGTTTAAGGGCCTTGTTTGAAGTTACACATGATATGTGTTATTTATGTATATAGCTATACATCAACCTCTATTTATATCCATCTACACATCTATATTATTTTATTTAGTGCCAAGCACCACCCTTAATACTTTGCACTCTCATCAGATCTTCACAGCAATCTGTAAGGTCAGAATCATTATTCCATTTTATAGATAAGGAACTGAAGTTCAAGTTCAGTCAGGCAAGTGGCAGAGCTGAAGTGTGAAACTACAGAGAATCTGCAACCTGAATTCCATGTTCTTAACGTGCATTATGGTCACTGAGAATGTACTCAGGGCTGTGCTTTGGGAGAGAAGTCAGTAGGATAGAGATTCTTTCTCTCAGGAGCTTGCCATCAGTAGGAAAGGCAGCACTGTTCAACAAGCACAGGGATGGAGGCAAGTACACAGAAAACCCAGAGAAGGATGTGGTTGAGGCTGACTGGATGAAGGACTAGGAGATCTGGGAAGTGTCTCCAAGGAGACGAGGCTTATGTTTGGTCTTGAAAATGATTCAAACTCAAGTCTCCTGACCCAGGCCAAGGCTTTCTACCATGGCAGGGAGAAAAACAAACACAAAACGAAATCTTTAAACAAAACCCCCAAAGTAGCACTACTCAGGCACAAAGCAAACACTCAATAAGTGTTACTTGAATCTAAGTCTGAACTAAAAGGAATTTCAGAGTAAGAAACAGTAAGGCTGCCTCAATTCCACATGAAGCTTTCACTGCATGTTTTTCCATTGAATTCCAAAATTCTAGTGGACAGTAGATTATGCACTATGTAATCTATCAGTAATAATACTAACAAAAGTTATTTTACTCTATTATTCTAAATGCTTTAGACTGCTTTTTAAAATGTACCTACCTCCACTTTGGTTCCAACACTGATTCTTGCCTGTTGGCCCATTGCTAGAAAAGTTACAGAAATCTTGTCTTGTTCTAGGATTCGGACTCCAATATAACGGTTCAAAGCCAGAAAGACAGGTTTAAATGAAACAAAGGGTGTGGAAGTGATGGAACTTGACCAATTCCAAGCCCTTATTCTGTTGCCGGCTTGATCTGAATATTGACCTCCCAAGATATTGACGTATACCCTGGGCAGGAAGGAAATTTAAAAATCATAAACAGTAACACTGTAATTAAATACTAGAATTATCCCTGTCACTTGCTAAGGGGACTAATGGTTTATGCCAGCGAATAGCATGAGTGGTAGAAACTTCATGTAATCTTAGGAGTGATAATACTATGACTAAATTCTATACTAACTCTAAGTACTGTATCCAATATGAGTCACACTGATAAACTAAAATGGATCCAAAGCACCAAACTGGGATGAAAGAGTCTGGAAGGATGAAGAGGGAGCAGGGAAGGTTTAGTCTGAAGAAAATGAGATACAGAAGAGTAGATTAATCCTGAAAGAGGAGGAAATGCCAGTGCTTAGATTTTCACCACACCAAAATAAAGACCTGTGGCTGTAAATTCTGGGGAAGACTGTGTTGACCTCAGTACAGGAGAGCTGTTTACTGGCAATGCCCAACTACGAGCCAGGTGTCCTCCAAGGAGTCCTCCCATCATGGCTGCATGTGGGGGCAGAGGCTCAGGGAACACCTCTCTGATCACTGCAGTGGAGAACACGTCTGTGACAGAGCAAAGGTGGACCCTAGACTGGGCGACCCCATCTCTTCAGACTGTGAACGCCTTGCATTTTGCTACATCACATTAGTCCATCGCCATCGGAGATCTGGTAGCACTAATCACCGTGCCATTCTATTCAGTTATCTCTTTCTCACACCCTCTTACCATCACCACCTTGAGGAGAGACAACAGATACAGTTCTGGGTACTCAGAAAGTTGACTTAATTTGACAATAAATTACTTTCTAAAAACTAGATGACTTGGCCATGAGGACCCCCAACTAACGTCTCATGTCCTCAGTATTGATCAGTGGTAGTCATCTAACAAAATCACAAATGAGAAACTAAGGTGATTATCTTACTGTGTCTGGGAAGGAAAGATTTATAGTTTTATCTTGAAATGTGGCTGAAAATAATATTTGGCTAAAATTACCTGGATAAATCAGTCCCTTGTTTATTTAGTAAACATTCTTTGAGTCTACACTAGGTACAGATACACAGCTATGTAGTAACAAAGATTCAGGATGTGCCTTCAAGGAATGTTAGTCCAGTAAGGGAAATGGACTCACTATACAAGAGGCAGAGAGAGGGCTATGAGAGTATCAAGGAGCCATGTCAGGGTGCCTGGGAGTTCAGTTCACAGGGCAGGGGTTTCATAAAACCAATCTGGGAGAACTTAATTGGTTTCCAGTCTAGAAACCAATGAGTGTTGGTGACAATTAATATAGCAGTCCATCAAAGGTAACATAGAATTGCTATAGAATCCTGAAAGATAAGTATAAATTTTCCAATATACATGGTGGTAATGAATTGACTACTGCTGTGGATAAAAACACAAATAGCTCAATATCCTAACTTTCTCAAGAACTAGCAGTATATAGGCTGAGCCCAGGAGGCGGAGGTTGCGGTGAGCCGAGATCGCGCCATTGCACTCCAGCCTGGGTAACAAGGGCAAAACTCCGTCTCAAAAAAAAAAAAAAAAAAGAACTAGCAGTATATAAACATCACCAATTACTGGCAGTTTCCCGAGATGAGACTGTCATACCTGTATATAATTTAAAGGAAAAGACCTCTTTTTGAAAAGTTCAAAAAGTTTAGATTGTATTTGAACATAGAGCCAAAATTTCACTTTGTCAGGCTAAATGAAACAATATGAAGTCACAGAGGATATACATAGTAGATTACATTGGGACCGGATCTTAATGTCTCTGGAGCTTTTGTTTGTATGTTATTGTTCTTGGTTGTGGCTTTAGGAAGCTTACTAGTTAGGAGTGTATCTCAAACAATAACAACATAGTATAGCAACTGTCTATTGACAAGTTGTTTCCATAGATGAAGTGGAAAAATATCATCAGGGCACAGACTCTAGAGACTGCCTCAGTTAATATCACAAATCCCTAGAGTTACCGTATCATTTATCAAGGTTTTTTCTATGTTGTAATTATATAGTTCATATATTCTTATTATGTACAGAAAGAATATGAGCTTCATTTTTATAGTTGCTTGGGATTTTTCCATTGAGAAGCATGTGGAATGGTGTAAACCAAAAATGTCTCCGAGTTGAACATTACCATCTAAAGGCCACTAACTTAATCTTATTAAACCCATTCTTAATATTTAAAAAGAAAAAAACTTTCTCAGAACTAAAACCACGAAAAGAAGCTAGAAGCTTACCAGACATTTCCATTGGGATGATAGCAGGAACTTCTGCCAGAGGAATCCAGTATTGCCAGGATAGGAGGGTTAGTGGGCATATCTTCTTGGACTATACAAGTGAAACCATTTACCTTATTGGGCACTCGAATGATGGCTAGGTTTCCAGATGGATAGCTGAGATCAGATAAGGTCATGTAAATTGTTCTAATGATCCTTGACTATTCTGGGAACAAATTTAATTTATGAGAGCACACTCTGAAATCATAAAGCATTCTGAAAATGGGAGGCACTATATAAATACACAAAAAATTTTTATGCTTTGTATGTGGATCAGAATGCAGTAATCCTCAACAAAAAAACTTGCAAATGAACTGTCACAATATAAAAAGGATTATGCACCATGATGAAGTAGGGTTTACCCCAGGTATGCAAGGTTGGCTTAACATCTGAAAATAAATTAATGTAATATACCATATTAATAGAATAAAGAGCAAAAAACACATGGTCATCTTAATAGACACAGAAAAACCATTTGACAAGCTTCAACCCTCTTAAAAGTAAGAAGACTCAATGGATTTCATTAGAAATGAATGTCCTCAACCTGATAAAGAGTCTCTACAAAAAGTCCACAGCTGGGCTGGGCATGGTGGCTCACGCCTATAATCCCAGCACTCAGGGAGGTCAATGCAGGAGGATTGTTGAAGCCCAGGGGTTCAAGACCAGCCTGAGCAATATAGTAAGACCCTGTTTCTACAAAATGATTTTTTTAATCTTTAGAATTTTAATTTTTTTAATTAAAAAAATCCACAATTAAAACCATACTTAATGGTGAAAGAATCAGTGCTTTCTTCTTAAGATCAGAAACTAAACAAAAATATCTTCTCTTACTACTTCTATTCATCATTGCACAATTAATAGATGTTCTAGCCACAGAAGTTTAGGGAAAAAAGGGAAATGAAAAGCATCCAGATTGAAAAGGGAAGTAAAATTGTATCTATTAGCAGATGACATGTTCTTGCATATAGAAAATCCTAAGGAATTACTAATGTATTAAAACCAATAAATGAGTTCAGCCGGGTTGTAAGCTACAAGATCAATATGTGAAAATAAACTGTATTTCTATATACTAGCAGTGGACATTCTAAAAATGAGATTAAGAAAGCAATTCCATTTTTAGTAGCATCAAAAATAATAAAATATACTGAGGATAATTCACTGTTAACACTCACTTCCATAGCCAGGCCGATTAGAAGTCCAGAAATAAACACAAGATTGATTGTTTTTTTTTTTTTTTTTTGAGACGGAGTTTCGCTCTTGTTACCCAGGCTGGAGTGCAATGGCTCGATCTCGGCTCACTGCAACCTCCGCCTCCAGGGTTCAGGCAATTCTCCTGTCTCAGCCTCCTGAGTAGCTGGGATTACAGGCACACACAACCATGCCCAGCTAATTTTTTTGTATTTTTAGTAGAGACGGGGTTTCACCTTGTTGACCAGGATGGTCTCGATCTCTTGACCTCGTGATCCACCCGCCTCGGCCTCCCAAAGTGCTGGGATTACAGGCTTGAGCCACTGCGCCTGGCTACAAGATTGATTCTAAATCATTTTGCAAATCAGCCACAGCCTTCAAGAGAGTTTAGAAGAATAAAATAAAGTCAGGGCATGAAATGATTAATAATAAAAGTTGGAAAACCATACTTTTTTTTTATGGTTTTTATACAGCCAAAGCCTGTAGTCCCAGCTGCTTGGGAGACTGAGGTAGGAGGGTCACTTGAGCCCAGGAGTTTGAGGCCAGCCTAGGCAACATAGCAGGACTCTGTCTCTAAAAACTTAAAAAAATGTTTTAGGTCAGGTAAATTATTTAAAATTTATTGATGTAATTAAAACAAAACCTACACACTGTCATAGGCCTAGGGAACTAAAACTTCATTATGCTTCAAAAGTCATTTTTCTGGTATATTATTGGGGTTTGAGTAAACATTTAGAAAATGATGTCTAAAAATGACTTTCTTCTACAAGGGGAGGCTCTCAGTTCATGAAAAGACTTCCTCATTTTTTGGTTTCTTGTTTTTACTTTCATCAGATATTATGAAGATCTGAAAAGCTCAAAAAGTTTGAATATTAAATGAATGACATAGCCATCAGTCAGAAAGCCCAAGTGATCAATAACTTAGTGTTCCATGAAATGGATATTGAATTTTGGTATTAAAAATTGTCTACCACTCATGGGTGTGAAAACTGGTATACATTTTCTGGGATGGAGGGATGGCAACATCTATCAAAGCTTTAAAATGTCCAAATTATTCATCCAGAATTTCTACCCCTATATGTTTAATTAATTAATTTTTGAGACAGGATCTTGCTCTGTTGCCCAGGCTGGAGTGCAGTTGCACGATCACAGCTCACTGCACTCACTGCAGCCTCAACCTCTCTGGCTCAGGCAATCCTCCTACCTCAGCCTTCCAGGTAGTTGGAACTACACGTGTGCACCATCATATCTGGCTAATTTTTTATATGTTTTTGTAGACACAGGCTTTCACTCTGTTGCCCAGGCTGACCTCAAAGTCCTGAGCTCAAGCAGTCTGCCCATTGTGGCCTCTTAAAGTGCTGGGATTATAGGCCTGAGTCACCATGCCCAGCCTCAACCCCTGGGTATTTAATTCAAGGAAATAAGTGGCAACTATGCCACAAAGTATGCCCAAAGCTGTTAATTTAGCTGTTGTGTATAATAGCAAAAATTGTGAAATCACCTAATAGGTTAAATGAATCGTAGTACATCTATATAATGAAGTACTATGTGGTTATAAAATGGTGTTGCTAAGTTTCAATTAAGGTATAAACAGGTTATAAAATGGTGTTCAATTCAGGTAATAAAATGGCATTGCTAAGTTTCAATTCAGGTATAAAATGGTGTTTCTAAGTTTCAATTCAGGTATAAAAGTGGATTTTTTTGGGAAAAAATGATGTGTCTTTATTGCATATCATATATTCATAACATTAGTGTATAATATGTAAAGGAATCCGAAAATATGAATAAACAGTTAAAGAATCAGTTTATATGTATGTATATATATGCATATATATAGTATCCCAGCACTTTGGGAGGCTGAGGCGGGCAGATTACCTGAAGTCAAGAGTTCAAGACCAGTCTGGGCAATGTAGCGAAACCCTGTCCCTACTAAAAATACAAAAATTAGCTGGGTGTGGCGACGTGTGCCTGTAATCCCAGCTACTTGGGAGGCTGAGGCAGGAAAATTGCTTGAACCTGGGAAGTGGAAGTTGCAGTGAGCCAAGATCCCACCACTGCACTACAGCCAGGGTAAGACTCTGTCTCAAAAAACAAACAAACAAAACCATATATTTTTATTTATTTTTCTTTTTTTTTTTCCTGCTCCTTGGGGAGCAGGGCTACTTCATAGCAAGTGTGTTCACAATAGCCAAAAAAACCATGTTTTTAAATGCTGGCCAGATATGCAGTAGCTCACACCTGTAATTCCAGCCACTTGGGAGGCTGAGAAAGGAGGATTGCTTGCATCCAGGGGTTCAAGACCAGCCTGGGCAACATAGAGAGACCCTATCTCCACCAAAAATTAAAAAAAATAGCCAGGTATAGTGGTGCATGCCTGTGGTCCCATCTATTTAGGATGCTGAGGTGGGACGACTGCTTGAGCCCCTAGGGTTGAGGTTGCGGTGGGTCATAATCAGGCTACTATACTCTAACCTGGGCCTCACAGTGAGATCCTGTCTTAAAAAAACAATAGTAATTAAATGCTAACAGCTTTTCTCTGGGTGGTAGAATTTGAGGGTAGTATTTGCCTGCCTGCCTGCTTTTTTCCTTTCCTTCCTTCCTTCCTTTTTTTTTTTTTTTTTTTTTTTTCGGAGACGGAGTTTCACTCTTGTTACCCAGGCTGGAGTGCAATGGCGCGATCTCGGCTCACCGCAACCTCCGCCTCCTGGGTTCAGGCAATTCTCCTGCCTCAGCCTCCTGAGTAGCTGGGATTACAGGCACGCACCACCATGCCCAGCTAATGTTTTGTATTTTTAGTAGAGACGGGGTTTCACCTTGTTGACCAGGATGGTCTCGATCTCTCGACCTCGTGATCCACCCGCCTCGGCCTCCCAAAGTGCTGGGATTACAGGCTTGAGCCACCGCGCCCGGCTCCTTTCTTTCTTTTTCTTTCCCTCTCCTTCCTTCCCTTCCTTCCTCCCTCCCTCCCTCCCTCCCTTCCTTCCTCTTTCTTGGTCTTGCTGTCATTTAGGCTGGAGTGCAGTGGCATGATCATGGCTCCCTGCAGCCTTGACCTCCCAGGCTCAAGCAATCTTTTCACTTCATCATCCTAAGTAGCCGGGACTGCAGGTATGTACCACCGCACCTGGCTAAATATTTTTATTTTTTGTAGAGATGGGATCTCACTATGCTGCCCAGGCTGAGCTTAAACTCCTGGAATCCAGTAATCCTCCTTCCTCGGCCTCTCAAAGTGCTGGGATTATAAGTGTGTGCTACCATGCTCAGCCACTATAGTTTCTTTATAGTTTTCCTTTATCTTTCTATTGATTTGTCTTTTTAATTAAAGTTTCTATTTTTCAGTTACACTGGATCTTTATATATATATTTTGTTGTTGTTGTTGTTTGGTTTGGTTTGGTTTTGTTGTTGTTGTTGTTCTTGTTGTTGTTTGAGACAGGGTTTCACTTTGTTGCCCGTGCTGGAGTGCAGTGGCACAATATCAGTCACTGCAGCTGCCACCTCCTGAGCCCAGGTGATCCCCCTACTTCAAGTCTCCTAGTAGCTAGGACTACAAGCATGTGCCACCGTGCCCAACTAACATTTTATGGAGGTGGAGTTTTGCCATGTCGCCCAGGCTGGTCTCGACCTCCTGAGCTCAAGCGATCTGCCTGCTTTGGCCTTCCAAAGTGCTGGCATTACAGGTGAGCCACTGCGCCCGGTCATATATTTTCTTTCTTTAACTTCCTGTTTTTTTTAAAGTAATAAAGCTAATAAAAATAGCTTGTTGAAAGAGGATACAATATTTGTGTTGTCCCATCTGGAAATGAAGTCAGAAACTTGCTCCCATGTTTGTAGTGCTTCTCTAAGAGCTCATTCCTCACAACCTATACACAACAGAAAATACACTTGTTTCAGATATAAAGTAGTAAGTACGACAACAATGCACATCGGCTGGTTACTAGACAGTGATACAGGGGCCGGGCGCAGTGGCTCACGTCTGTAATCCCAGCACTTTGGGAGGCCGAGGCGGGTGGATCACGAGGTCAAGAGATCGAGACCATCCTGGTCAACATGGTGAAACCCCGTCTCTACTAAAAATACAAAAAAATTACCTGGGCATGGTGGCGCGTGCCTGTAATCCCAGCTACTCAGGAGGCTGAGGCAGGAGAATTGCCTGAACCCAGGAGGCGGAGGTTGCAGTGAGCCGAGATCGCGCCATTGCACTCCAGCCTGGGTAACAAGAGCGAAACTCCATCTCAAAAAAAAAAAAGACACTGATACAAATCATTTCTTAATTTACACTTTGGCCCTGCTCAACAACAGAAAACAATCCTTAACACTTATGTATAGATTGTCCCTAACCCTTGTAAGTATAACTTGATAAAAATCCTTCAGGTAAAGCCGGGCGCGGTGGCTCAAGCCTGTAATCCCAGCACTTTGGGAGGCTGAGGCGGGTGGATCACGAGGTCAAGAGATCGAGACCATCCTGGTCAACATGGTGAAACCCCGTCTCTACTAAAAATACAAAAATTAGCTGGGCATGGTGGCGCGTGCCTGTAATCCCAGCTACTCAGGAGGCTGAGGCAGGAGAATTGCCTGAACCCAGGAGGCGGAGGTTGCGGTGAGCCGAGATCGCGCCATTGCACTCCAGCCTGGGTAACCAGTGAAACTCCGTCTCAAAAAAAAAAAAAAAAAAAAAAAAATCCTTCTGGTAGAAATCTGCCATTACATATCTA
Organism: Saimiri boliviensis; assembly: GCF_048565385.1. Lineage (NCBI taxonomy): Eukaryota > Metazoa > Chordata > Mammalia > Primates > Cebidae > Saimiri > Saimiri boliviensis. The sequence continues at coordinate 14,744,393 of NC_133457.1, forward strand.
TTTGAACTTTTTTTTTACATTATACACATTACTATAAGAACAAAACAAAAGCAGATAAAACACAGCCCCAGCACAAAGTACAATGCCACTGTTGTCATAAATCAGATGCTCATGCATGCATGAGTCTGTTTCTCGACTCTATTATGTATATGGATTTCCTTGTTTATCCTGCCACAATACTATACTCTCTTAATTACTATATTTTGTAATAGTTCTTAATATCTGGTAGAACATATTCTCCTCTCCTCAGCCTCTTCTTCTTCAAGAGTGTTTTGGTTACTCTAGGTTCTCTGTATTTCCACATACATTTTAGAATCAACTTGTCGAGACTTCCCTTCCCCCAATACCATACATATCCAATCTTGTTAGAATCTGAGATTGTATCGGATCTATAGATCACTCTGGAAAGAGTGATCTGATCAAAGAGTGTCATCCTTAAAATATTTCCTCTCCCTATCCATGAACATTAGGTCAAATTTGTTAAATGGATTGCACCCTCTTCCTTGTTTTTTTATTTTTATTTTTGGTCTAGTAGTGAATTACTGAAAGAGGTAGGGCCAGGCACAGTGGCTCACACCCATAATCCCAGCACTTTGGGAGGCCGAGGCAGGCGGATCACCTGAGGTCAAAAGTTCAAGACTAGCCTGGCCAACATGGTAAAATCCTGCCTTCACTAAATGTACAAAAGTTAGCTGTGCGTGGTGGCCAGTGGGATTATATACCTGTAATCCCAGCTACTTGAGAGGCTGAGGCAGAGAATCACTTGAACCTGGGAAGCAGAGGTTGCAGTGAGCTGAGACCACACCACTGCACTCCAGCCTGGGCAACAGAGCAAGACTCTCTCAAAAAAAAAAAAAAGTAGGCTAAACTATCTCATTATGAATGTGGTTTTATTTCTCCTTTTACGTCTGTGAAATTTTGCTCCATATATTTCTGAGGCTGTGCTAATAAGGACAACATATTTTATAATGCTGTATCTTCCTGGTAGATTGCAATTTTATTAATTAAAAAGAGATCATCTTTATATTTATCTGTTTTTTTTGTTGTTGTTGGCTGAGCACAGGGGACTTTACTGATGGTACATGACAAGGTGGGGCTGCCTAGGCCCCTCCCTCTTCAAGGGGTCTGCATGGAAACTGTGAGGAGGGACGATTCAGTGTGGTGGGGGACTCAGTGTGGCAGGGACTCCCCAGCGATGAGGGCCTCTCTTCCTCTCGTGCTCTTGCTGGGGCTGGTAGTCCAGGGGTCTTATTCCTTGGAGGCCATGTGGGACATAAGGTCCACCACCCTGTTGCTGTAGCCAAATTCATTGTCATACCAGGAAATCAGCTTGACAAAGTGGTCATTGAGGGCAATGCCAGCCCCAGCATCGAAGGTGGAAGAATGGGTGTCACTGCTGAAGTCAGAGGACACCACCTGGTGCTCAGTGTAGCCCAGGATGCCCTTGAGGGGGCCCTCCGACACCTGCTTCCTCACCTTCTTGATGTGATCATATTTGGCAGGTTTTTCCAGATGGCGGGTCAGGTCCACCACTGACACGTTGGCAGTGGGGACACGGAAGGCCATGCCAGTGAGCTTCCCATTCAGCTCAGGGATGACCTTGCCCACGGCCTTGGCAGCACCAGTAGAGGCAGGGATGATGTTCTGGAGAGCCCCACGTCCATCACACCACAGTTTCCTGGAGGGTCCATCCACCGTCTTCTGGGTGGTAATGATGGCGTGGACGGTGGTCATGAGTCCTTCACAATACCAAAGTTGTGGCCGGGCGCAGTGGCTCAAGCCTGTAATCCCAGCACTTTGGGAGGCCGAGGCGGGTGGATCACGAGGTCAAGAGATCGAGACCATCCTGGTCAACACGGTGAAACCCCGTCTCTACTAAAAATACAAAAAATTAGCTGGGCATGGTGGCACGTGCCTATAATCCCAGCTACTCAGGAGGCTGAGGCAGGAGAATTGCCTGAACTCAGGAGGCGGAGGTTGCGGTGAGCCAAGATCGTGCCATTGCACTCCAGCCTGGGTAACAAGAGCGAAACTCCGTCTCAAAAAAAAAAAAAACAAAAAAAAACCAAAGTTGTCATGGATGACCTTGGCCAGGGGTGCTAAGCAGTTGGTGGTGCAGGAGGCATTGCTGACGATCTTGAGGCTGTTGTCATGGTTCACGCCCATCACAAACATGGGGGCATCAGCAGAGGGGGCAGATATGATGACCCTTTTGGCTCCCCACTGCAAGTGAGCCCCAGCCTTCACCATGGTGGTGAAGACGCCAGTGGACTCCACCATGTACTCAGCGCCAGCATTGCCCCACTTGATTTTGGAGGGATCTCACTCCTGGAAGATGGTGATGGGATTTCCATTGGTGACAAGCTTCCCGTTCTCAGCCTTGACAGTGCCATGGAACTTGCCATGGGTGGAATCATACTGGAATATGTAGACCATGTAGTTGAGGTCAATGAAGGGATCATTGATGGCGACAATATCCACTTTACCAGAGTTAAAAGCAGCCCTGGTGACCAGGTGCCCAATACAACCAAATTTGTTGACTCCGACCTTCACCTTCCCATGGTGTCAGGGATGTGGCTGGCGACAGGAGACAAGATGCGGCTGTCTGTCGAACAGGAGGAGCAGAGAGCCTTTATCTTATAAAGTGATCCTCTTATCTTTATCTTACACTTTCATTTATTTTTTATTTTTTTTTGTTTTGAGACAGAGTCTTGTTCTATTGCCCAGGCTGGTGTGCCGTGGTATGATCTTGGCTCACTGCAACCTCCACCTCCTGGGTTAAACCGATTTTCCTGCCTCAACCTCTCAAGTAGATGGGATTACAGGTGTGTGCCACCATACCTGGATAATCTTTGTATTTTTAGTACAAATGAGGTTTCACTATGTTGGCCACGCTGGTCTCAAACTCCCTACCTCAGGTGATGTGCCTGCTTTGGTCTCCCAGAGGGCTGGGGTTACAGGTGTGAGCCACTGCATCTGACCTATCTTACAGTTTCTTGAAATATATTTTAACTGGGTATAGAATTCTAGATTGGCCATTGTAGTCTTTCACCACACTTAAGACATTCCATTCATTGCCTTTGAACCTCTATTGTTGGCTGTTGGGAGGTCATCTGCTAGTCTGTTTTCTTTTCAATGTAACCTGAACCCTGAACTTTTATTCCCTCTGCTACTTCTAAGATTTTTTCTTTTTCTTTCTTTCTTTCTCTCTCTCTCTCTTTCTTTCTTCTTTCTTTTTCTCTTTCTTTCTTTCTTTTTTCTTCTTTCTTTCTGTCTTTGGTTTTCTCCATTTTTTCTTTCTCATGCTGCTTGAAATCACTGGGATTCTTAAACCTGTGGATTGGTCTCTTTTCTCAATTTTGAACAATTATCATCCATTATCTTTTAAAATATTGCCTCTTCCTAATTATCTTTTTTTCTCGTGTTCTGGTATTTTGAATAAATGTACTTTAGACCTTTCATTTTATTTTATTTTTTATTTATTTATTTTATTTTATTTTTTGAAACAGAGTTTCACTCTTGTTACCCAGGCTGGAGTGCAATGGCATGATCTCGGCTCACTGCAACCTCCGCCTCCTGGGTTCAGGCAATTCTCCTGCCTCAGCCTCCTGAGTAGCTGGGATTACAGGCATGCACCACCATGCCCAGCTAATTTTTTGTATTTTTAGTAGAGACGGGGTTTCACCATGTTGACCAGGATGGTCTCGATCTCTTGACCTCATGATCCACCCGCCTCGGCCTCCCAAAGTGCTGGGATTACAGGCGTGAGCCACCGCGCCCAGCCCTCATTTTATTTTTGTACCATACACTCTCTCTTGTGTTTCTTATCTTTTTTTCAGTCCCCATAATGAATTTTGATATTTTTTCTTTTCAACCTTTCTTCCTGGACATTAGCTATTTCTTTAGTTTAACCTGCTTTTAACTCTCATCTTTTAAATTTTTATTTTCAATTGTATTTTTTATTTCAGTTGTAGCATTTTTCATTTCATTTCATTTTTTTTCTTTTCAAATCTGCTACATCACTTTATAGTTTTCTGTTCCCTTCATATAGTTTCAGCTGATCTTTTATTTTCATTAACACAGTTAGACTTCTTCATTTGCCAAAGTCTTTTCAGGTCTCTTCTTATTGGATATTATTCCTCTGGGTTTTTAGTTGTAGTGTTAAGTTTTCTTCTGTTCTTGTTTAATTTTTACTGTGTTCTGTAACTGAACTTGAAAAATAATTTGTAGATGTGATTTGAAGGTTGAATTAGTGACCTTTCTCCAAAGATAGTTTGGATTTACTTCTTTCAGGCACCTGGGTTTACTGACACCCTTACTCTCTTTTTTTGTTTGTTTGTTTGTTTTGAGATGGGGTCTTGCTCTGTCACCCAGGCTGGAGTACATGATGATAGCCCACTGCAGTCTCAAACTCTCAGCTCAGGTGATCCTCCTGCCTCAGCCTTCCAAATAGGTGGGCCTATAGGCATGTGCCACCATGCCCAGCTAATTCATTAAAAATATTTTTTTTGCTATCCAAATGTCACATATTGTGCTAAAAACAACAACAAAAAATAAAAATAAAAATAAATTTTTTGAGACAGAGTCCTATTCTGTCACCCTGGCTAGAATGAACTGGCGTGATCATGGCTAACTGCAACCTCTGCCTCCCAGGTTCAAGCAATTCTCCTGTCTCAGCCTCCCAAGTAGCTGGGATTACAGGTACATGCTGCCACATCTGGCTAATTTTTTGTATTTTAGTAGAGATGGGGTTTCACTATGTTGCCCAGGCTGGTCTCAAACTCCGGAGCTCCAGCAATCCATCCGCCTCGGCCTCCCAAAGTTTTAGGATTACAGGCGTGAGCCACCACACCCAGCCAAATTTTTTTTTTTTAGAGATGGGATTTTGCTATGCTGCTCAGACTGGTTTCAAACTTCTGGCCTCAACTTATCTTCCACCTTAGCCTCCTGAATAGCTGGGATTACAGGTGCAAGCCAGTTTGCCTGATTTACCCCTTAAATTCTTTACTTCCCAAGAGAAACAAACCAGGTCTCAGTGATTTAATGTTGGGAAATCTATTCTGAGAAACTATACTTATACAGAAATGTACTTACTTACAAGGATATTTAAAGAAATGCTACTTAGTATAGCAAAAAAATTGTTAAGAATCAGTATGTCCAAGAACAGAAAAATGGGTTAAACTACATGAAAAATTACATAGCTATTAAAATAATGCAAACTATATAATATCATGCATTTTAAAAAAATTGAGACAGGATCTTGCTCTGTGACCCAGGCTGGAGTGCAGTGGTGCAATCTCAGTTCACTGCAACCTCTGCCCCCAAGCTTAAGGGATCCTTCTACTTCAGCCCCCTAAGTAGCTGAAACTGCAGGTACGTGCAAACATGCGCAACTAATTTCATGCGCAACTAATTTTTCTATATTTCCTAGAAACGGGGTTCTGTCTTGTTGTCCAGGCTGGTCTTGAACTTCTGGACTCCATCAATCCGTCCACTTTGGCTTCCCAAAGTGCTGGGATTACAGATGTGAGCCACTGTACCTAGTCTTGGAAAATCTGTTTTTATAATTAAGCTAAAAAAGAGATTAAAATTGCCGGGCGCCGTGGCTCAAGCCTGTAATCCCAGCACTTTGGGAGGCCGAGGCGGGTGGATCACAAGGTCGAGAGATCGAGACCAACCTGGTCAACATGGTGAAACCCTGTCTCTACTAAAAATACAAAAAAAAATTAGCTGGGCATGGTGGCGCGTGCCTGTAATCCCAGCTACTCAGGAGGCTGAAGCAGGAGAATTGCCTGAACCCAGGAGGCGGAGGTTGCGGTGAGCCGAGATCGCGCCATTGCACTCCAGCCTGGGTAACAAGAGTGAAACTCCGTCTCAAAAAAAAAAAAAAAAAAAAAGAGATTAAAATTATATATATGATACAATTATAAATATGTTAAAAACATATGCAAGGGAAACCATCTAGAACAGTGCTAATATAACTTGATTACAAGCAAAGTGTTCTCTATCTTCACTGTGGTACAGTAGCCACTAATTACATGTAGCTATCTAAGACTTGTGGAATAGCTAGTGTGACTGAGGAATTACATTTTTAATTTAATTTAAATCTAAATAGCTCAACGTAGTATTGCTACCATAGTGGGCAGTGTAAGTCTAGAAAATATTGAAATATTGGGCTGGGCGCGGTGGCTCAAGCCTGTAATCCCAGCACTTTGGGAGGCCGAGGCGGGTGGATCACGAGGTCGAGAGATCGAGACCATCCTGGTCAACAAGGTGAAACCCCGTCTCTACTAAAAATACAAAAATTAGCTGGGCATGGTGGCGCGTGCCTGTAATCCCAGCTGTTCAGGAGGCTGAGGCAGAAGAATTGCCTGAACCCAGGAGGCGGAGGTTGCAGTGAGCCGAGATCGTGCCATTGCACTCCAGCCTGGGTAACAAGAGCGAAACTCCGTCTCAAAAAAAAAAAAAAAAAAAGAAAATATTGAAATATTAATGTTCTGGAAGAAGTGATTGGGAACTTCTGGTAATTTTCTTCCCTTCCTTTTAATTTTCTACAAGTTTCAGATGTTCTTTAATATGCAACACTTACATTTTAAAGTAAAAAAGCCCTTAATACAAACATAAGACATTGTTATAAAGTCTAGTAAAAGTTAAAAGGCCAAGCCTGTGCTAATTCTTTTTGACAACTAGTTAAATGCATCATGTAGCCAAGCTTCATGAAAGAGTTTATAATTTTAGGTAAAACTGATTTTTTTAATAGCAAGTAAAAAATTACAAATTCATTACCTTTCCACATGCCATCCGAGAATCACAACAAATGATGAACATGTTACTGTTTTTTAGTTGAAAATCAAATATTATGTCATCAATTGTTGGTTTTTCTGGAATATCCACAGAAAGTTGATAAGAAATTGTTTTTAAGCGCTTTGAATCTAATGGGAAAAGAATCACATAGAAACACATGTATGTTTTAAATTTTCTAAAGCCTCTTTTCTAAAATGAAATTTCAAACCCCAATATGAATGCATTGATTCATAAGACTTTTTTATATCTGAATTTTTCATCATCTTTAAAAATGCTATTATTCCCATCTTACATATGAAGAGGATGAAAGAAAGAAAAATGTCAGCCTTCATTAAATTAGGGAAGGGGCTTCTTTTGGCAAAAAAAAGGACATTCCTTTGTTAAGAAAAATGAGGCCAGGCTCAGTGGCACATGCCTGTAATCCCAGCACTTTGGGAAGCCAAGGCGGGTAGATTACTTGAGGTCAGGCGTTTGAGACCAGCCTGGCCAATGTGGTGAAACCCTATCTCTACCAAAAATACAAACACTAGCTAGGCATGGTGGTGTGTGCCTGTAATCCCAGCTGCTCAGGAGGCTGAGGCAGGAGAATTGCTTGAACCCGGGAGACAGAGGTTGCAGTGAGCCAAGATCGCACCACTACACTTCAGCCTGGGTGACAAAGTGAGACTGTCTCTAAAAAAAAAAAAAAAGAAAAAGAAAAAAAAGACAATTTTCGTTAAGTGGAACTTTCTGGCTTTTAGTTCCTGTAGAACTGACACTCTAAACAGTTGGATGTCAAGAAACTTTTTTTTTTTTTTTTGAGACGGGGTTTCGCTCTTCTTGTTACCCAGGCTGGAGTGCAATGGCGCGATCTCGGCTCACCACAACCTCCGCCTCCTGGGTTCAAGCAATTCTCCTGCCTCAGCCTCCCTAGTAGCTGGGACCACAGGCGTGCGCCACCATGCCCAGCTAATTTTTGTATTTTTAGTAGAGACGGGGTTTCACCATGTTGACCAGGATGGTCTCGATCTCTTGACCTCGTGATCCACCCGCCTCGACCTCTCAAAGTGCTGGGATTACAGGCTTGAGCCACCGCGCCCAGCCAAGAAACTTTATATTAGGGATTTAGTTACAAAAATAAATAAAAATGTGTCTTCTCTAAGCATTTTTTTCTTTTCTTTTCTTTTTTTTTTTTTTTTGGCAGTTCAACTTCTATTTTTATTTTATTTCAATAGGATTTTGGGGAACAGGTGGTGTTTGGTTACGTGAATAAGTTCTTTAGTGGTGATTTCTGAGATTTAGGCACACTTATCACCTGAGCAGTGATGTGTAGTCTTTTATCCCTCACCGCCCTCCCACCCGTTACCGGCAAATCCCCAAAGTCCACTGTATCATTCTCATGCCTTTACGTCCTCAGAGCTTAGCTCCCATCTCAGTGTCTTTTCAGTAGCCCTGGGTGGTAGAGGAGGAGCCTGATGCCTAGGAAGATTAAGTCATTTACTCTACATCAGACAGCCTCTGAGGAGAAAATCAAGGATATAAATACAGGACTTCTGATTCTGAACTCAGCGTTTCTTCAACTGTACCAGTACTACAGTGATACTGGCCAGCCAGCTTACACAACTAAGAGATGAACAAAATAAGCAGACTCATTTTGGACAGATTCTCCATATCCAAGCTTGAAAACAAAATGGAAAGTATGCTTAATAAAATATGAAACTTGAAAGCTCTTTGCGATTATCCGTAAAGTGCTCTATAGGTGTTGCTAATTTATTTCAATAAATAATAGCAATGAGATGAAGACTGAAAACTCCAAAGGCCAGATGGCTGGAAACGCTAGATTTTCTGAGCCATTTTGACTGATGCAGGCTATACCGTACTTGGAACTAAAAACTTTTCAATACTACTAATTATTATTATTATTTTTAATAGAGATGGGATCTCACCATGTTACCCAGACTGTTCTCAAACTTTTGGACTTAAGTGATCCTCCCACCTTGGCTTCTCAAAGTGTTGGGATTACAGGCGTGAACCACTACACCCAGCCAATACTATTTTTTAAATACACCCATTTCATCATTGGTTAAACATCTGAGCTTTCTGATGTTGTACAGCTGGTCTATAAGATCAGCGTTGATGAACTCACCTTCTTCAGAGAAATGAGTCTGTTCCCTTGATATTATTGCAAAATGTCTGGCCATTCGTTGCTCCTGTTTCCTATAAAATCAAAAAATATTAGGCATAAATCTGAAATGTGGTTGAAGCTTAAAACAGTCTACTACAAAATTCAACTGCTTAAATGCCATCCTTTGTCAATTTGATCTGTTATTGCTTGTGAATCTAGGGAATACATCTTTAAAATTACATATCTTGAAAAAATGAGGTTCATTTGCAAAAGGTGCTCTGATTAAGCTGGCCTGTCTGAGTTTCAGTATCAAAGGCTCAGTGTTACCTTTGCATGGCTTTTTCTTTTGCCTTCAATCTGTCAACCTCACTGCCATGGGCTGCATGAGGGTTAATAGCGATTAATTCAGCCTTAGGGGGTTTGATTTTTATTTGCTCCTCATAGATAGAGTCAATCAGATTTTGGAAAGCAATACAACAGGAGGCCTGGAAAACATAGAAGTTACTTTCATTTCATCAGTCCTAGATGAAGACGACTAGAGGGGATACAAATGACTAAGATGTGGACAACAATCTATCATAACTTTTTATTCTAGTAATAGCTTTATTACAACATAATTCACACACCATACAATTCACCCATTTAAAAAGTACAATTCATTAGTTGTAATATATTCACAGAGTTGTACACTTATCACCACAATCAATTTTAGAATCTGAAACTCATTCTCACTAACAGTCACTTCCTCTCCTTTCTTCACAGTCCCTGGCAACCACTAATTTACATTCTGTCTCTCTAAATGTGACTGTTCTGTACAGTTTATAAAATGGAACCATACAACATGCTAAGTGAAAGACTGGCTTCTTTCACTTAGCATAATGTTTTCAGGGTTTATCCATATGGTAACATGTTTCAGTACTTCATATTTCTTTTTATGGCTGAATAATATTTCATGGCATGGATATACCACATTCCATTCACCATTCATCCACTGATGGACGTCAGGTTGTTTCTATATTTTGGCTATTAAGAATCATGCTGCTGTGAACATTTTCATACAAGTTTTTGTGTGGACATATGTGGCCAGTTTTCTTGGGTATAAACCTAGGAATAGAATTGCTGGGTCATATGGTTACTGTATGTTGAAACGTTCAAGGAACTACTAGACTGTTTTCCAAAGTGATGCAACAGTTCGTATTCCCCCTCAGCAGTACATGTGGGTTCTAATTTCTCTACATCTTTATCAACACTTATTATTATCTGTCTTTTAAATTATACCCATCCTAGTGGGTATGAAGTGGTATCTCATTATGCTTGCAATTTGCATTTCCCTGACAGCTCACACATAACTTTTTTGGGAGACAGAGTCTCACTCTGTCACCCAGGCTGAAGTGCACTGGCACAATCTCAGCTCACTGCAACCTCTGCCTTCTGGGTTCAAGCAGTTCTCCTGCCTCAGCTTCCCTAGTAGCTGGGACTACAGGTGCATGCCACCACGGCCGGCTAATTTTTGTATTTTAGTAGAGATAGAGTTTCACCATGTTGCCCAGGCTGGTCTCCAACTCCTGGGCTCAGGCAATTCACCCACCACGGCTGCTCAAAGTGCTAGGATTACAGGTGTGAGCCAGTGTGCCCAGCCTAACTTTTAAAAATGACAATGCGGGGAAAGACGCAAGAGAAAATACTACATATGTTTAAAGACAACACTATTTTCACAGTAAACCTGCCTTAGAACTTACATGCCCTTTTGCTTCAGAGCAAATATCCACATTAGAAAAAAATGGTCTTAGATCGCTTCCACAAAATTCACATTCAGGTGATGTCTCCTCCTCTTCATCCTTCAGAGAGAGAGGAAAAAATTAAAGAAGTCTCCACAAAGACTCAGAGCAACAAGAGCATGGCCCTGCGCATAGTTGGTGAATGGAACAGCAGTGGTGATGAGATGTGCCAGTATGTGGTATCACTTCCATTTAAGGGCTGGTGAGGCTTGAGGAGCCTGAGGTGGTGTTTTTCAGGTCTCTGTCTGTTGAAATTCCTCAGAGCAGAGCTGAACATATTAGAAAGTATGTGGTCCTCAGAATGCCTCCCTTGTGTAAGAAGAAAGTTGAAGAAATGAATTCACTGTGGATACCAGAGTCCCTTGTTGGGGTGGGAAATGTGTAGTGTGTACCTAGATGCAAGAGACAAGGATAACACACTGGATTTTATACAAATGGTCTAAGGTATTTGAACATCGATAACTCTTTCAAGAAGTGCCACGTAAGAAAAAGCCTTGACATCACTGTGTAGGCCACCATGTATAATGACCAACTTTCTAAAATAAATGAGAGTCCTTTCTTCAGGGGAGCCTAGGTTGGAGTTCTGAATTTTGTCTGTATTCTGAAGGTAATTCAGGACAGGGAGGAGGAGGGGAGGTAATTGGGAGAAATTGGGAGTTAGGGGCTCAGCTGACTCAATGTGGAGCTGATACACCACAGCCATGTCAATGGCCTGAGGTCATGCCTGTGACGGCACAGGCTCCTGAGCAGGTGAGCAGCCAAGCCTTAGGACAGGCCTCCAGGAAGAGACCCAGATCATGACTGGCAGATTGTTAACACTACCACAGCATCTGTATTTGCCATGGAAACCATTCTCTGAGACTGGCAAAAATGCTCAACATAGGGCTAACGTGTGACTAAGGTGGCCAGTACAGCCAGGGATTCACTACCCCAGAGTAATGTCCACCATATTCAGGCCACTGAACCTACCCAAGAGTAAGTAGTGCACATTGTGAAAAGCAGAATGCTTGGAGAGGGAAGTCTTGCACTAGAGGGATGATGGAGGAAAATCTAGGATAGCTATCAAATGTTGGAGTAGGGCAGAAGGAGAGCTGGGCAATGCCAAGCCATTCACAGCCTGCTCCATACAAGGGACTTGGTAGTGAACTCCTCAGCCCGTCTTCCTTTCACCCTTAGCTGGGGGTGAAGCACGGTGGAGATGCTTCAAAAGACCATGAGAAAGGCTGGGCGCGGTGGCTGACACCTGTAATCCTAGCATTTTGGGAGGCTGAGACAGGCGGATCACCTGAGGTCAGGAATTTGAGACCAGTCTGACCAACATGGTGAACACTGTCTTTGCTAAAAATTCAAAAATTAGCCAGGCATGGTGGTACATGCCTGTAGTCCCAGCTACTAGGGAGGCTGAGAAGGGAGGATCACTTGAACCCAGGAGGTGGAGGTTGCAGTGAGCTGAGATTGCGCCTCTGCATCCTAGCACTCCAGCCTGGGTGACAGAGTGAGACTCCATCTCAAAAAAAAAGACCATGAGGGGAGTAGGGATCTGCACCTGAAGGAGACGGGGCTAGAGAGAAGAGCTGGGCAAGCCAGCTGCTGCTGCCCCTAAACTAGATTGGCATCAACACTGGACCTGAAAGACCTGCTGGGGAGCAGGAGGAGCCAGCCTCATCCAAGTGCCAGTTCAGGGACATTTTTCAGGAGGGGCCTCAAGGCCTTCCCCATGGTCAGACCCATCTCTGGGTGTTGGGGGAGGAGAGTATAACCTCAGGGACATCCCTAGATACAAGCCTTTGTGGTGCAGAAAAAGGAAGGTGCTACATTTAAATAAAGAATTTCTGGGGTGGGCTTGACGGGTCATGCCTATAATCCCAGCACTTTGAGAGGCCAAGGTAGGAGTATTGCTTGAGCACAAGAGTTCGGCCCACACTGGGCAATATAGTGAGACCACATCTTTTAAATGAGCAAATAAAAAGAAATAAGAATTTTACCCTGAAGAGTCTGTTGAGTGACCATAAAGTTTAGAAACCTGGGTAAAAATAAGAAGTAAATGTTTATAGACGCTATATTACATGATATACTTAATGTTTCTCCTTATTAGATTGCATGGCTCGAGGTGCTGTACAGAATGGCAATGAACACCACATCAGTGCATCTGTTCGGCATTTCCATAATCTCTACACAGGCATCCATGATGTATTGCCTTGCATGATTCATGCCCCTCATTGTTAAAGAATAAACCTGCATTTTTACTATGCCCAAGAAGTCATCAAGGGTTTTCAGATCTGGGGAGTAAGCAATTCTTTCCACATGGCCATGGCACCCAGTCCAGGTTTGGAAACAATCATTCCATCAGTCAGTTCCTCACCACTCTAGAGGCAGTGTGGTGGTGCACCATCTTATTGGAGTTACTTGAGGTATCCTTTCTCTTGCCCTTCGAGTACAGGCATTAATCGGTCACTTCACATGATCAAATACGGCAAATATTCACCCTTGTTTCCAGGCCTCCTCCTCCTTCTTTCTTCTCTTTTTCTTCTTCTTTTCTTCTCCTCTTCCTCATCCTCCTTCTTTTTCTTCTCCTTCTTCCTCTCTCTTCTTCTTTTAATAATAAGCCTGGGCAACATAGTGAGACCCATCTCTACAAAATACTTTAAAAATTAGCTAGACATAGTGGTACACATCTGTGGTCCCAGCTACTTGGGAAGCTGAGGTGAGAGGACTGCTTAAGCCCAGGAGGTTGAGGCTGTAGTGAACCATCATCAGGCCATTTTTACACTCGGCCTGGGTGACACAGCAAGACCCTGTCTCAAAAATTAATAATAATAAAATAATAATTTTTTTTTTAAAAGACAGGGTCTCTTTCTGTCACCCAGGCTGTTCTCAAGTGATCTGTCTCAGCATCCCAAAGTGCAAGGATTACAGGTGTGAGACAGCGTGTCTGGCCTGTTTCCAGGCTCTGCGGCCACTCATATGGGTTGAATTGTGTCTCCCAAAAAGATACATTGAAGTCCTAACTCCTGGTACCTGTGAATGTGACCTTATTGAGAAATACAGTCTGTGCAAATGTAATCAAGTTAAGATGAGGTCATTCGAATGGGCCCAAATCCAATATGACTTGGTGTCTTTAGAAAAGAGGGACATTTGGACCCAGACGCACAGAGAGAATAGTGTGACAACTGAGACAGAGATTGGAGTGATGTGGTGGCGAGCCACAGAATGCCACGGATGGCTGCCACCACCACGAGCTAGGAAGAGGGAAGGAAGGACTCGCCCTGTAGGTCAGCCCTGCCAAAACACCAATTTCGAACTTCTAGCCTCCAGAACTACGAGACAGTGAGTGTCTGTTATCCAAAGTATCACCCAGTTTGTGGTACTTGTTATAGCAGCCCTGGGCAACGAACACAGTCACTCTAAGTATTATTCTAAGTAATTGAGCTCTTTGGCATTTTTTTTTTTTCCCTGCAGAGTATGTTCACTGTCTATTGTGCAAATCATTATGTATTTTTCATGTCATTGTAAAAGAGTAATAATTAAAAAACCATGAATTAAAGTCACCTTGAAGTTAAGGCCTAGATTGGACCTCTCTTCTTTGTATGCCAGAATGGAAGGTGGTCCGATGCTGGGTAATGTTCTCAGAGAAGGCTCAAACAGTGTCATGAAGTCTTCCTTAAACTAAATTTAAAAAGAGAAAAGGGTGGTGCGGGGAAATAATTGAAGATCGAATAAACTATTTTTACTATGAGAACAGTGTACTAGTTAGTATGATAAACATTTCTTACCTCCAGCTCATATAAAATATTTAGTTTTGGCTCTTCTGGATCAATTACCCATTTTTCTGAAGAGAAGGAAGAGATTTATGAGAAACGTTCAAAGCCTTTGTGCAGTGCATTCCACTTCCGTAATCTGGAGATTCACACCCACCATCATCCTCCTAGCCCAGCACACACACACACACTGTTCAGATGTCCCAAACCCCGACATTTTCAGCACCTTCTTACACATGTTCTTAGGTGAGTCATTTTTCAAAGCGGATGGGCTCTGTGTGAGTTAAGGTGGTTCCCTACTGGTGGTTTACCTTTGCCAGCAAAAGGAGATGACGCCAAACCTGTATTTACCTCTTAACTTAGATGCCAGAGACTCAGGTTCAGTTTTCTTCCCTGTCAAAACAGTGTACATGTGTCATCAATCTGACAAAGTAGAAAAGAAGCTGAATATAAAAGAAAGTGCATCTCTTGGAAAAATAAGCACCCTTACTATGTTTCTTTTATCTTTTAAACTTTTGCCCCTTTTCCCAAATAACATTTTGTCAACAATAAGGAAGAACAAAGGAAAGTAAGCATTCTATATATCACAGTTTAAAATGTTTCACCTTCCTTTCTAGCCTTGGAATACGGTAGTCCCCCTTGATCTGCAGGGGAAACATTCCAATATCCTGAGTGGATGCCTGAAAGTTCAGGTAGTACCAAACCCTACTATGCACAACTTTCTTTTCCCTTCACAATTTTGCAGATAGATGATTCATCCTTACCATGTGTCTTAGCAACCTCAGCCTACTATTTTTTTTTTCAATGAAGTCAATAACTTTTACCTTTTCACTTAAAGGACACACTTTATAAATTCTCTTTGGCATATCCAAATTGCCAACATCACTTCTCTTGAGCTTTGGGGCCATTATTAAGAAACTGAGTGGCTCATGCCTGTAATCCCAGCACTTTGGGAGGCCAAGGTGAGTGGATCACTTGGGGTCAGGAGTTCCAGACCAGCCTGGGCAACATGGCGAAACCCTATGTCTACTAAAAATACAAAAAATAGCCAGGCGTGGTGGTGGGCACCTGTAGAACCAGGGAGGCAGAGGTTGCAGTGAGCCGAGATCATGTCATTGCACTCCTACGTGGGCTACTGAGTGAGAGTCTGTCTCAAAATAAATAAATAAGTAAAATAAAATTTAAAAAAACTAAGGGTTACTTGAACACAGCCCTGTAATACCACTACAGTCAATCTGATCATCAGAAGGCTGCGAAGTGAGTCCAACAGACAAAGAGATGATTCATGTCCCAGGCAGGACAGAGTGGAATGGTGAGAGATTTCATCACTCTACACAGAATATCATGCAATTTACAACATATGTGTTGATTATTTCTGAAATTTCCCTTTTCAGACTGCAGGTAGCTGAAACCACAGAAAATGAAATTGTAGATAAGAGGGGACTATTGTGCTACACAGATTAATATTTTCCTCGGTTATAACTATGCTTTGCATACCCTTTTGTTTTCTGCTTCTTTTAAGTACCATCAATCTACTTTATGTCTGTTATCCTTGGTGAGATTTTTCAGGTAGGAGGGTGCTGAGGGTTATAGTTCAAGATAGTGAAGTAAACCACCGGGATTACTCTATGTAGATTCCAGAGCAGCACTGGAAATGGGGAAGAAGGCCATCCACAAATCAGCAACTTTGAGTAAATGTCTAGAAGATTTAAAGCAGACAGGATTGTGATGACGAAAAACCAATCAGAGCAACCTACAATGGGACAGAGGCAAAGGGAAGAGGCTATTAAAATGCAAGGGACTTATTTTCTCAGCAATGCCAGGACAGCAAGGGCTGTTAGGGCTGCTGTTGGAAACAGATAGGCTTCAGAAGTTGATCTAGGCTAGGCGTGGTTGCTCATGCCTGTAATCCCAGAACTCTGGGAGGCCAAGGTGGGAGGATTACTTGAGTTCAGGAGTTTGAGACCAGCCTTGGCAAAATACTGAGACTCTGTCTCTGTGAAAAACTTTAAAAAATTTAGCCGGTTGTGGTGGTGGATGCCTGTGGTCCCAGCTACTGGGGCTGAGGTGGGAGGATCGCTTGAGCAGGAGGTTGAGGCTGCAGTGAGCTGAGATCACGCCTTTGCACTCAAGTCTGGGTGGCAGAGCAAGACCTTGTCTCAGAAAGTAAGTAAATAAGGCCGAGCACGGTGGCTCATGCCTGTAATCCCAGCACTTTGGGAGGCCGAGGCGGGTGGATCACGAGGTCAAGAGATCAAGACCATTCTGGTCAACATGGTGAAACCCCGTCTCTACTAAAAATACAAAAATTAGCTGGGCATGTTGGTGCACGCCTGTAGTCCCAGCTACTCGGGAGGCTGAGGCAGGAGAATTGCTTGAACCCAGGAGGCGGAGGTTGTGGTGAGCCGAGATCGCGCCATTGCACTCCAGCCTGGGTAACAAGAGCGAAACTCCGTCTCAAAAAAAAAAAGTAAGTAAATAAATAATTTAAAAAATTTTAAAGAAGTTGATCTATTTTGGGGAGGTGGAGGGCAATGTGGATCATCTGAAAAAATTTTAAAAATGTTTTAGGCATCCTTATTTAACAGAAATGCCAGCACAGATATTTAAAAAAAATTAATGCACAAAGATTTTCATTAATGCATTATTTGTTATAGGGAAGAGCTCAAAACAAACAAACAAACAAAAAAAACAGAAGACAAGAACAACCCTGATATGTCTAGCATTACATAAGTCACAGTAACTGTATATGAGGAAATATCATGGAGTAATTTCAAAGAATTAGGTCAGTCATTCCTGATATGGAAAGATGTCCATGATACACTGCTGTCTTAGTTCATTTGGGCTATTAACAAAATACCCTAAACTGGGTAGCTTACCTGAAAGAAAAATATCTTGCGGCGCCAAAAATCACTAAGCTAAGGGGAAAAGTCAAGCTGGGAACCACTTAGGGCAAACCTGCCTCCCATTCTATTCAATGTCACCCCTGTGCTCACCGAGATAAAGGCATATTTGATGGCCTCCTTTGGAGAGGCTAAACAGAAACTCAAAAGAATGCAGCCATTTGTCTCTTATCAACCTGTCACCTAGAAGCCACCTCCCTGCTTTGAGGTGTCCTGCCTTTCCAGAAGAAACCAGTGTTCACCTGACATATGTTGATTGAGGTCTCCTGTATCCCTAAAAGGTATAAAACCAAACTGTGGTCCTACCACCTTGGGCACATGTCACCAGGATCTCCTGTGGATGTTTCACAGGTGCACATCCTCAACCTTGCTAAAATAAACTTTCTAAATTAACTGAGACCTGTCTCAGATTTTCAGGGTTCACACTTTGGTAACCATAGAGGGATTCTGAGTGGAGTTTCCTCTGACATTTGACAAATCTCTTATCAGTGCTTGGTACTAGCTTGAGCTATCTTTATGGCTCAAACCAGTAGGATAATTTGCTGAGGCCTGGAAGCACCCTCTCCAGAGAATCCCTGATCTAAAGTTTATTTTGCTCTACAACTTCTTATTTTTTGAAGTTTTACTGGCTTCCAACATAAGGCAGGCAATTTTTTCCCATTTCTATGACAATGGAAGGGAGGTAACTCTTTTACAGAGTTTGAGCTTGCTTCCAACAGGAAAGATGAGATTTTTTTTCCCTGCTCCTTGGATGATAGCCGGCAGTCTTCAGCCTGAGACCCATCCCTAGGTAAGTAACTGAATTGGGTTTTGTCTTGGCTAAAGGTAATGTTAACAACCAGCTGGTCTTACTTTCTCCTTACCACTAGAGTACTCAGTAATCATATAAGCTGTGCGATAATCGTTTTGCTGACTGTTTTTTTGTTGTCGTTTGTTTTTGTTTCTTGCTTTTTCCCATTGGGTTTGACCAATTCTATCTGACTTGGATCAAACTGAAAAGAAAGTTCCAAGTTACAGGAAATGAGGCCTCTGAAGTGGCTAATTTGCCACTGGGGGTGAAAAAAGGTGCATGGCTGGGGGAGAAAAATGGCCAGCAAAAGGGTGGGGGGGGAGGAGGGGGAAGGAAACATTTTTGATTTTGACTCCCTAAGGGGATTTATTTACATAACCAGGCCACCTTTTTGCTAGCCAGGCCAAACTGAAAGCCCTGGTTGTTGCCCCGTGCTGCAGTTCCATAGCTAAAGTTCTGCCTTCTTTTTTCCACCGCAACAGCCTGGGTTTTGGTTCCTAAATCAAGCCCTTTCTGGTTTGATACTTAGTACTTCTGAAACAACAGCAATTTGTCCTAGCTGAAATACAGTGATGAGATTTAAAAAAAAATTTTTTTAAAGCTCAATGGTTAAAATCAGCTAACATCCAAAATGTGTGTGTGTATGTGTGTATTTAAAAGGCCTTCAAGTTTTTTTCTTTTCTCTTCTAGAATCTTGTTCCTTTTTTTGAGCAAAAGTTTTTTTCCCTCTCAGTTGACTGAATTCTGTTTTCTTTTGCTGTCTCCCCTTTCTCTTGCACCCTCTGCTGCATGAGGAAACTAACATAGTTTATAATAGCCTGGGATTCCTTAACGAAAACGGAGAAGGTACCAGACTCCCTTTGAAGAAGAAACCTGTTTTTCCTTATGGAACACACATGAAATGTATATACAATATATATGTGATAATTTAGTATAGGATAAAGACACCATTTCAAAGCAGAGTGGAAGGGTTGGACTGCTTAAGGAGTAGTATGGGGACAAAGGTTGGGAGGAAAAAAGCATGGCTATTTTCTCAAGCCATTCACAAAAATAAAGTCCATATTGATTAAGGTGCTAAAGGGAAATAGTAAAATTCTACAAGTTTTAGATGAAAATGTAGGAAAATATACATATAACCTTGAATTAGGGAAATACTTTTTAAATCACAAAATGTGAGAATCAGAAGGAAAAGGTTTACTTACATCAAATTTAAAAGTATATATAGGCCGGGCACAGTGGCTCAAGCCTGTAATCCCAGCACTTTGGGAGGCCGAGGCGGGTGGATCACAAGGTCAAGAGATCGAGACCATCCTGGTCAACAAGGTGAAACCCTGTCTCTACTAAAAATACAAAAATTAGCTGGGCATGGTGGCACGTGCCTGTAATCCCAGCTACTCAGGAGGCTGAGGCAGGAGAATTGCCTGAACCCAGGAGGTGGAGGTTGCGGTGAGCCAAGATCGCGCCATTGCACTCCAGCCTGGGTAACGAGAGCGAAACTCCGTCTCAAAAAAAAAAAAAAAAATTATATATAACAAAAAATGACCACAAGCAAATGCAAAAGACAAACTAAGAGGAGCAATCTGCAACATATGCAACATTCAAAGAAGTATTACAGATATGTAAAGAGCTGCCAAAAAATAAAGAAAGAAAAGACAAGCCAATGGAAAAATGGGCAAAAGATATGAACACTTTTGCTTAATTCAAAGAAGATATTCAGATGACCAAAAAATGTATATTGGTATCAAGATGCTCAACCTCAGCAATAATCAGAATAATTAAGAAATATAATAATAATCATTTCCACCTACCAGACTATCAAAAATTTAAAAGAATGACAATATAAAATATGGGAAAGGGTAGGAAAAGGGTAGTCTCAACAACCCTTTTGATGGAAGCATACATTGGGTCAGCTCTTTAGGAAGGTGATGATTAAAATGTGTAACTATTTGCTCAACAATACCACTTTCTTGGCATCTGTCTTAGAGCAATATTTGGGTGTGTAAACAGAGAGGAGGCAGCTTACTGTAACACTTGTGAATATCTAGAAGAAACTTTACCCATCAGTTGGGGAATCTTTAAATAAATAATTGTACATCTATACTATGTACTATTACATGACAATTACAAAGAATTTTTACCTGTATTTGCTGGTAAAAATTTTCAACGCATATTAAGTGAAAAAGCAACTAGAATAATATATTCAGCGTGCTACCATTCATGTAAATAACAACAGCAAACAAAAGGGGCCACACTACTGTACTTTTATATGGATGTAAAAGCCTAGGAAAGGATTTGGAAAGATACACCAACATGATAATAGTGGTGACACCTAAAATTGAGGGTAATAGTCAAAAGAAACTATTGTTTGATTTGTATCTTTTGACTTTTTAAAAGTAAGACTGTGTTGATGTTTTAGTTACACCATTGTGCCATTAAAAGTTTAGTAATGGGGACTGTGGAGCATGATTCCGTTTCTATTCTACATTTAGTTTACTGTCTTTTGATCCTACTCCAATCAGGCTTTTATCCCCATAGTTACACTAAAGCTGGTCTTACCCACATCACCAATGACTTCCACGTGCTAGATCTAGTAGTTAGTGCTCAGCCCTCATCTTCCTAACCTCTGAGTACCATTTGAACCTGTTGATCATTATGCCTCCTTGAAACTTTATTGGTATGTAGAACACTTCCTGGTTTTTCTTCTCCCTCACTGGATGCTTTTCTTTAATTTCTTCCTCCTGTCCCCAACTTAATAATGGAGTGTTCTGGGCTCAGTCTCCGGGTTCTTGCCCTCATGTTTTCTCCACAGCCAGCAGTCATTAAAAATACCAATTGGATTGTATCACTTCTCTGCACAAATTGTCCAGCAGCTTCCCACCTCGCTCCCACTGGGAAAGATCTGGTCCTCAGATCTCTCTAACCTCATCCCCTAAGACTCTCCTCCTTGCTTGCTTGCTCTATGGCCGCCACACTGGCCTCTTGTTCTAGAAAGAGGCACTTGCTACGGAACACCTTTCCTGTGAGACTGTCCTGGCTCCTTCTCTCCCCTCCTGTAGGTCTTTGCTCAGATACCTCAGGTTCTCAGGAAAGATTTCTCTGGGCACCCTGTATAAGCTTGCACCCCACCCCCAACCCTCGACACTTTCCAGCCCCTTCCCTGCTTTACTTTGCTCCTTGGCACTGACATCATCTAATGTTTTATATATTTACTGATTTATTCTATATATCATTGCTCTTACCATCACCTCCACTTCCCACACTTTAATAACACTGAGACGGGGGATTTGTTTTTTTCACTGCCGATTCCCTATTTCAGGCTAGGCCTATGATAGGTGCTTGGCAAACCGTAAGTGTTCAGTAAGCATCTGATGAATAAATTACATAACATAAAATGTGAATATAAAGCTGAAAGGAAATACACTGGAAAAGTTAAAATTTTAATTATTACATTATCTACTTGTCAGTGGCTTGACATATAAAAAGTGTGCATGTTACTTTTATAATAAAAAATAAAGATATGTATCAAAAATACAATGGCAGATTATTTCTTGATGTGAACATAATTGCTACCGTTTCTTGAATACTGAAAATATTTAATCTTGTTTTGATCTTCATAAGAATCCTGTGACAGTATGCCTATTACCAAGGGATGAAGAAAGTAAGACTCAAAGAGGGTAAGCAACTTGCCCAACATCACAAGGTTAGTATGTGTTGGGGCCAGGATTCAAATCCGGCTCTACTGGCCTTCTACACCTGTGTTATTTCCAATAGGCAATCCTTCCTCCCAGCAAAAGCTAAGAAGTCAAACTACTCACTCGATTGCGCTTTATCAGACAAATCTCGAAGCCAGCTTTCTTCTGTTTGTACTGATATTGGAATTCCTGAAGACAAATTGTGATTCATATTTCTGAAATTCAGACCAAAATGTTAGGTTTGAGTAGACCTATATAGTTGTCAGCAGGTCTTCTAAATATAGAACATTAAAAAATCAAATAATTAAGGCACATAGAAAATACTGACTCTATTTTCTTTGAAATATTTTCTTCCATTATTTTCAGTAAACTTAAACACTGTGTTTGTATCAGATCTTTTTTGGGGGGATGAGGTGGGAGGATAGCTTGAGCACAGGAGTTCGATACTGGCCTGGGCAGCATGGTGAGATACTGTCACTACAGAAAAAATTTAAAAATTAGCCAGGTGTTGTGTTCTGTGCCTGCAGCCCCAGCTATTTGGGAGGTTGAGGCAGGAGGATGGCTTGAGCCCAGCAGGTAGAGGCTGTAGTAAGCCATGATCCTGCCATTGCACTCCAGCTTGGTAGATAGAGCAAGGCTTTATCTCAAAAACAAACAAACAAATAACCACAACCGTACACCGAAGCATCCTTGTCCTAACTCTAGTAATAGTAGGATTACCCAGCTTGACTCTTCCCTGCCCAGACACTCCACAGGAAGTGACACTGTTATGCCCCACCCACCTGCACAAAAATCATGACGGACTCTCCCATGCAAGGTCTGTCAGAAAACAGAACTACTAAGCTAGGGAAGGATTCCATTCTAGCTACTTACCAGGCTTTCATTTATAAATACAAATGGGCAACGAATGATTACCAGTCACTTAAGAAAAATCAGTAACACTGAAGAGAAAAAGCAAGAGAAATAAACAGAACAACTGACTTTGAAAAAATAATACAAAGGAGAACTTTAATATATTAAAACAGTACCCTCAAAGAGATTTTCAAAAATACAAAAAAGAACCAAATTCTTTTGAAAAGCAACAATCAGAGAACAAGCACTGGTTCTTGAAAATGATAAGTGTGAATTCCCCAATAAAAAAATTCTGTACAAGGGCTGTATAGTAGCATGCAAAAAACTTCAAAAATCTGGAAGATACTGAAAATACAAAGGAAACGTTATTAAAGATGGAGGATCTACCTAAGAGGTTCAACAGCATCTAGGAGGAGCTCTGAAGAAAAGGGGAGAAAGTAATCATGTATCAGAATGGTCTGAGGATAAGACTGGTGAAGCAGTATTGGCTACTAGGAGGCAATGAAGCAGTGTCTTCAGAGCTCTGAGGGAAAATGGTTTCAAATCGCTTCTTTTATGCCAGGTTTTATAATTAACAAAGTATGAGGACAAAATGAAGACATTTCGAGATAGGCAAGAACTCAGAAATTTGACTATTCCATGAGACCTATATAAAAAATTCACCTGACGAGTTTCTCCAGCAAAAGGAAAAGGAACGAAAGAAAGAAGGCAATACGGGAACCAAGAAAGTGTGGCTGGTGAGCTAACCCAGAAAAACTGTAGACAGAACAACGGAGAATCAAAAAGTTTATTGTTTAAATTTTTATTTATCTTCTTGAGACGAAGTCTCATTCTGTCTCCAGGCTGGAGTGCAGTGGCGATCTCGGCTCACTGCATCCTCTATCTCTTGGGTTCAAGCAATTCTCCTGCTTCAGCCTCCTGAGTAGCTGAAACTACAGGCACTTGCCCCCATGCCTGGCTAATTTTTGTATTTTTAGTAGAGACGGGATTTCACTATGTTGGCCAGGCTGGTCTTCAATTTCTGACCACATGATCCGCCCGCCTTAGTCTCCCAAAGTGCTGGGATTACAGGCGTCAGCTACCGAGCCCAGCAAAAAGTTTAACAAGTTTTACAGACATAGGATTATATTTTCTTGTCCATGGATTCAATCACATTATTGGTTTGTTAACATGGAAGTATGAGTCTTGTTTATTGGTTTTTAATTTTTAGAATCAACCAATACCCAGAGCACTTTAATTATAATTAACAAACCATAATACAAGCATAATAAAGCTTGGCAAAGTAAACAAATTTATGTAAATATATTACATTTTAATATAATTTATGTATCATATATAGTTTGTTAATTGAGAAAAAAGAGAAGAGAGATGGAAGGAGGCAGTGCATAAATACATTAATTTTTCATAATAGTCAATGATACTAAAATTGATCAATCAAGAAGTAGAAGTTTAAATATCCTGAAGTCCTGGCCGGGCGCGGTGGCTCAAGCCTGTAATCCCAGCACTTTGGGAGGCCGAGGCGGGTGGATCACGAGGTCAAGAGATCGAGACCATCCTGGTCAACATGGTGAAACCCCGTCTCTACTAAAAATACAAAAAATTAGCTGGGCATGGTGGTGCGTGCCTGTAATCCCAGCTACTCAGGAGGCTGAGGCAGGAGAATTGCCTGAACCCAGGAGGCGGAGGTTGCGGTGAGCCGAGATCGCGCCATTGCACTCCAGCCTGGGTAACAAGAGCGAAACTGCGTCTCAAAAAAAAAATATATATATATATATATATATATATATATATATATATATATATCCTGAAGTCCTAAATGTTAGAAAAACTAAAAATAATATAACTACCAAAGTGGAGAGGTGGGAATTCAATACATAGGTCAGAAATTGATAAACCAAGAAATAAAAATGTTATTTAAAATTATAATGGAAACAAAGCTGAAGGTAAGTGGGACTAGGGGTGAAGAAAGGCATGGAGATTTTCACTTTTATACCTTTGTACAGTTTGATTTTTTTTTTTAACCAGGTGGATACATTATCTTTATTACAAATTGAATTAAGCTTAAAACATGTAAGTGGAACAGAACAATTCTCCTTAAATGTAAGAATTTAAAAGTTGTTTACAAAAGCAAAGTTAGGTTAACTAGTAATTCAAGATCATGGATTTAGGTTTGGTGTGAGATTTCAGGGAATATTTATAAAGATGTTCCAGATTTTTGTTATCGTATTATTATAGTCAAAGTGCTTGAAGGCTAGTATCAATAACAGGAAAAAAGAGAGAGGAAAAAGGAAAGGCCATTATTTCCCTTTCACAAAAGGTGTCCCTGATCACTCTTGCATTTAGCCAATAAAAGCCTGTGTTCTAAACTCTCAAGCACTTAACGGTTGTACACCTGGCACATATATTTATTCTTTCATGTTACATCGATAAGTAGACATGTAATCTCTAGAGCTAGAAGTTGGGGATAGGTAGGAACCATTATCTCTTCCAAAGTGTCTGCCAGTGTATATTTAAAAAAAAAAAAACTTTTTTTGAATAAGTCTTACATGCCCTGGATTATTTTACTTATCTTCCTAACATGTTTGTGCGCAAGGTAAACATTATTGGGTTCAAAAAATACGACATTTGTAAACATTTTCTTACCTATCTATACCCATTTCAGACATGTCTTTCCTAAACGTCTGAAATATTTTAGGGAAACCTGTTGAATGAATGAAACATTTAAAAATTAGCTACTCCCTCTAAATCAAAAGGGCAATTTTGCCCCCCAGGAACACATGGCAATGTCAGGAGCCATTTTTGATCGTCGCAAGGATGTGTACTTTGAGCATACCAAGGGTAGAGGACAGGGGTGCTGCTAAACGTCCTATAACTCGCAGGAAAGTCCCCAATCCTCCTCAACAAAGAATTATTCAGACCCAAATGTCAATACTAGAGTTTGAGAAACCCACTCTAAACGACTTCTCTTCCTTATTTTTTTTCAAGGAAGTGACTAGAGTGGCTTCAGTACAGGATGTTAAACACAAAAGAGAGTTGTGTTTTTTTGCAGAACTGTTTTAGTAATACAGCACCCTTAAGGCACTTCTCTGGAAATAACACGAGTGTGTGTGGTGGGGGGAGGGGCGAGGGGGGGAGGGGAGGGGAGAGAGGGAGAGATGTCGCGGTGTGAACGCACGCGAAAGCGTTATAAAAATGAGCACTCCCAAGCCGGGCGCGGTGGCTCAAGTCTGTAATCCCAGCACTTTGGGAGGCCGAGGCGGGTGGATCACGAGGTCAAGAGATCGAGACCATCCAGGTCAACAAGGTGAAACCCCGTCTCTACTAAAAATACAAAAAATTAGCTGAGCATGGTGGCACATGCCTGTAATCCCAGCTACTCAGGAGGCTGAGGCAGGAGAATTGCCTGAACCCAGGAGGCGGAGGTTGCGGTGAGCCGAGATCGCGCCATTGCACTCCAGCCTGGGTAACAAGAGCGAAACTCCGTCTCAAAAAAAAAAAAAAAAAAAAAAAATGAGCACTCCCAGTAGCCTGGGCAACAAGAGACCCTGTCTCAACAACAACAACAGCAACAACGACGACAACAAACAACAAATTAGCCAGGCGTGGTGGTATGTGCCTGTAGTTCCAGCTACTCGGGAGGCTGTGGTGGGAGGCTTGAGCCCAGGAGGTCGAGGCTGCAGCCACTGCACTTCAGCTTGGGCGACAGAGCCAGACTGAGCCTCAAAAAACAAAACAAACAAAAAAAACAAATGAGCACTCCATACAGCAATGCCCAAGTTCGACTTTTACAGTGTTTCGTCTATATCCTAAATCTCGCATCATCACAACAGCTCAGCCGAGTTCAGCGCCTCTGACAAGAGCGTGAGAGAGCCTAGGTGTGTGGAGTGGTGCCTGCATCTAAAATCAGGCCTGAAACGCAGGTCAACGAAGGCACAGGAGTGGGTGGACCAGATTCCCCGTGAGCGCTAGGAAGCCCTCGAGGAAGGGGTGGGCCGGGGGCGGTACTTTTATGGGAGGAAGCGCTGGAGGGCAGGCTCGCGCTCGGCGTTTCGGTGCTGGTCGCGCTGAGGCTGGGCTCGGGCGTCGAGCTCAGGCTAGGGCTGACGATGCTGGCCAAGCGGGAACGCACGTCTGGGAAGTCCTCGTCGTCACCAATGTCCACGACCTTCCAGAGGTACTCATCGCTGAACGTCTCCGGGGCCTCCAACTCCTGCTCTTCCGCCACCAACTCCTCCCCTTCTTCCTCCTCTTCCTCCTCCTCCTCTTCCTCCACGTCTTCGACTTCCTCCTTTTCCTCCTCCTCCTCCACTTCTTCTACCTCCTCCTCCACCTCCTCCTCCTCTGACCCCTCCTCTGATTCCTTCTGGTCATTCTCCTCCCTCGGGTCTCCGAAGCCGCTAGGCGAGCTCAAGTGAGCCATGGCTGGCGGGAGGCGGGATTACAGCCAGCTGCGTGGCTGCCGCCCCGTGCGCTCCCGCGGGCGCGCGCCGCTGTTGTGCGTTGGTCTCCCCGGGCAACTGCCTGTCCCGCGCCCCCGAGCCTCCCGGATTTAAAGCGGCAGGACCCGGTTAGCTGTGTGGAATGTGGTGCGGGGGGCCGGCGGGGGCCACCGCAAGCTTCTTTCTGTCCCTGCTTTCCAGCGTCTCTGACGCCCCTGGCAGCCTGCGGCGAAACCACCTTTTCTTTCTTCGTCTCCCAGTCTTTTTTTTTTTTTTTTTTAAACTGGGGTGGCGGAATTGCTTCTAGCGACGGACACCCACAGTGCCACTTGGAATGGCGGATGCTGGAGTCTGGTTTTTGAGTGGTCAGATGCTTGCTGGAACCTCCAGTGAAACTTTGTTTACAAAATCAGGCGTCAGCGTCGTTTGCGTATTTTAAAAAGTTGTCTTAAAGATTAATAAGCGTATTAAAAGTTGTGACAGCGTGTAGGGGCGGCCAGTGACTGTAATGGTAGGAAGAGGAATAGAATAGACCCTGGGGAACACTTAGCAGTCTCCATTATGGATCCTGATTAGAAGATGTAAAGAATGACATCTCATTCCCACAATGGGCTAATGGGACAAGCCCAGCTCCGGGGAGACACCAACACGGGTTCACACATGAGGAGGGACACCTGATAGTTCTCTGTGTTAAAGGAAGATGAATTTGCCGGGCGCGGTGGCTCACGCCTGTAATCCCAGCACTTTGGGAGGCCGAGGCGGGTGGATCACGAGGTCAAGAGATCGAGACCATCTTGGTCAGCAAGGTGAAACCCCGTCTCTACTAAAAATACAAAAATTAGCCGGGCATGGTGGTGCGTGCCTGTAATCCCAGCTGCTCGGGAGGCTGAGGCAGGAGAATTGCTTGAACCCAGGAGGCGGAGGTTGCGGTGAGCCAAGATTGTGCCATTGCACTCCAGCCTGGGTAACAACAGCGAAACTCCGTCTCAAAAAAAAAAAAAAAAAAAAGGAAGATGAATTCAAGTGGTGGTTGTCAAACTAGACCATGCATCAGAATTATGTCGAAGGCTTATTAAAATGTAGATTGCTGAGTGAGCACCCCCCCACCCAGATTTTTTTTTTTTTTCTTTTTTTGAGATAGGGTCTTGCCCTGTTGCCCATGCTGGAGTGCAATGGCACTTTCATAGCTCACTATAACCTTGAACTCCTGGGCTCAAGCGATTCTCCTACCTCAGCCTTCTGAGTAGCTAGGACTGCAGGGGCATACCACCATGCCTGGGTAATTTTTTATTTTTATTTTTTGAAGAGATGGGGTCTTCTTAAGTTGTTGCCCAGGCTAGTCTCAAACTCTTGGCCTCAAGTGATTCTCCTGCCTTGGTCTCCCAATGTGCTGGGTTACAGGTGTGAGCCCCCGCACCTGCCCTTCCCTGGATTTTTGATTCAGTATGTCTGGGACAGATCTGAGAATTTTTGTTTCTATCAATTTTCCAAATGATGCTGATGTAACTGTTTCAAGGATCGGACTTTAAGAACACTGTATCTTGTGCTCAACTAGCTTGTATTGGGTTTGCTTCTATGAGGTGATGAAAAGGAATGTGTATAACAATAATATAACTGAACTCTACATTTTCAGCTGCAGGATACTAGAATCCTTCATCATTGTATTATTGAGGGGATCACTGTGGTCTAGGTAAACTCCTTAACATAGATGAATATAATCACTTCACTTTGATTTAATACCTGCTTTCTTTCTTTCTTTTAATCCTAATAGAATATCTTGGAAAGCCAGTTAAATCTCCTCACTTGAAGCATCACTGATTAGCAGATTTCACTGTGTACTTACATCACAAAGATGTGTGCAATATATTTTATAGCTTTTTATAGCTTATAATTCATACTTTGTGAGAATTTTATGAATATAGGTAGGACTTGATTTTTCAGGCAAGATGGAGCATGATTTATTTGATTCCCTTTTTTAATTTTAAGAGACTGAATTTTTTATGTAACTGAATACCTGTATTAGCTATAGAATGGAATTAAAAACAAGGAAAGATCAATTTGAAAGTAATTGTCAGGCCAGGTACGATGGCTCATGCCTGTAATCCCAGCACTTTGGGAGGCGGAGGTGGCACTTTGATCGCCTGAGGTCAGGAGTTCGCAACCAGCCTGACCAATATGGAGAAATACTGTCTCTACTGAAAATACAAAATTAACCGGGCATGGTAGTGCATGCCTGTAATCCCAGTTACTTAGGAGGCTGAGGCAGGAGAATTGCTTGAACCTAGGAGGTTGCAGTGAGCCTGGGCAATAAGAGTGAAACTCCGTCTCAAAAACAAAACAAAACAAAACAAAAACAAAAAAGAAAAGAAAAAAATTATGTCTTCTGAGGAAATTGCTAAAAATGGATGGAATCTATAAGTTGTGTTTTTGATGATTGGCATCTGCAACTTAGCTGAGTTTGGGTTGTTTCCAATTTCAGTTGCATTTAGCAGGCCAGGGGGAGAGGTGATCCTTAACTCCTCGTTAACAAAATCATTCCCAAATGGGATATTAGGGAACACAACTAGAAAAACAGGAAGGAGCCCAAGTGTGAAGGAAACAAGAAGTGTGGCACTAGCAGGGACAGAGGCGAGGCCCAGGGAGGTCATGTCCCAAGCAGCAGGTGACTTGTCCTATGCAGTTCTTGTTTTCTCAAGCATAGAGAATCCAGTCTGGTGGAAATGAGTTGGAGATGCAGTTTCAAGAGAAAACTTGGTAAGTGTCTTGATGTTAGATACCGAGGGTCACTCCAATCATTGTATCAAAAGTTCAGGCAAGGAATCTGAATAGATAGAAAAGCCAAGAGATCTAGGCAGGAGAAGAGAAGGTCAGGTGGGACTCTGGCTGCCACCCAGTCCTGTCCCTGAAGCATTCAGGGAATTGGATCTCACTTGAGGAAAAGTAACTGTTGGTTCAAACTCTACTAGTTTTATGGGCAGGCATGTTCTAGAGAGGGTCAGGGTGGCTTCTGGGCAGTTAGATGCTGTTTCAGACAGGTAGCTGGCACTGGCTAGACTGAAAAGTGACTCTTTCTGGTGCTGAAGTCTTTGGGACACCCAGGCTGAGTCAGAAAGGCCCTTCCCTTAAAACTACCCGTCCAGAGTGCCCTGATGAAATGAAAGACCTTAAATCTGAAGAAGACTTGAGAAGCTTTTCCTCTAAAAAGTGGTGCTTATTTATTTATTGAAACAGGGTCTCACTTTGTCACCCAGGCAAGAGGCCAGTGGCACAATCATAGTTCATTGCAGCCTTGACCTCCTGGGTTTAAGCAATCTTCCCGCCTCAGCCTCCTGAGTAGGTGGGACCACAGGCATGCGCTACCATACCTGGCTAATTTTTTTATTTTTAAAAAGTTTTTTGAGGCCGGGCGCGGTGGCTCAAGCCTGTAATCCCAGCAGTTTGGGAGGCCGAGGCGGGTGGATCACAAGGTCAAGAGATCGAGACCATCCCGGTCAACATGGTGAAACCCCATCTCTACTAAAAATACAAAAAATTAGCTGGGCATGGTGGCACGTGCCTGTAATCCCAGCTACTCAGGAGACTGAGGCAGGAGAATTGCTTAAACCCAGGAGGCGGAGGTTGCGGTGAGCCGAGATCGCGCCATTGCACTCCAGCCTGGGTAACAAGAGCGAAACTCCGTCTCAAAAAAAAAAAAAAAAAGTTTTTTGTAGAGATGAGGTCTCACTATATTGCCCAGGTTGCTCTTGAACTCTTGAGCTCAAGTGACTCTTCTGCCTAGGGCTCCTGAAGTACTAGGATTACAGGCGTGAGCCACTGCACCCCTTCATTTTGGCCAATCGCTCCCAATTGGAATGGGCATGTGTTTACCCAGTGCCTGTACCACTGTTGTATTTAGGAAGTAACTACTTTGCTTTTGATTTTACAAGCTCATAGGTGAAGGGACTTGCCTTGTCTCAGATGAGACTTTGGACTGTGGACTTTTGAGTTAATGCTGAAATGCGTTAAGACTTTGAGGAACTGTTGGGAAGTCATGGTTGGTTTTGAAACACGAGGGCATGAGATTTGGGAGGGGCCAGGAGTGGAATGATATGGTTTGGCTCTATACCCACCCAAATTTTACCTTGAATTGTAATAATCCCCACATGTCAAAGGTGGGGCCTGGTAGAGATAATTGAATTGTGAGGGTTATTTCCCTCATGCTGTTCTCATGACAATGAATATGTCTCACAATATCTGATGGTTTTATAAATGGGAGTTCCCCTGCACTTGCTCTCTCTTGCCTGCTGCCATGTAAGACGTGCCTTTGCTCCTCCTTCGCCTTCTGCCGTGATTGTGAGGCCTCCCCAGCCGTGTGGAGCTGTGAGTCCATTAAGCCTCTTTTTCTTTATAAACTACCCAGTCTTGGGTAGGTCTTTATTAGCAGCATGAGAGCAGACTAATACACTGCTATAACACTACCGTGGACTGGATGGCTTATAAACAATGGAAGTTTATTTCTTATAATTCTAGAGGCTGTGGGAAATAAATCAGGGTGCCAGCATGATCAGGTTCTGGTGAGGGCTGTCTTGCAGGTTGCAGGCTGCTTTCTTCTCATTTTATCTCACATGATGCAAAGACAGAAAGCTCTCTGGGGTTCCTTTTGTAAGGACACAATCCCATTCATGAGGACCCTACCCTCATGACTTAATTACCTTCTAAAGATCCTACCTCTCGCCAGGTGCGGTGGCTCACGCCTGTAATCCCAGTACTTTGGGAGGCCGAGGCGGGTGGATCATGAGGTCAAGAGATCGAGACCATCCTGGTCAACATGGTGAAACCCCGTCTCTACTAAAAATACAAACAATTAGCTGGGCATGGTGGCGCGTGCCTGTAATCCCAGCTACTCAGGAGGCTGAGGCAGGAGAATTGCCTGAACCCAGGATGCGGAGGTTGCGGTGAGCTGAGATCGCGCCATTGCACTCCAGCCTGGGTAACAAGAGCGAAACTCCGTCTCAAAAAAAAAAAAAAGAAAAAAGATCCTACCTCTCCTAATACCATCATAGTGGGGGGTTAGGATTTCAACATACGAATTTTGGGAGGGCACAGATGTTTAGTCCATTGCAAACCCTTTGAGTCAGGCACTGTCCAGGTGTGGTGAGAAGTTAAAAGAGAACAATCAGTGTCTCTAAGGGCAAAGCTCAGGTGACAGGGGAAAATTGGTGTGGCTCTGGAATCCTACACCAGCGGAGTGGTTCCATCCACACCTCAGCCCTTTCAATACCTTCTCTTGTTTTAACTTTATAACAATAGTTCCATTTTTTTTTCATTTTACAGATGAGGAAACAAAGTCAGAGAGAGGCCAAATACCCTGCCCTAAGTCCCACAGGCAGCAGGCTGAGAAACCAGAACTGAACCCAAATGGTCTAGCTCCAGCAGCTGAGCTGTTTGTCACTGAGCTGTGCTGTCTCTGTGTCTTCATCTTCCTGTTCTTAACCAATAGAGTGGATCTTTCTCATCTACATTCAGCACACCTCATCTTGCCATCTTCAATGCAGCCCTCCCTTGACCAGACATCTCCTTGCTGCTACTTCCCTCTCTCAGCCCTTTACTGACACGTCTGATTTGATGACGTTGACCACTTACTTGCATGTCTGTTTTCTCATCTCCCCCACAGTGCTCACCTCGCTCCAGGCTGGTTTCACCTCCCACTGCTCAGCCACATCCACTGCTGCTAAGGTCACCATAACGTCTCTGGTGCTGAATCTGATGGAGATTTTTTGGTCATCATGTTATCCATCTCCTCTTGGCAGCTTCCACTATTGTGGATCCCTCTCTCCTTGACACATGTCATGTCGTGGCTTGTGTGACTCTCAGTTTTCACCTGACCTGTTTCGTCTCCCTCCTTAGCCCTTCTGCTTGGCTCATCTTCTTCCATGAAACCTTTACATATTGCAGTGACTCATGCCTCGCTCCTGCGTTCTCTTTGCTTGTAAATCCACACCTTTTCCCTAAAGAAGCTTATCTCCACTTATTGTTACTGGGGTTGTACCCAGCTGGTACGTTCTTGACCCCTCTAACCCTGAAGAATGGGGAAGGGGGCCCTGGAGGCGTATTGAGTTTACCGTTCGAATAAAATCATGGACCCAAAGAGTTTTGCAGAAGAGTGATTTATTAGACAGACAGACAGATTGAGAGAGAGGGAAAAAACAGCTCCCACGCTGTTGTGGGAGGGGAAGCCAGAGTGGGAAATCCGTTCAGGTAAGGAGCAGCTGAAGTTTTAACCCTTGAGTTATTCCCTCCACATTCATGTTTTTGTCCAATGAGAGGAACTCTTTCAAACTTCCTCTGGAGTGATTGATCTCTGACTCTGATACCAGATTGGCTACTTGTTCTACACTCCTGAGTTACAGAGCCCCCTCCTCCCAGAGCTTTCAGCAGGAATTTGGGACAAAAGAGCCCCACCTGCCTTTCCTACACATGGGAAAATCAGACAAAGAATTTTACCTGGCCCATGTGGAGTCAGTGATCAAAGAACCCCGGGAGCTGGGAAACTATTTGAAACCCCTCTGGTCTCCAGATGGAGGCATGGAGATGGTGCTTAAAGAGCCACAGGGAGCTGGAAAATTCCTGCATTTGAAACGCCTCCCCTATTGGACGTGGGAAGAGAAGTTTGTTTAACACAGTCCCTCCGTCATTTCCCCTCTGAACAGGAAAGTCCAACTGCTGTTGGGACACGGGTGTTGAGCACTCTGTAACTGCTTCCTGCTGAATTGGGGCATAGAAGGGGCCCTGCAGTTGAGGTTTCCTCCAGAGGGGAGCCTTCCAGGGGTGCAGGTCGATCCAGAGGTCCATGATAGAACTCATGAGCCAAGGACATCTGGGGTTCCATTTGCTGGACCATTTGTAGCCTCATGGCCTCAATTCTAGAATAATTTGACAAGAAGGTTCAAGATGAGAGGCTCAAAGGCCAGCAATAATAGAATGGTTATAAACGGGCCTAGAAGAGGGTAGAGCCAGGACAGCCAGTGTTAAGCTCCACGATCCTGTTTCTTGAAGATCTTTAGCCCTGCGTTTGATTCGGTCCCTGAGTTCTTTAACTTTGTTTAAGACAATACCTGATTGGTTTACAAAGAAGCAGCGTTCTTCTAAAAAAAAGACAGGTTCCTCCTCTCTCTGCTATTAGCAGATCCAGGACCCTCCTATTTTGAAGAGCCATGGCAGCTAAAGAGTTAAGCTGCTTCTGCAGAGTTACCAGAGAATCAGCAACCTTTTCCATGTCATCATTTAACTCCTGAGCTAGCTCATGGTGAAACTGAGTAGAGGTAGTAATTCCTCCAATGCCAGTATGAAGTGCTCCTATTAATCCAGCCCCCACTGTGAGAGGAATAATTGGGGTTTGAGTATGGTGCAGCCTTGGCAAGACAAGACTTTGCACCTGAGAGTTGGTGCAAATCATTATAGAGGGGGGCACTAGGAAGGAGAGGAGGCATATTTCCCCAGGGGTATTGTTCAGGCAGCCGTAAGCTGAGGCGCCACAAAGAATAAGCCTGGTGCTAGGCAGTTGAGGCCTGGGGATAAAGTAGCCCAGTTTTGGCATAGGGAAGCATTGGAGTGGTTAGTTGAGTTCACGCAAGTGAAGTTTGAGGTAGATGGAATTTGCAGATTGGCAACATAAGCCCCATATGATTTGGGGGGTCGATAATATGAGAGGGAGAAGAGGAGCGCTGTTAAATGTGTAATTAGGCAGTAAGCCACGGATAAGGAGAGTTTATGAGATGTAGGCCAATCCATAGGGCGACCAAGTGGGGGTTTTCGTTTGGAATCCTTATATCCACAGGTGGCTAGAAAGTTTAGGAGGTCCTGGGTGGCCCGCTGACACTGGGTTTCTGAGTTTGCAGTAAGTCATCCATAATTGAAGAACCAGGGTACCTGGATGTGAAAAATGACTAAGGTCCTGAACCAGAGCCTGGCCGAACGGGTGGGGGCTGTCTCGAAAGCTCTGGAGTAACACTGTCCAGGTGAGCTGAGAATTCTGGTCTAAAGGGTCTTCAAAGGTGAACGGAAACTGGGAGTCAGCATGTAATGGAAGACAGAAAAAGGCATCCTTAAGGTCCAGGACTGTAAACCATGGTGCCTCTCCTGGTATTTGACAGAGCAAGGTGTATGGGTTGAGTTCAGCTGGGTATAAAGGAATCACAGCTTCATTAATAAGCCTCAGCTCTTGCACCAGCCTCCATTGTCCATTAGGTTTCTGTACTACTAAAACTGGAGTATTACAAGGGCTGTTACAGGACGTCACTAGACCCTGAGCTTTTAAGTTCCTTACAATATCCTGTAGCCCCTGTTTGGCTTCCGGTCTTAGTGGGTACTGTCTTAGGTAAGGTAAAGAGGTGGGATCTCTTAGCCTTATTCCAATTGGGCAGGCATTCTTTCCCCACCCAAATTGTTCCTCCATTGCCCAAAGCTTGGGATTAATTCCTTCTTCAAATAATGGGCAGAGAGGGATTTCCTTCCTGATATTCATGTAGATAATGGTTCCTGCTCTGGTTAACAGGTCCTGCCCTAGTAAGGGAGTGGGACTCTTTGGCATGATGAGGAAGGCAGGAGAGAAGAGCACGTCTCCCAAGTTACAGCTTAGGGGCTGGGAGAAATGTTGGGAGACTGCTTGTCCTAGGACTCTTTGGACAGTTACAGAGTTGGAGGACAACCGTCCAGGACAGGAGAGCAAAACTGAGAAGGCCACGCCAGTGTCCAGAGAAGATCGACCTCCTGGCCCTCTACGGTTAGCTTTACCCAGGGCTCAGTGAGGGTGATGGCTGGTGCTGGGGCTGATGCTTGCCTGGGCACCCTCCGTCCTGCTGTTGGGTTACCTGGTTAGCCACCTTAGGCCCTGAGGAGGGGCCAGTCGGGTATAGGTTATAAGCCTTACATAGCTGAACCTTCTTCCCCTGGGACAGTGTGCCTTCCAGTGATCCCCTTTGCACAGTGGGCAAGGATGAGGAGGTGGTTCATTCCTCTGGGGACAGTCTCTCTCAAAGTGTCCCGGTAGGCTGCAGTGATAGCAAGCTCTGCCAGACTGGTGTTTAACCCAAGCCTTTCCCTCTTCTGAGCCCCTTTGGTCTGCTTGCCTGAAGGCCATGACTAGGGCTGCAGCCCTTTTCTTGTTCCTCCTGTCCCTTTCAGCCTGTTTCTCCTGGTCTCTATTATAGAACACCGAGGTTGCTGGATTTAGTAATGATTCTTCTGGAGCTTTCTCCTCATGTCTGCTGCTGATTGCATAATAAATTTGTCTTTTAGTATTAGCTGACCCTCAATGGAGTCTGGTAACAGGGCAGTATACCTTCTTAAGGCCTCCCATAACTGCTCAAGGAAGCCTGTCG
This sequence comes from Saimiri boliviensis, assembly GCF_048565385.1. Taxonomy (NCBI): domain Eukaryota; kingdom Metazoa; phylum Chordata; class Mammalia; order Primates; family Cebidae; genus Saimiri; species Saimiri boliviensis. Next base: position 14,780,872 of record NC_133457.1, read on the forward strand.
GGTTTTCTTCCTTTCCCTGAGTTGTGGTGGGTAACACTGCATAGTTCATGGGCTTTTTCCTAGTTCACTTAATCCCTGAAGTATGCAGGTCGATAGGTGCCTACAACTCCAGTCCCCATGTTCTGAGTCAGGATCCCAGCCAGGGTCCATGCTAGGGACTGCTTGTCAACCCGTAGGGAATCTGTCCTTCTCCTCTGGCCTCATTCGGTCATGTACTTGACTAAGGCATCAGGGGTCCCCAAACTCTGGAGCCACTGCTAGAGCCTCCTCTCTCTCATTGCTGGTTAGGGTCTGACTAAGCAATAACATGATATCTTTCCAATCTGATTCAAAGGACTGACCCAGGCCCTGCAGAACATCTATGTACTTGTCCACGTCATCTGAAAATTTTCCTAAGTCCGCCTTGATTTGCTTTAGGTCAGAATGTGAAAAGAGAGTATATACTTTGGTCGGGCCAAATCCTCCTCCTACTGCCTCTAGGGGGCAGAGTTGAGGCACCCTAGTAGCCTGAGATGCCTTGGCCATTTTAGCCTTCCCTGACTCCTCTTGGGTCATAGGAGCTGAGACCTGGTCAGCATCGGTAGAGGGAGGAGTCACAGGGAGTCCTGGATATGGGGGTGGTCCTGAGGAGGGGCCAGTAGGGCATAGGTTACAAGTCTTACATAGCTGAGGATTATCCCTTAGAGAAAAGAAAACTTGCACATAGAGGCCCTCAATCCATTTACCCTCTGTCTTGCAGAAAAGGCCTAATTGTAGCGGTTGTTAAAATGTATACTCCTCTCAGGAGGCCAGGTTTCTCCACTTGGCAGAGGGTATCACAGCCATGCTGTTTGGCAGAAAAAATTGAGCCACTTCTTTTTCAAAGATTGTGGGTCAAATTGGTCCCAGTTATTCAGGATGTACTTTAGGGGTGATTTTGCCTTGGGAAGAGCAGCACCCATCTGAAATTGAACACAGGGATGCCCACATCCCTGGTTATTCCTTGCAACTGCTGGCCCTGGGGCGTCCCCCAGTTATAGCACCTTGCGGTTTTCCTTGTGGCCTAGATGCGTGATCATTTTCTGCCCCCCTCCTCCCCCCGCCGTGGGCCAGGTTTAATCACGCTTTCCGGTGTCATGGGCACACCCTCACTGTCTAATGTCCTTTTTGGCCACCTTAAGGACACGGGGACTACCAGGCTTAGTGGCCCTGTACCGGCGCATCCTTGAAGAACTGGGCCAGTGAGCCTTGGGCAATGGGTGCCAATATTCCCCAGCAAGAGTTTAATTAACATAGGCCTGACCATAAAACTGCCCCAGGAGGATGAACTGCTTGAGAAGGGCGTCTAAGCACAACGGGTCTTAAAGAAGGTAACAATGGCCATGGCTGCGTGGCTGAGGCCGGAACAATGCCCTTGGGACCCAGGCCTTCTCCCCACCCCACTTTCCATTCTAGGAATATGCCCTAGGGTTGTGGGGCCTGTAAGTAACTATTATTTGAGCCTTGGATCAGATCTGGCTATGGTATTCTAGATGGAGAAGTTCTGCTGTACGGAGCGCCAATCCTAGGCAAGACAAATTGTGTATCGTCGGATTCTGGCACCCCTCAGTTGGATTGGGAAATTGCGGGTGACAAAAACCAAAATGTCCTATAGCCTCCAGTACCCACTGATAGACTCTGGCTCTGTTAGGATATAACCTAGCACAACAGACCAAGGGAACTAGCCCTGTGCATTTATACTGCAGGAGGGCCTCATAGGCGTAAGTGGGCACCACGGGCATGGGTCCCTGAACTGCCACCCCAAGTTCCTCAACGTCCTACCAAGAAGGGCAGAGGCAGTAGTTTCTGTGACATAAACTTCTTGCCGGCTCTTTCCTTGAAGACATTTCCTACCCATGAGGCTATGTCCCCGTGTGGCTGTCTGCCCTGCTCCCAGCACCATCTCTTGTCTCTAACAGGGGCTCAAATAAATGAATCAATGACTTGCTGCCTGCAAAATTTTCAACTCCATCTCTTTTATTGTTTCTTACACACAGTTTTACCTGAGATGTTTAGAATGCTAACAAAAGAAAAAGTAGTTTATACCAGCGTGGCCTGTGTGACCGCTGTATTATCAGTATCCAAGAGAAGTGACTTTTTTTTGGATACTTTTTAAAATTTTTATTTTCCTTTAAGTTCTGGGATACATGTGCAGAATGTGCAGGTTTGTTACATAGGTATACATGTGCCAGCGTGGTTTGTTGCACCCATCAACCTGTCATCTAGGTTTTAAGCCCCGCATGCGTTAGGTGTTTGTCCTAACGCTCTCCCTCCCCTTGCCCTCCATCCCCCAACAGGCCCTGGTGTGTGACGTTCCCCTCACTGTGTCCAAGTTGTTCAGCTCCCACTTATGAGTGAGAACACGCGGTGTTTGGTTTTCTGTTCCTGTGTTAGTTTGCTAAGAATGATGGCTTCCAGCTTCATTCATATCCCTCCTCAGAAGTGATTTTACACAAAAAGATGCTCAACATCATTAGCCATCAGGGATATGCAAAACAAAACAATGAGGTACTACTTCACACTCACCGAGATGGCTGTAGCCAAAAGGACAGTAACAAGTATTGGGAAGAATGCAGAAAAACTGGAACTCTCATACCCTATTGAGGAAATGGAAAATGGCCCAGCTACTTTGGGAAAACAGGCTGGAAGTTCCTCAATATGTTATATGTAGTTGCCATATGGCCCAGCAATTCCGCTCCAGTTCCACCAAGGAGAAATGAAGACATATGTCCACACAAAAGCTTGTACGTGAATGTTTGTATCAGCATTATTTGTAATTGTTAAAAAGTAGAAACAATGCAAACATTCATCCACTGATAAATGAATGATTAAAATGTAGTACATCCTTACAACGGAATATTACTTGGTGATAAAAGTAAATGAATTACTTCTATATGCTACAAGGTGGATGAACCTTGAAAACATTACGTTAAAGGAAAGCAGCCAGTCACGAAGGACCATGTATGTATTGTGTGATTCTATTTGTGTGAAATATAGAATAGGCAAAACAGGCAAATCTGTAAAGAATGTAGATTTCATGATTTTCCAGAATCAGTGGAGTTTGGGGAAATGGGGGGTGACTGGTAGTGGACCTATGATTTCTTTTAGGGGTGATAATCTAAAGTTGATTGTGGCATTCTTGTTTTTAATTATACTTTAAGTTCTGGGGTACATGTGCAGAACGTTCAGGTTTGTCACATAGTTATACATGTGCCACGGTGGTTTGCTGCATCCATCACCCTGTCATCTACATTAGGTATTTCTCCTAATGCTATCGCTTGCCTCGTCCCTGACCCCTGACAGGCCCCATTGTGTGATGTTCCCCTCCCTGTATCCATGTGTTCTCATTGTTTAACTCCCATTTATGAGTTGAAGGGTCCTTGGACTGCCACCCCAAGAGCCTCAAAGTCCTAGCAAGAAGGGTAAAAGCCTCACGTGTAGGAAATATCTTAGGATAAAGAGCCGGAAAGAAGTTTGCATCATGGATATCTGGACCCAGGAGGCTGGAGTCTGAAAGGCTGTCCTGTGAACATACTAAATGCTCTGGGTTCCCCTCCAACAACAGCATGGGAGCTGTTCTCTCTCTCTCTCTCTCTCTCTCTGTCTTTCTCTCTCTAATAAATCGCTCTTCTGCAAATCTCTTTGGATCCATGATTTTATGAGAACGTGCGGTGTTTGGTTTTCTGTTCTTGTGTTAGTTTGCTGAGAATGATGGTTTCCAGCTTCATCCATGTCCCTGGAAAGGACATGAATGCATCCTTTTTTATGGCTGCATAGTATTCCATGGTGTATATGTGCCACATTTTCTTTATACAGTCTATCATTGATGGACATTTGGGTTGGTTCCAAGTCTTTGTTATTGTGAACAGTGCTGCAATAAACATACGTGTGCATGTGTCTTTATAATAGAATGATTTCTAATCCGTTGGCTATATACCCAGTAATGTGATTACTGGGTCAAATGGTATTTCTATTTCTAGATCCTTGAGGAATCACCACACTGTCTTCCACAATGGTTGAATTAATTTACACTCCCACCAACAGTGTAAACATGTTCCTATGTCTCGATTGTGGCATTCTTACATATCTCTGTGAACATGCTAAACACTACTGAGTTGTATACTTCAAGTGGGTGAATTGTATGGTATGTGAACTATATATCTCAATATTAAGCTGTTTTTTAAAAAGGGAAGGAAATGGTTTACTTTTGAGGGTAATTTGAAAGCACCCCATCCAGATATTATTAACAACGGTTAATGAAACAGCAGTACAGAGCACTGATCCTGCCATCTGCGTGTTCTTCATTCTAATATTCCTCTCTCTGTTCATCATGTGCCCCTTGATTTTGCATTTCTTATCTTTTCTAACTAAAAGAGAGAACTTTATTTTCACATTTCACAATATAAATGAACTCTGCGCTTTTTTTGATTCCACTTCTCCCCTCTAATACTATTCTCTCTTTGAGAGGAGGGAGGAGCAAGTCTTCTTTTTCATGCTGTTAAGAAAACACCCAGAGTCACGGTACTATGATCTCCTGGTGAAGCAGAACAAGTAATACAAACCTGATCTAAAGAGGCCTCCCCTCTGTTCTCAGCTGTCTGGTCGAGTCATTTGGGCCAAGTGGGCGCCATTGTGGGAGGACTTATCATTGGGGCCCAGACATCATTGGCTTGTGGCCTCCTGTATGAGTCTGTTCTCGTGGTGTGCATAAAGACATATTTGAGACTGGATAATTTATAAAGGAAAGAGGTTTAATGGACTCACAGTTCCACGTGACTGAGGAGGCCTCACAATCAATGGTGGAAGACGAAGGAAGAGCAAAGTTATGTCTTAACATGGCGGCAAGCAAGAGAGCTTGTGCAGTGGAACTCTCCTTTGTAAAACCATCAGATCTCAGGAGACTTATTTACTATCATGAGAACAGTGTGGGAAAAACCCATCCTCCTGATTCAGTTGTCTCCCACTGCGCCCCTGCTATGGCAAGTGAAGATTATTACAACTCAAGATGAGATCTGGGGGGGGACGCAGAGCCAAACCATATCCCCTCCCATGGGCAGCCTCATTCCAGGAGTACATACCATTGGCATCATCCCAGGAGGAGGGGGGCCCATCGCTGGCATCATGGGAGGGGCCCCCAGATGGGATGCTGGCATCATACCTGGTGAGGAACAGGAAGAGACTAGGGGGAGGCTGGATCATCGCCCCTGCAGGAGGAGGAGCAGAGAACAGAGTTGGAGGTGTTTTTCCTGGTTGAGATGCAGTCTTTGTTCTGTCAGCCAGGCTCGGAGCCTGCTCGTCCATCCATTTCTGGTAGTAGTCTTTCATATTCTCTTTGTGTTTCCAACCATGGCAATGGTCAGTTCTCACAGATGGAGAGTCACGGGTGAGGTGTGTACTGCAGAGGCCACACAAAAGGTAGGCATGTTGCTCTGTAGCGCATTGGCCACTCTGTTCCCTGGTTTTGCTTTGTTTGTTGTGACAGTGAAGTGCTGCACATGTGCAGAGCAGCTAATGGTTTTCCCCTCTTTGGATTGTTGGATGAAATTTTTTTGAATTTTATTTCTTATTGATACATAATAGATATACATATTTTGGGGGTACACGCAATAATTGGATACATTCATATAACTTGTTAAGAATATATCAATGTAATTGGGATAGCCACCACCTTAAATACTTGTTCGTTCTTTTTGCTGAAAACATTTGAATTATTCTCTTAGCTGTTTTGAAACATATAATAGGTTATTCTAAACTATAATCACCCTACTGATCTATGAACCACTATGTCTTCTTTCTTCTGTTGGGCTAAATGATTTTTTTCTTTTATGTTTTGAGACAGAGTCTCATTCTGTCGCTAAAGCTGGAGTGCAATGGCACAATCTCGGCTCACTTCCACCTCTGCCTCCCAGGTTCAAGTGATTCTCCTGCCTCAACTTCCCAAGTAGCTAGGATTACAGGTACGTGCCACCATGCCAGGCTAATTTTTTTTTTTTTTGTATTTTTTTTTTTTTTTTTTTTGGAGACGGAGTTTCACTCTTGTTACCCAGGCTGGAGTGCAATGGCGCGATCTCAGCTCACCGCAACCTCTGCCTCCTGGGTTCAGGTAGTTCTCCTGCCTCAGCCTCCTGAGTAGCTGGGATTACAGGCACGCACCACCATGCCCAGCTAATGTTTTGTATTTTTAGTAGAGACGGGGTTTCACCATGTTGACCAGGATGGTCTCGATCTCTTGACCTCGTGATCCACCCGCCTCGGCCTCCCAAAGTGCTGGGATTACAGGCTTGAGCCACCGCTCCCGGCCCCTTTTTTTGTATCTTTAGTAGAGACACGGTTTCACCATGTTGGCCAGGCTGGTCTTGAACTCCTTGATCTAGTGATCCTCCCACCGTGGCCTCCCAAAGTGCTGGGATTACCAAGTATTAAATCATTTAACCCAGCCGGGTGCAGTGTGAGCCATCATACCTGGCTGGGTTAAATGATTTAGTACTTGTGATACTCTTGGCATTGTGCCTGGCACAGTAAATAAATATTAGCTGTCGTTATTCCGACTCAAAACAAGAACATTTTTTATCGTTACAGAAAAAAATAGTACCGCTCATAATGTTTCACCAGTTAAGTGTCTATTGTTTGTGTGTTTTTGACAGTTCTATCCCCATGCCCAGTACGTTAATTTCCCCCAGACCTCTCCTCTCCACCTTCAACCTATTACAACAGGGTGTAATGATATAGATGAACACTAGGGGGCAACACGCAATTGAAATGAAGAAAATCAGCACACTTGAAATTCAGGCAAGGAGATCGAAGATGTCTAGTAACAAAGTCAGTGAAATGTTTTCCTTTAATATAGTGTCTTGTAGCATTCTTCTACAGGAGGGAAGTATTATTACTCTATCGGATGAATATTCCTACTGGAAAGATAGCTTCAGCATTTAAAAATCCTGCCTGTATGTGGCTGCTATAAATATGTCGTAAAACCATTTCCTCACGTGCTGTTCACTCCACACCCCAGCTCTCGGGAGCGCACTCAGCTTCTCCTGTGAGCCGGGTCCTCCGATGGGAGGCATTTGGAAGCCTCCCCTAGCGCCTTAATGCACTATCTAGTCTCTGGGAGGCCCAGGAGTGCTTCCAATTCTAGGCTTCCCTGAGCTGTCCAGTGCGTTTCTGTTGAGGTATATGGAGGCTCCCTCCGCAGGCGTCCCTCAGGGGCAGGGCCCATACTCCGTCTTCAGCTTTGTGTCCCCAGCAGTTTGCAGTGCTGTGCATCCGCTGGAGAAGCTGGATAATGTCTTTTGGACTAAATTGAAAATTATGCTCTCTTTATGCCTGAGCAGTGGGACTCTAAATTGCACCCTCCACCAGTGAATTTTCTTTCATTATTTTTCTGTAATATAAAAACAGCACATGCTCATAATGGGAAAATCTTGCTAAAAGAACATCTAAAATATTCATAATCCCATCCATCCAATATTAACTTGGGGAATACTACAGATTCTTTAACTTTACATCATAGTAGGATATATATGTGTGTGTGTGTGTGTGTGTGTGTGTGTACATACATATACATTTATGGCTGCACAGAACACCTAACTTTTTAAAAATGTTTTGAGACGGTGTCTCACTTTGTCACCTAGGTTGGAGTGCAGTAGTGTGATCTGACTCACTACAGCTTTGGCCTCATCCTCCAACCCTGGCCTCCTGAGTAGCTGGGACCACAGGCATGCAGCACTATGCCCTGCTAATTTTTTGTATTTTTGGTACAGACCGGGTTTTGCCATGTTGCCTAGGCTGATCTTGAACGCCTGAGCTCAGGTGATCCACCCGCCTCACCTTCCCAAAGTTCTAGGATTACAGGTGTGAGCCACAGTGCCCAGCCCTACATCAATCTTTTTTTTTTTTTTTTAAACTCATTCCTTTCTTTTGGGAATTTCAGCTGTTTCTAAATTTTTGCTTTTTTAAAGAGCAGTCTGGTGAATATTCGTGTAGCTAAGAGTAAGCCCACATTCTTTATTAGTGTCTTAGGATAAATTCCCAGAGGCAGAATTTCTGGGTGATGGGTAATTTACATTGTCACCAACAGTGACAGTGCCCTTGATCAGATGAAGAGTTTTAATTAAACATCACACCAGAACTCCATAATCTTGCCTCAGTCATGTCATCGCTGCTCAAAACATTCGGTGAACTCTGTTTGGTGATCCAGGCTATGACTCACATAAGAAAATAAATCTTAATCTCTCATCTTGCCTTTGATCTTTGACTCTTCAAAAAAATCCAATTTACCACGAAAGGACAAAGACAGCACACCATGGCAGATTTTCATATAGGTGTGCCACCAGAGTCAGGAGGAGATGGGGAAGGGCTTCCCAGACTGTTGGGAGTAGTGACAAGTCAGAGAGTGAGTGTCGTTAGGTGTCCCAGAGGCCAGCCACCACTCCCAGCCTTTCCTAAACAAACCCCATCTAAGCTTTGTCCCAGGCTCTGTGCGCTTGGGGGAAACAACAGCCACCACCCTGTTTGCTGTTTTCTGATGATGATTCTTGCTCTTCATCTATCTAGTTGTTTAATACTTGCTTGGGGAACATCTAGCCTGTTCCTGGTCTGGGGAAGGGCCCCCAAATATAAAAAGGAATCAGACACAGGCCTTGCTCTTGAGGAGTTCTTGGTTTAAGAAAGAGACAGAATAGACAGCTAAAAAAAAAAAAAAAAAGAAGACGAAGAAGAAAACGAAAACAAAGTGCACCACAAGGTGAATGCTGTTCCAGAGACCCGAGAAGGAAGAATGCAGGAGACGGGAGCGCTGATCTGGCTTGGGCTATCCAGGAGGTGTCCTCAGGAGCGTCTTTTAAAGGATGACTAGGAAGTAGTTTGCAGGAACAGGGCGGGAAAAGACCTGGGCTGAGAGAGGGGTCTGGGCAGAGACGCAGAGTAATGAAAGAACTCGGTATGTTTGTGAACTGTGGGAAGTTCAAGGAGACTGGAGTGGAGGGTGCCTGAGGAATGTGCTGTGGAGGAGTCTGTCAAGACCTGGGTGCCTGCTCCACTCCGAGAGGTCAGGGAAGGGGCCCTCGGTGGCTCCTTTTGCGTGGACGGTCTGGTTTGTCCTTCTGCCCTAGGTGGCCCTCTCATCCTAGCTGTAGCTGCTGGCCAGGGGACGCCTGTAGGAATGGACTTGGGGCAGGCCAGGGGCTCCAGTCTGCTAGGTGCTCCTGGGAAACTGAGTCTTGCCTCATCTAGTCTCATGGTAATGTGGAAGGGTTGTTTTGCATCAGTTTCTTGCTACTAGGGAGAGCCAGCGTGCAGCCAGAGCTTCCAGAACAGTTGGGAGGGACTCGGAGGCTATATCCACTCCCCTACCTCCCGTGAGAATGCGTCTACCTCTGCCTGGGAGCCAGCCGCATAATCTCCTGCTTGTGTGTGTTTGTTTACTTTGCCATGAAACAATCCTGTAGTGGGTCTGCTGGTGTCTCTTATCGACCTCCATTCCCGTTGGGTAACCATGCACCTCCTGACTCAGGGACAAGCCAGTGACTTTTTAGATATTAATTAATTATTATTTTTTTAAATATAGTGATGGGTTTTTGCTCTGTCACCCAGGCTGGAAGTTCAGTGGCATGATCATAGCTCACTGCAGCCTTGGACTCCTGGACACAAGTGATCCTTCCACCTCCTGAGTAGCTGGAACTATAGGCACACACCACTATTCTCAGTTACTTTTGTTTTTTAGAGACAGGGTCTCGCTACGTTGCCCAGGCTGGTCTTGAACTTCTGGCCTCAAGTAATCCCTGCCTCAGCCTCCCAAAATGTTGGGATGACAGGTGGGAGCCACTGCGCCCTGCTGAGACCAGTGATTTTAAAGAAGTCTAGTGGCTGGCCGAATGAAGTGGTCCCCTCTTAGGGAGTTCGAGTCAGCAGTAGTTGGTAAGGAGTAGAAATTAAAGAACACAGAGGGAAGGTGCTAGGCAGAAGCAGTGAGGATGAGAGGAGAGCAGAGGGAAGCAGGGTGCTGGCAGCAGAAGCGGCCGGAATGCGGCTGAGTCACACACAAGTGGCAACACCAGTGGCTGGGAGATAGTGAGCCTTCGGACCCCAGGGGGGCCTGCTGAGCTTTCCGTGTCTGAACTACACTCCAGAGTGCCAGAAACCTACTGGCGTGGCTGGTCCTGTGCTCCAGGAAGCAAAAATAGACACGGCCTTTCCTATTCCCATACATATCCTAACAGGGAGGAGGGTCAACAGAGACACTGCCTGACCCCGCTACTTCCCATCATGTAAACTTGAGTAAGTAATTGAGCATTTTGGGCCTCAGTTTCCTCACTCGTAAACTGGGCTATTACTGGTGTCTGCTTCATAGGGTTGTTGTGATGCTTGAATGAGTTAATGGACATAAGATGCGGAGGAGGGCCTGGTGCCTGTGAAGCCCTCCGTAAGCAATTAGCAGGGTGGGTCTGGCCGGGACACCCAAACTGGGTAACTGAGGAGCAGGTGAGAGGCTGTTTTCAAAGGTATAGGTCAGATGAAGGGACCAGGGATGGTGGAACGCCCGGGGCTATTACTGGCTGAGAAGTCTTTAGCACACCTAGGCCTGATGAGGCGAAGGGAGGAAGTAGTTATGAGACACCCAGCAGCCTCAAGACAGGGTGACAGGGCAGGAACTAGGGGGGTCTGGACAAGAGTGCAGCTGGGCCAGCCTGGCCCTACGGGGCAAGGGTGGAAAGGACGCATACTCTCGAGTCTTCTCCTCATTCTGATCTCCTGTCCATGACCCCCAAAGGCCAATTCAATTGGAGGCCAAAGGACGAGGCTGTTAGGTGGTTATAAAACATAGCGGTCAGCCTGCCAGGGCCCAGAGCAGGTGGCGAGGCATGGAGCCGGGATCCAGGAGCCAGCGCCGCTTTCCAGCACAAATGTCACCAATGTTGCGGTACTGTTGTTATTACACTAGAGGCCTGTCACTTGAGGCCTTGGCCAAGTCTCCATTCCTTGCAAACAAAAGAGCCTAACAGTGGCTGGGCGTGGTGGCTCACACCTGGAATCCCAGCTCTTTCAGAGGCTGAGGCAGGTAGATCACCTGAGGTCAGGAGTTCGAGACCAGCCTGGCCAACATGGTGAAACCTTGTCTGTACTAAAAATACAAAAAATTAGCCAGGCATGGTGGTGGGCACCTGTAATCCCAGCTGCTAGGGAGGCTGAGGCAGGAGAATTGCTTGAACCTGGGAGGTGGAGGTTGCAGTGAGCTGAAATCGTGCCCTTGCACTCCAGCCTGGGTGACAGGAGAGAGACTTCATCTCAAAAAAAAAAAAAAAAAAAGAAAAGAAAAGAAAAGCCTCGCCGGGCGCGGTGGCTCAAGCCTGTAATCCTAGCACTTTGGGAGGCCGAGGCGGGTGGATCACGAGGTCAAGAGATCGAGACCATTCTGGTCAACATGGTGAAACCCCGTCTCTACTAAATATACAAAAAATTAGCTGGGCATGGTGGTGCGTGCCTGTAATCCCAGCTACTCAGGAGGCTGAGGCAGAAGAATTGCCTGAACCCAGGAGGTGGAGGTTGCGGTGAGCCGAGATCGCGCCATTGCACTCCAGCCTGGGTAACAAGAGCGAAACTCCGTCTCAAAAAAAAAAAAAAAAAAAAGAAAAGCCTAAGAGAGAAGAGCAACGGGAGCTCTGCAGGGAGACCTCAGGGACCACGGCAGTCCCGTGGTCATCATCACGTGCTCTGTTTACCAGCCTGTGTCCTGCCCTAGCTGGGGAAAGCTCTCTGGGGCAGGGGAGAAGCATTTTCCTCTTTATATCCAGAGTGCCCCGCAGAATCAGGGACTTATCACTGAGGGCTCTGTTGAGGTTTAAGGAACCCCTAAGAACCTGCTACCCCAGTAAATAGGAGAGGGAAGCACTTAGGGTCTCAGGGGAGAACGCTGAGTCGGGGCAGTGCCTGCTGCCGTTGGGTGTGTGTGCTCGTGAATATTTACGTTTTATACACATCAGGGAGGAAGCTGAAGGCATTGCCCGCTCTGGGCTGAGGAGGCCACGTCCCAGTTGAGGCTCCTCTTTTGTCAGCTCCCATTTGTGCCAGGCCTTGGACTTCCGTGGATCGCGTGACTCATTGCAACCCTGTGGAGTTGGCGGCATCCTTGTTTTATGGATAAGGATGCTGAGGCCAATGAATTCACAAAGGTAGCGGTAATTAGGAGTGTCTGAATTGGAGCCCAGATATGGCTTGAAAGCCTGAGGATTTCTTTGTGGTTTTTTTGTCTTTTTTTTCTTTTTGAGGGGAAGTCTTGCTCCGTCACCCAGGCTGGAGTGTAGTGGCACGTTCTTGACTCACTGTAACCTTCGCCTCCTGAGTTCAAATGATTCTCCCGCCTCAGCATCCTGAGTAGCTGGGATTACGGGTGCCTGCCACCACGCCCAGATCATTTTTGTATTTTTAGTAGAGATGGGTTTTCACCATGTTGGCCAGGGTAGTCTCGAACTCCTGACCTCAGGTGATCCAGACTTGGGCTCCCAAAGTGCTGGGATTACAGGCGTGAGCCAATGCGCCTGGCCAGCCTGATTTCGTAGTCACTGAGCTAGTGTTTCCCAGTGTGGATATTGCAGGTCATCATTTGAATTTTTGCCACTCCTGTGTGTTTCCTGTATTATCATTTACTTAACATTTTTCTTGAAATTGTCTTTTTTGGTACTTTAAACAAGTTTACTTGACAAGGAAACTGTATCACTACCATAAATGGAAAGCTAGGATCACCGACTGTAAATAGAAGGTATCATAAATATAAACACACAAGAATTCTTGGTCTCCAGCCTGGCTGACTCTGAATTCTAGAGCAGAATGATTTTGAAATAACTCCATTCCTTTTAATTGCTTCATTGCCTTGAGAGGCCTCTCTTTCCTCTATCTGTCTGGGCTCTAAGATGTATAAAATTGGATTTGATCAGATTGTAGCCAGAGGTGTGCCTGTAAATGTTTAACAATTGGCGCTCCAAAAATTAAATGTTTGTTTTGTTTTAACACATGCAAGTTTCAGATAAATCTTACTGATAGAAAGGAATTGTTGTGCACAATGTACAAATAAGAAATTTTACAGTATTCTAACCTGTAAATTCCATATAGCCTATTGATTCCCTCAGAATGTTTTCATTGCTTTCTGCTTGCATCTGTAGCCAACCTGTGGTTGATACTGACAAACAAGTATGCTGGTCGATTCTGGCGTGTGCTGCATCCCGAGCTGCACCAGGGTTCAAAGACCTAAGAGGGAATGGTGGGGGATGAAGAAGGACGCACAGACAGACATATATAAAGCGGGGCCAGGCGGTCCGAAAAGCTGATGGTGCCAGTCTCTTTGGCCCTGACCTGCCTCGGAGTACTTTATTTTATATGTTTGCAAAGCACATAGCGGAGGGAGGGTAGAGTTGCTTAGAACAGCCTGTGATATAATTCTCACACTTTCGTTAACATACCTCAGCTAACAACTGTCTTGCAGCAAGGTCAGTGAGAGCTGGTTATCTTTTTCTAGGCCTCTCTACTCTTCTCCAAGACATACACATTCCTCTATTGTGGTTTCACTTCTGTGGAGTTCACCCAAAGTGCACAGCGGCCTTGCTGCTGATTCCCCCAGAGAGGGTGGGCTACCGTGGCTCTCTACAGTTGATGCCAGTGAGATGAAAGTGAAGGAACCTTAACTTTCAGATGTTTGTCAAAATATCGCTGGTTCATCAGTGTCATCAAGGATGTGAGTGACTTTTTTGTTGATTTGGGCAATCGTTTTTGATGACTAGAAAAATATTTCTTTTTTTTGTTTGTTTGTTTTTTGAGACGGAGTTTCGCTCTTGTCACCCAGGCTGGAGTGCAATGGCACGATCTCGGCTCACCGCAACTTCCGCCTCCTGGGTTCAGGCAATTCTCCTGCCTCAGCCTCCTGAGTAGCTGGGACTACAGGCACGCGCCACCATGCCCAGCTAATTTTTTGTATTTTTAGTAGAGACGGGGTTTCACCACGTTGACCAGGATGGTCTCGATCTCTCGACCTCGTGATCCACCCGCCTCGGCCTCCCAAAGTGCTGGGATTACAGGCTTGAGCCACCGCGCCCGGCCGCCTTGACTATTTTCAATGTATTATACTCTAGAAAATCTTTGCATATATTTTGTTTATTGCCTTCTTCCCTCCATGATAATGTAAGCAACACAAAGGCTAGAGGTTTTTTGTTTTGTTTTGTTTTTAAGACAGGGTCTCACTCTGTCACCCAGGCTGGAGTACAGTGGTGAAATCTCGACTCACTGCAACCACCACCTCCTGGGTTCAAGCAATTCTTGTGCCTCAGCCTCCTGAGTAGCTGGGACTACAGGCATGCGCCACCACACTCAGCCAATTTTTCACCATGTTGGCTAGGCTGGTCTCAAACTCCTGCCTTCAAGTGACCTGCCAGCCTCAGCCTTCCAGAATGCTGAGATTACAGGTATGAGCCACTGTGCCCAGGCGGAGGCTAGAGTTTTTGTACATTTCGCTGCATCCTTTGTGTATGAAACAGTACCTGGCATAGGGTAGGGAAGCAGTATGTATATGTGTGTGTTGGATAAATGAATGAATGAATGTATAATATGTAATATATAATAGAAACATTATGTCTCTTTTAATCTATAGATTCTCCTTCCATCTCTTTTCCTTTCTTGAAATTATTTATTGAAGAACCCAGGTTCCCCATAGCAGAGTTTCCTGTAATCTCATTGCAGCCCCAGAATATCATCTGATCAGATTCAGACTGGATTTTTCTTTTTACAAGACTGCTTCAAACCAACCAAGGAATTACTGGGAAAGAAACCATGACGGCTTCATAGTTGATGGTGGTGATGTGCGTACATCTATAACACAAAAGACAGTGTCTGTCATATACATTTACATTACACACTCACACACACACACACACACTCACACGAGGCAGGGCTCCAACTTCATTCTTTTGCATGTGAATATCCAGTTGTCCCAGCACCATTTATTATTCAGAATGGAGAAATTATTCTTTCTCCATTGAGTTATTTTGGCACCCTTGTCTAAAAAAGGGGAGATTTTAAATTAGATTTGTGTGACCAGATTTGCTTCTTGGAAACTTATTTTGGTGGAAACATTGAGAATTCCAGTCAACGTCTATTCAGCTACAAGGCAGAAAATCCATTCAAACTGGCTCAAGTTTGAATAAAGGGGGCCCTCCTGCCTAGGCTGTGGTTTTGAATCATTGTTTCACACTAAAGAAATCAAGCTTCCTTGAATACATCGTCGATTATATTTTGAGGGCAGTGAAAGAACAAGGTGAGCCTGGAACATCAAAGACTATTTGTGGTCATGTCAAAAGCACTCAGAAACCAAGCTGAATAAGCATTTGTCAGGCCAAGATGGAATGGTATGAATATCAACAAGGATTAGTAGTGGCAATGAATTGAAATATATAAACAAGTTTAAATCCATGAATTCATAATGATATTCTTTTTTGAGAGAGACATAATGATTTTTATTTTAGTTTTTGAGATGGAGCCTTGCTCTGTCACCCAGGCTGGAGTGCAGTGTTGCAATCTTGGCTCACTGCAACCTCTGCCTCTGGGTTCAAGTGATTCTCCTGCCTCAGCCTCCTGAGTAGCTGGGATTACAGGCATGTACCACCACACATGGCTAATTTTTGTATTTTTAGTAGAGACAGGGTTTCACCATGTTGGCCAGGCTGGTCTTGAACTCCTGACCTCAGGTGATCTGCCCGCCTCGGCCTCCCAAAGTGCTGGGATTATAGGCGTGAGCTACCACGCTCAGCTTGCCTGATGTATTTTTTAAAATGTTACTTCATTTATTTTTGAAGGATGCTAAAAAATCAACCTCATTGTTTTGAAAACTGATAAAGAAAAATAATCAGGCATTTATGTTATCTTTCCCCCATAAAATGTACCTTAGGGTAAACAAATAGTTGAAAAGAGAAGTTTGTCACTATAGAAGTTTTCTAGCTAATAAAGAAGGAATGATATATTTGAACAATCATTCTGTAATTCCTAATAAGTGAATATGAGCCATCAATGGCTGTTAATATCACTAAAAGAGATAGAATAAGAGGAAGAGAGCAACAGGCATTGTCCTTTGTGTTACAGACATACATGTCACCACCATCATCTGTGAAGCCGTCTTCTTTTTTCCGCCCCCCCGACAGTTCCCTGGTTGATTTGAAGTAGTCTTGCAAAAAGAAAAATTCAGTCTGAATCTGATCAGATGATATTCTGGGGCTGCAGTAAGACTATAGGAAACTCTGCTATAGGAACCCTGGGTTCTTCAATAAATAATTTCAAGAAAGGAAAAGAGATGGAGAGAGAATCTGTAGATTAAAAGAGACATCAGCATTTTATCAGTAGCAATGTAAGGATCTTATGTATGTATCCCAGTTCAAACAGACTGTATATCATCCAGAGAAATGTGACCTCTGACTGGATATTTGGTTATATTACAATTTATTATTTTTACAGATGTAAAAAGAGTATTGTCAATATGTTTTAAAGGCCTGATCTTTAGATATTCTATACTGAAACATATACAGATGAAACGATATGATGCCTGGGGTTTGATTCAAAGAAATCCACATGTGGATGTAGGTGAGGGTATAGAGGAAGCACCACTGGCTGAGTGTTGATAATTGTCGAAGTTGGTGATAACACATCAACTTCATTACGTTATTCTCCTTCTTTTTGCAAATTTACATGATAAAATGTTTTTTAAAAGTTAAACATCTTGGCTGGGTGCAGTGGCTTACGCCTGTAATTTCAGCAATTGGGGAGGATGAGGCAGGTGGATTACTTGAGATCAGAAGTTTGAGACCACCCTAGCCAACATGGAGAAACCCCATCTCTACTAAAAATGCAAAAATTAGCCGGGCGTGTTGGCATGTGCCTGTAATTCCAGCTACTCAGAGGCTGAGGCAGGAAAATCGCTTGAACCCAGGAGGCAGAGGTTGTAGTGAGCCAAGATTGTGCCGCTGCACCCCAGCCTGGGAAACAGTGAGACTTTGTCTCAAAAAAGAAAAGTTATACATCTCGACGGCAATAATCACAAAATTAAACAAAATTAGAAGGAGGGAGGAACTTTGTGTGTTACTTTCTTTAATTTTTGATGGTGGGAGTGAATAAATGTGGCCTAAAATTGAAAAAGGATTAGAAGAATTCATTGTGAAGGGGCAGCAAGTCATCTCCAAGATGCCTCAAAGCAGGAAATGGAGTGTGGCTGGGCTCCCTGGAGCGCGATCAGGACCTGGGAGGGTCGGCAGCGGTGGCTGCTCCTTCCATCCCTCGGGGCCTCTTGCTCCCACATCACAGCTTCCTTTGCTAGTGTGCCGACTTTCCAGGGCTGTGTGACTCTGGTGCCCACCGTTGACTGTCTTTGACTGTCTCAAGAGGATCTGACTGGTGGCTGCTCAGCCCATGAACCGCTGATCTGGGAAAGTCTTATCAGCTGTGGCTTGCATTACGAGTTTGTGGGTGTGTGAATTAGTGGGGGGTTTGCATGGGGTGTTCCAAGAACTATGGGCAGGGCAAATTCTCTAGAAGTAGTAGTTTTTTTTTTCTTTTTTTTTTTTTTTTTGAGACGGAGTTTCGCTCTTGTTACCCAGGCTGGAGTGCAATGGCGCGATCTCGGCTCACCGCAACCTCCGCCTCCTGGGCTCAAGCAATTCTCCTGCCTCAGCCTCCTGAGTAGCTGGGATTACAGGCACGTGCCACCATGCCCAGCTAATTTTTTGCACTTTTAGTAGAGACGGGGTTTCACCATGTTGACCAGGATGGTCTCGATCTCTCGACCTCGTGATCCACCCGCCTCGGCCTCCCAAAGTGCTGGGATTACAGGCTTGAGCCACCGCGCCCGGCTAGAAGTAGTAGTTTTAATTGCGGGCGGGGTTCTGAAATTTAGCTAGTATGAGGATGGGTTAAAGTATAGCTTCGAATTAGGGATCAGGCAGAAAGGATACTGGTGAGCTCAGATATTCACTCATCACCTTCTACGTGTCTGACCTTGTGTAGGTGTCGGGAACCAGGAATCCTAAGGCTAGACCCCCACAGAAACGAGAGCCGTTACCAGAGGCTCTTGGCCTCTCTAACCCCAAAGAATTGGGAAATGGGCCCCAGACCGTCAGAATAAAAATCACGGACCCTAACAGTTTTGCAGAAGAGCGATTTATTAGACAGAGAGAAAAGGCAGCTTCCACACTGTCATGGGAGGGGACCCAGAGAGGGAGTCCTTTCAGGCAGGGGAGGCTGAAGCTGTAGTTCTCGGGTTCTTCCCCACCAGCCCCCTTCACGTTCTCGTCCAATGAGAGGAGTTCTTTCAAACGTCCTCTGCATTGATTGATCTTTGACTCCGTTACCGGATTGGCTACTTGTTTTAGAACCCTGAGTAACAGAGTCCCCTCCTCCAAAAGCCCTCCGCGGGGAGTCTGGGGGACAAAAGCCCTACCTTGCTTGCCCTCATGCGGGAAGACAGACAAAGAACTTGACCTGGCCAGGCTGGAGGAGGTGCACAAAGAGCCTCCCGAGGCAGGAAGCTGGGAAATTCCTGCGCTTCAAACCTCTCCCCTCGTGCACCCAGGAAGAGAAGTTCCTCTAACACCATCTCGCAAAAGGTTGGCAGCCCCAGGAGGCAGGCCTGAGTCACGTCCTCTTTGCTGTCTGTATGCACCTCCCTCCATCGCCCAAACCCTGGGTCTTCTCTATGTACGGTGTTTTTTTTTTTTTTTTTTTTTTTGAGACGGAGTTTCGCTCTTGTTACCCAGGCTGGAGTGCAATGGTGCGATCTCGGCTCACCGCAACCTCCGCCTCCTGGGTTCAGGCAATTCTCCTGCCTCAGCCTCCTGAGTAGCTGGGATTACAGGCATGCACCACCATGCCCAGCTAATTTTTTGTATTTTTAGTAGAGACGGGGTTTCACCATGTTGACCAGGATGGTCTCGATCTCTCGACCTCGTGATCCACCCGCCTCGGCCTCCCAAAGTGCTGGGATTACAGGCTTGAGCCACCGCGCCCGGCAGTTTTAACCACAGCTTAAACACCATACATACAGTGATGGTACACAGGTTTTGAGGTTTCCATCCTGGCCTTTCCTCAGAGCACCAAGCTCATACAAACAACTGTCTGGTTGATGTCTTCAGCCAGGTGTCTCTGGATTTCTCTGCCCTATGCTGGCTCCTTCACCAGTCTCTGCCCAATGCATGGAACTTCTTACCCGTTTACTCAGGATGAAAGCCTAGGAGTGATCATCCTTGATTCTCTCTTTTCCTTATTCCTGTAATCATCACTCCTCTCCCACCCAATCAACCTTTTAGCAACTCCTGTTAACTCTGTCTTGGAAACAGAGCCCAAATCTGCCCATTTCTGTTCATCTCCAGCTTTGCCCACTCTGTCCAAGCTATAATCATCTTTCACTGGGTGAAATGCAATCGCTTCCAAAATACTTCCATTCCTGCCCTTTACAAACTTTTTTTTTTTTTAATTGAGCAGCTAGAGCTAGTTTGAAAAACCCAAATCCCATCATCCATGCTCCTTGAAACTCTCCGGTGGCCTCCCACTGTACCTGGAAAGAAACCCAGGCCCCTAGCTGGCCTCACAGGGCAAGGCTCTGGCTCCTTACTTGGCTCACCTCGAAGCATTTTTCCTGCTGGTTCTGCCTCAGGCCTCTACACTTGCTGTGCCTTTCTTACTGCAATGCTTCCCTGCAGGTGGTTTTTTACATTCGCCTGCATTCCTCAGCCTTCCCTGGTTATTCAATCTACGGTATTGACAGGTCACTTCACTGGTTTCAGCAGGTGTATGAGAAATAGAAGAGAAAATAAGGCAGTGAGGTTGGACTGGGTCAGAGGTTCTCAACCCTGACTGCATGCTGGTCCCTTCCGGGAATCTTTAAAAAGCACACAGAAGCTCAGCCTTATTGCCAAGAATTCTAACTTACATCCTGGCGTTCTTTAAAATTCCCCACAAGATTCTGAAGGACGTATAGGGTGATAACCTTTGGTCTGACCAGTGCATCCTGTGTTAAAATGTGGATTCTGGTCAGGAGGTCTGGGGTAGAGCCGGAGATGCTGCATTTCTAGCAAGTTCCCAGGTGATACTGATGTTGCTGGTTCATGGACCACGCTAACTAATGAGGGTTGGAACGATTTCTAGGTCTCCATTGCCTTCTATCATGCCGTGACAGTGGGGAAGGCAGTCCCAAAGCACAGGTGGTATATTCTGTATTCAGCAAGCATCCTGTACCCCTGCATCCTGTTCATCTTTACTTATTACAAATAAGCAACATTTCTGCCAGTGGTCAAAATAGGTGAAAGCCAAACAAGAATAATGGTGGATCACATGATAGGGTGAAGGGGCATGGACTCCGCCATAGGTTCGTATCCCAATTCTTTCTTACTGGCTGTGTGAGTGTAGGCAAATTAATCTGTCTGAGCCTTCATTTCTTGAACTCCAAAATGGAGATAATAAACACTTCTTATTTTATTGAGAGGATTAAATGGGTTAATACAGACAAAGGACTTTCCACACAATAGCTACCTGATGGATGGCAACTGCTGCGATCCTGGTGGACTTTGCAAATTGATCTAATCTTGTAATCCAATTCACTGCAGGTCATAGAAACTTTGATCTGTGCTTGCTGCAAGGATCATCAAACATAGAGCAGAGTTGGCCTTTGATCTGAATGTCAGGTGACTCGACATAAGAAATTTCAAGGCACAGAACCTTCAAACCCTTATTTGTGACCTTTCCTAGAGGGTGACACGGGCAGAGAAACCCTTTGTTTCTTCCTGTCTCTGGATTGTTAGATTATCTCCCCATCTCTGTTCCCTGCCTACTTGCATAATTTCCCCAGTGACATTTGCTACAAAAACAGAAAACCTTAAGTCTTAAAGTGTTGACTTTAATGCTGCTCTCACACTAGCCCGTTAGCGGTTATCTATTCATTCAGATATTAATTGAGTGCCTAGGTGCCAGGGACTTCATTGTCTCTTTTACCCTGGAGGTTGTCAAGGGGAAGCAGGCGCCGAACAAAAAAAAAAATATGTAATTGCAGTTGTGGTGCCGTGAAGGAAAAGAATAAGGCACACCGCAAGAGAATACTGCAGAGCTGTGACGCTGCTGATTTTCGCGTCAAAAGAGCCTTCTAGTTGCCTGTGTGAGAATAGATTGGAGCAGGCAGGAGGAAGGAGGACAGGCGGCTAGGAGCAGTGGTTCTGGCCCAGATGGTGGCAATGGAAATGTGGAATCAAGACTGGGAGCAACTTCCCTTAGCTGTAAAATATTGGCTTGTACTTTAAACTGTTTTGTAATTTTTTTCCCTTTTACTCAATAGAGAAGACACCATGTCATCATCATAGAAAATTCTAATCAGCAGTGTAGTTTTGGGCCAGTGCTTTTCCCTCTGTAGGTCTTACGTGTTTACCCTGTAAAACGGTAGTGGTGGTAGGTGTTGGTGTCGGTGGGATCCAAAGTTCGTTCTGTCTTGTCTTTTGAAGACTCCAAGGCGCATTTACAGTATTCATTCACAAATAGGAGAGTTTAAGCTTCAAATTAGTAGCCGGTTTAACAATACAGGGAATTAGATGTCTCCCTTTAAGTGTTCTTGGCAGATCAGTGAAATTTACTTTCCAGCACAGCCTGCATGAATCAGGAAGGTCAAGGCCACAGGCCTCTCAAGCCCGATCCATAAAGCAAACCTTGTCTCGCTACCCAGGCACCACCCCTAGTTCTAAACTGTGGAATCTGAGAGGCGGCTGGAGCATGACTCACCTGCCAAGGCTGACAGACAGACACATGCTGGGCCACAGTGATCCTAGAACCACCTTGTACAAAGGCTGGCAGGAATGATTTACGTACCTCAACCTAACATTGAATAGCTTCATTGTCTCACAGAAATTAGTACTAAAGGAAATACATTTTTGTGATAACTTGCTTTCTGCTAGCTAAAACCAACTCTCCCTTTCCCAGACTCAACGCCGTTCAGGCTTTATGTTAGCTTCTTGAGCCGGACAGACTCCATCTTGGCTTCTTCATTTTAGTTATTTTCTCCCCATGGAGTATGTAACTATAGTATGAAGCTGGGTCAGGCTGACACTGGGCACCCAGGGGTGAGTTTGTTGGTAAGAAGTGAGTGAAGTGGTGTCTGGTGGCCCAGCATGTGTCTGTCTGTTCGCAGAGCCTGGAAATGCAGGTGCAGGGAGCACCTGGAGCCCCTGCTATCTCCAAGCTGTATGCCTTTCATGACAGCTTTACCCCTCACACCTGGCACTGCTTTCTTATGTATCAGTTTATCTTTTAACTTTTTGCTTACTCTTTGTAAAAACTTCACTTCAGCTAGGTTTCCCCTCCCTGTTAAAACTAGTATATAAAAGACCACCTAACTTTTTCTTCAGGGCCAAGAGAATTGGGGGCATTAGCCACTCTTGGTCACCGGCTCAGTAAAGGCCTCAATTCAATTTCAGAGTGTGGCACATTCCTTGACTCACTAGGGAACAACACATTTAGAAAATAAACCTTCAAATGTTGCAGATTAGGACACTTAGGACCAGAGAGGTCGCCTGACCAAGTTAAGGTCACATTGCCGGCTACTTGGCAAGCCCCAAGAACCTGAATGAAGTTAGATACAAGGAAAATTTGTTCAGGAAAACTACTCTGGGTGGGATTATAAGGAGTTGCTTGATGCTGCTGAAAGAGACACTCAGCCATTAGTTTGGATGTGTCAGCTGAGTCCCAGGCTCTAGTTGGCAGAGTTCCAAGATGGTCGATGCTTCAACGCCTCTTCTCAGAAATCTCCCATAACCCCCTAGACAGTTCCCTCTAAGAACTCCACTGTCTCAATCCTTTGAATCTTCCAGATTCAGGGAAACTAAGACCAGTTCCTCCTTACAAGAACAGTGGGAAGCCCTGATCTCAAGGTTGGTTGGTTGTTTAAAAAAAAATTAAAAATATAGAACAATGCAACTAATAATATAACATACACCCAAGTTCTAGGCACCCGGAATTCATGACTGTTAACATTTTCTCCCAAGATATTTTGAGAACGCTTTTTTCTTTAGAATGACTCACGCATCCTAAGACATAGGCTTAATCTACCATCATTTAATCACTAGACTTTTATCAAATTAGAATATTGAACAGGAAAGAGAAAAAATTCTTATTTTGTTTTTAAAAATGTAGTACTTAAGTGGACCGTGTGATGAGTTTTGACAAATGCCTATCATTGCTTTGCTTTTCTTTTTTTTTTTTTTTAAAGCAAGGAGCCAAGGAATGTACTCATCCTGTTTTAAATGGCATTTGCAATTGGAACTGTATAAAAAGGCATTTCAATTTACATAATCTTTTTTTGCCGTTTTCACTTCCTGTTAAAACACGGAACAACCTGGGGATTTTCGTTTTCTGGTAGAATATGCACAGTTTCAAGAAAGTCAAGAGTAAAGGTTAAGTTTACAGATTTCCAGTGACAGAGATGAAAGGGAACAAAATAACTGTGGAAAATAAAAGTTCAGAGTTGGCCGGGCGCGGTGGCTCAAGCCTGTAATCCCAGCACTTTGGGAGGCCAAGGCGGGTAGATCACGAGGTCAAGAGATCGAGACCATCCTGGTCAACATGGTGAAACCCCGTCTCTACTAAAAATACAAAGAATTAGCTGGACATGGTGGCGCGTGCCTGTAATCCCAGCTACTCAGGAGGCTGAGGCAGGAGAATTGCCTGAACCCGGGAGGCGGAAGTTGTGGTGAGCCGAGATCGCGCCATTGCACTCCAGCCTGGGTAGCAAGAGCGAAACTCCGTCTCAAAAAAAAAAAAGTTCAGAGTTGCGTTGCCTACATTTTCATTTGTTAATTTCTAGAATCAAGTTTGAATGAGGAATCAAGAAGCCTGAATTCCAGAACCAGTGCTGCCACTAATGCACCGTGTGGCTGCTGGCCTATCACTTCACCTCTTTGGGCTAAAACTTTTTTTGTGCTTTTGGAATAATTCGTGTCCACTTTCTCCTCCTTCAGGTCTTTTGTTTATAGCTTTGCCTTTTGTGCACTGTTAACCAATCAGTCCTATTTCGTCTATCACACATAATAAGCGGGTAAGACATGGACATGAAGTGATGCTGCCAAGCTGGGCTAGTGTATGCACACTGCATCTTGAGTGGGTGCCGGGAGGGCCCTGGAGGCCATATCTGGACTGGCTCTGGTCCTGAGGGTAAAAGTTCACCTGCTCCTAGATCCTAATTTCACCTTCACAGATCCCTCTGTATACTGGCTTGAAATATGATTTTCTTAGTGATAAGAGTTATGGTTTTCATACATTCACCACAAAAGTTGTAAACTCCTCCTTTTGTACAGGCAACCGTTTTTCACTTTTTTTTTTCTTTTTTTTCTTTGAGACGGAGTTTCACTCTTGTTACCCAGGCTGGAGTGCAATGGTGCGATCTCGGCTCACCGCAAACTCTGCCTCCTGGGTTCAGGCAATTCTCCTGCCTCAGCCTCCTGAGTAGCTGGGATTACAGGCATGCGCCACCATGCTCAGCTAATTTTTTGTATTTTTAGTAGAGACGGGATTTCACCGTGTTGACCAGAATGGTCTCGATCTCTTGACCTTGTGATCCGCCCGCTCGGCCTCCCAAAGTGCTGGGATTACAGGCTTGAGCCACAGCGCCCGGCCCGTTTTTCACTTTTATTTGAAGAACAGCCTAGAAGAGGTTACTTTAGCAATTCCTTAAATGCCAGAACCCTATGCTGGCTAAAAACTCAACACTGTATCTCACTTAAAAAACAAAATCAACTCCAAAGCCATCACCTCCACTTGGTAGTATGCTAATGAAATTGGGACGCTGATGGCTGGGCATGGTGGCTCATGCCTTAATCCCAGCACTTTGGGAGGCTGAGGCAGTTGGATCACTTGAGGTCAGGAGTTTGAGACCAGTCTGGCCAGTATGGTGAAACCTCATCTCTACTACAAATACAAAAATTAGCCGGGTGTGGTGGCATGGGCTGGTAGTCCCAATTACTTGGGAGGCTGACGCAGGAGAATCATTTGAACTCAGAGGCAAGGTTGCAGTCAGCTGAGATTGCACTCCAACCTCCGTCTTAAAAAAAAAAAAAGAAAAGAAAAGAAATTGGGACACTGAGATAAGCAGTTGTCAATCGTCACCAAGCATTTGGCCCTAATCTCTGAATTCTTTTGGGAGTATAGGGTTGGGACTGAGGGAGTGGGTCACCTTGGATCAACCCCAGCACTCTGGATGTCAGCACTGGCCAAGTGTCTTCCTTCTCACTTGGTAAAGCAGGAGCAATCCTTGTCTTGCACAGCTGCTGACTGTCAGACAGAAATGACAACCGTGGGAGGAGACCTGTACCCCCGACAGTGGTTCAGACGCATGAGCCTGGATCCCAGTGCTGTCATGGACCCATGTCCTGACCTTGGTCCAGTGACTGTTTCCTCAATGAAAACAGTGAAAGTTCCGACCTCAGATGCAGTGGTAAAGGTTCATCGCACTTGCACCCAGTAGATGCTCAATAAATACCCATTATTCATTAGGGAAATAAAGCACAACATCCATTTTTGGAAAATATTTATTAAAAAACTAGTGAATGTGGCAGAAAAACAAAACCAACACACACCTTTAAATAGCAAGCATATGACACACCAGTTATAAAGCTTTTCCAATCTACTGATCTAGTCTTTCACACCAGCTACTATCGAGTAGGGCTTCTGAGGGAAGCCATGTGTAAACGGATCCCCTGTTCTAGTGGTGAGCAAAACTAATTACATGAGAACTATCAATGGCCATATGACTTGCTTTCTAGGCAATCCACCCAAAACACAAGAGAGTGACCAGATCTCAGGTGTGTGTTCATGTGGATCTGTAGTTCTAGCTTTAATTTGAGGGCCAGGGGAGGTTAGGGAATGAAACAGTAGAAAGACAAACAGTATCGGCAGAGGGCAACCTTAAAGCACCTTTAAAATCTGGACCCTTTCCCACAATTTAGCCCAGTAATTTTCAAACATTGCTGTTGAAAAGAATCACCAGAGACTTTTAAACTGGCAGGCTCCCTAAATCTGCAATTTTAAGATAAGCACTCCGGGTGATTCGATGTCTATTAGCCATCCAATTTGAGAAACACTGTTTAAAATGTATTAAAACAATTCCTACCTCCCACAAACAAAAGTAAAGGAATCTGCTGACAGTCACTGTGCTTTTGTCAATGACAAGGGACCAATATGGGAAGGCAGGCAGGAAGGGGGCCCCCCATTCCTAACACCCTGATCTACCGAAGCCCGGTGCAACAGCCTGTCAAGTGTTTAGGAAGTACATAAAATTTACTAAGAGAGTTGTTTTAGATCACAGAACAGCCTCTAAATCACCAACGGGCCAACCCCATTCATCCCAGGTTAATGAACTTTGTCAGGTCAATGCCAGATGGGAAACTGCTGTTCAAACAAAACGCGGGTAACTGTGGGTCCTGACTTGTGAAGACATATGGAATAAAACCTTTATAAAAACCTTTATTAAACACAGAGCACTATGCCCACATAATTTGGATGGTTTATGAAAGCCACATCATGGACAACATGTAGAAATAGTCACGTTGATTCCAAGGTTCCCATTATCTGCAAAAAGATGTGCTATGGCTGTGTCGAAAACGAGGCAGTCACTGTTCATGATGGCCGCAGCCACCCCATCGTGAATGGACCGGGGTGTGGCCTCCCAGGTCAGTCTCCGCCGGTTCCCGTTCAACTCCAGTCTGTAGGCAAAGTTCTCGGCTTGCTTGCGGGTGCCAATGAGCAAGACGATGGCAAAAAACTGCTGGTGGCCTTCGTACTTCTCTTGTTTCTCCAGCACCAGCATGAAATGATGGCCGAAACATGACTGCATCATCACCCAGTCGACAGCCCCTGGCAAGTTAATGTCTGTAGCTAGAAAGACGATGTCTTCTCCCTGAAGGGTGGTAATGCTCTTGTGAGCATGCATGAGATGGGACATCACAGCTTCCAGGGACCCCTGCCATTTGCAGGAAGCACCAGGACAAGGGCAGGAGTAGGGACGGTATTCACAGATGTCTTCGTGTTCTGGCTTCTCTGTATGGTGCAGGGTCAGGGAACAGCCCGTGGTGGCATACTGCAGAGAAAGAAATGCATTGAGCCATGGGGTCTTCTCAAAACTCCTAATGGTACAACCCTCTATAAGTACTTAACTACTCTGTTTTCCTGGGCTTAAACTGTGTTCTTAACTACTTTTGCTCAAAACAAGTGAAATATTCAAGATTAAAGGTCTCAGTCTCTCTTCATCATCAGTGTTGTCATGCAGAAAATCAAAGGTATTTCCTGAACCAGAAAGAGGCTGTTTTCCATGTCCCTGTTGTACCGTCAAAAGGACGAGAACTAAATTCTTCTACGTCGCACATCTCAAAATTGTTGAGCAAGCCCTGTAAGATCTGGCCTTCCCCATATTTTCTGTGAAGCTGTTTTTTAAAGAATTCAATTGCTTGGGCTGGGGATGGGGTTGGGCAAGGAATATTATATTATCTCCAGATTAGTTTTCGCATAAAGACAATAGTGAAAACAGTATAATTCTGTTGTCCCTCTCCACTGCTTCCTGGCTCAAACTGGTGACTGGCAGGCTGGCCACGGGGAAGGCTGCCCTTTGGTTCTTGCTCTTTACTGCTGGCATGACCAGTCTAGGGCAGTGGAGGCCTGGAGACCCCTTCATACTTCTAGAAATATTACCCCACTGTAACCTTTTGACCTTCCCTCCGGGAGGTCTTTGCCCATATTTTCTGAGTGGAAGGAAATCACATCTAAGAGCTACTTAACTACGAAGACTGCCAGTCAGTCTGGTTCTGGCCAGAGGAGGTTAAAATGAGAAGGGCTAACCTTCCTCTCAAAGCTCGCCGACCCTCAGCACTTCCTCAAGTTCAAGTGCACATAACTTCATGGCCAGGTACGTCAGGTCCTCACAACAGGCCCCGGCGGAAGAGTTTGCTGATATGATCAGTCTGCCCCTCAGACACTGCCTTAATAGGGTAGGAGAACAAAACCTTTTCTCCCTTGCACTCGGGATGACATTCCTAATGGATGTCGCAAAAGACCACACCAAGAGGAATTGGACTTCTGCTCCTGACTCTCACAAGATGACAGTGTTAATTCCTAGATACCAGATGGAGAATCAGCTCACAAGTAGACACTTGCCCTGAGTACTAAGCTGTTGGTCTGTAAAGAATTAAGGAACGTGAATCACCTTTTCAGGTGAAACTAGGTGTCAGCCTTATACCCCTGGAGCAGAGAGTGGCAGGGGAACTGTCTGACCTACCACACTTGGATTCCCCTGCTCCACTGAGACAGGAAGGCAGCAAATAAGGGCAGGGCCAGGTCATTTTTTTAAGATGCTGTGTCCAGTTGCTTTTAAAAAAAAACCACCACCGCTGTTTTTGCTTTGCTCTACCCTGCTTTGTGGAATAACCCCCTTTTTAAACTTGAAGTCAGTCGAATTCAAACCTTTATAGATGAATGTATCACTAGCAACAAGCAGATAGATACAATGCACTGTACGTCTTCTCCATACAAGATGCTAAGCTAGTCACTCAGAGGATTCTGAAGCAAAGATGACAGCCTCCACTCTTAGGGGGATTGGTCTCCCCTAATCTGGAAGGAGACTGGCTTGAAGAAAGAAATGTAGCTCATCTTCCGACCTCCACTTCCTCATACCTAAGCGGATTATAATCTTCAACAGAAAGTGGCAGAAATGTTTCACTTTTACTTTGCCCATAGGAGTTGTTTGTCTTTTAAAACTCTGAACTAATTTTTAAAGCCTGCGTGTAAAAGAACTCACTCAGGAGTAACAAATTTATTTATCTATGTATATTTATACTTTGTGTTCCTTACTTTATAAGGCCTGAAAAACAAATCCCTATTAACTGTGTTTTAAATCTAGGGTGCGGCTAGGAATACAGAGCCTCTTAATGTTGTTCTGTGAGGGACGGGTGAGACACTTCTGCCCAGAGTTTTAAAAAAAACACACACACACACACACATAATAAAAATAGCAAGAACTAGGCCCAGAGCCTGGCAGATTTTCTGGCTGAAACAAGCCCTGAATATTTGAAGATGTTTCAAAACGAACTGTTCACCGTAGCCACACAGGAATAACCCCAGGAATGAGATGAACTCTGGTCAAAGGCACACAGAAAGGTACCACCTGTACCTCCACCCAAAGCCCCAAACCACTCCTCGTTCATGATGAACTCGACATTTACGACAAATATTTATCATCTGGCAATGATTTTATAACTTTTCCCACTCAAGTAGGAGTATTTATACTCTGAATTATTTGGTTGGCCTTACAAGTCACATATTCAACACTTCTCTCCACCCAAATACAGAGAACAGGGAACCTCCCCAAACTGCACAAATAGAAAAGGCATTACTTTGCATTTGTGTGGACAATGATCTCATGTTTTTTTCTAAGGATCTTGCTACATCCTCTATTAACTTAAATAAATAGTTTGAAAGCCTTAGGTGCTTACTCTGCTTTTCCTAAACAAGCAGAACTTTGAGGGCAATCTATTCCTTCTCTTTCCATCAAGGGTAAGGTTCACATCTTCATAACCCCTCGTACCACTTTTATGATGACTAAAGTCTAAACTTCAACCCCCTACACACACACACACACATGCCACATTTCATACTTACAGCAGTCTTGGCATTGTTCTGAAATGACATTTCAGAGCCTCATGGGTGTTTGTCACTTTCATCAGGGGCTCTCATCCAGGGATCTGAGAGAGAGGACTTTAGGAGTCTGTGAATTCCCCAAGACTGTATATGGAACTGTCTCGGTGCTTCTGAGCAGTAAACCCAAGTCTCACTGGCCCCTGGCCTTGGGCTTGTGTTTTCGTGAAGAGCTCCAAGGGTTTCTAAGGGTTTCCAGGGCTGAAAACCGCTATTCAAGAGCACAAGAAGGAATCAGCTGTGGATCCTGCCCTTGTGTTTCCAGTTGAGAAAGACCATGTAAGAAATTTAACAACTGTGTAAAGGAAGACCAGGAGGGCAACAGGTGATTTCAAGGGAGGACAGGGTTAGGAGGACAGGGCAAGGAAAGCTTTACTGTATACAAGTGGATTGTGGATGGAGTTGTTCCATCTGGTTCTAGCACAGGGCGAGTGGAGGAAACAGTGGGAATAAAACCTAAAGGAGGTTGGGTGCAGTGGCTCACGCCTATATTCCCACCACTTTGGGAAGCTGAGGCAGGTGGATCACTTGAGGTCAGGAGTTCAAGACCAGCCTGGCCAATATGGTGAAACCCCATCTCTAACAAAAAATATAAAATATTAGCTGGGTGTGGTGGCATGCACCTGTGATCCCACCTACTCGGGAGGCTGAGGCAGGAGAATCACTTGAACCCAGGAGGTGGAGGTTGTAGTGAGCTGAGATCATGCCACTACACTGCAGCCTGGGCAACAGAGCAAGACTCCGTCTCAAAAAAGAAAAAAAAAAGACAAAAACAAAAACAAACAAACCTAAAGGAGAAGGCAGGTCAGGGACTTTCCTGACAATGGAATTTATATTTAGTTTCTCGACAGTGGAGCTACTAACATTTTGGACCTGATAATTCTTTGTGATGCGGGCTGTGCCGGGCACTGTAGGGTGTTTAGCAGCATCCCTGGTCTCTATTCATTAGATGCCAATAGTAACCACCTCCTGCCCGTCAGCTGTGACAACCAGAAATGTCTCCAGGTCTGCAGGCATGGCCAAATGTCTCCAAGGGGGCACAATGGCCCCAGTTGAGAACCACTGATTCTGATGAGAACCAGTCATTCTAATTCTCAATAATGACAAACCCTGGCTTCCAGGTAGCCACAATCACAGTTGCAAGGAGGGGTTCCTGACAGCAAGCAGGTCCAGTGGGTCACTGCCCCACCCGATGAGCACTACCAGGGCAACTCAGGAATGCCAGCCCTGCCACACAACAGAATATGATCGCTTGCAAAGCATGGAGGCACACCAGGGAGTTCTATCTGTTTTATAGACTAGAAGCTGGATGCTCCCAGAATATGGCTGACTGGTCAGGGCCCTGTGGTCATTTGTGGCCTCACCAGGAGCAGAGCCCTGCGTTCCTGGGGTGCCCCTCCAGAGTTCTTTCACTGCACACAACAGCTCAAGAGTCAAAGACTCAGTATTTCAAGAAAAAGAAACAAATAATTTACATCTGCCTTCACACCCCTGGCCCGCAACCTAACACACATAAAATCCAAAGTTCACAAATACACTCTTTTTGGAAGCGGGTTCTAATATTAACTTCTTTGGTTTGCAGGTTTGCAAGGAGAGAAAAACAGCCCTGAAAGCACCACTCCCTCAGGAATAAGGCAGCGGCATCTCACAAACCAGGAACCAGCCATTAGGCACCCCACCCACCCCAACCCCCCAACAGCCTTCTCTGGCATCTGGCAAGAAAGTCCTGAGGTTTCACTTTTCACACTCTGGCTAGGGCTTGGCCCACAAAATGTGAAAAGGTCAAGGACTTGTGCATTTGAGCTGGGAAGGGCTTTCCTTTAGATGTCTGGTTCTTAGCTGTACCCTCTTATTATTGAGAGAAGGCACCTGGGCTGGTTCACAGAGGGCTGCCTGTGTCTCCTGGGACAAACAAGCTCACAGCTATAAATGAGATTTCTCCTTAGGGAAATATCTGCTCATTTTCCCCAGAGGGGAAAGAGGTTTTAAGTAAACCTCTCTAAAGAACACACACACACGCACACCCTGAAAACTAAAGAAGAAAATAGGGAGGTAGGGCTGGGCACAATGGTTCACACCTGTAATCCCAGCACTTTGGGAGGCTAAGTTGGGTGGATCACCTGAGATCAGGAGTTCGAGACCAGCCTGGCCAATATGGTAAAACTCTGTCACTACTAAAAATACCAAAAAAAATTAGCCGGGTGTGGTGGTGGGTGCCTGTAGTCCCAGTTACTTGGGAGGCTGAGGCAGGAGAATCGCTTGAACCTGGGAGGCAGAGGCTGCAGTGAGCCGAGGTCATGCCACTGCACCACTCCAGCCTAGGCAACAAGAGCAAAATGCTGTCTCAAAAACAAACAAACAAAAAGGAGGTAGACGGCCCACCAGAATGAGAAAGAAAGAGATGTTGAAATCCCATTTCTGACTTCTCTTTAGAAACTTTTCATGTTGCAGTGGATCAAAAGTCTTGTGCAAATGTGTTCTGCCATTGAGATGCAATGTGTAATCAGGACCCTCATTTTTTAGGTCTTTGCAGAAAGCAGCAAATAGTTCCCATTCTTTTCCTGGGTGTGGGGTTTGAAGGTTGTATTTAAGTTGGAATTTAGGCAGGGTTTTTCCCTTTTCAGCATAGAAACCCCTTCATACACAAATACACACAATGAGATATGTCAGAACACAGTCAAACACAAGACATCTGTTATTTACCTAATAAACAGAGTCACACTGAGTTTACTTATGAAATGAGCATACAAGCAAAATAAGCCTTCATAGTAGGGTGCTAGTGAGGGTCATGAATGCCGTGACTGGTTTAGAACAAGTCACATAACCTATTTAATTAAATCTGATTCCATGCAATTCAAGAATGAGGTACTGAACCCAACAATCAACAGTCTACTCAATGGAAGGGAGGAGCATGTGCTCCACAGCGGAAGCACGTCTGTTTTGGGAGCGGTGAGGTAACCACACTGCCTAGACCGGTGTACCTCCTAGGAAACAGCTGAAATTTATTAGCAAAATACCTGCCAGCACCTCAAATGAGAATGTCTCAAGAAAAATAAACCATAATCGATATTTTGTTGCTGATGCTCTTAAACTTTTGAATTAAATCCAAGAAACGACTTTATCTTAGAGTAAACAAAAGCAAATGGTGCTTTCCTTCAATCTAAATAAGTTATAATGATCACAGAATGCACACTGACGGCTAAGTGCAATGCACAACCCTAGAATGAGAAACCAAAATTCCTACAAGGGACATTGGGGCAAAAGCTGTAGTTTGAATATGGACTGTGGATTAGATAACAGGATCTGCTGTGTGTCAAATTTCCCTATTTTGGTAACTGTGCTATGATTATATAAGAAAATAATTTTAGATGAAACACAGGGATGTATTTAGGGGTAAAGGGACAAGATGCCTGTAACTTATATTCAAATGGTTAAAAAAATATACGTATGAGCAGAAACAGCACAAATGATAATGCAACTGGAGCAAAAAGGAAATAACTGGTGAATCTGGAAAAAGGCTATGAGGGAATTTTTTATGCTATTATTGCAACTGCTGTGTACGTTTGAAATCATATCAAAATAAAAACATGGCCAGGCAAGGTGGCTCACGCCTTTAATACCAGCACTTTGGGAGGCTGAGATGAAGGGATTGCTTGAGCCCAGGAGTTTGAGACCAGCCTGGGCGACACAGGGAGACTCCTATCTCTCTAAAAAGTTAAAAAAAATAAATAAATAAAAATAAAAAAGCCAGGCCTTGTGGTGCACACGTGTAGTCTCGGCTACTTGGGGGCTAAGGTGAGAGGATTGCTTGGGCCTGGGAGGTCAAAGCACAGTGAGCCATGATTGTGCCACTGCACTCCAGCCTGGGCAACAGAATGACAGACATCCTGTCTCAAAAATAAAAATATATTAAAGAATATCCAGGGACTGAGTTAGCATATTTATCCTTTATGGGATAGAAATGGCTTATGCAGAATTGGTTGAATTAAGTTTTATCATAATAGTGTTTGTTTTAAAATAATATATACCTTTAACTACATAAGTACATGTAAATGCAACTGAAGTTGGTAGTTTTTCTTTTACTAGAGCCTCCTTGAGACTGTAGTGAACAAATACAACTTTGCAATGAGAAACGAATTGTCATAATAACCAACACTTCTTTGGTCCCTAAGACAATGCATTCTCCACTGTCCTCTGATCCTTCTAAAGGTTTCTGGGTCCCTGACAAGTCTGTGGCCTTGGCATGTAGTTTCATTATTAACACCCCCAGTGGTCCAAGGTAAACTCCACTTTGCTTCAGGCCAATTTGAAAGATGAGCACCAGGAATAAAATTTATCCAAGCCCCCTTTTTCTTTTGGGAGGTGAACCTGGAAGTGGGAAGAAGAGCTATATAAGCTCAACTGGAAGGATGAATTCCTCACTGTATAATTTATTATGTATGATTTTTTTTTTTTTTTTTTTTGAGACGGAGTTTCGCTCGTTACCCAGGCTGGAGTGCAATGGCGCGATCTCGGCTCACCGCAACCTCCGCCTCCTGGGCTCAGGCAATTCTCCTGCCTCAGCCTCCCGAGTAGCTGGGATTCCAGGCACATGCCCAGCTAATTTTTTGTATTTTTAGTAGAGACGGGGTTTCACCATGTTGACCAGGATGGTCTCAATCTCTTGACCTCATGATCCACCCGCCTTGGCCTCCCAAAGTGCTGGGATTACAGGTGTGAGCCACCTCGCCCGGCTATTATGTATCATTAGCAGATAATTAGGACTTATGCAAATGGGAGCTGGCAGCTAAACGTGGTATAGATCCACATCATGGTAAAAGTTACATTTTAACCATCAGTCAAACTTTTAAAAGGACTTCTAGCAATTCAAGCTAGCTGTTTTGTGATTTAAAATGTTTATCTGCCCCACAAAGACCACTGAGTGATCACAGGTTATTTTCCAGTGAATTTACGGGTGTTTAATTTTGCTTATTGGTTTACTGATTCATTGCCTGCGTCTTGCCCATGCAGTATTTGTTGATAAATTAACAAATCTTAGATTTATCTGTAGAAGATGGAATGTTTTCCACCATGTTAAGTTTACTTTAATTACAAGTTTTACTGTGGAACTTAGAATTTAAAAAAATTCAATAGACCTTGAGATCATGTAGGAAGAAATGTTTGTTTTCAATTTCAGGTACTATGGTTTTGTTATTTTTGATAAAGGTGTTTGACATATTTTATTTACATAACATTTGGAGTGAGAAGGTTTTAATTTTTTTCTTTTTTTTTAATTAAAACAACGGGTCTTGCTTTGCTAGCCAGGGTTGTCATGAACTCCTGGCATCAAGCAATCGTCCCGCCTCGGTCTCCCAGAATGCTGGGATTATAGGTGTGAGCCACCATGCCTGGCAGTGAGGTTTATAGCTCTTCTGAGATCTTACCTAGACTGGAAAACATCAGCACCGTTGTCCTTTTGATGGCTGTATGTCCCTCTTGCTTAAAATGTGTTTACAATGGTAGAGTAGCTGTGATTGCAATGGAAGTACTTAGTGTCCTGTGTGACTTTGAGCCTACACCAAGTCACCTATGAGTAGGTCTATAAAACTGTCTACGACTTACTCCTCGACTACTGCTAACAGTGGAAGAGTTGTGGACTCCTCAAGTTAATCATGTTCAGGCTTGGGAGGCAGGAGAAAGTGAAATCTGTTCTTGTGACTTATTTGTAATACTCAACCTGCATCTGTCTAGCATCCTTCCACTGAGAACCTTAGTGCATTTGCACTTAACTGGAATGGTAAATTCCTGAACTGGGCTGTGAGGCGGTGTAAAGAGGTAATCAGGCCGAGTGTGGTGACTCACACCTGTAATCCTAGCACTTTGGGAGGCTGAGGCGGACGGATTGCCTGAGCTCAGAGTTCAAGACCAGCCTGGGCAACATGGTGAAACCCCATCTCTACTACAATCCAAAAAAAAATTAGCTGGGTGTGGTGGTGTGCACCTGTAGTCCCAGCTGATCAGGAGGGTGAGGCAGAATTGCTTGAACCCGGGAGGCGGAAGTTGCAGTGAAGCTGACATTGCACCACTGCACTCCAGCCTGAGCGACAGGGCAAGACTTTGTCTCTAAAAAAAAAATAAAATAAAAAAGATAATCATCAACCAATAGTGCAGTAACAGTTTTTAGACGGTGATATGAGAAGGCGCCGTTACTCAGCACGAGAACTGTCAAATAGTGTCACCAAACAATGGTGAGGTTAAAGAAACACTGTTAACTTTACTTCATTTCTTCTGGGGAAGGCAATTTTAATTAAAATCCTGGGCCCAAAAATCTGTCTGTTTTGCCTAAGAGAAAGTCAACAAACCACCTTTTAGCTTGCTTACTAAGAGGTGTCTTAGGAAGACTTTGGTACACTTTTTTCTTTCTTTTTAAAAAGAGAGGGTCCTGCTGTGTGCTCAGGCTGATCTCCAACTCCTGGCCTCAAATCATCTCCCATGTCAGCCTCTCGAAGTGTTGGGATTAGGGGCATGCGCCACCGCAACTGGCCTGTCATAATTATTACTACAGAAATCTGAGAACATCCTGCTATCGAGGGAGGGTGTGTTTAACCTAACAGAGACTCCCTGGGCTGGCAGGGGTTTATTTTTAGTCTTAGAAACTTTAAACAAAAGTTGACTTTTCTCGTCTGTCCATAGCCACAATTAGCAGGTAACCATACTTTGTCCTGGAGAACCAGTTTTGTAAGGTCCCTTCGAAGTGCATGTTCAAGCAAACAAAGCACCTAAAAGAGCCAAGTTACAGGCTCTCTGCTGTGTGACCAGTACCGCACCCACCCTTTCAGTATGCCCTCACTCTTCCATGCCAGGCTCCCACCTGCACAGCCACTGAACTGCCCTGACAGTTCTTCACACAGCTCTATTCCCCTCAGCAGTCTTTATTTCTCAACGAAACCAATGGAATTCACCAAAAGACTTAAGTAGTAGGGTTGTAAGATGATCAAATAGGTTTGGTACAGTGGTTTACACTTGTAATCCCAGCACTTTGGGAGGCCAAGGCAGGCGGGTCACCTGAGGTCAGGAGTTCAAGAACAGCCTGGCCAACATGGCGAAATCCCGTCTCTACGAAAAATATAAAAATTAGCCAGGCGTGGTGGCATAAGCCTAAAGTCCCAGCTACCAGGAGGCTGAGGCACGAGAATCACTTAAACCCGGGAGTCGGAGGTTGCAGTGAGCCAAGATCACACCACTGCACTCCGGCCTGGGCGACAGAGTGAGTGCATCTCAATAGTTTTTTTAAAAAAAGATTATCAAATAAAAATACAAGATGCCCAGTATCTCTCAGGCAATATTTAGGATACTTATTACTCCTCTCTGGCCCCACAAGTTATTTGTTGTTTATCTGAAATTCATAACTAGGCATTCTGTATTTGACTTGGCAACCCTAATAAGAGGGCTCTGGTACCACTGGCATCCCTGCAAAAGCCACTCTTTTGGGTAGAGGGATCACCGTTCCTCAGATGGTCACAGAACAGGCAAGAGGTTGTAGTGAAAAAGACACTGTATATGTAATTAGTCCAGACTGGAGTTTCTGTCCCCGAACTTATAAAATGCATGAGCGTGGGTGCCTAGCTCAGGCCACCTATAAGCAAGGCAAGCAACATCCTTCACAGACAACTCTGCTGGCCTCCCACGCAGCCTCCTTATGAGCTTCCACCCCTTCTTTCTTCACGGGCAAACCACTGTGCATCCTTCAGCATGCAGCTGGTGCCACACGGCAGCGAGGTCTTCAGACTCTTAGCTCCTAGTACTTCAGAAAGGCTCTGCCCCATTGGCACATCTGTCTCCACCACTAGACTCAGAGTTTCAGAAAAAGAGGGATGAGGCCGGGCACGGTGGCTCAAGCCTGTAATCCCAGCACTTTGGGAGGCCGAGGCGGGTGGATCACGAGGTCGAGAGATCGAGACCATCCTGGTCGACAAGGTGAAACCCCGTCTCTACTAAAAATACAAAAAGTTAGCTGGGCATGGTGGTGCGTGCCTGTAATCCCAGCTACTTAGGAGGCTGAGGCAGGAGAATTGCCTGAACCCAGGAGGCGGAGGTTGCGGTGAGCCGAGATCGCGCCATTGCACTCCAGCCTGGGTAACAAGAGCGAAACTCCATCTCAAAAAAAAAAAAAAAAAAAAAAAAAAAAAAAAAAAAAAGAGGGATGAGCAGAGGCAAGAACTGGCTAGGCAGATGGGTTGTGGGAAAGAGAGGGCCTGGAACTGCAGGAGATTCGTGAGTATGATGTACAGTTAGTGGATAGGTCAGCAGCGGCCAATTCCGGCCCGACAATGCACCAGGGAGGAAAAGCAGGCGGCAGCATTAAGAATACCAAACGCTAACACCCAGTGTCGGTGCTGCCGGGACGAAATGGACACTCAGCTGTAAATGATTCTAAGGGAGAAAACAATTTGGTTCCACTATGAAAAGGCTTTGATTTCTCAGGCTGGGTGTGGTGGCTCATGCCTGTAATCCCATCACTTCAGGAGGCTGAGACAGAATCTCTTGAGCTCAGGAGTTCGAGACCAGCCTGGGCAATGTGGTGAAATGCTGTTTTTATAAAAAAAAATACAAAAATTAGCCAAGCATGATGATGTGTGCCTGTAATCCCAACTCAAAAGGCTGAGATAAGAAGATCACCTGAGCCCAGGAGGTTGAGGCTTCAGTGAGCTTTGATTATGCTACTGCATTCCAGCCTGAATGTCAGAGCGAGACCCTGTCTCAAAAACAGACAAACAAACAAACAAACAAAAGAACAAAACGCACTTAGAGTTCTGCAGATACCCTTGGGTTATACCATCCAACTTCAAGGAAATTATCTTTAGGAAATAACTATTTTTTGTGTGTACAAAGATTTGGTTATAGCAGTGTTTTTTTTTAAAAAAGTCTCAGAAAACAGAATTTAAATGACCACAAATAGGATCTTGATTAAATAACTCTGGTACTGTTACAGAAGTGCAATATTATGCAGTCATTAAATGTGATCCTAAGGAATTTTGATCACTGCAGAAAAGCAGTCGCGATGTGTTAGATGAAGAAGCAGATTATGAAACAGTGTGGACCATAGGATTCCCCATCTGTATTGGTCCATTCTCCCATTGCTATAAAGAAATACTTGAAACTGAGTAATTTATAAAGAAAAGAGGTTTAATTGGCTCACAGTTCTGCAGGCTGTACAGGAAGCACAGCGGCTTCTGCTTCTGGGAGGCCTCAGAAAGCTTCCAATAATGGTGGAAGGCAAAGCAGGAGTGAGGCATCTCACATGGTGGGAACAGGAGCAAGGGCAGGAGAGGCGCTTTACACTTTTTAAACAACCAGATCTCATGAGACTTCTTGTCATGAGAACAGCGCCAAGAGGATGGGGCTAAGCTATTCATGAGAAATCCACCCCCAAGATACAACCACCTCCCACCAGGCCCCACCGCCAACAACGGGGATGACAACTGAACATGAGATTTGGTGGAGACACAGATCCAAACCATATCACCATCTCACCTGCCTTTTTTTGTTCTTTAAAGAAACCTCGTTGATGTAGAAAGAAGTTTGCAAGGATGTATGCAAAATAGTATAGTGGTTATCTTTAAGTGAGGGAGATTATAGAAGATTTTAATTTTACGCTGTTTTCTATATGTTCTACATTTAAAAATAATAACTTTAGAAAACAAAATATGTAAAAATACACAAAATATAATACATATAATTGGGCCAGGTGCGGTGGCTCAAGCCTGTAATCCCAGCACTTTGGGAGGCCGAGGTGGGCGGATCACGAGGTCAAGAGATTGAGACCATCCTGGTCAACATGGTGAAATCCCGTCTCTACTAAAAATACAAAAAATTAGCTGGGCATGGTGGCGCATGCCTGTAATCCCAGCTACTCAGGAGGCTGAGGCAGGAGAATTGCCTGAACCCAGGAGGCGGAGGTTGCGGTGAGCCGAGATCGCGCCATTGCACTCCAGCCTGGGTAACAAGAGCGAAACTCCGTCTCACAAAAAAAAAAAAAAAAATACATATAATTGCAAATGCTGCTTAATCTAACCAGCCCTCTCAAAAGATTTAAAGAAATGAAAAAAAAAAAAAAAAAAAAAAGACTCATCACTGACAAATCAATGCAAAGGCCAACTTACACAGCTCTATGAAAATGCTATGTGATAAGAATAGGAAAGAGAAGCACATGGGGAAAATCTATGAGAAAAAATAAGAACAATTCCTTTTTCTCTTTTTCAAGTTTATGCACGAACCTGGCCTCAGACATCGGCTATTTGGTTTCCATCGGCTTCTAACTATGCACATTTACTTAGTGCCTGGGCTGTGTGAGGCACTTTGCATATGAATTATTACTGTGTTTCGGCCTCACAGCAACCTTGAGGCTTGGAGGTCACCAGCCAGTCGCAGTGGGGCTGGAGTTGGGATTTGGATCAGGAGGCCAGACTAGGGGCTGCCCTCAAAACTGCCAGAGTAAGAGGGATCCCGGGGGGTAAAAAGGACCCAAAGATACTATCTTTGTTGATTCAAAAATTTGAAAGCAGTGCATAGGCGTGCACATTTAACAGAAGAATATTTTTCTTTTCTTTTCTTTTGAGACAGGGTCTCAGTCTGTTACCCAGGCTGGAGAGCGTTGATGAGATTTCGGCTCACTGCAGCCTCAATCTCCTGGGTTCAAGCGATCCACCCCCCTTCAGCCCTCTGAGTAGCTGGGAATATAGACAGAAGCCACCACGCCCAGCTATTTTTTATATTTTTTGTAGAGACCAGGTTTCACCATGTTGCCCAAGCTGGTCTCGAACTCCTGGATTCAAGCGATTCTCCTGACTTGGCCTCACAAAATACTGGAATTACAGGCATGAGTCACCGCACCTGACCAGGAACATTTTTCATCCATCTCTTTATCGCGTGTGGGCAAAAACTGAGAAGAGGGTAACCCTTTATTCTATAGATGCTATACAGTCTAAAAATCATTACCTAAAATCTTTACCAAACTAGAATTGAGGAAAACAACAGTTTCCCAATGTAGGGCAAAGTTGATGAAATTCTGTAGAGCATTTTCAGTATCCCTCAAAAGCCTTAAAAGGATACCCCAATGCTTAAAATACAGATACATGTGATCAGGAAAACTTTCTTATTTTCCTTTTCAGGAAGTCCAGAGTGGAACCACATTCAAATACCCTGGGTATGATCATGTCCTGAAAAACTCGCTAGCAATACACAGTGGCTCCAAATGCTGGCGCTAGTAGGTACACAGTTCAGCAAATGTGTACCTGCTATGTGTCCCTTTCAAGGAGTGAGGACTTTATGGGTTTGAATAAGAACTGCCACGTCTCGCAAATTTTGTCAGAAGTAAAAGTCTGATGTTTAAGACATTTTACAGTGAGGACTTACTATAGTCATGTATACAGCACTTTTTACAGGGCTTCAAAAAACAGCTCTAACACAGAATGGGAGAGTCTGATCCAATCTTGGGCTGGTATTTTATAGGCCACACCTGCTGTAACTTTTGGTAAGCCTCTGTTCTGGTTATACTAAGGCTCAACTTCCACTGATAATGATTTATTCCAGTTCCAGGTCGTGGTGATCTGTGAAAAATCTTTAGCCAATTATGTGTAGAATCACCATTAAGCTTTAGTACTGCCATGTAATATTCTAATGCTTCGGCTTTATACCAGGAGTAAAATACAATGAAAGGTATATTATCAGTTTAGTTCTCTAAAATCTTGAGCCCTGGAGGTAATATACATGGACTCTGGTCCTTGCCAGTTCACTCTGTGTTTTTATGGGCCAACCTTGTCCATGTCAGGCAGTAGTGAGGATTTCAGGGACAATTTCCAAAGTCAACAGTTTTATCTTAGGAGAATTCTGGGGGTTAGGAAGAAATGTTTGAAAGTATTTTTGGCTAATCGGCTTGTGCTTCCAGGTGATCCCCCCCATCACACCCTTCCAAGCACCCTAATACCACCTATCTTCCATTCCATATGGTGAAGCAAAAGCCCTCAGCAGCACCTCTAATCTGATTTCTGAGCACCCACCAGCGAGGTGTTGTCTCCATTCTTTTTAATGGATGAACAAACAGGGTCAGGGAGTATGTGACTGGACCAAAGTCACACAAAGCCAGGACGAGAACCCAAGTCTTCTGTTTCCTGCTCGCGTTCTTTTCACTGGGACCGCTTTCTAGATTTTAAAATGTTAGGGTAAGAAGGAACCTTGGGATAATCATTTAGTCCAATCCCTTGTCTTAAAGACCCTCAGGTGCAAAAAAGAAACTGATCTGTGTAGAGTCGAACATCTAGCCACAAGGACATCATCTGAGGTTTCCTGGTGGCCGGAAAATAATATTCTCTTGGCAAAATAAAGAGAAAAACAAGTTACAAAATCACCAACAGTTAGGGCCTAATAGATTTCCAAAGTTCATGGATGGCAAGAGTTAAACGACAACTTCCAGGCTCAAGGAATGCGTCTATAAGAGAATGAGATCAGAGGCAGAGTGCTGGCAGCTGGAATTTGGCCTGGAGACATGGTTGGTTTGGCTTTCAAGTGCTGGCCATAAATGTGAAGTCAGCCAATGCTGGAAAAAAAAAAAAATTGAGATATTTAACATAAAAAACAAAATCCAAGCCGGGCACAGTGGCTCACACTTATCAGCCCAGCACTTTCAGAGGCCGAGATGGGAGGATCGCTTGAGCTCAGGAATTCAAGACCAGCCCAGGCAACATAGTGAGATGTCATCTCTTAAAGAAAGAAAATACAGATTTCTGGCTTTTCTTGAAAAAATCTAAAGGTCTGATATGCCTGCACCCACATCCGTACCCCAACCAATCAGCCAGAGCTAAGTAAAGGCTGCCTCTTGGGAGGTGGTACCTGTTCCCTGGCTCTCCACTGTCTCCACTGCTCCTCCAGGTCTCCCTGACCCTGAGGCCATGTGTGCGTCACATGCCTCTCTCCCCTGCATTACCTGGCCCTGCTCCCATTGAGAAACTTTGTCTCTACTGGCCTAGAGGAGGCCACGGACTTTTAAACTTTCAACCGTTTTGTCTAATCTGACTTGGTTTGATTTACGTATTTATTTATTTTTTAGGAACACAGACATTGTCACAATTCAAGCACAGGGAAGACTTGTCTGGCTGAGGATTTCAAATTCCATAATGATTTGGAGATACGCTACTAGAAACTTTTAGCGAGGACAAAGAAAACGTATCATAGTGTAAGAAGGCTGGAGTGGATTAGCATTTCTCACAGTTGGGGAAAGAAATACTTGGCTAATATCAAAATACACCGTTGGGTGGTAAACAGAGACTATGTCATTGACATGAATGTGTCAACCTTCACTTCTCCCCCTAAACCCACACACTGAAGGGGTGAGTTTAAGTCTGACAACAGGATGTCAAAAGTTTTCAGGCATGGAACAAGCCACAGAATGGATTAAATAAATAACCAAGTGGAAGAAAGCTATACACTATTAGACATTTCTTTTTTTTTTTTTTTTTTTTGAGATAGAGTCTTGCTCAGTCACCTAGGCTGGAGTGTAGTGGCACGATCTTGGAACTCTGTTAGGCCCTAACTGCAACTTCCACCTCCTGGGTTCAAGTGATTCTCCTGCCTCAGCCTCCTGAGTAGCTGGAATTACAGGTGTCCACCACCACGCCTGTCTAATTTTTGTATTTTTAGTAGAGACGAGGTTTTACCATGTTGTCCAGGCTGGTCTCAAACTCCTGACGTCAGGTGATCTGCCTGCCTCAGCCTCCCAAAGTCCTGGGATTACAGGCATGAGACACTACCCAAAGATCTGACCTAATAATGCACCTGGTTCCCTGCGATCAAAGCTGCTGGCCGAACTCTAGGCTTTAATGAATTACCCTACACCTAAGTAGGGTAGCTATTTGGCAATACATCCATTTTTTGGCTAACTGAAGCAGTCTAAAGATGTGATGATATTCCACAAAATCCTAGGTTTGTAGGTCCCCCCTCATCTTCCTACCCTACATGCCCTACAAAATTCCTGCCAATGAATTTCATAGTGAGTATGTATGTTGTCATTTTGGGATGGTCCCATCAGAGGCCCATCTGGTGAACTCATCGAACCAGATGGTTTTGTTACTGGTGTCAACCTTGAGTTATGATTCAGAATGTTGGAGTATATACTCAGATTCAAAATCCCTACGTAGTAAGGCGTAGGACAAAAGATCTGTGCCTTTGAGATGCAGGTGCATGGACTGGTCCACTTACTAGCTGTGTGATTTGACAAGTCACTTCACACTTAACCACTCTGTAGGCATGAGTTTCCTCATCTGCAAAAAAAAAAAAAAAAAAAAAAAAAAAAAATGGCAAACTAATAAAAGCTGACCCCTACGAAGCAGTTGGCAGACAGAGAGCATCCAATAAAATCCATATAGCCTCTCTTCTTTTCATGGAACGCTAGAAGCTACGGGTTCTCAGAAGTCAAGCAGTCTCATCTCTCATTTACAGATGAGGAAATCAAGGCCCCAGAAGGTGGTCTTTCAGGCAAACAGTGGCAGTGCCAGGCAGCTCTTGAGATGTGGGCTCTGGTACTTTACTCAACATTGTTTTTCACATGAGCCAGCCCATGAGAGATTCTGAGAGCAGGTGGGGACAGTGAAAAGGCAGTCCCCGTAATTTCCAGGAGCCTCAAACTGTAGGCCAAAGGGCTAGGAAAACAGACCTACCTTGTTTTAAGTTTGATACAGGCCTTACCACTGACTGTTGTTTCTCATCCTCTACAGCTAACACATCTTGGTTGGTCGCTGGGCCTACGTATACATTCAAGTTTGGTTTATCCAGACTAACTGGCTGAGCTGCCCCCCAATAGTTTCGATTATTGATCAACCAAAGGTGAGGCATGGACATTCCACCTTTATACAGCTCAAACACATACACATACAAAAGCATCCCCAAGATCACGTTCTAAGCTTGGTTCCTGGTCTGTAGGAGAATGGTTGACCCTTTTACATTTCAGCTTGCAAAGTAATGGCTTCGCCCAAGTGCTTTCTTATAGAGACTCAGAAAATCACTGACATGTACGGAAAAGCTGAGAACCCCGATTCCCAGAACTGCTCTTCAAGATTGATTTCACTAGCCTGTCACACGTTAGGAAGGAACATATGCTTTCATAGGAACCAGAGTTCTAGATCCTGAAAG
The DNA here is from genome assembly GCF_048565385.1 of Saimiri boliviensis. NCBI lineage: Eukaryota > Metazoa > Chordata > Mammalia > Primates > Cebidae > Saimiri > Saimiri boliviensis. The sequence continues at coordinate 14,825,782 of NC_133457.1, forward strand.
GGAAACTTCATGCTCCACATAGTGTAACTGTTTCCTTCCCCTTCTCTTGGGAACAGCATGATTCCATTATGAGGTTGCGTTTTAAAAACAAATTATGGATTACTGACCAATACCAAATGCTCATTTGTGAACTATAACTCACCTAAAGCCATTTCTTCTATTAGCCACTGCAGGTTTAAGGGAAAGTAAAGGGTTGAGAAAACGACTCCCCAAAAATCCTGTGGGGCATCCCCCACCCCTACAATATATCTCAGACATCAAACAGCCACTCTATGTTAACTACCACCAAACCTTTTCCAACCACTAGTTTGTCACCTTTTCACAAACCCAAGACAACTATGCAAATACTTTAAACTTTGAGAAACTGGGCTGAGTGAATTAGTAAGCATTATATGAGGAGAGGTTGAAAGCAATTTATTAAGGTTGCCTGAAACACCACAGTCCAAACACTGATTCAAACCCTTATTTAAATATGCTATTTTAAACTTGATTTGCGGCAAGGCAGCAGACCAAATTAAATCACTCATTTTACTGACCTGAGTCCCAAGCCTGAATTCTCTGGTGGATTATTTTTAATTTAAAAATGAGCTCTTGTCCTATAAATAAGCAGCACCAAGGAGAAATGCAAGACAGCCTAAATGGCCCAATAGGCAGAGCAAGTTACTTGTACAAAAAAACTGGAAAGTAGTAATGACATTATTTCCACTTCTAATTTCAGAAAATGAACTTTCCAGATTTTAATGAAGTAAATGTAGACAAGTATGTCTGTGAAATTGCTCCTGAAGGTTTCCACATAATAGCTGCAGATAAACAAATGTTATAACACGACCACACAATGCAATACCATGCAGCCATTTAAAATATAATGAAGTCGACTGGGTTTCAGACATAGAGAAATATGTGTGATAATATGAATTTAGAAACAGCAAGTTGCAGATGCCATTTCTGGAGAAAAACTTGTATCTATGTGTGGGTATTAAAAAAAAACCTCCCTGACATACACTGACATCTATGATTCTATATTTAGCTGCGAGGGTGTATGTGTATATATATAGTTTTAAAAGATAAACGTTAAACTTAACAATGGTGGGACAGGACGGGAGAGGTCCTGGCCTTTCATTTTACTTCTTCTCTTAGTGGTTTGCATTTTTCGCAAGGGCACTGAAAACTTTTTACATTAAATTAAAAAATGAAATGATGAGCTTTAAACAACTCTAACAAACAGCTCTTGAATGCGCCCTTGTTAATTTCTTGATTGACTGTTTTCACCCCATTTAATACAAAAACGCAGCCACAACTCCTCAGTCCTTCCCAGTCTTTGGAAGCCTAGGAGAGAAAAAGGCGTGGCTTGCAGGGTTTTCTTGTAGCTGGAGGAAAACAGGCTGTAGGGGTCCTTTTTTTAGCTACACTCTCGAGAGCTCCCACGTGTCAGGGGTGCGCAGAAGGTAGGTGTGGGGTGCAGGACTCCAGTATCAATTCAGCCAAGCCGAGGGCTGGTAAAGGGTGTGTTTAGCTTGCCTGCTCCCTCCCTCCTCAATCCCCAGTCAGTTTCTTGGTCCAAGTTTTACTGGTGTGGCCCATCCCTACCGAGCGTACCCGAATACACATCTGCAGAGGACTCGGGCATTGGGGCGGGTGAGCTAAAATGTTCTAATGACCAGCGATTGCCGATTAATCTGGGGTCAGTAATCGGTAAATGTCAACCCAGAGCTACTCCTTTCAAAGTGGGCTTGAGGAAGAGTGGACAAGTGTAAACATTTTTTTTTTTTTTAAAGAGATGCTGACCGCCTCTCTGGGCCTGCGAGTGGGCTGGAGAATACCGGAGTCCCTGAGGTCACCCGCGGACGTGCGCGGGCTGTCCCTGGACTTACCTTACAGGGAAACAGGACTGCTGAGGCCACCTTCTCCATAGCCAGGTTCCTGATGCTGGGCGTCAGGGCGCCCCTGCACGTCGGGCAGCAGCTCAACTTCTGGCGGCATTGGTTACACACCAGGTGCCCAGCCTGGCACTGCAGGATAGGAGGCAGGACATAGTCAAAGCAGACCGGACACTCAAAGAGCGAGGTCAGCTCGTGGTGCTGCGGGGACACCGGGCCGGCCCCGCCGCCACCGCCGGGGCCCGAGATCACCGCCGCCGCGGCGGGCACCGCGGACGAGCCGGGGCCCGCAGCCGAGATGGTGGCGGCGGCCGGGGGCGCAGCCGGGGACGGAGTGTGTTGGGGCTGCGGCGGCGGCTGCTTGCTGCACGGTTTATTAGCGCTGGGGCCGGTGGAGGACGGGCGGCTCATCGCGCTCCGAACCAACCATGGAACTGCGGGCGCCTGCCTGCCGCGGGGCCGCCCAGGTTAAGGCGGTGCGCGCCCCGCGGGCAGAGAGCTCGGAGGCAACGCCACGGCGCCCAGCCCAGGTCCGCGCGGCGGAGACGCTTGGCGCCCGGGAGGCGGAGGGTTGGACGGCGCCGATGCACTCCGCAGCCCCCGGAGTTCAGAACATGCCTCCGCGTCGGACCCCGAGTCACTGTGCCCTTTTCCAGGCGCGGCGTCTCAGGCCCCGAACCCCAGCGGTGCGCAAAGCTCCTTGGCCCAACCGCTTCTGGAGCGGCCGCTGACGCAAGCCCCGGGGGCGCGCGCGGACGTGACGCCTGGATACGTGTGCGGCCGCCCAGGCGCGCGGGGACTGGCAGAGCCACCCTGCGCCTGGGCGCTGGCTCCTCCCGGCTCCAGCTGGCAGCGCAGGGGACCGCCTAGCGCCGGCGCTTCCTGCTCAGGCTGCGGGCCGGGCCTGCGCCAGTGAGCATGCCTAGATTGCCGCAGCCTCGCGGGGTTGTGTTTTCCAGATTGGGGAGGGGACACTCTCTGGAAGGCGTTGCCGAAGTCCTTTGGCCACACCCCGGGGTGCCTGGCCGACGCGTCCCTCGGCTCAGACTGGAAGAGCAACTTCTGGCAGGGCGGGGGCGTGGATGGTGGGTGGGACCGGACGCGGGCGGGCGGGGGCGGGGCGCGGGCGCCCCTGCGCTGGTCGGAAAAAACTGAGGTGTCTCTTGGGGTTGACTCACCAGCGCGCAAGAGAGAAGGGCGACGTTGCCTCTCGGGTTCTGTGTTCGGAGTCAGGACGAGAAGCGTTGGGTGGGAGCAGGGCGAGGGGCTCGAGTTGGGTCTGCAGTGGGCACAGGACCTAGTTTTGTACAGTTAACGGTGGGTTTGAGTAAAGGGGGGGGGCAGTGGGAAGGAAGGAAGTTCCCTTTATTCCTTTCCCAACGGACCTGAAGGAGGCTTCATTGAATTGAGCGCCCCTGGCTTGTATAGCGGGAGGTGGAACAGCGTTGGCTGAGAGTTCGAGATCATCTAGGAATGCCAGAAACGTGGGTTGGGTCGTGAGGTCTCTGAAGACAGTGGGTGAGCCTCCAGTATAAGGCACTGCATCCTCTTGGTAGAGAGCCAGCAGAAGTCCGAGTCTTTGTTGCGCGGCATAGGCCAGCCTGCGCGCCCATCAGAAGCGCTAGCGAGGGCCGGGTAGCCCGGAGTGAACCGCATGTTCAAATGTTAACTGTGTGCTCCGAGTTAAATTGTTTTTCTGCAACCTTTGCTTGAGCCGGTGACTCTGGAATTGGGGAAACGGTTACCCTAGGTGGCGGATATTTGTAGGAGACAGAGGTAAGGACCAACTGTTAGGACTGAGGGAAAAATGGTTTTCTCTAACTGTAAAAGTGGAATAAAAACAGTATCTATTTATGGGGGGGGGCAGTGAGTAAATAAGTTTGATGTATGTCAAGCTCGTAAAACCACGCAGAAACTCCATCTCAAAATAAAAAAAAAAACAACCTTGCCCATCATAAGCACAGTTTAAACGTGAGTTGTTATCTTTTGGATGCTTAATATGAATGAATAAAACTTGTCAAAGAAATATGGCGTTAGAGCCCAGAAGAAATAAAGTTTAATCTTACAAAGGGCTTCCATAGCAAGACTAAATGCATGGAATTGATGGAATTTTATATAACTCTTGAAAAAACTTACTAGGTATAGATATTCAATCATTCAGTAAATGTTTCCGGAGCATTTATCACGTGCCTGCTACTGTTGGAAGTCTGAGAATGGTTCTCATGCAGTTTACATTCTAGTAAGAGAGCAAGGCCCAATAACCCTGGGAGAGGAAGGATTTTAGGGACCACGAGGTGGGAAGGCATTATAGCAGGAGCTGAAAAGCACAGAGTGAGAGGAGGTATTCTGGGATTGCGCTGGGACTTGGAGAGGACACAGTGGGAGTATAGGGGTGTGGGGTTAGCACAAGGGGAGCCTCAACTGGCTTAATAAGACATTTACCTCAATGATAGGGTTCAACCACTGTAGGGTTTTGTTTTTTTTTTAAGAACACATAAGTAACAACACTAGGTTTTGTAGGTTTTTGAAAGCTCATGGCTGAACCTGAGTTTTTGGATAGGTGGGGAGCATAAAATAATAACTAATGTTTATTGAGTGCCCACTGCATGTTGGGCATGGATAGTTTTAAGTATTTCTCATAACTCTATATGATGAATACTACTGTTATTCCCATTTTACAGTTGAGGAAAGTGAGACACGGATTACTTTGCTCAAGATCTCACAGCTGAGAATGTGGGAACCCCCTCAGAGCCCTTCTTCTGAATTATGCCTGACTCCTACTTATAGTCTGGTTAAAGAGTTAAGATTAGCACACTCAACAGAGATAGAAAACAGTTGTTCAGCCAATAATAAAGTGCTGAATTTTGTGGGCAAACTTTCCATGAACTCTTTCCTTAGCTGGTCTTGAGAGAAAAATTAAATCATACTCTATTTATTTCATTTTCACTCTTTTATGACACAAAACATGAGTGATGACACAAAAATCCACAGTTTTAATGTTACTGGAGAAAATGTAATAGTTTTCATTCTTAGTTTAAGATCAAAGCATTTGGAATTTATTACTGGAATGTATTTTCTTTCCTTCCACTTCCGGCCTCTCTGTGCGATGACCCTCATTCCCAGCACTTCTTACTAGCTCTCATTGCCCCATTGACATGAGCTTTCAGTGTTCCAGCTACATAGGCCCCAGTCATTTAGAAAGCAATTTGGTTTGGGAGGTGTTGGAACAAAGAACAGGAAAAGCAATTCTCTGCAGAGAGAATTTGGTTTATTTTTCTAAAGATACAACAAACCCATCCACTCTTACCCTGGCAGATGCCTCCCCTGTTAGAGAGAAATGTTTTCTGTCTTCCTCCTTCACATCATTGCACACCTGATTAAGTCAATCAGGGTAATTAAAAAACAAAAGCAAAACCAAAAAACTGGGCAGTTGCTGAAGGTCGGGGAGGAGAGTGGACAGGTCTGCTACATGAGCCACATCAGTGACCAGGCTGGTCTTTCCAGTCCGCCTTTCTTCTTCCTCCTTCCTTGTGGTTTTTGAAACAAAGAAAGGTGACCTTTGCACTATGAGCTAGAGCCTCTTCTTTCAGAGGGCAGTCAGCTCAGAGGTCGCACTTAGTGTGCACTCAAAATGTGTGCTGAGTTGAGTTGTTGCGAGGTTTATTTACCCTTGGGAGTGTTGCTGCTGTTTCTGGGCCTGTTTAGTGAATGACTGTGGCCTGGGGGAGCAGGGTCCAGCCTTTTGTTACCCCCCGATTCATGACTCATTTACCACATCTGCTGTATGAGAAGTTGGCCTCATTTGCCCACCTACTGAATCCCAGATTGTATATGTCAAGCAGGACACCTCTCCTTAACCCATCTGCTCTGTGCTAAGCTTGAAAGACTGGGGGTATACTGAATAGCCTTTTCTTTCCCTAAAATAGGAGGATAAGTCTTAAAAAAAAAAGCACCTCACAGGTGAGTTCCTAATCTTACTAAACTGCTGAGCACGATGAGAAATGCTCCAGCTAGGCAGACAAGCTCTTGCCCTTTTTTCTGTTACACAAATTGTGTGGTTTTGCAAATCAGGCAACTTCTGCAATCAGGCAAATGGGGTGCATTTGCAGAGCAAATTGTGGTTGGCTATTTAGAGATGACTCAAGTATGCACTGGAGCTTGCTGCATGGAAATTCCTCATCAGGGGAAGCTTGTGGGAAATCTGGAGGTGACGTAAGGCCCCCTGGTAATTGTAGTAGAACTTTTAACTTCATCTGTTTCTGGGGTAATTTCCAAATGCTCAAACTTCTTCTGAATGATTGTGGGTCACTTAATTCAAGTTTTTTTTTTTTTTTTTTTTTTTAAGACAGGGTCTCACTCTGTTGTCTAGGATTAGTGCAGTGGCTGGATCATGGCTGACTGCAGCGGCTGGATCATGGCTGACTGCAGCCTCGACCTCCAAGGCTCAAAGGATCCTCCTGAGTAGCTGGGACTATAGGCACGTGCTACCATGCCTTGCTACTTTTTTATTTTTTGTAGAGAAGGGGCCTCACTGTTGCCCAGGCTGGCCTCCCAATTCCTATAGTCAAGTACTCCTAATTCAGGCATTTCTTAAACAAGCATCGTGGACTTAGTGCTGTGCACGAAGACTATGTCTATGTATTTGCATTATTTTTGTATCCACACTAATTTTCTCTCATGCTCACCCTGTACCAGGGAGTGTTCTAAGCATCTTAGATTCTCACAATGTCTTTTATAGGGTTGATGTTTATAGATTGACAAAACTAAGGTACAGAGAGGCCAAATGAGTTGTAGGTAGTAGTCATTAAGAAGGCTCCCAGGGATCCCTCCTCCTGGTGTCGCTCAATGTGTAACGTAACACCTTCCCTGTGAATGAGGGCCGATCTTGCTTTACATGAAGAGAATATGGTCAAAGTGATAGAATGCCACTTCCGAGATTAGGTTAAAAAAGACTATGAATGCTACCTTTGTTTTGTTTTGTTTTGTTTTGTTTTATTTTATGAATGCTATCTTACTGTCCCTTTGTTCTTCTTGCTTGCTGTCTTAGCTTGAGCTGCTATACCAAAATATCATAAACTAGGTGACTTAAATAACACACATTTATTTCTTACAGTTCTGGAGGGTGAAGAAGACCAAGGTCAAGGTACCACAGATGTCTGGCAATGGCCTGCTTCCTGGTTCGTAGATAACAGCCTTCTCACTGAGTCCTCAGGTATCAGAGATAGGAAGCAAGTTCTCTAAGGATTCTTCTAAGGATACCAATCTTCTTCGTGAGGGCTCCACCCTCGTAACCTCCTCTAACCCTATTTACCTCCCAAAGACCCCGCCTGCTAACACCATTACATTAGGGAGTACAGTTTCAATATGTGAATTTTGAGGAGACACAAGTATTCAGTCTACAACCTTCTCTAAGCCTTCTCTGTGAATGAAGCCAGCTACCATGTTGGAAGTAGCTCTATGAAAAGGTCCACATGACAAGGAATTGATGTCTCTGGCCAACAGCTAGCGAGGACCCTGGGCTTGCCAATAGTGAGTGACTTTGGAGGTGGATTCTCCCAGCTGAGCCTTGTGATGATTGCAACCCTGGCTCACAAGTGATTATGCTTGTGACATCGTGACCTAGAGGACTCAGCTGAGCTGACATACAGAAACTGTGAGATAATGAATGTGTGCTGTTTTTATTTTTATCTTTATTTTTAGAGATGGGTCCTGCTGTGTTGCTCAGGCTATAGTCCAGTGGCCATTCTCAGACACAGTCATGGTGCACTGCAGCCTGGAATTCCCAGGCTCAAGTAATCGTCCTGCCTCAGTCTCCCAAGTTGCCAGGAATACAGGTGTGTGCCACTGCACCTGGCTTCAGTGTTTGCTGTTTTAAGCCCTGAAGTTCTGGGATCATTTGTTACACAGCAATATGCAACTAATACACCTGGCCCAGTCACAAGGCTTATATGTGAAATGATTTTTAATTATAATGCTATTTAAATATATGGAAACAAATACAGGAATATGATTTTTATTATCTACACCTATAGAAACAAAAATGCTGAACACCAACAAAACCAGAATTCATATTCTTCTTTCTTATTTTTATTTAAACCCATATTTTTCAGATGATAATTTAATGTGATAGAAGATGTGCTAAAATGAAATCATCATTTAGTTTGGAAACAACTTCAGTGTCCATCAATAAGAAAAATAACTATGAAAAACCATCCAATAAAACCCTCTGCAATTTAGAAAAGGCCTCCAAGACAAATTGTTACATGAAAAAAGCCACTGTGGCTGGGCACGGTGGCTCATGCCTGTAATCCCAGCATTTTGGGAAGTCGAGGCTGGCAGATTGCCTGAGGTCAAGAGTTTGAGACCAACCTAGCCAACATAGTGAAACCCTGTCTCTACTAAAAATACAAAAATTAGCTGGGCGTGGTGGTGTTCACCTGTACTCCCAGCTACTCGGGAGGCTGAGGCAGGGAGAATTGCTCGAACCTGGGAGGTGGAGGTTGCAGTGAGCAGAAATTGTGCCATTGCACTCCAGCCTGGGCAACACAGTGAGACTCTGTCTCAAAAAAACAAAAACAACAAAAACAACAACAAAAACCACACTTTAGCCAAAAACTCCAAAATGATTCCATTTCTGTAAAAAATACCATGTGAGGCAAAATGACTGTATGCTTACAAGAGCATAGAAAAGTCTGGAAGGAGACACTGAACTGCAGCTGCCTCCACGGAGGGGAATGTAAACGGATGGAGTATGGAAAGCATACATACTTTGTATATTTCTGGAGTTTATTTTTACATACTTTCTATATTTCTCAAGTTTATTTCTTTTTCCTTCTCTTGTTCTTTTTTGTTTTATAATGAGAATTTATTCATGTGTTTCTTGTATTATTTTTTAAAGCAGTGTGTTGTCCTTACCTTTCTGGGAGTTATTTTAGTGAAAGATTTATTTAGCTGCAGGGTTGGTGCCAAAATGGGTGATATATAAAGACTAGCCAGCCAGAAAAGGTGGGCATTATACTGCTTTGGAAAGGACCGGGGAGCTTCAGTCAGGTCTGTGGGTCTGAGAGGTGACTTGCTGAAATTAGTATTGTAAAAAGAGTAACCCAAAGTGTGTGAGTAGAACTTGGAGACCCCGGAAAAAAAGAAATAGATGGGTTGGAGGATCTGATGCTCCAATGGAGGCTTCCTGGGTCAAGTAGAGTTGAAGCCTATGAGCCAGGCTGTGGCCACTGGTCAGCTGGCCAAGAGCAAAGATTTATTCTGTCAATACTGTCACATTTGGAGGCCACGGATAACATCAAGCCCAGGCCTGACTTTTTGGAGAGACAGTAGCCCAGTAGGGGAATAACGTTAATTATAAAATGCTTACACAGTCCTCACTGGATATCACACTTTTTCAAGCACATTGCATTTAATCCTTATTAGAACCTTGTAAGGCTTGTGCTCTATGAATCCCCTTTTATAGATGAACAGACCTCCAAGAGGAAGTTTAATCCCTTGTCCTAGGTTATATGCTGTTGTTGTACCTGAGCAAGTCAAGGAATGTGCCACACTTTGAGACTGAATTATGAGTTCTTTATTGAGCTGGCGGCCGAGAGTGGCTAACGCCCAAAATTTTTTTGGCCTCGAAGAAAAAGTTAGTTGGTCTTTTATACGCTAGTTTTAACAGGGAGGGGGAACCTAGCTGAAGTGAAGTTTTTACAAAAGCAGAGTAAGCAAAAAGTAAAAGATAAACTGATACATTAGAAATAAAGCAGTGCCAGGTGTGAGGGGTAAAGCTGTCATGAAAGGCATACAACTTATAGATAATGGGGGCTCTGGGCGCTCCCTGCACCTGCATTTCCAGGCTCTGCTGACACCACTTCACTCGGCCTCTTATCAACAAACGCATTCCTGGGTGCCCAGTGTCAGCCTGACGCAACTTTTAGTCTGGAAAAGGGAGAGTTAGTTTTAGCGGGCAGAAAGCAGGTTATCACACTGGTGAGTGGCAGAACCATGATTTGGATCCAGGCTGTTTTAACTCCAGTGACCATGCTCTTAACCAATTGGTGGTCCTGCCAGACATCATTTTGAAAATCTAATACGGTGTGATAAATGCCACAATAAAGTTGGGAAAAGAGAGGAGAGTGAAGTTTAGCACTTCCTGGGCAAGTGTGAGGAAGACATCAAGAAAAAGCAAGAGTAGGAATGTGACAGCCAAAGGAGGGGGTGAAGACTGCAGTTCAGAGACAAGAGCATATACGTGACGGTACAGAGCTCCTGAAACTTTCCTACCTTGGGGAGTCTTCTGTCCTCTCTCCTTTAGGAACCATTCTTGGATCCCCACTGGCCTCCTTTCTGAACCCGCTATGGAGGCAGAGTTGCATACACAACATTTCTCCCAGGACTGTTTGTTCTTAGATCTCGATCCCTTAGTGAGAAGAGAAGAAAGGCAGAGGGGAGAGAGTCTGGTCTATTCTCTGTCCCCACATCTCTACTAGGTCTGACTTAAGATTCCCCTAGAGAGCCTCATCCATACCAGCCCAACCCAACACAGAGTGTGGATCACTGAGAAACAGCAAAATTGCCATAACCTTGAGGCCTCAAATAATACATTCCTTTCCTTTGACATTAATTTTGTCAGATTAAAAATCCAATAACCGACTGTCATTGAGTCCAAGAAGAGATGGTAATAAAAGGGAGAATCTGACTCTGTAATGGAAAGCAGGTGATTTTTAAAATTGGTTCCTCCAGCTGTCTGTGCTATAGAAATTCTAAAAAAAAAAAAAAGTAGAAAAGCTGCTCCTTCCCCTTCTGTCTTCTCTGACTTGGTGAGTGGCCCTGTTATTGCCCCATTTGCCTGGCTTGGACTCCAGGAGATGTCGTTCTGTCCACCTCCCTCCAGCTCAGCCTAATTCAGTGCATCCTGCACACCTGGCCCACCACGCCATCCCTGCTGCCCCTGCCTTCACCAAGGGCTTACACAAGTCACCTGGGAACTCCGCCTTCCACCACCTCACCAGCCTTCCCTCCTCCAGCCTGTTTCACTGCCTCCACAGCACAGACATAAATAACTGTGGCAAATAGCTGATCTACCGTGTAATGAGTGCCATAGTGTTGAGTAATAAGATGCAAACCATTTACCTTATTGGGGCATTCATCAAGTGTGAAAATGTTTACAGTATGCCCAGCCTTGGACTAGTTGCACTGTTTTCAGACTACTTCAGGGGGGCTCGTGAAAAACAAGGGTGGGCAGTGCCCACAGGTCGGAGACCCCTAGAATCAGAAGCTGCAAACCTCCAGGAAACAGGCAACTTGTTCTCTCCGATTATTTGTCATAGAGTCTATTTAACCCTTCCCCTTTCTGCAAACTAGCTCTTAACTGCTTTCCAGAGCACAGGGTCACAGGTAGCCAGCCTGCAGATTTTCAGTTTATCATCCTGTTTCAGCTGCCTCTCTGAGGGCTAAGACACTGCCAAATCTCAGATTTAAGCCCAAATCTCAGGAGAGAGAATCTGATTGGACAGTTTAGGTCAGGTCACTGTTCCCAATCCATTAAGCTAAGGCCACACAGACAGGCTCACTGGCTGCAAACATGGTTGCCACGTGTCCACCCTTGTGGGTGGGTGGAAGGAGTTCTGACAGGAGCAGTTTAGGACTGACCAGATACTACAAAAGTTGTCTGTTACGTGTGGTTGGTTGTTTTTTGAGACAGGGTCTCACTCAGTAGCCCAGGATGGAGTGCAGTGGCATGGTACATAGCTCACTGTAACCTCGAACTCCTGGGCTTAAGCGATTCTCTTGCCTCTGCCTCTTGAGTAGCTGGTACCACAGGCACCCGTGCCACCACACTAGGCTATTTTTTAATTTTTTGTAGAGACAAGGTCTGGCTATTTTGCCCACATTGGTATTGAACTCCTGGGTTCAAGTGATCCTTCTGCTTCAGCCTCCCAAAATCCTGGGATTACAGGCATGAGTCACCACACCCAACCTATTATGTGTTTTAAGGAAAGACGTGACCTCTGGCTTCTCAGCATTTATGCCCGGTTGGGGAAATTAAATGGTAAGTTGGGGTTACTTTAAACAATTGCAAAATATTTGATTTTATGGAAAGAATTTGGAGTTTATGATGGATGTATTGATCTTGATTTTAAGGGACCATACAGCTTTGAGTTTTAGAGAGAATGCTTATTTCAAATGAGAGGAATAGAAGGATCATAGGTTCCTAAAAGGAAGGTATGAGGGCAGTAGACGGTCCTCAAGGTGGATTCCATTTTGAATGCTGAGAGGTGAGATTAGGTGGAAAAGTGGGAACATTCATCAAAAGGATTTGAACAACAAAGAAATAAGTTTAGACTTGACCCACTAACAACAGGGAATTCGGATGTCTAAAATGGAAACTGAGTGTGTTCGGGAGTCACACAGACTTGGTAATTATAATGATCATTTTTGAGACAGGATCTTGCTCTGTTTTTCAGGCTGGAGTGCAGTGGCCCAATCAGGGTTCACTATTGCTTTGATGTCCTGAGCTCAAGCGATCCTTCTGCTTCAGCCTCCCAAGTGGCTAGGGCTGTAGGTACACACAACCCCACCTGGCTAATTTAGACTTGGGTTTGAGTCTGTCCCTTTCTGTCATTTATGGGACTTGGGCAATTTTCTTAACTGCAGAATCTCAATATCTTCATCTGGAAAATGGCAGTAATAGCACTGGTGGGTAATGGGCATCTCTAGCTTTGTCTGTCCAGCATCCATTCCCACTCTTTTTTTTTTTTTTTTTTTAAACAGAGCCTTGCTCTGTCACCTAGGCTGGAGTGCAGTGCCATGATCTTGGTTCACCATAACCTTTGCCTTCCAGGTTCACATGATTCTCGTGTCTCAGCCACCCAAGTAGCTGAGACTACAGGTGCATACCACCATTCCCGGCTAATTTTTGTGGTTTTGGTAGAGACGGGGCTTCACCATGTTGGAAGGCTGGTCTTGAACTCTTGGCCTCAAGTGATCAGCCCACCTTGGCCTCCCAGAGTGCTGGGATTACAGGCATGAGTCACCGTGCCTGGCCCATTCCCACTCTTGATAAACATTCCCTGGTATTACTTTGGGGAACTATATTGTGTGATTTGGGTAGGACTGACTTTGCCTCACAGCTAGAAAATGGACACATAACACTGGCCAGGGCCATCCATGCAGCACCTTCCTCAGGATCCTTTACCTTTATCTGTTGGAAATTGTTGTATTTCATATACAGATCTATGACATATATGGTGTGAATGGTGCCTCTTTCCATGTGGTGCTTTGCATATTACACAACCTGTGCAATGGTACAAAGCTGCTCTGACCCTGGCTAACTAGGGCAGTCTACCCTTGTACACAGATCAGGAAAGTGGAAGTGACCCAGGGGATAATTGCTCGCTAGAAAAGTGATGGAATTCCTAAGCTCAGTGTTCTTTGATTGCAATGTAAATATAACTATGTGCAAAGCATCCATCTGAGCCATATTATGCCACCCCTGGAAGGACATGGTGTCACAGCATCCTTGGGCTGTCACTTTGCCAGCTGGAAACCTCTGTGCCTGGCAGTGCCTTCTGCCTGAGTATTGCTTGTGTCCTCTGGGCTCATTCCGCCCACTCAGCCTGTCAGGCTGTGCTCAGCTTGCGCTATCAGCCTGGATCCCATACCTGCCAAGGGCAAGCCAGGCCCGGAACAGTGAGGAGTGTGTGGGTGAATGAGTGTGGGGTCAGGTCACTATGCACAGCTAGGCATGCTGGCTGCTGTGGTGGGGTGGGCACTTCCAGGCACTGGCACGGGTGCCAGCTCTGTGTGAGGCTGCAGCTGGACCAGATGTACTGCACACCTTTGGCTGCAGCACCTGCGTCTGGATGAGGGGAGCTTGGTGGTGCCCAGTAGCTTGGAGATGCCAGGAACCATAGAGCCCCAAAGAAAGTGTCCAAGCCCTGCTCAGGGATGCCCTAAATCTGGGCTCCCCAAAGGGCTGCTGCTCTTTTCTCCTTCTCATTGCCCACAGTGTGGCGAGCAGGGGGTTGTGTTTTAGCCCTGTTTGTGTCATAGCACTTTCAGTCCTGCTATTCGGCAGGTCCTGAGTTCTTGTCCCATGTCCAGGAAGAATGAGATACTGGACAACTCGAGGGTGAGCAAGATGGAAAGGAGCTTCACTGAGCAACAGAACAGCTCGGAGGAGACCTGCAGTGGGTAGCTCCTTTCCGCAGCTGGTAGTCCTGTTGTCTGTGTGAGTCTGGCTTTTTTATGGGCCCAGAAGGGAGGAAGTGCATGCTGATTGGTCCATGGGCTGCCATGGGCAGCCCGGAAAAACTACCAAGTTCTCACTCAGGGCCTCGAACTCTACCTGGAACTGGTAGCCCAGTCCCTAGGCTTCAGGCTGTCCCTGGCTTAAAGATGGGGTTTCACCAGGGATCTGTCCCTTTCCTGCCCAGGAACCTGACTGTCTCTCGCCATCAACACGTCATCCATGGCACCCAGGATGTTGGTGCCAAGGGGCGTCTACAGGCCCACATGGAGCCACCCTGAGCACCCCTTGGTCTCCCTGAGCTCGTCAGTGCCTAAAGTTTCAGAGGGGGCCAAGGTGATGGGAGTGGAAGGAGGGATGCTGGCACATCAGTGCTCCATCCAGTGCACGCACACCCAGGTGGGTCGAAATCGCACCTGGGCTCAGCTTCAACTTTGCTCTGAAATTGGAGCAGGCACCAGGAGCAGGGAAAGGCCAGGGAGCGGCAGCAGGCTTTTGCAAGCCAGCAGGGGCAGGGTGGCTTCCTGGACCCCCTAGAGTGCAGGGATGCCTGTGTCTGGAGCTGTGGGTAGGCAGCTGCAGCTGTGCCTAGGAATGTGGGGTTCCTGCCCTGCCAACTTAGTAGGGGGTGGGGCTCCTTCTTGTTCCTGGCTCCTGCTGGCCCTGCAGAGCACACAGCCTTGGCTGTGCCTCCCCTGCCATAGGCAGTGTCTTTCTGGGGACCACTCCGGAGAGTCCAATGCTGCCATCAGTGGGTTCAAGGGAATCAATATAAATACGCTGATGCTCATCATGTTGCGCCATCATTGTTGTACCATGAGTAACACAGTTCTTTGTATCTGATTTAGCCGGGCGCGGTGGCTCAAGCCTGTAATCCCAGCACTTTGGGAGGCCAAGGCGGGAGATCGAGACCATTCTGGTCAACATGGTGAAACCCCGTCTCTACTAAAAATACAAAAAACTAGCTGGGCGTGGTGGCGCGTGCCTGTAATCCCAGCTACTCAGGAGGCTGAGGCAGGAGAATTGCCTGAGCCCAGGAGGCGGAGGTTGCGGTGAGCCGAGATCGCGCCATTGCACTCCAGCCTGGGTAACAAGAGCGAAACTCTGTCTCAAAAAAAAAAAAACAAAAAACTTTGTATCTGATTCAGAAGTTGTGTGTCCTCCCTCTGGCAGCATCTATGAAATAGTTTCAGGCTGACTTACTGGCTCAAAAGACCAGACCTGATACTAATCCGCCCTCCATTTTGGTTTCTCAGGCCAGAAAGAATTGGAGTCTGTCACTTACAATGGAAAAGCTGTAACAAATTTTCTTCCTCATTAATCAAAATAATACATGTGAAAACTTATCATCCATACTGGATTCAAAAGTATGCATGGTCCTATAATAGATTGTTTTATTAAACAGCTTTATTCAGGTTTAATTGACGTACAAGCCACGCATAAAGTGTGGTATGAAAGGTTTTGAGATGTGTATACACCAGTGAAACTTTGCTACAATTAAGAGTAAAAACAAAGATAGATTGTTTTTCCTCTTATTACAGAAATATTCAAACAAATGCCATAGTAAGGAAAACAGTATCATGTACTCTGGCGTATCCATCACCTATCAATTATTAACATTCCCCCATTTTTGTTTTATCTTTCTCCTATTTTTTTTGGCTGAAATACTTTAAAGCAAATTTCAGATATGCTTATTTTACGTATAAATATTTCAGCATATGTCTTTAACAGATAAGGACTTTTTGCTTTAATATAACTACAACAGCAGTATTATCACATTCAACAATACAACAGTAATTTTTAAAAATCATCTAAAAGACAGTCTCTGATATTCGTTTTCTCCAACTGACTATAAAGATATCTTTTTGGCCAGGCGTGGTGGCGCAAGCCTATAATCCCGGCACTTTGGGAGGCCGAGGCGGGTGGATCACAAGGTCAAGAGATCGAGACCATCCTGGTCAACACAGTGAAACCCCGTCTCTACTAAAAATACAAAAAATTAGCTGAGCATGGTGGCGCGTGCCTGTAATCCCAGCTACTCAGGAGGCTGAGGCAGGAGAATTGCCTGAACCCAGGAGGCGGAGGTTGCGGTGAGCCGAGATCGCGTCATTGCACTCCAGCCTGGGTAACGAGAGCGAAACTCTCAAAAAAAAAAAAAAAATCTTTTTACAGTTCGTGTTTTCAAATCAAGATTCAAACATATTTGGTTAATATGACCCTTAAGAATCTTTTGGCCAGGCGAGGTGGCTCATGCTTGTAATCCCATCACTTTGAAAGGCTGAGGCAGGTGGATCATCTGAAGTCAGGAGTTTGAGACCAGCCTGACCAACATGGTAAAACTCCATCTCTACTAAAAATACAAAAGTTAGCTGGGCTTGGTGGCGGGTGCTTGTAATCCCAACTACTCGGGAGGCTGAAGCAGGAGAATTGCTTGATCCTCAGTTTCACTGAGCCAAGATTGTGCCACTACAGAGTGAAACTGGGTGGCCAGAGTGAAACTCTGTCTCAAAAAAAAAAAAAAAAAGCTTTTAATCTATAAAAGTTTCTCCTTTTTATTCTTCCTTATCATTTATTTGTTGGAGAAACTAAGTCCTTCACGTAGAATTTCACAAATTTTAGATTAAGCTAATTGTATCCTTTGATGGAGATAAGCGTTCCTCTATCATATTTCCACTAAACTGGGAGTTAGGTATAGATCTGTACTGCTTGCATGGTAGCCCCTAGTCACATGTGGCTACTGAGCACTTCAAATGTGGTTAGTATGAATTGAAATGTGCTGCAGGTGTAAAATATACAACCAGAATTCAGACTATGAAAAGCATAGAATGTTGTATTAATATTTTTATATTGCTTACATATTAAAATATTTTGGATGTATTACCTAAAAATATTTTTTTAAATTAATTTCACCTCTTCATTTTTACTTTTTAAATGTGGTTACTGAAAAAATTTTAATTACATGTGTAGCTTATATTTGTGTTGGACAGTGCTGAAGTTTTCTTTAGATTCGGCTTCCACTTTTTTCTTTTTTAACAACGGTGCTTTCATGGTGATGTGGTATGCTTCTCCTTGCATCCCATCTGGGCATGCATAATATCCAGTTGTCCTACTGGTAGGGATGTTAAGATTGCTCCGTGGTGAGAAAGAGAAAAGCTGACCTGCAGCTCACAGCTAAGACCTTAGTGCTCTCCTGTTGAACATCACCAAATTCACAGAATACCAGCATAACTCAGTACCAAACTGTGACTAATGGAGCAAGATAAAACAAGACAACACCATAATCATATCTGAGCGCATATACAAAGAAGTACGTTGTCCAAACCACAGAACACCTCCCTTTCTTGGCTAATATAAATGGCAGTGGTTCTTTACCATTTATAGCCTTAACTTTACTTTGTTCTTTCTGCCTTTTTAGATGAGAATCACTAACGTATCCAATAATGGACTCACCTCTGCTTCCTGCAGCATCCAATTAAGAGCAAAGTTCTATTTCCTTAAAATTTTCCCCAAATTATTTCCACAAGCCCAGACCTTATGAGTCCCTGCTAACACCCTGTTGAGATATCCCTGGCTCCGTTTGGCTTACGTTTTCTCTTCTTGTAGTGAGGCAATGAACACAATGGAATTGACTAAAGATGTGTTTGGGGCATTGACCGTGGGTCAGGTAGTGTTGGCCTCATTCTTCCATTGTAAAGTTTGTTGGATAAAAAGCACAGGTACAATTTTATGCAATTAAATGTTTGGGAATTACACAGTTAGTCCTTATGTGTGACTGTTGTGATACTGGACATATCAATTCAAACAATTATTGAAGCTATTTTACAAACAGACTTCAGCCCATTTGTTTATTGTATGAGTTTGCTGGGAATACCATAAAAAAGTACCCACAAAGTGGATGACTTAAAACAGCAGTGTACAGTTGTCTTGCAGTTCTGGATGCTGGAAGTCCAGGTCATGGTGTTGGCAAAGGTTGGCTCCTTCTAAGGGCTGTGAGAGGGAATCTGTTCCCTGCCTCTCCCCTTGCTCCTGATGGTTTGCCAGCAATCTTTGTGTTCCTTGACCTGTAAACACATCAGCCTGCCTCTGCCTTCATGTTCACCTGGTTTTCTTCCTGTGTCACTGTCTCTAAAAACGACCTCATTTTAACTTGATTATCTCTGCAAAGATTCTGTCTCCAAATAGGATCACATTCTGAGGTACTGGGAGTTAGGACTTCAACATGCAAATTTTTCAGGGACACAATTAAACTCATAATAGTAATTCGCAATTATTAGAATCTTTCTGGTAGATGTCAATAGCCATCGATCTTAGAGGTAAGTGACAGTGAACACTTCTTGACAATCTCACCACATGTAGTTTATATTAAAAGTGAATTGTCAGCCAAATTCTACATACATGTAGACATTTATTAAATAGGCATGTATTAAAAAGTCGGCTCAGGAACAGTTCATAAAACCTGTTCTATAATCTTGGTAAGTCCCAGACCTCTTTTCTTTAGGGGCTCTAACTGTACCACATATAAAGGATTCTTCAAGGCAGATACCCCAACTAGAGGCAAGATTCAGCTAACTCTATAGTTGTACTGGCCAACCAGAATCTTCTGAAATAGGACTGGACATAGAATCATTTGTTATTCTAGCCCTGGGTGCCATTCTTACAGGCAAAGGTGAAGGACTCACCCTAATTGTGATAAGATGGAAAATATCTCTAAAAACATTTTATCTTGAACTGTACCAGTTTCACCAATGGCAGTCCATTTATAGTATACATTATGCTAATTAACAAGTCACAAATTTCACCTATAAAACCCTATTAATAGCATTTATTATAGTTAGCAGAGCCTCTGTTGTTGATTGAAGGTAGCTAAAGCCTTGTGATAGTCCTCTCTGGTGTGTGGCATTTTGATTAAATGCTAGCTGTGAATTCTTGATTAGGGCAACCAACTGTCCCTGGAGTATAAAGACTAACAAACACATATATTTATGTCACACTATCTGAGCTAAAGTATTTAAAAGTAAATTACAGACATAATAACCAGGCCACTCCCTTTTCAGAGTATGTTTGGGAGGATACATAATAAACAGATGCACATTGGAGTGTAAAGACCATGGAATGGGGTCAAGTGTGCCCTTCCTCAGCTCTCTTTGTGACCTTGGGCAATCATTTAAGTTTTCTGGGTTTCAGTTTCTTCATCCATAAAATGAAAGGCTTAGATTAAATGATTCTTTAAGTTCCCTTTAGCACTTATGTTCCACAATTCAATTGTAAGCGCTAACACATCCACATGTATGAAATAATGTAATGCAGACTGAATACATGACCATTGAGAAGAAGTGGTGTAAGGGTGAGATTGGATTAGTCAAGAAAGACTTTGGAAAAGTGAGGCAAAACCAGTCATTAGTGAATTATATCTTTTGATAACATTTGTATGTTTTTATATATGTGTGTCTGTGTATTTATGTGTGTTTGTGTGTGTGTGTGTATATATATATATATTTTTTCTTTCTTTCTTTTTGCCTATAAGCCCAAAACGCACATTTTATGCAGATCAAAATGATCCTTGGTACTTTAAAGCTCAACCTTGGGATATTAGACATGATTTGAGGTGACTTTGTTAGCTTTTAGAATCTGTGATTGGTGAACAGACAGGATATTGGTTTTGCTTGCTCAAAGTTGACAAGTGCTAGAGTGGCAGATTTCTGACTTGGCTTCAAGTTCAAAAAAGTCATGTGTGCTACCCGTTTAGTTCTGTGCTTCCTTCAGTGAGGCTTGTAATAAATGGTTATTTGTAAGACTAAAGCCTGAATGAAGGT
Organism: Saimiri boliviensis; assembly: GCF_048565385.1. NCBI lineage: Eukaryota > Metazoa > Chordata > Mammalia > Primates > Cebidae > Saimiri > Saimiri boliviensis. The sequence goes on from NC_133457.1 coordinate 14,845,713, forward strand.
GTACATTCCTTTTTGTTCAGAAAGCAAAAGGGAAAAACATACTGATTTCAAATACCTTGATTAATGTAGTATTCAAATCCTAAATATTGCTGCAGGCACACAATTCAGACAAACCCCACTGGAAAATTTTCTGTATTTCATTTGACAGTATATGCTTCATAACAGTTCCCAGACATTCTGCCCAGGGATGCTAAAAGATAGTGCAATAGCTTCCTTTTGTCTAGGATGAAAACACATGCTGGACAGAGGCAGGAAGGGGACAAACAAATATCCACGAGGGCTAGGCAAGTAAAGTCAGGCATAAAACTGGCTGATGTGAGTCAGTAGGATGTGATAGGGCAAGCCTGGCCCCACTGAAGGGGGAAAGACACCGCCCAGCTTCTGTGGATGTGCCAATGGGAATTGTACATCTAAGACTGACAGATATTCCACCATTTACAGAGTTGCTAGAGAACTCAATATTTTATCTTCCCCCAAAGCTGGAAATCCAGATTTTTGTGTGACAATTCTTGATAATTGAATGTTTTTAATGAATTTAAACTTTTAAAAAAGTTTTCTAGGCCAAAAAAAAAATCAACTTGTATAATGTAGACATTTAGGCCATTGGTTTATGATGGAAAAAATCAGGGCTTTAGACACACCTGAGAATAAAGTCATGTAAAATCACTTATTGGCTATCTAACATTGGGCAGCGTATTAGTCTGTTTTTACACTGCTAATGAAGACACATTCAAGACTGGGTAATTTAAAAAGGAAAGAGGTTTGGTTGACTCAGACAGTTCCACAGGGCTGGGGAGGCCTCAGAAAACTTGCAATCATGGTGGAAGGGGAAGCAAACACGTCCTTCTTCACATGATGGCAGCAAGGAGAAGTGCAGAGTGAAGCCGGGGGAAAGACCCTTATAAAACCGTCAGATCTCATGAGAACTCACTCATTATCATGAGAACAGCATGGAGGTAACTACCCCCATGATTCAGTTACCTCCCACTGGATCCCTCCCACAACATGTGGGGATTATGGGAACTACAGTTAAAGATGAGATTTGGGTGGAGAAACAGCCAAACCATAGCAGGTAGGCATTTAAGATGTCTGAACCTTATTTTTCTTACAAGTGAAAAATTAGGTATTTAAACCCATGTGGTGGGGCTACTATGAGCATTGAATGAGGGAAAGTGTTGACAAGGCACACAAGTACACCTGGAGTTTAGTTGAATAAATGCAGTATTGTGTTTATTCTTTCCAGATACCTTTTAGACCAGTGATATAAACTGGGTGCCCACAGGTCAAATCCAGCCCACAATTCCTTTTTATTGGCAGCTTCCAACTGTCTGAGGAGTGGAGTATTGGCCTCCTCCCTTAAAATAAGGCATGAGCTCTTCAGTTTGGTCACTGATCCCACCAGTCTGCCATTTTTATTTTGCTACATGCCTGATCCTTTACCTATCTGAGTTTGTGACCCCAGCATATAGGCTCCTGGCCTTGAACTTCATATAGTATATTTCCAATCTCTGTTCAGTGATAAGAAGCTTAATAATGCTGACTGTGGAGGGTCATTAGAGACATTACATACACAAAGACTGGCTGGCACAATCAGAATAATAGTTTAATGGGAGTGTCACATCTCAGGCTTCTCGTGCTTTCCATGACAACCTAGTGGATTTATTTGGCCTCAGTCTTCTGTGGCATCAATGCATAAATTCTTACTTTCCCAGCATACCCTGTGCTAAAAGCATGATATGAAAATCCAGCAAACCATGTTTCCTCTATCAAATAATAATTTTCTTTCCTTCTTTCCTTCTTTCTCTTTCTTCCTTCCTTCCTTCCTTTCTTTCTTTCTTTTTCTTTCTTTCTTTTCTTCTTTCTTTTTTTTTGAGACAGAGTCTCATTATCTTGCCCCAGCTGGTTTTGAACTCCTGGGCTCACACAGTCCTCCTGCTAAAGCCTCCCAAAGTGTTGGAATTGCAGACATGAGCCACTGCACCCAGCCTATCAAATAATAATTAAAAAGTTATATCTCAGGTCTCAGAAATAACATAGCTTCCTCAGGAAGTGGCTGTGGAAAGGCTTCGCACTGTGGCCTGATGGTAGGCGGTGTGGAAATGAATGCCGAAGCAGTGAAAACATGCGCAAACCCTGGATCCTACATCCTGAGACTCAGAGAAGTATAATGGGTGCCTGGTGGAACTTAACGTTTTCAAGCCTGAAAAATTGTCATTTGGGGAATTGTAAGCAGTTTGTGCCATGTAGGATAGAACATGCAACTTGTCTTTGGGGTGTTATCAATTAGAGTCATTTGGTACAAGCAACAGAAACAGATTTCGGCTGATGTTAGCAAAAGGGATTTTATTGGGTGGATATGGGATGTCTCAAAGAACAGTAAAAAAAAGTGAATGAGCTATGGTCTATGACAGACCTAGGAATTAGATGGCAAGAGCTACCAGGCAGCCTCTTTGGGGCTGCTTTTAGAATGAATGATCATTTGTTTTCAGCCTTCAAGTCGCATAGCTCAAGATTCAGATTAGAGGAAAGATGGTCTGATTTTTCATCTTGAGTCTCTTGTTCAGAGGAAAGATGGTCTGATTTTTCAGCTTGGGTCTCTTGTTCACACAGGGGAGGAAGTGTACTTTGCTCAACAGTTTCACCGTGACTACCTAGCATGGGGTTGGATGGTCAAAACTGAATTCTGATGCTGGTTCCAGAAGATGGAGACACAGTGCTGAGAAGGCAACCGCCCCAGGGCAGAACTTCTCTGCCCTGGAGGGACTACTTCCCTAGACTCATTGGTTAGGCAACTCTAAGGCAAGTATCTACTGTTCTGGGGGACAAGATTGACTTATACTTGTGTCAGATTCCCAGAGAAGAGCATCCAGTTGCTAAGAGTGGATCAGGTATCCCCTTCTGGCCCAGGATGACTGCTTTAAGCAGCTTTAAACTTCGTGATTTAAAAACTATTAGCAAGGTATCGTAAATGATAATAAACGGAGAGGATTTTCAGTACTAATAGGAACCCTAATTTACTTTTCTAGAGGGGAGGGAAAAGGAATTCTGATTGTTGAGATTGCAAAAGAGTGGGACATGCATGGTTTAGCTTCCTCTTCTCTTTGGAAGCCAGTTGAGAGGCAGGAAGTTGAAGTGAATCTTACAAAGTTCTTAAAATGTTCTTAAAAGTACTGAGAGCACTGGGAGAGGTCCCCAAGACACTTTCACCTCCTTTCAGCAAGTTAAAAATAATATTTATAACAATGCTAAGATGTTAAATTTGCCTTTTTCATTGTGTTGACATTTGCATTGATGGCACAGAAACAAAGATGAGTAAAACTGCTTGTGTCTTGCTGTGAACCAAGGCACAACAAACTGGACTAGTTATTGTTTTCTTAACCACCATATACTCAGGAAAAAAAGCAAAAAACCAGAGGTTTATTGAGGAATATCCTTGATGAACACTGTTAATTTTATTCCGCTGCTGAATGTCTTTCTTCTGCATCATAGAACACAGCAATTGTTCAGAGGAAAAATGCACTAGTGCTGTTGTGTGACTTGGGAGCTGAACTAGATTTTCCCTCCAGGCACCACTTTACTTGAAAGAATGATTGACCAACAAACCATGATTATTCAAACTTGGGCATTCGCCTGACGTTTTCTTTAACAAAGTGACTGTCACTTCAAGGTAAACAACTGACAGTATCTGTTGGTAATAATAAAATTTGTGCTTACAAGCAAAAATTCCAATTTTACAAAACTTATATCTGCCACCATAGGCTTGACTGCTTTCCAGTACTTAAAGATGTTCCTGAGGATATTGGTGGTGATATTAATGAATGCAGTTTTTGCACACTGTATAATGAAAATGAAATATGGTAACATTTGGAAGATCTGCTTGTGTCAGTAAACCAAAACTTTCCAGATATTCAATGCCTAATGTTACAAAGAGCTGTTTAAACTGCAGGATAGATTAGAGGATTTAAATGTAACCATTGGTATGGTTTCGTATCAATATTACAATTAACCTTTAAGAAACTATCACTTGTTGAGTTTTGATGTGTATCAAACCATAATATCCATAATTATCTGAAAGTTTTAAAATATTCCTCCCTTTTCCAACTGTATATTTGTGTGAGGCTAGATTTGCTTCACATACTTCAGTGAAAACAATATTTTAGAAAACAAAGTGAACGTGGAAGCAGCTGTGAAAATCTGTCTTTGATTAAGCCAGACATGTAACTCGTAAAAATATAAGACAACTGTGTTCTTTTTTTAAATTTTGGAAAATATATTTGTTTTTATAAAAATCTGTTAATATTTAATGGATTTCTTATTTTAAAATGAATTAACAAATAAATATTAAAAATTTTTCCATTTTAACTTCTAATGTGGTAAATAGCCATAGATAAAACCCAGATAAACAGAAACTTTTTCGGGATCATCAATAACATTTGAGAGTTTAGGTCCTGAGATCAAAAAGTTTGATAACTACTGTTCTAGTGGAACTGCATTTACAGGAAAGAAAACAGAAAGTAGGGGAAAGATTTTCCTCCTTAACAAATAAGAAGCTGATCTTGGGAGTGGTTTTGGAAGACACTGTTCACTGGACATCCATTCAACATTGAGAGTCATTCATATTCCACTGTAGAGGCTGAAAAGCCAAATGTTTACTTTCCCAACATTGTTGTACCCAGAGGCAGCCATGTGACCTAGTTTTGGACCTAGTTTTGGACCTTGAGATTATGAAAGATGCTGTTGCTGGCCTGTTGAGCTCTCTTTTTTTTTTTTTTGAGACGGAGTTTCGCTCTTGTTACCCAGGCTGGAGTGCAATGGCGCAATCTCGGCTCACAGCAACCTCCGCCTCCCGGGTTCAGGCAATTCTCCTGCCTCAGCCTCCTGAGTAGCTGGGATTACAGGCACGCGCCACCACGCCCAGCTAATTTTTTGGTATTTTTAGTAGAGACGGGTTTTCACCATGTTGACCAGGATGGTCTCGATCTCGTGAGCTCGTGATCCACCCGCCTCGGCCTCCCAAAGTGCTGGGATTACAGGCTTGAGCCACCGCGCCCGGCTCTGTTGAGCTCTTCTTTACTGGGACAGTATGCTCATCCCTCAGCTGCTATGAATTGCCCTCAGCTGAGGGAGACTTCTTGCTTGGAAATGACTAGGAGGCTATGTAACACACCCACACAGCCTGCAGTCAAGGACTGATTGGCATGGGGATTTGCCAGAACCCATTGCCTCAATATGGGATAGCTCTGTAGTGGGATCAGGCTAAGCTAAGAGTTTAGCCGAACCCACATCTTTGCCTAGCTTCTGTCTTCTGCCCAGCACTTCTCTCTTTACTCCCTTAAAAGTTTACGGAAAGTATCCCTCACTAAGTCACTTGCACAAGAATCCCCATTTTAGCCTTTAGAGAAGAACAAAAGCGGAAATCAGTGGAAGTGCCTTTCTGGGAAAGCATTTGCTTTCTTCATTTATAAAAGGGAAGGAAGATCATGTGCCGCGGCGCAGCCCCTTCCCCTTTTTCTTGTCTTGCACAAGGCTGAGCACAGGCTCACGCTTGTAATCCCAGCACTTTGGGAGGCCGAGGTGTGGGGATCATGAGGTCAGGAGTTCAAAACCAGCCTGTCCAATATGGTGAAACCCTGTTTCTACTAAAAAAATACAAAAATTAGCTGGGTGTGGTGGTGTGTGCCTGTAGTCCCAGCTACTTGGGAGGCCGAGGCAGGAAAATCGCTTGAACCCAGGAGGCAGAGGTTGCAGTGAGCCAAGATGATGCCACTGCATTCCAGCCTGGGTGACAGAGTGAGACTCTGTCTCAAAAAAAAAAAAAAGAGAGAAAAGAGCTAGTGCTCCCATCTTGTGACTAAGAGGCAATAGACATAAGGAAAAGGCCAAAAGAGTCCAGAGCCAAGGCTAGCAGCTCCTACCTTCAGATTTTAAAAAATGTTTTAATTTTTTTGTTTGAGACAGGGTCTCACTCTGTTGCCCAGGTTGGAGTGCAGTGGCATGATCACAGCTCGCTGCCGCCTTGATCTTCTGGATCCAAGTGATCCTCCTGCCTCAGCCTCCTGAGTAGCTGCGACTACAGGCATGTACCGTCATGGCCAGCTAATTTTTGTATTTTTTTTACAGATGGGGTTTTGCCATGTTGGCCTGTCAGGACTCAAACTCCTGTCCTCAGGTGATCCACCCATCTCGTCCTTTCAAAGTGCTGGAATTATAGGTATGAGCCACCATGTCCAGCCAGACTTTTTTTTATATATGTGAGAAAAATAAGTTCTTTTTCTTCAGGTCCCTTCAAGTCAGTGTTTCCGTTATTTGTAGCTGAATATGTTACTGTCTAATATAGGTGTTGTGAGAAAGTAATGAAATAATAAAGGGCCTACCATAAAACAGTCACTCAAGAAATAGTAATTTCTTTCCCCCATCTCTTCCCAAATTGCTTTTCCTGGTTGGAGTTTATGGAGGGCCACATGAAATTATACATTACCTGTGTTTCTTACACATCAGGGTTAGCTCCTTCTGAGCTCCTTCTGAGCTCTTATATTCTTCAACCAATGCCTTGATTAAGAGAGGGATAATTAAATGTTATTGAACATTGTGTGGTCTTGTGTGTTGGGAGCACTGGCCTAGCTCATTGCTTTAATATCACCTAAAGACTCAAGAATCTTTATCTTATACAAAAATGTGCCATTATTTTAGTCTCATATTGGCCAACTCCTCAGGTTCATAATAACAGCACTAATATCTGCACCAAAGTAGAAGGGTATGGTTGAGTGGCTTGGGTGTCAGGAACAGTAGGGCCTTTGAACTGTGATCGCATGTATGTATTACAGCATCTCTTTGTTTTGGGGCCGCCATTCTCGCTCTGTGCATATGCATCTTATTATCTACAGAAATAAAGCTTGTCTTTGGGTTAGTGAGGCTGCTGATAACAGGGGCATATTGTTTGAAACACACTGAATACATCATGTTTCCATGCTGTTTAATAATTCAATTCACCCAGATTTAGCAAATGTTTATTGAATGCCCACTGTGTGCTAGGCACTGAGGCCTGGGTGATGAATCAGTCATGGCTTTGCTTTCTGGAACCGAGATCTGTGTGGTGGCTGAAAGATATAGAGATAACTTTGATTCAGAGTTGGTGCTACAATAACGATGCTAACAAAGTTCTATACGACTTTTGAGGGAAGAAGAAAAGGATTAGTTTCACCTAGGGGAGTCAAATAAAGGCATCAGAATGGCAGTGAGAAAAGCACTCTCTTGTACTTGTTATTTACTTTCACCTAATAATGGCTTATAATTGCTAAAGTATAATTGTTAAAGTATAAAATTCTTTCATATAGAACTCCAGTGAGTCCTAGCAACACCACCATCAGGTGGGCATGCTATGTCAATTTATACATATAGGGCTAAACTGAGACTCAGCAAAGTTTTAAGCACTTACGTGGCTTTAAGTGAAGAAGAACGCAGGTATTCTAACTCCAGATTTAGTTCTTTCTCTGTAGATAGATACATGATTTTTACAGTCTACAGCAGTGGTTCTAAAACTAGGCTTCACATTAGACTCTCTTGGAAGGTTTTAAAAATCCCATATGCACACTGCACCGAGGCCAATTAAATCAGACTCTCTTGGGAGTGGGACCCAGGTGTCAGAGTGTGTGTGTGTTTAATTATTTATTTAAAAAGTTAAAACTCTATATTTAAAAAAATATAGAGCATAAAATTTACCATCTTAATTTTTAAGTAGCATTAATCATGTTGACATTGTGGTGCTACCATCACCAGCCTTCTCCAGAATGCTTTTCAGAATTAAAACTCTGCACCCATTAAACAATAACTCCTCATTTTCCCCTATCCCAAGCCCTGCTAACCACTATTCTACTTTATGTCTCTATACTATTTTGGCGACTCTAATTACTTCATCTAAGTGGAATCATACAGTGTTTGTCTTGTTCTGACTATTTCACTTAGCACAATGACCTCAAGGTTCATTCACATTGTAGCAGGTGCTAGAATTTGGCTGATCAATGTTCCATTGCATGTATATGCCACATTGTTTATCCCTTCATCCACTGATGACCACTTGGGATGCTTTCACCTTTTGGCTATTGTGAATAGTGCTGTAGGAACACAGGTGTACAAATAGTTCTTTGAGACCACGCTTTCAATTCTTCTGGGTATGTATCCAGAATTGGAATTGCTAGATCATGTGATAATTCTATTTTTAATTTTTTTGAGGAACTACCATATTGTTTTCTATAGTAGTTACATCATTTTATAGTCTCACCAACAGCACATCAGTGTGTGTGTGTGTGTGTGTGTGTGTGTGTGTGTGTTAAGCTCCCCAGTGATTCCAGTTTTGCCGTGTTGGCCTGACTGAACTGGAACTCCACCTCAGGTGATCCTTGTCCAGCCAAGGTTGAACACAGACTCCTGAAGAGACTGCAGTAGACTGAGCTCCTGAAGAACAACACTATTTTGTTCACCTTTTTTTTTTTTTTTTTTTTTTTTTTTTTTGAGACAGAGTTTCACTCCTGTTACCCAGGCTGGAGTGCAATGGCGCGATCTCGGCTCACCGCAACCTCCGCCTCCTGGGTTCAGGCAATTCTCCTGCCTCAGCCTCCTGAGTAGCTGGGATTACAGGCACGCGCCACCATGCCCAGCTAATTTTTTGTATTTTTAGTAGAGACGGGGTTTCACCATGTTGACCAGGATGGTCTCGATCTCTTGACCTCGTGATCCACCCACCTTGGCCTCCCAAAGTGCTGGGATTACAGACTTGAGCCACCGCGCCCGGCCTTGTTCACCTTTTTAACCACTGCACTGTACCATGCCTGGCAAACCACACCATGGCACCTGTGTTGAGTGGCACTCCTCCATGTTGTCTTTATATTATTTCTACATAACTTTTGCAAATCTGTAGTTAAGCCAGCTTTCCCTATTAGGTAAATACATTGACAGACCACTGAAGTTTTCCTCACTTATAAACATATATTTCTACCATAGTCATATTTATTCTTTGGTGTTACAGGCACCAAATATACAAATGAAACAAACGAAAGAATTGCTTCTTCTAAACTAAATGGAGGAGGAGAAATAAAGCGAGACAAAGGTAGGCTGCCAAGCTTCTTCAGGTGTGTGGCACATGGACCTCCTATTTTCAGTGACTGACAAAGATCTAGATATGACTTTTTAATTTTTTTTTAAACGTGTCCACTGTTTAATGGGGGCCTATGTGCCTAACATCTCTACTGTAAAGCCATAACTGCCAGGGCTCTTTCTGTCCTCACAGAACTGTGACCCATGATCCTGGTCCTAACACATCCTAAACCCAAACCCAGAATTCAGACCGGCCAGACGCCACACACTGATGGCAACTGTATTAGTCAGTGTTATCCAGAGAGACAGAACTAACAGAATAGGTGTATATATAAAGGAGAGTTTATTAAGGAGTATTTATTCATACAATCACAAGATGAAGTCCCACTATAGGCCATCTGCAAGCTGAGGAGCAAGGAAGCCAGTCCAAGTCCCCAAACCTCAAAAATAGGGAAGCTGACAGTGCAGTCTCTAGTCCATGGCCAAAGGTCCAAGAGTCCAAAAGCTGAAGAACCTGGAGTCTGATATTTGAGGGCAGGAAGCATCCAGCACGGGAGAAAGATATAGGCCAGTCTAGTGGAACTTCCATGTTCCTCTGCCTGCTTTATCCTAGCCACACTGGCAGCTGATTAGATGGTGCCCACCTAGATTAAGGCTGGGTCTGCCTCTCCCAATCCACTGACTCAAATGTTAATCTTTGGCAGCACCCTCACAGACACACCCAGGAACAATACTTTGCATCCTTCAATCCAATCAAGTTGGCACTCACTATTAACCATCACACCAGCTAAAGAAACCAGATGCATCAGAAGGACTGTCTGTTCCTAAACCAGCAAACAGCATGCTTTCATAGGGGAAGGCATTGCCAAAAGAAAAAAAAAAAGCCTTACGAGAAAAACCATCACAAAGAGAGGAATAAAATCAAAGTGTCACATATGCTTAAAGCAGTAAGTAAAAATGCAGCATTAAAAAAAAAAAAAATTAGAATAAAAACTTCATGATGCTTTCCTGTCATGGGCCATGGGGGTCTCCTCGCTTGGTCTGCAGTGCTTTGGGGACCCATGTGGCAGAGGGGTAAGAACCCACTGTGCCTGCCCACCATGATGCCTGGGCTGAAATGTAACAGTACGTGATGCCCAAGTGCTCATTCCCTGCAGAAGCTCATGGCAAGTGGCCACTCAATGGCCTGCTCCCTTCATGAGATTTGGCCAGTAACACCCGTGGGTGGTTGGAGGCAGGGACAACTCCTCTCTTTGGGTGCCTTCGAACACAGCGTCAGGGTGTGGCTTGCCTGCAGGAAACTGGAGTGATACACCTGGAAAACACTGGCCAAGGCTTTTGGTCTCTCCTATCACGTCCCAGGCTCCCTGACACCCCCAATTCAATCCAGAAGCAGCTTTCCTAGAATCCAGCCTCCCTGCCCAACCCCTGGAACGCGGGGCCACATCAATCCTCCAAGAGCCAGGCCCAGGGCTGGCTGTGACACGAGGGCGGCTCCTCCGCGCAGGGTTGGTCAGAGAGGGAGGCGACTGCCCCTCTCGCAGCTTGTAGGTGAGGTGGCCGCGGCTGTGCTTGGCCTCGGTCACGCAGAACTCCAGGAGGACCGTAGCGGGCTGCTTCTCCACCTTCTCCCTGGGCACGCCACGGCTCAGCGGTCTGTCTGCATTGACAGCCGGCCCTTGAGGTCCGTGCGCATCGGGTTGCGTCCCAGAGTGAGCTTAGCGTGGCCCGGCTGGCCTTGGCGCTCGAGCAGGCCACTGTCCGGGAGGCCTGGATCTCCACGACGCCTCCACGCCCTTCACCAGCAGGCGGGCCAGCGGGAGCCACAGCTCCGAGGGCGCCGCCGTTGGGAGGCGCCAGTGCAGGCTCCGGGTGGAGAGCACGTCCTCGGGTGGGCGGCACTGGCTCAGGCGCAGAGGATGAGGAAGAGGGCGCTGGAGGGGCCGAGGGGCTCACGGGAGATCCAGCGGCGCATGCTCAGCTCGCACACCAGTGGATGCCCACCTCCATGGTGGTCCAGGGCCAGAAGGGCAGCTCGGTGGCCTCGAAGTGCAAGGGGGACTTCCAGCTCTGGCTCAGGCCGTCAGCAGCCAGGCCGGCTTCATCGGGCAGCCGTCACCCTGCAGGGCCTTGCCGTGGTTGTTGAATCCAGCGTCGTGGGTCAGGTTGCCCAGCAGCACCAGCTCTCCGGAAATCAGGGATAGGGCCGCGTCCCCCTGGTCGTGCACCCACAGGATTCAGAGAAGGTGAGCTCTCTGGGGTTCTGCTTGAAGAACCGAGAGATAGCCAGGAGCTGGGTTTACATGTAATACGAGCAGAATCGATCCCCCAATCCTTGTGGGTGGGCGCTGGCGCTTTCCTAGCAATGAGCTTGGCCACCTCTAGGCAGGAAATGGCAGAGAGCCTGGAGGGATGCCAGAGCGATGGCCCGGCCCTTCAGCACCTGGAGGAACCACCTTTGGAAGGCAGGAATCGTCCCTGTCCCATCCAACTGTAGAGGATTTGGGCCATCTGCCCTGTGTCGGCTTTATACTCACAGCAACTGAGGTGCAGGAGAACAATGGCTGGATGAACATCTCCAAGCCCATCAACAGCAGAGCTGGGATCTAGACACAGGCCTGTCTGACTAGTTTTCCACAGCTACGAAGTGGTTTTTATATGTAAATCCTGAGTACCATTATTGGCATATAAATTAGCTCCCAGAGGTATCTAATAGGAAGCCAACCTAGATAGTGAGATATTTTAGACTTGGGTGGATCAGGGAGTGGAAGCAAGGTTCTTACCATGATGCGGGTGGTGGGTGGCCCTCAGCTTGAAGCTGCACCCAACTGTTTACTCTCTCCAGGGCCTAGATGTGACTTCTCAATTAAATTTCTTCACCAACTTCTCCCTGTCCTGGTTCTTGCAAACTGGGGAGGAGCTTTTAAATTACTTGAACAAATTTTGTTTTCCTTTTTGGAATAGACTACAATCCCCCTTAAGCTAAGAGGAAGTTTGGGGAATTGATTCGTAATCATCATAATCTAACAGACCTTTCCCATCCCACCACTACTCCACACACACACCTTATTAAGAATGGGAGTCTCTGGAGTTTGGATAGGGAGGGCGACAGAGCAGGAGAGAGAAACACAGGATAGGGAGTGGAGGCTAAAGGTCATTGCATTTGGTTGTCTTTGTTTTCTCTTTGGGTTGTTGTCAAGAACAATTTATTTAATCATCTTGATTTAGAAGACTTTTAGTATCATTGAGCAGTCTTTTTTATTACTTGTGTCTTCTACTGGCTTTTTCTGGGCCTCTTATATTTTCGTCAAGCTGTTGGCGTTCTGTTCGAATCAATAGCAGTCAAAGGTCACTTCCTTCCATATGCAGGCACAGTGTATACTACCTGGGATTGGAGATGAAGAGTTATAGTCAGTTAGAATCAAGAGAGACTTAGAGAGATAGCCTCTAGCCCAATCTTATTTACGTCTTGGCCTATACACATTGTAATAGAGCTAGTTAATGGCAGAGTTGAGACAAAGATCTAGGTTCTCTCTCACTGAGTCCATTATTTTTGCTGTATTCTATACTGCATCACTCATTCTTTCATTCAATGGTTATTGAGGATTATAGTTTAAACATATTGCTATGCACTGGGGGAAGAGCAACACAGACATGTTTCCTGTAATTACGATTCATAGTGAAAGAGACACATAATTAAACATTCAGTGCAGTACAAAGTGAGGCACCTGATCTCACTGGTGGGAAGATCAGGGAGGGCGGTTAAACTAAGAACTGAATAGAAAGTAAGAGTTAGCAGGAAGAAGGGTGAAGGGTGTCTCAGTAAGGGCAAAGAGCACATAGAAAGGCCCCAGACAGAAGAAAGTGGTTCATTTAAAGAACTGAAAGAAATTCGGAGTTGTGAGGGTAAGCAGGGCCTAGTTCAAGGAGATCCTTTTAGGCCTTACTGAAGAGTGTGTGCTTTATTCTAAGGGCAGTGGGGAGCTGTTGAGTGATTTAAGCAAGATTTTAACATAGACCAGAACTGCATTTGAGAAGGTTCACTCTTACTGCCATGTGAAGAATGGGTTGGAGGTAGGCAAGACTCACGGAGAGAGACAAAGTAGGAGACCCTTGTGCCAATCCAGAGGGGATTGGATGGTGGCTTTGACCAAGTTTGTTGCAGAAGGGATGGAGATAAATTATCATATTTCAGAGGCATGGCATGCCTGTGATGGATTGACCATGGGAAGTAATAAGCCAAATGGGTGCCATACCCTGGGAAGGGCCCAGAGGCAGAGGATAAGGTCTGAGAGTGAGGAAGGAGATAATCATGATGATCATGAACATGTTTATGCTGAAGTGCCTTTGGGACTCCCATACACATCTGAAGTTGACATGCCAAGTAGATGATGGTTGTGGGCTGAATTATGTCCTCTCAAATTAATATGTTGAAGCCTAACTCTCATCCCTCAGAATGTGACTATATTTAGAGATAGGGCCTTAAAAGAGTTGTTTAAGATAAAATGAGGCTGTTAAGAGTGAGCTCTCATCTAATCTTACTGGTATCCTTATGAGTAGAGGACATTTAAACACACAGAGACATCAGAGATGTGTGCACACAGAAGAAAGACCATTGAACACACAGCCAGAAGGAAGCCATCTGCAAGCCAAGCAGAGAGGCCTCAGAAGAAACTACACCTGTCAACACCTTGATCTTGGATTTCTAGCCTCTGAAATGTGAGAAAATAAATTTCTGTTGTGTAAACCACCCAGATTCTGGTATTTTGTTATGATAGCCCTAGCAAACTAATACAATGCCTCAGACAAATTAATAGCTTATCTGTTAATTTGATTCTAACTAATTCTCCTTAAGTGGAGATGCTTATAGACAGTGGGATATAGGGGTCTGTAGGAGGCCGTGAAGTTAGAGCTTTGACATCCGTGGTATATAGACGCATCTGAAATTAGGAGAGGATGGGGTCACTCACAGTGCCTGAGTAGAGAAGATAGGAGAGCCTAGGACTGAATTTTGGAAGGGCCATGAGTTCAGGGCTAGTCAGCGAGGTAGGGGGACATCCAGATCTCCCTGGCCATGGGAGCCCAGGGAAGGGAGTAATCAAGGGTGTCAGAGGCTGAGAGGCCAGGGAAAGCAAAGCCAGTGCTATGAACTGATTATTTATGGCCCCCCCACCACTTCCCAAATTCATATGTTGAAGCCCTAATCCCCAATGTGATAGTATTTGGAAGTGGGGCTTTTGGGAGATAATTAGGCTTAGATGAGGTCATGGAGGTAGAGTCCCCATGATGGGATTAGTGTCCTTATAAGCAGAGAAAAAGAGACCAGAATTTTCTCTCTGCCATGTTAAGGACACAGGGAGAAGGCGACTGTCTGCAAGCCAGGAAGAGAGACCTCATCAGTCACTGAATAGGCCAACACCTTGACCTTGGACTTTCCAGGCTCAGAATTGTGAAAAATTAATGTCTGTTATTTAAGTCTATGATATTTTGTTACAGTAGCCCAAGCAGACTAAGACAGCAGTCACCTTGGAGACTTTCAGGGGAGTGGTAGGATGGTGGCCAGACTGCTGGGGTTGAAGGGCAGGCGGTGAAGAATTGGCAATGGTGGGATAGATATGGCTTACATGAAGTTTGGCTAGGTGAGAAGATTGATATACAGAGCACAACCCAGTGTGGGGCTAAGGAAGAATTTTCTTTTTTAACATGAGATCCTTGGGCAAGCCTATAGTCTGCTGGGCAAGTAGCAGACTCACTAACTGAGAGGGGATAATCAGTGGATCCCCGTTCCTGAGAAGGTCAGAGTTGAGGGCCACAGAGCACTGGTCAAAAGAGATGGATTTTGTCGAGAAGGAGGGCATGTGGAAGACCAGGTACAGATGCAGGGAGGCTGGTTAATGTGACGACAGGGGCTGGTGGAGCTGCCTTCTGATTGCTTCCTTTCTCTTTCAGTGTAAGGAGAGATCAGCTACAGAGAGTAGGAGGGTGCTACTCTCTAACAGGGACATCCTGTTACAAATTTGAGGAGTATGTTGTCAGTCTCCTTAAGTAATGCAAGCTCTGGAGGGAATGCAGATCCAACTATAAGCCAGACTATCGCAATAGCTTAACAAACACAATAGAAAAGAATCTGATGAATAAAATTATTCTTATTTTTACAGATGGGAAATCTGGGGACCCACAGGTCAAAGTTCTGCTGAAAGTTATATAATTTGTAACTACCTCAGGCAGGATTTAAACTCAGGATCCTTAAAGCCTTAGCCTTCTGCCCTCAACCCAGTGCCCTCCCTGGCCTGGAATGGATCTAACTAGTGGATGCCTCTGGCAAGTGAATAATTTGTCTATTTTTCAAACCTGTATGTGTTTGAAATTTACTCTGGGTTTATTTATAGGAAGTGTTGGGTTCTGTGGGCAGGAGGGGCAGAGTAGAAGGAAACTATAGTCCCAAACCTTCATAGCCATCTCAGTAGAGCTAAAGGCCTTGGGTTAATTGGACTCACACTTCTTGAGAAGATAGTTTACAGGATCACCTCTGGAATTTGCTGCTTGGGTGGGGAATGGGGAGGGGGTGTTTCCACACCCTCTCAACCTGCTGGCTTATCAATTGCAGATGCTTCCTTATTTACAGATGGTCTAATTTTGAAAGGTAGTTCCTAAGTACATTTGTGTATAAGTTGAACTAGGCATTTGTTAGATAAGCCACTGTGCCACACCACCTGTGGGATGATTTTCCTGACACGTATAGCTCTGTTTCTGTTTAGCAAAGATTTAGAGGTGAGTAACATTTGTATTCCTTTCAGCCATGTGCATTGACCTCCCTAGAAGAAGTATAGAAAATTCTTTTTTTCCCTGCGTTATGTTTCCACCAACATTTTAGTGCTTTTGTGGGAGTTTAGCACTGTGGATCAGTGTCCTGGGCAGTTGTCCAGCTGAACCATCTCCAAGTCAGCTTTGGCAATACTGTGCCTCAGTTTCTCATAGGAGGTCAGATAGTAGAGCTGACTTGTTTTGTGTATGCGGGTAATTCTCTGCTGAAATCATGTAATGTCTCATGTTGTAAGGACCCATCAAAGCTGTCATAACCATGTTTCTATGAATTACTCAGGCTTTGTTGAGCTACAGGACTATTTGCATGGAAAATGTTGATATGCTATCTTGATCATGTCTGAGAAAGTTTTCTTTTCTCATCATGGATATTTCCACTACAAAGAAATACCCACTTTTTGTGCCTCGCTGTTTTTAGGTCAGTTATGGGAAATTGCAATGGCAAATGTCCTAGGCCTAAAGTAAATTAGGCAACAAATAATCAAAAGCCACAGAAAGGGAAAGCTAGGATAGTTTATTAATACATTCTCAGTGTCTTACAAGAATCTCTGTCAGTAGAGGGAGACTGAGTTTCATAGGATGACCAACCATCCTGTTTTGCCCTGAAGGGTTTCTTGGGATGCCAGACTATCAGTGCCAAAACTCAGAGCATCCTCAGCAAATAAGAAAGTTACTGATCCTACCTTTTAAATCAACTTTTTTTTTTTTTTTTTTTTTTTTTTGAGACGGAGTTCCGCTCTTGTTACCCAGGCTGGAGTGCAATGGCGCGATCTCGGCTCACCACAACCTCCGCCTCCTGGGTTCAGGCAATTCTCCTGCCTCAGCCTCCTGAGTAGCTGGGATTACAGGCACGCGCCACCATGCCCAGCTAATTTTTTTTATTTTTAGTAGAGACGGGGTTTCACCATGTTGACCAGGATGGTCTCGATCTCTCGACCTCGTGATCCACCTGCCTCGGCCTCCCAAAGTGCTGGGATTACAGGCTTGAGCCACCGCGCCCGGCCTTAAATCAACTTTTAATTGTAGAATACTTTTGGATTTACGGAAAAATTGCAAAGATAGAATAGAGAGTTTCCATATACTCCACACCTAGCTTCTCGTGTTATTAGTATCTTACATTGGTATGGTACATTTGTCACAATTAATAAACCAATATTAACACGTTATTATGAACTCATGTTCATACTTTATTCAGGTTTTTTGAGTTTTTGTGTAATGCGCTTTTTCTCTTACAGGGTTCCATCAAGGATACCACATTATAATTAGTTGTTATGTTTCCTTAGGCTCCTGTTGGCCATGACAGTGTCTTATACCTTCCTTGCTTTTGATGACATTGACAGTTTTGAGTAGTACTGGTCAGATATTTTGTAGAATGTCCCTCAACTGGAATTTGTCCGATGTTTTTCTCATGATTAGACTGGGGTTACTGGCTTTGAAGAGGAAGACCGCAGAGTAAGGTATCACCATGCCTATCACTGCTAATGTTAGCATTGATCACATGGCTGAGTAAGGTTTGTTAGGTTTCTCCTTTTTTTTTTTTTTTTTGAGATAGGGTATCACTCTGTCACCCAGGCTGGAGTGCAGTGGTGCGATCTTGGCTCACTACAGCCTTGACTTCCTCTGCTCCAGCAAACCTCCTACCTCAGCCTCCCAAGTAGCTGAGACCAAAGGCATGTGCCACCACGCCTGACTAATTTTTGTGTTTTTGATAGAGACAAAGTTTCTTTGTATTGCCCAGGCTTGTCTTAAACTCCTGAGCTCAAGCTGTTCACCCACCTTGGCCCTCCAAAGTGTTGCGTTTACAGGCGTGAGCCACCGTGCCCTGCCTAATGTTACTCTCCCCGCACCACCACCCCCTGCATTTTTCACACTATACTCTTTGGATGGAAGTCCAAAGAGTTACGGCCCACACTTAAGGAGTGGGAAGCTGGGCTCTAACTTCTCCAATGAGAAGTATTTACATGATAAATCATTTGGAATTATTCCGCATGGGAGATTTGTCTATTCTTACAAATTTATGTATTCAATCATTTATTTATAGCAGTGTAGGCTCATGAATACCGATTGTCCAATAAAGTTGACCATTACAACTTTTATTTATTGTGTTGCAGTTCCCTAATGATGTGGCACATCTTTTCATAAATGGTAGTCTCCTCCTTATCCAAGGTTTTGCTTTCGGCGGCTTCAGTTACCCATAGTCAACCAAGGTCTGAAAATATTAAATGAAAAATTCCAGAAATAAACAATTCATAAGGTTTAAATTACGTGTTGCCCTGAGTAGCATGACAAAATCTCATTCTGTCCAGCTCTGTCCCACCCAAGATGTGAACCATCCCGTTGTCCAGTGTCTCCACATTGCATATACCACCCACCCATTAGCCACTTTGGAGCTATCTTGATTATTAGGTAGAAAAAACATAGTATACATAGGGTGCCGTACTATACATGGTTTCAGATATCCCCTGGGGGTCTTGGAACATGTGTTCTGTAGTTGATGTGAGATTACTGTATTTATTTGTCATTTGTATACTTTCTTTGGTGAAGTGTCTCTTCAGATCTTTTGCCCGTTTTAAAAGTGGGGGTCACCCTACTTTTGAGAGCAATCTGGACTTGAGGCCATTTTGGGGGGATATGACAGGGGGACCTGGGAAACCTGGCCTGTGCTAGAGTCCTTCAACTGTGGCTTCAGAGACCTTCCCCTTTGAGCCTCAGCCCACCCAAGTCTGAGTCATTCTGACAAGGGCGGGGTGGGGTTTGCAGGCAGACTCTGGGTAGACCAAGGTTGTAGCTCATTTAAGATCATTTGTCTCAGCTTCAACTTCTTTTCATCCGTTGCTTAATGCTTCATGAAATAGACTAAAATATTTCACAAATGCATTTTTCCCCATTTCCTTTGACCACCATTTAAAACGAATTTCTGTGGCATCAATCTAAGGCACATGAACTTTATAGGACTATGAACACCTGGTTTCTAGGCTTTTCTGCTTCATGAAGTTTTGAGCAAGGTGGGTTTGGATGAATTGTAGACACATCGTCACTTTGTTATCTTGGACGCAATACTTTACTCCTTTTTAAAAAGAAAGAAAAAAAGGAAAGAAAGAAAGACAGACATGAGCTGGACCAGAGGATCTTTATTCATTTTTAAAGATAGGCCTAGCTGGGTGCAGTGGTTCATGCCTATAATGCCAGCACTTTGGGAGACTGTGGCAGGAGGATCACTTGAGCCCAGGAGTTCAAGACTAGCTTGGGCAACATAGCAAGACCTCTGTCTGCACAAAAAAATAATTAAAAAAAATAGCTGTATGTGGTGGAGGCACGCACCTGTAGTCCCAGCTACTCGGGAGGCAGAGGCAAGAGATCATTTGAGCCTGGGAGGTCAAGGCTTTTACTAATCCAGGAAAAATGTCATGTATTGCTGTCTTGTGACAAGGATTGCTGTGTTCTTTGGTGTTCAGGCATCTCTGTTAACTTCTCTGAAGTTTACCTTTTTGAAGATCTTCTGAAAGTCAGAAGCCCATTTTCTACTGTGTTAAAGTATATATATTCATTTTTTTAAGGAAATGCTGCTCCTGTCAGCAAATATAGTATTTTGACAAGCTCGTCTGGTGCAGCTGCAGGCTATACCACCACTAGGGGTCAGGCGATGTCCTGATAAAGGAGGTACAGTCAAGGGGAGATGGAAGGGGGTGGAGAAGTGCCTGGCCAGCTCACATTTTGGGAGAGAAAATGTGCACCATTCCTGGATGGAGCTGAAATGCAGGCATTCTAAGCTTTGGCAGTGAGAGTTTTTTGTTTTGTTTTGTCTTTTGTGATTTGAATGCTAATTCTCTGAAGAGAGCCAGAGATTTTATGTCTGTCATTTTGCCTACAATTTCTCTTGTCTGCAGATTTTCAAATGTCATTTAATTTCTCCCTTACCATCCCTGTCTGGCCATTCCCAGTGGGTTTAGGATGTGGAAAATCTCTGTATTCTCTCCATTTTCAATAATGTTTTTATTCAGGTGAATTCTGGATAAAATGAAACAGAGTCAAAGAAAGGGAGGGCTGGGGAAGAGAGAGGGGGAGGACGCCCCTGGTCCTGTGTGGCCTCAGGAGGAAGCTATGGCAGGGATGAGGGATGAGTCTTTCCTCCTACCCAGATCAAAGAGCTCTGGGAACCTTTGAGCCCAGGTGTTAATTCCAGTCATGGCCCTCACCTGGGATATTTCTCCTTTATATTCGCATGCCCCCAAGCACATTGCTACTCAGTCTCTTTTTCTGCTGAGTCCTGGTCAGCCTCAGAATGCTTCTCAATCCAGTGTTTCAGGAAGTCACTATTAGCTTTGCCATCATTCCTGGTTTGGCAATGCCTTGGTGTCAAAGACAAGCTTATGTTGAACTTGGCATCCATCACTCCTGCCTCTGTGGTGGTGGTCATTGTTTGCAATTTAGACTTCTCCAGAAGTTTTCTGAAGGTCTTCCTTAAAATGGGGTTGAGGTGTTATTATACAACAGCCGAGCTACAGACTGCTTTCAGGCACTGACTGGTTTCTGGCTGACCTGGTATTCTAGATAACAGTTATAGTGATTTTGCTAGAGATTTAGTCCAAAATATGCCTCCATTTTTCTCATGAGAATAGTGTCTGTCCAGAGTAAAAGCCTAAATTACCAACTAAAGTTTACTAACAAGTGAGATGAACAACCTTACTAGCATTCAAATATGCAAATTAAACAACAGAAGATACTATTTTTTCTTTATCAAGTGGCAAAAACTAAACAGATTAATGACACGCAGTGCTAATGGCGAGAGGGAAAACAACCTCCTCACATATTGAAGGTAGGACTGAAAATTATTACTGTTCTTAGGGAGATAGTATAGCAATATTTACTAAAATTTTAAAAAATAGATATTTTTGCCACAAATCTCATTTTGAGGAGTATATTCCTCAGAAATGAAAGCTGTAGAACATAAAAATACATAATCAAGATGCTTGTTGCACATTTTTTTGTAGCAAAACAAAACAAAATTGAGATACAACTGAACTGTGTATATCAATAGGATATATTTTGGTATAAATATAATTTGGTATATTCATAATTCCAATTTAAATTAGTGTGTAGAAATGAATTAGATCTATATGAATTGTTCTAGAGGATCATCATAGTAATTTGAGTTTAAAAATTGTGGAGTCTTGAACTTAGTATAATTCAGGTTTTGTAAGAACAAAAAAATCAAATCTTTATGTAGGAATATGGGGAAAGGTATTGAGGCAATATTCGCCCTTGGGAGGTGGGATAAGAGGAGGTAGGGGTGTGTGTGTGTGTGTGTGTGTGTGTGTGTGTGTTATGAGGTGGGAGTATTATGAATTTTTTTTAACACATCTTAAAAAATGCATGTCAATACTTTTAGAATTTTTTTAAAAAAGGACAAGGAAATATGGTCCCCAAAAAGGTTAAGGCCTTTGACCAAAGTCTTAACAACTAGTTAATGCCCCGGTGGGGGCTACAATCCATGTCTGCTGAGCCCTGACTCCTTATGTTCATCCCTGGCAGCTGCTCACTATTGAAGAAAAAGGTAGCTGGCAAAACTCATTACTGCTTCTTCTATTTGATGTTTTCACACTTCCCTTTCCTTTTCTATTGAGTAGCCAAGCTAAGAGAGCAAGCGTTTTTAGTTGTAGCCAGATCCTCTGTGTTCATCCTTAGGCAGGCAATTTCCTTTTGACTGGATAAGTTAATTTCCATGACTGGGTTAGCTATTCAATGGCAATCCCCAGAGTTAAAAGGATCGAGGAGGTGACTGAAGAGTTATATATTTTCTCATTGTCCAGTCAAGATGTTCTCCTTGATCTGACAAATTTTCAGAAGCCAGCATTTTATTTTATTTCCAGTTTGACATAAAAGTTATTGTGTCCTTGGGGTTATAAGAAATACATTATCACCTGTGACCTTCCTTTTATACAGCAAACTCTCCAAAGACTTCACGGAATTTACGCAGTTTCATTTGAGCTTTGTTCAGCCTTCTTTTGGCTAAAGTTAACCTGTGGGCCCTTTTGAATAGTTATTATTTAATCCAGGGAGAGACTGTTACCCATCAAATGGAACACATTGCTGAATCCACTTAGTTTTTTCTTTTTATTATTGTGGAAATACTTTTTGACCTGACTTTCTTGACCTCTATCTAGAGTTTGGAAATATACAACCCCAAAGTGTGGATGTGGGCCTCAAGGAACTGTGAGGTGGTATGGTAGGCAGAATAACACCCGCCCAGAGCTGTCCAAGTCCTAAGTCTCTGAAATTTGTGAATACATTATCTTACTGGCAAAGGAACTTTGCAGATGTGATTTGGTTAAAGGCTTTGAGATAGAGACGTTATTCCTTATTGGTGGTCCAATCTAATCACAGAGATCTGTAAAAGCAGAAATCCTTTTCCAGTTGTAGTCAGAAGGAGATACGATTATGAAATGTTGCTCAGAGTGGCGACATTGCCAGCTTTAAAGATGGGGGAAGACACCACAAGCTACGGAATGCAGAGGGCCTTTAGAAGTTGAGAAAGGAGGGGCCAGGCGCGGTGGCTCAAGCCTGTAATCCCAGCACTTTGGGAGGCCGAGGCGGGTGGATCACGAGGTCAAGAGATCGAGACCATCCTGGTCAACATGGTGAAACCCCGTCTCTACTAAAAATACAAAAAACTAGCTGGGCGTGGTGGCACGTGCCTGTAATCCCAGCTACTCAGGAGGCTGAGGCAGGAGAATTGCCTGAGCCCAGGAGGCGGAGGTTGCAGTGAGCCGAGATCGCACCATTGCACTCCAGCCTGGGTAACAAGAGCGAAACTCCCTCTCAAAAAAAAAAAAAAAAAAAAAAAAAAAGAAGTTGAGAAAGGAAAGAAAACACATCTTTTCCTAGAGCTTCCAGATGAAGCACATCTTGATCATAGCACATGTTGCACTTCAAGAGACAAGGGAAGCCAGATATGCTCTGGTGAGGGGTCTGGCTCTATTTCCCACTCTTCTTTCAGCTTTCCCTTCCTCCATGTGGAGTGTCCTCAAGCTGACTTCTCCCTGTGGTTGCAAGATGACAGCAGTGACGGGGGCATAAGTTTTCTTGTTCATATCCACAGGCAGGAAAAGAAAACCTTTTCTTCAACCATGAAGTAAGGCATTTTCTGAAGTCTAATTAGGCCCAACTGGATCATATGCCCATCTCTAGACCAGCCCTGGGAATACCAGCTGGGTTCCTAAATCAGTTACTATCAGATGGTGGTGATGGGCTGTTCACACGGAGGCAGGGAAAATTGAAAGAAGAGCGGGAAATAGAGCTGGAACCTCACCACAGCACATCTGGATCACCCTGCCTCTCAAAGCCTCATCAGGTAAAATAATGCAATTCTATATTATTAAAACCAGTTCAGTTGGGTTTTTCTATTACTTTCTGCCAAAAATATTCTACTAGCCATGTGGCCTCCACACATAGAGGCACCCCATTCCCCTGGGCCTGCTTTGTTCTTTCATGGTACCTGCTTGGCTCCTGCAAGCCTTTCCACTTATGACTTTCTGAACCTGACTGTATCCGATAAGACACGGCTTTCCTCCTGAGAGTCAGCTTCCAGGCCCAGGGCCAGCAAGGTGCTGCATGCCCCGTGCCTCTCCTCACTCCTACAACCCCAGTTGGCATTGCTAATTGATCCTGGCACTCCTTTTGCTGAGTTCACATGTGCCCTCACGATGCTCCACATTGCACTCCAGGCAGCCACACAGCTGGTCCATTGGTGCTGGCGCAGTGATGATCCCTATTTGCCACATTAGTGTAACTACACATGATCTTTTTAAATTTTTCCTTTCTTAGTAGTTGCTTTGACTTGTCAGTTCATATTGAGATAACGACCAATTACAACTCTCAGGTCTCTCTCACCATCTATCTCCATATTTCCCTAAGCCTGAGCTTGGCACAGCCTATAAATCACCAGCCAGAGGTGCTAGGGACCTGGACTGTTAGTATTAAAGCTTTAACCTCCACTACTCTGCCATTTCACTTTAAAATATTCTTTAGAAGTAATTTCCTTACTTTTCGCCTCTTAAATACTATATTTTTAATGATGTCATTTACATTTCATAAAGGGAATTTAATTCACTAGAATTCCAGATTGAGGGAGTGTTGCATCCTTGGAGAAAAGTCACCAGAATAGGAGACATGGGACAGGTCCTGGGGGAAGACAGTCACTTGTCAGGCTGCATGGCTTTTGGAAGGAGTCAGTGCATGAGCAGTACACCTCAGAGATGGAGGAGCAGGAGAGCAGTGGGGTGGCCAGGGAATCACGTGGAGAAGGTGATGAAATCTCTGACAGCTGCTCAGAAGCAGGACTCTGGTGAGGAGATACATCCAAGGAGGGCTTTTAGAGAATAGTGTGCCTGTGCATGCACTGTAATTCCCCCTGATCTTGCCTTCTCACAAGACCCACTGCAAAGCCTTCTACTTTTTCTTTTTCTTTATTTTATTTTATTTTATTTTATTTTTGAGATGGAGTCTTGCTCTGTCACCAGGCTGGAATGCAGTGGCACGATCTCAGCTCACTGCAACCTCTGCCTCCCAGGTTCAAGGGATTCTCCTGCCTCAGCCTCCCAAGTAGCTGGGACTACAGGCATATACCACCACACCCCACTAATTTTTGTATTTTTAGTAGAGACGCAGTTTCACCATGTTGGCTAGGATAGTCTCAATCTCTTGACCTCGTGATCTGACTGCCTCAGCCTCCCAAAGTACTGGGATTACAGGTGTGAGCCACCGAGGCCGGCTATTTTTTTCTTATTCTATCTAGAGGCAAACTCGGGTTTCTTCTGGATACAATTTCATGCTGTAACTCTAAGGTGGGAGCATGGAGGGCCATTTTTACTTAGGGCATTTATGTAGCTTACTGTATGGTATTCTCTTTTAAATATATGAGCCCTCTGATTCTGTTTGTGTCTTCATAATCATGGCTTGTTTTTAAAATTTTGTGCTACCCACTTTTAGCTCATGTCCACATTTTTCTTAGTTGTCTTAGTTTCTTTGGGCTTCTCTCACAAAGTACCATAGACTGGCTGGCTTATAAATAACAGAAATGTATTTCTCACGGTTCTGGAGGGCAGAAGTCCAAGATCAAGGTGCCAGCAGTGTCAGTGTCTGATGAGA
The DNA here is from genome assembly GCF_048565385.1 of Saimiri boliviensis. Lineage (NCBI taxonomy): Eukaryota > Metazoa > Chordata > Mammalia > Primates > Cebidae > Saimiri > Saimiri boliviensis. The sequence goes on from NC_133457.1 coordinate 14,870,772, forward strand.
GCCTACTTCCTGCTTCATAGATGGTAGAAGCACAAAGCCAGCTCTCTGGGCCTCTTTTATAATACTGCTCCTATTCACAAATGCTCTGTCCTCATGATCAGTTCAACTCCCAAAGGCCCCATTTCCTAATATTATCACACTGGTAATTAGGTTTTCAACACATGAATTTAAGAGGAACACATTCCGTTCCTAGCATTAGCTTCTATTTATTTCATCTCATTTTCTCTCATAGCTTTTATTTTTGTCTCCCCTCTCTAATTTATTATAGTTGTTTTTTTTTTGGTCTTTTTATAACTTTTAACCATCTTTTAAATTTCTTATTTCTCTTTTTATTGTTGAATTACAGCTCTCGGCTTACTCACTGGCAAAGCAGGAAGAGGTGGCACTAAGGCACCTTGATCTTGAAGGATCTTTTAATTCCTCTTAGCAGTCTTAACATTTTTTTTCCATCAGCCCCTGCTATAGTTTGAGTGTGTGTCTTCTCTTTAAAATTCATGTTGAAGACCGAGTGTAGTGGCTCATGCCTGTAATCTCAGTACTTTGGGAGGCTGAGATGGGTGGATTGCCTGAGCTGAGGCATTCGCGACCAGCTGGGCAACATGGTGAAAGCCCTTTCTACTAAAATAGAAAAAGAATTAGCCAGGCGTGGTGGTATGCACTTGAAGTCCCAGCCACTCAAGAGGCTGAGGCAGGAGAATTGCTTGAACCTGGGAGGCAGAGGTTGCAGTGAGCCGAGATTGCATCACTGCACTCCAGCCTGAACGACAGAGCAAGACTCTGTCTCAAAAAATAAAATAAAATAAAATAAAATAACATTCAGTGTTGAAACTTGATCTCCAGTGTGATGGTGGTAAAAGGTGGGGCCTTATATTTGACATTACAACAGGGCGAATACGCTCAATAATAATGTATTATATATTTAAAATAACTGAAAGAGTGTAATTGAAATGTTCCTAACAAAGAAATGATAAATCCTCCAGGTGATGGATACCCCAATTATCCTGATGTGATTATTACATACTGTATGCCTGTATCAAAACATCACACATACCCCACATAAATATATGTGCTTACTGTATACCCATTTAAAAAATATGTGGGGCCTTTTAGGAGATGATTAAGTCATCAGGGCTGTGCCTTCATGGAGTTTGTGATCTTGTAAACAAGCTGGAGAGAATGCTGGGCCCCGTTTTTGCCCTCTGCCCTTCTACCATGTAAGGACACAGCATCTGTCAACTCTGAAGGATGCTGCAGCAAGGCACCATCTTGAAGCTGAGACCAGGGCCGTTACCAGACACCAAGCCTGCTGGCAGCTTCATCTTGGACTTCCCATTCTGCAGAGCTGTGAGAAATAAATTTCTGTTCTTTTAAAATTAACCAGTCTAAAATAAGATAAAAAAGAAAAGAATCAATCAATCAATCAATCAACCAGTCTTAAGTACTTTGCTATAGCTGTACAAATGAACTGCTATAACATTAAACCTTTGATCTGAGAATTCAGGAAACTCACTAACTCTTCTCTAACCCTGATCATGAAGACTGGTGTAAATAAATGCCTGTGAAGTTCTGGAATGGAGTTTTCCTTCTTAGTTCAAACATGCTACTACGCCTTGTTGTGGAATTGACAGGTATTTGGAAGAGGGTTGCAGTCACAGGTAGGAAATCAAGTTGTAAGTAAGGAAACAAAAGGCAGAAGCTGAGCTGTGGAACTGGCCAGCTCACTGGAAGAAGAAAACAGCTAGGCGGTTACCTCTGGGCACAGGGCAGTCCCGGTGAAACTGGACATTAGCTTTATGCTCTTGTGACCAACCCCAGGCCCCACATGACAGTGTACCTGGAGCTGCTGGCTATTCCTGTTCAGACAAGGATTAGCTCAGGGGCTGGGCTGAGTTTAGCCCACACAGGGAAGGTTACTTGCCCCACCCCCGAACCCCAGTGAGAGAGGGGAATACTTCCAGCGGGATTCTGCTCTGCCCTTTTCTGCCTTGCCATGGGCAGTATCTGATGTGTGACAAGAAGGGCATATAATATGGCTGCTTACAAGTAAGATTTTGTAAATAGGAGGAGTGCCTGCATTTATAAACTGTTCTCTTTCAGGGATTTCATAAAACTCAAAATAGGAAAAAATATCAGTCCTTGAGAATGTACTATTTTTGTTAAAAAAAAAAAAAGAAAGTTTAAAAAGGTTTTTCTTCTCTCTGAAGTCTTAACTGATATTAATTGGCATCTTCTAACATGGTCAGTCAACAGCTGTTCTCCTCCTTCCCACTCTGGATAGCAGCCATTTCACTGCCTTTTACATTTTAATATTGGCAAGAATGATATTGGCTAAAGGATTATTCTTCAGCCTTTTGTGCCAAATATTTATTTACAATATGAAGTCATTAAGATTATATGCAAAACCTTACTGTGGTTCTTTGCCTCCATAAGGATGGCTAAATTTAAGTTGCTTTGTGCCTGTAGCCACTAGCAATGAAACTTGCAGGGAATTACTCCCTCTGTCCTTGTCTTTAAGAGATTAGCAATATACCTATGTCACTATGAACTAACGAGAATGAAATTCTGGAACGACTGCAGGGTCGCTAGCTGTTTTCCCCACCACCTGTTCCAGGGATTCACCCGGGCCTCCCTTAAAGTCAGTTGGCCTTTTTCTGTTATCACTGCTGTCAGGTTTATGGAGCTAGAAAGATGTATTTAATGCAGTGGCTCTTGATCATTTGGGAGGTAATGCACATTTTGAGGATTTGATGAAAGCTAGATTTTTTTTTCTCCAGAAAAATGAACAAAATGTACAAACATTTCAAACACTACGTTCAGTTTCAGGTTTTTTTCCAACCCTTGAAGCCCATCCCATGATCTCAGGTTAAAAATAATCAATAAAGGAAGATACTATTGGCATAATGTTAATTTGTGTAGGTATTGTGTCAATCAGATTTTAATTAGAGAAACAGAACAAGTAGGAGATACAAGGAAATATATTACAAGGAATTGGCATGTGTGATTATGGCTGCTGGCTAGGCAAGTCTGAAATCCCTAGGGCAGACTGTCAGGAAGGGTAGGCTGGGACTCTTGGGCACAGGGTGAAGCTGCTATCTACAGTGGAATTTCTTCTTCTTTCAGGAAGTCTTAGCTTTGTTCTTGGGCCTTTCAACTGAGTGTATCGGGCCCACCCGGATTATCTAGGATAATCTCCCTTAAAATCAAGGGACTATAGACTTAACTTATCCCTACAGATTAGATGTGATTAAAGTCCACCTAAATTAGTGTTTCAATAAGGGGACTGTAGTGTAGCCAGGCTGACACACAGAACTAACATTCACAAGTATAATGGTACTATGCTTACGTAAAAAATTATTTTTGTTTTTAGAAGATAAATATTGAAATATTTAAGGTAAAGTGTTATAACCTCTGCAACTTATGCTCACTGAGATTACCAACATGCACATGGTAGGAGCAAACACGGCAGAAGCTTAGTGAGTGTGACACAGATGGAGGTATATGAGGGTTCACTGTGTATTATTCTTTTAATCTTTCTGTATGCTTGAAAGTTTTCATAGTAAAATTTGTGAACTAAAATAGCCCCAGTTTCCTGCCTGACACAGTGTCTGTTAGCTCATAGCATACATTCAGTAAGTGTTTCATGAATTAAACTGAATAAGGGGCAGCATTTCACTCACAACCAAAGAGCTCAGCAGGATAATATTGTCATGGTTGTAAGTATAAGCGATCTCCTGCTGCCTGTCCTCTATGCTTGTTCAAATAATTCCATCGATAAATAAGAATAGCAAAGCATTTTTATTTTTATTTATTTATTTATTTTGAGACAAAGTCTCGCTCTGTGCCCCAGGCTGGAGTGCAGTGGTGCCATTTCAGCTCACTCCAAACTCTGCCTCCCAGGTTCAAGCGATTTTTGTGTCTCAGCCTCCCGAGTAGCTCGGATTAGAGGGTTGTGCAACCATTCCCAGCTAATTTTTATATTTCTTGTAGAGACAGGGTTTTGCCTTGTTGCCCAGGCTGGTCTCGAACTCCTGACCTCAAGTGATCCACCTGCCTTGGCCTCCCTAAGTGCTAGGATTACAGGCATGACCTCCCATGCTTGGCCACCAAGGCATTTTAAAATTTACTTTTCTTTTCTTTCTTTTTTTTGAGACAGAGTCTTGCTCTGTCACACAGGCTGGAGTAGAGTGCAGTGACACAATCCTGGGTCACTGCAACATCCACCTCCCAGGTTCAAGCGATTTTTCTGCCTCAGCCTTCCCAGTAGCTGGGACTACAGGCATGGGCCACCATGCCCAGCCAATTTTTGTATTTTTAGTAGAAATGGGGTTTCACCATGTTGGTAAGGGTGGTCTCGAACTTCTGACCTCAAGTGATCCACTCACCTTGGCCTCCCAAACTGCCGGGATTGCAGGCATGAGCTACTGTGCCCAGCCCCTTCTTTCTTTTATAAGAGATGAGGGCTCCCTGTGTTGACCAGGCTGGTCTTGAATTCCTAGCCTCAATCAACCCTCTCTCCTCACCCTGGCCTTCCAAAGTGCTGCGATTACCAGTGTGAGCCACCATGCCTCAGCCACCTAAGACATTTCTTAAGGTGGGAGGAAGCTGCATGATATAGGAAGTGCTGTCTTAAGTGCCAGAATTTCTGTGTTTGAGTCATAAGTGCATGTAAGCTCTGTGACTTTGTGCAAATTGCTTACTTAACTCTGAACCTATTTCCTCACCTAAAAATGGGATAATTATGCCTGCTTTATAACTTACAGGGTTTTCCTGAGAAGAAATTTGATAATGACTGTGGGAATGCCCTGTAAACAGCAGAGTAGTAACTCTACCACTTACAATTGCTCTCCAGAATCTACACATTTAATGCCTCTGACTTGGGAGTTGTCTTGCAGTTGATATTACATCATCGTTTAATTAGCAGCATGTTTTTCTTTTTTAATGATATATGAAATAATAGTGGCATTTTAGATTTGAGGAAATACTGTGGCTGAGTGGTCTTAGGCGAATGACTTAAACCCTTTAAATCTCAGCTTTTTCCTCATTTCATCAAAAATAAAAGTACTTTATGTAATTGCTATGAAGATTTTAAAAGATCAAGTATGCGGTGGGGCGCGATGGCTCACACCTGCAATCCCAGCACTTTGGGATGCCGAGGCTGGCAGATCACGAGGTCAGGAGATCGAGACCATCTTGGCTAACATGGTGAAACCCTGTCTCCAGTAAAAATACAAAAAATTAGCGAGGCGTGGTGGCGGGGGCCTGTAGTCCCTGCTGCTTGGAAGGCAGAGGCAGGAGAATCTCTGGAACCCGGGACGAGGAGTTGCAGTGAGAGGAGGTCAGGCCACTGCACTCCAGCCTGAGCCACAGAGCGAGACTTGGCTCAATAAACAAACAAACAAACAAAAAGATCAAGCATGCAAAGCACTTAAATGTTCAATAAAAACAGGTATGTCATTGCATTACTGCGCAAGTTCTTATTAGTGTAGAACTGGGGCAGCCTCTACAGGTCCCGCTCATACAATCCATCGTTGCCACCCTATTCTTGAAGAGGAAAACAGAGGCTTAGCAAATTTGCTTTGGAAAACTGACCCCAAATTAAAACTGCGTGATTGCTTGGTAGGGCTAAAGAAATAGACCTGAATACAAGGTGTAGTAAACTTTTAAAAACTGTTGTTCCTACCACCTGGATGCTGACATTATTTTCACAACAACCCTCCTAGGGACTCCCTTAGACTCTTTTAGACTAAGACCTTGGGTTACACAATCTCTGTGAACATGGAGAACTTTTTGAGAGTGTTGAGGCGGCAGCCTGAAAGCAAGCAGGAGATGGCTTGCTTTGGGCGAGCTACACCGCAGGCTTTCCCCAGTCAGCCTCTCAGCGATTTCTCCCGCACGGTGGTAACCAGATTCTGAGGCTCTGGTTTCCAGGAACTGGGGTGGGTAAACACGTTCCCCGCAGTAAAGGCTTTTATTTTTGTTGACCTGCAGCGTGAGGATTTAATTTGCGTGCTTTCTCCTGCGGAGGGAAGTGTGTGAATCCTGCCGGTCGCTGCAGCCTGTGCTAAGTGCTTTCAACCGAAAGGGCACAAATCAAACCCTGCTGCAAGCGCTCTGGTCTTTCCTTCTGAGCCTGTGCCCCTGCACCGCGTGGGGAGCATCGGGGAGGGAGGAAAGGCATCCAGCAAGAAGCAGTGCTCGTATGGCAAGGTTGTCCCAGGATGGTGTCAAGAACCACTGATTTACCGGTAGGAGTGGAGTTTTCTTTGTATTAATAACAATATAGGGGAAAGGACATGGGACCCTTGAAAATGGGGCGAAGGATGCCAGCTTTCCTTTTTTTTTTTTTTTAAATTGGTCTTTCTCTGATTCTCGTAGCCACTTCCCTTTCTACTGTCCTGTCCCCACACCCCCTTGTCTATTTCCTCTGTCAGTAAGTACATATTTGATATTTAGATGATTTTTTATGTCTTTTATTTGTTACACTTCCAACACTATCTCTAAGATTTATTTTGAAAACTATTTTAAAACTTTTCATTTGGAAATAATTTTACTTATAAAAACGTTGCAAATAGTATGCAGAATTTTCACAGAACCTTTACACGAATACTGTAAACAGTAACATCTTACATAACCACATTTTTAAGAAGATGAAAAACATTGATAGGTAATGCATTCACCTGGCTATATATGAAAACAATGTCAGAGTATCCATTCAGAACTTTGATTCCTATACCTGTTCTCATTCATCCTGGCTTCACTGTCTTCCTCCTTTTTTACCAGCAACTGTAAGAGTTGCTTTTGTGGTCTTTCAGTGTTTTATGGACAAATATTAGCAAATAAGCACCTTTTCCCTTTCTTACAGAAGTGGCAACATTATGTATGTTGTTCTACAACTTATTTTTCTCACCTAACATTATGTCCTAGAGGTATTTCCACATCAGTATGTAACATCCTCATGCCTTTTATCAGCTGAGTAATTTTCCATTACGTGGATGTACATCATCTATTTATTTTATTTATTTATTTTTGAGATGGAATCTTGCTCTGCCACCCAGGCTGGAGTGCAGTGGTGCTATTTCGGCTCACGGTGACCTCCGCCTCCCAGGTTCAACTGATTCTCCTGCCTTGACCTCCTAAATAGCTAGGATTACAGGCATGTGCCACCATGCCCCACCAATTGTTGTATTTTTAGTAGAGGAGGGGTTTCACCATGTTGGCCAGGCTGGGCTTGAACACCTGACTTCAGGTGGTCCACTCACCTCGGCCTCCCACAGTTCTGGGATTATAGGCATGAGCCACTGCACACAGCCACCTCTATTTAACCACTTCCCTATTGATGGATGCTACTGTTTGGCAGGTTTTTGGTTTTCTTTTATTATTTGCAGTTGAATGCATCCTAAGTGATAACACCACTCAGCAAAGGGTAGAGGGTGAGTGGAGAGCCCTAGGAGACCCCTTTAGTAGTAGAATAAATTTCACCAAGCAAATGCATTGAATAGCTTTCAGTGATCTTGTTTCTAATTGGATTTAATTGTCGTGGATTGGAAGTAAGATGAAGGCAAGGTACTGGATGCATGAAAAAAAAAAAGGGGGGTAGGCTTTATTGTTGATCCATTAGAATCAGATTACAAAGAAATGAGTTAATATTTTCTCTAAATAAAGAGTCTTAAATTCCTATATAGGGTACCCAGATATGGAATGAGGGGAGTCGGATCTAACCCTGTAGAACAACAGATTTCTCAGGAAAAACATACTGCCCCCTCATGCTTCCAGATCGGAGTAACAGAATACTGAGTGGGGCCTTTCCTTGGCCTGGGAATTAGTGGCCAGGGCCCAAAGCTGAAGACAAAGGAGTCTTATATTTCTCACGTTCTACAGAGAAAGATGCCAAGGATCCTCTAAAAATTGAGACCAGTCACCTTCCTCCCGGACCAATAAAATGTGGATTGGCTTAGCCAGTCCCAGCCATCACCCCCATACTCTTCCCATCTGTATAGGCCAAAGGCAGCTTGCAGAAGAGATGGGGATGGGGGTAGTCATGGGGGTTCAGTAGAGAAAGCAGTGTTGGAGTTGTGAGCCATCAGCTGATGGGGGTGAGAGTGCTGAAGCTCTTCCTACCCAACTCCAAAGCCAAGGGAAGGGATTCCAGTGGGGTCACATGGCCTTCTCCTAACTTTGACTTTCCTTCCTTCTCTTAAGGACCCATGTGATTACACTGGGCCTACCCAGATAATCTCCCAATTTCAAAATCCTTAATTTAACTACATCTGTAAAACTTTTTTTTTTTTTTTTTTTTGCCATGTAAAGTAACATATTCACAGGTTTCAGATATTAGGACCTGGGCATCTTGAGGGGCCACCGTTCAGCCCATTATAGTCATAGTTCCCTGATTGGACATGGACTTGGGCAGTGGACTTGTTGAACTGCCCTCCGCCTACCTGAGCAGGGCAGGGAGAACTGGAGAGATGATAGAACTGAGACGGGATGGCAGTGGGGTAGACGCCACTGACTGGTGAGATGTGGATGTGAGGGTTCCCAGAAGGTCCAGAGAGCTGCCTGCTAGGTGAGGGGACCCAGAAGCAAGAGGGTCTGGGCAGGACTGCTAAGGACAGGAGCTGGGGCTGGACTACGTGGCCAGGTGCCAGATCTCCCAAGTCAGGAGTAGGAGAGAGAGCAGAACACCACTTCTCCCTGTGTCAAGCCCCATGGTCATAGCCTGGCTGGATTTGGAAGGGAAAAAGCTTTGCATAAAACATAGGTGGGAGGTATCAACTGCATGGACATTTAAAGTAACTTTTGATAACCAGAAAGTAAGATCTGTCCAATATGTACCAGTGGAGAAAGAAGAGTCAACATTTGACAGTTAGGGTACAGTGATAAAAACAAAACATCAAACAATTTCATGCAGGTAGTACTAGCAAGAGCAGACTCCTCAGCAAACTGGTTACACTTCTTCCTTTTAGGGCCTGACCTCCAATGACAGAGAGAAAGGCAGCTTAGAAAGACTAAGTCACAGCAACTATGTTGCTTAATTTCAATTTGCAGCACCTCGAGAATTAGCATTTCCCCTCTAGAGCCACACTTTCCGCATTTGTGGTCATCTGCACAGTTGAATAGTAAGTAGGCCCACTTCTGACTGAGTTAAAGAATTTTCAGTTTAGCAGTACTCAGTTAACACTTCTTGAAAGTTTTTTTTTTTTTTTCTCAAGAAAAGTTCAACCAAACCTCAGACTTGCCTGGAAGGAGGCATGTGGAGACTGTCATGTAGCTTGCTCTCTGACCCTTTATTCCATTCCTGTGACCCTGAATTGTTGCCTTTCATAAATTCCATGTCAGGCTGTGGAACAGGGTCATTAGGTGGGTAGGTTTTAGGGGCAGACAGCCCTGGGGTTCCAAGCCCAGCTTTGCCACTATCAAGGTGTGTAACCTTGAGCAGGTTTCTTAACCTTTTGTGCCAATATATGTAAGCCAGGTTGACAAAGCACACACTGCTCCTGGGAGATCCTGGACACTCCTCAGTATCTGGGGTAGTGGGGATCGTGATACAGGAATTGCTGCAACTTTGCTGCTGAGTTTCAAGAATAGAGTTCTCAGGCTGAATTCTGCTACACATAAGATGTTTGCTAGTAAGCAGATACAAAACAAAAAAGACAACTCTATTCTAGTGGCAGGAGTCTGTGAACCATTTGGTTGGAGTCAGACAACCAAGAATTCTCAGGAATCAGCAGGTGGACCCAGGACCTTTTATGAATCAAGCCGAGGGGTCATTGATAAGGGTAAAATTTCTTATATTCCATGCATGCAAGTAGGTTCTTTATTTTAATCATCCATATATGTTGAGGAAACTATTAATTTTTATCAATGGAAACTTATTTTAATATTCATTATGCTAATGGAAAAACTTAAAGGGCTGGCTAGAGATAAAAATAGCTGAGGAGCTTATAGTAGTCCTTCTGGAGTGGGGCCTTTTTATTAGCTGCCAGCAACCCACCCCTGGGGTGCATATTCCTGGGAAATGACTGTCACAAGGGTATAGTCTAAACTAACACCCACATTGATAACACAGCCTATGTTAAAATATTTAAAAGTAAATTACAGGTGACAGTGTACCTCTTACACCCCGATTTCCTCTTCTGTGAAATAAGAATAACATCTACCTCACACAGTGGTCACCCAAAGTATTAAATTGTGAGAAAAGCTGAATACAGTGGTGAGCAGTAAGAGCTCAGAAAGTGTCAATTGACATTTTTTTTGCTTCGATACACCTGAGCAAACATTTTTTGAAAACTGTGTACCCACTGAACACCTTTCAGTTTATATCTAAAATGTTTGTTACAGATTTATATAGTATAATTGTAAAGGATGTAATTTCTGGCATGTAGTAGTTAAACATTTTAAATTAAAACTGCTACATTTGGACCAGTGTGGTGGCTCATGTCTGTAATCCCAGCACTTTGGGATGCTGAGGTGGGTGGATTGCTTGAGGCCAGGAGTTCAAGACAGTGTGGGCAACATGGTGAAACTCCATCTCTACAAAAAAACAAGAAAAAAAGAAAAAAACCTTGATATATTGATCTTTTAAATATGTCCAGTAGAATGTAAATACCACAGTAATTTTATGCCTGTTATCCTTATTTTAAAAGCATATGAAGTTTTTCTTTAATATAAATGCTCCTATAATATTTAAAGTAGGACATTTTATTTTTTTACTTTTTCTCTTTGGACTCACATTTTCATTCCACTACCCCATAGAATTTTAGTCTAATGTAATAAATTTTTATGCTTGGAAGTCTTTTGATTGTTCTGTTGTATTTTCTGCAACAACTGTATGTGTGTAAATAAAAATTTTATAATTAGTTTTATTTCTTTTGACCATAAGGCTCTGTTAAAATCATAATTTAGATAGGCTTTGTGTGCAATTGATCAAAACAAATATACTACAAATTTTGATGAACACACACTAAACAAACATTAAACTTACACTGGAAATAAATTTTTAGTAATAGAATTTTTCAACTCATTTAGTTATCTGGGTGAATATTATTTCTCGAATGAGACAAGGCTGAACAATTCCTTTCCCATTTCTCTTCTGGTTGATGTAAGAAGTAGATGGGAGTGAAAGGAGTTTTGCCACAGTGATGGCACTAAACTCTTTGAACTCTACACATTTCAAGGGATATTATAAAAACCACTGGGAAATAAACTGCAAGCCAGATTACAAAAGCAGCAGTATTATTATTTAAATTACCTGGACCTGATAGAATTGATTACAAAAGCCGCAATGTTATTATTTAAATTACCTGAACCTGATAGAATTGGTTTATCTACTCCACCTGATAAGAATTAGCTGAGGCATTGGCTGAGGGCAACTCAGCTATGAAAGGTGAGAGCTATAAGCACATGCCCAGTTGCAAAAATCTAAGACTTCACGGGTGTTTCTCATTTTGGTACCTATTAACAGAATATGTTTCAGTTTTTTCTCCCTTATTATCCTTTTGTCATCTAACATAAAATGTGTTCAAAGTATTTAACTTTCTATCTTGGTGGGTTACAGGATAGCAAAGAGGGAGTGTGAATCTGCCATGAGAAAAAGGAACATTACCCAAGAAAAACAAAAGGACTTTGCATCCACTCCTGGATTTGTGTGTTTAGGTTGTGTGTCAGGCATGTAGGCAAAGTATGGCTTTGCTTTTGTCTTTCTTTGGAGATACATGGCTTAAGGACGTGTACGGTGTCACGTTAGACCCCTATTATCTTCAATAGAGATAGCACCAGGTTCAAGAGGTCCATGAAGAGACCTAGAGCCAGCAAATGAGACATAGGGCTTTATTAGAGGGGAAATGTACGTATAGAGTAGTCGAGCAGCGGCAGGATGGGCAAGAGAACTGCAGCCGTTTTGCAGAAAGCATGTAGCTTACAAAGCATTTTCACTTAGCACTCCCCCTAACAATCTCCACCTGGCAACCTTACTGTGCATGCAAAACAAAAGGCCTTGATTCTCCCGTACAGCAGGTGTTCCACAGGACCATCCAGGGGCTCAGGTGTTCCTTATAGATAACAAATGAACCTCCTGATTGGCCATTCCTGAATTCCTTAGCTCAGAATTCCAAACAAATATTCAGATGCACCTACCATACAGGGTCATTCTCAGGGTCTGTGCCTATGACTGCTGTCAAATACACAGATATGGTTTGGCTCTGTGTTCCCACCCAAATCTCGTGTTGAATTACCTTCACATGTTGAAGGAAGAGTCTTGGGGAAAGTGATTGGATCACGGTGGCGGCCTTCCCCCTTGCTGTTCTCACGATAGCCTTCTCGTGAGATCTGATGATTTAAAAGTGCGGTGCTTCCTACCCACCACTTCCTGCTTCCTTGTGAAGCAAGGGCTTGCTTCTCCTTTGCCTTCCACTGTGACTGTAAGTTTCCTGAGGCCTCCCCAGCCATGTGGAACCGTGAGTCAATTAAATCTGTTTTCTTTATAAATTAAGAAGGTTCAGAAAGTTATTTTTAGCAGTGTGAAAACAGACTAATATATGCACTTACCATACATGTGGGTACCAAGTTGACAAGAGGTAGGCTTCTGTGGCTTCGAAATGTGTCAAATTGGCCAGGCTGAAATACAGTGCCTAGACTTCCCTTTCCTCTGTTTCTGTTCAGGTGCACCAAGGATAGACTCTTGGGGGATTTGAAGGCTGGAAGTGAAGCAGCAGCCGTTATGTAGGGTTGTCATTTACCTGTGGCGAGAGGGCAACTGCATTTGCAATTGCGGCACCTTTCCCTGGATCCTTCTTTAGTTTTTCTGATCCCTGTGCATGTATGCGTGTTTAGCTACGTGACTGAAGAACCTGGCTTCTGCAGGACACCTATACCATTAACGTCAGAGGCAGCAGGAACTGACACAGGTTTCAGCTGGCTTTGCGAGCTCCGGAGTGTGCCTGTGGGTTCCAGCTTGTTTCTGCTGTCCCTCACTTTCCTGCTGCCTTTCTCTCTTGTTTGCCTCTCCAGCATGAGACTGGAAGACAAGAGCCTTGCAGAAACTTAACCAGCTCCCACAATTGTGGGAGGTCCGGTTCCTGTAACAAATCCCATCTTCTGCTTCATTGATAGAACCCTAACTAATATGGTAAATTATAAAAACTAATATGCTATTTAAAAAATTTATAATAAAATGCATTTTTTGCTAACATTATGCTATTTTACTGTGAAAGCTACTTGTTTGTTAAGGCATGGTACTCATAATTAAATGTGGGAGCACATAGAAACCCTGGTATTGTCTTGAAGAATAATTGTATTTGAATTTAGCATAATTTGCAATTTTATTTCCTTGGACATTATAATTAAACCTTTTCAATTTATAAAAGAGAAAGGTAAATATGGCTAAAAACTAATTGGCACAATAGCTAGCATGTACTTTTATTTTTACTAATAAAAAATAGAAAACATTTTAAGATGAAGTAAATGATTTTACTTGCATTAAAATAAATCTTTCATAATATCTGTTTTAACAAGACTATTAACTATTAAATCTGAGAAGACTAAGCATTGGTTAATTTCAATGTGTCTTAAAAATTTGATTTATTGATCTGGAAAATATTTAATGTTTAAAAGAATTTGCATCACTAACTTCTACTTTGGTTGCTCAAGTTTGCTTTTCTTTCCAGCTAATGACAAGTTCTAGGGATGAGTATTGAAAATAGCAGAAAATATTTGCTGGTGTTTAAATACAGGGAAAAATTACTTTTAGCATTCAGAATTTCTAATTGGTGTTCTCTTTGCTATTGCAAAATTCTCCCTGGGATAATTTGCCCATTGAGAATAAACAGGCTGATTTAAAAAATGGGCAAGAGATACAACAAAGAATTCACAGAAAAAGAATGGCAAAGAGCTTATGCTCATAAAGAAAATGCGTAGTTTAATTAAAAATATGAGAAATGCCAGGCAAAACAGGTGAGGGAGAGACTGAGGGTTTGCGATGGGTTAGTAGATGATGGAGACTGATTATACATGAGATTTGGAGCTGGGGATTCAGGAGAGTGGGGCACAATGGCCTCAAAGTGGCAAAGATGAATGAAAAGGACACCTCCTTCAAGCATTAGTGATGTGGGGAACAACACAACCACCCTTTAAGATGGTTAAAAACAAAACTCAAGACAAAAGAATAAAAATAAAAAACTACTCACTCTGCTGATACGTAAAACTGTCAAAAATTCAAAAGTTTGACCCCTGTTGACAAGACTGGGGGAATTGAAACTCTCACATTGCTGGTGGGAAGGCAAAATGGTAGAACCCCTATGGAGGAGATTTGACAAAGATCTAGTGATGTTACGTCTTTATTTACCTGTTATCTGGTCAGGCTGAAGCAGAGGATGTCAATTTGTGCCCTGTACAAAGATGCCAGAGTGCAAGACGAAGGAGAAAGTCACCAAGCCTAACAGCCTAGCAAGGAAGGGGCCTTGTGAAACTCATCTGTAATTTGCATAATTTTCTGTAATTTGCATACAGGCTCCATATGTGCTAGTCCCAGGTATACAAGCCTAACACTCTTCTCCCAGCTTATCACCTTCCCAGTAGCAGGGCTTTGGGGATCTGCTGATAGAAACCCAGAATCATCTGTAGTTGCTTTGTGTTGATTGCGGAAGTGGGAAGTCTTTCCCGTACAGCTTATTGAGTCACATTCAGAAGGCAGCAAATCTTGGAGATTCAGGAAACACAGAATGTAGTAATGTCCATCTTAATCTCCCTTTTCTCCTTTAAACTCTTAAGCACACGCTGCAAACTTAGATGCTTTCGGCAACTTGGAAATTATGCAGTAGTCCATTTCACAATTTAGATACACAACCTTATTAAAAACAATTCTACAATTCAATAAGTATCATTAACATTCTGGTGTTATCTACCTATCTCCTTTGTATGCTTCAACATATAGCTGTATTTCAAAATATTGGGCACAATCTGTATTGACGGTCGTATGTCTTGCTTTTGTTATTAAATCTTTGAAAACACTATTTGTTTTTGTTTTTGATGGTTGAAGAGCACTACTCAACTCATTACAATAATAGGAAAGGTTCTGTGCTGGGCTTTGGACATACAGTGTGAGTGTGTGTATGTGTGGTTATATTCTCCAGCTTGTTCCTAGAAGGGAAGAAACACTAAGTATTTTCTCTCCTCTCAGACGTTCCAATCTAGTAGAAGAGATAATGTGTGTAAGTAATTAACTTCAATACAGTGGCAGTATTGTATAATGAATCATGAATTCCTCAGAGATAACTCTGAGATGGGATGAATCTACATATGCATACTCTGGGCATTTTTCTGTTCTAGTTGTTGACACTGAGCAATAATCTTGAAGCTTCCTCCAGTCTGCAAATGAACAATTTCTGCTTTTCAAATGCAGAAATCATTGAAAGGTTTAGTAGGCTCACAACAAAGGTGTGTTTGAATCAACAGAATTTGTCTCACTTTTATTGTTCCCCATCTCTGAAAGGCTACTCTAATGGTCTGTTTTGTCAGAAGCAATTAGAGTCCTGGGTAGCTAGACTACCTGTCTCTGGAATGTTTCGAGGGTAAGGAATAGATGAGATCTTCAAAGAGAGAGAAGAGGCTTTGCTCCTCCATTTTGATGTGCCACGGGAAAACACTAATTTAGAATAATTAGAGCTAAGTAATGGAGAAGCTGTAATGGGATGTTAGCCATGCCTGTAACACAGCAGGAGGTTGCCCCTGCTAATAAGCAGACAAGACCCAGTCTCCAGTAATTCAGAGTCTTAACTGAATTCCCATATGAAACGTTATCCTTTCAGATAGAAGGGGACTAGGAGATTGGAGGTGGACCTACGATAAGTGAATGTACCCTCTTCAGAGACAGAATTCTAAGATTGTGTGTGTCTCCTGGCATGTTTCATGTAATTTTCATCTGTGCCCGATTGTTATTTTTTAAATGTATAATCCAAAGAGAATTTGGGGCACATAGGCACATTTTTATTGAATGCCAAAATAGTAGGCCTCTTGCCATTCAGTATTATGTTGTTATGGCTACATTTTAAAAATAGCTAACATTGTTTTTCTACTAGATTGAGCATTAAAGCCTGTTTCTCTTAGGATCCTTGCTGTGTCCCTTTAGAATTCATAATTGGAACTTAGTTCCAAGGTGATACTATTAAGAGGTGGGGCCTTTGGGAAATGATTAGGTCATGAGGACTCTACCCTCATGAATGGGATGCATACCCTTATACAAGGCTTGAGGGAATGAGTTCATCCCATTTTTTGTCTTTCTGCCACTCGAGGACAGTTAATGCCTCTCTTCTATGTGAGGACATAGGGAGATTGTGGATTTTTTTTTTTTTTTGAGATGGAGTTTCACTCTTGTCACCTAGGCTAGAGTGCAATGGTGTGAATGGTTGCTGGTGTTTACCATTTCCCTTGACCACAACTCTCTTAGGAGTGATGATCCATTAGAGAGTTTCCAGATCTACCCTTGTCCAAGCTCCTGGTCCTAGGGCATGGGGAGCAGCTGCTCCCCACATTTTCTCATACGCACTAGGAACTAGAGCTACTTAGGATTTGCCATTTAATCACAACAGAATGTACATGGTTGGGCATCAAGAGACAAAGACAGGCCAAAGGGTTTTGCATATCAAATGTTCTATCTCAAGAATGTTCATATATTACCAGCCCCATTTCCATTCCCTGCTTGAAGATGAGACTCTTCAATTTCCTGAAGGGGGTAAGGCCTTGAAGGCTGGTTTTGCTCCCTTGGTGGTTGTGGCAGACAACCAAAGATTCACTTAGGCCTTTATAGCTGAGGCTCTGCAGACCTGACTGGATACCCTTTTAGAAAACGGAGGTGGCATTCTAGTGCTTTTGGTCTTCCCCAGGGGAGCTTTCAGACTTTTGGTAAAGCTGCTTATGCTCACTACCCATCAATAAATTAACTCTTGGTTCATAGTGATTTTTATTTTACTTTATTTGGGAAGGAAAGCCCTCCCCTAACCTTCCAGCAAGGATTTGCATATATTACTCATTTTCCCTCAGTGCAGATATGCTGACAGTTTACAGGAGAGTATGCAAGACTTACTTGGTATTTAAGCAAAATTGTATAGATACCCCTCATTTCTTTTTTTTTTTTTTTTTTTTTTTTGAGACGGAGTTTCGCTCTTGTTACCCAGGCTGGAGTGCAATGGCGCGATCTCGGCTCACCACAACCTCCGCCTCCTGGGTTCAGGCAATTCTCCTGTCTCAGCCTCCTGAGTAGCTGGGATTACAGGCACGCGCCACCATGCCCAGCTAATTTTTTTGTATTTTTAGTAGAGACGGGGTTTCACCATGTTGACCGGGATGGTCTCGATCTCTTGACCTCGTGATCCACCCGCCTCAGCCTCCCAAAGTGCTGGGATTACAGGCTTGAGCCACCGCGCCCGGCCCCCCTCATTTCTGAAATGACAATCATGTCACGGAAAGGGCTGGTGGAGATTTTCTGGAGGGTATCCCCAGCAGCATCTGCTCCCAGTGTTCTGTTCAATTCTCTTGGGTCTTCTGAAGGATGTCAACAAATGGGCAAAGTCCTGAGGATTTTCCTGATATACTCACATGGGAAAAGCAGACTAAGACAGGTCAGATTTCATCTTGATAAGAGCTTTAGTGAATTTACACCTGCTTATGGGGCACCCTTCTATAATAGTTTAATCCTATGTGGAAAGTGATATTTTTGGTCTTTTGACCAAGGAATTCTTTTTGTAGCAACTTAGGTTATTGTAGATTTCTAATGACAAAAGCGATAATATGCTTTCCTTCCTACACAGAGACAAGGTGGTGAGCCCCCAACAGACAGTTGCGAATTGTTATTATCAGGTAGATCATCTGTTTATACTACTTGCTCTACCCCATTTTCACTTCCAGATTTCACAAAACATATTTATCTAGGGGGTGCAATGTGTGGAATGTTTTTGTGCAAAGCTACTCTGGTTCATTTGGAGACAGGGCCTGAATCTTTCGATCCATGTGCTACTCTGTTGCCAGATTGAGCTAAGGGAGAAATCTACCTGGCCATGTCAGCCTCCTGCTTAAATATATTTTTGGAGTTTTCCTTAGGCTTTAGGATGAAACCCAAAAATCTTTGATTTGATCATAGACTATCCCTTCCAGCCTACTTTCTGATAACTCTTCAGGTTGCCCTCTGGGTTCTAGTCATACCAATTTTTTTTTTTAAGTTAACATTTATTGAGCGTGTTTGGTACCATTTGTTAAACACTGATCATTCACCCTTTCCCTTTAAGAACCCAGCTTGGTGTTTGCACTGCTGCCTTCTGCTCACATACAGTTGGCCAGGACTGAGTTATGTAGCTACACTTTGCTGCACAGGAGCCTGGGAAATGTATTCTGGGAGGCTGTGTGTCCAGATGAAAAGTCTTAATACTACTATAGTACTATAGAAGAAGGGAAATGAATATTTGGGCATAACTATTATTCTTTCACAGTGAATGAGAATTTAAAAATCACTATAGTCTACTTTGAACATATTTGTGCTGGGTTAAGTAAAATCAACATAAGGAGTGTTAAATATATAGTTTATTAAATAGTGATTTATTTTGCAGACTCTAAAGCCTTTACACGAAGAAGCATCTGGCTGGAATAATCTGTCAGTGCAGGTATTACTGAGTCAGTTTGGTGGAACAATAGGGGGAGAATGGTTTGTCAGAGAAGGATTTCTGGAAGAGGAAGCATCTGACCTGATTTTTGAAGTATGTGTAGGAGTAAGTCAGCAAAGATTAGCAAAGGCATGTCAGAGCATTTAAATTTCTTCAACTGAAGAAGAAACAAAGGAGCAGAGTTTCAGAGTCAAGGGTTCTTCTGCGGTGCAGAAATTTCTGTGGACTAGGACAACAAAGAGATGAAAGGACTGAGAGAAGAGCCCTGGTGTCAGATTGGTACTGCAGTGTTCAATGGGCAAATGGACAGGACGACTCCAAAGAGGTGTAACCCCTCTGGAGTCTGCACTACCCAGCATGCCCTGGATTTGGATGCCATCTTGATTTCATAAAACCTAAGCTTTTTCTGTCCAATGGACACATCTCCTATTTTATAATGACTATGAGAAAAGAGGAGTTGTTTTGTAGCAACTATTCTGATACTGTTCTATTCTGTGATACAAGGGAAATCTATTTAGGCTTTGTGGGGAATTCTCAATTTTAGTTTCAAGATTCTTCTACAGGTGCATATAATCTATTAGTGTATAAATTTATTAAATCAAAATGGAAAATAAAAAATGCTTTTTGAAATTAGTTCAGTTGTTTTTAAATAATGTCCTATCAAGTTCTTATCTATTGAATGACTCCTTTTATAACTGTTGGAAAAAAGGAATGCACTGAAAGAAAGAACTTCATAATTATATAGGTCATAAAATAAAATTTTCCATTCCTGAGAGACTCCTGGATGAAAATATTTACTCAGAAATCAACGGTCAGAAAGTTTCATTAAAAAGATTCATAAGTATTTTTAAATCATAACAAAAGAAATTTGGTTAGAATTCTTCTGTCTTGGAGTATCTGATGGTTGAGTGTATTGGTAGAGAAAACCCGGTGTTGTTAACTATGTTAAAATGCCTTATGAATTTTAACTTCTCTTTCCAGAGAGTGCAAAAGAAGTGGGTGGAGGTGATGGGGGGGAGCAGTATGTACAATATATAGATGAAAAACCAGTTGAGCCCAGTTAGAAAGCTGTCTTCTTATAAACAGTTGTTGCAAACATATGCTCCATATTTTCTTGGTCAGTTTTGATATCAAAGTATGTTTTTCAATAAAGGTCACATATGTAGGATGAGTGTGGCAGCTCACGCCTGTAATCCTAGCACTTTGGGAGACCGAGGAGGACAAATCACTTGAGGTCAGGAGTTTGAGACCAGCCTGGCCAACATGGTGAAACCCCATCTCTACTAATAATGCAAAAATTAGCCAGATGTGGTAGTGTGCACCTGTAGTCCCAGCTACTCAGGAGGCTGAAGAAGGAGAACTGCTTGGACCCAGGAGGCGGAGATTGCAGTGAGCCAAGATTGTGCCACTGTATACTCCAGCCTGGGTGACAAAGCCAAGCTCTGTCTCAAAAAAAAAAAAAAAAAATCACACATGCAGGTTTATTCTTAACCCTTCCACTCCATGGTACACTCCAGGATTATGACACTCCCACCAGTCTCATGGCTCACTGTGGTGGTGAACTGGATTTGTGGCTATGGAGAGGTAACTGACTCAAGTTTGGCTGTTTACCACTCAGATATGAAAGCACAAGAAGCGAGGCATGGTAAAAGGAAAGCAGCTTTTATTCAAATGCTAGCAGATGGGAGAATGGTTGGGTTCAAGCCTCAAAGGTATCATCTCAGCTGTTTGGGCTGAGTGAAGGGGTTTATGAAGGAAAACTTGGTGTGAGAAACATGGACGAGTGATGCAGGAGGGTACAGGTCTGTGTGTCTTTTTTCTGATGGTTATCTTGAAGAATTGCCCATCTGGAGGTCTGGTTGGCTCAGCTTGACTTTGGCATGGTGGTGGTGAATTCATTGTTCATAACTTCCCCTAAGTGGGAGGATTCTGCAGTTGAGTCTGTCTGGTTTGCTGTAAAATTAGCCCCTAGAATTTCTAAGCAAGCACATAATTAGATAAGCAAGCACTCTGCACAGGAGTGCCTGGTGGGAAGGAGAGGGAAGCAAAGAGTTTTAAAGTGCATTTCGAGGCTGTTCTGAGATTAGAAAGGAAAGGGGAAAAAACCTTAACATGTATTTTGAGGCTTAGATACTTGGTTACAACTCCCCACTGTGAAATTATGTTCCGTTTCTATGGAAAGTAGAAGATGTCAATTTGACTGCTTTCTGCTGAAAAGGGGGCACGGCCAGGAGGCAACAGAAGAAAACCTGTTCACTTGTAATTGAAAACTTTTCTGAGTCTCTGACGTTGGAAAATTTTTGAAAACTTCTGAAAAATACAGAAGATATTTGTTGGAGCATCATGGTGACTGTGTAATAGCAATATAGTCCAGGGTAGGAATAAACTTATTTTTAAAATCATGGCTGCAATTATGAGCAACTTTTTTTTTTTTTAACTAGGAGGGGCCTAATCCAAATTATGAGTGGAACCATCGATTTCAGTATGTTACAAGATTGTACGTAATACTAGTTTGCTTGTGCATGTCTTGTAGGGCTGAGGGTATATTTCCAGAGTTGTGCAGGAAGTATGCACAGCATTTAGTCTTAATACACAGCATATAGTTCCCATTGTCAGTTACACCTGGAGTTTCTGTGGGGATATGACAACAGGTTGGCTAAATATACATATTTAACAGGTTATAGGAGGGGCTATGAATATTCATAAAGTTGGTCCTGACATGTATATTAATGTGTATGTAACATATGACCCATGTTTATTTTGGCATAGAGACTTAACATATAAATGTTATTGTAATTAGACCCTGTATGTACATACAGACAAATGAGTGTGCAGTTTCTGTAAACCAGTCAGCAGTTGTCCATGGTTGGTAGCCTTTTTATCGGGATAAATGTACTAAAATCAGTCTGTTTAGTTAAAGCTGTAGTTACGGCTGGTGAACAGGGAGTAGGGGTCAGTTCATTTGTCTTGAGTCTAGTACTCATTTGGCTGCTCATGAAATAGGAAAACCTTGTGGCTGCTAGAACTTAACTGAACTTTTGAAATGGGAGCCTGCGGCTTAACTCTTGCCTGGTGTGGTCTCGGGTCCTGTTTATAGTTTGGTATCTTACTGTTACAAAGAGTCTGTTTTGTCAGTTTTATGATCTATACTTTAATGTTAATGTTGGTCAGTTGTGTCTGAATTCCAAATGGGGAGGGTATAAACAGCCTGCTTTCTGTCCAAACCTAAACTAGTTTTTCAGGTTTTCAGGGGGATCTCCTTTGGCCAAAAAGGGGTTCCATTTAGTATGTTGGAGGGCTTATAGCTTCTTGTTTGTTTATATTTCCCCTTTTATTTGGTCAAGGTATGCCAGAGGCAATATAAATGGCCAGTCTTTTATTTTGTTCCCATATGGATGCCAGGGTAATATGGCTACCTGCCCCAGGTTCATCCTGCCCATTGGTGGGACTCCTATGGCCAAGGACTTAGAGTCAAAAGACTTACAGCCAATTAAACATTTTGGGCCAGATGGGAATGGATGGAGGCAGGCATATATTAACCCTTAAAACCTCTTTTAAGCAACATAAGAACCAAAGACAAAAGATAAAACAAGATTATAAAATTGGGGCTTATCTGTAAATCTTGTGCACTGAGCTATCATAATCTTGGCTTGTAGCAATTAGTTATAAAAAACACAAACATTTTGTTTAGCTGTGTGTCCATCCTTGAATTGGAAGGTCTGAATTAATTGCATCCCTCAAAACCGAGCCCTTACAATCTCATATGCCCATGGTCTTCTGAAATAGTCCCTGGGCCTAGAGGGACTGAATAGTTTCAAATTCCGGAGGTAAAATAGAACATAAAGAATTAGCAACATTTCAAACAAAAAGTCATAAGCCTTGCTTAGTTCTGAGAATGACAGGAAAGGAAGCTCACAGGTGGCTAAAAATACAAATTATTTAATATGGTATAAGATAAATTCTATTAATTTAGACAGGCAAAATTATTAAATAAACATTTATGTTTTTGAATATTGGCCTGTCCTTGTGTCTCATGAAAGTAGTTTATGTTGTCACCTTTGTCTGAGTCTAAAGATGAGGCTTTAGTTAACTTGAGTTTGATGTCAGATATTGGCAAGAATATTGTGCCTTATTTAGATGAGGTCTTTGTACCTAGGAGTCAAAACCCTGTACTTAACGGCACAAGGGTTAGTTAATAGTACCAGATAACAACCTTTTCAAGGGGCTGTACGTGGTGACGCTGAAGTCCATGACCTGAAGCTTTTAAAAAAAAGATTTTACAGCCTTTCACTGATTATTATTATTTTTCTTTTTGAGGCAGGGTCTTGCCCTGTTGTCCAGGCAAGAGTACAATAATGCATTTGTGGCTCGCCACAGCCTTGACCTCTGGGACTCAAGTGGTCCTTCTGCCTCAGCCTCTCAAGTACCTAGGACTATAGGCACAAGCCGCCACACCCAGCTAATTTTTGTACTTTGGTTTTTATAGAGACAGGATCTCACTTTGTTGCTCGGGCTGTTCTCAAAATCCTGGGCTCAAGTGATCCTCCTTCCTTGACCTCCCAAGTGCTGGGATTACAGGTGTAAACCACCATGCCTGGCCAGTAGTGATTAATTTTTATAGCTTTGATAAACCACGGCAATAAGTCCGAGATTTAAAATGTGATTTTGAGGGCATTTGTCAAAGATGTTAAGGGATGCAAAACATTTGATCAAAACAGAACGATAGGTTATTGTAAAACAATAGTTACTCATTTAACCAAAGTGATTATCAAAAGACTTTAAAGGTAATATAGAAGGTTATATGGATGTAAAAACCTTAACCCCTTTAAATCTGTTTTTCTAAGCAATCAAAAACCTAATAAATATAGGAATTATCTTGATGAAATATAAAATATTGTTTCTTAAGCTAGTTACCAAAAAGGCAAAGAAAAACCTTTTGCAGTATGACTGCTTTTTCTTATGGAAAGCCCATTGAGAGTCATGAAAAAAGTGCTTGAATTTAATCAGACACAGAAAGTGTGTATTCAAAATTATGAGTATAGCAGGGGAATACATGGCTCTTAGTAACTGCATGAGAAGTTTCCTGATTACATGCACTAAAACATTTAGACATATTAAGAAAAGCTAAGAATATAGAATCAAATTATACTGGAGGAAAACATGGCTTTCTTAGATCTTTAAGATAAAACATTTTAGCATCAGGCTTGATGCTAATATGCAGTTGGAACCAGAAGGAAAAAGTTAGCAGAGTTGATTAAAAAAAAAAAAAAAAAAAAAAGCTGAAGAAGTTCTCTCAGGCTTTTCCAAGGGGAGAAAGAGAGAAAAGCAGCAAGACACAATAAAAATTGAACTTCCGAGCTATGAATCTGAGAAGTTTTAAAAGAAACAGATTATAGTATTAAAAAGCAAAATATCTTATAATTTCATTAAAAGTGAATTCATACCTTAATGAAATCCTGTTTTAACACAGGGGACCAATATTTAGAAAGATTACTATAAATAATTTCCTTTTAATTCTAGCTAGCTTAATCACATACAAAATTTATTTTATCAATTTCTCTTTCTGAATCTTATCACTATGTAGACCATCTATGTCATGCTTGGATTTTTTTGATTTGTCATCTTCCCTCTTTTAAAAATCAATCATTTTATTTTAGGACAAAAATTTACCATATAATATTTTTTTCACATACAGTAAAAAAATTTTTAATTAAAAAATTTATATTTATAATTTTAAATATTTCTATTTACTGGCTTTTAAAACTTCTTTTATAAATTTTAAATAACCTTCAAATATATACATCTATTTTTAAAATAAGATTATTTATAGAATTACATATTAACAAAAAATTTTATTCTTAGTAACCTTAAATTTTAGTGAAAATTTAGGAAGCAAGAAATCTTGAACTGTTTCTCAGATGTTAGCATTTTACAGATAAAACCATGCCATAATTTTTAGAAAGGTTTCCCCATGTCATAACCCTTTCTTAATTGTAAATGTCTGACATACAGTGCACATTTATTATTCAATTTCAGACTATTAAAAAATTTGTAGTTGCACAAAAAGTTCACCTACAAGCATTTATCCCATTTATATGTACTTGACTTATCATTTTTAATAGTTTACATCTGAAAACTGAGATATTACATGAAGCTACTCATAAAGTTATTTCCTTATTAACCATTTTTTAAAGTCTGTGAACATCAGGTGTTCCCCTAAGTAAGAATCTTAAACACATGGGTGTTTTGACAGTAACTTAGAATATTTAGCTGTTTTTATTGAACAAACAACATTAGTCTTATTTGTTTAAAAAAGCTACACAAAGATTACTGTTTTTGGCTGGGTTTATAGTTTTACAACCTTTGTGCCACACCCTGACACCTTAAAATATCTAACAGAGGAAATACAAAACTTATCTACCTAAACAAAAATGTATGCTGATAATTCTGAAGACATTTTTATTTTTATTTTACCAATGATTTCAAAGCCAGTTTATTAAAGATTGATAAATTCATGTGAACTTGAAATGCATTTTGACTTAATTTATGAGTATTTGCTTATAAGCCATTTGGTAGCATGCAAGACACAACACAAAACATAATACATGTACATCACATAAACATATCTAAACATATATACACATCCACAAAGATCCAATAGTTTTGCCCTGAAATTCTAGCTGTAAGATAGCAATATAAAGTTAGGATTTTATATAAGATCTCTGGATAAGAATTATTTTTCTGTCAAAATTGAAATCTGTTAACTAAATTGGCTAAAATGGCTAAATTTTGTTTGCCCTATTGGGTAAGGTAAGGAAAGCTGTAGACCAAAACTTGGGTTTTGTTTTGTTTTGTTTTGTTTAAAAGCCTTTTAATATGCATTTTTATTAGTTTTTTTTTTTCTTTTGTAGCTCGACAGAACATCCATGCCACACTAGTAATGCTTTGTTTTGTTTAGTGGGGTTTCACTCTGCCTCATAGGCTGGAGAGCAGTGGTGTGTTGATGGCTCACTGCAGCCTCAATCTCCTGGGCTCAAGAGATTCTCCCTCATCCCCCTAAGTAGCTGGGATCAAAGGCATGCACCACCACTCCTGGCTAATTTATCTTGTAGAGATGGGGTCTCCCTATGTTGTCCAGGCTGGTCTTGAACTCTTAAGCTCAAGCGATCCTCCCATCCCGCCCTTTACTTTTCAGTTTTAAAGGAGTTTCAAATGTTTACATTTCAGTTAGACAGTAAGTGACGAGTCCTCCTCAGCACCCGCAGTTTAGGAACAGCAGATCCAAAGCAGGCAGAAAAGAAAAGAGCGCTTCAGAAGATTCTGCTGAACTTTACAGTTGCAGGTCAAATGAGCTCTGAATTTGAGCTCTGAACTTTTCTTGCTTTAATTTACCCATCAGTTTAAAATGTATACAAAACAGGCTATAAAATGTAACCAGCTGGAGTCCCATGTAGTCTAGAAAAGAATTCACATGCTTTTCCCCCCTACAAAGCTTTGCTCAGATATAGAGAGCACTCTAGAATCCCAAAGAGGATGGCAAAATCAGGGCCGGGGTATTGGAAACCGTTTCTCCCTTAGTGAGGAGAGAAGCAGTCTCTTGCTGCCTCTGACAATCAGACGAACCCGGTACTGTGAAGACCATCCCAGAGTACCTTCAGAGGGAGGGGTAACACCAAACAGATACAAACACAGATCGAATGCAGATGGAGCAGTCTAAACTGATCCCTGAAAGAGGAAACTAGAGAAAAGTCCCGAAATCTTGTCTGAAACCCGGACGGCACCACAAAATTACCTCCTGTACTAGGCTCAGATGGCACAAAGGCCCATATAGCACCACAGTTGACCTATGCTAGGTCCAGATGGCACAATGACCCCAAAGAGAGAGACAGAGGAACCCCATTCACACTCCAGACGACTTACCTAGTCCAAGTCTGTTTCCCAAACACCACTTTTCCTTGTACTAGCAAAGCATTGTGGGCAGTTGATGCTGTGATGGGGACAGAAGGGAAATCCTAGGGGTAAAGGTGTCCTCAGCAGCCGCCGGGAGATCCCTGAAGTCCCCATCCATGGAGTCAGCTAGCTGTGAATTGCTGACACGTTCGAGCAGCTGTTGCCTCCTCCAGTAGAAACCAAGCACAGTCTAGGCTACATGAAACTCACAGCTCCTCACATGGGATACCAAATTTGTGATGACTCGAGTTCAGTTGCTCGCCACGTGGAAGTCAAAGCACAAGAAGGTGAGGTGTGGTAAAAGGAAAGCAGCTTTTATTCAAATGTTAGCAGATGGGAGACTTGCTGGGCTTGAGCCTCAAAGGAAGCATCTCACCTTTTGGGCTGAATGAAGTGGTTTAAGAAGGAAAACTTGGTATGAAAAGCACGCGGGAGTGGTGCAGGAGGGTGCAGGTCTATGTGTCTCTTTCTAATGCTTGAGTACTCACCCATCTGGAGGTCCAGCTGGCATCCGCTTGATTTGGCCCTGGTGAGGTGGTAGACCAATTGTTTGTAACTTCTCCTAAGCAGCAAGATTCCACAGCTGAATCTCTGTATCTGGTTTGTTTTAGAATTAGCCCCTGGAATGTCTAAGAAAGCACATAATTAGAGAAGCAAGTACTGTGCATGGGAATGCCTGGTGGGAAAGGAAAGGAAACAGATTTCCAGGCCATATTCTGAGATTAGGAAGGAAAGGGGGAAAAAAAACCCTTTAAAATGCATTTCAAGGCTGGGGCACTAGCTTATAGAGAGACATACTCTCTGAGGCAGCTTTCTGAGTTTCTATGGGATACCCATATAGTTGATACAGTTGCAGGTGATTTTTGAATATAGAATTCCATATGCCTCTCCAAACCCAACTGAAGATTACTACACATTTATATTTTCTAGTAAAGAATGATTATAAAAGTATAATTTTTGTTAAAAAAATCAAAGCACACCAAATAGAAACCCAGCATATACACGTGTAAAAAGGCTTATAGAGCTTTGGTAATCAGCTTGGTGTTTCCGGGTCCAGGGATTGCAGGAGTTTCACTGCTTTTCTTCCTAACCTCCCCTCCCTCTTCTTTTTCTTCCTTCCCTCTTCCTTTCCTTTTCTTTTTATTTGTATTTCTAGTTTTCCTTAGACTAAAACATGAATTGTCTAATTTTAAAAATAAAAGCTTAAATACTCTCACTTTTTTTTTTTTTTGGTAAGAAATCCAATGTTCCTGATACTTCCTTCCCTGCTCCAGATAGGCATTTCTTAGTTTTCAAGCAGTGTGGTGGTAGACTGGGCACGGTGGCTCACACCTGTAACCCCAGCACTTTGGGGAGGCTAAGGCAGGAGGATCACTTGAGCTCAGGAGTTTGAGACCAGTATTGCCAACATGGTGAAGCCCCGTCTCTACTAAAAATACAAAAATTAGCCGGGTGTGGTGGTGCGTGCCTGTAATCCCAGCTACTCGGGAGGCTGAGGCATGAGAATTGCTTGAACCCAGGAGGTGGAGGTTGCAGTGAGCCGAGATTGCACCACTGTATTCCAGCCTGGGTGACAGAGCAAGACTGTCTCAGAAAACAAAACAAAAACTTGTTGTCAGGTCCAGGGCCAGGACCATGTCAAATGTCACATTCAGGGTTAGGGTCCGCCCATGCTGAGGTCCAAGGGAAGTGGGTTGATGAGAAGACAGCTGAAAGAACACTCAGGGCTATAGGTAGGTGAAATGTAGTTTTATTCAGCAGCTGTCTCAGCAGCAGCTTACTCACACTGTCCATCTTTCTCTCGGTGTCTGCTCCAGCTCTGTGGCTCCTCTCAGCAACTGGCTTCCACGCGCAGCTGCACAACTGGCCTGCAAGGCCAACTCTCCCTTATAGTGTTGGCAGCTGGACTCTTTCCCTTTGGGCCCAAGCCAGTTCCTGGCTTCCCCCTGCCCACCTTCAAGGTAACTGGCTCTCCTTTACAGTGGTCAGTAGTTGCTTTCTGGGCACTAGTGCATGTGCCATGTCAAGCCCTGGCTCCCCTCTGTTTGTCTGCAAGACCGACAGCTCTGGTTCTCTCTTTCTCTGGGTGCTAGCGCACCTGTAAGGCATCGGCAGGGCAGTTACAGAAAATAGTGGCTCAGGGCCAAGTATGAACTTAGGCAAACAGGTTATATAACAGGTGGAGGTGTGCGCCTGTGCACCAGTCCTGCTGAGTCACTCTGGCCTGGATGTCTGCCTTGGCCTTGGCCTATGCCTTGACCAAAGCACATCCATGTACCTTACATTTCACCCCCTAGGCCGAGGGAGACATAGGTTTTGGACACACAGGTTTGACATAGCTCTGGGCATGCAGGCCCAATACACAGCTTTGGCACATAGGCCCTGGACACAGGTCCAACATATAAGCTTTGGGCACACAGGCCTGATACATACACACAGGCTTGAAACATAAGCCTGACACATAAGCTTTGGGCATGCAGTCCTGATACATATACACAGGCTTGACACACATGCCTGGGCACGCAGGCTTGATATACAGGCCTTATATATAGGCTCTGGGCACACAGGCCCATTACATACATAAGCTTCGATAAACTGCCCTGCTATTAGCGCAGATTACCATAGGTGTCACCTCCTTGGTGATTACTATTCACACTGCCTTGAGTTCACCTTATTAACTACTTTGCCTACACCTGGTTTCAAACCATATGGTCTCAGTTCTAGGTTGGACTGTGACAACAGTCCAGGCAGCACTAGCACCCTGGCTAGACCGATCTGTGTACCATGTCCCATCAGGAATGGGAGGGTGCCCTTCGTTAAATGGTGATGGCACAGGGTCTAAGGGTGCCTCAGGCCCCATGGCCTTATCCTGCATCAGGACTACAGGTCCCAAGACTTCTTGTAACTCTGCTGCTAAGGGACTTGTACTCCATGTACTCTACTGTTCAGTAGGCACCCCACTTTGCTTAAGTGGATGTCTGTGCCATCCCAGTCCAGGGGGTCATTACCCATGAATGCACCCATCCTGCTGTTGGGTAGGTCATCTGTACAACGACTGTAACCTGTCCTGCTACACTCTTATGAGCCTGAAGGGCAGCATATGCAGTTACTAACTGCTTCTTTATTAATGAACACCAGAGCTCAGCTCCCCTCCACAGTTGGGACTAAAAGCCTACTGGTGCTCCCAAGTGCTCCATGCATTGCTATACACTCTAGCCAAAACTATCTGTGGTTATGTGCGTGTCCAGTTTAAATGGGCACCCCTGGTTAGCTGCCTATAGGGTTAGTGCCCACTGAATAGCCTGTTTGGCTGTCTCAGCCTCACCATCCAATGCCAGGCAAGAGGGGTGTTGCTGCTTCCAAATATGCAAGAGAATCAGGTTAACATAACATCATTAATGAGACCATGAGATGTGGTGGGGCTATACATGCAGCTCAGTGGCAACGCTGTGAAAGTCCATTGTCGCCCTCCCATGAAGGCAAACAGTTCCTGGCTCTCAGTGGACTTTCCCAGTTCCGTTGTCAAGTGGTCCGGCAAGTCCGTGACAGATGATACAGTTGCCAAGCCATGAGGAACATCCACCCCCAGAATGTTTTCTAGCATGGGAGAGGCATACACAGTGCATAAGTGGAGAGCCAAATGGCTGATGCCAAGATGCAGAGACACAGGTTTTAGTTTCGCTGACCAGCTTTCATAGCTATCTATGCAGCCTTGCCTGGAAACTTATCTGGGCCCAGGGACCAGTGGATTGCAAGTCCACACATTGCTCTGGTCACCCGGTGCCCCCCAGAAGCTGGGCATCTTGGCCAGTCTCTTATCAAACAGAAAAGACTTGACACGTGTCTGACTGCAGCAGGCAGTCTGTGAACTGGAATGCTCAGGCAGGACTGGGTTGCACAGCGATGTCCTTCTCCCGAATGACTTGCACTGAGTCTGTATGTGACTACCAACATTACTTGCTTGACTCCTGAGACTTAGCGGGGACACAGGAACCATAGGAAATGCGTTCCACCACAATAGGGGATCCCTGGGCTCACCCTTGGGGCCCCACAGCTGTTCATGGTTTATTTTCTAGTAGATCACTGGGTGAGCCTGCAACAAAGGTTCCTCCTCCTCCCTGCGCTGTGTCCATAAGGACTGAACATGCACATCCCACAGCACAGTCACAAATGCCCATTTGACTTTGCCAGCAAAGTCCTCGGTGCTGTGAACTTCCAGATGCTTCAGAACCTTTTTACACTCACAGCAGACCCATCCACTGCCTCCCACATTTCCACTGGGACCAATTCAAGCAGCACTGAATGGGTCTTTCAGCTATCTGCCCATCCACCCACTTCCCTTGGACCTCAGCATGGGCTATACTTTTTTGTGTTTAAGTTCATACTTGACTATGGGCTATGCTGAGGTCCAAGGGAAGTGGGTGGATGGGCAGATAGCCATAGGCAGGTGAAGTGTAATTTTATTCAGCACCTCTTTGATCAGCAGCTTACTCGCACTGTCCGTCTTTATCTCGGCTGTCTGCTCCGGCTCTGCGGCTCCTCTCAGCAGCTGGCTCCAAACACAGCTGCGCGGCCAGCATGCACGACCAACTCTCCTTTACAGTGTTGGCAGCTTAACTCTTTCCCTCTGGGCACAAGCCAGTTCCTGGCTTCCCCCTGCCCACCTTCAAGGCAACTGGCTCTACCTTACAGTGGTCAGTAGCGTTATTCTCCCTCTGAGCATCAGCATGCACGCCACGTTGAGCCGTGCTGAACCCTAGCTCCCCTTTGTCTGTCTGCAAGATGGACAGCTCTGGTTTTCTTTCTTTATCTGGGCACCAGTGTGTCTCTACAGCACCAGCAGGGCAGTTACACCTTCTACAGACAATAGTGGCTCAGAGTCAAGTATGAACTTAAACACAAGTGGAGGCGTGCGCCTGCGCACCAATCCCACTGAGTCATCGCGGCCTGAATGTCTGCCTCAGCCTATTCCTTGACCAAAGTACATCCATGTTCCTTACACCTTTCTGTTGGTCAATTTAAGTGTAATATTATGTCACCTGGAATGTTTTCTCCCATCTGTATTCTATAAAACCACATATTCTTCGTTTTTTTTTTTTTTGAGACGGAGTTTCGCTCTTGTTACCCAGGCTGGAGTGCAATGGCGCGATCTCGGCTCATCACAACCTCCGCCTCCTGGGTTCAGGCAATTCTCCTGCCTCAGCCTCCTGAGTAGCTGGGATTACAGGCACGAGCCAGCACGCCCAACTAGTTTTTTGTATTTTTAGTAGAGACGGGGTTTCACCATGTTGACCAGGATGGTCTCGATCTCTCGACCTCGTGATCCACCCGCCTCGGCCTCCCAAAGTGCTGGGATTACAGGCTTGAGCCACTGCGCCCGGCCTATTCTTCCTTTTTAATAAATGTTGCTCAAAAGACTTTCTAAAGAAATATATTCTGATGAATCCCATATGCTGTATTTTCGTGTGTGTGTTCTTTTTTGATATAATTGGTGTCATTTTGCTTTGTTTCATGTGTCTATACTGTTATGTACTTTCTGATCTCAGAAACTGGATAGTTGTAACTTTTCTGAGGTCAAGAACCAGAGCTCCTCTTTCCTTGGTTTCTGACTCTTCTCATTATAATGCTCAACATTTATAATGCCCAGTGCTGATTGGAAAAGAGTCGGCCTGGTAAATTTGTGAGAGGTGGGATCAATTCACACACCGGCCATAGTTTAGATTTGCTTTGAGGGTGAAACATGAACTCTAAGCTGATTTTTAAAAATGAAGCCAGCCAGTAAGATCGCAGAATCCTGACAAGTACATCTTGGTTAGGCTCCCCTTGAACCCTTTCAACGTAGATGATTTTTAAATATGATCATTATATATTAAGTGACCAGTGAGGCAAATGTGAGCCTAAATTGATATTTCCATGTGGAAACAGGCAGTAGATATTTGACTTGCCACAAATTCCTTACTTTTGTACACTCCTTCCTAAAGTGCTGACTGCCTCCCTGTTTGGAATTAAACCACCAACTCCCTGGACGTTGCTTCACACCATGGGTCCCAACCATTTGTACACCACTATGGGTCAGACATAGTTGCTTCATAATGACAAAGAATTGGTTCTCCACCAATCCTTACATCGCTTTACCAATCTTGTTTGCCATTTACCTCTGTAACGTTTTCATCCATCTCCCTCTAGCAGACACGTTTTATGCCTGTTTCACCTCCTGTCTCCAGTTCCAGTGGCTGCGGTGGTGACTGGCTATGCATGGCTGCAACCAACCTCACGCAGGCACCATCAGACAGCACCCAGCTTCCTGCCCTATGCCTCAGACCTCTTGCCTTCCGTCCTGGGGCTTCCCTGGTGATGCTGAGACTCAGGAAGCCGGAGAGCCCCTACTTAATGCCCTCATACATGCCCGGAAGTGTAGGGCAAGCAACACCTCATGGAGTGGATCTTATAGACAGGAGCTGATGGGCAAGTTCTTTCTCTTTGGAATGAATTGTCCTGAGGCAGATTGTAAATGGCTTGTTAGAGGAGTGTCTTGAGGTGGAACAGTCAAGTGCATTCCCCTGACTGCTGGGATACTAGGTTACAGAGAGACTTGCCTTTGAAGCATATTTCTGAGTTTCTATGGGACACCCATCTAGCTGATAGCGTTTCAGGTGTACCTTCCCATTGCCTCTCCCTCCTTCCTCACTTCACTCCCCTGTTTACCTCTCCATGTAGTTGCTCTCCCCATTAAAGGATAAATATATAAGCCTTTGCCTCTCAGATTCCACTTTCTGTGTCATATCCTGTTTCCTCAAATCCCATTTCCTATCCATCAGCAACAGAAATCCATTCTCCTCTGAGTTATCACTGTGCAAAAGGAGAGGTGGACAATAGCCATCCACAAGAGTACCTTTTCACCCTTTCTTGAAAGGAGGTTTTAACTTCCGCAGAGAGTTAAAGATACAGGACATTTTCAGAAAGCCATTCAACCACACATTTCAATTTAGATTTCACTGATCCTATGCTAGCATGTAGAGAGAGTTATTAAAGTCTGTGGTTCAATGGTTTCTGCTCTTGCCTCTGTCACAAGCTAGTCATTGGCATGGGGGAGTTGGAGAGGGATAGAGCCATAGGCATCAGGAGTTTCTCGTGGCTTTCAGGAGTTGGAGACATGACTCCCTAGAGTCAACTTGATGTTAGAAGAAATATCTTCCTCCCCCACCTCATTCCCACAAAGCATTCATCTTCAGAGATCCAATAAGAAAGTGTCACTAAAGTCACGTTGACTGAAGAATCCCTATTTTGAATAATGGTCAGAGGAAATCTTATGTATTCCTGTAGACCAATTTTGTCTTTGCTTCTTAGGTTTTAAATTGTCAAAGCACAATGTTAATGAAATTTGAGAAAAATATAAAAGATCAGCTACAGTCACACTCTCCTGATGCAGTTCCAGGGACTTGCTGGAAGCAGCTGGGGTCAGTGATCTTCATGGTGCCACCTGCATTTGTCTAGGGGTCTTGTCTGTGATGGTGTCTCTCTTCCCCATTCTACTGAGCCTAGTGACATTCAGCCCACCACCTTCCTGAGCCCCGGGGTCTGTGCACAGCCGAACCATAGAGCTGCCAATCTCCAGTGAACCTTGAGTGGAACAGGCCCTGGAGCCCAGGCGAGAGAATGGTCTGGATTCAAGGGTGGGGTCCACTTGCCCTAATCGGGAAAACCTTTGGATGTGGGAGCAACTCCCTTCCTGCCATTGGGAGTTGAATGTTTTTGATATTATGTATAGGCTTAGGCTTTACTTTTTAAAGGTAACTGTAGCAAATAATCATAAATAAGAAACTCATCCACAATACCACCATCTAGTGATAATCATTCTTAATACTTGAATATTTTTTTTTCTATATATAAATGTAAAATGTTCAGGCCAGGCACAGTGACTCATGTCTGTAATCCTAGCACTTTGGGAGGCCAAGGCAGGCAGATCACCAGGTCAAGAGTTTGAGACCAGCCTGGCCAACATAGTGAAACCCCACCTCTACTAAAAATACAAAAAATTAGCTGGGCATGATGGTGGGCATCTGTAATCCCAGCTACTTGGGAGGCTAAGACAAGAGAATACTTGAACCTGGGAGGCAGAGGTTGCAGTGAGCCAAGATCACACCACTGCACTCCAGCCTGGGTGACAGTGCAAGACTCCACTGAAAAAACAACAACAAAAAAACAAACAAAAAAAAAACCCATGTTTTCTGTATATCATGTAATTACTCGAGCAACCAAACTCCCTTGTTCACGATAACACTAGTCTCTACCTCTTGAATTAGTGTTCTACAAGATGCCCCTCGCCTCCTGCATTTGTTGAAAAACTTCAGGGGCTTACTTGAGTTAGAGTGGTTTGGTCCTGCTTTTAAATGCCAAGCAGGAGCAGCACCAGAACTATGATTGTTCCTTTACTACCCATTGCTTCTCAGTGTTGCTCTTGAAGACCACTCTACTATGGAACGCATGGCTTTGGTACCCTCTGAACTATTACAGAGGTGCTTCATGCTTCAGCTTACAGTCATAGTTTCCCAAAACATGAATGACTGAGGCATGGTATGGCAGGGGCATCGATAGCCCTTCTCAGATTCTCGAGGCCTTCGTGTCAAGTCTGTGCCAGATGAAGACCTTGGTGTAATTTTATGTTGTGACCTCACGGTGAGTTGAACCAGTTCCAGAACACCACTGCCTCAAGTGACCAGGTGTGACAGAGGTCTGCTCTGAGGGAACCTTAGGTCTTTGCCTACCAGGGAAATGCATGAGAAAGCATGTTCTAAGTCAATAAAGTATACCACACTGTGTACTTAAAACTGGATCATACTGAACAGTATATTTTCTTTCTTTTTTTTTTTTTTGAGACAGAGTTTCGCTCTTGTTACCCAGGCTAGAGTGCAATGGCGCGATCTCGGCTCACCGCAACCTCTGCCTCCTGGTTTCAGGCAATTCTCCTGCCTCAACCTCCTGAGTAGCTGGGATTACAGGCACGTGCCACCAAATCCAGCTAATTTTTTGTATTTTTAGTAGAGACGGGGTTTCACCATGTTGACCAGGATGGTCTCGATCTCTCGACCTCATGATCCGCCCACCTCGGCCTCCCAAAGTGCTGGGATTACAGGCGTGAGCCACTGTGCCCGGCCCAGTATATTTTCTAAATGTTACTGATATAAAACTTCTGGTATCAATTTTTTGTACTTATCAAACACCTTTGAAATCTGAGTTGATTCTTTTGTGTTTAAATATTAGGTAAAAAACAAAAACTACTTTGTCCATCATTTAAAACACCTTCCTAACCCCATCATCTCTGCCCTTTCTTCCTTCACTCCTTCCTTCCCTCCCTTCCTCCCTTCCTTCCTTCCTTCCTCCCTTCGCAGCTGCTGGGAAAATTGAGACATCACGGAGTCCTATGTGCAGGCAGCACCAGATTCCATTCCCAGATCCCCAAGACTTGGGTTTTATTTGTTTAAAGCTGTACAATATTTCAATGGAGAACGTCTTTGTTGTTTACCAAGTATTTAGACCAGCTGTTGTAATCAGTATCTATAGTTTGTTTCCTTTAGGGATCTCAGTTATAAAATATACACATTTGCTTTAATTTCAAAATTGACAGATTTGTCTCAATAGACTAGGGACTTTTAAACAAACAAATACTAAGTTTTACTATAATGAACGCTCCTCCTTTTTCAGTGACTATTTT
The DNA here is from genome assembly GCF_048565385.1 of Saimiri boliviensis. NCBI lineage: Eukaryota > Metazoa > Chordata > Mammalia > Primates > Cebidae > Saimiri > Saimiri boliviensis. The sequence continues at coordinate 14,907,078 of NC_133457.1, forward strand.
GAAAGATGGTTTTTGGTAGTGAGCTACTGTTTACCTGTATCTCAGGAAGGCTCCCAGCAGAGAGAGAAATTTCTTCCGGGCTCCTCCCTTCCATCACATTTCCTTTTCTTCTGAGAATTTTGGCATGTGGTGGTGAGATATGATTTAGGCAAAATCGAGGAAGCTTATAGGATCTGGGTATTATTAAACATATATATATTTTTTTGAGACGGAGTTTCGCTCTTGTTACCCAGGCTGGAGTGCAATGGCGCGATCTCGACTCATCGCAACCTCCGCCTCCTGGGTTCAGGCAATTCTCCTGCCTCAGCCTCCTGAGTAGCTGGGACTACAGGCACGCGCCACCATGCCCAGCTAATTTTTTTTTGTATTTTTAGTAGAGACGGGGTTTCACTATGTTGACCAAGATGGTCTCGATCTCTTGACCTCGTGATCCACCCGCCTCGGCCTTCCAAAGTGCTGGGATTACAGGCTTGAGCCACCGCGCCCGGCCTATTAAACATATTTTTATTTGGTGCTTACAAAGCGCCAGGCACTGTATTAAGCCCTGAGATTTATCAGTGAACAAAACAGACACAATTCCTGCCCTCATGGAGCTTATATCTTAGGAGGGACAATGAACAAACGAACAAATAAATGAATGCATATGATGCAAACAAGGGCCAATGGCCTGCTGTTGCAGCATCCAGTTTTTGCTTGAGGAAACCAAAGAGCCCTAGAGCCTTTCAGAAAGCCTCTAAAACTGCTCTCTGCCTCAGACTCTTGAAAGGTGCTGCTTGGGATCAGAGAGATGGCAGAATAGTGCTTGGCTTTGAGGTTCGCCCTCCTGTCATCCCTCAAGACTCAGACCGAGTGGTTTGGGAACTTTGGCAACATTCTGATGATCTAAGGACTCCAAGAGCCCTTCGAGAAGGTGGGCTGGCCTCTCCCCAGCCCTCCCGTCCTCTCACCCTGCTGCTTTAGGCCTGTGAGCTGTATAACTCCCACTAACGCAGCATACAGGTGGAAGCAGAGGGAAGGATGGAAGGGGCCCTGGATGCAACCTAAACTCCCTGCTCGAGTCCTGGCTTTGTACTTTCGTAGATAGAAGACTTCATTCAGGCAGCTTGTTTACCTTCTCTGAATGTCTTTCCTTAGTAGAAAAGAGGCTACTAAATCCACCTTGAGGATCACTGTGAAGCTTACAATAGCTGATACATGGAAAAGCATGTTGCAAACCTAACACACATTTAAATGCAATCGATTTAATGTTATTGTGATTGTGAGCTAAAAAATATAGTGATAGAGGTGAGTCAGTTGGGAAATTTGTCACATGCTTTCTTTGGGACTTTATTCCTCCGGCTATTACATAAATTTCCATTACACTATTAGATACTGAAGCTATTTTCAAGTGGGATTTTAAATCAATCGTTAAAGAAGCATGTAAAGTACTTGATGTTAGTATGAGACTTCCTAATCTTAAGTCTTAACCTCCTCTGTCGTAGCGGAAGGCCCCTGGAAAAACTTTACTTAATACTAAGGTTGTAGTGAGCGCTTGCTGGTTCTTGGTTGCCAAAAGGAAGGGTTGAGAGGTTCCCAGGGTATTGTGGGGCTCAGGTTGAGGTGAGATGAGCAGGTGACAGAAGTGTTTAGGTACAGGAGCACTGGGCGAAAGATTGCCCCAGTCAGTATGGACGGTGGCATTTTTTTTTTTACAAGGCTGAACCTCTCTGCTATCTTGCATTAAATTCCATTTTGCGGTATTTAAAAGAAAAGCCATTTCCTGCAGTTCTGAACTGCACACAAAGGTATACCATGTTGTAACTTAATAGTAAACTTAATTTTAGGTGATTATTTGCCTGTTAACACAATTCTATCATTTTATGGGCAGCCTTGTTGGATCACATTAAAAATACGTATCTTTTAAAACTTCAAATTTATGGCAAGGTATTTGCATGTGTAAAATAATCACTTTTGAAATTTGATAATTAAGCAATTTTTACTGCTGCAGAGATGAACATGAGGAGGAAAGATACAGCAACTGGCAAAGCATGGACGTGAACTAGCATTAGGGAACACTGTCTCTACCAGATACGATGTCTTTAATGTCTGTAGATATACCGTGCTTAAAAATATATGCCATATTCTCATCACTGGAGACACTGGTTATTTTACCAAGGCATTAACTGGAATAAAATATATTATTTTCTAAATCATCTTAAGAAAATGAGACTGATGTATAGACCAATAAAATCCCTTTGGAAAAACTGGTCCCATAGTTCGTCCTTTATAGAGTCCTGACTTGTGATAAGTAAAGAATGTCACCAACAGGCCTAGGAACCCCAAGTTTTCTTGTGACCTTGAAAAGAGGAATTCACCTAATTCACACAGGTATCTGCAGGCACAGATACATTCTTGGCTGGGCTTGAGGTTTTTATAAAGGTCTAATCTTAGATTCCTTATGAAAAACTTCCAGCACGTCTATTTTTTTTAAAAAGAATGTATATGGCAAAAAATTATTCTTTTTTTTCTTTTCTTTTCTTTTTTTTTTTTGAGATGGAGTTTTGCTCTTGTTACCCACGCTGGAGTGCAATAGCGTGGTCTCGGCTCACCACAACCTCTGTCTCCTGGGTTCAGGCAGTTCTCCTGCCTCAGCCTCCTGAGTAGCTGGGATTACAGGCACGCGCCACCATGCCCAGCTAATTTTTTGTATTTTTAGTAGAGACGGGGTTTCACCATGTTAACCAGGATGGTCTCGATCTCTCGACCTCGTGATCCACCCGCCTCGGCCTCCCAAAGTGCTGGGATTACAGGTGTGGGCCACTGCGCCCGGCTGCAAAAAATTATTGTTGCATTTAAGCAAAAATCAAACCAAGTGTAATAGAATTAAACTAAAACTTTTTAAAAAATTGTTGTTTCTTCTATTCTTTTTCTCATCCTCCTTCTTCTCCTCCTCCTCTTCCTCCTTCTTCTCCTCCTCCTCCTTCTTCCTCGTCTTTTACTTTTTTAATAGAGATGGGGTTTTGCCATGTTGGCCAGGCTGATCTTCAACTCACTCATGTGATCCACCCACCTCAGCTTCCCAAAGTGCTGGGGTTACAGGTGTGAACCACTGTGCCCGGCCCTCGGACTAAAACTTATTCTACAAATAAATTGGTCCTGCTATAATTTAAATGAAATTTTAATAAAATTGAAAAATTGAGGCCGGGCGCGGTGGCTGAAGCCTGTAATCCCAGCACTTTGGGAGGCCGAGGCGGGTGGATCACGAGGTCGAGAGATCGAGACCATCCTGGTCAACATAGTGAAACCCCATCTCTACTAAAAAAATACAAAAAATACCAGCTGGGCATGGTGGCGCGTGCCTGTAATCCCAGCTACTTAGGAGGCTGAGGCAGGAGAATTGCCTGAACCCAGGAGGCGGAGGTTGCGGTGAGCCGAGATCACGCCATTGCACTCCAGCCTGGGTAACAAGAGCGAAACTCGGTCTCAAGAGAAAAAAAAAAAAAAAAAAATTGAAAAATTGGAGAGAGGAGCCGGGCGCGGTGGCTCAAGCCTGTAATCCCAGCACTTTGGGAGGCTGAGGCGGGTGGATCACGAGGTCGAGAGATCGAGACCATCCTGGTCAACATGGTGAAACCCTGTCTCTACTAAAGATACAAAAAATTAGCTGGGCATGGTGGCACGTGCCTGTAATCCCAGCTACTCAGGAGGCTGAGGCAGGAGAATTGCCTGAGCCCAGGAGGCGGAGGTTGCGGTGAGCCGAGATCGCGTCATTGCACTCCAGCCTGGGTAACAAGAGCGAAACTCCGTCTCAAAAAAAAAAAAAAAAAAAAAAAAAAAAAGAAAAATTGGAGAGAGAAAAATTATGTTTCAAAATAAACTATAATATAACTGTTACTAGATTCTAACTTTGTCTATGTTTTTCAATTTTTGTTCTTTTTTTATTTAAATTTTAAGTTCAGGGGTACATGTGCAGGTTTACCTATAGTAAAACTTGGGTGTTAAGCCTAGTACCCATTAGTGATTTTTCCTGATGCTCTTTCTCCCATGCTCCACCCTCGATAGGCCCCAGTGTGTGTTATTCCCTTCTATGTGTCCATCTGTTTTCATCATTTAGCTCCCACTTATAAGTGAGAACATGCAGTATTTGGCTTTCTGTTCCCACATTGGTTTAGGATAACCGCCTCCAGCTTCATGTTTCTGCAAAGGACATAATCTCATTCTTTTTCATAGCTGTGTAGTATTCTATGATGTACATGTACCACATTTTCTTTATCCAGTCTACCATTGATGAGCATTTAGGTTGATTTCATGCCTTTGCAATGAATGTACACATGCATGTATCTTTATAAAATAATGATTTATAGTCCCTTAGGTATATACCCAATACTGGGTATATCCCTAAATGTATAGGGGATTGCTGGGTTGCATGGCATTTCTGTTTTTAGGTCTTTGAGGAATCACCACACTGCTTTTTACAGTGGTTGAACTAGCTTACACTCCTACCAACAATGTATAAGTGTTCCCTTTTTTCTGCAACCTTGCCAGCATCTGCTATTTTTTGAGTTGTTAATAATAGCCATTCTGACTGGTGTAAGATGCTATCTCATTATGGTTTTGATTTGCATTTATCCAGGGATCAGTGATGTTGAGCTTTTTGTCATATGCTTGTTGGCTGCATGTATGTCTTCTTCTGAAAAGTCTATGTTCATGTACTTTGCCCTTTTTTTCATTTTTTGAGACGGTGTTTCACTCTTGTTGCCCAGGCTAGAGTGCAGTGGTGTGATCTAAGCTCACTGCAGCCTCTGCCTCCTGGGTTCATGTGATTCTCCTGCCTCAGGCTCCTGAGTAGCTGGGATTGCAGGTGCCCACCACCACACCCAGATAATTTTTGTATTTTAATAGAGATGGGGTTTCACCATATTGGCCAGGCTGATCTCGAACTCCTGACCTCAAGTGATCAGCCCACCTAGGCCTCCCAAAGTGCTGGGATTACAGGCATGAGCCACCTCTAATAATTTTTGTATATGGTGTAAGGAAGGGATTCAGTGGCCCTTTGCCTACTTTATTAATAGAGTTGTTTTTTTTCTTGTAAATTTGTATAAATTTTTTATAGATGCTGGATATTAGACCTTTGTCAGATGCACAGTTTGCAAAAAGTTTCTCCTATTCCTTAGATTGTCTCTTCACTCTGTTGATAGTTTCTTTTGCTGTGCAGAAGCTCTTTAGTTTAGTTAGATCCCATCTGTCAATTCCTGCTTTTGTAGCAATTGCTTTTGGTATTTTCACCATGAAATCTTTGTCTGTTGCTGTATTCAGAATGGTATTGGCTATGTTGTCTTCCTGGGTTTTTATGATTTGGCATTTTTACATTTAAGTCTTTAATCCACCTCGAGTTAATTTTTGTATATGGTATAAGGTAGGGATCCAGTTTCAATCTTCTGTATATGACTACCCAATTATCCCAGCACCATTTATTGAATAGGGAATCCTTTCCTCATTGCTTGTTTTTGTCAGGTTTGTCAAAGATCAGATAGTTGTAGGTGTGTGGCATTATTTCTGGGCTATTTTGTGCCAGTACCATGCTGTTTTGTTTAACTGTGGCCCTGTAGTATATTTTGAAGTCAGGTAATGTGATGCTTCCAACTGTGCTCTTTTTTGCTTAGGATTGCCTTGGCTATTTGGGTTCTTTTTTGGTTCCCTATAAATTTTTAAATAGTTTTTTTCTACTTCCATGAGGAATGTCAACAGTAGTTTAATAAAAGTAGCATCGAATCTATAAATTGCTTTGGGCAGTATGGCCATTTTAATGATATTGAGTCTTTCTATCCATGAGCATGGAATGTTTTTCCATTTGTTTTTGTCATCTCAGATTTCTTTGAGCAGTGTTTTGTAGCTCTCCTTGTAGAGATCTTTTCCCTCCCTGTTAGCTGTATTCCTAGGGGTGTGTATGTGTGTGTGTACCAATTGTGAATAGGACTGCATTCCTGATTTGGCTGTCTGCTTTGCTGTTGCTGGTGTATAAGAGTGTTAGTGATTTTTGAATATTTACGTTGTATCCTGAGAGTTTGCTGAAGTTGTTTATCAGCTTAAGGAGCTTTTGGGCTGAAACTGTGAGGTTTTCTAGATACAGGATCATGTCATGTGGAAACAGGGATAGTTTGATGTCCTCTCTTCCTATTTGGATGCGCTTTATTTCTTTTCCTTGACTGATTGCCCTGGCCAGGACTTCCAATACTATGCTGAATAGGAGTGGTAAGAGGCGGCATTCTTGTCTTGTGCTAGGTTTCGAGGGGAATGCTTCCAGCTTTTGCCCATTCAGTATGATGCTTGCTGTCTGTTTGTCATACATGGCTCTTATTATTTTGTGGTATGTTCCTTCAATACCTATTTTACTGAGAGTTTTTAACACGAAGCAGTGTTGAATTTTATCAAAAGCCTTTTCTGCATCTATTGAAATAATCATATGGTTTTTGTCTTTAGGTCTCTGTATGTAATAAATCACATTTTTTGATTTACATGTGTCGAACTAACCTTGCACCTTGCTTCCTAGGAATAACCTTGATTGTGGTGGATGAGATTTTTGATGTGCTGCTGGATTTGGTTGGCCAGTATTTTGTTGAGAATTTTTGCATTGATGTTCATCAGGATATTGGCCTGAAGTGGTATAATCTCAGCTGACTGCAACCTCTGCCTCCTGGGTTCAAGCAATTCTTATGCCTCAGCCTCCTGAGTATCTGGGATTACAGGCATGTGCCACCACACCCAGCTAACTTTTGTGTTTTCAGTGGAGAGGTGGTTTCCCCATTTTGGCCAGGCTGGTCTTCAACTCCCGACCTCAAATGATCCACTTGCCTCAGCTCCCAAAGTGCTGGGATTACAGGCTTGAGCCACTGTGCCTAGCCCCTGACCTTTTTTTTGGTTGGTAGGCTATTTATTATTATTATTATTACTGACTCAATTTCAGAGCTTGTTATTGGCCTATTCAGGGTTTCAATTTTTCCTAGTTCAGTCTCAGGATGGTGTATGGGTCCAGGGATTTATCAGTTTTTTTCTAGATTTTCTAGTTTATGCACATAGAGGTGTTCATAATACTCTCTGATAGTTACTTGTTTTTCTGTGGAGTCAGTGGTAACATCCCCCTTGACATTTCTGATTGCGTTTATTTGAATCTTGTCTCTAATCTTTTTGATTGGTCTAGCTAGCAGCCTACTTTATTTTTTTCAGAAAACCAGCTCCTGGATATTTTGAATGTTTTTTTTTGTGTGTGTGTCTCAGTCCTTCAGTTCAGCTCTTATTTGGGTTATTTCTTGTCCTCTGCTAGCTTTGGGGTTTGTTTGCTCTTGGTTCTCTAGTTCTTTTAGTTGTGATGTTATGTTGTTAAATTGATATTTTTCTAACTTTTGGATGTGGGCATTTCATGCTATAAAATGTCCCTCTTAACACTGTCTTAACTGTGTCTCAGAGATTCTGGTATGTTGTTATCTTTGTTCTCATCTGTTTCAAAGAACTTCTTGATTTCTGCCTTTATTTCATTGTTTATCCAAAAGTCACTCAGGAACAGGTTATTCAAATTTTCATGTAATTGTATGGTTTTGAGTGAATTTTTTAGTCCTGGTTTACAATTTGATTGTGCTGTGGTCTGAGATTGTTTTGATTTCGGTTCTTTTGTATTTGCTGAGGAGTGTTTTACTTGCGAATATGTGAATTTAGAGTACGTATCATGTGGCAAAGAGAAAAATGTATATCCTGTTTCTGGGCAGAGAGTTCTGTAGATGTCTATCAGGTCCATTTGATCCAGTGCTGAGTTCAGGTCCTGAGTATCTTTGTTAATTTTATGTTTTGATTATCTAATATTGTCTGTGGGGTGTTAAAGTCTCCCACTATTACTGTGTTGGAGTCTAAGTCTCTTTGAAGGTCTCTAAGAACTTGCTCTATTAATCTGGGTGCTCCTGTGTTGGCTGCATATGTATTTAGGATAGTTAGATCTTCTTGTTGCATTGAACCCTTTATCATTGTGGAATGCCATTCTTTGTCTTTTTTGATCTTTGTTGGTTTAAAGTCTGTTTGTCCGAAACTAGGATTGCAACCCATGTTTATTAGTCAGTGTTCTCCAGAGGGACAGAACTAATAGGATATATGTCTATATGAAAGGCAGTGGCTCACACAAGATAAAGTCCTATGATAGGCCATCTGCAAGTTGGGGAAGAGAAAATCCAGAAGTGGCTCAGTCTGAGTCTGAAAGCCTCAAATACAGTGAAGCCAACAACGCAGCCTTCATTCTGTGGCTGAAGGCCCTACAGTCCCTGTCAAACCACTGGTGCAAATTCCTGAGTCCAGTGGCCAAAGAACTTGGAGTCTGATGTCCAAGGGCAGGAGGAACAAAAGGAAACATCCAGTATAGGAAAAAGAAGGAAGCCAGAAGACTCAGCAAGCAATGTTATTCCACTTTTTCCCACCTGCTTTGTTCTAGCTGCACTGGCAGCTGATTGGATGGTCTCCATCCACATTGAGGGTGGGTCTTCTCTCTCAGTCTACTGACTCAAATGTCAATCTCCTTTGGCAACGCCCTCGTAGACACACTCCAATACAGTACTCTACCAGCCATCTAGGCATCCTTCAGTGCAACTGAGTTGACACCTAATATTAACCACCCCACTACCCCACCTCTTTTTTTTCTGCTTCCCATTTGCCTGGTAGATTTTTCTCCACCCCTTTATTTTGAGCCTATGTGTGTCACTGCATGTGAGATAGGTTTCTTGAAGACAGCAGACTAATGGGGCTTTGTTCTTTGCCTAGTTTGCCACTCTGTGCCTTTTAATTTGGCACATTTACATCCCAGGTAGTATTGATATGTGTGGATTTGATTCTGTCATCATGATGTTAGCTGGTTATTTTGCAGACTTGTTTATGTGATTGCTTTATAGTGTCACTGGACTGTGTACTTCGCTGTGTTTTTGTAGTGGCTGGTAATGGTAATAGTATTTTCCAACTCATATTTAATGCTTCCTTTAGAAGCTCTTGTAAGGCAGGTGGTAATGAATTTCCTCAGCATTTGCTTGTCTGAAAGGATCTTATTTACCCTTTTCTTATGAAGCTTAGTTTGGCTAGATATGAAATTCTAGGTTAGAATTTATTTTCTTTAAGAATGTTGAATATTGGCCCCCCCAATCTCTTCTGGCTTGTAGGGTTTCTGCTGAGAGTTCCACTGTTAGGCTGATGGGCTTCCCTTTGTAGGTGGCTTGACCTTTCTTTCTAGCTGCCTTTAACATTTTTTCTTTCATTTTGACCTTGGAGAATCTGATGATTATGTGTCTCGGGGGTGAGTTTCTCATAAAATATCTTACTGGGGTTCTCGGCATTTCCTGAATTTGAATGCTGACCTCTCTAGCTATGTTGGGGAAGTTCTGATGGAGGATATCCTGAAATATATTTTTCAAGTTGGTTCCATTCTTCTTGTTGCTTTCAGGGACACCTATGTGTCACAGATTTGGTCTCTGTGTATAATCCTGTATTTATCAGAGGTTCTGTTTTTTCCTTTTTATTTCTTCTGTATTCTTGTCTGACTGTCTTATTTCAGAAAGCCAGCTTCAAGTTCTGAGATTGTTTCCTCTGCTCAGTCTATTCTGCTATTAATATTTGTGGTCGCATTATGAAATTACTGTAGTGTGTTTTTTAGTTCTATTCGGTCAGTTTCATTCTTTTCTTTACTGGCTATTTTGTCTGTCATTTCTTGAATTGTTTTATCATGATTTTTAGCTTCTTTGGATTGGGTTTCAGCATAGTTCTGTAGCTCAGTGATCTTCATTTCTGTACTTATTCTGAATTCTATTTGTTGTCATTTCTGCCCTATCAGCCTGGTTCAGAACACTTGCTGGAGAGGTGATGCGGTCCTTGGGAGGAAAGTCGACCCTCTGGCTTTTGAGTTGTCTGGGTTCTTGCACTGATTCTTTCTCATCTCTGTGGGCTTATCTTCCCACAGTCTTTGAGGTTGCTGATATTTTTTTTTCTTTTATTCTATTTGACCTTGTGGGTTTGATTGTGGTAGAAGGTAGATTCAGCTAGCTGGCTTCATTTCTGGGAGATTTTAGTGTGCCATTGCTCAGCTCCCAATTCCTAGAGTGTGTGCTTTAACTCTGGGGGACTTGTATTGGGCACCAACTTTATTCTCTGGCTCCTCGAGGTTAGGAATCCACTGACCCGGTAGGGAGTTGGGGGCAGAGGGTAGCACTGAAGTATTCCCGGGCCGCTGGTCACTAAAATCTGATGGGTAGTGTCAGCCAAAGCATTTCGTAGTGTAGTGATTATGGGATTCATCCTTGTTCACACATGCCAGCAGCAGTGGTAGTGGCGGCTGTGGTAGGGTGCTAGTGAGTTCCAGGGTGCCTGCCTCCCTGCTGGCGTTCACCACAGTGGTGGAGGCGATGCAGCTGGGAGGGAGGTGGGGGACCCCTGCTGGTGACAGAGTACGTGATCAGGTTGGAGGTGGTGTTGGCTTGGGGATGGAGCACTGGAGGGCGCAAGTCTGGATGATTTCTCTGTGCCCTGTGAGCAGGAGTGTCCTCAGGGTGGAGGAGGATCCACTGTTCTTTGCACAGTGTTAGCACAAGGGTGGGGCTGGCTGGCTCTGTGCCTGCCAAAGCTCCATCTGCAATGGCAGTCAACAGGAGGGAGGGCGAGTGGACTATATTCCCTCACCTGGCAGGGCAAGACAAGCAAAACCCACTGGCACAGACACCTGCCAGTAAAGTGATGTGGAAGTTGCCATGGACCTGGGGGAAGCTGCAGTGTTGGGAGGGAGCATGTGGGCTGGTGCGAGGCCACGAGGCTGCCCCACTGGAGCTCTCTGCCGGTCAGCCATGATCCCGCCAGAGCAGAATCTATGGTGTAGGCACCCATGGCACCCAAGAGTGCCCTGCAAACAGGCATGCCAGGCTGCGGCCCTGGTGAGACAGGAAAATAGGGTCTGGAGGCAGGGAACCTAAAACCAATTCACACTGACTTCCTAGAACCAAGTCAAAAGGAAAACCCCAACTTTCCATACCCAAGTAACAAAAGGACTAGAGCCTACTCCCTTTGCTACCCATGCCCCCTACTTTCTGTGTGGCAGATGAAAAGATGAAAGTAACTCTGATTGATCCTTTCTCACAACGAATCAGATTGGTCATAGGTTTAGTCTTTATTTGGGTAGGAGTATAACTTTGTAAATTTACTTTAGCCTCTAATTGGTCCCCTCCTGCAACCTATCAGATGTTTTCATAGGGTATAACTTTGTAACATCACTTTAACCTCTGAGTGGTTGCCTTCTGTAACCAATCAGACTGGTTGCAGGCCACTACTTCATTTACATAGGGCATAAACCAAGTAACCAATGGGAAACCTCTAGAGGGTGTTAAAACACGAAAAATTCTGTAACCCGAGCTTTTGAGCCACTTGCTCAAGCTTGCTCCCACTCTGTGGAGAGTACTTTCATTTCAGTAAATCTCTGCTTTCATTGCTTCATTCCTTCTTGGCTTTGTTTGTGCATTTTGTCCAATTATTTGTTCAAAATGCCGAGAACATGGATGACTTGTAGTCAAGACCCTCCACTAGTAACAATGGGTCTAGTTTGAAGCTGAGTGAGAGTTTTAGGGTTTTGATCCTTATTCAGTTTCAGTTGGATGTGGTGGCTTCTTGGCCTGTGCATATAAATGCAGTTATGGAGATGAGGCTAATGGTAAAGGCACATTCGATAGATGATTTTGTGTAATTTGAGTATAAAAGGTGGGCGGACCAAGGGGTGTTCCGGTTGAATGAGCCCTGTGCTGTGCAAGACCACTCTGCAGAGTTCAGGTCTCACAGTTCGCCTAGGGCTAGAGTCTCCTCTGGGAGCAAGTCAAGCCTAGGGGAATGGCCGTCCTGGGCATGCTCCGCTACAGATGCTCCATCACCAAACCCTCTGGGCACCACATCAGCTGTCTTGCTACCTCTACCATTTCTCTAAGTAGCTCTGCCTGCCAACTTGAGTATCCATGGCGGTCAAGGATTCTCCTCTTGCCAGGGTTCCAGAGGCCCTTGGTGAGAGCAGGTTGCTTCTTGCCGGTTCAACTCATCCGTTTCCCTGGAGCCACTGGGGGCCAGAATTGAGTCCAGGAGAACTGTAGCCCCATGTAGGGTTCTCAACTTTTTCCTGCTTCAGCCCAGCTTCTGTGTCTTCCTTCTGTCCACTCTTGTTGCCTTCCCTTTGAAGATGTGTTAGGAGCCTGCCAGTTCTCTCAGTCCCGTGGTGGGAGCTGTTTCCACCTGGCTGTGACGAGCAAGCATCTTACCCTCCCACCCCTCCAATTTTTTATTATTTTCTACAATTTGGACAGAATTCTAAAATTTTTCCTGGTTACAAGTCTCCAAAAGAATGTTTTCATTTTTTTCCCCTTCTTCTTTTTTCTCCATTTTTTTTCTGATTTGAAATTACTAAAAATTAAGTTGTGCTTTTCTTAAAACCCTGCAAACTGAAGCTAGACATCTTAAACTTTGGAGGAAAGTAACAACAACCTATACGTAAGCCACTTTCATACCTGCCTACTGATGTATGGACTTCAGAGTATCATAGCCTGTATCAGTTTTCCAGGATTGTTGCCCATTTTTGTTATTTTTTTCTGTGCCTCCTCCTATTTTTTCTTCATAGGATGTGAGACTTCACAACCTGCTAAAAATGAGCTTTCCTAACAATGGTGGGACCTAGTCTTCTATGAGTAAACTCTCTTAGCCATGAGAGATCAGACAAAATCCAAGGCCAGAGACTCATTTCCGTCCAAAATTGCTTACTCTGAAAGATTTTTAAAAATAAACGTGGGGGAAAATGTGAAAAAAAAAAACCAAAAAAACCAAAAAAACAAAAAACCTCGGGACCCCAATTCACTATGCCAAAAGGAAAAATGAAGCTGAAAGCTGAGTAATGCAAGAAACTGCCTTTCCTTTTATTCCTAAGCAGATATTTAACCTTTTACCTGTAACTATCTCCACAGGTAACCACTCTATGTTCAGCTTATCTTATGTAAAGTGCTGATTTACTTAACATGTTATGAATACATAAACAACTATTCTCCTACCTGCTCCATTTCTCTTGCAACATGCGGATTCAGTAACATGACCATACCAGGCTTTTCCCTTTTAAATATAGAAGCCCTAAAAATCATCTTTGTAGAAAGGCACAGACCTGTCTCCCAGGCACGTCCTTAACCTTGGCAAAATAAACTTCTATATTGATTGAAATTAAAAAAAAAAAAAATACATGCCAAACTTTTAACCATTAGACTTCCACTAAAATTTGATCATTTTTTCTTTTTTTGATGATTATTTCATTATTATCTGAAGGAGACTAAAGTACTTTAAAAGTATTGCTATAGTTCTAACACTTTTTGCAAATAGATTGGAGGCTGCAGTTATTTAAAAATGAGAAAGCTGAAGGCAGAGAGGAAATATTATTTTCGTCTCACACAAAATGATAAGCCAGACTTATTACAAGAAGTCAGTTTTTCTGAATAAACAGGTATCTGTTATGGCTTTCTATAAAACGTGTATATTTCCTAGGCTGCAGTCTTATCAGTTCAGCTCTCTGGGCAGCTCGCCCCTTACTAGTCTGTTTTGTGACTTTGGAGATTTGCACGCGCGCGTGCACACACACACCACACACACTCCTGCTTTATTCTCTATTTTTTACATCAAAAAAGGAACTGTTCAATTAGCTCACCAAAAGATACCTTTCTATCAACACCAGAGGACTGATTAAATTTGCTTCTTAGAACAAAGGATGGCTCCCAAGGCAGTTTATGAAAAGGAGGAGCACAGAAAAAGGAAGAGACAGGATAGGTTTCAGTTATTTACATAGTGACAAACTCCATGTAAACAAAACTATTAAGAAGCTCTCAGGAATTCTGGAGAGAAGAGCTGGGGGGCAGGGTGGGGTGGGTAGTGGGCAACAAAAAATAAACACAGCCTGGGTGTGGCCAGTAGATTAGAATCACTGTTCACAAAAATTTCTTTGATTGTTCTGGGAAAGGAGTACCACATTGAGGGCAGAACAAGGAGATTCATCAGACCTTCCGTCCTTAGTCCTTGGATCTATTAAATTCTTGGCTCTTTCATCTTTTCCCTTGTACTAGCAGCCTCCACTTGAGTATTCAGGACAAGGTGACCCGGGTCACTTCATGGAACACAGTGTTTTCCATGGTGTACCATTTCTTTTTTAAAACGGAAAATTTTTGCTCTGTGGAAGAAATTACAAATTGGCTTTTAATTTTACATGGCAATAGCTGGGGCTTCTACAAATAACTTCAAGCAAAGATTAGAGCGATGTGTACATAACCATTTTTTGTCTTTTTGTTACCCTGAAAGTTTATGCCCTGGAGTATAACATATCTGATGTTAATCTGAACTGGATTCACAACTCAGAAATGTTTCATAGCATGCAGACTTGCACACACCTCATCTGAGATCCAGTGCTGCTTGTCTTCTGAGACTGTCCTTCAAACAACCAAATGGGAAGGCCTGTTTTATTTTCTACAGTGACAATTGAGTTTGCTTAGCTAGCCCGTTTGTAAACCTCTTGTCTCTCTGTGATTTTAAATTGCTTAGTTAATGAATCCATCTTGCTTTTGAGTAGCAGTCAAATGGTTGCTTACCTGCCACTTTCATTTTGTCCATCAGGGTTTCCCTGTCAAACCCTGTCTTTCTGCCTGGCCAAGTCTGATTAGTTCTTGAAACTGCATGCTACCTGTAGCACATCTCATGTCCATTACGGTCAACCACTAAGGAGAGGAAGGATAAAGAGTATAGTGAACTTGAGTGTCCTCTGGGAGAGGAAGGGGCCAGTTGAACTACACTAACTAAAATTGAGTAGATCGAAGAATGAGCCAGATGAGGGGTCTACCCATTTTGACCAAGCAGTCTGTTTGTTGTTCCTATGCAACTGAGTCTCTTTAATACCTAATGTATTAATACATACGCAACAAGAAGTATCAGCAACTGCACAGATTTCTGCCTGTTCAGCCAGTAGGCAGTCTAAAGCAATTCTATTATCTAGTACAATTTTAGCAAGATGATTTAAAGAAGTTTGCTGTACAGCTGTAGCTTTTCAGTAGAATCTGCTATAGAGCCAAGGATGAGGGAAAGAACCTAGCAAATCATGTCTCTTCAGAATGGTTCATGTTTCTTGGCCATGTTCTCTTTAATCTATGATGTAGGTTGAATAGTGGACCAATGTTCTGTTTTTGACTGATGATGGAGCAACAAGGGTATCGTTAAAATTCCTAGCTGATGTTGGCCCTCATCTTCCATCCATCAAAGCATTAGATTGCCTACACATAAGGTTGGCCATGAAATTCTCCACAAATAAAAGTATACCCCGTGGGTGACACAAGGTTCCTTTTCCAGTTCTCTGGTTCATGGACACATTATTTGGAATGGTGGAATTACCAGTTTCTATCCAGGGGTCTGAAACAGTGTGACTACAGGTTGAAGAATGCTATAGTACCTTGGCGCGTATGTCATTCTGCAAGAAACTCCATTTGGGCTTTTGATACAAACCTGTCTTGTGATATGCTCATTGGTTTTGTTTTTGCATGACATTACTGGGTTAAATTAAAATAGGGAGTGAGAAAAAGTGGGCCTAGAAATCTTACCATTAGTACAATTTCAACAGCAGTCTTGTCAGGAATGTTGCTAGAGTTACCCACGAGGAGAACTAAAGTATCTCTTAGGTCATGTAAAGATCTGCATTTGGCATGACAGATCTAACACTTCATCAAGTAGCCCCTGGAAGACACTAATCATGAAATTTTAATTTCAGCATGATCCTGCCAAGTGAAAGAGATAGGCATAAGCAAGGAAATGTTAGAGAAGTAAGAGTTTCACGATGGTAGAGAAGTCTTGATCTGGGATCTGGGAAAGGCTGTCCACATCTAGGATGTCATCTACTTCTAAGGGGCAGATTTCCTCGTTAGCTTTGCCTTAAGGTCTCCAATGGGTGTTATAGTTCTAAGAAATTGGAGAAGCCCTTCTGAGTTTTGAGATTATGGACCCAAGTTTTGAGGTCCAGAGATTTTGCTGCAGTGTGGACTCTAAGAATGTGGTATGATTCCTTTCGGTGAGGTTCAAAGGTAGTCTTTGTCTGAAGTTGTCGATTGTAATTTCTGCCTTCTGGCTTTAAAATTTTCTCCAAACTGGGGTGAATAGAACGAATTGATTTGGGATCTTGTAATGTTGGCAAACCAGCAGGGGTCCCTCTGTTCTGTCCAATCTTTGGTAGGGTTAGCCTTTGTTTTAACCCTATCACTATCTGTTCTACTTATCCCATTTTTCATAACAATTAAAATTTTAAAAAATATTTAAAAAATAGAGAAAGGGTTTTGCTGTGTTACCCAGGCTGGTCTTGAACTCCTGGGCTTAAACACTCTACCTGCCCTGGCCTCCCAAAGTGCTGGGATTCCAGACATCAGCCACTGTGCAGGGGCAACTGTTAAAAAGTTTTAACTCAAATTTGCATTTTCAAAATGCTTAGTAAACAAGATAGAAAATTTCCAACTCAAAAGCGCAGAGCTGAGACATCAGGTCTAAATACCATTATTTGCCCAGACCAAGAAAGGAGGATATAGATAAAGGCCCAGTTAAGACATAATGGCCAAGAAAAAAATACCTTAAACAGGTAAGGCTTGCTATACAGTTTGAGTTGTAACAGCATTTCTTGCCTGATATTTTCCTTCTGAGTATTTGGCATAAGGCCCATTCACAGAAAGTATTTATTCAGGATTATCCGGTGGGGTATCTTATAAATCAACATGATGGGCCACTGATTCTAATATTACATGTACATAGTTACTGTCTTCACTGTCATCCAGTAGAAGTAGTGGAGTATCACTGTTAAGTAAGTTGCAGTGTTTTATTTATTTTATTTTTGAGAGAGGGTCTCACTTTCTCACCCAGGTTGGAGTGCAGTGCATGATCATACTCACAGCAGTCTTGAACTCCTTGGCTCAAATGATTTTCCCACCTTAGCCTTCAAAATAGCTTGGACTACAGGAATGTGCCATCATGCCTGCTAATTAAAAAAACAAGTTTTTTTTTGTAGAGACAGCATCTTGCTATGTTGCTCAGGCTGGTCTCAAACTCCTGGCCTCAAGTAATCCTCCTGTCTTAGCCTCCCAATGCATTGGGATTAGAGGTGTGAACCATCACACCCAGACTATAGTGTTTTAGATGGGGTTTGGAAGAAGACAAAAGAATTTCATAAGATGTTAGTTTACTTACTGACAGATGTTAAGTTTGACTAAAATTTAATGGGCTTTCCACAGCCTATGGAACTTGCAAAAAAAAAAACCTGTTTCCTACTAACTTCCCCTTTTTCTGTTATCCCCAGAATGAAAAGGTAATTGAACAAGAAGTTTAATGGACTCAAAATATTGAAGTAAAGATAGATGGAGAGAAAAAGCAACTCTAGCGTTAAACCAGAGTACAGTCCTTTTTCATTACATTCTTGGTTGTTGTTTAAGCTTTTTATCTGCCTTTTGCAATTTTTTTAGGAAAGCAAATGTTGATTTATTTAATCTTTTAGATGGCTTTAGATACCAGTTAAATAATGCATCACCTTGTTTTTGCTCAGTTTTCGATTCCTTCTTTTCTAATGTCCCTTGCAAATAAACAATTGGATTCAAATGGAAACTTTCCCATTGTGGCCTGATAGTGTCCCCACCCAAATCTCTTCTTGAATTGTAATTAGAATTGTAGTCCCCATGTGTTGGGAGAGGGATCTTCTAGGAGGTGATTAGATCATGGGGGCAGTTCCCCCGTGCTTTTCTCATGATAGTGAGTTTGTTCTCATGAGATTTGATGGTTTTTTAAGGGGCTTTTCCCCATTCACTTTGCACCTGTCCTTGCTACTGCTATGTAAAGGATATGTTTGCTTCCCCTTCTGCTATGATTGTAAGCTTTTTGAGGCTCCCCCAATCCTACAGAACTGTGAGTCAGTTAAACCTCTTTTATTTATAAATTACCCAGTCTTGGGCAGTTCTTTATAGCAGCATGAAATGGACTAATACATGGCCACTTTAATTTTGAGTTGTTTCTAGTGAAGTTAACCCATTCTTTCAAAATGCACACAACCTGGGCTCATAAATTTTGATACATAAAATTAGCTGGATTCCCAAATGGTGTCATCTCAGACACCTTGAATTGTGACAGTCAATTTGATGCTCAACTCAGTTTAGTTTCTGTCTAATCCAGTCAGTTACCTGAGGTCTCTTGAGTTCAATTCAGTTAACTATCAAATCTAATCCAACTCTGGACCTAGCACAGTTTTTCCAGTGACTTTCCAGTCACTGCAAACTCCAAAAGGTTATATGCCTTCTCACAGTACAAAACCATGGATTCAAAAGCCAAACATTGAATGGAGTGCTTAATGAGAAAAGAACAGAGCTCAACCTTAGAGGAACTCACAACATTTAAGGCTACATGAAGAAGACATGTGACCTGAAAAGAGGTCAGCAGTGCTTCTCCTGCCTTCCACAAGGGGTCTCAGAAGTTAGGTCTCATCACCCAAAGTGTTAAAAGACAAAATTCCAACAAATTTAACTTAAAGAACTAACTGACTTTTATTCATGATTCCAGAATCAACATACAGTCAGGATCAAAAATTTGCTCAGACAAACCTCAGCTCAAAACACAAGCCTGTGGAGCTTTGGAATCTGAGAACTTAACTGTAATCCTCAGTTAAGCCTGGTGGGTGCCTCACTTGGTCACTTGCTGTTCCTGGGAGTCACTGAAAGCTCTACCTCAGATCCTACTTCTGACACCAATCTGTTAAAAGGAAAAACTTTAGGCAAATTACATTTAACAGAGTTTAACTGAGCAAGAAATGATTCACAAACCAGGCAGTCCCTATAACGAGAATAGGTTTGGAACAACTCCAGCTGCATGGTCAGATAACATTTATGGAGCTCAGCATGTGCCTTATTTAAAAATAGCTTAAACACTTGGCCACTCACGATTGGCTGAAACTTGGCTACTGTGATTGGTTGAGACTCAGCTACTTGTTACAAGAGTAGGTTACAGTCTGTTTATACATCAAGTTAGTTTATGGTTCACTGTGCATGGAGAAACTTTTAGTCCAAACTTAAAATACCTATGGAGGCAGCTTTAGGACAAACTTAATTCAATTTAACATGTCCTTTTGATTATAGTCCTCTTAGAGGGTATGAATTGGTATCTCATGTAGTTTTGATTTGCAGTTTTTAAATGGCCGATGCTTGATGGTCTCTGTCTGGCCTTGATTTGTAGTTCTTTAATGGCTGATGCTTGATTGGTATCTCATGGTTTTGATTTATAGTTTTTTTTAATGGCTGATGCTTGATGGTCTCTTGGCCAACCCAGCCTCTCCCACGCCTCTTGTTTGTAGTTCTCCGAATAACTGGTGAATGTTCTGGGAATGCAACACCCTGAGATAGGGAGGTACTGCCTAAAATACCATGGGCTTTGTTCCTATCCCTACTAGGAAATTTAACATTTTGAGATAAGGAGTAACTGTCTGGGACAGCTTGGGCTTTGTTTCCCTCCCCTAGAAACAAGATGTCCTTCAGTGTTTTAGCCTCATGATTCATATTCCTCTGAAGTGTATAGCCCAAGGTGGGCTGCTTTTCGAGGTAGCTCAACTGCAGTGCAAACTGGGGAAACAGTCAAGTCTTCATGCACCCCAGGCAGCTTTCCTGAGCCTTGGGAGACTGGTTCTCAATGAATCCAGGCTTCTTGATATTGGGATTCACTTGGGGTGGCTGGCAAAATATTAGGGAAATATTAGGAAAAGTTATAAGATTATAAACCTTTGGCTTAGGAATGATCTTTGGTGTCCTCCATACCATGGCAGTCATCCCTTGGGATTGATCATTAGTAAACTTGTTTCACAGCTAATGATGTTGATGATCTTTTCATGTGCTTATTTATAAATTCATTTATCTTCTTTGGAGAAAGGTATATTCAAATCATTTCACATTTTTAAATTGGGTTGTCCTTTTTTTTTTTTTGAGACGGAGTTTCGCTCTTGTTGCCCAGGCTGGAGTGCAATGGCGCGATCTCGGCTCACCGCAACCTGCGCCTCCTGAATTCAGGCAATTCTCCTGCCTCAGCCTCCTGAGTAGCTGGGATTACAGGCACACGCCACCATGCCCAGCTAATTTTTAGTATTTTTAGTAGAGACGGGGTTTCACCATGTTGACCAGGATGGTCTTGATCTCTTGACCTCGTGATCCACCCGCCTCGGCCTCCCAAAGTGCTGGGATTACAGGTTTGAGCCACCGCGCGTCTGGAGGGTTGTCCTTTTATTATTGAGTTATCAGTTCTTCTAGATACAAGTCTTATCAGATAAATGATTTGCAAATATTTTCTCTGAGGTCTGTTGATTGTCTTTTCTTGATAGCATCCTTTGAAGCATGTTAAGTTTTTTTACTTTGATTAAATCCAACTTATCAATCTTTTTTATTGCTTATGCTTTTGGTATTGTATCTAAGAATCATTGCCTAATCTCAAATCATGAAGATTTACTCCTGTATTTCTTCTAAGGATTTTATAGTTTTAGCTTTTACATTTAAGTCTACAATATACTTTGAATTAGATTTTGTGTATGCTGTGAGGTAGGAGTCCAACTTCATTCTTTTGCATGTGAATACCTAGTTGTTCCACCACCATTTGAAGAAAAGATTATTCTTTCCCCATTGAATTGTCTTGCCTTCTTTCTCAGAAATAAACTGAGAAATAAAATTTAGTGCTTATTTTTGGATCCAAAATGCCATCTCATTGATCCTCAAATGTCCTATTTCAGAAAAATCTTCTTACTAGAATATATATAGAAATAAATTTTAAATGTATACTTTTTTTTTTTTTTTGAGACGGAGTTTCGCTCTTGTTACCCAGGCTGGAGTGCAATGGCGCGATCTCGGCTCACCGCAACCTCTGCCTCCTGGGTTCAGGCAATTCTCCTGCCTCAGCCTCCTTTAAATGTATACTTTTGATGAATTTTTACAAAGTGAACACAACTATGTAGCCAGCACCCAGACTTAGAAATATAACATTACTGGCACCTCACAAAGCCCCTTGTACCTTTCCTAGTCACTATGCCCAAAGGTAATCACTCTCCTGACCTTTATCACCGGAAATTAGTTTTGAATTTTTTAAATTATATATAAATGGCACCATATAGCATGTGCAATTTCTTGTCTAGCTTCTTACCCTTTATATTTTGTTTGTAAGATCCATCCTTGTTGTTGCATGTAGCAACATGCATTCTCATTGCTGTATAGTGTTCTATTATGTGGAACTCTACTTTTTATCTGTTATACTAATGATGGACATCTGGGATATTTCCAGTTTTTAGCTTTGGAGAGTAGTGTTGCCATACTAAACCTGTCTTAATTTAGTAAGCATAAATATGCATTTTAGCTAGGTAGATTCAGCCTAGAAGTGTAATTGCTGGGTCACAGAGTGTATATATTCACCACAGTTTTTCAAAGAGGTTGCACAAATTTACATGGAAATAAGGATGTCTGTTTGTCAAAAGATGCCATTAGCAGAGTGAAAAGTCCACAGAGTGGAGGAAGATATTTGCAATACATGTATTTATATCAGAATGAGCAAATAACTCTTACAAGTAAAAACAAACAAAAAAAATGAGAGAGAGACTGAGACAACAGAATTGCTTCAGTTTTGAAGTTTAAATCCAGCCTGAGCAACATAGTGAAATGTTCACAAAGAGAGCGAAATGGCCAAAAACATGAAAAGGTGCTCAAATTTATTAGTCACCAGAGAAATGCAAATTGAAGCCACAATGTGTTGTATCACAATGTGATACAATATATCTACCATAATAGTGAAGATGCAGGCAATAATGTGGAACAATGGAAAACTCTCACACACTGTCAGGTAGTTCAAATAGGTACAAATAGCCTTTCAACAATGTTCTGAACTATGACCACACTATTTGCATTCTCTTCACTTTCACTAGATTGTGCAACCCTTCCCCCACCCTGCAAAACATGTTAATGGGTTGAGGAACTGGGGTGGTGTGGTCACCTAGCCACTGCCTTGTGAGCATTCCCTTTTTTTTCTACTCTGCGATACACTTTAAGAAAATCAGTGTCTGATTTTAATCCCGAGGCTGTGGTATTTTCCATAGTAGGGGCAAGCAATCTTAAAGCAAGTGGGTCTGGCTGGGGTGGTACCACAAACTCAGAAACTTCTATGTGGGGTTTCAGACATCTCCATGGTTTCCACCTGGCTGACTTCCTAGCCCTCTGTTTGCATGTGCTCCTGTGCCTCTTACAGCTTGCTTCTGGTTTGGAATTTGGGTCTCGGTTCTTGCAACTAGACTCTCACTTGCCTGTTGCCTGCTCCAGGCTCTGTCTGAGCCTTAGCTCTGCCTTGCAGGCATCATCATCTATACAGGACTCCAAAGTACTGGGCATGAGAAATCAAAGCAGGACCAGGAGTGCCCACATTGAGGTGTGGTCAAATAGTTGGTGGGATAAGAGGGCAGGAGGAGAGCTTAATCAGGGCACAAAAGTCAAGGCAGGTACAGTGAACATTTCTTGTCAGCCCAATATCCAGTCACTTGTAACAACTCACCGATTGTCCTTGAGGAAGTGTTTCTGCTCTCTGTTAATATGATTTGGATAAAGCTAAATCCATCCCCAGTTTCAGGATGCTGAGGTGACTGGAGACTGGCCAAACAGAGCATTATGTTTCCTGGGTCACAGAAATGGATGCAGGCATGTCCATGTGACTCCGAGCCTTGGTAGCATAGTCGGGAAATAACTGCTTTTTCTGTAGGGGAGGCTGAGAAGAGAGAATGAAAGTGTAGGGTTTGGTTAGTAGGTGTGGCCTTCTTGCTGGTAGGAAGGGATACTTGCCTCAGAAAGAAGACAAATTGCAGAACACAGAGACTGAAGAGAGACCAGGCCCCAATCACAATGTTGGCACTCCTCAGTCCTTCTGTGGAAAGCCAGGACCACTAGACTTGTTAGTTGTATAAGTCTGCTAATGCTCTTTTTGTTTAAGCCAGTTCGAATTGGGTTTCTGCTACCAAAATAAATGGAACTAATTCCACAGGCAGGACTATCAGCGGTTTTCAAAAATAGTTTCTGCAGGCCGGGCGCGGTGGCTCAAGCCTGTAATCCCAGCACTTTGTGAGGCCGAGGCAGGTGGATCACGAGGTCAAGAGATCGAGACCATCCTGGTCAACATGGTGAAACCCTGTCTCTACTAAAAATATTAAAAAATTAGCTGGGCATGGTGGCGCGTGCCTGTAATCCCAGCTACTCAGGAGGCTGAGGCAGGAGAATTGCCTGAACCCAGGAGGCGGAGGTTGCAGTGAGCCGAGATCGCACCATTGCACTCCAGCCTGGGTAGCAAGAGCAAAACTCCATCTAAAAAAAAAAAAAAAAAAAAAAAAAAAAGAATAGTTTCTGCAGGAAGGTGTGGATTCAAGGAAGGCATCTGAGGCAGCACCATGAATGAGAAAGGAGACAAAGTGAGCAGAACCAGGGACCCACACTC
Source organism: Saimiri boliviensis (assembly GCF_048565385.1). Taxonomy (NCBI): domain Eukaryota; kingdom Metazoa; phylum Chordata; class Mammalia; order Primates; family Cebidae; genus Saimiri; species Saimiri boliviensis. The sequence continues at coordinate 14,930,625 of NC_133457.1, forward strand.
TGCTTTATACACATCAGCTTTGTGTGTATCTGTTTTGCATGTTAGGATTCTGCATGAAATTTCATGTGAAAACTAGATTTTGCTCCTAAAAAATTTGCAAACACAGTGGGTGAGATAACTGAGGAACAAGAAGAAGAAGCAACACCAGAATGTGATTTTTCCCAGAATGAAGCCTGTTTTTCTTATTTACCTGTCCTGTAACACATTTTAATGACAGCTTTCCAATACTTAAAGGCTTTTCTGATGTGATTGGTGGTGATAGTCACTACTGTGAGTTTTTTGATATAATATTATAAAATGATTTTAATAATCTTCATAATTCATTGAATCAATGTGTTTGAAATGACCAATGCTTGGGAAAGATCCATTCAAAGGGTAAGATACACCAGTGGAGTTTAATGAAACAGATTTGAAAGGTTCACTGATACAGTTTCAGGTTCCACTTTGTGACTAACCCTTAAGCTGTTACCCGTTGTAGAGTTTTGGTGTAGTATCAAAGAACAGCCATAAAGCTATTAAGATTCCTCCTCCCTTTTTCAACTAAGTATCTATGTGAAGTTAACTTTTCTTCATATATTTCAACCTAAACAACATATCACAACAGATTGAATGCAGAGGCAGATATGAGAATATCACTGTCTCATATTAAGCTGGCCACTAAACAAATGTACGGAAATGTAAAATAATGCCACTCTTTTTACTCTTCTTTCCTTGCAAAGTATAGTTGCTTTCCATAAAATACTATTTTAGGTAAAAATATAAAAGGTTTTATTGTTATTTTAAATGAATAGATAAATATTTAAAAATTTTTTTAGTTTTAATTTCTGATAGGATAAATACTAACAGGTGTAACCCAGATAAATAAAAGTTCTTTGGGGTTCTTAATTTTTAGGTGCTTAAGGGGATCTTGAGATTTAAAAAAGTTTGAGAACCACTGACTAGTGGGTAGTTAGATATTTAACACATAACTTCCAAATAAGGATATAATTGTAAACCTGGGTATATTAGTCCATTTTCATACTACTATGAAGAAATACCTGCATCTGAGTGATTTATAAAGAAAAAGAGGTATAATGAACTTACAGTTCCACATGGCTGGGGGGGGCTTCACAATCATGGCAGAAGGTAAAGGAAGAGCAAAGACATGTCTTATGGAGTAGCAGGCAAGAGAGTGTGTGCAGAGGAACTGCCCTTTGTAAAACCATCAGATTTCGTGAGATTTACTCACTGTCATGAGAACAGCACAGGAAAACCCACCCCTGTGATTCAATTACCTCCCAGTGGGTCCCTCCCATAACACTTGGGGATTTATGGGAGCTACAGTTCAAGATGAGATTTGGGTAGGGACACAGCCATATCACTCAGTGATATAAAGGAAAAGAACAAGGTGCTAAGAGAGATGAACCAGGAGACCTCATTTAGAAGGGGGATGGTGTGAGAGGTGGCACCACTGAGGAAGTGGTTTTTAAGCTGATCTGAAGGAAGAGATGGGGGTGAAGATTGTTGTGGGCGGCAGGAACAGCAGGAAAAAGCCCCTGAAGTGGGGACAAGCTTGGCTGGGGTGGAGCATGGTGGTGAGAGGAGAGTGGCCTGAGAGGAGTCTGGCAGGAGATGAAGCAGGGGCTAAACCTTGCAGGCTCTTGTAAGTCATGTGAAGATTTTGGCATTTTTGCCCTAAGTGCGTAGAAATGATCATAACATGAATTACTTTACTATAGTTCATCAGGCTTGAATTATTTAAAGATAAAATAATCAGGCTTGAATTTTTTGGAAAGATAATTAATTGCTGTGTGGTGCTGTGTGGAAAAAGGGATTGGAAGGAGACGAGAGACGGTGAGGAGAGCAGTTGGACGGCTATTGTAATAGTTAGGTGGAAGATAGTGGTACCTGTATCATGGAGACAGCAGTGCAAATGGAGCTATTTCGGAGCTATTATAATACCATTTACAGGTTTTGCTACTGCATTGAAGTGGAAGAGGGGATAACTCCTAGGTCACAGCATTTCTACACACTATGCTTAGCAGCACCAATCCTAGGTATCACAAAAAATAAATATCCATTGTATCGATTTGTATAAATATTTAAGGTTTATGCCCATGTATATGCATGTGATTAAATTACCCACATTTACTTTGATAATTACATGTTGTTATGAAATTGAAAGTCACTCTCATAGCACCACCTTGTGGACAATAACAAAAAGTGTGTGTGTGTGTGTGTGTGTGTGTGTGTGTGTTGTTGGATTCGATCACTAATATACAACACAATAAAAGTTCTCCAGAAAGTTTACCAGTTTTCAGCCACCCTAAGTCCTTCTTGGAAGGAGAGGGGCTAGAAATACATTCAGAAGAGTTAACTGGCTATCCTGAAAATAACGGGTTAAATTCATTCAAACTAGTTCCTCTCTGGTTGATGTTAACATAAAGAGTCATTGACTAAAAGTATCTTTTATTCAGATACCTCCTGACAACCCACAATAATACTTTTTGTTTTTATGTCAAAATGAGTTTTTTTTCGTGCATTTACCACTTATCTTCATGAGATTAGGGGAAGCATTTTTGTATAAATATCAAGCCTGATGGAAACGGATTTATCTTAATTCCTTACTTAGGTTCTGAACTCACCTAGAATTGCATCCTCTGAGACTGGGCTTTTCTTGCTGCCATCTTGAGTCTGATTTGGTTTTCTCTGTTGCGCTTTCTTTTTGGCTTGTATCATTTCCTTCACAGTATGTCCTTTAGTTCATCATTCTGTCCTGTTCTATTGCTCTGGGGCTTCTCAGGAGACCTCTTTCCTTCACAAGACTGGCTTCTCCAGGTGTTAGAAAGTGTCTCTACATGAGAATCAGATCCCTCTCTTAATATCCCAAAGCACAGGGTTAGAATGTTTAACATCTTAATTCAAACACAAAGGAATCACAATGCAGGGAAACCTAAAATTTTACTTCTCCTGATTGTGTCTCTCCTTTGAGAAGCCCCTTGGACTTCTGATAACTTGCAGTTCTCTGCCACTTGGCTGTGTTCCCTAGGTGTTGGTCCAGGCGCTGGGCAAGGCCCCCAACTCTGGCAGTGGCATTAGGGTGGGGAGAGCCTTTCTTCTCTCCTCTTAGGCCTACTCCTCCCAGCTCCCACAATGATTGACAGAAGAAATGCCTGCCCTCACGTACAGGGCGTGGTTTCTAGACACAATTCAATTCTTGTTTTCCTCCTCTGTCTCTGGCTGTTTCTACTGAGCCTCCTTTCCAGGCTGGTCGCACGCTGCCTGACTGCTGACACTGGGAGTTCCTCAGGGCTCAGCATTAGGCCCAGCTCTCTTCTTGCTTCATACTCTCCTTGGACAGTCTTATCCCAGACGTTACATACCCTTAGTGACTTCCAGATGTATTTATTTCTTTGGTTCAAACCTCTTCACTGATTTCCAGATCCTTATTTCTGATCCATTAGTCTGCCTTTCCACTTGAACATTTCATGTCTAAGACTGGACATGTGATTTCTTGCCTTCAAAATCTGGTGTGCTTTGAATGTTTCCAAGTTCCGTGAAGGCACAACCTTCCATCCAGTTATCAAATCAGAGACCTGGAAGTCGTTCCTGACCCCTCTCTCTTTCTTCCCCATCGCCCGCCCCATGCAGCCTGTTCCAGCCTTCTCCGTTACCCACCAAGGGGTGAGTCTCCCGAGAGGCCTGCTTCGATCTGCTTGAATTGCCCCTGCTCTGTTCTGAGCATCTCTTGTCCACACCACTGTCACAGCTGCCTACCTCATCTCCGCGTGGAGCTCTCCCCAATCCGTGTTCCACACTAAGGCATGTGTTCAAATTGCAAATCTTACCAGGCCACTGAAAACCTTTCCAAGGTTTCTCAAACCTCATGATCCACACTGCCTTGGAGTGGCCCCACCTTTGCCCCGGCTGCTTCTCAACCGCTCTCCAGCCCCACAAGCTTTTCTGTCCCTCAGGTGCATTCACCACAGGGCTCCACATCTGCTCGCCCCTCTTCCCCTCACCCCGTTATCTCTACGCAGCCTTCTTATGTCAGCTAACCATCTCCTCCTCAGATGCTCTTTCCTCTTCTTTCACTTCTTTAATATGAGATCGACACACCCCAAATCTCTTCCCTCAGTTCTCAAGTTTATCTTTTTTAAAGTGTTTTTTTGATTAATTGCCATCTTCTCAGAGAGCCTAAGTTTCATAAGAAAAGAGGGGGGTGCCGCATCTGATTTTGCTGACTGTGCTGATTTTCCCCAGCATTCAGCATAGTGCCTGACACATAGGGCATGTTAAAAAAAACACTGAATGGCTGAGCATGGTGGGTCACGCCTGTAATCCCCTCACTTTGGAAGGCCGAGCAGGTGAGCTCATGAGTTCAAGACCAGCCTGGCCAACATGGTGAAACCCAGTTTCTACCAAAAACTACAAAAAAATTAGCAGATGTGGTGGCACGCACCTGTAGTCCCAGCTACTCAGGAGGCTGTGGCACAAGAATTGCTAGAACCCGGGAGGTGGTGGTTGCAGTGAGTCGAAATTGTACCACTGTACATCATGGTTATTTCCACAGTGTGAAGTGAAGGGAATCTCAGGCCTCCCCAACCCTGGCCTGCTCCTACCTGGTCTTGTGACATTGGTGAGAATGTTCTTGGAAAAATGACTCACACATCTTCTCTAAAAGCAAACAATAATTCAGGGGAATGTTCCAGTCTAAGTTGATATTTGAAAGAGGAAAATAGTTGCCATCTCCTCAAGGGTTCTTTCCCATTAAAGATACGGTCAGTTTAGATGATTATTCAGAAAAATTAATATCTCCATCTTCAAGCAAACAGCTTTCTCCTGCTTTATATTGAGAAGCTGAAAAAAGCAGTCATTTTTCTCAAAACAGAAAGTTTAAGAGTGAACTAATGGCTCTGAGAAATTTCTAGTTACTTTTAAATAACATGTCCCAACTCTAAAGAAAAACATAAAATATTACTGGGTGCCCTGTTTTTAAGATAAGAACTTGCTTTCACTGAACATTGATTTACAAAGTAATATCGTTATTAAAATAATTAAACGTTTACATCTAAAACATAGGTACTTAAGCTTTCCTCCATAATTTTAGTTATTTATAAACTTGTTCCAGAAATAATTTAATCCAAATTCCAACACCATATAAAATATGGCAAACTAACATAAATTATAAACAAATTAAAAATTCAAAGGAGAAATAAGGGAAGGAACATAGAATGGATACAAGAATGAGGTCAGTTGAAAAAGTGGCTTTTGTAAGGGCCAATATGCTACCTGACAGTCATCCTGCTTTGCTGCCTTCTAAAGAACGCTGATTTTGTTCTAATTTCAGGTGCCCTGTGCTCATTCTCAGAGGATGAATCATGAATGATCTGAGTCACGCATCCCCTAGCTAGATAGTTCTTGTTAAACGGAATATCTTTACTGTTTGAGACTTGTAGTGAGATCTCTTACTTGCAGCTGAGCAGTTCCTTACTAATGCACTTGGTGTGGTTTTTAATACTCTACCATTCAACTCCAGAAGAAACGTTTAGTAAGAAACAATGCAGTGTCCATAAAACAAAAAACAGGCCTGGACCTCAGGAAAAGCACAATATAAGTGAGTTTAAGACTACATAAGACCAGAATCTGTAGGGATACACTCATTTGTCCAGTGTGTTTAAAATCCCCAAATGAAAACACCAGTGATAAAGATATTATAATCCACAGTCCAAGCCAAATTGCTTTTCTCTTCTCACGTAATTTATTATTCACCTTGAAGTTTCATTTTCTGCATGGTCCTTAAGTTAAAACATTATTCTTTGAGCCAAATGCAAATGCATTTAATAATTTGAATGAGTGCAGAAAGATGGTTCTTTGGAAGTTAACCTTTGGATTGTGAATACAGAGCCCTAAGTCTGTGAGGTGGCAGTTTAGTGGGATGGGTGGGAGTATCTACATTATTCTCATGTACTATTATTATTATTATTATTATTTTTGAGACAAAGTCTTGCTCTGTCACCCAGGCTGGAGTGTAATGGTGTGATCTCAGCTCACTGCAACCTCCACCTCCTGGGTTCAAGTGATTCTCCTGCCTCAGCCTCTTGAGTAGCTGGGATTACAGGCGCATACCACCCGGCTAATTTTTGCATTTTTTTTTTCTTTTTAGTAGAGACGGGGTTTCACCGTGTTGGTCAGGCTTGTCCTGAACTCTTGACCTTGTGATCCACCCACCTCAGCCTCCCAAAGTGCTGGGATTACAGGCATGAGCCACTGTGCCTGGCCTCTCATGTAGTTCTTTTAGAAGAAATATATGTCTACTCAGCATCTCTTCAGAAAGACCATAAGCATTTAACAGGACAGGGAAAGATTATATTCTAAAAAGAATTGTTTTCCCTTTTGTATAATGAGATAAGAGATTTTATTTTTATATATAATTTTATGTAGAAATCAGAATTTTTCTCAGTGTATCTGTTTGTGTATTTATGTCCAGTGTTGAAGAAAAGAAACAAATATAGCACTAATAAAAAGAATGTCTCCTTGTGCCTACTGGAACCCACATGTCAACTGCTATAGCTTCCAGCTCACCAGAAATAGCCCCTGCTCAAGCCCCAAGAAGCCCATTTACTATTTTAATGACAAGAACTTGCTAATGCGGGCATATGAACTGTGTCCTTGGAAAGGAATGCAGTGCATACCAGGAAGTCTTTGAGAAGGCTTGAGTTCTTGCCATCACTAAAATCTGATAATGTATTACTAATGACTTCATCCCCAAATGAAAGCTAGCAGCCTGCTTCCACAATCCGTGTGGAGAGTTACACCAAAGACAACTTTGGAAAAACATACAAGAAAGAGGCTACATTTTCTCTTTTGAATAAAAGAAAGAAACAATCTGTGTGACTATGGAGGAGCCACCATTCTGACCCTAGTGTAGGGCCGGCGTTTCTCCTACAACAGTGACAGCAAGCGATTTACCAGAGGCTTAAAAAATGAAAAAACTGCTAATGATATTTTTTTGGCTGGGGCTCATAAATGAGAAATACACAAACAAATGGTCTCCCCCACGTGAGGCTTTTGCATCCCAGCAGTTCTGACACTTCAGACTTCATTGCGCGGCCTAGTTTTCCCTTTAGAAAAAAGGAAGGGTCCCATTCCAGTTGATGGTGGCCTCGCTCCACTTGGTTCTGATTGCCATCTCCACTGGAGAAAACCATCGTCTTGGTCCGTGTTTATCCTCCTGTTGGTCTCTTTCCCAGTAATGGGAGTGAGTATCTGAAGAAGGAACGGCCAGCATTTAGACCCAAGCCTATGAGCACCATTCTGGAGGAAACCAGTAAGGAAGGACAGAAGGGTGGGTGGGCAGGAGTCAGGCTCGGGAGGCTGTGCTCCTACAACTGGTTAAGCAGAGTGATATTCAAGCAGGTGGTGTGCTGAAATGCCCCATACAGAATGAGTCAGTGGTAACCTGGGTTATTGTGCATATTGGGACGAAACTGTTGATACGTTGTGTAACATACCTTCTGATACCATGATGTGACACCTGGAACCAGGTATAGGTATTATCAGGAGAAAAAAAACAGGAAAAAGAGGCCAGGCGTATTGGCTCATGCCTGTGATCCCAGCACTTTGGGAGGCCGAGGTAGGTGGATCATCTGAGGTCAGGAGATCGAAACCAGCGTGGCCAGCATGGTGAAACCCTGTCTCTACTAAAAATACAAAAAATTAGCTGGATATAGTGGCAGGCGCCTGTAATATCAGATATGCGGGAGGCTGAGGCATGAGAAGTACTTGAACTTGGGAGGTGGAAGTTGCAGTGAAGACTCTAGTCTAAGTGACAGAGTGAGCAGAGTGAGACACTGCCTCCAAAAAAAAAAACCCACTTCTCAATGCTTCTCAGAATACATTTGCATTTTTGGATGGAGGGCAAGGCATTTTATCTAAGATAAAAGGCAAGAACTGGGTTCAGGGCTTGAGTTTATCTCATATTAGCCAGGTGACACTTAAGAAGGTACTTAGCAACTGGGCATGGTGGCTCATGCCTGTAATCCCAGCACTTTGGGAGGCTGAGGCAGGAGAATTGCTTGAACCCAGGAGGTGGAGATTGTAGTGAGCTAAGATCATCCCATTGCACTCCAGCCTGGGCAACAGAGCAAGACTCTGTCTCAAAAAACAAACAAACAAACAAACAAAAAACTACTTAGCATCTATTGGTAAACTTCATTTATTCAATTAGTAACTACTTACTGGGCACCAGAGTCTCCACTTCATAAAAACAGAAATCTAGTACTTATTTTGTGTGACTATTGGGAATGTTACGGGTCTTTCTTTTTTTTTTTTCTTTTTTTGAGAATTCCTGTCTCAGAGGCTTTCAACACAATGCCTAGAACAGAACTTGGATGATAATCTTGTGAGCGAATGAAAAATGTTGCTTTACTCAAAGAAGAAAGTTGAACTGGAAACAATGTATTGTAAGGAACATATTGTTAATGTTATACTAAGTTAAACAGGCTAATATGTATTTCTCATAATTAAAGAGAAATAATTAGAAGCTGCACAGATAAAATAGTCACTAGATGCTTTTCCACATAGAATGATGATAATGGAAGATTACTTAACGCTGGGCTTGTGGTGCAAAGCTAGACATAGCATTGCTCCATAAATGCTGCTAAGGCTACAGATACAAACTCCCACTCTGTCCAGTGTTAATACCTTGTCCAGGGGGTCAGTGTTTAAAGACATTTTAAGATTAGTCTTTTTCCATCAGGATTTTAAAAATAAGTCCTTTCAGTCATAAATGAAATGATCTGTTTAGTTATCTGCTTCTCCTGTTGGACTGGAACCTCCCTAAAAGTTTATGGAAATTTTTTTGAATAAAAGAAGCCAGTCTAGATGACTACGGAGGAGCCACCACACAGACTGGTGCCATATTCATCATTGTTTTCCCAGTGTCTAGCCCCGTGCCTGGCATGCAGTAGGTCCTCAAAAATGTGTTTTGCATTCATTTGAACAGAAATGTACTATCAGTTTGGTTACTTATGTCATTGAATGATCATTTGATGTCTGGTTGTGAGATAGCATCAGCCAATGCTCACGTGGGTTTTCCCAGTTATGTCCTCAGGTATTATATACCTCATGCTCAAAGATAAAAGGTTCTGGAGAATGCTTTTTGGAAATTTGGCTCCACACCTTTTGTTTTTTCTCTTACCTAAAAGTTGGTTCCTCTGTGCTATCTCTAACCGCCACCCCCGCCCCCGAGCCCCTGCACCTAAGTAAAGCAGGTTTAGAGCTCCCACGTTGCAATGCTTGGGTTTAGGTCCATGGGATTGATATGTGGGCTTCATTTCAGAAACGGAGCCTAAGCATTTTCCTGCAGAGCTAGCATGGATATCCACACAGTTGTTCCACATCGGCAGCCACATCTCTTTGAGCACATTAAAGTCCATAATGCTTGGAGTCTGAAATGCTCACCTATTGTAAGATGCACAGGCTTTTTTTGTGAGGGCTGGCCACTGTAAAAGTACAGATCAAAGCGATGTTCCATTTTCCAGTCTGTTAAGAGCTGCCGGTTTGTGCAAAAAAGGATGCTGTAATTTCCATTGATGTTGCACAGCCAAATAGGTAATTTGGGAGTCTTCAGCATGCTGCCCACCTGGAAGGGGGAAGGGAAATGCAGAGAAATAGGGAGATTTTGTCACATTGTCACACATGCCGATACATGATTGTGATCAAAAAGCAGCTCTGAGGTTTCTTGTTGCACTTGTGGCTGTGCAGGGCACTGTGCATAGAGTAAGATTTGAATTGAAGGCTGCCTCATGAATGAATTTGCGTTTATGAATGATCTGGTACAGTGATGCTGCCATTTTTATCTTAATGGATTAAAATTTTTTTGGTGGCCTCATGGAGGAGGTGAAACAACTTCAGTTTTGTTTTGAGGTGAGGTAAAGAATAAATAGATAGGCTGGGCGCAGTGGTTTATGTCTGTAATCCCATCCCATTTGGGAGGCCGAGGTGGGCGGATCATGAGGTCAAGAGTTCAAAACCAACCTGGCCAACATGGTGAAACCCCGTCTCTACTAAAATTGCAAAAATTAGCTGGGTATGATGTCGAGTTCCTGTAATCCCAGCTACTCGGGAGGCTGAGGCAGGAGATTTGCTTGAACCAGGACGCGGGAGGTGGGGGTTGCAGTGAGCTGAAATTGTACCACTGCACTCCAGTCTAGGCTATGGAGTGAGACTCCGTCTCAGAAAAAAAAAAAAAAAGAATACATAGATAAACTAAAATAGGAATGTAGTGGTGGAATAAGAGAACTCTAATTCTGTCTTTGTCATTGACTAGCATATCTGCTCTCATTCCCAAGACAGGGCAATAATTCATTCAGCAGGTGGTGGTAAGACTTCTGGCAACATCAACTATTTATAATATAGAAAAAAGGATATTTAGGATATATAATATAGCTTGTGGAAAATGAGCAAAACACACACATCACATATATGCACATATATCTACAGGTTACCATGCAGATCAATTGTGAAGATGTTCCTAGACAGCAGCTTATTATCTGGTTTTTCTAAGTCCCTGTCAATCAATTTAGCATTGTTTTTTGTTTGTTTGTTTGTTTTTTTAAAAGACAGAATCTCGGCCGGGCGCGGTGGCTCAAGCCTGTAATCCCAGCACTTTGGGAGGCCGAGGCGGGTGGATCACAAGGTCGAGAGATCGAGACCAACCTGGTCAACATGGTGAAACCCCGTCTCTACTAAAAATACAAAAAATTAGCTGGGCATGGTGGCGCGTGCCTGTAATCCCAGCTACTCAGGAGGCTGAGGCAGGAGAATTGCCTGAACCCAGGAGGCGGAGGTTGCGGTGAGCCGAGATCGCGCCATTGCACTCCAGCCTGGGTGACAAGAGCAAAACTCCATCTCAAAAAAAAAAAAAAAAAAGACAGAATCTTGTTCTGTCACCCAGGCTATAATGCAGTGGTGTGACCTCAGCTCACTGCAGCCTTGACCTCCTAGGCTCAAGTGATCCTCCCAGCTCAGCCTCTGGATTAGCTGGGACTACAGGTGTACACCATCATGCCCAGCTAATTTTTGTATTTTTTGTAGAGACAGTATCTTGCCATGTTGCCCAGGCTGGTCTCAAACTCCTGGACACAAGCAATCTACCTGCCTTGGCCTCCAAAACACTGGAATTACTGTACCTGTCCTGGCCTTTAATTCTTACAGCTAGTGACTTTGATTTGCAAAACCGGCACTTGGAGCGTAGGAGCAGGGAAGGGGACGTGGTGAAAGCACAGCAGTCCTTCACTTCCAGTGCATTTCTATTGGTGATAGCCTCAGTTTGTCTACACAGGCAGGGAAGCACATATTTCTAAAAGATTTTCATCAAAAATTATTGGAACCGTTTTAAAAATCTGTTAAAAATTATTTCAACTTAAAGAGATAAACATGAGTGACATGGACAAACCCGTGATTTCCGTGTGATGCCAGAGAGAATACCTGGGCCCCTTAGCTTCGCCTTTCTTTCTGTGACTGAAGCAGCCAATGTTGCATTCTGTTTCTTTTCTTCTCAGTCCTCAGAGGTGTACTGTTTGTTGAGGAACAAATTCTGTTTTGTGGAAATCTAACTTTGAAAAATTATCATGTGCTTTGTCAACCCAAGTAGTAAAGGCTAATAACTTGACATTTTGATTTCTCAATAATTCTATTCAAATCTCTTTGTTTCCTTCAGTTTAAATTCTTCGGCTGTGGGTGAGTGGGGTGAAATCAGAGATGCTTTTGTGTTTAAGTGTTTCACTTTTAGCTACCACAGGAAAGTTCTGCTATTCTGAAAAGAAATGACCTCAGCTGGTAGTTCAACAAAGGGTGGAAACCTAGCACCCCAATCAGGACACGTTCATAACAGATGCAGGATTTACTCATGTGCATAGTGAGTACAGGATTTATTGGAGTTAGCGCCTCCGGGCTGAGTATAATGTGAGCATTTCACATATCAAACATGGGGCAAGTCTGCCCACTGGCTACGTCAGAAATAAAACAGTGAAGACGTGCCATGGAAGCAGTGGCATATGTTTGGTTCCAGATATCCGCCACCAATTTCCAAATAACCTGGTGACTTTTCATTAGTTATAAAATAAGCACTTTCTTTCTTAGGCCTTCTTCCTATGGCACCCTTCTGTATTAAGATTATATGTAACCAAAATATGTTAGGCAGGAAGCCATGGAATTATCAAGGTTGAAAATCTTGAATAAACTAGGAGATTGAGAGCTGTTTGTCATAAAATGTAATTCCATTGGAACTTCAAGTGGACATTCTGGTCCGTTTTAATCTAATGAAATTCCCTGTAAATTAGTCTGGGTAGGTGTGATAGAATATACACATATATGATATTGTTTCCCAGAATATCTGCAGTGTAGGTGAAATTCACCTGTGTTTATTCACAAATAAACACACTCTGCCAATAGTACTGGCTGACACACTATTGTTACTTTATGCAACAATACAATAGTTTTCTTTCCTGAGCTCAAAGCTACTCAAGATTTTGTTCTAGTAGGAAGAAAATGTAGTCAAAATGCAACCACCTTCAACCCTGCAAAGTGACCGTACAGAGCTCTCCCACTGAGCAGGCAGAACCTCGCTTGCCCTGACAGATTCTGATGAAACAGGAAATGTCATGCATGACTGTCACTGCACTTGCAGTATTAACTTTAAGAGGCGAGCCTTAAGATTACAGTTGAGAACACATCTGGTTTAAAGTGAGTCCTGCAAAAACAAAACAAAGCACCTTCCAACTGAATCCAGCCAGAGATTACATCCCCCTTTCTTCTTGGCACACCGTATAAGTAGTTTGACTGGCATTTTTTGTTTTAAGCATTTGTATTGCTTTTGGATAGAAACAGTTTACCAGCTACTCCCCAAAAGCAGTATTCTAAATATGTTTTATTGGTAAGATTCCATCAATGCTGAATTTGTGCATGTTGCTTCATGTTGCCATGGTAAAAAGGAAATTAAATTGTGATACAGTAGCGCTATAAATAAAATACCTTTCTCCTTAAGTTCACTCATTGTGTAATAAGCCCAGTATTTTCAGCATTACATGAAGCAATCAAGCTTTTCATAACATATATCATTTAAGCCAATGTAAAATTATAAGGACAGAAAGGGGGCTGGACAAATTCTACACATCCGAGTGCAATAATTGAGACCATATAATTCTTTTTTTATGCTGTCTAGAACAATGACGCTTAGAACATGCCTTTGCATAATGAGCTTGATATTCCAAGTCCCAAGGCCCCAGGCTGGTAATCTGAATAGGAGAAAGGTATTCGAAACATTATGCTTTCTTCCCTGATTCCTGGTGACAATTCCTGTGCATAACTGTTAATGGTCTGGCTCTCATCTCTGCCACCTGGAATACGGACTTGATGTAACTTCTCTCACTGAGTTTGCAGGTATGTTGTAAAGACAAATTAGTTCATGTTTGCAGGGTGCTACCTCAGTGACTTAGTGGCAGAGTGCAGTGGGTATAGCTTCATTTGGTACTTCTATGGTTGGATTTCTTCCTATCAGACTCTCTAAAGGGAAAACATAAATTGGGAAGAAGGTATGACTGAGACAGTGGTGTGTGCTGCTGGGGCTGCCGTAGGAGTAATTCTGGCAAGACCTAAATGGCTTCAGTCCCTGAAAAATCAGAGTGGATTTTTCTTCTCAGTGGCAGGTGTGAAGATAATGTGAACCTCCCAAGGCTTTCCAGATGGTGTTAGACTCAAACTGCTTTATGTTCTCACTTAGGTATTGGAACCTCACACTCAAATCTGTACCTTCAAATAGAAAAGTGACAGGGAGGCTTCAAAATAGTGCCTCATCTTGTGGGTAGCTGGCTGCGTTCTGCAGGAACCATCAATCTGGTGGGCTCTGGGGGGCCTGTCATGCCATCTAATGAGAACACCACCTTTTTTTTTTTAAGTCTCACCCACTGGGCTCTGACATTGGGACTGAAAGACACATGTTTTTGCAATCTCTGCAATTTTATCACAGAGTAATAAGAGATTTACTTAGGGAAGACGGAGCAGCATTACAGGATGCGTTTCACCTTGACAGCAGAATCTAGCTGTCAGGCTGCACGTTGGTTTTCTTCTGAACTAAGAACTCTTTCTTATATTAGGTTTTTATTATCAGAACATAAAAATAATTTTCAGATTTGTTGCACCTAACATGGGCAGGAGCTACTAAATATCCACAAGGCACTTAGATATCTAGTTGGCATTTTCACGGGTCTCATACAGAATCACCATGGTTTGGAGCAGAAAGGAAAGGTAGTGGCTGCAGCGGTCTTCAATCCAGTGATAACTTAGAGCACTGTCCCAGGAACAGTGTCCCACTGTTCTGCACAGTATTTCAGTTCTATGCTAGGATGTTGTGAAATATTAGACTTCTGGGGATAATGCAGTCAAATGGTCTTCTGGTTAGCATGTCTCTGAGCAGCACCACTGAGCTTGGTCTCCTAGGGTTAAGGATTTCCATACACCTGACAAACGTGATCTCCCAAACCAGGAGGTAAAGTGGGGGCAGTTGACCATCAACACAAACCCACAACTACTCTATCCTAGAAGTCAGTGGATAAAGTTCCAGCTCGTTGAACAAAACCATCATGCTGTGATTTGCTACCATTTAAATGTTACCAACATGAGTATACCTATAATAGATATTATAGACTATATCTATAAATAGATATAATAGATGATAAAAGTACTGATGGTAGAGTATAATTTCAGGAACTGGCATTTATATAGTTAGCACTTTATCAGAAAATAAGCGAAGGTGATAATGGCAGGCAGCATGGCCCAGTGGACAGAATGTGATCATTGAATGCAGATAGAACTCAGTTCATATCTCTGGCTCTGACACTTGCCTAGGTGCTAGCTTTGGGCAAGTCCCCATACCTCAACCTGGCCTTTCTCATCTCTGAAATGAATGACCAAGCAATAGACCTTGGACTTAAAGTAATAGTGATTACAACTTGGAGTGGAAGTGGGGATTAAATAAATAAATGACCCATAAAGGGCCAGGCACACGATAGATGCTACATGCACAATGAATAAATAAGCTTACTATATACTTGAATATAAATATACTTAAGTATATAAGAATAAACTTGACTATAAGTAGACTTCATATGTTTCCTGTATAATAAGCTGATATAAAAAAGCACCTTCAGATAAAATCAACTTGAAATGCATATGTCTAACATATTCATACATGCCAGGAGTTCAAGTCAGAAAACTGTCAGTCTGTATTTGCTCTTTTTTTTTTAAAAAAAAAAAAAACAAACTTCAAGTGCATGACAGAGACAACATAATAAACATCCTCAGGGTTTCAAGCCATTAGTGCACAATTTCAGGCAATTTTCACTGAGGGCAGGATTCATAGGCATCTCTCTGGGGAGAGAACACTGAGTCCAAGAAAGAAGGATGAAAAGCCACATTAGTCACTTTTCAAAAAGACGGAAGCATTAAAGTCTAACGTCTATGCAGATTTTAAAGCTAGCCTGGGCAGTTTCCATCCTTTGCCCTCCTTCCAGTCTGTGAGCAGGCGTTGGATGGTGGTCCTGTGGTCTGGTATGTTTTGCCCTCTTCCCAGCAGGAAAGCTCTTATTTTTTTTACCTTGTGCTGTGGCCTCTTGACTGACTTTAAGGTCCCAGCAAACATCCACTTTGTCATTGGTAGATATTTTAGGCTTTGCAGGTAATTTTCTTCAGAGCATGATTTAACAGTTCTGTTGGTCTGAGCAGACTTGTGTAGAAAGAAATGTGATCCAGAAAAAACAGCAGCGCTGGATCCCCGTGAATTCTTGACTCTCTCTGCGGTGGCATATTCTCTCATCCAGTCCCTTTTCTCACAACGACTTCGTAGCTATTTCACAAACACCTGTTTCATTTTGATTTAAGATAAAGCCTGCAACTTGTTTCCAAAGCCTTGCAAATGTTAAAAAGGAACCGAAAGCTGTTGACCTTTCTAATACTGATTGAAAGAAGATAGACTCTTTCTTGTAAGTTCAGCTGAAATAGCTGCTTGCCCAATCCTGCACACCATGGATTTAATTAGCTAAGCCTGAAGAGATTTTTTCCTCCTTCCTCTAAAGGGGTGGTTCTCAACTATGGTCACTTCTGCTCCTCAGGGGGGAATTTTGAAATGCCTGGAGACACTTTTATTGTCACAATGGGCCAGTGCTGCTGGTATCTAGTGAGTAGAAGCCAGGAATGCTGCTCAGTAGCCTACAGTGGACAGGACAGCTCTCCACAGCAAAGAATTAACTAGTTCACAGTTTCAGTAGTGCAGAGGTTGAGAAGCCCTGCTTTGGAACAGAGGTTTCTAATCCTGGTTGCACTTTAGAATCACCTATGGCTTTAAAAACTTGAGTTGCAGGCCAGGGATGGTGGCTCACGCCTGTAATCTCAACACTTTGGGAGGCCGAGGTGGGTGGATCATGAGGTCAGGCATTCAAGACCAGCCTGGCTGACATAGTGAAACCCCATCTCTACTAAAAATACAAAAAAATTAGCTGGGCATGGTGGTAGGCACCCGTAATCCCAGCTACCCGGGAGTCTGAAGCAGGAGAATCACTTGAACCCGGGAGGCGGAGGTTGCAGTGAGCCAAGATTGTGCCATTGCACTTCAGCCTGGGTGACAGTGCAAGACTCCATCTTGGAGGAAAAACAAACAAACAAAAAACACTTCAGTCGCCCAGATGCTTCCCAGACCAAATGAAGCAGAGTCTTTGGGCAGTGTTGGCCACGTAATTTGAGTCCCAGTGCAAAATAAAAATGTGGGGGCCCTTGTTCAAAAATTAACAATTTCAGGACAGTGACACCAGACACTAGAGCAGGCGTCCCCAAACTTTTTACACGGGGGGCCAGTTCACTGTCCCTCAGACCGTTGGAGGGCCGCCACATACTGTGCTCCTCTCACTGACCACCAATGAAAGAGGTGCCCCTTCCTGAAGTGCGGTGGGGGGCCGGATAAATGGCCCCAGGGGGCCGCATGCGGCCCGTGGACCGTAGTTTGGGGACACCTGAGCTAGAGCACTAAACGAAGTGTGGGGCCTTCCAAGTGCAGGGTCTTGTTAGACTACACAGGTCCCGTGCTTATAAGCCCAACGCCATTCTGGGGATGACCTGGCATTGAGAGTCGTAAAAGATTTCCAGGTGACTTCAATGTGCAGCCAGGGTTGACATCCCTGCTATCTAGCTTTTATAGCAATCAGTGTATGTATGTTCAAGTATGGCTCATCTTTGTATCTGGACAAAGAGCCTTACAGTTAGTATTCAGTTAGCATGTAGCTGTGCTGAGCGAAGATAGTGGAACAGAGTGCCGCAGCATTATGCTGTGTTGTCATCCATTGTAAGGCCTTATACGTCTGCAGAATGTTCTGGCCTTCCAGTGAGCTTCAGCATCCATGATTTCTTCTGATCTTCACATCAATCCTTAATCTGATCAGGTTGCAAGGCAGGTGCGTGTGGACTGAATGCACCTGTGTTGTCGGTGAGGCAACAGGAGCAGAGTGGGTAAAACTGGCACAGGTTATACCCCTGTGAATGGCATGGAGTCTCCGCACCTTTACGCCAGGTTCCCGTGTGTCTGTGTATGTGTGTGTCCATTGGCAGCATGTGACATGAAAGTGGATGGCACAAGGAGTGAATTTTAAAAAACAAATGTTTAATGAAATATATATTAGGGGAAAAAAAGCAGTTGGCACATCAAGCCCATGGCTTCTATTACTGCAGCAGAAAAGGTTAGAACCACATTTTAAGTGAGTTGATTGAAAGGAAAACATTAAGCAAATAATAGCAGGGGTAGCAGAGAGGCATGAAAAGCTTCTGAATTACCTACTCAAATGACTAGGAAACACCCTGTTTTAAATTATTCTAGTTTATAGTGAGGATCTAGTGAAATAATCTTATAAAAGAGCTTTTGTAATAATAGACAAAATACTAAAATCATTATTGTATTTCTGTGTCGCCACCATCTGAAACTTGCTTCCAGTATATCACTCTGTATTCAAACCAAGTCTTGGCGTATTACTGGGTTCTTATGCTATAAAATGCTAGACCATGGACACCAAGTGACCATACATGGTTGAAAGAAAAGAAAAATATGTAAAATGAAATCTATAAATGCTCTATTTCTGGTTTAGTTTTACTCTTCATTATATGAGTCAGATTTTTTTTTTTTTTTTTTTTTTTGAGACGGAGTTTCGCTCTTGTTACCCAGGCTGGAGTGCAATGGCGCGATCTCGGCTCACCGCAACCTCCGCCTCCTGGGTTCAGGCAATTCTCCTGCCTCAGCCTCCTGAGTAGCTGGGATTACAGGCATACGTCACCATGCCCAGCTGATTTTTTGTATTTTTAGTAGAGACAGGGTTTCACCATGTCGACCAGGATGGTCTCGAACTCTCGACCTCGTGATCCACCCGCCTCGGCCTCCCAAAGTGCTGGGATTACAGGCTTGAGCCACCGCGCCCGGCTATATGAGTCAGATTTTAAGATGAATTCCCAAATTATCTGGAAAAAGTGATTAGGAACTTCATAACAATAATCAGTTCCCTGTCCAGGGTGTATTCAAAGTGCAGTCTTTCACATCCATACAATAGAACTCTGCATCCTCTAAATATAATGTGAGTCCAGGCAGTGGCTCACGCCTGTAATCCCAGCACTTTGGGAGGCCAAGGTGGATGGATCACTTGAGGTCAGGAGTTTGAGACCAGCCTGGCCAAAATGGTGAAAATCCTGTCTGTACTGAAAATACAAAAATTAGTTGGACATGGTGCTATGGATTTGTAATGCCAGCTACTCATGAGGCTGAGGTAGGAGAATCACTTTAACCTGGGAGACTGAGGTTGCAGTGAGCTGAGATGGTGCCACTGCACTCCAGCCTGGACAACAGAGTGAATTCTGTCTCAAAATAAATGGAGGATCATATCCTCATATTTGATATTAAATGAAATATTTGTGTTAAATCAGAAAAGCAGGTTTCAGAAGAGTAGAATAAGACATTGATGATACAGCTGGGCACAGTGCCTCACACGTGTAATGTTAGCACTTTGAGAGGCTGAGGTAGGAGAATTGCTTGAACCCAGAAGTTTGGGACCAGCCTGGCAACACAGACTCCTGTCTCTATTAAAACACAAACACACACACACACACACACACACACACACACACACACACACACAGATATGAGAAAGAAAAAAAGGATTTCTGAAAAACATTCTTGAAAAGATTGTCCCCTGGGTAATGAAATTCATTTTACTTCTTTTACTTTTACCTTGTCTATCACTTCACATTTTTCTGTGATGAACAAAGAATACAAACTCAAGGAACAATAAGCAAACTTTTAAAGCACACTTGTACACAAAATATATCAATTCTGTTATAGTCAGACACCATTTTTTGATGGCATCAGACATATGTATGTGTTGCAAGATGCTGATTCCATGAATAACATAGTAGCTGGAGACAATAGTAGAAAGAGGGACAGATGAAGCCCTATATACATGAAAGGCATTTTGAGTGGGAACCAGGAGAGCTGGAGGACAGGACAGTGGCTGAGCAGTGAAGCTTTGCTTGCTGCTGGTGTTTGGAAGAGGTGGTTGGGAGGCTTGCGGGGGTTTACATCCTCCATCAAGTTGAATGACATCTGAACTGGTTTCAAGGCCATTCCAGAGAAGTGTTCCTTGTTATAGAATCTGCCTCATCTTCCCTGGGTGGTAGGGTGAAATTTTTGTGACATACCACAGAAGCACCTTCGATTTGTGGTTTGGGGTAGGTATGTTTGCTTTCTTACTCTTCTTCTGTTTTTGCGGTATCACATCTTAATTAATTCCCTGGTTGTGCTTTTCAACAGGACATTTTACTTTCTGGTCGTCAGAAGTTATAAATCCCCTAAGCTGGAAAGCTTTTTGACAGGAGTTTCGAAAGTAGGGCCACCCCTGGTTTTCCAATGGGGATTTTTTTTTAAAGCTTTGAGCAATATGTAGGCTGTGTGCATTCATTTGCATAAATGAAGGATTGGTAGGACACCCATCAACTGGTAACAGTATTTATTTCTGCAAAGGGGGTGTGTAGCTGCATGAGGATGACAGGGGACTTTTCCTTTACCTGTGTGTGTATATAAATATGTTTGTCAGCCTTGTTAAACAGAGATGTCTGTATATTTCAAATATTGCTTTAAAATTTATTACTTTTATGACCTATATTTTATGTACGTAAAAATATGTAAAATAAAATACGAAGCAAGTGGCCTGGGATATTTCCATCTGTAGCAGTTTCCCTGAATGCCTGTGTGTGGTGGGAGGAAGGTACACAGGCAGACAATGAGGGAGAAAATAGGTTCAGATTTGAATTGCCTTAATAGACAGACTTTTAACCCGTGAAAATATTGGCATTGTGTTTGTGTGGTTGAGGACTAGAACACACTCACCTGTGAGAGTCTGTCACCTTCCAAGGCGTCCTTACCCCACTGCAAATAGCCGATGTCACTGCGGGTCAGGACTCCATGTAATGTTTCCTGGGACTTTCCTTTCTCACAGCCATTGAAGACATGGGGACTTGCTCTTCCCGTTAAAATCATGTTCAGAACTGCCTACATAGCATATTTTACAGATATTTACATTTTACATAGCAGTGAAATAATAGCTTAATTTTTTCTATTAAAAATCATTATTTTTACTGAAAAGAATTAAATAACAGGATACATAATTCAGGAAAAATATGTTCTAAATATTTGGTAGAGTTAAAACAATCATTTGATCTTTTTTCTTAAAACTGAAGAAAACTCAGGCTGGGCGCGGTGGCTCAAGCCTGTAATCCCAGCACTTTGGGAGGCCGAGACGGGTGGATCACGAGGTCAAGAGATCGAGTCCATCCTGGTCAACATGGTGAAACCCCGTCTCTACTAAAAATACTAAAAATTAGCTGGGCATGGTGGCGTGTGCCTGTAATCCCAGCTACTCAGGAGGCTGAGGCAGGAGAATTGCCTGAACCCAGGAGGCGGAGGTTGCGGTGAGCCGAGATCGCGCCATTGCACTCCAGCCTGGGCAACAAGAGCAAAACTCCGTCTCAAAAAAACAAAAACAAGCCGGGCGCGGTGGCTCAAGCCTGTAATCCCAGCACTTTGGGAGGCCGAGGCGGGTGGATCACAAGGTCGATAGATCGAGACCATCCTGGTCAACATAGTGAAACCCCGTCTCTACTAAAAATACAAAAAAATTAGCTGGGCATGGTTGTGCGTGCCTGTAATCCCAGCTACTCAGGAGGCTGAGACAGGAGAATTGCCTGAACCCAGGAGGCAGAGGTTGCGGTGAGCCGAGATCGCGCCATTGCACTCCAGCCTGGGTAACAAGAGCAAAACTCCGGCTCAAAAAAAAAAAAAAAAAAACAAAAACAAAAACAAAAAAAAAACTTAAGAAAACTCCCTCTTACCCGACTCTGATCTTCCTGCCCTTCCTCCCTTTATAGTACTTTTAAATGTTGATTTCCATGGTTGTGATTTAAGAAGCATGAAGCTAAGATTTTTTATAGCACTTTTCTTTCCGTGATTAGGGATTCCTGGTGGGTCTTGTCAAGATACTTTCTACTGTTGCTAGGATCTCAGGGATGCAGGGCTCTCTGAGGTAAACTAGGGAGGACTGTTATGAAAATTGGATGGTAGATTTTGATGCAACCCAGGGTAGTGTCTTCATACTCTTTCAAAGATAACTGGATTGCTCTTTATTTAAGAAGAGAATATATTTAATTAGAAAACCAGCCTAATTCAGATTGATTTTCTTTTTTCCTTTTTCAAACTCTGCATGTGGCGTTTGACTAATTCAGATTGTACAATAGAAAGCAGAATCTTCCAGCTCACCTGCCTGCACAGGAAGCCTCCAGCATTTGGTTGTAGCAGCTGAGTGGTGGTGACATCTAGGTCCATTTGAAGCCTGCAGAATGGGAGAAGCCATCGACATCCAGTCAGAGGCAATGATTGCACCGGGAGCCTGTAGCTTCTTTTCCCCCAAAACAGCAGTAACACGGGCTCTCCTAGTCACTGCTGCTCACTTGAACTTTTCCATCTCTCACAGGGAAAGCCTCTAGGACTGGGGTTGCAGAGGTAGATGCAGCTGGGGGAAGTGAGAAATCAGTGGTAAGGAAGAAGGTGCAGATGTCTCAAATGTTAGAATCCCTGTGTGTGTGCTCTGGGTGGATGCTGGGTTCAGTGAAGAAGTTCTTTGTTCTATGTGACAAGGAATGCACTTGGCTCAGGGTGGTGACACATGACCACACCAGAGAGTGCTGGTTGAAGGCAGAGCTCAACAGATTGTCCAGATGGAAAACTGGCCACAAAAATGTGGCCATTTCTTGGCTGAGCCCATTTCTTGGCTGCAGAAAGGCAGCTTCTGTGGTTGTCAGGGGCCATGGTCTCACCTTTGACAATATAAGGTCAGGGTAACGTGGCTTCTGCTGTCACTCAGGGAGAAGTGCTGTGTACTAGTAGGTGAAATGTATGTGTTCTTGAACAAATCTATTCACGGGACTGGAGCTTCTGTCTTTCTGTGAATGAGACTTAAAGACTGAGTTGAGCGTGGTGAGTACCGTGGTGGCATCAGATACAACTCAGGATAATGCTTCTCAAAGGGTGGTATGGTTTTAGGTGGTATAGACATGAACATTTCAGAATTTTAATAATGATGTATTTATCTCAATATATTTTATCTTTAGCATGGTACATGATTTAAAGAATATTAAGGTTTAGGAAGAGGTTGATATTTAAATGTGTATTCTTTTTAAAGTTAAGTGAATAATACCACACACCATAAAAATGTGATGGTGGCATATAGAAAACAAGTTTCAGGCCCACTGCTGCAGGGCTTGTCATTCTTCCCCACTGAGAGCCCTCTATTTGTGACTCTCCAAAGATTACCTTTCTTTCAAGGTTCAGAAGAAAGTCCATGTCTTTCCTGATGCTTTCCCTGCCCACCCTGTCTGCGGAGGCCTCTTCCTCCTCTGGAGCCCACTGAGATTCATTCTCTGCACATCTCACTTGGCAAATCAGGCACCTCCTGGGATTTGCCCAGCATCTCTGTGTACACACTTTGTCTTTCCCAGCCTGGACTCTGCAGGAGGACAGGGATGTACTTCTTTGTACCTCCCATAGAGCCAAGAACAGAGCTTTGCATATCACAGAGACGAAATACATATTTGAGGATATACCTTATTATGGATCTAAATATATTTATGAAACTTGTACAAACAAGCTTTGGTGTTACGCGCCAATATTTACAGGCACAAGAAGGAGGAAGCTGCTAGGGTACTCTAAGAACAGATTCAAACTTAACTGATGACATCCACTTGCCCATTAAGATGGTCAAGCCAACTATAGGAAAGGACATGTCAATGAAAGAGAATCCACTAGAAAAAAACAAAACAAAAAAAACAAAACCACTGCATTCATGTTTCCAATATGGAGATTTTCAATACAGAAGTACATTGTTTATGTGATCCCAATCCTATATATTTTCTACATATAGAAAATACCTGTGCAAACATCTGTAGAATTTACCTTTCAAATGTTCTGGAGAAGATCAGGCTGTACAGAAACAGGATGACACCATGGCTTCCTTCCCCTATGAACTGTTGGGAAAACAAAAGCATGTTTGTCTAAAAGCAATACAGACACTTCTGTCTGTGGGTATGAATTTAAGTATTTACAGGCTGAGGTTTTTTTTTTTTGTTTGGTTGGGTTTTTTTTTTTTTTTTTTATGGAATCTTGCTCTGTCGCCAGGCTGGAGTGCAGTGAGTTGCATGATCTCAGCTCACTGCAACCTCTGCCTCCTGGGTTCAGGTGATTCTCCTGCCTCAGCCTCCTGCATACCTGGAACTACAGGTGTGTGCTACCACGCCCAGTTAATTTTTGTATTTCTGGTAGAGACGGGGTTTCACCATGTTGGCCAGGATGGTCTTGATTTCTTGACCTCATGATCTACCCACCTCGGCCTCCCAAAGTGCTGGGATTACAGGCATGAGCCACTGCACCCAGGGGCTGGGAGAATTTTTTTCCCCCTGGCTGCTGAAAGGATTGAGCTTCCTACTCTCAAATTGATTGTTTCCCTGCTTTCTGTCTGTCAGTGGGGCTGTCATTCTCTTGGCCTTCACCTTGTCTCTCTGTCCTGCCCTTCTAGTGTGTGGTCTCTTCAAACCTTGGCAAAGGTGTAGTGTATCCTTTCCAGCCCACCTCACTGCTGCTCTTGTTGCCCTTCCCTGCCCTCTCCTTATCCAGCCTCTTCTCTCCTCATGTCCTTCCTCATTGCCCCGTTAAACTGACGGGGAGCAGAGGGGCTTTGTAGAAACCCCTTTGGAGTTGTACACCTTGGTTCTACTGCTTTCTAACTCCTACTTACTAACTTCTTTGAGTTTCAGTCGAATCCACAATCACAGATAAAGAGAACCTTTTCTCCAGGGTCATTGCAAAAGTTGAATGAAATAATTAATTCATCAAACCTTCGTTGGTTCTTGGAACATGCAAGATCCACGGCAAAATTAGTATGTGGCCCTCTCGAATGCACTTCTCCCCCATCTCTTTTCTTGGACAGGTTTCTTTTCTGCTTAGAATTTTAAGGTGCCTTGCAATCTCTAGGATCAAATCTAAACTCTGATAAACAGTCAGAGCCTCTCATTAGTTGGCTTTATTTTAGCTTGATGTCAACATTCTACTTGCTGACAAGTAGAATAGCTTCTCTGGCTGGCTTTCTGGGTGCAGAGTTAAAATATCTTTAAAGTCTTCTTTAGGAAGACTCATGCTAAAAGGCATATGCTTTTCCCTGTGTGGATTAATTTATCCATTTTGCTGTATGTGACCTGACGGCGGGCAGGGCCCTCAGGTAGGAGAATAAATTCTAGTGCCATAGGAGCCAGACAGGAACTGAAATGAGTAGGAGAAATGGGAAGGGGTGCGGCCTAATGCAGACAGGGATTCTTTTATATATAGATTCCTTATTGCAGCTATAACAAAGTGCCACAGCTTTGGTGGCTTAAAACAACACGAATTTATTATCGAACAATCCTGGAGGTTAAGAGTCCAACATGGGTCTCACTGTGCTAAAATCAAAGTGCTCACAAACCTGTATTCGTTCTGGAAGCTTTTGGGGTGATTCTGTTTCTTTTCTTTTTCCAGCTTCTAGAAGCCCTCTTCATTCCTTGGCTGGTGGGCCCACATCACATAACTTTCTCCCTCTGCTTCCCTGGTCACATCTCTCTGACTCTCCTGCCTCCCCCTTTCCCTTATAAAGACTCTTTAGATTAATTGGGCCCATCTGGATAATCCAGGATAATGTCCCCTACCCCCTCTCAAGATGTTTAACTTGATCATCTGCAAATCCTTTCAATCAGTTAGGTGACATATAGTGGTCTCCTTTATCCATGAGGGATGAGTTCCATTATCCAGTGGTTGCCTGAAACCATGGATAGTACCAAATCCTGTATATACGATGTTTTTTCCTATATATACATATTTTTGAAAAAGTTTTACATTAGGCCCAGTTAATTAATAATAATAGTGTAGAACATTTATAGCAATATGCTTGCAGCATTATTCTTTTGTTTGGGTGCCATTATTAAATAAAATAAGGGTTACTTAAACATTGTAATACCACGACATGGCTGTCACTGTGTGACTAACAGGTGTGGAGCCTCTACAGTGTGGATCCACTGGACAATGGAATTATTCACATCCTGGGTGGGATGGATTGAGCTGGCAAGATATTTCATCACAGTGCTCAGAATAGCATGCAATTTAAAACTTAAAAATTGCTTATTTCTGGAATTTTCTCTCTAATATTTTTGGACCCTGGTTGACCAGGGTAATGGAACCAGCCAATAGCAAAAGCAAGAATAAAGAGGGACTACTGTATTACTATGTTTCTGGGATTAGGATGTGGACATAATTCAGTCTATGAAAACTTGTCTAATGAAGGTAGCTGCCTCTTATGTCTGCTAATTGAGGACACCCAAGAATATAGGTCTTGTGTGGCCAGATTTTCTGATTTTTTGATGAAAACCAAAAATGTGGTTTTTATGTGGGATTAATTTCCTGATTGCTTCTGACATTCACTGATTCAAATTTGTAAAAAGCAACACTGTAGGCTAATGTGCAGATCCTATATGACAGGTGTATTTGTTTCCTGGGGCTGCCATGAAAGACCGCAGAAAACCAAATGGTTTAAAACAATAGGAATGTATGCTCTCACAGTTTGGGAAGCTAGAAGTCTGAAATCAAGGTAGGGCCATGCTTCCTCTGAGGGCCCTCAGGGAGGATCCTTCCGTGCATCTTCCTGGTTTCTGGTGGTTGCTGGCCTTCCTTAGCTTGCAGAAGCATCACTCTGGTCTCTGCTTCCGTTAACACATGGTGTTCTTCCTGTGTGTCTGTGTTCATTTTTTTCCTTTTCTTATAAAGATACCAGCCACTGGATTAGGGCCCAACAGAATTGAGTATGACCTCATCTTAACTTGATTACATCTAAAAGACCTCATTTTCAATAAGATCCACGTTCACAGCTATCAGGAAAGGGGGGTTAGAACTCCAACATATCATTTTTGGGGGACACAGTTCAACCTGTAACAAAAGATCTGCAGCTCACATGTAGCCCTCAGACTTCTAGCTTGAGATCTCTGCCAAATGGAACGAGACACAGGATTGATACATTTTCATAGTGAGGCGGGTTTGGTAAAGTTCTGGATGGGGTGCTAATCACAATGTGCAACCCCGTCTGGGGGAAGTCCTTGAAAGGAATATATATACCATCAAGTCCCCCTCACTCAGGAAATGGCACCTTCATTTCCCCAGTGTGGCTAAGGTAATGTTTAGCTCTCGTGTCAAGCCCACTTGTGTTTCAGAGCCCATTTCTGTACAGGGCCTTCATGATTCCAGCTCAACCCTTAGTCTTGACTGAGGAAGCTTGTATATAGCTTCAGCTCTGATCCTCTGATCTCAACCATGGCTAAATTTAAGAATTTCTTGCAGATATGGAGGGGGCCTGGGGGAGGGGAGGTTCTTCCTATTTATCGAATCAGATTCTCCCAGAGTCGAGTTGAGGAGATGGAAGACGGGGAGGGAGGGATTTGCCTCTTTTTGCTATAAGGGTCGTTTCTTAAATGGATACTCTATATCTGTGTAACCCCATTCAGTGTCTCCTACCCACAACAAAGAATCCCTAAGTAGGCTTCTAGCTGAACATTTCATGTCAGGTACTTAAAATCTATCATACTGGTTTTACTAGGTTCATATTGCTGCTGTAACAAATTACCGTAAATGTAATAGCTTAAACAATACAGATTTATGATCTTATAGTTCTAGAAGTCAGAAGTCTGAAATGAGTCTTAATGAGCTAAAATCAAGATGTCAGCAGGATAGCTTTTCTTGTAGCAATGCTAGAGAAATATCTGTTTCCTAGTCCTCATCAGTTTCGAAATGCCCTGCCCCGGTATTCCTTAGTTCATGGCTCTGCTCTTCCGTCATCGAAGCGGATCCAAGCCAGCAACAACAGGGGGCGCTCTTCTCCTATCGCTTCTCTCTGACTTCCTCTTGTGCTTTCTCTTCTGTATTAGTGACCCTTGTGATTCCACCTGGCCCACCTGAGTCATCCAGGACTTTTCCCCTATTTTAAAGTCAGCTGAGTAGCAATCTTAATTCCCCTTTGCCATGTAATGTAACATATTCACAAGTCCCGGGTATAGAGTTTGGACCTCTTTAGGGGGACTAGTCCTCTGCCTACCACACAAGTTAACAGCAGACCTGTGAGATCACCTTTCCCTGCTCCATACAATGAACAGTTGTATCACTTCATGGTTATCTTGCTAATTGCCCTCTGCTTTCACATTGTGTATTTCTGATTTTTCAGAAAATCAGCTTTTATTCCTTTCTCCATAGAGGATTCTTAAAAATGTACCTTTCATTTTCTACCATCACTGCACCCTTCTTTGTCCCCTGTCCACTCGGGGGTGAGGAAGAATCGTTGCAGTGGACGACATTGTACGGAAGGTGCTGATAGACGAGGTGAAACAGGACCACCTTTTCAAGGCCAGAAGCCAATTACGTGGAGTCAATGTGAATGGTCACTTTAACAGCTTAGGTAAGAACCTTAGTTTATTTTATTTTTTCACCATTTTTGTTTTTCATTCATTAGATGACATAGGACTGCTTTAACATTCTCTCTTGCTGCAAAAGAAACACTGGTTACATACTCTCTAATGTATTATTCTCTGGTCTTGATTAAGCAAAGGAAAAGAGGCATTGTGGGTGGGTCTGTGTGTGATCTGGCCTCTTTCTAGGTTGTGAGGAGAAAGAGGCAGATCTTTTTTGTTCTCTCATTCTGCCCTTCTTGGCCCTCAAAATGACCTGGTTTTCTTAACAGGCATCATTAGAAATAGACTTTATCAAAGGAAGAAGATCCCTGTAAGATCAGGCAACATAAAGGAATTAACACTTAAACACTTACACATTGTAGGTGATCATAGATGAATTTCTCAGCGGCTTCTTTCTGTAAAAATTCAAACAGCTGGAGCTATAAATCAGGAACAGAAGATAAAAATGAAAAGGAAGATGAAAGTTACATCTAAGAGATGTCAACTCACTGTTTTGCCACAAGCGGGATTTTTGTTTCATCGCATAATCACATTACAAAAAACTGACATATTATCTTACACAGAGCCATGCGAAACATATATGGTGAGACTGGGTAGCTACCAGCATCACCAGCATTCCTCAGGTTGAAATCATGTGATATCTTGACCAGTAAAACTAGAAAGAGATTTTTGTCTAATAGGTGAAATTTAGCTGTCTTTCAGACTGTGGATATGGAAATATAGTTTGTGATGATTTCCGATGGGAAATACTCTTGTTCATGGTGAATTCCAGAAGGAAGGATTTACAACTGGACTCCCTGCTTTGTCTGCTTGGATCACTTATAGCCCTTGGTATTTTCCTTCACTCACATCAGGAGCATGGATGGGGCCCCACCTGCATATCCATGGTAAATCTATTACATGCTCAGGCTTCATTGGCCTTTCATCTGGCAGGACAGGGAGGACTGTTACTACCATGTTTCACTTACTCGCTCAGTGAAATTGTCCACGGAGTAGTCTGGAGTCGAGGCAACATAAGTCTCCTCAGAAACAAGACAGATGGTGGCCTTCTGAGCTGCTCCTGCAGCCCACAGGATGCCAGCAAGTGCCGCAGCCAGGGCTTGGTTTTGTTCCTTCTTGCTTATTTGACATAAGCTACAATGCAGAAGCAGGGGTAGGAAACCATTGTAAAGAACATCACCTCGCCATGTGCCAAGGCCTGCAATTTTATGTTCTCTTCTGAATATGGGCAGCAGTGGGTGTTGACCTACAGTGCGAGAATGTCACTGAGGGCCTTTTCCTTTCTGCTGTGACCTCGGCCAGTCTCACCCTGTGCAATATGACCTCCAGGAATCCCAATACTATCTTTTCTCCTGAACTCAAGGAAGAATCAATCCAGACTCGTCAGCTGATAAAGAAGGCCTGTTTCAAGTTCAGTCACAACAATCCTTGTAGCGTTTTCTGCAGGTTTCCATTTTGCAAAACCTCTTCCCCAGATGGACCAGTCCTCTGAACAGGCACTCCACCTCCATGTCTTTTCTCATGCACGTCTGCTTTTAGCGTCCACGTCTGTCATTTCTGCCTAATCACATCCTACGTATCATGTGTCATCCGATGGCCACCTCGGATCTCCCCTGTTGGTCTGTAGTTACACTCACCCGGCACTCACTGAGCCTCAGCACTGTGTATGTACTTCACACCTATCCCACAACAGCCCTGTAATGTAGATGCTGGTATTACTCCCATTTTGGAGGTCAGGAAAGTGAGACACAGATATGTGAAGTAATTTGTTCCTGGTCATTCATCTTCAAAGTCAGAGAGCAGTGATTTACACCCAGCTCACCTGGCTCCCGAGTTCCTGCCCTTGAATGTTATACTTCACTGAACACACTCAAGATCTATCAAGTCTTCCCAAGAAGTAGGAGCCAGTTTTGACACAGTGGGAGACCTTTACTCTGTGTATTTCCTAAATATTTAACATTAAGAACTGTAGTCTCTCTAAAGAAACATGGAGAAGGATTAATTAATTAACTCAGCAATGATTTATACAATCTATCTAGCTCTGTGGTGATACAGAAATAACAAAAGGCCAGCCATGGTGGTTCATGCCTGTAATCCCAGTACTTTGGGAGGCTGAGGCAGGTGGATAACTTGAGGTCAGGAGTTCAAGACCAGCCTGGCAAACATGGTGAAACCGTATCCCTCCTGAAAATACAAAAATTAGCGGGGCATGGTGGTGAACACCTGTAGTCCCAGCTACTCAGGAGGCTGAGGCAGGAAAATGGTTTGAACCCAGGAGGCAGAGGTTGCAGTGAGCTGACGTTGCACTATTGCACTTCAGCCTGGATAACAGAACAAGACTCCGTCTCAGACAAAAAAAAAAGTAACAGGGAGCCTAATACTCTAAAAACCCTATTGCAAAATAGAATGAGAATAACAGAGTCTATGAGAAAAAACAGGAAGTAGAAACCTATGTCTGGGGGCTCAGGAAGGCTTCATGCAGCATGCCTGCAGATGTAGTTACTTATTCAGTTATTTATTTAATACTTGCCATAGGCCAGGTACAGTGCTGTGCTATGTGCCTTACATTTATGTGACAAATGTGTGTGTTCCATTGGAATTCCCTGTAATCCATTTTACTCGGGAGATGGACTCACCCCCAGCTGCTTTGGGTACTGTGGCCAGTGGCTCCCACTTTTCTACTTTCTCTGAAGGATTGAAGCCACCTTGCCCAGAAGAGGCCAGGAGTTATGCCCCCTCCCTAAGGATGGCCCACAGCCAGTGCCTGATTGGAGCAAGAGGTACAGAAGGCCTGCTCCCTCATCTGAAGGCTCTGCAGTGCAATCCATGTGCCGAGCTCCCAGTGACATCAGACTGATGTTGCCGGAAACCACGATCTTCCTCAGCTTCTCCTTCCCTGACCTGGTTCCCTCACTCCCTTACAGTGTTCTATTCCCTTAATAAATCACTTGCGTCAAAAATCCCCATCATGGGCTCTGCTTTTAGGGAACTTGACAGTTCACAATCTGAGAATATATTATGCATTTTGTGCCTCTTTGGGGGTAATAACTTCAACTGCCTGATGTTAGAGTATTTATATTTCCTCTAATATCTAGCACAGGGCTTTGCACATGATAGGGGTTTGTTAGCTTCTAAGAGTAAAGTAATTTGAATAAACTTGAGCTGATCTTTAAAAATAGGCAAAAACCAAACATCATACCTTATCAGCCCGGTTAAATAGGAGGTTTGATCATTTATCAGGTTGTTTATATCACCCCTTTGTTCCTCCCTAATTGTTAGGTTAGCACTTCCCATCAAATATGAACAAGTAGGCCCACCTGCGACCTGGTGCTTAATTCTACCAGACAGGGTGGTCTGCAGTAGAGCATAAAACCTGTCAACATGATCCCTGCAACTGAACATTCAGAATGACTCCAGCAAAGCCCTTCCCAGTGGCGAAATCCAGCCTCTCTGGGACAGACAGAGCCACTTCTGTCTTAGGAGGCAGATTTCCTTCCTGAGACAACCTGAATTTTTCAGTTATGATTATTTAGCCTATAAAGATTCTAGTGAAATGAGTAATTCAAGTCCTTTTCCCAGTCCTCTTACCTGCCAAGGTTACAATCTTCTCCTTTCCTGGCAAATAACAAGTGTTTGATGATGGATCCTTGCACGGCCATCTGAATGCTTCGGGCCCCTCCCTGAATGAGGATGAATGACGAGGTGTGAGACAGAGCGACTTTACAAGTGTAGGGGAACCACGTGGGCCAACATGACAAAAGAGAACGCTTGGAAATTAACGTTATCAATTCTTCTCTGCAGGCTTTTCCCTTCTGGTATTCCCTGGAGCTTTGCAAAGGGACACCACGCTGCATTTGTTACACTCCTTTCTGTGGCCATGGCTGGTGCTATGGCTGGGCTGGATTCTGCAATGTCTAGTATCTTTGTGGAGACCTGTGGGCTGGTGACTGGGGATGTATGTCCTCCATCCTGCCTTCACCATGTCCCCATGTCAGTTTCTTTTTTTTTTTTTTTTTTTTTTTTTTGAGATGGAGTCTCACTCTGTCTCCCAGGCTGGAGTGCAGTGGCCTGACCTTGTCTCACTGCAACCTCTGCCTTCCAGGTTCAGGTGATTCTCCTACCTCAAGCTCCTGAGTACTTGGGATTACAGGCGTGTGCCACTATACCCAGCTAATTTTTGTATTTTTAGTAGAGACGGGGTTTTACCATGTTGGCCAGGCTGGTCTCGAACTCCTGACTTCAGGTGATCTACCCACCTCAGCCTCCCAAAGTGCTGGGATTACAGGCGTGAGCCACCGTGCCCAGCCCACATCAGATTTTTAGATTTGTTACAAGGTAATTTAAAATAGTCTGTTATCATTTAAGGTTAAACTTCATATTATAAATATATTTCTACATATGATTACAATAACATGCGTTTACATGGATGTGGACAGAAAGAATACATCGATAAGTAACATGGGATTAAGATTTTTTAAAATTATAAACTGGCTATTACCTTTCCCACTTCCAGAGTGAAAGCTAGTTCAGAAAAAGGATCGTGGAATCTGAAATAGGCCTTTTTCCAGTTATAGCTGAAGACACGGACTGTGTTTCCAAACAGAATCTGCCGCAGTTTCTGAAAAGGGGATAGAATTGATTCAACCAAAGATAATTCTTCCTAGACATATTCCTCATGGTGAAACCACGAGGTGGGCCTCCTTCCCTTCTGCATTCAGGCTTACATATTACTCTGATCCCCAGTTTTAACTGTGTGAAGTCCTGGGCAGAAGATGCCTAGACGTTTGTCCCTCGCCTCTCACCTTCCTTTGCCAGCCATCTACCTTCTAGTTCACTGCGGCTGCTCTGTGTCTACAGCTCTTGCCCCGTAACTGTGGCTGTCACCCCTGCCTCTCCCATCTTTGGGTTTTTGTCTCTCACTCCACAAAAAAGGAACAGGTAGGACCTCATGTACCTAGCCTAGAACAGTCGCAATTGTAATGATATGAAACAAGCATTCTCTCTGTCTCAGGGTCTTTGAGGTTTTCCTAAATACTCTGCAGCACACTGAGATTCAAGAGGATCTTTTAGAGCTTCCCAGAAAAATGGGAACAAGGTTTTTTTATAAATCAAATATATGGAAAAAAGGGAATCTATTCATAATCAAAGACTGATTGATCATTTAGCATGTACTAGGTCCTGTGTGGGATATAGTTATGTAAAAAGTCTACCACCCCACAGCTACGTACAGGACAGAACGTGACTCTCCTTAAGTAAAAAGTACAATGAGAAAACGGGGGTCGGGGGGAGAGAGAAGTTCTGATTGAAGCACTCAGGAAGGCTTCCTGGAAGAACCAGCATTGAACGAGGCTGGTCAATGGCATCTCGCATTTACTGAGCATTTTCTGTGTACCAGGCACTGGGATAAATGCTTCCCATTTATTCCCTTCATTTAATTTTATGAAGTAGGTGCCGATATCCAGCTTTTGTCCAGATGAGGGAACTGAAGCACAAAGAGGTGACAGTACTTGCCTTTGTTCACCCAGCTGGTAGACATAGCTGGGTTACCCATTCTCTTAACACCTGCCTTACTTTAATCATGTATGTGCCATCTTTGTTTTCTATCATTTTTGTGTACCAATTAATATCTTATGAATACTTGAAGAGGCTGAAGATAGGGCCCCAATCTCTACTAGCTTGTAGGATTTCTGCTGAGAAACCTGCTATTAATCTGGTAGGTTTTCCTTTATAGGTTACCTGGTGTTTTGGTCTCAAAGCTCTTTTTGTTTGTTTTTGTTTTGAGGTGGAGTCTCACTCTGCTGCCCAGGCTGGAGTACAGTGGCATGATCTTGACTCACTGCAACCTCCACATGTGGGTGCCAGTGATTCTCCTGCCTCGGCCTTCTGAGTAGCTGGGATTGCAGGTGCGTGCCACCACACCCAGTTCATTTTTGTGTTTTTAGTAGAGACCAGGTTTTGCCATATTGGCCAGACTGCTTTTGAACTCCTGGCCTCAGGTGATCTGCTCACCTCAGCCTCCTGCAGTGCTGGGATTATAGGTGTGAAACCACCTGGCCTTGTCTCGCAGCTCTTAAGATTCTTTCCTTCATCCTAACTTTAGACAACCTGATGACAATGTGCCTAGGTGATGATCTTTTTACGATGAATTTCCCAGTTGTTCTTTGTGGTTCTTGTTTGGATGTCTATGTTTGAAAAGAGGGGAAAGAAATGAGAGCCTTCCCCTCTAGTAAGGCTGGGGACATTATCCTCAGTTATTCCCCAAGTATGTTTTCCAAACTTTTAGATTTCTCTTCTTCCTCAGAGATGCTGCTTATTCTTAGGTTTGGTCATTTAACATAATCCCAGACTTCTTGGAGGCTTTGTTCGTATTTTCGGATGCTTTTTTCTTTGTCTTTGTTGGATTGGGTTACTTTGAAGACCTTGTCTTCAAGCTCTGAATTTCTTTCTTCTACTTGTTCAATTCTGTTGCCGAGACTTGCCAGAGCATTTTGCATTTCTGTAAGTGGATCCATTGTTTCCTGAAGTTTTGATTGTTTTTTATTTATATTATCTATTCCTTGAATATTTCTCCCTTCACTTCTTGTGTAATTTTTTTTTTTTTATTTCCTACATTGGGCTTCACCTTTCTCTGGTGTCTCCCTGATTAGCTTAATAACTAACCTTCTGAATCCTTTTTCAGGTAAATCAGGGATTTATTCTGTTTGGGCTCGTTGGTGGTGAGCTAGTGTGATTTTGGGGGGTTGGGGTGAATGGGGAGGGTGTCAAAAAACCTTGTTTTATCTTATTACCATAGTTGTTTTTCTGGTTTCTTCTCATTTGGGTAGACTCTGTCAGAAGGAAGATGTAGGATTGAAGGCTGTCATTCAGATTCTTTTTTTTTTTTTTGAGACGGAGTTTCACTCTTGTTGCCCAGGCTGGAGTGCAATGGCGCGATCTCGGCTCACCGCAACCTCCGCCTCCTGGGTTCAGGCAATTCTCCTGCCTCAGCCTCCTGAGTAGCTGGGATTACAGGCAGGCGCCACCATGCCCAGCTAATTTTTAGTATTTTTAGTAGAGACGGGGTTTCACCGTGTTGACCAGGATGGTCTCGATCTCTTGACCTCGTGATCCACCCGCCTCGGCCTCCCAAAGTGCTGGGATTACAGGCTTGAGCCACCACGCCCGGCATCATTCAGATTCTTTTGTCCCACGGGGTGTTCCCTTGATGTAGTTGTAGTACTCTCTCCCTTTTTCTATGGATGTGGCTTCCCGAAAGCTGAGCTGTAGTGATTGTTGTCTCTCTTCTGGATCTAGCCAGCAGCAAGTCTACCAGGCTCCTGGCTGGTATTGGGGGTTGCCTGCACAAAGGTCCTATGATGTGAAACATTACGGGTTTCTCAGCCATGGATACCAGCACCCGTTCTGGTGGAGGTGGCAGAGAGGTGAAATCTATCTAGTTAGTACTCTTGACTAGCTTGGGATGCACTTTGTAACTTAGAAAATATTTAAGAAAGACACTTTATATAAACTTCCTTGAATAGGAATCAAAGTCATTTGCCACACATGGTAAAAATATGAAAATAAAACAATTACAAATTATAGCTAGAAACTGCTGCCTGTGAAAGCTCTGATTGGGCCTTGTACTCTTAATAATTTAAAAGGAAG
Organism: Saimiri boliviensis; assembly: GCF_048565385.1. Classification (NCBI taxonomy): domain Eukaryota; kingdom Metazoa; phylum Chordata; class Mammalia; order Primates; family Cebidae; genus Saimiri; species Saimiri boliviensis. The sequence goes on from NC_133457.1 coordinate 14,966,415, forward strand.
GTAAGAAGTATTAAAGAGGTATGAATGTGTACTGCCCTTTACTGTACTGTCCGTCTCTCTGATCTGTCAGAGTAGAGAAAGGGATCCCTTTCTCACTAGGTAACTCAATGAAACATGATCTGTTACTTAATGCCGTGTCCCTAGAAGCATCCCTTGATCTAGCAGAGAGACACATTCACACTGGGACATGCCACACACCAGCCTATTACCTGTAACAGGGGGGAGGCTGGAAAGATCTGCAAACACACACACACATTAGTACCTGGGGTGTCCTGGGATGAGGAGTAAGAGTTCAATGTGACTGGAACTGTGTGTGTGTGTGTGTGTGTGTGTGTGTGTGTGTGTGTGTAGGCCAAGGGGTGGGAAGATGAGTAGAAGCTCAGATTGGAAAGTACCCTGGACCTGATCCTGGCTGACTTTGAATATCATATTCAGGCACTTGCAGCCATTCAGAGTATGGACAAATGGAGCATGGAGCTCAATGGGCCCAGAACCAAGGTGCCTCTTCCCAGCTGTGCATGGAGCAGGCCCCGAGAGCAGGCCCTACAGGTTTCATAAAAGGAGAGATGTGGGAGAAGCATGCATCTGTAACATTCTTCCTATGATTGGCCCAGGGGCTGGTTTAAGGTTCGAATTTATTTCCTGGCCATCTCTACTTTCACCATCAAAAGAAAAGATCGTCTCTACCAAGAAAAGGTGCAGGTGCGTTTCAGTGTGAGCAAGGACCCACTTGAAGAAAAACTACGTGTTCTCTGTCTCCAAGCAACAGCACATCAAGGAGAGGCAGTGAAGAGGCACAGAGGCTGCTCTGGAAGACACAGACTTGGTATGTGCTGTGGCCAAAGAGGGCCCTCGACCCAGAACATCCCCAGGACAGGCATTGAAAACTAATGGAAAATGTCTCCCTGACATCGAAGATTGCACAGTTCAGAAAGACTGCTCCCAACCCAAGGGCAGAGAAGCCGCAGTTCAGCACCTTACTGACCATGTGACCTGGACAAATTACTGAGACTCTCTAAGACTTAATTTACTTACCCAGAAGTGGGGTGACCCTTGCTTGGTCCACATCCTGGCTCTAACTGAAAGAGAAGCGTGGGAAAGGACTGTGGGAGCCGTACGTTCTAAGTGAATGTAGGGGTGTCATTACCTTTGTGAAAACACAGCCTGTCTACCCAGGAACATCTCGTGCTGTATGGAAGGAAGTCCTAACACAGATGGAAAAAGACCAGAGACAGGCATCAGTAAGAGAGGAAAAGCCGTGTAGAAATGCGGAAGATCAAGATCGTTGAGACTAAGAAGGCTTAGAATTTAACTTCAATTTAAAAAGTTCTGCAAGCCAAACCACACTCTTGTTTCTGTTGCCAGTTCCCACCTCCAACTGGAAAGCTGCTCTCTCCAGCTGTCCCTCTGAGGAGGCTGGAGAACAGAGGGGCTGCGGGTCTCTCCGGCCAGGCCCCATTGGCCAGTGTGCCAAACCAACATGACCCAACTTACTTGTGTAACATTTACTTTCAGATATCAAATACTATTTATACTGAGATTAACCCGACACATAACTACATGTGCTGTTGGGCTGTCTCGTAACTAGAAACAGATGGCAAATGGTCCTAATAAGTGGCTGCCATGATTATTAATACAATCAAGCATGGTTTATAGTTTTCTCTTTGTGCTTTGCTAGTATTCTATATTTGTGACGAATTCCTTTCTTTCCTAGCACTTCGTTCCATTTGATTGCTATGATGACAGTGATGGTGATCACCCACACACATTCAAAGATAGAGGCCCCGATTCATTCTTTCCAACAGGTTTAATCTTTTTACCCCGACTGCCTTGTATTTTGTCCGTGGGTTTAGAGCTTTCCTGTGACTGCCTGCCCACCCCTAATTTGAGGTAGACCAATCCTCTTTGAACCTCCTTCCCTAAATCTCTTCTTGCCTTATGAATTACTAGACCATCATGGAATCAGAGCTTTTAGAATTCGTGAGTTCTAAGAAGACATTTTTATCCTAGACTGACGAATAGAATAGGCAACTCTTGGTTCTATCTTGTTTGCCATCAATTTCTTAGCATCTGGTGTGGTGCCTGGTATGCAGTAGGCTCAAAATAAGTATTTGGTGAATTTTAAAAATTCTAATTTGACTCTTTCATTTTACAGTGAAAGGACTAGAGGCCCAGAACAGCTAAGTGGCACCTGCGAGGTCACACATGTAGTTAATGGCAGTGCCCAGACTCAAATGCAAGCCTTTCAACTTGTACCAGCCAGTGTCCTAGCAGGAAACAGATGGCATTCTCAAGTCAGATAATTAATTTGAGGAACATTTAAGACAGAGACTATTTATAAAGATGTGGGCTGGGCGTGGGGACACCACTATGGGTCATGTAGTGTCCCGGCAACAGTGGAAAGTCATTACGACCCCTAGCCCTGAAGGAGCACGCAAAGGAATGGTGACTTGAACCAGAAGGAAGAGAGAGCTGGGGAGAGGACTACTATGAGGAGAGGGAATCGTCCAGCCACGAGCAACCTGACTTCCTTCCCTTCCCTTCCCTCTCTTTAGTTTCCTTTCAGGCTCCCCATTGCTCACATTCAACAGGAAGCCAGAGGAGGAGGATGCCCTGTTGATGGAGGTCAGTCTCTCCACAGGTCCGCCTCGCTACCGGGCAGAGAGTAGGCTGGAAAGGGTGGACCGTGAGTCTCGAGGGGTACACGAAGGACACCCCTACTCTAGCCTGAGGTGCACTAGTAGATTATCCAGAGGCACTGAATTAATTTGTACCTATCAAGGCCCATCTATGAGCTAGACCTTATGGGGGGATGCCAGGCTGTGCTTCCTTCTCCCAAAAAGCACACCCTGCCTGTTGTCCCCTTTTAGAGATTCATTCATTCGAGTGTCTCCAGAATATTTTGGTCTCTTGGTATTACATTGTTGCTGTGATACTTCTGGATGATATTGCAGCTACAGAGATGTGTTCAAGGCTGAGTCCAGAAAAGGGCTTGGGAGTGGGAGACGGGGAGAAATTGCCACTGGAGAAAAGGAAGACCATTAGATGAGGCTGGTGGAAGAGCCTAGAGGTGAAGCTCACCTTTCCCACGATTTCACCTTGGCCAGAGTTTGCTACTCCACACACATTCAAAGATGTCAGGTTGGGTGAAGGAAGAAGCCTGTAGTATTGGAAAGAGGGCGGCAAAAGGTAAGAAACAGGAGAGCTAAGGAAGGTGAAGGTGCATAGGGTGCTTTACCCAACCCCCACTTTCAGAGAAGATTCCCAGCAAAGAGACGGTGTGTGCCAGTGTCAGGAAATGCCATGCATTCCTAATCCAAACAGAGAAAAGAACAGCAGAATGACAACAAAAGGCCTTCTGGAGTGAGCATTAGGATTCAATAGCTCTGACAATTTGCCAGGTGGCCACACTGCTGAAACATCGATTAGAATTGGTCAATCTTCCAACCTGCTTCCTTAGAACAAGCATATTTAGAAGCCCAAGCTCATCATCCTGAATTCCCAGGATGTGTTTAATTAATGCTACTGCTATTTAAAGGACACACGATCATCTGGCCCATATAATGGGAATAAATCCAAATCCTTTTTTTTTTTTAAAGAAAAATCAATTATCTCTATTTCTGGGACTTTAACACTCCATCAACTTCGTTTCTAAATCTTTTGTCTTCCAGCCTTTTCTAAAGGAGATCACTACCCTTGGCATAGTCACGGGCAGGCCCTGGTTGTATCATGTTTGTGATTGTAGAAAACGGGAATATTCAGACTCAGAGTTTTTAACCTCCCTAATACCGAGAAAGACTAGGAGATCTAGCAAACATCTGTGAATGCTTTTTCTATTTTTAAAATTTGTGCATGTGTTTAAAAAATAGTATATTCACGTGGTTCAAAATCCAGAGAACCAAAAAGGTATGTGGTGAAGACGCTCTCCCATCCACGTCTCTCTTGTACCCACTGTTGTGTTTTAGGAACCTTCTGGAATTTACTTCTTTTACAGGCAAGTATCAATATAGAATCATAATTCTCTCATTTTCACATAACAGGTAGCTATTTTTCAGATATGTGTAAATTTTAAAATATCATTCTCCAAAGAAATTCATTGCAGAAGCCAAAAATATATTGTTATTAAACTTTTTCATTAAAAACATTTCCTTGTCAAGTAAAATGCAGATAGTTGCTGTAACTTCTGGTCTATTTCACAATGTAGGCAGCAGAATCACTGAGGCCTGGGGGCCCTGGCAGGATTACATAGTATCTGTCTTCATTGCTTGAAAAGACAGCGATGAACTATCTGTGGAAGACACAACTTGAGGTTCCACCAAGAGGCTTCAAGGCCACTGAGTCAAGTGCAGTGTTGCAGGGGCTCTGTGGACCTGCCCATCTTCCTGTGACTTCAGGCATTTGAGCAAAAGGAGAGAAGCAAGGTGGATTGAGGCCGATAGATTTATTTTCTTTCTCTTCTTTCTTTCTCTTTATTCTCTTTCTCTCTTTCTGTCTTTTTCTTTCTTTTCTTCCTTTCCTTTCCTTTTTCTCTTTTCTTCTCTTTCCCTCTTCCCTTTGTACTTTCTTTTTCTTTCTTTTTTTGAGACAGAGTCTTGCTGTGTCACCCAGGCTGGAGTGTGCTTGCAGGATCTCGGCTCCCTGCAACTTCCCACCTCCTGGGTTCAAGCAATTCTCCTACCTCAGCCTCCTGAGTAGCTGGGACTATAGACATGTGCCACCGTGCCTGGCTAATTTTTGTATTTTTAGTAGAGGTGGGGTTTCATCATGTTGGCCAGTCTGGTCTTGAACTCCTGGCCTCAAGCGATCCACCGCCTCGGCCTCCCAAATGCTGGGATTCCAGGCGGTGTGAGCCACCGTGCTCAGCCGAGGCAGACAGATTTTCCACAACGAGAAAGAGCAAGTGAGGCCTCCCAGTGCATCTGTACTGCAAGTGCGACAGTGGAGAAAGTTGTTCAGTGAAGCCTGGGAGGATTTGCATGATAAAAAAAAAAAATCCAGGGGCTGTGGTCTCTGCATCTGATTGTGTCCTGTCTCAGGGAGCTTAAGGAAAGGTTGAATCGAGAGCTGGAAATACTGCAGTTGGGGCCACCAGCCTTCATGCTCAAAAAGCTGATGGAGACTCTCTGTTAGGCTTCATGTGGTTTTCCCCAAAGTGGTTTTGGTCCCCACTCATCTTCTCAGCTGGTATCTTGTGTGAAGTGCACAAAGTGTGCAGCTTGATGTACATGGCGGGCCTGACTGCAGGGCCAGTGTTGCTAGCCTTTGCCCAGATGCCTAGGCTGGTCCTGGGTTGTTTCTGCAAACACGCATGTGTGGCAGCACGTCCTCAGGAAGGAAGTGCCTCTTCTAACTCTCCTTCTTAAGGGCCTGGGTAGAGCTCTCTGCCTGAGCTTCTAGAATGTAACGTGGAGGTGTAGGAGATAGGGCGATGATGGGGAAATTGTCTTGCAAAGCCCTGAGTTTTGTTTCTGATTCAGAGGGCTGCATTGGAGGGCAATCCAATGGGAGGGGCCTCTTAGCCTCTCCGGTACTTTTACCTTGGCTTGGTCCTGGCCTCTGCTTCCTCAGTTTCCAATGGCATCTTTTTGACCGTGACAGCTGGTCCTTTTGGACATTTGCCAAGGCATTGCCTCCAGTTATGGCCTATTTGACCCAGCGTGATGCCTCTAGTTTTGCCTCCTGGCTGGATCTCTGACTCAGCCCTTTGCCCCTACTCTGGGGAAATCTTAAATTGAGCAAATGGTCCCTAGGACCAGTAGCTTACAGATCCTGGTGATTTGGATCCTGCAATGTCATGTTCTTTTCAAATCTGTGTATTCATTGGCAGCCCCAGAAAACTATTTCATACGATTAGCTTCTTGCCCAGGACAGGGCCTGGCAGGTTCCCCCACCCCTCTCCCTCTTGCACACGTCCAGGCTGGGTACTTTTCTTACACATCTACATTGTCTCAGACAGTCTGTCCTGTCCTACCTTCTATAGTGAGTTATTTTAATGTAACTCACTCTCTCAAATTTCACTGTCAAATTGAGGAAGTGAATAAATAGAGCCTCAGAGTTGGGGAGGAAAGGGCTATACCACCACCAATGTCCTTGAAGAATACCATAAATAAGTCATTTTAATTATATTCTCCTTTTACCAATAACAACCGTCTGTATTCTTATCTTCAGTAATACTCTCACATGACAGCAGATAAGATTTCCCAGCCTTGTTGTTTTTGGAAGATTACGTTTCGTTTCATGTTTAATTGACAAGCTATACTTACTGTGGTCATTGCTAGGGAGATAGGAAAGCCGCCCAATTTTGAAGAGATGATAGAGGGGTTGGGAATAGAACAAAGGCTACTTGATGGCAAATGTCCTTGTCCTTTGGGCTGAGGTATTCCTGTTGTATCTTCATTTTCATCAGCAGATGTATGGTTACATTCATGATTCTGTTCAAATACCACCACCCAAAAGACAAAGCAAACAGAGCTGGTGATGACCTTGTTTTAAATTTTCTCTTTCTCTCTCTCTGAAATACCAGTGTTCAGAAAATGTTGTCTCACTTTGAAAGATGTCTAAAAATTGTGATAAATAGCAACAAAAGAGACAGAAAAATCCCAGTGTCTGTGTCAAAGGGGTTTCTCATAAGGTCTGTGTGACTCGGAGAGGTTAAATGTAACTATGGAAACATAATTAATGCCATCAGGACCTTGAGTTGAAATTATGTTTTGAGAAGAATGTAAATGTCACTGTCTCTTGTTTTGAGAAAACAACCTTTTACAAACTTAGAATGAATCTTTCCAATCTACACAAAGTATTTCTCATTACATTGTTAACTGGCCAATAAACTAAGTCAGGTTATCTCTTTTTAATTCTTTCAGATTCCTACTCCCCAACAAGTGAGTATAATAGTTCTTTTTCCTTAAAAAAAAAAATCTACCCTCTGCCTTTAAAAAAAAATTATTTTCACTTTTCTTGACTGATTCTCATGACATGTCACTGTAAGTTAACATCAACTCTTCTTCAAATTTATTTAGTTTATATACTAATGTCATAAAACAAATCTGTCCTATTGGTGGCTGAAACATGGGGGAAACTGCCTTTTTAGTTTTTCTGTATTCCTAGAGGCAAAGACTCTTATCTCAGAAGCACAGCATCCAAGTCAGACTACTGATCAACTAAGATGCAATTTGTAAATCAAATGGAAAATCTTTACATTTGTGCCAGTGGGTTTTCCTCACCTTAGGTAGGGCATAATTTGACTTTTTTTTCTTTTAAAGATTATTTTATCTTTTGAATGTTCTATCCCCCCAAATGATAGATATCTCCATTTAATACTTTCAAGAGTAAGATAGAAGCATTATTACTCTGATTCTAATTTAGACTATGGTTAAGAGCATTTTAGCGTAAATATGACTTTTGATCATAGGCTATTTGGAGCAAGATACTTCAGCATTATAGTTAAAATATTAATGATTCAATTGTTTGATTATATATACTAGTGCCAGGAAAACCACCCTAATATTTTGTGCTGTTTGCTCAGTGATTGAAGTAATACCTGAAATACAAAGTCCATTACCTTCTAACCTTTTCAATTTACATGAGGCATAAACATTTTTCTTCCTACATTGTATATCAGATTTTAAAATACCTTTTTAGCACCAGAATTCAGTCATCTTTCTCTTATTTGAAAATGATAAAGGAAAACAATTTTTTACAAAATGAATAAAACTATTTTCAAAACTGCTTTTCTTCAGGGACACAGAAGCACTTGGTTGTCAGAATCCACTGTTATTTCACAAATATAAAAACTTGAGATTTTAATTTTTTTTCTAAAATAATAACCATATGATGCTCTTAATGATAAAAACATAGCTCTTAGAAGTAGAAAGATACATCTACAAAAAAGCACAAGGAAAAAAAAAAAAAGACAGGCTTTCTAGTTTTAGGTTTTCATGCGTTAAATGCCAATGCCTGAATGACATTATGTTCAAAGAATAAATGCAGATTATGCTGTTAATGTGATTGTTTGAAGAAGCAACTAACGGGGAACACATTGACTTTGAGAAAAGTAATTACCTGAGGGCTTGTATTATTGGTTCCCAACCTTTAAATGAAAAAGAAAACATCAAGTAAGTTACTCACTCTCTTCACACCTCATATCCACAAACCTCCCAAACCCCAACCTTGCTAGAGAAGTCACTGTCCACAAATAGTTATGCCCGAAGTGTTTTAAAGGTAAATGTATGATAGAAATTTCTCATGTTGCAAGCCTATAAGTTGATTACTTAAACACCGAAAATCCTTTTGTTTCTGAAGAAATGAGAAAATGAGAACATCTTACCTGTGGTAACTAAAGATTTGCCTCCATTTGTCAAGGAATGAAATTTTCCTTGAGATCGCCTCTAAATCCAGCTGTTCGGAGCTTTGTTCCTGGCCCAAGACCTCCATAGTCATTTGGATAATACAAGGAATTGAAAAGAGGAAGTTCTTACAATGGGAGAGAGAGGTCTGGCTGTGGAGAAACAAGCAAGATGGCTGGCACAGACGGCTAGATGAAGTGTGCTACCCCTACTATTGACCAGCAAAGAGATCACTCCACACAATTGTTGCTCTGAGCTCACTGTAAGCCCCTGCTATCAGATCATGATTAAAGTTTTATTAGAGGTGGAATACTTTGTGTATTTTTTTTTTTTTTACTGTGTAGGGGCCATGAATGTTTAATCTGACAGATTCATAAACAAAGGGATTGCAATTATCTGTTTCAAAGCAATTGAGATAATTTAATTTGTGAGAGATACGATGCTGGTGGTGAAATTTGATCGTTTTTTATGCTGTGATGCCTTCTTGGAAGTGTTTTTGGAACAGAAATACATAGCCAAAGTGGGTAAAAACCATCCTGTTGACATCAGAGAACTTTATCAACTACTGTTGGATAATATAAAGGCCAAAAAAGACACTGGCTAACTTAACGTTTGCTGTAGAGTTTAGTACACAGAAATCTTGCACAGTTGAACTGGTCTGATTTGTTTCAGGAAGAAATCCAAAAGTTACATCATCATATCTCTTCTTGTTGGCTTAGTGAGTTAGAACTGCAGTACCAGGTGTAATAAAGACTATTGATGGTTGTGATGATTAATTTTATGTGTCAACTTGCCTAAGCTGAGATACCTACATGGTACCCATCTAAACACCAGTCTAGACGTTGCTATGAAGGTGTTTTTTTAGAAGATGTGATTAACATTTATATCTGTTGACTTTGAATAAGCCGATTACCTTTCGTAATGTGGGTGGACCTTATCTAATCAGTTGAAGGCTTTAAAATGGTCCCCAAATGAAGAAGGAATGCTCCAGACAGCTTCTGGACTCAAGACTGAAACATTGCCTCTTCCCCGGAACTCCAGACTGCAGGTCTGCCTGGCAATTTCAGACTTGCCAGCCCTCACAATTGCATGAGCCAGTGTGTGTGTGTGTGTGTGTGTGTGTGTGTGTACACACACACATATATATCTTGCCTATTGGTTCCATTTCTCTGGTGAACCCTAATATAATGGTGTTTATAAAAACAGTACTGTTTACCAGTAAAAGTTTTCTTGCTCCTTCTGACTTGGTTGAATATAAAACTTGAACTTCTTTAGCCAGGAGGTCATTTTCTCTATAAACATTTCTAATCATGAGTTATATGAAATCCAGGGAACGCTAAGAGGTCAAGACAAATAGGCTTTCTGGATTTATTATGACTAGAGAGGTCAGGGTTGAGGGTACTGGTTATTTATAATATTGCAGAGACCTTGAAACATAGGAAGGCACTAAATAAACCAGAGGTGGAATTTAGGTGTCCACAGTCTTGCTTATGGGTACTTCACCACCAGTTTCTTAAACTAATTTTTGGTGGTGGTTTAACCATTTCATATCCTCAGTTCTCATAAATGTCCACCAGATTTACTATTTTTATTATAAACCTAAGAGGCCTAAATAAATCACTTTTTATTTCCCTTGCTAACCATAAAAACTCCTTTCTTTAAAAAAAGGCACTTCACTACTGTTTTCTGTTTATAGTTTGATGATTCTAATGGTGGCATCGGTATTAATATTTATTGGGCACCTACAGTGTAGAAAAAAGAAATTACATGATTCTTGCTCTCAAATAATATAATGATGAGAAATGCTCTGGAATTTCCTATTTAAAAAGTCATATTAAAAAATAAATCCTGGATCTGCCATTTAAATTATTTAACAACCCAAAACCAGAAAAGGGGAGCAGCTAAGCGAACTTTTTTTTTTTAAGACTCATTATTAAATCTGTGTATTTTTGGCTACATCTGCGCCCTAATTTACAGAAAATTCTGCAAAGGTACAAGTGTGAATCCCAGTGATTAGATAACTTACCAATAAACCAGCCTGTTGAGTTCAATAAATATATTTTGACTGTTCCCTACATACCAGGGACTTAGAGGTCCCCGGGTAAATCAGGTGAGGTTCCTGCTCCTCCTAATGCAAGAAGTAGACACACAGGGAGGAAGATGATGTGGAGCCGCAGGAGCGTGGGGGATGGGCAAGAGAGCAGGCTGTTAAGCATGGCCTCTGGGCCCAAACTGCTTAGTTTTGAATCTTGGTTTCACTTCTTAGCTTCCCCTCTTGGTTTTCACCTCTTACTTGCTGTATCACTTCAGGCAGTTTATTTAATCTCTCTATGCCTCAGTTTATTCATCTATGAAATGGGGATAATTTCATATCTTTACCATATTGAAACTTCTATGAGCCTCGTATATCAATCTATTTGCTTAGCTCTTATCTTCCCATATCTTCGCTAACCGTAAAAACTCCTTTCTTCTTTAAAAAAAGGCACTTCACTACTGTTTTTCTTTTTATGATTTTATAATTTTAATGGCGGCATCAGTATTAATATTTATTGGGCACCCACAGTATAGAAAAAAAAATAAGAAATTACATGATTTAGATTTAATCCTTAGAGGGGAAATGACTGCATCAAATAATACAGTCATTTTAAAGAAGGTTGATACCAATTACCAGGTTTCAACATTGTTCATGATCATCTCTTTCCCAGCCCATCTTACTAATTTTATCCTAGGGTGGAATTCACGATTCCACTCTTTTCAATAAATAAAGTGTTATCTTTCCTTCCCTGCCTTTCTCTTTCCAGTTAGGTCCTTCATATGGGAAGGGCTGGTCTCTGGAATACACGAAGCCTTAAGAATGCAATTCAAGGCCGGGCGCGGTGGCTCAAGCCTGTAATCCCAGCACTTTGGGAGGCCGAGGCGGGTGGATCACGAGGTCGAAAGATCGAGACCATCCTAGTCAACATGGTGAAACCCCGTCTCTACTAAAAATACAATAAAACTAGCTGGGCATGGTGGTGCGTGCCTGTAATCCCAGCTACTCAGGAGGCTGAGGCAGGAGAATTGCCTGAGACCAGGAGGCGGAGGTTGCGGTGAGCCGAGATCGCGCCATTGCACTCCAGCCTGGGTAACAAGAGCGAAACTCCGTCTCAAAAAAAAAAAAAAAAAAAAAAAAAAAGAATGCAATTCAGCCACATCCAGAGGAAACCACCATTCTCTTGCGCATTTTGTTAAAAGACTTAGAGGAGGAAACCTGGGTGTAAGAAAGATGGTGGGAAGCAGAGACGGGGTTGGAGGATCCTGAACCAGGTCTGGAGAGGGGGTAGCAAGGAGGAGGGTACAGAAATATGTGGAATCTCAGGTTTCCCTCTTCTATTTTTATGCCCTTGCTCCTTCCTTACAGCATATGAAGTCACCTAAAGCTCTTTTCCCAAGACTGCTCCTAATGCAGCAAAGAATTGAGGCTGAATACGAGATGTCAGGCAGCCAGGGGTCTGCTGCAGCAACAAGAAAGCACAATTACAAAGCAGGGGCCGTGGTGGAGAAGGAGAGTTTCTCTGGCCCCCGAAGTGTGAAGTAGGGGATAGTGGAAGGTCCTAAATCTTCCATCTATAAAGGAAATGTACTGTGTGCGTGCAGAAATCTGCAGCGAGTCCATTTACTTTCTTTGTCGATAATTTTTAAAAAATACTCATATGAGAAGAGATAGCATGAATTTCAAACCTGGAAATGAATATGTAAAATTTAATGCCATTAACATTTGCTATAGTCTCCTAGAAAGCACTGACTGATCTTTACAATTATTTACTTAAGTCAGCTGTATAGTGAGAGTTGAAAACCTTGGGCTCGCACGCTTTTTGACTAGCTTGCAAGATCATCCCCAGCCTTTCTTGTTGCTGTTTTCATGTGATGTTTCACAAACAGAAATGTGGAAGCAGAATTTTCGAGGTGTTTAATTTTTTTTAAACAAAATCTCGTTAGCGTTTAATTAACCTTATCCCTGGAAAGCTCTTCCTTAGGATTAAGTTAAATCCTTTATGGTTTAATTACCATGCATTTTCTTTAGTACTACTTTCTGTGGAGATGGAAATTTCCTGATTATATCCTTTCCTAAAAGAATTCTGCCAATCTACTGGAAACTAGAAGATGGCTGATATATTCTCCCTTTGTTCTTTGGTGGTATGGGGAGCAAAAAGAAGATGGAGGTCAGACCCAGGGTCAAATTCCAGCTCCTCCTCCATGACTGTGTAACCTTGGAGAAGTCACTCAGAGTCTCTGAGCTTTACTTTCCACACTCCTTTGACTTATCTCATAGATTCATGACGTATATGACTTATGTAAAAACTCTTAACCTTTAATCAACATTTTCTTGTCTCCCTCAAACATTTTATTTTTTTCTGGAGGAAAAATTTATTTTGTATGCCTTTATGTATTTTAGGGGTGGCAGCATGAGTCAGGGATAGAGTTGGAACTCACAAGTGCCGAAGTGAAGCGATACAGCACCGGCATTGGTCCCAACTTGGTGCCTCTGTCACTGGTCTTTGGTTGGTCCCCTAGTATGGGCCCCAGTCATCTTTAAAGGCCTTAAAGACCAGTGTGGTAAAGCAAAAATCTGTATTTGATCTTTCTCCTTGGTTCCTAAAACCCTGGAATTTCCTGAGTGATGAAGGTGATAGAAACATCTTTTATTCTAATGAGGTGACTCTTGGTGGCCCCCTAAGCAGCTTCAGAACAGGGTCTGGTCCCCAGAAAGACCAAGCCTTGATTAGCCGTTTTGGAGCTTTTAGCTCACCCCTCAGCCTGTGGGGAAGAAAGAAGGGGTGGAGATGAGTTGATCGCCAGTGGCTGATGACTTAATCAATAATGGCTACGTAATGAAGCCTCCATGGAAGCCCTTAAACAGGGTTTGGGGGATCACCAAGTTGGCAAACCCATCCGATGCTGGGAGGGTGTTGCATCCCAACTCCACCAGGGCCAGAGGCTCTTGCACTCAGGACCCTCCCAGACATTGCCTTGCGTACGTTTTCATCTGGCTATTTATTTGCATCCTTTATAATAAACTAGTAAGCATAAATAAAGTGAATTTCTGAGTTCTGTGAGCCAATCTGGCAAATTAGCAAATGATCAGGGAGTCATGGGAACCCCTGGTTTGCAGTCAGTCTGTCACAGGTACAGGTGACACGATCCTTGCAACTGGCAGCTGAAGTGAGGGCAGGCTGTGGGACTGGGCCCTCATACCTGGGGAGTGTGATGCTAATGGGTAGTTAGTGTCAGATGGAGCAGAATTGTAGGACACCTAATGTTTGGGGATTGGGAAACTGGTCAGTGTGGTAAAATTACTCTCTCTCTTTTGGTGTCCAGAAGAACCTGATCACCAGCACTTGTCACAGAGATCCTGGAGTCACACTGGGTGGGAATCTCTGCACCAATTCTGTGTTAGTTGTCCATTATGTGTATTAAACCAGCACAGGCTTGGCGGCTTAACACCTCCCATTGGTTATCTCACAGCTTTCATGGGCCAGGAGTCTGGGTGTGGCTTAGCTGGCTCCTCAGCTCAGAAGGCAGCAGTGAAAGTGCTGGCCAGGTCTGCAGTCACGTCTAGACGTGGGATCCTTTCCTAAGCTCACATGGTTCTTGGCAGAACTCATTTTCTTGTGATTGTAGCACTTGTTTCTTTAAGACCAGCAAGAAAGAGGGATTCTCTGCTGCTTGAAGTCTCTGATCCAAGGGAAACCTGTGCTGTTTTTTTTTTTTTTTTTCCCCCTCTTCGGGAGAGAGTTTTACTCTCTCACCCAGGCTGGAGTGAAGTGGCGCGATCTTGGCTCACTGCAACCTCCACCCCCTAGAGTTCAAGTGATTCTCCTGCCTCAGCCTCCAGAGTAGCTGGGATTACAGGCACATGCCACCATGCCCAGTTATTTTGCTATTTTTATTAAAGATGGGGTTTTACCCTATTGTATAGGCTGTTCCCAAACTCTTGACCTCAGGTGATCCACCCATGTCGGCCTCCCAAAGTGCTAGGATTACAGGCATGAGCCACTGTGCCCAGCCACCTCTGTGCTCTTGCAGAGAACACACTTGATGAGGTCAGATCCACTCAGGATAATCTCCCTTTTGATTAACTCAAAGTCAAACTGATTAAGGATAGTAGTTACATCTGCAGAATCCCTTCACCTTTGCCATGTGTAACCATGGGAGTGACATCTCATCACCTTTGCCGTATTCCACTGGCAAGAAACAAGCACAGGTCCTGCCCATGCTCAGGGGAGAGGATTCCACAGAAGCATCACTGGGTGGTATTGGGGTGGGGACACCCTAGCTGTGTGTCCATCACATCTATTTACTGGCAGGGATTTTGGACCAACCATTTCGCCTCTTTTGCCTCAGTTTCTAGTCTTGTAAAATGAAGATAACAATATTAACTCTTTCACTAGGCCACTTTGAAGAGTCATTAATACCTGAAAAGCATTTAGAACAGTGGCACATAGCAAGAATTCAGTTACTTTTTAGCTGTTTATCTTCAAAATCAGGACAATTCGTGCATGGCTGGTTTCTTGGGGGTCACTATAAAACTTCCAGGGAAGTTCTCTGCTAACTGAAAAGGACTATGCAAAAAAGATGGGTTATTATTTTAGGGTCTTTCATTTTATTTTGTCTTTCTTGTTTAACCAGGACTCTTGTCTGTAAAGCCCAAACTCAGTTTAAACTGGTTTAAGTAAAAAGAAAATTTAGTGTCTCATTCGATTTCAAAGGAAAAACTCAGTTTAGATATAACTGAACATGCTCAAATGACACTGTTGGAATCTAGTCTCTCTCCATCACTGGGCTTGCTTGCTTCTGTGTGGGCTTCATTTTTAGGAAGGCTCTCCCATGATAGGAAAGGTGGCAGCTCCAGGCTTACTTGTATGAGTTAAACCACTCCAGCAAGCATACCCCTATTTCCTATTGGAAAATTCAGCAAAATCCCAGGATTGACTTTCATGGAGTCTTTGGCCCAATCTCTGTGACCAGGGCAATGTGAAGCACTAATTGGCCAGGCGTGGCTTATGTGCTCACTCTTAGAGCCGGAGGATGACATTAGACCCCCGACTGAGGGCAAGGAAGAATAGATCTTCAGTAGAAACTGGAAAAGCTGTCACCAGACTGGGAAATGGATGCTCACTTGTAAATATATTTTAAAAGAAGGCTCACTGTACTCTTACAAAGTATGAACACCAAGACTAGACCTCTTCGCCAATGAAGCATAAACATAATGTAAGAGCTATTTCTGAAAATACATGTGGTCTTCTCCTGTTGAATCAGACTGTCACTGCTGCAGGTATCCCAGAAGCCATCTAGTCAACCTCCCCCTTCCATGTACCCAACAGACGGTCAGCCAGGCACCCCTGGAATACTGTCAGCTGCTTTACTTTCCTCTACTATTTTCTTCTGTATAAAAGCTGTCCTGCGGCTGGGCGTGGTGGTTCCTGCCTGTAATCCCAGCACTTTGGGGGGCTGAGGTAGGTGGATCACAAGGTTAAGAGTTAGAGACCAGCCTGGCCAATATGGTGAAACCCTGTCTCTACTTAAAAAAAAAAAAATACCGAAAAAATTAGCTGGGCATGGTGGCAGGTGCCTGTAGTCCCAGCTACTAGGGAGGTTGTGGCAGAAGAATTGCTTGAACCTGGGAGGCGGAGGTGTAGTGAGCCGAGATCATACCACTGTACTCCAGCCTGGGTGACAGAGCAAGACTGTTTAAAAAAAAAACCAAAAAAACAAAAAAACAATCCTGTTCTGCATCTCAGGTCGGTTCATTTGCTTGCTCAGCATTTCTGAAGCCTTTCTTCTAGTCCTTGTTGCCTCGGCTCGTTACCATCTTGCATGCCTAAAAGGTACATGAGGCGTTATGGGGAAAAGTACTTGGTGGAAAATTGAAAGGGCAGTGTTTGATTTGCTCCCCAAATAATGACAGATTATTTTATCGTCATGTAGCTGTTCACTTAAGACATGTATCTGTATGTATGCATATAACTAAAAATACGCCCCCAAACCATATTACATCATGAATCAGGATGAGGGAAAAGACAACCATTGCTTCAGACATGCTATTTAACATTCCTGAGTGATGTCTCATTTCCTTCTTCCAAAGAACAGACATCCCGTGTACACTTCCAGAGCCCCAGCCGAGTCACCAACCCTAAGAGCTGCATTCTACAAGTAGTGTGTCTCAGGCATCCATTGGATGCCTCCACCAACTTGTGACCCCCGGGTCTCTTTTTGTTCCTTATTCTTTAAACAAATGCCACCCCTTCTCCTATTTTTATATAATTGTGCAGTGACACATAATTGTCTATTTAAATTTGTAGACAGAAGGAAGCGAAGGCTCTGCATTAATTCATCATGTTGGCGTTTCACATCTGTCCATTTCCCTGCTTTGAGATATTTTCTGCCCTGTTTTAGAAGCTGCTCAGGTATCAGAAATGTTATGAGGCAGTGAGTAACAAGATCTGTGTTCATCGAATCTGCTGTGTGATCTTTCGTAACTCACTTACCCTCTCTGGGCCCCAGGAGGTAAAATACGGAGTTGGACGACGCTAGGTAATCTCTGGATAATCCTTTCTTGGCTTACCCTCTCTGATATTGGCTTAATTTGTCAATTCTACCTAACACCACCAGGAATCTCTTGACTCTTAGAAGAGGCCAATGAGACCTCTTCTATTTATAGGCTGTTTGTGGTTTTCTAATGCTTTGTGTTCCCTGTCTGAAGTTCAAATCATCCAATTTTCTGCATTTCTGAAGCCTTTCTTCTAGTCCTTGTTGCCTTGAAAGAAAGCCCTTATGAGGCAGCAGAGCTCATTCTCAGGAGCATAACTCTACAAGTCAGAAGCATACTCGTACTGACAAAGTCAAAAAGTGGGGCAAAATTAACAGATGCTCCGAGTAGAGTAATGAACAAGGTACAGAAAGGTTTCTCCTCATCACTGCCTCATAGAGTATAAATAGGAATGCATACCTTTCTTCCCATCGCCCCTCGCACCATCTGTTATTTGTGTCAGGCAGTCGGTAATTGCTATATGTGACCCTTGTTGTTAGTAACAGGGACAACACTGTACATTGCAGCTTTCTTTGCTTTCTTCCATCTCCTGGCAGCTGCAGCTCTAAGATTTGTGAATATGCTAAGATGGTAGATTAGGATTTCCCTGGCTCTTGTAACTAAATATAATCAAATCACTCACTCTCCCTATTGGGAAATCAGTTATAAATAACAAGTCAGAGCAGTCTTTCATCAGGGAGGCTGTGGTTACTAGGAGACGAGCACTACAGTCAGGCTCTCTATTGTCATTCTAAATCCGCATGGCTTGGGGTGTAAGCTCAGGCTCTCTGTGGCCTTTCAAATGGTTCATGAGTATCCTGTTCTTGCATTAAGGTATTCCTTTGTAAATGTTAAGGAATGAAGACTTGGGTTCTAACACTGGCCTTTCTCATCAATTTGCTGTGTGACTTTGAGTGAATTAATTCACCTCTCTGGTCCTCAGTTTAATTCTCAGCCACAGATGAGGAGGTTGGGTTAGATCAAGGCAAATTGTGGCCCATAGGCCAAATCTGTTCTACTATCTATGTATAGCCTGCGAGTTAAGAGTAGATTTTACATTTTTAAATAGTTGGAAAAAAAATCAAAGGAAAGATTCATAACATAAAATATTCTATTTCATAGCATAACAATATATAATTATGTAATATATTTCACAAAACTTATATAAAATTCAAATTTGTGTCCATAAACAAAGATTTGTGAAGACACAGCCACGCTCATTTGTTTACATGTGGTCTGTGATTGCTTCCATACTCAATGGCAGAGTTGAAGAGCTGGGAGAGAGACTGTATGGCCGCCAGGCCTGAAATGTTTACTATCTGGCCCTGTACAGAAAGTTTGCCGACCCCTGAGTTAGACCATCTCCTATGTCCCTATAGTTTTATTTTAAAAATTGACTAATTCTCAACATAGCTTCTTCTCAACCTGAGAAATTCCAGGCTGCAGGCAAACCTGGCCTGGGCTGCTTCTAGAGGGAATCTGGTACCGCTGCCAAATCTTGGAAAGGACTGTGAAGTGTGTTGGCCACAGATAGGAGACGATCCTGAACTTCAGCCCTCCTGTTCTTGCTCTGGGTCAACCCAGGCCTGGGAACCAGGGTGATGAGCCATGAGCTTGCCCTGAGAGCTGGGGGCTGCAGTGGTTGTGGGCTTAGGATGTTGCTGTTGTGACACAGAGATCCCAAGGAACAGTGACTTAAACAAGCTAGAAGCATGTTCATCTTTCCCGCAAAAGTCCTGGTAACTTATACACTGAAAGAGACGTATCAGTTTATTGCAATGTATGGAATTTATTTGGATCCTGCAAAAAAAAATTATGAGATAATTGGGGAAACTTAAACACTGCATTTTGATAGTAAGGAATTATTTGTGTTTACATGTGATAATGGTATTGTGATCATGTTTTCAAAAGAGAGTCCTGAGAGACATACTAAAATACGGATGAAATGATGTGATGTCTGAGATTTGCCTCATGACACTCCAGATGGGGTGGGTTGGAAGTCGATGAGGCCACGTGGGTGAAACAAAATTGTCCAGGAGTTGGCAGTTGAAAACGCATAATGGGTACCTGAAGTTCATTATACTTCTTTCAGTAATCATGGATATATTTGAAATTTTGCATAACAAAAAGTTTAAAATAGTTAATGTTCATAACCAGTGATTAAAAATTTATCCTTTTTTTTTTTTTTTTTTTTTTTTTGAGACGGAGTTTCACTCTTGTTACCCAGGCTGGAGTGCAATGGCGCGATCTCGGCTCACCGCAACCTCCACCTCCTGGGTTCAGGCAATTCTCCTGCCTCAGCCTCCTGAGTAGCTTGGATTACAGGCATATGCCACCATGCCCAGCTACTTTTTTGTATTTTTAGTAGAGACGGGGTTTCACCATGTTGACCAGGATGGTCTCGATCTCTTGACCTTGTGATCCACCCGCCTCGGCCTCCCAAAGTGCTGGGATTACAGGCTTGATCCACCGCGCCCGGCCCCTAAAAATTTATACTTTAAAGAAATTTTCTTCATGAAAAAGCTTATATAAGTGCCAAAAATATATCATTACAGTCATCATAGCTGGGTTTATAAAATACCTGGGAACAAGTTTCCCTGTGAGAAAAAATTTCCTAAAAAGGAAGAGTTGTGTCCAAAGTTTTAAGCATTTAAAAATTTTAATTGATGGAGTATACATTATTAATAATTTTATTGATATATAGTAATTTTTAATTTTTACATATATAAATAAAGAGCAGATAAAATACTATTTCCTAGTCAATTATACTTACTCTTTTTTTTTTTTTTTTTTTTTTTTTTGAGACGGAGTCTCGCTTTGTTGCCCAGGCTGGAGTGCAATGGCGCAGTCTTGGCTCACTGCAGCCTCCACCTCCCAGGTTCAAGCAATGTTCCTGCCTCAGCCTCCTGAGTAACTGGGACTACAGGTGTGTGCCACCATGCCTGGCTAATTTTTGTATTTTTAGTAGAGATGGGTTTCACCATGTTGGCCAGGATGGTCTCAATCTCTTGATCTCATGATCCACCTGCCTTGACCTCCCAAAGTGCTGGGACTACAGGCATGAGCCACCACACCTGGCCAATTATACCTACTTTTTATTTTGTATTTCTAGCTGGTATATTAATCGTGAAAGCATTTAGCAATTATGGGAAGTTAACTATGACACCATGCATGATATATGGCATTTTATTATTTCTTTACTATGACTGCTGTGAAATTATTTCTTAGACTCGAAAGTAAGTCTGGGTGGACAGGATTGGTGTGATGGTTTCTAAATTACGAGGCTTCCAGGCTCCTTACATTCTGTGCCTCTGCCATCTTCATACTTGTCTTGCATCTCACGGTCCAATACGCCTGCTTTGTTTCCTGCCATTAACTCTGCATTTCAGAGTATGGAAGGGAGAAAGAGAGAAAGGACGTGCTCTATAAGGTCACGACACAAAAGTCGTACATGTCACTTTTGCTCACATTCCTTAGGCCAGAATCATGTGGCCGCTAGTTGCAAGGGAGGTGGGAAATGTAGCCTTCGGTTGGACAGCCATCCATTCTAAGAACATTCTTACTGCACAGGAAAGGGAAGATAACTGGTGGGAGCCACGGATAGCCTCTGCCTTGGATGCCTTAGGGTTGTGTTGACCTGCGGACTCCAGGAAACTTCCTCTTGATCTGAGCCTATTTCTTGCCTTTCCTTTTCTTCCATCTGTATGCTGCTGCCTGTGCTCTTCTCCCTGCCTTCTTGTCAGTGGCTTGGTGTAGTAGCCCAAGTAACCACATTCATTCAGTCCCGGTGGTTCTGACGTAGACGCCCACTCATATATTGCTCATGTATTTCTGCTCGTTCAGTCACTTGTGTCCCCAAACCCACATTCACATACTTGGTTTTACAGCCCACAAGATGCCTGCCTTTTTTACTTAGTCTACCTGCAACCTTGGGTAAGTTGACTAACCCTTGTAACCCTCATCTTCCTCCCCCTGAAGAAGGCATCATTGCATCACAGCAGAGTCCTTGCTTAGCCTACCTTATGTGATCATTGTGAGGATTCAAAGAGTCTTGGAGACTTGGGGTTTGTAAGGGGTGAAGAGCCACGTGGCTGGGAAATAGGGTGTGGGGGGGTGCTCCAGTGTGCTCTGTACCTTCCCCTAATCCAGGCGTCCCCAAACTTTTTACACAGGGGGCCAGTTCACTGTCCCTCAGACCGTTGGAGGGCCACCACATACTGTGTTCCTCTCACTGACCACCAATGAAAGAGGTGCCCCTTCCTGAAGTGCGGTGGGGGGCTGGATAAATGGCCTCAAGGGGCCGCATGCGGCCTGTGGGCCATAGTTTGGGGACATCTTCCCTAATCTGACCAGTGTCTTTCTCACAGAGGGAGCCCCAGGGATCTGCACAGGACCCCACCTTGGCCATAGCTCATTGGTTCAGGCATAGAATCTTATCCTTAACAAGTTGATTATTTCTTTTGGTAATAATGGCCTTTTGACTCAAGGGTCATATAATGATGTCAGGGTCCTACTAGTGGCTGAGGTCTGTAGAGAGACCATCCACATACCTGAGGTACTAGAGTCTTCCTTCCCGACTCCTAGAGGTCAGAAGTCCTCATACTCTGAGAAATAGCTTATTCCTTCAATACATCCCACTTCTTTGCTTAAATTTGTTAGAGTAATTTCTCTTGCTTACAAGAGCCTTAAGCAATTTTATAATTGGCAAAATTGACCAAATTTAATATTTGGTGCGTTAGTCTTAGAAATCTGTGCCTTTTTCACTCCCTCAAGGTGAAAGGTAAATTGTGGTTTCTTCCTCATTTCCATTCTGTTTCTCGAATCAAAATTAGTCATTCAAAAAGACTCCAATAGTAATCATTGACACTGTAAAAAGTTGTGAATTTGTAGATTTCTACTTCTCCTAGAGTGACTGTGTAGCCTTAATTCTATTACATATTAAAATACATTTTTCCCTGAAAACGAAATTATATACATTGGGAAAGAGGAGGAAGTTGGTTTTCTGAAGAAAGTGAAGACTTTTCAACCCCCCGCACCTCTGCTTACCATGGTGTGATGCAGGGGACTACCTGGTTTGCTCGTGTGCTTGTCCACAGAGGGACATCCTCACGAATGTAGATAGCCACGTCACACTGTGTGCCGCACAAGCGAGCATAGCTGCACTGGGTTTGAAGGCAGAAGACCTGGCTCCTTACGCATTCACCTGGCTATTGCTCCTAGCCCACTGAGGCATCATCCAAGCGTTTTGAACTCTTGCATGAAATCTCCAATTGCCTCACTGAACTTTGGGCCCCACTTCTGAGGCATTAGTTCTGCCTTCAGTATTCTCACCTCTCATCCACTTGTAACATTTGGGTGGTCTGTGCATAATAGAATTTTTTTCCCATTGGACACTGATTAAAAACAGCAAGACAGATTTTATTAGGTTGCTGCAAAAGTAATTGCGGGTTTTGGCATTAAATGTAATGGCAAAAACCGCAGTTACTTTTGCACCAACTTAATATTGAGCTACTGCAGGATAGACTCGATTCAGAACAGAGCTTGACTTTGAACACAGTAAAGAGTCTGTTCCTCACTCCTCACATCTGATCCATTATCAAATCTCGACGACACATTTGCATGATGCACATTTCTGCACCCGTCTACTGTCTGAGTCCAACTCTCATACTCTTTTGGGTGAGTTTCTGTAAATCGTTCTCACTGGTTGACCAGGTTCTGTTCCTGTTCCTCCTTGACAGGCCCCAGCATGCTGTTCTGTAACACAGATCAGACTATGTCATTTCCCTTCAGTGATCTGCTGGATAAACTCCCACATGCAGAAGGCCCCCCTTTCTGGGATCTGCGTTTGCATCCTCTGTGTTGCTGCCAGAGTTAGCCTTCATCACAACACCAAGCACCTCTCCACGGTTGGATGGATTTAAATCAGCCTTGCCTGTGCCTTCCTTGGCTCTATCAGCTTGCTAAATCAACACAGTCCTCCCTAGGTATCAGGATGATACTTCAGCTGAAAGCAGTGATTAATTTGACTTAGAATCTGGAGTATTTGCGACTCATGAGCTACTGCAGGTACAGCTTTGAACTTCTGAGCAGGGAGCAGATTTGGAAAGCCCTCAAGGTGCCCTACAGAGAAACTTCCAATTTCTCAAGCCATTTTAAAAATATGATATAAACTTTTTACTGCTTAAAGAAAAAATGGGAAGGCATACTAAGATTTAAAAAAAAGTGAGAAAGAAAGCATAATGATGAGTTGGGCATAGTGAGGCTTGAAATACTCACTGCGCATCTTCTTGTCCCTTTGGTCTGTGTGGTGGGACCATGTACAAAACAGAGTTGCAAATGCCCACCTGGTTATGGCAAGCCCTGGTGCCCTCTGCTCACCACAGCACAGCAGAAATAAATGGTCCTACAGTGAGCTACACCATGTGGTGGGTCAGTGCTCCCGAGGAAGCACAGGATTCCTTGGAATCATTGGCCCTGCAGAGATCTTTTGGGTGGATCCTCTTTCATGTAGTGGATAATCCAAATGTGAATTGAATCCTGAGTCTACACAATATGGGCTGGGGACCCTCCTGGATGCATTGATAAGACATTAATGAGAGCTGATGGGCATGAGGCTTCTCCTTTTTTTTTTTTTTTAGACAAGAGTTTCACTCTTGTTACCCAGGCTGGAGTGCAATGGCGCGATCTCGGCTCACCGCAACCTCCGCCTCCTGGGTTCAGGCAAGTCTCCTGCCTCAGCCTCCTGAGTAGCTGGGATTACAGACACGTGCCACCATGCCCAGCTAATTTTTTTGTATTTTTAGTAGAGACGGGGTTTCACCATGTTAACCAGGATGGCCTCGATCTTTGGCCTCGTGATCCACCCGCCTCGGCCTCCCAAAGTGCTGGGATTACAGGCTTGAGCCACCGCGCCCGGCCTGAGGCTTCTCCTTTTTGGTCACAGAAGGAAATGTGGTAGATAGGTGTCTGGAGAGGAGAAAAGCGGGACCTGCAACAAGAGAGAGTGCAAGCAGACGAGTGGCATCTCGGACAGAAGCAGGGCGGTCAGGGGTGCAAAGACTGGGAGTGCCACAGCAGTGGGAGGGGCTGTTCTCCACCCCAACCCCGCTCTACTGCAGGCCTCAGCGCGTTCCAGAGCCCTGAATTGCAGAGCATCCCTCAGTGAAACAAATCCTTTGTCTCAGCCAAGCAGTCTTCTCACAGAAGCCTCAGGAGCAGGTCAGCTGTGAGCTGTGTTAGTGTGGAAACTAGGATGACAGTCTTGTTCCTGGGGATCCAGGAGGATTTAGAAATTCCCGGAATGGAAGGAGAGGCACTTGGGGAGTGGGCAGAGCTGGGGAGCAATGCCTTGGTTCTCTGCTTGGAGGGGCTTGTAAGAGCCATCAAAAATTGGAAATTAAGGCTAGTGTGATGGTTATTTATGTGCATATATGAGGGCAGTCTGGAGACATTTAATTAGTTTCTGATAGGTAAACAAAGTTCAGGAAATGTTCAGTAACACCCCAGACTCACAGAACTGGTAAGAGGAAGCGCGTGGGCTTAAACTTAGCGCCCTTTCCACTTCATCAGGCTGGTTTAACTTGAATTTACTTACTGAGAAAACAAGCTGTACTTTCGTACAGTATAATTTCTGTGATTTTTGGAAACTGATTTGAGTTCTAAGAACGGGGGCTATGCCCTGTACTTTCCTTTCAAGCAGGACACATGGATGAAGCTTAATCAGTATCTTATGAGTCATTTGATTAATTCATTAGAACAAGCATCAGCATCTTCTCTTGAGTGCAACGGACGGTCACTGGCAAAGGATCAGGAAGATATGGGAGGACAATAGATCTTATGACTCAAAATAATCGCCTCTTTCAAAAGGAAAGTGTGAAAACTTCAACAGATTTAGAGTTAGATGGAACTTAAGGAAAATGGTAATGGCAGGAAGCTGACTGAATATGGGAACCTCAGCTGAAACTGGAAGCAGTCAGGTCTCTGCAACAGAAAGGAGGATTGAAATTGGCCCGCAGTCATTCAAGAAACAGTTTGTAAGTACTCAGCACATGTTAAGCATGGTTCTAGAGACCAGGATTTAGCACTGGACAAAACAATTGGGTCATAATTTATTTACATTTCTTCTTCCCCTCATGTAGTACTGTATGATAAGATTTGGATTTGTAAAATTTGTATCCCACCTTGTTCTAAAAAACTTAAAGCAACTTACAAAGGTGTAGTGATGCCAATAAATTAGGAGTTAAAAAGAGATGAGTGGGGCCAGGCGCGGTGGTTCATGCCTGTGATCCCTGCACTTTGGGAGGCCGAGGCAGGTGGATCATGAGGTCAAGAGATCGAGACCATCCTGGTTAACATGTGAAACCTCGTCTCTACTAAAAATACAAAAAATTAGCTGGGCATGGTGGTGCATGCCTGTAATCCCAGCTACTCAGGAGGCTGAGGCAGGAGAATTGCCTGAACCCAGAAGGTGGAGGTTGCGGTGAGCTGAGATCGCACCATTGCACTCCAGCCTGGGTAACAAGAGTGAAACTCCGTCTCAAAAAAAAAAAAAAAAAAAAGATAGATGAGTAAGAAAAAAATGGAATAAGAAGCATCAGAACGCAACTGAGCTAGGAATAAAGCTAGTTCCCGGTACACAAAATGCACCCATCAAATTCTAGATACTGCCACAGGCGAGCCACAGATGTCACCTCAGGCTTTGCAGTGACTAATCCATAGTGAGTGATGATACGACCCATGAAGACAAACACTAATAACAAAAACAAAACCCTTCTTTGGCAGAAGAACAGCTAATCCTGATACTGAGACCAGAAGGAAATGTTTCTAAGAATCCTTCAGAATCAGGACGCTCTGTGGCTGTGCCTCTGTGGCTCAGGACTATGTCATGAGCAAAACGACACAGGAGGCTGGAAGAGGGAGATGTCACTTTGAGTTCAGCAGTTTAATCTTTGTGAATTGATATTGAGTCTCCAGAAATTAACGAGGGATGAGTATGCCATGGTATAAGTGAGTCTCTCTAGATTTGTGTGGCAAAGACATTGCACATGTCTCCTGAGCAAAAGAATGTATTGTGATTCACAGAATAGCTGGGGGTAAGGCGAGAGGGATAACGTGGCTTGATGTCAGTGTCTTACAGAGAAATGTCAGTTTGCAAATTTGATCAGAATAATCTCAGCTCAGGCCGGTTGGTTTGCCCTATTCCTTATATATGTGTGGGTTTGGCTATAGGTCTGCTATAATGTGGGCGAAGGAAGACCAGGGAAAGGATGAAAACCCATTTTAGAATAGAAGAGACACCTAGAAAGAGTAATAAAACCACTTTGTCTACTCACTAGAAACTAAAGTGTTTTTGTTTTAATTTAAGGAAGTCCTACTAAAGTGATGTATTGAAGAATGAGATGCACATAAAAAAAAATAAATGCTATGGAAAATGTCTTTCTTTGATTTTAGAAAGCAATAAAATGAGTTAGAAATTGGGAAGACAGTCTGGGTACTGTGGCTCATTCCTGTAATTCCAGCACTTTGGGAGGCCAAGGCAGGTGGATCATGAGGTCAGGAGTTCAAGACCAGCCTGGCTAACATAGTGAAACCCTGTCTCTGCTAAAGATACAAAGATTAGCTGGGCATGGTAGTGAGTGCCTGTAATCCCAGCTACTCGGGAGGCTGAGGCAGGAGAATTGCTTGAACTGGAAACCAGGAGGTGGAGGCTGTGAGCCGAGATGGTGTCAGTGCACTCCAACCTGGGCTACAGAGTAAGACTCCATCTCAAAAAATAAAAAAAAGAAATAAAGAAATTGGGAAGACAATTTGGTCCATCATTATAAGGCAAGAAACTATATGTAAAGATTCCTATTTTGTATTAATGTATAGGATACAGAATCACATTTTTCATTTTTTTTTTTTAACCAATCATGATGAACAGTTTTGGGGAATCTGTCAAGCTCACATCCTCTTCTGTGACACACACACACACACACACACACACACACACACACACACCCCTGCATGCCTGCCATGCCAACACAGTGGTGAGGGGAGAAATGGGAGGGAAGGGAAATTTGTTTCCACTGACTTTCCAGCTCTTCGATCTACCCCTTCGTGAGGCCTTAATCCACTTACTCCCCCTAGTATCCTAGTGCTACGAGAGATGCTGCTGTATCTTTCCACTGGATTTGTAATTCTCATTCTCTCGCACTTTGCTTAAGATGGTTTAGGTGGGTATTTTCTCATGTTCAGTGCTCCCTGACTGAAACATTAAGTAAAATAGAAAGCCTTTCCTTTGTGGTAAAGGATAGAGAGGTACTTGATATGACATGCGTGCATTTTACATTTTTGTATATTTACGTATTTTTCAAAGGACATAAGCATATTATGTGGGGTAGAAACATGTATGAAGTGTGTTAAAGGCTTAGAAAAAGTCAGAAGGAGTTTCCCGCTGAGAGTTACTGTGTGTGGTAGAAGGATATTTCACTGGTGTTTTGGATGCTCTCCTCCCCTGTGCTTGTTTCTTACACTCCAGAAATCTCTGCTTAGTCCGGGTAACTGCTCATAAGCTTTGTGGAGAAGTGGGTGATGCCGGATCCAAGTGAAAAAACTGATCCTTAAGTTCAATAGCCACTAGTTTTGGTGTAAAACAGTGACATTCTTGCACGATTAGTTTGTCTTTGTCTCCAAACCAGCTGGAAAACTCCAAGGACTGAAGTTGGGCAGAAGTTTAAGAGGAGGTACTCCTAGATTAAACGTAGAATCTCTGCTAGAACAAGTACCATCGTTTTCCAGCACTAGAGGATGTTGGGGAAACTGAGTCAGTGCCCACTGTCTCCTCATTTCTGCCCAGGAGAGGACCAAGTTGACGGCCGGGAGCAGGTCTCCTGTCCACCAACCTACAGGAGAAGCATTTCTCTGGGTCTCAACACAGGTCTGACACAGGACTGTGGAGAACTCGTCATCTGAATGCTCCGCTCCTTAGAGAGGACGGAACAGCCACGCCTCCTAGAGGGAACCCTCCCAGATCTGGATGGTGATAGAAGCCTCCCTCCTATCTCCCAGCCGCTCTTCTTGATACATTTTTTTTTAAAGTTTTTTTTAAAAGTATTGTTTAATTAAGTAACAGCATTCTTACAGCATTTTGTGAAAATCGAAACTCCAGGATAATTTTTATTTTTAAAAATGATTTCCTGTGTTGAAAAATTTTCATCAGATTTTCCTGTTATGGGCAAACTTAAAAAGTCTTTTCTTAATACTATATTGAAGTTTTAAACAGAAACTAAAGATACAGAGTCTTCGAGCATATTCTTCTCTGCTCTCAACCAAAAATCAAGAAAAAAGGTATTCTTACTGTTTTTACATTAGCTATCCCAATAGTCGTTGCTTTAAAGACAGTTACATCTGTAGGAGATGCAAGATAAATCCTTTTTGAATAATGAAAAAACATTTATTAACCCACATTTGGAAAGAATCTTGAAGGGCAGCAGCATGAACAAAAGTGTTTGTTTACTCTTTACATACTGATGTAGACAGTTCACTCTCTGGTCTTCATTTCAGTGGGTGATGGGTAATGTGACCAGAGGGCCACAAAGGACAGAGAGGCACAGAGAGGAGCAAGTGGAGACGGTGCGAGATGACGACAGTGCACCTGGCATAGACTACGCCTTGGGAGCCATAGGGAAGCGTCTCCCTGGCAGGCAGCAGAGAGCTTTCTTGGAGAATGGGGTGTTGTTGGCTAGGCTAGGCTAAATTAGGCTAAGCTGCAGCAACAATCACCAAAAATCAGCAGCTTTACAGAGAAAGTTTATTTACCAGTCTTGTACTCTAGTGCAGGGCAGGAAGCCCACCCCTGTTATGCAGCCTTCCATCTGGATCTCACAGATTCCAAGGCTGCATGCAGCACCAGGAGAAGAGAGCTAGAGCTTTGCATATGTTTTTCAGGGCCAGGCCTGAAAGTGGCACAGGTTACTTCAACAACATCTCGTTGGTATATTCACACTCACCTGGCCCCAACTCCAAAGGAGGCTGGGAAATGTAGTTTTAGCTGTTTAACTGCACACCACAGAAGAGGAAACTGGTGAAGCACACACAGAATGTCCATGGGGAAAAGGGTGACTGCAGAGGAGCAGGGCAAAGGGAGCAGCTCTATGGCAGCAAATGAAGGTCTATAGAGCTGATTCTCCTGGGGCCTCCGGCCTGGGATGTGCAGCAGACACCGGCCTTCCCTGTATTAAGGCACACTATTCACTACACTTGGCTAAATAGAAAGGTGACAAATTTAAGTGCAGATCAGTCAGCCATGGCATCCTGGAATCCACACCTCTGGATTAGCTATGCTACGCTTTTTTGCACAGGCAAAGTTCCTGATAAATTGGAACCTGAGGAGAGTGCAACAACAGGGCGGCAGATGGTGTGCCCGGAAATTGCACGTTTCTGGTAGGGCACTGGCTGGAATTACTTGAGCGGCCCAA
Source organism: Saimiri boliviensis (assembly GCF_048565385.1). Lineage (NCBI taxonomy): Eukaryota > Metazoa > Chordata > Mammalia > Primates > Cebidae > Saimiri > Saimiri boliviensis. Next base: position 14,995,787 of record NC_133457.1, read on the forward strand.
GCCGCCTCCTCCATGCACCCTCTTACAAACCATACCAGAGGGGAGAGAACGGGCTGGCAGGAACTCCCAAGTCTCAATTCTCCACAGTCGGGTTCGTGGCCGACAGAGGAAAGAGTGGACTTTTGCTAAGTGAGGGGCACACCTACTTGTAACTCATTCTGTCCACTACTTTCAGAGTGGGTCAGAATCCCTCAGACCAAGATTCAAGCAAAGAAACAATCTCCTAAGACACTTGCCTTTTGACAGCACCATAGCTGCCCCCCACCTCACCTCCACCCTGGGATCTCTACAACCATTGCCTGATACTGCCCATTAGGACTGGCAGGGGAGGCTCTGGAGGTTTCTGACGTGGGTCTTTGGACTTTGCAAATAGCCTAGTAAATCCCAGCTCTGGGCTGTGACACCCATGGGTGTGTCTGCTTGCCTTAGTGGGAATTTATCAGTAAGTCTGTAAATCAAAATATAATTTATTGCTCATGCATGGCTTAAAAAATATATATATATATATACTTTAATTAGGCTTACATCAGTATTTATAGGCGCAAGAGGGCTTTTCCCGAGGGAGTATTTTGGCCCAGAAGCAGAGACCTCAATCCTGCCCAGTCTTTCTTTCTGCCCTTTTCTCTAAACTGACCAGCATTGCTGTGTCCCTTGTCACTGATGGAGGTGGCCCATCAGCCATCAGCCCCAAGTCGGGACGAACTGCCACACTGAAGGCACTTGAGAATGGGCACATCACTTGAGCAGACATTGAGCACTAAACTAGCACAGGCCCAGGATATCTAAGTAGAAGGGACCAGGGGCAGCAAGGCGGTTAGAGCAACAGGGCCGGGCTTGGGACTGGTCTCGAAGCAGCATTTCTATTGTAACAGCTGTACTGTTTTAACTACACTAGATCTTATTGGAAGGGGAGAGGCTGAGAAAAACTGAGAGGGAGGTTAATCCTCTCCCGACCCCCGCCCCACTTTCCACCCTCTGGAGTCTACCCCTTGGTTCCCATTCAGATTTGTCTGGGTAAATGGCTGGGACAAATATCCATTCTAGCGGCAAGCCATGCTTACCTTGGAGCTGATGCACCCTACCACTGCCAGTGTGCACCCTCTGTCTCCACCAGGGTTAAGAAGGGGCCGTGGTCTCCGTCTCCTAGCCTTTTACCCAGTAAAGGGACTGAGGGAGAGAAGAATACCACTGTCCCTTGCCTTGATTGTATAAATGTATGAGACTCTGGCCACATTGAGGGGCCCTGAATACCTGTAGTGTGACATGAAGCAGCTTCCCTGGAGGACCAGATGGGACCACAAGACCAAAAGACCTTTGGAAACTGTAAGGCACCCAGATAGGAGTGCCCCTCCTCTTCATTCTAATGCACCATCTGCACCTGTTTTCGCTTTATTCTGAGGCTTGCTCCTATTCTGGTTAACATGTCTTGCCTTGGCTGGGTCCACCTGGAGCGACCCAGGGTGGAGTTCATACATTGTTCTTGCCATTCTATCTGGCAGATCATCAGCACTGATGTTCTCAGATATGAGGGTACCCGAGACAATGAAACAGGTTCGCCTCCCCAGGGCCAGCAGGGGGCCCCGTGACCTTGTGAGAAGCCTGGCTGCCACCTGGAGAGGGAGGGCTGGTCCCAGCAAAATGAATGTCATTCCCAGGGCCTTTGATTCCCACCAAGCAGGAGACACCATCGAGTGTCCTAGCCAGAACCCTCTTCTAAGGACTCCCCATAGGCCCTGGGGACTATGCGTTTCATCTGCAAGAAGAGAGGGAGACTCTGGTGCATTGCTGGTGCCCAGGCTGTTTCCTGCTTTATTTTGTGTGTGGTGTGCTTTGCAGGGCCCTTTTGAGTGTCTGTCACAGCCCTGCTTCTCCTTCCCATCCAGGGAACGTGATGGGTTTGCCTCTTAGGTCCTCATTAGTTTTTGCAGCAGCCACTCCAGGTTTTCTTTCTCTTTGTACATAACAGAGAGCAATTGGAGACTTGTTTTCTAAAGAGAAAAGCCTGGCATTTGAACGAGTTTTTCAAAACTCCAAGAAGACAGAGAGGGATCATATGAGTGTGCAGGGGGATACCTGGCCTTGGGGACCTCCAGCCAGCTGCCCACGAGGGATATGGTCCTTGTCCTCTCATTCCCACTTTCCGTTTCCAGTGCTTCTGTACTAGACCATTTCGGCTGAAGGTTTACACAACTGGGCTGTAGTCTGTTACCAAAAAAAAAATCTCCTTTGTGGCTAGACTGAATTGTAGTCTTCTAGAAATTCTCCAGGTGTATTTCCTGAGTTAAGGGGACAAACCAGCATCTGGAAACTCAGGGTGTGTTCTGATGTCTGCTTGTGAACAGCAAATTGACCCCAGAGCAAGTTATTTCTCGGGTATACAGTTGTTTCTTCCTTGTAAATAGTTCCAAAAGGGAAAAGGTGTTTTAAGGAGCACTTTCAAACTCATTATATGCGGGTTGCTTAGTACCCAGCACCTGTGGCCAGAGGCCCGGTGGTCTGTTTGCTGTCATTCTCTGCTTTTTCCTTGGTGCTTTCTAGAGGATGGCAGGTTGAGTATGAAGGAACCGGTTCCAGGCTCAGCTGTGGCCTTTAGTCAGCTGCAGATCAATTTGGTGGGTAATTCAGAGAAAAAAAATTGACCTGGGTCATGCTTTGTGACAGCCAGACCAAGATCAAGATGACACAGTGATACCATCATAATCCCAGATTTAATATAATTTTCACAATTGTATATTAGTACTCGAGACACTATAGCTAGAAAAAAAAAAGACAAAAACAGCCCCCAATGAGTCATTTTCATCAAGTGTACTAGTAGAGATCATTTTTCGTGATTCCTCAGTGGTCCCAACAATTATGTTCATTGAAAGTACTGTCATGAATGTAACTGGGACTCAGGCACAGGAGGAAAAATAGCCTTAGCTTGGTTCTTTCTGCTTTTTTTCTTTCAGAGTTTGTAAATTTTGACCAACAGACATGGTTAATAAGACTATGCTTTTTTAAAACCTATATTTTATATTTTATTTTATTTTTAAATGTTTTTAGCGACAAGGCCTCACTATATTGCCCAGACTGGTCTCAAACTCCTGAACTCAAATGATCTTCCCACCTTGGTCTCCCAGAGTGCTGGGATTACAGGTGTGATCCACTCCTGGATCACTTACAGGAGTGATCACCACTCCTGGCCTAAGGCTATACTTCAAGGAAACTTTAAAAAACAAACGTGTTGATATATTTTATAGATGTTCATTTAATACACTGCCATTTTAGGAAAGCGATTCCAGCTCAGTTTTCTGAAATCTGTGGCAAGAAATGTGTGGATATATCAGAAATAGTATTTGCTTTTATTAAAATACATTCTATGTGCCTTTTGATTCCTTTTTGATGGAAAGGCATCTTGCACTTTGACATATATATATATATATATATACGTATACATATATATACACACATATATGTATATATATATATGTGTGTGTGTGTGTATATATATATATATATATATATATATATATATATGGAGTAACAATCTGTCAATTCTAGTCAACCGCCTTTGACTACCTGTGTCAAGCAATTTCCCACCAGGTGAAACAACTTTTCAAACCCTTCCTTCTGCTTCCCTTACTTTCCAGCCTGTATCATTAGTACATAATTTGTAAACATTGTAACAGAGGGTCCTGATACTTTAATGTATGCAGACTAAATTGTACATAATATGTACAAAATTAACTATGTCTAAAAGTGACCAAATCTACTCCCTTACTTGTAAAATTATAGGAAGGTTTGCCTTTCAGTACATTAGGTCTGCAGCTACGTTAGTTGTTTCTGAGTCTTTAGATTTTGTAAAAGGGAATTGAAATCCAGCAAGTCGTATTAGGAGCCCATTCAGAAAATGAACAAAAAAGCAAATGAAAATGACCCAGAATGAGATGGCATAGTTTTCACTTTGCGTTTTGTAGACATAAGTCCCTTCTTTATAATTTGCAATTTTTTCTGAGAGATGGTGGATTTTCACCTCAGAGGCAAACAGTATCATGACAAGACAGCCGCAGGAGCCTGCAACAGAAGAAACGACGTGTTGTGACAAATATTTCCTGATTGTAAGATACAGGGAAGAGGGTAAATGTGTAAACCAAGGAAATCTCTTACCATCATCTCCATTTACATTCTTACACAAAAAAATACGTGCATATTTGTAATCATGAGCCTGATTCTTCAATCTATAGGTGATAGTGCCTGGGTTATGGCTCTGCTCTGAGTGAAGATTTGTGTGTGTGCTCAGAAGTTCAGTGGAGGGAAGGAGGTAGTTAGAATCAAGCTGATCTTACAAAGACTGGGAGATATTCCTCTTTGCATGATGTGAAGGCTGAATTGCTAGGCACTTTAAAGGCATAATGGTGGAATCAGGCTACAAAGCAGCCACTGCTATGATGTAGCTTCAAGAGAAAATATTTCTCTGTACTTCACAGGCCATGCAGGATAAATGCCAGTCATGCGGCCTCTTGTGAAAGGCCCCAGGCCTCCCTTCAGAAGGGTTACCACGGCTCCTTAGGCTTTCACTTTGGCACAGCTGCACAAAGAAAAACCTGAGCAAAGGCAGCTATGGATGAGGTGTTGAGGTGGCACATATGTCTATTCTCTTTGTTTATAACATAATTCAGATTTTAGCTACACATGTGACTGTCTTGAATGAAGATGACATTGTTCAGCTGAGGTTGGTTGGGATGTATGGGTGGAAAAGTCTTCTTGAGCTATACAGGTACTAGGGGCCTGTCCTTTCTTTCCCACTTTCTCCTTCCTATGGCTGAAATATGGATACAATGGCTGGAGCTCCAGCATACATTTTGGACCAATGTGGCCCCAGAAATGGAAGCCATATGCTGTGGAAAAGCAAGAAGGAGTCTAAATCCCAGATCCCTGGAGCCACTGAATCAGCCCTGGACTTCAACCTCTAGATTTTTTATGTATGAGAGAAATAAACATTTGTTTTGTTTAGTACACTATTGTTATTTGACCCCCCTCATCTATTGGTACAAAGACGAGGCTCATTCATCCGCCCCACCCCCTCATTGGTAGCCTAATCTGATCTTAACAGACGCAGCTGTGACTTGGATGACATTGTTGTAGGACAGGGGCACTCCATACTGACTGGAAGCTGGAAACTCTGGTAGCTCCCCTGAAGATGGACGACAGGAGACCTCTGGATGGGTGGATAGCACAGGGAGCAAAAGCAGGTGATAGGAGGGACCAGATCATGAGCACACTGGATGGCCAGGACTCCACAGTGCTTCCATAGCTACTGTTACACCCCAAGCCACTACAATAGGAATCCAGGTGATAGGAGACTTGCTGGGATGGTTTTCTGCCTTAGGTGAAACCAATTTGGGTTCAAACCCTGATTCCTTTACTTACTATGTAAAAATTAGGCAATTTTAATCTTCAGGTCTTAATTTCTTCATCTATAAAAGTTGGTTAATACAGATGAAGCATGATTTGCATTTGGCATTGTAATTGACACATATAAATGCTACTAATTGGTAGCTATTCCTATGGTGTTTATGGATTCCTTTTTTCTTGCAGGTCCTTATAATAGCTTGATTTAGGTCAAACCAGTTTGGTTTCAACTCCTGATTCCTCCACTTATGATGACAAATTAGGCAATTTTATTTCAAATTCTCATCCCACCCCATATCAGGAACCCCTGAAAACATAAGGGTAGGCAACGCAAAAGAACATGTTACAGTGTCTTTTTTTTTTTCTCCAAATAGTCTCCCACTAAGTTTACATCTCCTTTAGGACAGGTAAATGCTTTTTGTTCTTCAATTAAAGTTAATCCAAATATCCTAGTAGTGGCAACATAATGGCTTGAGTTTCTATTCATTAATTCACTCATTCATTCATTTATTCAATTAGATGTATGTGGCAATCATGGGGATAGTTGTAGAGATTTAAACATTAAAGAAAATACACATGGTTTCTGCTCTCACAGTGTATAATTGGGCAGAGGACATACAATCAATTGCTAACCAGTTACAGTGCCTGTAATCCAGGGGGAGTAGAGGGGCTGTTACTGAGAGGGTGGGGAGCATTATGGAGGGTTCCTTAGAAGTAGCCAGAAGGAGCTGTAGGAAGTTAGCTGAGCAGAGGGAGGCTGGACTCTCTGGGGAGAGCATTGCAGGCAGGAGGAGCTATGGTGCAAGTAGCAGCACCCATTCCTTTCCCAGAGTTCAGGCTCGGTTTGGGGTAGAGGTAGAGATTGCGGGGTAGGAAGGAGGGGAGAGGTGAGCAGAAAAGGTGACATCACATTTCTTTTACTTTAGAATTTCACATAGGACTGGCCCATCAGCTTAATCATCATCAGATAATCAAATAATATAATTTTCTTGAAACCTTACTTTCTACCAGCCTCAGAGTGGTAGCTGAGAATATTCCTTTGTACAATTTTGTCAGCCTATTTTTGTATTCTGAGCTTAAAACCAGAGCTCTCCCCTGGCAAAACCGTATTATTGCTTTATTGTTAGATCCTAACAAAAAGGCTGCAGTGCTGTTTTCTCTTTATCTTTTATTTGAAAATTGTGGAGAAAATGCCGTTGCTTTTACCATAAGAGCCTTCTTTGTCTGAGGAGATGGTGAATTTCAGACAGAAGTGAAACAGTATTTCCTGAGCACCTGAAAGGAAAATTCAAGCTCAGTTTCCTTTTCAAGTCGTTAAATATTTTAAAGGTACTACTTTGTTAAGGAGACAGGATCACAGCGAGGCTGTATTTCAAATTCCTAAAGTAAAAGTTACTTGGGGTGTCATAAGACTCAAAGCCTTTTGCCATAGCTCATATTTCAAGCACATGAGCCCCCAAAACAAAGTGTGCTGTCTAGGAGTAGAGAGGACAGTGTGATTTTGCTCTGCATTCTAGGGTTGACTGCGAGGTCAACTTTGTCATTTCAGGGCCAGGGGTTAGAAATCCAGCCTGAGTCTCATAACCTTTCAGTGACTGCTAAGAGATATGAAGGGAGGCAACTCAGTGTGAACTTGGGATATTTTTGCTTCTCTCTGTCCATGGCTCTAAAAAAGACATGGGATCAAGGATAATTATTTATGATTTATGAACCAAAAGACACACATGAAGAGTTTCTCTTTGCAGCGTGGCTGCTGAGGCTATGAAAGGAAGTACATAAGGGATATGAGTGATGTGAGAAGAAGACTCAGCCTACATACTTCCAATATGACCCTTTGAATCCAGCAAGAGGGGCTCCTGCTTTGGGCCCCACATTTAGAGGGTTCTGCTCTGTCTCTCTTCTGGAGAGGTCCCTTTCGACAGCATGAGGAATCCTTGAAGTCAATGGAATGTGCCTGCCTCGTGTGCCTGACTCACATTTTAGTTCATACTCCTGGGACCCTGGAATTAACTTTGCAAATAGCCCTGAGCCCATATTCAAGACCTATGTGGTCATTTCTCCTGGGTTAGTCCTCCCAGGGTCAGAGGGTGGCTGAGGAATAGCTGTTTCAAGAGACAGTTGATCAGCTTGAATCCATGGTGCAGTGTCCACAGACACATGCTTGAGGCTCTTTACTATGTGCAGTGGAGTCCGGCAGGGGAAGAGAAGTGAGTTTTCATTGATACTCTTGCCCAAGACTTCACAAATGGTAGGGTCAGTCCTGCATCTCTCTCTCCTCTTTTTCCCACTTATCCATGTATACCAAGAGCTCAAATTCATATGGTGCCATTTGGACAGATTTCTCATGTGTCTGTCCATCTGACCAACACTGCTCCTGCTCCCAAGAAAGGTTAGAATAAACCAGGACTTTGGAAAGCCTGCCAAACCTTGCTCGAGCTATGCTTTGGAATATAACCAGGCACAAGGCCCAGGTTTTGCTGCCCAGTGTCTTACTCAATGACCTACAGCCATTTTCCTTTCATCTGTCTGATTTCCCTACTGTCTGGCTGGAGCTGTAGGGTTTTTTTTTTTTTTCCTTCCTTTTAATGACTTTGATTACTGAGTTAATTTCTGACTGAATAGAATAGCTGAGTTATAGGAGTGTCACACCATGAATGATCAGTCAATTAACCAACGTTTGTAATGTGCTAGACACTGCACATTCATGGCTCTCCTCTGACAGCTGTCTGAGAATGAAGAATTGAGCTCTGATCTCCAGTCCTTACTATATGGGGAATGCAGGACGCAGCCAATGAGAGTTGCTCCTTCGTCCCTGCATGACGCTGAGGGTACCTATGCTTTTATGAGTGGGACACCCTGCCAGGATCTGTGGGAGTCCAGAGGACTTATGGGTTTGGATCCTCGAAGGAGAAGAAATCTCTGAAATGTTATCCTATTACCAATAAGATCATATTATGGGAAATAATAAATTGGAATTTCAATTTCATTTAAAGTAATGACCAACATTTTCAGAAAGCTTTCAGCATGTCATCTTCCACTGTCGTATAGGTGAAAAATATAATGGACCATTCTATTGCCAATACAGAATGATAAATTGATAATTTCCTTTTCAAGGAATATTAAGAGATGATAAATGGGAGTGGGAAAGCCACAACTTTACAAGTGCAGGTGTTCGTTTTCTCTAAAATTATGCAAATGTCACTAGAAAGTTGGTAATTGAAAGTAAGGTCACCAGCAATGATTTCTTCCCCAAATAGAAGTTGTTCTGACTCTACACTGCTCCAGAGACAGATTGCTACCATCTAGAGAGGGACAGAGGGACAAGTAAAGTGAGTTAATGCCATAGAGTAGATTTTGAGATTGCAATGGCAAGCAATTTGGTCATGAGTTTCCAAAGGATAGATGGAGATAAAGGAATAACACCATTGGGTCAAGCCTTTTCACTTTATCTTCCGTAATGGAAAGTTGAAGAGCCCATATTTAACCTAAGTTTTACAAATGTTATGTTATTGAGAAGGATGATGAGTGCAAGAAGAAATGGTCTAAAAATACAATGGTTATCTCAATAGAATTTATTTTCAAAAATAAGAATGTCATTTATTACTAGCAAATATGCAGCTACTTCTGTTCATTTATTCAACAACTATCTATTGAGTGCCTGTTGCACTGTTGTGGGAACTGGGGGTGCAGCACTAAATGAAACGGATAAGAATCCCTTTCTTCACAGAGCTCTCAGCGACAGAGACAATAGAGAGAGAGAGAGAGGCAATAACTAGATAAGTATATTCAATAGTCGATCAGAATGTGATATATACTAAGGAGAGTAAAGTAAAGCAGGGAAGGCGATAGAAAGGCTGGGGAGGGATGGCTAGGGGAGTCCTCATAGGGAAGATAACATTTAAGTGCATCTAGAGAGAAGTGAGGGAGTGAGAAGATAGATACTTGGAGGAAAATTATTTCAGGCTGAAGGAAGGGTGAATGTAAAGGAAGTAGGTGGTTTAAGTGGAGAGGGGTGGAAGGTAAGGAATAGAAGCAGATGAGCTGCCTGTGTGTGTTTCTGAAGTAGATATGTCAAGTGGTGCTTTGGAGGTCACAGCAAGGACTTGAGTTGTGACTCTGAATGAAACAGAAGGGAAGACATACATTCTGAGTAGGGCAGGAATCTCTTTGCACCTGTGATAGAAAATGATTAAGCATTTCCTTGCACAAGGTCATGGCTGGGCCGTGTATAAAGTAAATGAAACCCAGTCCTCCTACCACACCCTGGACGTGAATGACCTGGCGTGCGATTCCTCACAACACTGCCCATTCAGCCACTGCCCTGCGTATGAAAATGAAATTCTTTGCCCATGGCTGACATTGGCTGTCTAACGTTATTTCTCGTTTCCTTCTGTGGTCTCTTTTCTAAGCTGTATGTGGAAAAACTAGCAGAATAGTTTCATTGTTGGGTTTTCCTGCCACCAATCCTTTGTCCTTCCTCAGGCTCTGTAGCTTTGATGACTGGACATCCCTGCATGTCTGTGTTGAACTCCTGAACAACAAACAGCTCCTCCATAAGGATGAATGAGATAAGATGCAGATTTTTAAAAGTCACCGATTGCAAAATAATGTGCCCTAGACATATTTCAGAGGCCAGGGTATTATTGCTACTGAAACTGATATGTAATGTTAAGTGTTCTTCTATTTTTGTACTGTTCTTTATTTTCTTGTCTTTGGGTATATGAATGTGCTTATGTCCCATGCCATAGCTGTAATTATCATAATTAATTAGGCTCATACTAGGATAATCCTCTTTTTAAAGAAAGGCAGCAATTTTGTTTGTCTTGCTTGGTATAACTCATAGCAGATGCTATGTGTAAGAGAAGGCATAACTCATGATGCTGTGTGTAAGAGAAGCTACATGTAAGAAATGGTATATATAAGAGAATAATTATAATCATTGCAAATGGTAACAACACAATTTGCAGTAAGTCCACATTTTGGTAGTTTTTTTTATCACCCAAAAGGCCTGAGCCAATGCCTTTCATGTCATTATCAGAGCGTGTTCACAGAACTACTTGGATATTCTGCCACTGATCCGTGTGAAGTCCGCCAGCTGGCCTACTCTCTTTTACATGCAGGTCTAGGTAAGACTCTCACCCATCAACTGGGGAACATCCAGGGTGGAATATATAAAAGTCCCCCACTCAAATAGCAGTGCTACAACTAAAAACGATGAGTCTAATTGCTTCTATACTCAGCTGCCTCTTTTTTGGTTTTCTCTCTTCCTCTACCTCCTTAACTTCTCTCTCTCTCTCTCTCTCTCTCTCTCGCTGTATTATAAATCTTGGGGTTTTTTTTTCACTCACTTTTCCCTATTCTGCTTTTTCGTGCCTGCTCGTCTATTACAGGTGACCACCTTTGTGAAGAGGTATTACTACAATCCTACCTTGGGAATCCTACCTTTGTGAAAATGTGGCGCCTGTAATAGAGCTGCAGGCAGGAGAAGGCAGAATAGGGAAAAGGGGGCGAGACATTCCCTCTGGGACACGCATAACCTCCCAGTTTTCCTTTTTCCTCTTTCCCTTTGGACATTCCTACTCAGTGTCTTTTGCTGGCTTCTCCTGCTCTGCCACACAAAAAGTAGCTGCCAGAGTTCTTCAGGGATCGGTCCTAGGCCAAATCTTCTCTATGTACATTCTCTCCCTAGGTTATCTCATCCAATTTTATTGCTTTATATGATATCTATATCCTAATAATGCCCAAATTTATGTCTTTCTTCTAGACCTCTTCACTGAAGTCCAGATTCGTGTAACTGATTATTTACTTGACATCTCCACTTGGTGGTCTCATAGCATCTCAGGCTTGACATGCCCCAAATGGAACACATGATTTTTAGTGCTGAGCTCTTCTCCCTACCCCTTTCTTGCCCTAAACTGCAAGCCTGCTCCTCCTCTTGTCTTATCTGTAATGCCACCACTATTTATTAGTTGCATAAGCTACCTGTGAAACATTCTGAATGTACTTTCAGAATCCATTCATCTTTTTCCATCTCCAATGCAATAGCATTGTCTTTCACCAGACATTTCTTAAAGAGGTAAATTAGCTATCAGACATCTTTTTTAAATCTTTCAAAAGCTTTGCATTGCAATTAGAACCAATTCTAAAAGACTCACCATGGTAATGTTTAAGGTCCAACATTAACTGGTATCAACTGATCTCTCTAATCTCATTTTTCCCTTGTGCCATTTTCTCCTCACTGCCCAGCCCCTAGTCACATTGGCCTTCATTTGGTTCCTACAACAAGCAGACCTCTTTCCCTAGAGTCTTCAATGTGCTTTCTCTTGTATTTGGGATATTTTGTGAAGGTACTCAGTTCCTTCTTAGCTTTAGAACTCAGCCTTCCCTGACCACCATATCAAAGCCAGATCCCTGCTATCATTCTCTTTCATAGCAACTTGTTTATCACCCTCCTTGTAACTACAGCAAACTGTAATCACTTAATTATTTATTAAATTTCAAAAGTACACTTTTGAAATCGGATGAGATTGTTAAAAGATGTCTGATAGATGATTTACCTCTTTAAGAAATGGCTGGTGAAAGGCAATACTATTGCATATTATAGCAACCTGTTTATTACTCTTATTGTAATTATTGTAATCTATAATTACTTAATTATTGATGTACACTTTTGTTTGACTTTCCCACTAGACAACAAGCTCCATGAAGACAGCACTGTGTGCCTGATTCACTGTGGGATCACCAGCGCCTATTATAATGGCTGGCACATAGTGGGCACTCACTCAGTGTTTGACAAATATGTGAAATTTGTGCACCTATATCGCAACCCTCAGCATTGGCTACAAATTAAAATGACTCCAGACAGGTTAAAGTAAAACAGCAGTGCCCAAGCCCTACCCCCAGAGACTGTAATTTAATTAATGTTTGGGACCTGAGATCAGTAGTTTTAGAAAGTTCTTCAGATGATTCTAATGTACAGTCAAATAAGAGAATCACTGCCCAAAATGAACCATGGGGGATGATGAAGGTATTCCTGAAATCCTGCCTTGGGAAAAAGACTTCTCAGCATCAGTTTATAAATGACAAGATGAGAAACAGCAAATAGGCTGATTTGCATGGGTTTCATGCACCAATGATAATGGTCAGAAATATTACATGGAGAATGCTGAGGAAAATGAGCTGAACTGGAGGCTGTGAGAGTGGAAGAGATGTCTGGTTTGGGAGGCGACAGAATATGAAGCCATAAGTATGAGTGACTGTGTGACTGAAGCCATTGCTGGCCTGGTCTGTGGTGTTACTTTCTTTCCTTTTCTACCTCTAGGCTCTGGCATGCACATTGGGAGACATAAGGAGATGCCCATAGCATTACTCTGGGTAGTACAGAAAGTTCCAGATAGACAGTCGGGAGGACTTCTTTTCCCTTCCCTTTCTTCTCCCCACTTCTACATGCCTCAGGATGCCAAGTCTTGGGTGCCCATCCAGCAGGGAAGCAGGCAGTTGAAGACATGACCGTAGAATGACTTCAGCACCAGGATAGGGGGAAGCTTCGGGAACCTGGATGTGCATGCGGTAAGGAAAAAGAAAAGAGGGCCAAGGAGGAAACCATTTTTCTCCTCTGTTGATGGTGAGCATGGCCACCGGGGGCCGTGCACACCGGCAAGAGAAACAAGGGAGGAGAAGCAGTCGGTGAAGAGAGCTGACCTCTGGGGTCTCTTAATGGAATGTAACTCGTACCTGAAATAAAGGACCCCTAATGCAGTCTCTGGCCTCTGAGTACGGGATACCTTGGCTCACATTTAGAATGTTTGGGATAAGGGCTACCAAACCCTACCCTTACACCATTGTGGCTTAGAGCCAGGGTCTGCATGAACATTACATCTGTAAATACACATTTCAAAAGTTCCAAGGGCTTCTGGGTACCATATGAGATTTAGGGGAAGTGAGGAAGTCTGTGATTCCAAAGTGACCTGTTTATCCCCAGAGGTCACAAACTGTCAGTCCGTCTGACCCTCAAACATGTTTTCTTGTCATAACAGTTTTTATTGGGTTATTGAACATTTTGATATTTAAAAATAAATACTGGGGGCTAAGAAAAAAAACACTGGATGATCCAAAAACACACTGGGCTTTTATTCTCTGCAAGACACAGATCTGGAGCAGGCTCCTTCCCTTTCTTTCTCCCCTTCTCTTCCTTCCCTGATTTACAAACCTTAACTGAGCCCCATGCTTTTTTTTTTTTTTTTTTTTTTTTTTTTTTTTTTTTTTTTTTTGAGACAGAGTCTTGCTCTGTTGCCCAGGCTGGAATACAATGATGTGATCTTGGCTCACTGCAACCTCCACCTCCTGGGTTCAAACGATTCTCCTGCCTCAGCCTCTTGAGTAGCTGGGACTATAAGTGTGTGCCACCACACCTGACTAATTTTTGTGGGTTTGTTTTGTTTTGTTTTGAGACAGAATTTCACTCTTGTTACCCAGGCTGGAGTGCAATGGTGCAATCTCGGCTCACTGCAACCTCCACCTCCTGGGTTCAGGCAGTTCTCCTGCCTCAGCCTCCTGAGTAGCTGGGATCACAGGTGCGTGCCACCATGCCCAGCTAATTTTTTGTATTTTTAGTAGAGACGGGGTTTCACTATGTTGACCAGGACGGTCTTGATCTCTTGACCTTGTGATCCACCCGCCTCGGCCTCCCAAAGTGCTGGGATTACAGGCGTGAGCCACCGCGCCCGGTCCTAATTTTTGTGTTTTTAGTAGAGATGGGGTTTCACCATGTTGGGCATGATGGTCTTGATCTCTTGACCTTGTGATCTGCCCACCTCGGCCTCCCAAAGTGCTGGGATTACTTACGGACGTGAGCTGCCTTGCCCAGCTGAGCCCATGCTTTTACAACAAATTCGAAGGTGGGTGAGACAGAATAGAATGCAGCCCAGGGCCTGATCATTCCTGCATGTATTTGTGTACTCAGGTTCTCCTTGCATTAGAGCTGGCCAAAGGCAGAGATAAGAACTGGGATTTAGATTAAATTCTGTATTCTCTGAGTCATCTTGCTTTTCAAATGCTCTAAGTTTGGTCGTCTGTCAGAACTGTCAAATAATTTGTCTTCCAAATGGGCTGTTCTTCAGAATTCCATTCAGCAGCTGGAGCGTTAGCCAGCTGTGCTGCTAATAAGCTGTTGCGTCTCACCTTCACTCCAGCTTTGCTTTTCTGTGCTTTATGATGCCAGGTCAAGACTCCCCAAACTAGTTCTGCCTTGTCAGCTGCTTTCTGCCAAACGTGAGCACCAGGGGGAGAAGGAAGACAAGGCAAGAAAAGGAAAGGGAGGAGGTCCCATGCCTTCCACTTCACTTGCAGTTCTCGCTGGTGGCAGCGACTGGGAGTTTCCGACCCTTTTCCATGCTCACAGAAACCCCTCAAGGTGTCCAGCACCAAGTCCTCAAGATCTGAGACCCAATGATCTGGGGCCTCTCCTCAAGCTTCTAGGTTCTGGCAATGCCAAACTTTTTTTTGAGATGGAATCTTGCTCTGTCTGCCAGGCTGGAGTGCAGTGGTGCGATCTCGGCTCACTGCAACCTCCACCTCCCGGGTTCAAGCAATTCTCCTGCCTCAGCCTCCTGAGTAGCTGGGATTACAGGTGCCCACCACCACACCTGGCTAGTTTTGTTGTTGTTGTTGTTGTGGTTTCAGTAGAGATGGGGTTTCACTATGCTGTCCAGGCTGGTCTTGAACTCCTGACTTTGGGATCCGCCTGCCTCGGCCTGCCAAAGTGTTGGGATTACAGGCATGAACCACCATGCCCGGTTGGCAATGCCAAACTCTTTTGTTGGGTCCCCCAAGCCCTAGGGCGGTAGCTGCTTTCTGACATTACCGTCTCTGAATCACCTCAGGGTCTCCTTTTTGTTAAGTCAGTCTTCTACCACCTATCAATTCCCTGTAGCTCAAACTTGAGCCAGCCTCAGAATCTCCTGAAGGGCTTGTTAAAATACAGATGGCCATCCTCCCCCAGACCCCCAAGTTTCTGATTCAGTAGGTCTGGGGTAGGGCCTGAGACTTTG
The DNA here is from genome assembly GCF_048565385.1 of Saimiri boliviensis. Classification (NCBI taxonomy): domain Eukaryota; kingdom Metazoa; phylum Chordata; class Mammalia; order Primates; family Cebidae; genus Saimiri; species Saimiri boliviensis. The sequence goes on from NC_133457.1 coordinate 15,011,227, forward strand.
CTGTTCTGTCAAGTTTCCAGATGATGCAGATGCTGTTCATCTGGAAACTCTGGTTTGAGAACCACTGCTTTACATTCTATTCCTTCTGTTAAAATCATGTGTGATGGTCATCACTAAAACAGCACACCACCAGGATCCACCAGTTTGGTTTTGGATGTTCGCTGAGCAGAAGTGATCCCAACTCTCTTCTCATCTGGACCTTCACATGTGACTGAATCCTTTTCTCATTCTGTCTGCCCACACCCTGAGCCTGTGCTCTTGCTCTTCTGCCCTGGTTGCAAAGCCCTTAGTCTTCGTTTATGATATTCCGTCTCACTCCTCACTGGCTCATGTTCTATTGCTTCAAAGTGCCTGTTCTGCCAATTCCTTCTCATATGAGTTCTGATTGCTAAAACCTGTTCTGTCTAGGTGACCAACTTAATATCTCCTTTCTGGGCTTGCTATTTCAAATCCGCAAATACATATTGAATTGTCCACTGCGTATAGAGCTTCATGCTGAATGCTTTTGCCAGAGATAGAAAGATGGGCAAGGCTTAGACTCTGCCCTTATAGGGTAATCATCTGTACAGTTTAAAACTGTATTATATACTTGTGACAAATAACAAGAATATATTAGCAGAATCTCCACTGTCAAGAGATCTACTTTGGTTGGGTGAAAAATGTGATTAGCAGGATGTGGATGGCGTGAGACCCTAAGCAGCATGCACAAGTAACAGTGAACAGAGGCTACACTGCGAGTGACCTGCTAACTACAGGGCTTTGTTTCATATATAGAGAGAGCTATACATATCTGTGGCTGGGGTTGAATTGTACGGGAGAAGGGAACCATGTCAAGAGCAAGAAAGTACCTTGAGCCTGGTACGTGGTGGCTGACAGCCAAAGGGCAACTTCAGGAGAAAAAGAAACAGTTAAATAGAGATTTTCGTCACATTGATTGCTGGTGTGAGTTGTTATCTTTCTGTATCTCTCCTTGAAACCATCAGTAAAATCACTTGCCTCCTGGGAACCTGACAGTGTGTTGAATCTTTTTGCAAATGTAGAATGGGGCAAAATCGGAGATCCCCTACAGAACAGCTGCATGTGCATTATATACACATTTTTCATTTTCTTCTCTTTTTCCTTCTCCCACTTGCCGATAGTAAGCGCCCTTTGGCACTGACCGGATTTTGTATTCTTTTCCGTCAGCCCTAGCTATTGAGTAGCACATGTTTATTGATGAACTGTCTTCCGGCTTTAGAGTTTATCCCTGTCCAGATATACTTAGCATACACAAAGTACCTACAGGCTTGAATATGCCTGCTCATATGTGGGTGGAACACTGGCCCTTTACTCTTTTTTGATGGCATTTGTTTATTTTTATTATGTATAAATAATGCCACATTATTGAACACTTAAAAATACTGTTAAGCATGAGCAGAAATAAAAGTCACCCATAGTGTCATGGTCAGAGACAACCACAACCAACAGACTGGAGTCTATTCATTCTCTCTCTTTCTCTCTCTCGTATATACATATATAGCCTCTATATACATATATGTATACATGTGTTTTATATGTCTATTCTCTATATTTTATAAATATCAAATTAGGTTTATAATGTTTTTTTTTTTTTTTTTGAGAGGGAGTTTCGCTCTTGTTACCCAGGCTGGAGTGCAATGGTGTGATCTCGGCTCACCGCAACCTCCGCCTCCTGGGTTCAGGCAATTCTCCTGCCTCAACCTCCTGAGTAGCTGGGATTACAGGCACGCACCACCATGCCCAGCTAATGTTTTGTATTTTTAGTAGAGATGGGGTTTCACCTTGTTGACCAGGATGGTCTTGATCTCTTGACCTCGTGATCCACCCGTCTCGGCCTCCCAAAGTGCTGGGATTACAGGCTTGAGCCACCGCGCCCGGCCCCTATAATGTTTATATAACTTTACCTCTGCTTTTTCCACTTTTTGAGACAGCATTTATCCTCTCGATTACACCTTCAAAAATATAATTTGATGTCAGCATCATACCTTATAGACTTCCATAAAGTACCTGCTGAATTCCCTATTGTTGAATTGTGGTTATTTCCACACCTTTTGTTATTATATATAATACTACAGTGTGCATCCATGTGTATGTATTAAGACTATAACTTTATATTTAGGTAGACCATCTTTTTGACATATTGAAAAGTAAATTTGTCTTCAGAGGTAGAATTTTCTACTTACCTGAAATGAAGCTCAAAAGATACAACCCTAGGGGACCATGCAGAGTTTCAAAGGGTTTTCCAAAAGCATTGTACATGAAGAAGGCTGCCCCCACCATGGTGAGCACAATAAAGATGGCAGAGAAGAGAATGACATTGACGTGGATGCTCACTGGGATCACTTTGAGCAAATCTGGAAAGACTGAAGATAAGACAAAACTAGGGTCAGAAGAAATTTCATTAGCAGTAGTCTGCAAGTATAATTTTAAAAAATTAAATCTCTCTCCTTTTTAAATTTCAAACATCACTAAAATCTTTCTGATGAATACATTTTCACTTACTAACTTACAAGGGGTTTACAAAAAGGTTTAAAGATAGGATCATCTTATAGAGTTCACCAGTAAAAATTGGCAAAGAGGAGACTTGAGGTAATTTATTTTCTGTACTTGGTCATATGTAATGATTTTAACAATTAAGTGCTGGCTTTATAACCCAAACCTATACATTTTAATGATCAAGCTTTTAATGGCCTTTCTCAGTAGTCATTTTTAAAATAGCTTAACTTGCAATGATATTTTAAGTGTGGCGATATCTGGGGAGTTCAAACATCAGGAAGTTTTCATATTTACTTTGTTACCAAAAAAAAATTGTTTCTAGTCCACACCAAGATTAAAGAATGGAGATATTTTTGTCAACTTCAATATTTTAATGCAGCACAAAACTGTGGGGAAATAATTTCTGATACTATGAGAAATATTTCCGTGTAGAAAACACGCCAAATCTATTTCTAGATTTTGTGTTCAGGGCAAGTTTTTCTTGTTTGTAGAGAAAGTGAAACCGTACATTTTAGGGTTTCTCTTGTCTGATGAGGCATCAGCATGCATGGCATCAGCAAATCTGGCAGAACCAGTCTGGAGAAGTTTAATTCAGTTCATTTTAGTTCCCCAAACATGTTACAAGTGCTTAATTTATTTACTGAGCACCTACTATGTGCCAGGGATTCTGGGTGCTGGAAGTAGAGCCATGGAACAAGATGGACAAGGTCCCTGTTGTCTCACAGAGCTTATAACCTAAAGGGAGAAGACAGACCACTAGACCACGCAACAGCTTATTTCCAAAGATGGACACAATCAATGCTTTTCCCCCTTTCACACACGTGTCACTTCCCATTTAAGAGGTAGAATTTTTCCCCCAGTGCCCTTGAACTTGGACTAGCCTTGGACTGCTTTGACCTCCTGAATATGGCAGAAGTACACTGTGCTAGTTCCAGGCCTGTTTGATCTTGGAATTTTTCTCTTGGAAGCTTGAGTTGCCAAGAAGTCCAGGCTACTCTGCTAGAGAGAAAGCCTGCCTGGAGGGGCACTGAGGCACCAGACACAAGAGGGAAGAAACTGTCCTGGATGTCCACCCCAGAAAAGAAGACTCCAACCCAGCTGCTGTGTAACTGCAACAGTTAGGAGAGGCCCTGTCAAGAACTGTCCAGCCGAATTAGTAAATTTTTGTTTTAAGCCCCTGAACTTTGTAGAAGAACTGTTATTCAGTAGTAACAGTGACAGAGGCATAGGAATTCTAGGCAAACAGGGGCAGGTCTCTGGCAGAACCTGACTTTTGAGCTGAAAAGCCTGAAACTCACTGCCCAAAGTGAGAACTTCTATCCCTGTGTGCCCGCTCTTTCCCAATTGGTTTTTTCTAAATAATGTCTTTTTACCAATAGAATGTTGCCTTTTCCAAAATTACCTATGACCCACTCTACCCCGCCCCCATCCTGTGCCTATAAACACCCCAAACTTAACCAGTAGACATGAGAAGTGGCTGGACATCAGAGAGAGGCAACTTGACTTCAGAGATGGTGGCTGGACATTAGAGAGAGGTGACTTGACTTTAGCGGAGAGCGACCTGTCCTTCCCGTTACCTTTTCAGCTTCCTTCTCTGCTGAGAGCCACTTTCATTGCTCAATAAAATTCTCCACATTCATCATCCTTCAGTTTGTCTGTGTGACCTCATTCCTCTTGGGCACTGACAAGAAATTCAGGATGTACAAAGTGTGGGTACTCAAAAAGACTGTCACACTGGCCCTTTGCCCTCACTGGCAGAGGGCAGCCAGCCCACGTGATGAAGCAAAGGGACCACTGACCTGATAACACATTGCTGTCTGCAGTTGGCAGAGCTAAGAGAGCATTGTGAAACACCCTCTGAGGCCCTGGGGTTGCAGGCACCCCCACCTGGATGCCACTGCAGGGCCTGCATGGAGTTTGCTCCAGCACTAAAGCAGCCAGCCGGTTTCTGCACTCGTTCACTTGTGTGCTCCCTCCTGCAAGGGGTTGAGTGGGGCAGGCTGAGTACATGGGGCACTCCTGTGTGAGTCTGTGAAGGGGTCAAGACATCAACAATAAGATAGTTTCAGATAGTGATACATATGATGGAGTAACAAAATAGGTAATGGGATTTTGGGTGATCTCTGAGTGGATGGGGGTGGTCGGGAAAGTGGCATGAGTTCACACCTGAATGTTGAGAAGGAAATCACCCATGAAGATCTAGGGGAAGAACTTTTCAGGGAAAAGGAGCACAGCTGAGGCAGGAATAAGCCAGTGCAATGGAGCCTGGTGAATGGTGGGGAGGCAGAAGTGGGATTGTTGTGCTGGATTCAGATTGTTGCACCCACTGGGCCCTGGCCTATTGACCATGGTGAGGAGTTGGCTTTTTATTCTAAATGTATTAGGAAGCCACTAGAGAGCTTTAAGTACGAGAGTGACACAGTCTCCTTCGTGATATTAAAAGATCATTCTGGATGCTGAGTAGTGATCACAAGGGGGTGGGAAAGGACAAATATCCAGAAATCTGAGGGAGGCTATTTACACAGGTGAGAGATGGGGGCTGGCCTATGGTGGGAGAGGTTGTCAGATTTGGGATACATTTTGGAGATGGAAGATAGGACTTGTTCAAAATCCAAAATTTTTGTCCTGAGCAGCTGAATAAATGGTGATGCTGTTAACTGAGATAGACTAGTAGAAGAAACAGGCTGGGGCACCAGGATGGGAAGTGAGGCAAGAGTTCTGTCTTAGATATTTTACATTTGAGTTATCTTAAAACCTCCAAGTAGAAATGTCAAATAGAATTTATGTTTCTGGAGGTCCAGGGAGAAGACTGGGCTGTTTAAGAGGACTGGGACTAGGGTGAAGCAAACAAGGTGCCTAAGGTGGAAAAGGTAAGGCAGCAGTCACGCTCCAGGGCCAGTTCTGCACGTGCATGGGCCCAGGAAAGAATGTTTCCTTACACTTCATGTGCTAAGTGCCTCAATGACCTCTCCCTAGTCCTAGCTTTGGTATTTAAACCAATTGGAATAGACATCACCCAGGGAGAAGCTGCAGTTTGAGAGAGAAGCCCTGGGGCTCCCCCATGTATACAAGTGCAGATGAGGGGAAAAGACAGCCAAGAACACTGGGAAATGAGTAATTTGTGAGTTAGGAGCAGACCCATGAGTGAGACAGCAGAGGAGCCAATGGGAAAAAATAATGTTTCAAGGAGGACTAAGTGGTCATCTGTACAAATGCATGCCTCATGGCTGTAACATGCTACTCCCAACCAGATGCTGGAAGCGGGTAGGAGAGAAAGTTTGTTTGGTTCAGAATAAGCCTTTCACCACTGCTGGATGTAACTAACTAACTACACATGTACATACATGAAATAAGCTAAGTGCTCTCCAATAGGGAGTATCCCCTCTTCGTAAATACAGAGGTGTTTGCATCCTGATGGTGTTTACCAGTGTCCTCACTCAGGAGTCATGGCCAGGTCATTTGACTACTGAGGTTCAGTTGCACTACATTTCCTTTATCTTATCATAATCAGAGAAATGCACATTAAAACTGTGAGATGCCATTTTCAACACATCGTGTTTACAAAGATGAAAACATTTAGCAATATCCTGTGTCCGCTAGGGTATAGGGAAATGGGGATGCTTGTGCATTTTGCTTGGGAGTGTAAATTGATATAACCTCTTTTGAGGCAGCTGGGCAATATCTATAAAGCATTAAAATGCACGCATCCTTTGGCTCAGGAGTTCAACTTTGAGGATTTTACCCTATGAATATTTTTGCACATGAATCCAATAAAGTATTACAAGCATATTCATTGTAGCATGGTTTGATAATAAGAATAGGTTGAAAATAACTTACATGTTTAGCAGTAGCATATTCATGTAATGGAATATTAGTCAATGATTACAAAGAATGAAGCAAATCTATAACAGCATGTATGGAATTATTCATCAAAATGTGATGTGAGATGAAAAAATGAGCCAAATAAATGAAGACGGATGTGCATCATTCTGCTATTTGCGAAAAAAGCCAAAAGAGAATGTGTATACTAACAAATATTAATAATAATGTAAGCAATTATCTGATTTAATTCTCCCAACAGCCCTATGAGATAAGTACTATTTTCAGAAACTGAGGCACAGAGGCCAGGCATCATCCCCAAGATTTATATTTAGTAAGTGGCATACCATTCCTATAGAACCTATTCCAAAAAAATTGAGGAGAAGGGACTCCTCCTCAACTCATTCTAGGAGGCCAGCATCATCTTGATACCAAAACCTGGCAGAGAAAACAAAAAAAGAAACTTCAGGCCAATATCCATGACGAATATCATGCAAAAATCCTCAACAAAATACTTGCAAACTGAATCCAGTGGCACGTCAAAAAGCGAAACCACCAGAGTCAAGTAGGCTTCATCCCTGGGATGCAAGGTTGGTTCAACATAAGCAAATCATAAAGAGAACTAAAGACAAAACCCACATGACTATCTTAATAGATGCAGAAAAGGCTTTTGATAAAATTTGACACTGCTTTATATGAAAAACTGTCAATAGACTAGGTATTGAAGGAACATATCTCAAAATAATAGCCATATATGGCAAACCACCAACATCATGCTGAATGGGCAAAAGCTGGAAGAATTTCCCTTGAAAACTGGCACAAGACAAGAATGCCCTCTCTCACCATGCCTATTCAACATGGTATTGGAAGTCCTGGCCAGGGAAATCAGGCAAGAGAAAGAAAGGCATCCAAGTAAGAAGAGAGGAAGCCGAACTATATCTGTTTGCAGAGAACATAATTCTGTATCTAAAAACCTTATATTCTCGGCCCAAAAGCTCCTTCAGCTAATAAACAGTGTCAGCAAATTCTCAGGATACACAAAATCACTAGCATTCCTATACACCAACAACAGCCAAGCTGAGAGCCAAATCAGAAAGACAACTCCATTCACAATTACCACAGAAAGAATACAATACCTAGGAATACAGCTAAGCAAAGAGGTGAACAATCTCTACAATGAGAATTACAAAACACTGCTTGAAGAAATCAGAGAAGACCCAAACAAATGGAAAAACATCCCATGCTCATGGACAGGAAGAATCAGTATCATTAAAATGGCCATACTGCCCAGAGCAATGTATAGATTCAGTGTTACTCCTATCAAACTACCAATGACATTCTTCACATAACTAGGAAAAAAACTATTTTAAACTTCATATGGAACCAAAAAGAACCCAAATGGCCAAGATAATTCTAAGCAAAAAGAATAAAGCTGGAGGCATCAGGTTACCCAACTTTAAACTATACTATAGGGCTACCGTAACCAAAACAGAATGGTAGTGGTACTAAAACAGGAACATAGACCAATCAAATAGAATAGAGAGCCCAGAAATAAGGCTCTGTACCTACAACCAGCTGATCCTCAACAAAACTGACAGAAACAAGCAATGGGGGAAATACTCCCTACTGAATAGATAGTGCTGGGATAACTGGCTAGCCATATGCAGAAGATTGAAACTGGACCCATTCCTTACACTGTATACAGGAATCAACTCAAGATGGATTAAAGATTTAAATGTAAAACCCAGAACTATAAAAACCCTGGAAGACAACCGAGGCAATACCATTCTGGACATAGAACCTGGCAAAGATTTCATGACAAAGACACCAAAAGCAATTAGAACAAAAGCAAAAATTGACAAATGGGATCTAATTAAAATTAAGAGCTTCTGCATGGTAAAAAGAAACTCTCAACAGAGTAAACAGACAACTTAAAAAATTGGAGAAAATATTTACAAACTATTCATCTGACAAAGGTTTAATACCCAGCATCTACGAGGAACTTAAATTTATAAGAGAAAAACAACCTCATTAAAAAGTGGGCAAAAGACATGAGCAGACACTTTCCAAAAGAAGAAATGTGGCCAACAAACATGAAAAAAAGCTCAACATCACTGATCATTAGAGAAATGCAAATCCAAACCATAATGAAATACCATCTCACCAGTTAGAAAGACTATTATCAAAAAGTCAAAAAATAGCAGATGCTGGCAAGGTTGCAGAGAAAGGGGAACACTTACACACTGCTGGTGGGAGTGTAAATTATTCAACCACTGTGGAAAGCAGTATGGTGATTCTGCAAAGAGCTAACAGCAGAATGACCATTTGACCCAGCAATTGCATTACTAGGTACCTACCCAGAAGAATAGAAATCATTCTACATGCACGCAAATGTTCATTGCAGCACTATTCACAATAGTGAAGACATGGAATCAGCCTAAATGCCCATCAATGACAGATTGGATAAAGGAAAGGTGGTGCATATATATACCATGAAATACTATGCAGCCGTAAAAATGAATGAGATCATGTATCTTACAAGCAGATGGATGGAGCTGGAGGCTATATCCTTAGCAAACTAACACAGGAACAGAAAACCAAAGACTGCATTTTCTGACTTATAAGTGGGAGCTAAATGATGAGAACTTATGAACACAAAGAAGGAAACAACAGACACTGGGGTCTTCTTGAGGGTGGAGGGTTGGAGGAAGAAGAAGAGCAGAAAGAATCTGTACAACAAACTTTCATGACAAGAGTGTACCTATATAACAAACTTTGACAGGTACCCCCAAACCTAAAACTTTTTTTTTAACAAAAGATAAAATTGCTCAGCTGTATTAGTCCATTCTCTCATGTAAAGAAATACCTGAGACTGTGTAAAAAAAATTTTTTTTTGAGGCAGGGTCTCACTCCATTGCCTAGGCTGGAGTGCAGTGGCTCTATCTCAGCTCACTGCAACCTCTGCCTCCCAGGTTCAAGTGATTCTTCTGCCTCAGCCTCCTGAGTACCTGGGATTATAGGCATCCACCACTATGCCTGGCTAATTTTTATATATTTAGTAGAGACAGGGTTTCACCATGTTGGCCAGGCTGATCTCGAACTCCTGACCTCAAATGATCTGCCTACCTCAGCCTCCCACAGTGCTAAGATTACAGGCATGAGCTACTGCACCCAGCCTGAGACTGGATAATTTATAAAGAGATGAGGTTTAATTGGCTTACGGTTCTACAGGCTGTACAGGAAGCATGGTGGCTTCAGTTTCTAGGGAGGCCTCTGGGAACTTAACAATCATGGTGGAAGGCAAAGTGGGAGCCAGCACTTCACATGGCCAGAGTAGGAGAAGGAGAGAGAGCGGAGGTGCCACATACTTTGAACAACCAGATTTCATGAGAACTCACTCACTATACAGTATTAAAGGGGGACAGTGCTATACTATTCATGAGACCTCTGCCCCCATGGCCCTTTCACCTCCCACCAGGCACCACTTCCAACACTGAAGATTACAATTCAACATGAGATTTGGGCAGGGGTGGCATCCAAACTGTATCATCAGCTCTGTTTGGAAGACGGTGGTAGTGGCAACGTGGATGTTAAAGGTCACAGATGTTGACCTCCTGTTGTCAGTACTTGAACTTGTCCATGCTGCCCCATCTTCCAGCAGCATAACAGTCTTAATACTTCTGGCAGTGTAGCTGGTTTTACAGGAAGGACTGACATTTCAACATTATGATGATCTGAAAGTTATAAGCATTCAGTAGAAACCGCACTTGGAATTTTGAATTTTAATCTTTTCCCAGGCTAGTGATATCCAATAAGAAACTCTCAATGCTACACCAAGCGCAGCTCCCAGTCAGTCACAGCATCATGAGGGTCAACAACTGGTACTTTACATTGTCCTGTGTTGCCAGGTGATTTGGCTCAGCTGTAGGCAGTGTGTGTCCTGAGCACATTCAACGTAAGCTAAGCTAAGCCATGATGTTCACTTGATTAGGTGTTTTGTTTGTTTGTTTGTTTGTTTGTTTTTTGAGATGGAATCTCATTCTGTTGCCCAGGCTGGCGTGTGATCTCGGCTCACTACAACCTCTGCCTCCTGGGTTCAAGTGATTCTCCTGCCTCAGCCTCCTGAGTAGCTGGGATTACGGGCACTTGCCACCACACCCTGCTAATTTTTGTATTTTTAGTAGAGACAGGGTTTCACCATGTTGGCCAGGCTGGTCTTGATCTCCTGATCTCATGATCCACCCGCCTTGGCCTCCCAAAGTGCTGGAATTACAGGCATGGCCCACCGCATTGGGCGATTCAGTGTATTTTCAACTTAACGATATTTCAGCTTATGATGGGTTTATCGGGAAGTAACATCATCATAAGTCAAGGTTCATCTATACTACAATAACCTGCCTTCTGGAGCCTCCCTAACACTCAGTCAGCTATTGACTTGGTTTTTAATAGTCGTTACTGAAAACAAACAAACAAAAAAACAAAAAAACACCTCTGATTCCATTCATCTCCCCACCTGCTAAAAAAATGGCTACTTCATCATCTCTGATAGGGTGGCTAGGTTAAGCCTGTCTGAAAATTGAGGGTTGTTGCCGAATTGAAACAAATGCAGAAAGAAGTTGCACTGATTTACTTCTTGGAAAAGCCAGAAGCTAAAATAAATTATCATGTGGAGCAGTTTAATTCTTATGAAATCTCTGAATTTCTCACTCTTGTGAGAACATCACCCAGCAGGACACTAATCCCTGCATGCTAAATTTACACTTTATCAGGTTTCTTCTTCTTCTTCCTTTTTAATCAAAAATTCCTGAGTCTGTAATGACCAGCCAGAACTCTGATAACACTCTTCTGTTTTCTGACCAACACTAATATGACTTTTTCTTGGTTAAAGCTGAGAGCAGACCATTCAAATAAATACTGAGAGATTGCACTTCAACGATGTTGGGTATCGTATCTCTAGGAGGTAGACTTGCTTGATCTTTCTGTTCTTTTAGATTTAGGATTACAACACAGAGAAAGGATTTGAACATGTTGATCTGTGAAGGAGTTGTCATTGATCCAGCAAGTCACTTCTGGTCTCCAGAAAGTACTTGATTAGCTATTGACAACCGAAAGGGAGTTATTTATTAAAACACACGGCCAATGCCACATTAGTAACTTAACTTTCTGTGCATTCAGAATTATCCTCCCTCTCTTTCATTCTTTCGTCTCTGATTTCTTCACTCTATGAGTCAATGCGTCTAGGTCTCCTCATCCTAAACCATCCCAGGCCGCCAATTGCCCTTCTTTCCTCTCCATTACCACCAAACTTTTTCAAAGAACAATATGCAAGTAATAACAATAAGAAAAAAAAAACAGCCAATAATTATAAAACGTTTGCTATGTTTCAAGTACTGTATTTTTTCTTTGAGATGGAGTTGTGCTCTGTCACCCAGGAAGTGAGTGGAGCCCACGGCAGCCTCCACCTCTGAGGTTCAAGTGATCTTCCCACCTCAGCCTCTTGAGAATCTGGGATTACAAGCATGTAACACCACCCCCAGCTAATTTTTGTATTTTTAGAAGAGACTGGATTTTACCATGTTAACCAGGCTGGTCTTGAACTCCTGGCTTCTAGTAATCCACCTGCCTCAGCCCCCCACAGTGCTGGGATTACAGGCATGAGTCACCGCGTCTGGCCAAGTACTTTATATATATGTAACACAAATGAGCACATTTAATTCTAACCATATGGGGAAGGTATTATTTTATCCTTAACGTATAGATTTCAAACAACCAAGGCACAGAGAAGTTAAGTAACTTTCCCAAAGTCACACACTGGCATTGATTTTATTTTTTTCCTTCCTATTTTTAAGATGAAAGTAAAATTAGCAGAGCATAAAAATATCCCTTTTTAGTGTATAGCTCTGTGAGTTTTGACAAATGCATGCAGTTGTGTAACCCCCACAGGAATCAAGATATAGAACAATGCCCCATTCTAAAACCCCCCCCCTACCCCCACCAGGAAACTTTGCCCCTTTGCAGTCAACCCATCCTCTGTTCCCAGCTCCGTATCTGTAACTCTATAAGAAATTACAAAGTGTTTTCCAAAGTGACTGTACCATTCACCTTCCCACTAGCAATGTACGAGAGTCCTAGTTGTTTCACAACCTGGCTGGCACTTGGCAGGTTTTTTAAGTGGTAGCCATTTAACAGATACGTAGTTTATCTCTGTGTTGTTTTAATTTGCATTTCCCAAGTGTCCAATGATGTTGAGCATCTTTTTGTGAGCTTATTTGCCTTCTGTAGGTCATTTTTGATGATGTGTTTATATCTTTGGTGCATTTCTTATTGAATTGTTTATTACTGAGTTTTGAAAAATCTTTATGCATGCTAGATACAAAGGCTTTATCAGATAAGAAATTCACAAATATTTTCTCCATCTGTGGCTTGTATTTTCATTCTCTTATCAGTGTCTTTTGAAGAATAGTTCTTATTTTTATGCACTCCAGTTTATCAAGATTTTTTATGTATCGTGTTTCAAATGTGAAATCTAAGAAGTCTTTGCCGAATGCAAGGTCACAAATATTTTCTATGTTTTTCTTCTTGAAGTTTTTAGTTCTAGATCTACATTTACATCTGTGATCTATTTCAGGTAATTTTTTGTATATGGTACAAGTTTGGGTCAAGGTTAATTTTGTATTTTTGTATATAGATATCCAATTGTTTCAGAACTTAGAAAGCTGACCATAGACTTAACATGGAACCCAGGAATCCCATTGCTAGGTATTTACCTAAGAAAGTTGAAAACATGTGTCCACACAAAAATCTATATGCAAATGTTTATTCATATTTGCCAAACAAACTGGAAACAATATCCACTGACAGGTGAATGGATAAACAAGCTGTGGCCCATCCATGTGATAAAATACTAGTTAGCAATAAAAAGATACTGTTACTCACAATAACACAGATAGATCCGAAATACACTATGCTAACTCAAAGAAATCAGACTCAAGAGGCTGCATGCTGCATGATTCCTTATATATGACATTCTGGAAGAAGCAAAATAAGGACAGAAAACAGACCAGTGGTTGCCAAGCAGTTGGGGGTACGGGAGGAGCTCGACAAAAATGGGACGGGGGATCTTGAGAGTGTTGGGCACGTTCTATGTCTTGGTTGTGGTGGTCATTATAGGTCAGCATGCATTAGTCAAAATGCCTAGACCTCTAAATCTAAGAAGGATGAATTTTGCTGTATGTAAATTATGCCTTAACAAACCCACCTGAAAACAAAGCTGAGTGGAAAGAGTTTTGGGAGGAATTCAGTGCAATGGAGAGAAAATAGTAGTAGTAAGAGAGGGTGACAGGACCCAATATGTTTTTGTTTCGTCTTTTACTTTGTTTTTAGCGGTTGAAGGACCCGGGTTGGCAATTGAAATGGAATTTCAAATTGCCTTATTAAAAAAAAAGAATTAATCCAACATACTTGGGGGATGGTCAGCATGTTACATGGAAACTGACTCCTGTTTAATAGTAGGTTTAAAGTTCCAGATTTGGAAAAAGAATTGATTGCACACCTGAGCATGACGAAGCTCTTTTTTGTTAGCAGAGAAGGAGGATTGAAGGAAGATGGGTTTTCTTCTTACCCTGTTTCTGTTAGTTTTTCCCAAAGCCCAGCTGTCTATGGATAACTATTTTTTTATGAACAACATTGTAACAATAAAGTTAAAATTGGAATTTCACCCATACTCTTACCAATATGAAAACAAAATTTTTCTTTTTGTTCCTTTGAAATCTTTGTTCGTCTTACATTTCCTATATTACTATTATCACAATGCAGTTTTGAGATCACCTTCTGTTCTTTTCACTCAGAATATAAGCATTTTCTGTGTAACACATACTGTCTTCATAACTATCATTTAGATAACTGCATGAGTTCTCTGCCAAACGGATGCCCTGCAATCTGTTAGGTCATCTTGTATCGTTTCCATATTACAGCTCATGCTTCCCGGAACATCTCTAAGCACATACCTTTCTCTTTTTTATTTTGGAGATGGGGGATCAGTAGGAATAACCTTTCTGGGTGAATTCCATAGAAAGGAATTACTTGGGTAATTGTGCTTTCTAAAAGAATCAGTCGTGGTATGGATACAAGGTAACCTCAAGGACATGAGTGGCATTTTGTAATCCATATATTAAGCTCTACTTTTTCAACCCTGATTCAAAGCTTGATTGCCTCTCCACGAAGTCTGGAAAGCAGAGATTTCTGACAAGATACCTAGGCAGAAACAGAGAGCTAGAAAAAACTAGTCACTGAGTTCTCTTTCCTCGTAGGAGAACAGAAGGCATCTAAGTCACAGGAGAGAGAAAACAAAACAGGAAATCCATGCTGCATGCCCTGGCCTGCAGACAGAGGCTGTCATACCCTCATTTTCCCTGAGTCTGCTGTTATGGAACAGAGCTGAGTAAGTCGTAAGTTAATGACTTGGAGTGAAAACAGTGATGGGGATGCTCTCATGGGAAAGCTGCCCTCCTGCAGTCATTTGGTGGGGTGCTCTATTTTGGGGCTGTGATCCTTGCATCCCCGTGCTTACTCTCCTGCTCAAATGGGGAGACCCCTGAGCCTCTAATCCAGGCGTCCCCCAACTTTTTACACAGGGGGCCAGTTCACTGTCCCTCAGACCGTTGGAGGGCCGCCACATACTGTGCTCCTCTCACTGACCACCAATGAAAGAGGTGCCCCCTTCCTGAAGTGCGGCGGGGGGCCGGATCAATGGCCTCAGGGGGCCGCATGCGGCCCGCGGGCCGTAGTTTGGGGACGCCTGCAATCTATGGGCCCCCAATCTGCAACACCTTTTCTAGATTTTTCCTCTCTGTCCCTTGTCAGATATTCCAAACCTCCCGTACTCTTAAGCATCTATCACACTCCACCTCCATTTCTTTTAGTCTGTGAACCTGGCTTATAAAGTGCTCAAACATATCTTGTGAACTAAACTCTCTCATTTCGCAGAGAAGGGGAAGGCTATCATGGAATGCCCTCAGCTCGACAACCCCATTGCCATCCGTCTACACCTTCTCCATGGTGCATGCCCAACCTTCCCGTTATTCTTAGGGGAAGAAAAATTTTCTCTTCTCCAAGGCTGGGCTTTCTCCCTGTGCTCTGAGACTCATCCTTTCTCATCTTTGCAGGGAACTTTCTACTTGACTATTTACCCTCCCATTTTTCTTCAGCCTTTTCCTCCCTACTGCTCCATGTCCTTAGTACAGAATTATTCTCAAAGTCTTCTCATTGTACACACACCCCACCCCACCCACAGCCTGGTCTTAGGAATCCTCTGGCTAGTTCCTGACCTCAGTTTGTTCCTTTTATACCTGCAACCCTTATCTTGGCATCTTCATCTCCCAGTCCCTCCTTAGCTCTTTCAGGGACCTCCTTTCCCCACTACTTCCTCAAGACTGCTTTGGAAAAGGTCCCCTGTGGTGTTCTGGCTGTAACATTCAAAGGACCATCTTCAGTGTCTCTCATTTGACATCTCTGTGGCATTTAGGCATGTTGACGGTTTTTCTTGGTGAAGGTCTGTTTTCCTAAGGTTTCACCTCACTGACTCTCCCCTCCATCTCCTTGGCAAGTCTCCCCTCTCTGCCCATTCATATTAGTGTTTTCTAGGGCACACCTTTGTCTACCTTCTTGTTCAACTCCCCTCCCTGGGAAATACCACCTCCGCTTATGGTTCCAACGATGGCCTCTAATCTGCTGCTTCCCACTTCTGCCTCTACCCCAGGCCTCTCTCAAAACCTGTAAATTGGTATAACTGATGGACATCTCTGGTTGATGTTCCACAAGTGACCGAATTAAACATGACCAAAAATCATTTCATACTCCCTCTCAACTTTTTCCTTCTGTATTCCTTATCTCGGAGAACCTAACAACTGTCCATCCAGCAGAAACCTGGGCTCATCTTCTGTCATCATTGGTTTCTGTTTTGAATATTTTGGAAATATTTCCCTTCCTTTCTATTTCTCTGCCAATGGTTTGATTTAGACCCTCAAATATTGGAGGAGGCTTCTAACAGTTCCCCACTTCTCTTTTGATTTTCTTCCAATCCATCTTCTGTCCTGTCACATAGCTGCTTGCCTTTCTTAAATGGCTTCATGTCGTCTGCAAGATAAACTTAACTGCCCGACGATGAACAGGGTGTGCCATGCTCTGGTTCCTGCCTTCCTCTCCAGCCTTACTTTTTCCCTCCACACTCGGACGCATCATCCTTACTAGGGCCACAATAGGCTCTTTGCACATTTGCCTATGCTGTTCATTTACTTGGAATGTTTCTTCAATGCCATCTAGTGAAATTTACGTCATCTTTAAGAACTTTCCTCTGAATTTCCTGTGCCTACTCCTCACAGAGAGTATCTCTCTCCTTCCTGGAGCTTTCATAACAAATACAATAATTGTGATGATAATGAGGGCTGCTCAACCATCTATAGCTCATGGTAGGATTTGCTCAGCTTGACCTCTCTGAAGTTAGATGTGGCTGTGTAACAAGCCTTGGCCAATAAAATGTAAGTGAAGGTGGCATGTGTCAGTTCCAGGTCAGAGAATTTAATTGCCAGTGTGAGAGCCTCCACAACTCTTTGTTACAGTAGCTGTTAACATTCCAGATGGTGGCCGTATCCTGGAATGAAGCTCCAGCCAATCTCCAAGAAATATGAATCACAAGCAAGAAACGCGTCTTTGTTGTTTCAAACCTATAAAGTTTAAACTTGCTTGTTAAAACATAACCAAGCTGATCCTGGATGATATGCTAGTACAGCTCTCCCAAGTGGCTGGTCATTTCAAAACACTTCTGCTAGATTCTGGGTTGTTGAGCAAGTATCCTCTAATTCCTTTCACATTTTCAGAGGCTACCAGAAGGTTTAGGCACATTATGGGCTCTCAATGATCTTTTTAGGGGAAGGACGGTGAAAGCATTGAAGGCTCGTATACTCTTTAACTTACAAATAATTTGTCTCCCATGTCAAGTAATGTTATTTTCAATAGGTCACAGCCAGGAGTGGTGGCTCATGCCTGTAATCTTAGCACTTTGGGAGGCCAAGGCAGGTGGATCACCTGAGGTCAGGAGTCCAAGACCAGCCTAGCCCAACATGGTGAAACCTCATCTCTACTGAAAATACAAACATTAGCCAGTCATGGTGACAGACGCCCGTAGTCCTAGCTACTTGGGCAGCTGAGGCAGATGAATTGCTTGAGCCCAGGAGGCAGAATTCTTTGCAGTGAGCAGAGCTTGCACCACTGCACTCCAGCCTGGATGATAAAGTGAGACTCTGTCTCAATAATAAAAAAAAAGGTTACTGGAGAGTAATAAGATAAAAAGTGTTTTTACTAACTGCTAATTATGTTCCTTTATTGTCTGCCATTAATCTGTGTTTTATTTGATATTTCTAAATATATGGTTTTCATTTCAGTTGCCTTAATATTTATTTTACTTCTGTCTGCTGGGGTTTTCTATTATATTTTGTTCTAAAACTTTGTTACCCGTTTATCTATTACTGATTCCAGTCTAACAGTCACATCTCTTATCCTACAAATCTTAAAAATCCTAGTAAATTGAACGTAAGTCTATATTTAATGGCATTCAGGAACCTCAGGCAGTTGGAATACTATGTACCACCAAAGCACAATGAGTGGAGGTGCTGGTGGGAAGAGACACAAACAGCCAGGCATTAACTGAGCAGCAGCATGGTGGGTTGGACAGAGCGTGGCTTTTGGAGTTAGGAAAGTCTGAGATTAATCTGGTTTTGCCATTTATTATGTTGGTCTCTATGTCTCAGTTTCCTTAACCATCAGCATAGACGATAAAAGAAAGAAATCACAGAGCTTACAAGAAACACAAGTAACATCATTTATGTGGAAGATCTCTATAAATTTTAAGTAATTGCCTAAATATTTTTTAATATCGTGAGAAGAGCAGAAGAATTGTGTTTCCTCTGAGAAGAGTGGGGAATGTAAGAACTCAATGTGGTAAAAATCCCAGGAGGAATCATTGAGGGTGGGTGAGAGGGATTTGGCCCACGGGTGATCAGAGTACATGTCTCTGCATTGGGACCAAGGAATACTCCACAGGAGTCCTTGGAGTACATGGAATTCAGGCAAACTTTCTATCCTGTAGCTCAGTGTTTTACCTTTTTTTCCAACCAGGTGGGTGACTATTGCTATAAATAATGCTAGAACTTTGGATTTATGGTTAATTACTTATTTGAAACCAGTTACATACTTTCCTCACTGTCTGATATATTGCTCTCATTCTTGCTTTTATTTCCCTTATGCAATTTCTTGGACATCCTCTGTAATGGCTGGTCTAAAATGATCTTTGGACTGATAACACACCTCTAAGGAGAACCCCTGAAAGTCTATTATTTGGAAGGAACACAGCCCTTCCACAGGAGACAGGCAGATGGAAGTCAAAAGTTAACTTTATTTCTGATAAAACTATTAGAGAACCTAGCTTAGATCTTCCATCAAGTTCCCCAAATTAGGCAGCCTCACCCATGCAGTCACGGACAGGGCCAGACAGCTTCAGGCCTCCCTGTCAAGGACAGAGGTGACTCCTTTAATCCAAACAGTTGGTGAGCAGGCTCCTATAACTAGTGGGCAGATTTGGAAACAGGAGAAACCACTAGTATGCTCAGTTTCTTCCCGCAAATTCATCAGATTACTCATTGCCCTGAGGCCAGGTGGCTGTGGACAAGGCATAAGACCCTTCATGAAGGTGGAAGCCAAAGATCCCAGCTTAACCTTTGATCAGAAAACTGCCCAACTGTGTGGAAGAAATGCTAAATACTGCTCCTTCCCCCGGCCCCCTCTTCGTGGCTTCCCCCTGCCCTGATAGTATGGGCTTCTAACACTTGGCCTCACCTGTCTTGGCCACCATCCACCTCAGTCATTCTCAGCCTTGGCTGCACATTAGAGTCCCCAGAGGAACTTTTAAAGCATTCCAGTGCTCAGGTTCTGCCCCCAGAGATCCTGATTCAATTGGTCTGGGATGGAGCCTCAGCATCAGTAGTTTTAAGGACTCCCCAGATGATTCTAAAGTGCAGCCAGAGTTCTGGACCACTGATCTAATAGTTCTGGTTTCATCAACCCTTTTTGCCTTCATCTGGCCAGATGTAAAATGCGGAAAAGGCCATCTGTGAAGCTCTCAGAACTAAGGCAGCCTCTGATAATGATGTCAGCAGTGGTGCCGCAATTTCTTCCTAGATTAAAGCTATTAAGGCAGTTTCAGAGGTCCTATTTTTTGTCTCAGCTTGTCCTTCTCTACATAAAACGATGTGTTTTTTTTTTTTTAAAACAGTATTTGGCCCCCTGGTGCTCAGCTATTCATTTTCTTGAAAGAGAATAAGAGGGAAGATTTCTTTCTTCTTACAGAAATGCTCTTGACATGGCTTTCCCCTCAGTCCATCTGCAGCCAGTCATTATGAAAATCCAGTAAAAGACATTCTCTGACATCAGCTCAGTGCATTCATCTTATTTAATATCACTCATAATCTCACACCCAGGTATTGAGCCAGGCTTCTGCAGGCTATGTGGTCAGGTTGAATTAAATCCATGACCCCCAGCACTTAAAAGGAGGAGACCTGATGTTACGATAAAACTATTCAAAATCTGATTTTCTCAGCCCCTTACCTGAATTTCTCTCAGCTGAAGTGTATTCAACTCACTCAAGCCTATTCAGAGGCAGCCCCATCAGTGAGTCTTAATCACCCATGGTGGCTTAGGGAGGACAGCTGCTGTGGCACATATGTGTCTCTGACAACAGAACCCATTTAACTGCTCCTAATCCACAGGGGTATGATTATGTTGGGGTAATAACTCCTGAGAATGGCTTTGCCACAGTTACAACATGCTGAGCGGGAGCAAAATATGAACCCTGCATAAATTAGTGTACCAGGTACAAAGTTTGCTATGAGTCAGTTCTATCATACCTCTAATAAGAGTGTATCTCACCATAGACAATTGTGTTTCGCTGCATGATGAGAGGTAAATTTGTCAGTTTAATGTATATGAGTTTTGTTTTTTAAAAATACACCTATAACTTTATGAAACCCCTAATATATTTCAGAGATAAAAATGAACTTTTTTTTTTTTTTTCAAACAAGATTTTTTTTTTCCTTGAAATGAAATTTCACTCCTGTTGCCCAGGCTGGAGTACAATGGCACAATCTGAGCTCACTGCAACCTCTGCCTCCCAGGTTCAAGTGATTCTCCTGCCTCAGCCTCCTGAGTAGCTGGGATTACAGGCATGTGCCACCATGCCTGGCTCATTTTGTGTTTTTAGTAGAGATGGGATTTCATCATGTTGGTCAGGTTGGTCTTGAACTCGACCTCAGGTGATCCTCCCACCTCGGCCTCCCAAAGTGCTGACATTACAGGCGTGACCCACCACACCTGGCCTCAAACAAAATTTTAATTGATGCTACAATTCTGTCCCCTTGGCTCTTAATACAATACTAGTTTTTGAAATGAATCAAATTCCATGTGCCTGCTTTTCTTTTGTTCCTTGACTCTGTTAAAAAACTGTTGATGTCACCTCTGCCATTTTGTTAAAGAGTCTGCCATTTTGTTAATTGCTGTGGTAAAATCACTGCTGTGGTCAAAGTAGCTAACTTTGAAGACATACCATGAGATTGTAGTTGGCAGGGATCTTAAATTAGCTAATCACACATGTGATCGGATCTCTCTGCCTTATACCTAAACTGCCAACATTAAGGTAATATAATTACATAACCCAAAGATTGACCATAAGCATGTGACTTCCTCAACCAATATTATTAAACAGGCTTGACTTGGCTATTTTCCCTTGCAAGGATCAAAGATTAAGATTTAGACATCGGGGTCACTAAAATATGAAATAAAAAGGCAATGAATGAATTCAAGTCATAAGGCCAAGTACTCTCAGATGGATGCATGAGAACAAGCTTTTGTGAGGTTTCAATACTATTCTTAGAATAGATGGTGAAACTGAAGGATAATCTTACATATTTTATCTCTTTGTATCCTTTTTTCATATTGTAAGGGTGCAGAATGTAGCAGAGGAAAGAGCATGACCTATCATATGCATCTGAATTGGAATCCCAAGTCTGCCACCTACTAGCTATGTGACTTTGGAAAATTGCTGTGACCTCTCTGTTTCCAGTTTCCATGTGTCTTCAAGAGAAACAGCATTATAACATCTCCCATGGAAGGGTTGTAGATAATGAATACAAAATGCCTGGCACCTATGAGGCACCCAATAAATGGGCAGCTGAAATACTATTTATTTGAATATTGCTTTTATCAGTATCATTCTATCAATATAATATTGGTAAAAGCAATTCAATATTATGACTATATACTAATAGACTTTGATCATTCTCAAGGTCTAATCTTTTGTGAGTGGCAGAGACTCACCCCATATTTTTTTCTTCTGAGAAGTCTGAAAGTCCTTGAGGAAGATGAGTCACCTACAGCAATTAGAAAAGAAAGCAGAGCAGCAAATTGTGAGAACAGTTGCAGAGTCATCCTGCAATAGGCAAAGTTACTACACCAGGGTTAAGTTCCAGAAGTGCCACTGAGGACCTGCCCTGTCAGACTCCTCTTCCTCTCCCAGGTAGGCTCGGGTCAATGATTTTACTACTTTTAGGGTGCGGGATGATTTAAAGGGAAGGAAGGCATATGGGTGTGCATGTGCACATGTGTATACAGGCAAAATTATAATTCTTGAACAATGTTGATTCTGCAGTTTTTTTTATATGAATATGGAAAGATAGTTATTAGGGGAAGGGATAAATAATAATTCTTTTTCTAGAGTAGGCAGGCAGAACCAGAAGTTTCTTTTCCTCAAAGTCAGTTTCCCCATATTCCTCACCAATTGGAGGATAATTTCTGCCAAGTTCCTCTCCTGTGTAAAGAATACCCGTGGAGAGGCCAGGCACAGTGGCTCATGCCTATAATCCCAGCACTTTGGGAGGTCAGTGCAGGAGGATTGCATGATCCCAGGAGTTTGAGACCTGCCTGGGCAACCCCATCACTACAAAAAATTTTTTTTTAAAAGTTAGCCAGGTGTAGTGGCACATGCCTGTGGTCCCAGCTACTCAGGAGCAGGGGCAGGTCATGTCAGCAGGAGACAAGAGTCACACTTGGAGTAGACCATGGAGATAAAGAGTACTAACTCTCTGTGACAGGCACTGAGCCCCTGAGCCCCAACTATTTCATCCCAACATGTGTTTGAGAAGCCACCTGCTTGCTCACAGAAGTAGCTTCAACATTTATCTGCAATCTGGGTCAAATGCTTCATTTAGTAAAGAAATTCTGCTTTTCTAAAATATGAAATGAACTAATTTCTGTTCAGCTTTTTATGAATTTTCAATCATGAGGTTCAAATTAAAATGCTTTTCAAAGTATGACTAAAGTTGCAAGCTGTGATACATGATCGGTTAAATTTTGTTTTTCACATTTTAAGAAAATAATTCCATATGTTTTTACCAGCTCATTGAACTGTCTTGGCAATGAATAGATCAGTATATCTAGGAATGATTGATACCATATGATTCTTGGGTATCATATTTTGATGATATTCTGCAGTCTTTCAAATCACCAAAACAGAAACACACACACACTGAACTCAAAATTGGCGGTTTTTGTCTTGATGGCTACATTTAGAGTTTAAACATCATCATTAAAATTTTGCAGGTGACATATCAAGAAAAATTAAGTCCACCAGTTGTGTCTCTTTGAAAGGAAAACATTCCTTCATTATAATGAATGAAATTGTGTGCTAGGTATGAATGTTGGTGACCTCTAGAAAATGAACTGCTGACCCATAAGTGGATGAGAATCAGCCAGAGTAAATGAGGCAGAAGTATTCCCAGCGTAACTGTGCATGCTGGCAGGGCAGATTCTTGTTATAATTAAAAGAGCTAGAGTGGTCAATAGGGAACATTTAATAGGAACAAACATGACTACATTGCCAAACTATTTTTCTGGTCCATTCTTTCTTCTAATGTTATGCCATATAGCTGGGTTTTAAAAATGACAAGCATTGTACATGAAAATAACACACATGGACTTGTACAGCAGAACTCAGGAAAAATTCACTTAGAATATGAACACCGTCATGGGCAACTTGTTCAGAGCAAATCTCCATCTAAATCTGTACTGACCAATACAGTAGCCATAAAAATGAGCACATGACCCTATGCAAATCAGACATTGCCTCCTCCAGCCTCTGCATATATACCTGACTGGTGTCCACAGTACTTGAGGACCTCCTCTTTCAGCTTTGGGGCCCCCCTCTCTCTGTCTCTGTATGGGGGAGCCTCTTTCTTCTGCTTCTCTTTTCTTTCTTGCCTATTAAACTCTCTGCTCCTTGAAATCACAAAAAAGCACGTGAAATGTGGCTAGATTGAATTAGATATAATGCAGATGTAAAATATACTCTGGATTTCAAAGGCAGCATCAAGAAATAGAATGTAAAATGTCTCAATAAATTTTTATTGATTATATGTTAAAATGATAATATGTTGGATATCTTGGGTTTTAAAAAATATCATTAATTTCATCTGTTTTTACTTTTGTTTCCTAATGTGGCTACCATGACATTTAGCATTACATATACGACTTGCATTTGTGGCTCGTGGTAGATTTTTATTGGGCAATGCTGATCTAAAGGAAAAGTTTAGGTAAGCAAAATAGTGTTTATCCACCTAGTAGAATTGAAATATACCTTTTAACTGGTGATAGCCTGACAACATGAAGAAAACTGGCCACGAAGTGATTGTTAGCTTAATCAGTTACCTTTTTCATTCCTCCTAAGATTCTGCAAATTCAAATGTTTGCTTAATAACTTTCTAAAGGCACAATAAGAAAGAGGACATTCTGGGAAATGAATTGTACACTAATTATAAGTTGAGCTCTGGAAGAAACAGAAGAGTCATCCTCCTGAGCTCTCTGGAAGTCCTTGATTTTTGCTCCAAAGAAGCCACTACCAAGAAAATGAGGTTTGACCTCTTATTCATTTATATGAACAGGGCTTATACATTTCTATCAGGAACAACATCAGAGGATTCTCATCCAAGCAAACGTTGATGAAATATCCTTGACAGGATAATGACATTTTGAATGGAAAAAATGTGAACCACGAAGCTGCATTGCAATGGGGGTATAAACTTTGAGGGTGCAACGTGTCCCAAAGGCATGTTGATTAGGAAGTTTTAACACTGAGAGGGGTGTTTATTTAAATGAATATTATGCTCTTTGGGGAGTCCATTTGATTTTTTTTTTTTTTTTTCGTTTTCCCAACTCTCTCTCATGCTGCGTTGAAAAATATACCTTTATGCTTAGGGGGAAAGAAGCTATACTGTAAGTATTCTTTGCTGGGCCTCACCAAAATGAATGAGATTTTAACATGTATAGTACATACCGTACACTTAATATGTATAGTCTATTGTATATAGAGGGAGTTGTCAGAACAAACAAGTAAATGGAAGATTTTCTTCACTAGGCTGGGGGAGAAGGTTAGGGGTATCTGGGAACTTATGCAATCCTGTGAGATAAGTGAGGGTACTGTTTATACCCCACCAGTTCTGTGAGTCCTTACAGAAAGCAAAGGGAGGGGCACCCAAATAGAACAACTTTCATCGTAGGCAGAACCAGCGTAGGGCACAACCGCTAGTCATTCACTCGACCCCGGAAGAATGTGGCTGTGTGAGGATTAAATGAGACAAAGTAGACGCAGTGGTTAGTACGTAGTAAGTGTTCAGACAACGTCTTATGATTGTTTTGAAACATACCCTATGTTTATCTTCATTTCACTGTAGAGAATGTAAAGTCTCCAGAAAATTCGACAGTACCCTCTCTGCTTTTGTCTCAATTCATTTGTGAGAAGCTTTACTCACGCTTTGGCTGCCGGTGACTCATGGTTAAATCATCTCTCATCTTTTTTCCTTTTTGGTTGTTTAATACAGTTGCATATCCCATGACACGCTGTTTTGTTTCCTTTCTCCCCCTTCCCCGGGAAAACTAAGCAACGCTAACAGCCCCATTACCGTAATGAATAAAAGCCATTCAGTGAAAAGAACTGGTATCCACTTCATCAGTTAAAAATCTGACGGCTAATTCTTGGAAATTTTCTGGAGCCCTATGAAAATTCATATCACTTCGTAACCTATGTGAGCTGAAGGTTGGTGTCCAATGACTGCTGAGAAGATAGAAGGAATGTTACAGAAATATAAACAGACCAGCACTGAAATTTAATTAGGCACTGCATCTGTTAATAATAAATTCAATTAATTTAGCCTTCTACCTATACTAGAAGGGGAAAAAACCTGTGCAAAATAATAATTCATTTTAAATGCTTCAATTGGTAACCTCCTGTCCTGAAGAGTGATTTATGCAGTAATTTACTGACTGTGTCTTCTTAGATTGTTCCAAACCAGCCCTTCCAAAATAATAATAACTTCTGAATGTGTGTTGTAGGAGATATAACAAATGACTTCTTATTAATTTTCATTTAATGAGTTGCCTATTCACATGGTAATTTTAAAAAATTCTCTTCTTAAGATAAACAGGTTATAAATACTGTGGTTAACACTTCCATTTCACAAAAATCACGACAAGAAAATCTCATTCTCTGCATGATTTGCGGGGTCAATCAGTTTAAAATTTTCTATACTAAATAGGCATCTATTTCTTTCCCAGTTAGCACAGAAGATCGTTTTAAATTTCTACAGCCAAATGATTCCAAACCGGTTAAAAATGAAAACTGAATATTTAGCAGCAGCCAAGGTCTTAGCAGGAATAATGGAAGGAAGTGGGGAGCAGGAAATGAAATCATGAAAAAGGTGGCACAGGAGGTAGGGTTCAATAAGGTGCCCAGGACCGTGGCTCTTCTTATAAAGAACAAAAGGCATAAAGATCATTTTTTACAGCTTTCCTACTTTCCCAAGTTCACTTTTTAAAACTCCATAATTTCTTACATAAATATTAACACTTAAGAATCTTAATTGCTAATCTTTCCAAACACCTTAATTTATGTAACAATGAACTCTGTTACCGTAATAAAAAGCAAGTATAAATTAATGAAAACAAATAATAAAAATTAGGAAGAAGAAATTGCTCAGAGCCTTAGGTTTTTCCCAGGGTTCACACCAGTTTAAAAAGTCCTGCAGTAAACAGGGCAAAACTCTTAAATAGAATTCCTCACAATACCTGGAAGAGTCTGCCTAAAGTATTAAATAATTCACATGCAATTGCTACTTACATGAGAACCGAAAGGGCCTTGCTCCTAACCCACACTGCCTCACGCCTTCTCCGTGGAAAAGCCCGTACTGCATTTCGCCCATAAACTTGTCCAGTTCCTGCCCTGAGGCATTGACGAGCAGGGCTCCCGTTTTGCAGAGGACAGTGGCTTTGATCCACAAAGGTGTCCCCAAGGCTGTCACAACTCCGAGGGCACATGCAAAGCTTAACACTCCAGCCATGCAAAAAATGATTTTCTTCTGTTGGCTTGGCATGATGAGAAACAGCCTCTGTGAGGGCGAGGTTTAAACACAAGACCTTTGTGAGCAATGGGAAGGGACTGCCCCTGTGACTGCATTTATTACAGAGGCTGAACGGACAGATCCCAGCTGAGAAGGCAACTTCACCATCGACGGTTCTCGCCAGGTTGAATGTCAGTAGATGAAGGTCTCTTCATCACTGGTACTTGGTTTTTCTCCTTTTCTGCTGCTGCTTCTCCCTAATTGGAAATCTTTGGACTAGGAATCTATAAAACAGAAGTCTTTCAAACTGCCTTCAAGTATTTCCTCTGTGTCACTTGGTAACAAAGGTCTAAGATAACAGATGGAGTCCTCAGTGTAATTTGATAAATGTTTCCCTTCCTCAGCCTTTTGTCTGATTGGGTGAGGTGAAACTTTCTGAAACAGGCTTGAATCTGATAAGTTTTCAGCAACTTGAGAAGTTCATTTATTGATGTTTTTATTTTTGTCGTTTGTTACTGTTTCTGGTGGTGGGGGAAGGATCTTTAGCAGAGGTAGGGAGAACATATGTACATGTACTGATAATTGATGTCAAAAATTTTTAATTACAGCAGGATAAAAATATTAAACAGAATTGGATCCTACATGAATATTCAGTGCTCCAGACCAACGATGGGTCTTTATCCTTCCAACTTAATTTCTCCCAGATCCATGGTTTATACCAGATATATCAATAGAGAATTTGATTCAAATTTTTCTTGGCATACAGACATACAGAAATGCAGAAGCAAATATCTGGATTTCTAAATGCTTTCCTTTAACAAGTTTAGCTGCTTTAGGATAACAGCACGGGAATGTGTTTCTGGGTCCAAAGAATACGAAGATCTGTAAAGATAAGGGCATATTGATGGAAGGAGGGATTGTGGTCAGATAAGTGACTCTGGATTCATCGAAAAAATGCACACGTCTCAGCAACGGTAATCCATTAGGGAGATAAGAGGCAGTTATGAGCAAAGATTAAGTAGCAGGTAGGTTTGGTTAAATGGTCAAGACCTGGAAACTAAAGTTCAGAATTCAGTAACAGCTTTTTAACTCTGCATTTCCAATGAAATTCCTCCTTCTACAGACACAGGACTCACTCTCTCTCTCTCTCTCTCTCTCTCTCTCTCTCTCTCTGTGTGTGTGTGTGTGTGTCTGTCTGTCTGTCTAGTGAATATTATATGCCGTTATTGTCCTGAGCTCCGACCTACAAAGTTAATGTTTAGTAAGAACTTCGTATGTCTGGCAACTTGTGAAGTATCCTACCTAAATTATCTTATATAATTATTATAATTATCAAAAAGTTATGAAGAGGAGGAGGAGGAATAAAGAGAAAGAGGAAGAAGAAGAAAAATAGTAATAGAAGAGGAGGGATGAGGAGAAGAAAGAGGAGGAGGAGGGAAGAAGGAAGAAGAAAGAAGAAAGAAAAAGAAGTTACTCCTATCTTATATATGAGGAAATTGAGGCTCAGAGAGTTTAAGGATCTTGCTGAAGAGAATAGTGGAGCTGGACTTCAAATCCAGGTCTTCTGAGATTGATATTCTATTCTAAGCAAAGCTCCTGACCTTGAAAGATGGCAGACGCTTCAGTTTGGGTTGGATTGGTCTGGAAGTAACAGGCTAGCCCATTATTAGTTACATATCTTGAGTGTTTGAAGAACAAGGACATCTGTAAATAGAACCTTTGCAGTTGGCCAAAAGCACATGTTTCTGCTAGCTTGTATTCTTTTGAGCCACCTTTAAGCATGACAGCTTAGAGGACGTTAGTAAGTGAAGACTTACTTCACACCATTTTCAGCATTAATGAGTCTCTATGTTATGCACACTTTGAAGGGAACTTGGAGGTACAGACTTGGAGTACTGGTAAACTTCTCACTGCTCTCCTCTCCTAGGAGTCGCAACAGCCACTCTCATTAAGGACAGACAACTAAGTATAGAACTCATTCTAGAATGCCAGTGTACCTTCAGCAGAGGAGAGGGCCAATGTAAAACATGGCCACAGAAGAACTGGGCATATAGAAGATTCCAAAGAGGCACTCAAAGTTTACAGTATTAGTAAGTCTTTTTATTTTGTGTAACTTGACACAGAGTAAGTAACTCATCACTGTTTATTTGACTCTCCAATGAATTCTCCATGGGATTTAGAATAATTGCTATCATGGTCCGCTAGCAAAACAAGTGGATGCCAGTGCCCCCAATAAGTGGTTATCTGGGCATACATGTGCCACAGTCACCCTAGAAAACTTAGTTCAAGATGTCTAAGCCAGGCAAGGTGGCTCATGCCTGTAATCCCAGCACTTGGGGAGGCTGAGGCAGATGGATCACGAGGTCAAGAGCTTGAGACCATTCTGGCTAACATGTTGAAACCCTGCCTCTACTAAATATACAAAAATTAGCTGGATGTGGTGGTGCGCACCTGTAGTCCCAGCTACTTGGGCGGCTGAGGCAGGAGAAACGCTTGAACCTGGGAGGCAGAGGTTGCAGTGAGCCGAGATCACGCTACTGCACTGCAGCCTGGTGACAAAGTGAGACTCAGAAAAGAAAAGAAAAGAAGAAAGAGAGTCTAAGC
This sequence comes from Saimiri boliviensis, assembly GCF_048565385.1. Lineage (NCBI taxonomy): Eukaryota > Metazoa > Chordata > Mammalia > Primates > Cebidae > Saimiri > Saimiri boliviensis. The sequence continues at coordinate 15,040,653 of NC_133457.1, forward strand.
AGATTTGAGCTTACTAAATCAACATATTCTGTGATTGGAAGAGACAGAACATTTCCAAAGCCTGGGCAAATAAATTACCTACCACTGAATACTATTAACCACTACGTAAAGGATATGGCAAGAGAAGGATAGTTAGCATAGGACAGTGGTTTAATTAACCCAAACTCAGCCAAATGTGTCCAAAGCTGTCCAAGGAGGAAAGCCCTGATTATGGATGTAGAGGGCAATTAGATCACATCAGTTCCTAAGTTTGCATCAGCCTGTAGTGATAGGTTCACTCGTCTGTAGAGACATGAGAAAAATAAATAAAACATATTGAGCTACTCTTATATCCTGAAATTAGTCCCTTACTAATTTTTATTGTAAAAATTTTCTTTCTTTAATGAGATAATGGTAGTTGAATTTTTAATGATTTTATTGGACACATTCAGAAACTGACAAACCTATGTCTGCTCCTGATTTAAAACAAAACAAAACAAACAAAACCCACTGGTCTATGACATGCAAGATCCCTGAGTAGAAAGGGTGAGGCTCACCCTTTGAGGCCTAAATCCTCTCACCCTTTGCTCTGACACAGTGGTTCTCCGTTTTGCTGCTCATTAAAATCACGTGAGAAGATTTCAAAAGTACTGATGTCTGTGTCCTCATTCCTGAGATTCAGATTTATCTGATTTTAGAGTATGGCCTTAGCGTCGAATCACCCCAGGTGATTGCATTGTGCAGCCAAGGACGGCAGCCACTGCCCTTACCTCCTTCCCACACAGCTACCTTCTGATTACAAACTAGGCTTTGCAGCTATCTCAGTGCTGGAATGCACACAGACGTGAGCATCTGGCTCGCTGGAAAGCAGTATGCTATGCTCATAGCAAATTAATAAATTGGCACTATCATTTACAGCTGAAACTTTCCTACATTTTTTCCAGCACTAGGTTTCAGCTTTTCCCTAACTAAAGACCAGGCCCCGATTCACAGATTTACCTCCAAATCACCATGTGAATATCAATGGTGCTGTATCCTGTTCACGTGAGGCAGCCCCACCCCTGCCTCTTCTCCAGGCAGCTTCCTTTCAAACTTCGGCGTCAGCCACCCACAGGCTGCGTAGTAGCAGCGTGTGTGATGCACCCGCTGAGAATGATATAATGGAACCTGGCAGTCATTATGCTTGACAGCCTTCTTTTGAAATTTCATCTTAAATGTCTTGAATGACAGTGATGACACCATTTTCCTTGCAGTCCCTCTGAGAATTTGAGTCATTAATGTCAGCAAGTTTTCACCAAGTATCCTGCTGAAATCTTTACTTCTCTCAATCTTAATAGGAATACATTTGGTGACATAAGAAAATGGAACTAGGCCTCCCCCTCCTGTGACCCCTTTCAGGTGCTGGATAATGATACAATTCTTCACAGTGACTACAAAGTTTGTAGAGAAAGGAGCACAATTGCAGACTCTTCCAGTGTAGCATTTGTGCCTCTTCTCATACTCACTTGGCTGCATCAATTTTTCCTTATAACCATTTGAAAACAAAAGAAAAAAAAGGAAGCCCCATTCCAAAGGCATGCAAATTCTCACCTGATTTGTTCCTCAAGTATACGAGACAGTATGGCATGGCATGGGAAGATCCTGTACAGGATCTGTTTCCTGCTCTATCACTAAATTAAGAATTCCTGGCAAGTTGTGGTGGCTCATGCCTGTAATCCAGCACTTTGGGAGGCCGATGTGGGCAGATCATGAGGTCAGGAGTTCAAGACCAGCCCGGCCAACATAGTGAAACTCTGTCTCTACTAAAAATACAAAAATATTAGCCGGGCATGGTGGCGTGTGCCTGTAGTCCCAGCTACTAGGGACACTGAGGCAGGAGAATCACTCGAACCCAGGGCCTGGAGGTTGCAGTGAGCTGAGATCTTGGGCAACAGAGTGACACTTCATCTCAGGAAAAGAAAAATTCCTTCTCTGGCATTAATTTGACATATTTATGAAAAGAGTGGTCTGGGCTACATAGGTGATTCTAAAATCATTTTTAAGCAGAAAAACTGTTGCCTCAACAGAACTTTTGTGTGAAATAAGGCAAAAATTGAGCTGCTGTACTGGAAGGGTGGATGGTCAAGGAGCTGTCACGGGGCTCCCCCGTTCCCTGCTTCCTGGAGAGTCCTACCCACAATGCAAAAGACAGCTCTGAGAAACACAGTTTGACTCCTTTAATTCCTATTTAAAGAAAAAAAAATAAGTAATAGAACTAAAATTTGGCCATTGGTTAGATTATGTCTTTTCTTTGCTGTGCTAACATGTTAACTATTATGGAATATTGCATTGCCCAGGGATACTGTATGGCTGATTATTCCAATTATTAATTTTTAGATTATTTAATGAGAGGTTCTATATTTTGTCTGATTTGTCACTGGTAGTACTGATTTTGATTTTTCTCCAAAGGCATCATTATACTCCAAGGCCTCTCTAAAAGCGATTCAACAAGGGTCTATCAAGCCTCCTATTCTAAGACAAGAGGGCTTTGTAAATCTACCCCATTCTTCCTCATCTTTAAAGCAAAATCTGGCAAATTTGATTGACGTTCCTTGACTAATTCAAGTTGCTGGTGATCCTCAAGTAGCATTGTAATTTTCTAATGACTGTAAGGGAAAAAAACAGTCCATGGAAAGAATTGATTGATTTATTAGAGAGAAAATTACCACATGTGTTAGACCTTGATTGCAGCTAATATTTGTGGAGCTAATTGCTTGAACTGGAGGATTAAAAGGATTGAGGGAAAGGAAGAAAAAGAAAACAAAGTCCTCTTGGAATACAGATGAACCCACAGTGGATTTGGACTGAGAGGGAGAATTCAGTACAGGGGTTCTTAGGGCTAATGATGGTCGTGGAGACATTTAGAGTAAGTAGAAGAGTTTTGCTTCTGATACAGAAGTCACAGAGGAACTGAGGAGTGGCGGAAAGTTGCTGCCCATGCCGTCTGTTAAATAAGATCTAGTATGAGACCTTGGGATTTGTCTGGTTTCTTGTTGGTATCTCTCATTAAGGTTATCTTGACACTTAACTTTCACCAGGAAGAATGTCTGAGCTATTACATAAAGGAAGAAAACGTTACTTAACCAAAGAGGTACAGAAAGAAGGCATAATTTAAGACACTTCCTTTAACAATAATAGGCAAACCACATTCCTAGCACAGGGAGACAGATAATAATTTTCCTCGTTGATATAACTTAGGGTAGATGTGCTAAAATGGTAAATTTTGGGGTAGTTTGATTTGGTGATAACCAACTTTTGTTTTGTTTTAAGACAGGGTCTCACTATATTTTCAGGCCAGTCTCAAACTCCTAGGCTCAAGTGATTCTACTGCCTCAGCCTCCCAAGTAGCTGGGACTGCAGGCACACACCACAGAGATGCCAGCCACATTTGAATGATATGACCCCACTCTCTCTAGCCTACTTTCATTAGGAATAGACATCTAAATCAACCAGATCCTGTCTCCTGAAAACTTAAAAGTGATACTGAGAGATCCAAGTCAAATCAAGAAGACAGTCTGCAAATTTGAGAGGGAAGCAATTTTCCCCCTACCAATAAAACCTTGAACTGCCCAGTAGTACCCAAATGTATTGCTCAATTTTTCTCCAGCTGTCACCATTCTCCTTTCTGGCAGTCAAGTATAGTTCTCTGTTTTCAAAGTTTCTTTGTCTTTTACCTCTTTTGTCTTTTGCCTGTTTGTGTGCATTCTAAAGAAAACTTAGGGGAGGCATTGATTTTCAGCTTTCCCACCATCTGACTCTTGGTCCGGTGTACTAGGTGAAACTGACTGTGATGGCCATTTAGTGAAGGACAGGTGGTAGCTACTCAGACCCCACATGAGGTACATATATGTGTGGGCATCAAGTGTCCCCAGTCACCGGGTCTCTGTGGCCAACACTGCCCTAGCTTAGTAGAAACTTTATTTATTTTTTGAGATGGAGTTTTTGCTCTTGTTGCCCAGGCTGGAGTGCAATGGCACAATGGTGGCTCACTGCAACCTCCGCCTCCGAGGTTCAAGCAATTTTCCTGCCTCAGCCTCCTGAGTAGCTGGAATTATGGGTGCCTGCCACCACGCCTGGCTAATTTTCTGTATTTTTAGTAGAGACGGGGTTTCACTATGTTGGCCAAGCTGATCTCGAACTCCTGACCTCATGATTCGCCTGCCTCAGCCTCCCAAAGTGGTAGGATTACAGGTGTGAGTCACCGCGCCTGGCCCAGTGGGAACTTTCAATCAAGCTGGTCTTGTTGGTCCTTCCTTCCTCAGGGATGAGTATTTCCCTTTCATGCTGTCACTACAGGTGTTCAGGTCCCCACCCTCGTGTCCTGGAGGAACCATAAGAGTCCCAGGCTGCTGAACTTCCTGGGATTGACTTCCTGGAGAGAAGCAGAAGGAGTAGAGAGGGCTGAACTGGGTCCTGGAGCACAGATAAGCAAACCTGCTGTTGGTCAGTGGATTCTGTCAGTGGTGGGACTCACTAGCTGATCCCAAGAAGGACTGGGTAGCAGCACAACTGGGTACAATCATCTAGGACTTGACTTCCACTCCAGCTTAGTTTCCCAATACACTCCCTTCTTACTACGGGGTGCCTTCCTCCTTTTCACTTTCCCAGACTATGATGACCTTTAGGCAAACTGGCAGGCAGCAATGCGTGTCCTGCTTAGATCTGACTCTTTCTACCTCTAACACCCCGGGGAGATACACAGGAATCAGACATATAGAGAAGGAAGAAAATACATGAATTAATTTTTCAAATATCTTCTATCATAACTGTTCTAGATATGCATGCTTTCTCCTCTTTCAGTCTAATTATCAAGAATAAATACCTTGCCTACCTCTGAGAAGATGAAAATCCTTAATGAAGTGTGTCTGTGTATTTTAGAAAAATAATACTTTATTTTAGCAAAATATAGGCTAGTCTCTAGGGCAGTGAAGTATTAAAACTAAATATTTTAAACCTGATGGCCAAGACAGTTTTATTAAGCACTAATAAAACAAGGCAAAATTTCTAGGTTGAGTCTGTCTATAGAATTACTGTAGTTGGGAACCAAAACTCTTTGACTTGTCATGTGCTGAAAATTACCAGCAAGGCAGATCAGACATGACATTGTGTCTTTAAATGATGTATAATGCCTGGGCACCAAGCCATGGGCACTACTGAGAATAGATGTAAATTTAACAAACCTAGGGTCCTTATGGAGGAGAACTAAGCTTCACTCTATGCCTTTACTTCTACTGGGATGAAAACTAAGCTAGCTGATGACATTGTCATATTAATTACACAAGAAATATTTTATCATTATGAAAAAGATTATTTTAACAAAGAGATTTTAAAAGGAAAACCATACCATATGCAAAATTTATTAGATATGTATTGTAGATCTAAGAGTAAAGCCTAAAATATAAAACTTCTAGAAGAAAACATAAAATCTTTGTTTTTTTTGGTACAGATTTTTTAGACAAAAAGTATGAACCATAAAATTAAAAACAAATTGATAAATTAAAATTGTCTGTTCTTTGAAAAACACTGTAAATAATGAAAAAAAACAAGCCACAGATGGGGTGAAAATATGTGAAAAAAATATATATGATAAAGGACTTACATAAAGATTGACCTTCTTCACAGAACTGGAAAAAAACACCTTAAACTTCTTATGGAATCAAAAAAGAGCCCAAATAGCCAAGACAATCCTAAGCAAAAAGAACAAAGCTGGAGGCAGCATATTACCTGACTTCAAACTATACTATAAGGCTACAGTAATCAAAACAGCATGGTACTGGTACCAAAACAGAGATATAAACCAATGGAACAGCACAGAGGCCGCAGAAGTAATACCACACACCTACAACCATCTGATCTTTGACAAACCTGATGAAAACAAGCAATAGGGAAATGATTCCCTGTCTAATAAATGGTGTTGGAAAAACTGGCTAACTATGTGCAGAAAGCTGAAACTGGACCCATTCCTTACACCTTATATAAAAATTAACTCCAGATGGATTAAAGACTTAAATATTAAGACCTAACACCATAAAAAAAAAATCTAGGCAATACTGTTCAGGACATAGGCATAGGCAAGGACTTCATGACGAAAACACCAAAAGCAATGGCAACAAAAGCCAAAATAGACAAATGGGATCTAATTAAACTTAAGAGCTTCTGTGCAGTGAAAGAAACAATCATTAAAGTGAACTGACAACCAATAGAATGGGAAAAAATGTTTGCAAGCTACCCATCTGCCACAGGGCTAATATCCGGAATCTACAAAGAACTAAAACAAATGTACAAGAAAAAAACAACCCCATCAAAAAGTGGGCAAAGGATATGAACAGGCACTTTTCAAAAGAAGCCATTTATGCGGCCAACAAACATATGAAGAAATGCTCATCATCACTGGTCATTAGAGAAATGCAAATCAAAACCACTTAGAGATACTATCTCATGCCAGTTAGAATGGCAGTCATTAAAAAATGTAGAGACAACAGATACTGGCGAGGACGTGGAGAAATAGTTGCTCTAATTGACACTCCCACCACAACTTTTACAATGTTGGTGGGAGTGTCAATTAGTGCAACCATTGTGGAAGACAGTGTGGCAATTCCTCAAGGATCTAGAAATAGAAATGCCGTTTGACCCAGCAATCCCATTACTGGGTATATACCCAAAGGATTATAAATCATTGTATTAAAAAGATACACACACACATATATTCATTGCAGCACTGTTTACAATAGCATTACAATAGCAAAGACCTGGAACCAACCCAAACACCCATCAAGAATAGACTGGTTAAAGAAAATGTGGCACATATACACCATGGAATACTATGCAGCCATAAAAAACGATGAGTTCATGTCCTTTGCAGGGACATGGATGTATCTGGAAACCATCATTCTCAGCAAACTGACACAAGAATAGAAAACCAAACACCGCATGTTCTCACTCATAAGTGGGTGTTGAACAATGAGAACACATGGACATAGGGGAGCATCACACACTGGGGTCTGTTGGCGGGTGGGAGGCTAGGGGAGATTGGCGAGGGATAACATTAGGAGAAATACCTAATGTAAGTGACAAGGGGATGGAGGCAGCAAACCACAATGGCATGTATATACCTATGTAACAGTCCTGCAAGATCTGCACATGTGCCCCAGGACTTAAAGTATAATAAAGAAAAAGAAAGAAATCTCTAAATTTATAACAATAAGAAAATGAATACCCCAATTTAAAATGGGAAAAATATTTGAAAGGTATTTCTTCAGAAGAGACATGGGTAGCAAAGAAGCCCGTGAAAGGATGCTCAATATCATTAGTTAGAACTGCAGTGAGATACCACAACCTATTTATGAAAATGACTAAAATTTAGAAAACAAACAAACAATTGACAATTGACACCAAATTCTGGTGAGGATGCAGAGGAATTGGAACCCTTTAGACTACTGGTGGGAATGCAATGTGGCACAGCTACTTTGGGATACAGTTTAACAGTGTCTTTAAAAGTTAAACACATACTTAACTATGACCTAGTAATCCTACTCCAGATATTTACCAAAGAGTAATGAAAGCAAATGCCCATATAAATATTTGTACACAAATGTTAATAGTGGTTTTATTCATAATTACCCCAAAATGGAAACAACCCAAATGTTCATCAACTGCTGAATGGATAAACAAATGGTGATATATCTATACAATGGCACGCTACTCAGGAGAAAAAAGGAACAAACTGCTAACACATGCACCAAAATAAATAAATCTTAAATGGTTTTTGCCAAGTGGAATAAGTCAGACTCAAAGGGCCGTAAGTGATTTCATTTATATGGCATCTGAAAAAGGCAAAACTTAGATCAAGAATAAAAATTAGATCAAAGGTTGTCAAGGGCTGAAAGTTGGGGGAGGGTATTGACTACTGAGGGGCATGAAGGAATTTTGTTCAGTGATGATTGTGGCAGGATTATGTACCTGAAAACATTTGTCAAAAATTCTTGAACCGTATACCTAAAAAAGGAGAATTTTACTATATGTGAGTTATATCTAAATAAAAGAATTAGATTATCTTTAAAGTCACCACTCAGCATACAACTCTCTATTTTCTCATGCAAATGAATAACCTCTTTAAATATGAATTAACCTCTTTTTTATAATAGAAAACAGGATATTCAAGTCAATTTAATGTTTTATTTAACATAGCTGTTATATATACTGTTACATACAGGGAGCATTGCTTGCCAAAGAATTATAATTTAAGAAATGCTTCCCTCAAAAATTGTTCTATTATAAACATTCAATATGTTTCGAAGAAACATCATCATCAAGATACCTGGGTAGTTCCTAGCACTAACTTACCATGACCACATTCAAGTTAACCTTCCTCCTTGGCTCTCATTTTTTCCTTCTTCAAACGAATAGGTTGGACATGATTTGTGCTTCTGGACCTCTTCTCTGCCCGTACAGGTACAGATAAGGAACACTGTCACCAGGAACAGTTCTCATCACAGACGGTGATTTCCAGTGGGTTAAGGAAAGCAGCTAAGGAAGGAAATAACTCCCAAGGGATTATTTTGATGTATCTTTCAGGGATGTAGAGATATTTTTAAAGGCTTCACATGTTTGAAATTCTTGGGGGAGTTATCCCCTACTTGTCTGAAAAATTATTACATTAAATAATCTCCATGAGTCAACTTGGTGCATTCTGGGATTCTGCCGAGGGCATAATATTTATAAGGCAATGTCTACCTACCACTAACTTCATGCCACACATAAGTTTTTATTTTTGTGATGATTCAGAAGACACTCTAGTATTCCCTTTGAAAGTTCTGGTTTTTGCTCTAAATAAGTAAACTGGAATTCTGATTAATTCTTCAGTCGGGTGCAGTGGCTCATGCCTGGAATCCGAGCAATTTAGGAGGCTGAGGCAGGAGGGTAATTTGAGGTTTGAGCAACATAGTGTGACCCCATCTCTAAATTAATAATAATAATCTTCATCATAATTCTTTAGTCTCTTGTGACCTTAGTAGGAAGAGACCCATTCTCCAAGCCCTAGCAAAAACATGTCAACGAGCTTGTAGTGCTGAGGGTTCAACTCTGGAATGTGGTGCCTCTGGTGATGCAACACTTCCACATTACCCCCTTCAAGTTTGTTTTCTTTTTGTTACCTCTCTCCTACTTCCCTGCCCCCCATCTGTCTCATTTCTCTGTTTGTTTATCTCTTAGGGTCCCAAGAGAAACCTTTGGCTCAAATATAATCTGAAAAGGAGAGTTTAATAAAGAGATAATTTACAAAGATGTGGTAGGGGTTTAGGAAAACTATGATGGATGATAGAATCCTTATCAGAGCTGAAGGGGGCTGAGGAGGGCCCTTCTGTTGACTTCTAGAGTCCACCATAGAATTCTGATAGGGATTCTATCAGAACCTATAGCTAGAGAAGCTGCGTGGAGAGGGCCACCTGCCAAGAACCATGCCCTTTGTTGACTTCTGGAGCCCACCATAACCCCACAGAGAGGAAGATGAGAGAATAAACAGCTTGACCTGACTCTTCTCCTTTCCTCACCTCTGATCTGCTGCTGGGGCTCCCATTGACCAAACACAACAGGAAACCAAAGGTCAGCCTCTCAGGACATAAGCAAGGTTAACAAAATAGATATGGAGGGAGCAGATATAAGAAATCCTGCTAGCTATGCTATTTATCTATCCATCTGTCACCTATCTATCTATCTGAAATAGTTAATACATACACATGGCTTTAGAAATTCAAAAATTGTAAAGGAGTAAACAGTGAAATCAAGTCTTCTCTTATTTCTGACCTTCAGTCTCCCAGGCACTATCCCCCAAGGTAATTTCTTATGAAACTTTCCTGTTATATTCTCTAATCATCTTAGCATAGATGTAAATTCGTCCTCCTTCCACCACTTGCATTCTCAGCCAATGGCAATATGCCACGCAAACCCTTCTATATCTAGGATTTTTCACTTAATAAGACGTCTTTGTGAGGATTCCAATGGGTATACATACATGGTGGTTTTGGGTGGTTGGTCTGTCTAATTGTTTTGACAGCAATGAATTCAACTTTTAGTAATGATTGGGTAAGATCTCACTGAAGATACATGTGCTGTGGCTCATACACGCATCCACAGCCACTGACTGCAACTCCCAAGGAAATATTAATACATACGCTTTCCTTAATTTGAGATCTGGAAGCAATTCTCGTCTGCGTCCACATTGGACACCCTGTCCTAGCAACGACTAGTCCAAGATGTGCAAGGGTAATGTTTCTGAGTGTGGACTCTCTGTTTGTCAGGGGTGGAACGAGGTGCTAAAGTTTGACTTTATACGGTAACCAATGTAGGCAATTTACTGTCAGCCAGGAAGCAGTTCCAAATGCTTGATTTGGACAGGGCTTCCTTGCATATACTTTATCTTCTTCTTTCTTCCCAATTTGGATGCCTTTTATTTCTTTTTTCTTGCCTAATTGCTCTTGCTAGAACTTGCAGTACTGTGTTTAAGTGGTGAAAGTTGGCATCCTGCTTCATTAAAAGAAAAACTTTCAATTTTTCACCGTTGAGTATGATGTTTGCTGTGATTTTAAAATACAGCTTTTATTATGTTGAAGTGGTTGCTTTTTCTTCCTAGTTTGTTGAGTGTTTCTTTTTTTAATGAAAGGATGTTGAATTTTGTCAAATGATTTTTCTGAATCATTTGAGATGATCATGTCGGTTTTTCTTTCATTCTGCTAATATGGTGTGTTGCATTTGGTGATGTTTATACATTGAATCATCCTTGCATTCCAGGAATAAATCTCATTTGATCATGATGTATAATCCTTTTAATATGCTGCTGAATTCAGTCTTCTACTGTTTGCTAAGAAATTTTGCATTGGTGTTCATAAGAGATATTGGTCTGTAATTTTCTTACAGGGTCTTTGCTTGGCTTTTGTAACAAGGTACTGCTGGCTTCATAGAATGAGTTAGGATGTGTTCCTTCCTCTTCATTTTTTGGAAAAAGTTTGGGAAGATTTAATACTAGTTCTTCTCTAAATGTTTGGTAGAATTTATCAGTGAAGCCATCAGGTCCAGGGCTTTTCTTTGTCAGGAGATTTTTGATTCCTGATTTAATCTCCTTAGTGGTCATAAGTCTAGTCAAATTTTCTGGTTTTTTTGTTTGTTTGTTTTTTATGATTTAGTCTTGGTAGGCATGATGGTTAATATTGAGTGTCAACTTGAGTGGACTGAAGGATGCAAAGTACTATTTCTGGGTGTGTCTGTGAGGGCGTTGCCAAAGGAGATTAACATCTGAGTCAGTGGACTGGGAGGGGCAGACCCACCTTCATTCTGGGTGGGCACCGTCTAATCAGCTGACGCCATGACTGAGATAAAAGCCGACAGAGGAACATGGAAGAACCAGACTGGCTGAGTTTTCCAGCTTTTATCTTTCTCCCATGCTGAATGCTTCCTGCCCTCAAACATCAGACTCCAAGTTCTTCAGCTTTTAGATTGTTGGACTTACACCAGTAGTTTGCCAGGAGCTCTCAGGCCTTTGGCCACAAACTGAAGGCTGCACGGTCACCTTCCCTGCTTTTGAGGTTTTGGGACTCAGACTGGCTTCCTTGCTCCTTAGCTTATAGACGGCCTACTGTGGGACTTGGCCTTGTGATTGTGTAAGTCAGTACTCTTTAATAAACTCCCGTTCATATATACATCTGTTAGTCCTGTCCCTGTAAAGAACCCTGACTAATACAGTAGGTTTTGTGTTTCTAGGAACTTATCTATTTCTTTCTTCTAGGTTGCCTAATTTGTTGGCACACAATAATTTATAATACTGCATTCATAATCCTTTTTATTTCTGTTAAGTAGTGATGTTCCCACTTTCATTTCTGATTTTAGTAATTTAAGTCTTCTCATTTTTTCCTTAGTTCATCTAACTAAAGATTTGTCAATTTTGTTAATCTCTTCAAAGAACCAACATAGGTTTTGCTCATTTTCTCTATTGTTTTCTATTCTCCTTTTCATTTATCTCTGCTTTAATCTTTATTATTACCATCCTTCTGCTAGCTTTGGGTTTAGTTCATTCCTCTTTTTCTAGTTCCTTGTCAAGTGAGATTGCTGATTTGAAATTGTTCTTTGTTTTTAATGTAAGCATTTATGGTTGTGCCCGCTTATCTGTGCTTTTACTTTCCTTAATTTCAGTTACTCACAGGCCTGAAAATAGGTGAGTATAGTACAATAAGATATTTTGAGAGAGAAACCACATTTGTATAACTTTTATGGCAATATATTGCTTGATTATTATATTTTATTGTTTATCGTTTACTATGCCTAATTTACAAATTAAACTATCATAGCTATATATGTATAGGAAAACACATAGTAGATACAGGATATTAGCTGAGGTTTCAGGCATTCACTGGGGACCTTGGAACGTACCCTCCATGAATAAGAGGAGACTACTGTTTAGCTATAAATTTTCCTCTTTTCAATATGTCCCGTAAGTTTTGATATGTTGTATTTTATTTTTATTTTTCTCTAAGTACTTCCTAATTTCCCTTGTGATTTTATCTTTGATATATTGATTAAGAGTATTGTGTTTAATTTCCACAAATATTTGAATTTTCACCTTTTTTTTGGTTATTTATTTCTAACTTTATCCGTTGTGGTCAGTGAAGATACTTTGCCCAACATCTATCTTTTCAATTCTATTGAGACTTAACTTGTGGCCTAATATATGTTCTATCCAGGAAAATGTCACATGTGCACTTGAGAAGAATATATATGCTGTTTGGGGGTAAACTGTTCTAGATATGTCTGTTTCATCTAGTTGGTATATTGCGTTAAGTCCTCTACTTCCTTATTTTTCTACCTGGTTGTTCTATCCATCATTGAGAGTGGGATATTGAAGTATCTGACTATGGTAGAACTGTCTGTTTCTCCATTCAGTTGCGTTAGGTTTTGCTTCATATTTTTGACAGTCTATTTTTAGGTATGTATAAAGGTTTATAATTGTTATCTTTCCTTCCTGTATTTGAACCTTTTATTAAAATGTAATATCCTTCTTTGACCCAAGCAATGTTTTTGTATTTAAAGCCTATTCTGTCTGATGTTACTATCACTGCTTCTGCTCTCTTTTGGTTACTATTTGCATGAAATATCTTCTTATATCTGTTCACTTTCAATCTGTGTCTTTTTCAATCTATTTTATCTAAAGTGAGCCTCTTTTAAACAGCATACAGTTTCTGTGTTTTTAAATCTATTCTGCCAATTTTTCTTTCAATTGGAGAGTTTAATCTATTTACATTTAAATTAATCACTGCTAAGAAAGAACTTAGTTTTGTTATTTGACTATTTGTTTTCATTATGCCTTGTAGGGTTTTTGTTTATTTCTTACATTATTGTTTCATTGAAACCATATGTTTCATTTTTTTTGTAGTGAAATGTTTAAATTATTTTCTCATTTTCTTTTGTGTGTATTCTATAACTATTTTCTTTATAGTTACTATAGGAATTTTATTTAACACAGTAAAATTATAACACATCAATTTGAACTTATACCAGCTTAACTTGAATAACAAAGAAAAAACCTACTTTTTTTTACAGCCTCTTCCCTACCTCTTTTAGTTGTTGATGTCACAAAATTATATGTTTTTCTATTGTGTGTACCAAAATATATTCTAGTAATCATTTAAAATACATTAATTTCTTAAATTATGTAGAAAATAGAATGTGGAGTTATAAACCAGTTACCAAAATTCTACATTTTAAGCAATAAAATTTTTTTCAATGTGCTAGTCTCTTAAACCATGTAGAAAACAAAAGATAGTGTTACAAATTGTTCATATGATAATCTTGACTTTTATAATTGTACGTGTGTGTACCTTTATTGAGATCCTTATTTCTTTATAAGATTGTGAGTTACTATCTAGTATCCTTTTATTTCATCCTGCCTGACTCCCTGAACATGTCTTACAGGGCAGGGCTATTGGTGACAAACTCCCCCAGCTTTTGTTTTATCTGGGAATATCTTAATGTTTCTTTCACTTTGAAGGACAGTTTTGCCAGATATAGGAGTCTTGGTTGACAATTATTTTTTTTTCTTTTAGAGCTTTGGATATATCAGCCTTTTAGTTCCGAAGCTTCTGATGAGAAATCTGCTGATAATCTTATTCGAGATTTCTTGTATATGATGAATCATTTCTCTCTTTCTGTTTTCATGAGTCCCTCTTTGCCATTTGAAAGTTTGATTATAATCTGTCTCTGTGTAAGTCGCTTTCCGTTTATTTTACTTGGAGTTATTTGAGCTCTTTGGCATTTGTATCTATAATCTTTATGAAATTTGGAAAGTTTTCAGCCATTATTTCTTTATCTGTTCCCTCTTCCCCTTTCTCCTTTTCTTCTTCTGGGACTTTCACAGTATATTGGTGTTCAACAGGTCCCTTAGGCTCTGTTCACTTTTTGTTAATCTTTTTTCTTTCTGTTTCTCAGACATGATCATTTCTGTTGTTCTGTGTTCAGGTAGGTTCATAGGCTCTTTCTTCAGCCTGCTCAAATCTACCTTTGAATCCTTCTAGTGAATTTTTTATTTCATTTATTGTACATTTTAGCTCCAGAATTTCTTAGTGGTTTCTTTTTAGGTTTTCTATTTCTTTACAGCTGTTTCCACTTTGTTCAAACATTGTCTTCTTGACTTTCTCCTTATCTCCCTTTAGTTATTTGAGCATCTTTAAGACAGTAATTTTAAAGGTTTTTGTCAACTAGTTCTACCATCTTTTTTTTTTTTTTTTGAGACAGAGTCTTACTCTGTCACCCAGGCTGGTGTACAGTGGCATGAGCTCAGCTCACTGCAACTTCCACCTCCCAGGTTCAAGGGATTCTTGTGTTTCAGCCTCCCAGGTAGCTGGGACTACAGGCGTGCACCACCACTCCTGGCTAAGTTTTATATTTTTAGTAGTGATGGGGTTTCACCATGTTGACCAGGCTGGTCTTGAACTCCTGGCCTCAAGTAATCTGCCTGCCTCAGCCTTCCAAAGTCCTGGGATTACAGGCGTGAGACACTGTGCCCAGCCACCATCATGTCTGTTTCAGGGGCTGTTTTGTTTATCTTTTCCTTTGAATGAGCCATATTTCTTGTTTCTTTGTGTATGCCTTCAATTTTTTTTTAATTGAAAACCAGACATTTAACTCTAATGCAGTAACTCTGGAAATCAGATTCTTTCCCTTTCCTAGGTTTTGCTGTTTGTTATTATTTTTATTTTTATTTTTTAAATGAATACATTTTTGTATGTTTTTGCAGTGGATGGTACTGTTTTTTTTTTCTTTCCATATTTAGTGCTTCCTTCAGGAGCTCTTGTAAGGCAGGCCTGGTGGTGACAAAATCCCTCAGCATTTGCTTGTCTGTAAAGGATTTTATTTCTTCTTCACTTATGAAGTTTAGTTTGTCTGGATATGCAATTCTGGATTGAAAATTCTTTTCTTTAAAAATGTTGAATGTTGGGCCCCACTCTCTTCTGGCTTGTAGGGTTTCTGCAGAGAGATCTACTATCAGTCTGATGGGTTTTCCTTTGCAGGTAACCCGGCCTTTCTCTCTGGCTGCCCTTAACACTTTTTCTTTCATTTCAACCTTGGTGAATCTGACAATTATGTGTCTTGGGGTTGCTCTTCTCAAGGAATATGTTTGTGGTGTTCTCTGTATGTTGGCTTGTCTTGCTAGGTTGGGGAAGTTCTCCTGGATAATATCCTGAAGTAGATTTTCCCACTTCATTTCATTCTCCTGGTCACTTGCAGGTACACCAATTAAATGTAGGTTTGATCTCTTCACATAGTCCCATATTACTTGGAGGCTTTGTTTGTTCCTTTTCATTCTATTTTCTCTAATCTTGTCTTCATGCTTTATTTCATTAAGTTGATCTTCAGTCTCTGATATCCTTTCTTCTGCTTGATCAATTTGGCTATACTTGTGTATGTTTCATGAAGTCCTCATGCTGTGTTTTTCTGCTCCATCAGGTCATTTAGGTTTTCTAACCTGGTTATTCTAGTTAGCAGTTCCTGTAACCTTTTATCAAGCTTCTTAGCTTCCTTGCATTGGGTTAGAACATGTTCCTTTAGCTCAGAGGAGTTTGTTATTACCCTTTGGAGCCTACTTCTGTCAATTCATCAAACTCATTTTCTGTTCAATTTTGTTCCCTTGCTGGTGAGGAGTGGTGATCCTTTGGAGGAGAAGAGGCATTCTGGTTTTTGGAATTTTCAGCCATTTGCACTGTTTTTTCCTCATCTTCATGGATTTGTCTACCTTTGGTCTTTGATGTTCGTGACCTTCACATGGGTTTTTGAGTGGTCATCCTTTTCATTGATGTTGATGCTATCACTTCCTGATTGTTAGTTTTCATTCTAATATCAGGCCCCTCTTCTATAGGTCTGCTGGAGTTTGCTGGAGGTCTCCTCCAGACTCTGTTTGCCTGGGTATCACCAATGGAGGCTGCAAAACAGCAAAGATTGCTGCCTGTTCTTTCCTCTGGAAGCTTCGTCCCAGATGGGCACCTGAGAGATGCCAGCCCAAGCTCTCTAGTATGAGGTGTCTGTCAACTCCTGCCAGGAGGTATTTCCCCATCAGGAGGCACAGGGGTCAGGGACCCACTTGAGAAGGCAGTCTGTCCCATAGCAGAGCTTGAGCACTGTGCTGGGAGATCCACTGCTCTCTTCAGAGCTGGCAGGTAGGAATGTTTAAGTCTGCTGAACTGTGCCTACAGCCACCCATTCCCCCAGGTGCTCTGTCCCAGAGAGATGGGAGTTTTATCTATAAGCCCCTGACTTGGGCTGCTGCCTTTCTTTCAGAGATGCCCTGCCCAGAGAGAAGGAATCTTGGTGGGCTCTGCCCAGTCTGAATTTACTGGCAGCTTTGATTACATTGTGAGGGGAAAACAGCCTACTCAAGACTCAACTTCCTGGTGCTTCCTACTTTGCCATCTTCTCAGAATTCCCTTCTTGCACAAAAGTTTTTGAAACCATTGAATCTTTTGTCACCTCCAAATAACACCATAAATAAGCAGATCTTGCGTCTCTAAAAGTTCTAAAAGTCAGGAGTAGTCATATGTTCAGAATGAGTGCTAATAATGTGCTGTGAAGATGAAATTGAATAATAATAACACCTCAAGATAGTGCTTAGCATATAATAAATGCTTAATAAATGTTAACTATTCTTTATTGTAATAATTTTTATTTAAATTATAATTGCTTTCTGAACTGGGGAGATGCCTCACCAGAAACAGTTAAAATATCAAGGATGTTTTAAGAAAACTGCTGGACCAAGAATTAATTCTTGCTACATATTAGTTCCAAAATGTTAACACTGAAATGTTAACAGCATCTTTGCCTTGGGGAATGGCATTGAGTGTGAAGGAGGAAAAGCAGAATGGAACTTTCGCTTATTATTTCATTGGCTTCTGTTTTTTTAATAACAATATACCAAAAATTTGGTATAATTTTTTTTTTTTTTTGAGACAGAGTTTTGCTCTTGTTGCCCAGGCTGGAGTGCAATGACACGATCATGGCTCACTGCAACCTCTGCCTCCTGGGTTTAAGTGATTCTTCTGCCTCAGCCTCCCCAGTAGCTGGGATTACAGGCATGTGCCACCACGCCCCGCTAATTTTATATTTTTAGTAGAGATGGGGTTTCTCCATGTTGGTCAGGCTGATCTCAAATTCCCGACCTCAGGTGATCCGCCCGCCTCGGCCTCCCAAAGTGTTGGGATTACAGGCATGAGCCACTGCACCCAGCCTGGTATAAATTTTTGTACCAAAATTTTAAACATTAAACATAAGACTTAAATTTTTGACAATTTCTTTCTCAATATCCTAGTGGTTAGTTACCATTTTAATATATCTTTTCATACAGGTTGTCTCTGAAATATATAACTTTAGAAAGATTTAGAGCTCTTAAGTGGGGCTATTTTGTTCCATTTTAGTCCTTGGTAGCAACTCCCAACCAGTGAATTCCCTATAGGAATACTCACAATTTAGTGTATACAGTATGATTTAGTTTAGCTCCAGAAAAAAAGCAGACATTTTTCTCTTTGAAAATTTGAGTGGCTTTAATGTATTGTGAGTGTGTGTGTAAGATCTCATTCAACTGCAGTTTTTTTTATCTCATCAAAGTTATCTCTTCACATCCTTATGACATTTGCCTTATTTTTAATTTGTAGGAATAATATCCAGGTCAGAGGAGTCAATTTTCCATAGCTAATTTTCCAACTAAAAGCTGATGTAAATACAGACACAATTATGTTGGCATTTCCAGGGCATTGAATACCAAAGAAAATATATTTTATGATTATTTTTGGGACATGAATGCACCTGTATTATAGGAGACTTGATAATAAAGAAAGATTTATCAATTGAATTACTGGTGTTACACTTGGGCATTGTGTAGCAATTTTTTTGTCCTCTGAATGACTGCACGGGACAGGGCTAAATCTATGATGTAGCCCCAAATGAACTCTCAGAGGTATGGTTCCTGGCAGAAGTGTCATGGCTGAAACTATCCCCTGGCCTGAAACTCTGCCCAACATTGTGATACTCGTGGTCAAGTGTAGACATCCTCTTTAGAAATTTCAAAGATTTGGCAGGATGTCTTTGCAGTAGAAGTACTCTTTGTGTTTGAAAAATTAATTGAGTTCAGTATAGGCATGGAGAAACATCTGGAGGAATACACCAAAATGTTAACAGTGGCCATGCCTTGGGGAATGGCATTGAGTGGGAAGGAGGAAAAGCCAAAGGGAACTTTTGCTTATTGTTTCATCTGCTTCTGTATTATAGAACTGTTTATAACTTGAATGTATTAATTTCAGAAAAGAGGCAGCAGCAGCCTTTACCAGCCACCTGGTCTCCCAGCTCAGAAACCAGGGAAGTAGATACACCATTTCTTTTTCCTTCACTCCTCATGCCTGATCAGTAATTGATCTCTGAGTTTACTTCCTAAATATCTCTCAAATGCATCCCTGCTCCCCATCTTCACAGCTGTGCCTCAGCTCAGGCACTCAGGAGCACTCCTCTGATTAACACAAGGAGCCTCTGAACCTGACTCCCTACAGCTCCACCCATCTCCCCTCAGCTCCTGAGAGGCATCACCACCACCAGCTCCCCTCACTCCCTCACCTTCCCCCCCTGCAACTCCTACCCTGACCCAGAGCAAACCTGACCTGGCCACTACCATGCTGAAAATCCCCCACCCAGATACTGATAATCCAGGAGGCTATAAATGTGTTGGGAAAGAGGGTAGATGGGGAGTCTCTGTACCTTCCTGTGAGTTTTGCTGTGAACCTAAAATTGCTCTTAAAAACTAAAGTCTGTTAAGTAAAATGCCCCACGTAGCACTCGTACCCAGCTCTAACCTCTTCCCTACAGACTTAAAAAAATTTGATTTGATTATAATTGCAAATCTGACCAAGAACACCCAAGACCCAAAGAAATAATTATTCCTCAGCCTGGCATAAAAAGTTCTCATGATCAAAACTACCCATCTTCCTAGCCTCAACTTCTCATACCCCTGTGTTCTGTCACCTATGTGGCTTCTTCCTCCTGGATTTGCTCCTTCCTGCTTTGGTTTCCTTTGAAAGCTTTTGCTCTTTCTTCTCTGTGAAGCCTTCTGGGTACCTCTAGGCAGAGATGGTTCCACCCTTTCTAAATGGCTGATTAGCCCATAATCATATATTATGTAATGATTAAACTCCTTTCCCCCAACACTGTTGTTTTTTGAGAACAAAGAGCTTTATTTATTTTGCCTATGTATTTATAGAGGCATACCTCGAAGATATTACAAGTTTGGTTCCAGAACACCACAATAAAGCAAATATCACAATATAGCAGGTCACACAAATTTTTTGGCTTCCCACTGCATATAAAAGTAATGTTTACACTATATTATAGTCTATAAAGTGTGCAATCGCATTGTCTAAAAAAAAGTACAAACCATAAATAAAAACACTTTATTGCTAAAAAATGCTAATGATCATTAGAGCCTTCAGCAAGTCATAATCCTTTTGCTGGTAGAGGGGGCTTGCTTCAATGTTGATGGCTGCTGACTGATCAGCGTGGTGTTTCTGAAGGTGGAGTGGCTGCGACAATTTCTTAAAATGAAACAGTAATGAAATTTGTCACATTCATTGATTGTTCCTTTCTCAAAAGATTTCTCTGTAGCATGCAATGTTATTTGACTGCATATTTCTCCCCTTCAAAACTGCAATCAGTCCTCTCCTCTAAAATCCTGCCACTGCTTTCTCAACTGAGTTTGTGGAATATTCTAAATCCTTTGTTGTCATTTCAACAATGTTTGCAGAATCTTCACTAGGAGTAGATTCACCTCAAGAAACCACTTTTTTTTTTTTTTTTTTTGGCTCATTCATAAGAAGTAGCTACTCATCCCATCCTGAAAGTTTTATCATGAGATTGCAGCAATTCAGCTGCCTCTTCAGGCTCTACTCCTTTTTTTTTTTTTTTTGAGGTGGAGTTTTGCTCTTGTTACCCAGGCTGGAGTGCAATGGCGTGATCCTGGCTCACCGCAACCTCTGCCTCCTGGGTTCAGGCAATTCTCCTACCTCAGCCTCCTGAGTAGCTGGGATTACAGGCACGCACCACCATGCCCAGCTAATTTTTTGTATTTTTAGTAGAGATGGGGTTTCACCATGTTGACCAGGACGGTCTCAATCTCTTGACCTCGTGATCCACCAGCCTTGGCCTCCCAAAGTGCTGGTTCAGGCTCTACTTCTAATTCTCTCTTGCTGTTTTCATCACATCTGTGGTTATTTCCTCCACTAACATCTTAAACCTCTCAAAGTCATTCATGAGTTTTGGAATCAACTTCTTCCAAACTTCTATATTAATATTTTGACCTCCTCCCATTAATCATGAATGTTCTTAATGGAATTTAGAATGGGAAATTCTTTTCAGAAGGGTTTCAATTTACTGTGCCCATATCCATCAGAGGAATCATTATCTATGGCAGCTATAGCCTTATGAAATGTTTTTCTTAAATAATAAGACTTGAAAGTCAAAATTACTCCTTGATCTATGGGTGCCAGAATAGATATTGTGTTAGCAGGCATGAGAACAGTAATCTCCTCTATATCTCCATTAGAACTCTTGGATAACTAGGTGCATTACAAATCAGTAATATTTTGAAAGAAATATTTATTCTGAGCAGTAGGTCTGAACGGTGGGCTTAAAATATTCAGTAAATCATGCAATAAACATGTGCTATTATTCTGGCTTTGTTTCATTTATAGAGCACAGGCAGACCAAATTTTGTGTCATTCTTAAGGGTCCTAGGATTTTCAAAATGGTAAATGAGCACGGGCTTAAACTTAAAGTCACCAGCTACATTTGGCCCTTACAAGAGAGTTGGCCTGCCCTTTGAAGAGAAGCTTTTTTTTTCCCTCTGAGATGAGTCTTCCCACTCTGTTGCCCAGGCTGGAGTGCAGTGTCATGATCTTGGCTCACCGCAACCTCTGCCTCCCAGGTTCAAGTGATTCTCCTGCCTCAGCCTCCCAAGTAGCTAAGATTACAGGTGCATACCACCATGCCTGGCTAATTCTTGTATTTTTAGTAGAAACAGATTTCACCATTTTGGCCAGGCTGGTCTCAAGCTCCTGACCTCAAGTGATCTACCTGCCTCAGCCTCCCAAAGTGCTGGGATTATAGGTGTAAGCCACCATGCCCTGTCTGCCCTTTGAATCTTTGAAGCCAGGCCTTGACTTTTCCTCTCTAGCTATGAAAGCCCTACATGGCTTTTTTTCTTTTTTTCCCAACAGAAGGCTGTTTCATTTATACTAAAAATTTGTTATTTCATGCAGCTACCTTCATCAATGATCACAGCTAGATCTTTCTGGATAACTTGCAGTAGCTTCTACATTAATAATTGCTGCTTTATGTTGCACTTTTATGTTCTGGAAATAGCTTCTTTCCTTAAACCTCATGAACCAGCCTCTGCTAGCTTTTGACTTTTCTTCTGCAACTTCCTCACCTCTCTCAGCTTTCACAGAATTAGAGTTAGGATTTGTGCTCTGGATTAGGTTTTGGCTTAAAGGGAATGCTGTGGCTGGTTTGATCTTCTATCCAGACCACGAAACAGCAGTAAGACTGTTTCACTCCCTTATCATTTGTATGTGAGCACATGTTGTTGGAAAAATGGCACCAATAGGTTTTCTCAAGGCAAGGTTGCCGCAAATCTTCAATTTATGAAAAATGAAATGTCAGTAAAGCACAACAAAGCAAAGCACAATAAAATGAGGCACGCCTGTATTTTTTTTTAATGTAGGCAACACCAACATTTTCCATATGTAGTAAACATTTTCTATGTTCATAAATGTTGATGCCAAATAAATGAAAGAATGAATGAATAAGTGAATGCAAAGAGCTCAGACTGGAAAGTAGCAGGTATGTGATCTAGTTTTATTTCTAATACTCTGACTGATTCTCTTTTCCCTCTCATTTTAATTGAATGTTGGACATTCCAATTGGCTCTCAAATTATATAACTCAAATATATAGCATTTTCAGCCAATGATTTCATTAGATACCTGGCTCTTTCTCCTGAGGACCTATGAAGAGCCCTAGAGGCCAGCTCCACCTTGGTGCCTCTAATAGTTTTTTTTTGCTCCATCATTTTCTTCAACTTAGCACCTATGTCACCTTGAAAAAGTTACTTAACTTCTCTACACCTTAATTTCTTCAGTTGCAATATGAGATTCATGATATGGCACTTCACAGAGTAGCAGCAAGGACTCAATCAGATAATGTATATAAAGTGCTTAGAACAGGGGTCCCCAAACTTTTTACACAGGGGCCAGTTCACTGTCCCTCAGACCGTTGGAGGGCCAGACTATGCAAGGTGTGACACCCTTCACAGCCAGCGCTGCTGCCTCCACTATCCCAGACAGCGGTATACAGTGTCACAGGCCCAGCACCGCCTCCAGTGCTGTATACAGGGATGGTGGTGATCAGCCTGTGACACTGTGTATACAGCGTCCTGGACATCTGCAGCAGCGGTGGGCCTCTTCTGTGGGAAGCCCACTGCTGCATGTTTCCCCTATTATAAGACACCTCCTAAAAATAAGACAGCCCCCATCTTTTGGGGATAAAATTAATATAAGACAGGGTCTTATAATAGGGGAAACACGGTGTGTAGTAATGTGGGGGGAGACTTTTGGGCAAAGGGAGGTTATAGGGGCCATTGTGCTGTTGTACATTTTGGGGAGTATGGGGGCCATTGTACTGTGTAGTAATGGTTATAGTGCTTTGCCTTTCTTCCTACTTCTGCTGTTATTTCACGCTGCTTCTGGTGACGTGGGTGCCGCAGCCGCAGACCGGATGTGCATCATATGACACGCTTCTGGAGCCGTGACGCGTGCATCCCGCGTCACCAGAAGTAGTACTGTACGTGAGCGATGCCACGCTTTGCGGCACCACCACATACAGTACTCCTCTCACTGACCACCAGTGAAAGAGGTGCCCCCTTCCTGAAGTGTGGCGGGGGCTGGATAAATGGTCTCAGGGGGCCGCATGTGGCTCATGGGCCATAGTTTGGGGACCCCTGGCTTAGAACAATGCCTACAATACTAAACACATGATAAATGTTTAATAAATATTGATGATGGTGATGATGCTTCCTTGATGTTTTTGAGGGCACTTTTCTGCATAGGAGGAAGGGAAAATCTGAGGTTTCTTATATTCTCTAATTATTAATAACGTACTGTATCATTGTGTCATACAGAGCTATATAGACATGGACAAATTTGTTTGCAATGAATTAGACTTCAAAGACAGTGCAATGAACTAAGGCAATTTAAAATTTTATATAAGTAACGACTCTCCTGTGTCTAAAACATTCCATCCCTAAAATTTATTCATCATTGGGATAGTTTGTGCCCTTTGGAAACGTAGATATTTTAACAAATAGGAACACATGGGTCATGTAAACCTTAGAGTGAACAAATTAACTAGTTCTCTTCCTCAAGGCACTGTCGATGGTAGGAAAAGAGTTAGTGCTCAGAGCCTGAGGGATGGTGGAAAAGAAAAGGGAGAGTAACCTGCGAGACTGTTACATGTGAAGGGTTTGGGAACTACAGCGGTTCTTGCAAGGTCAGCAGAGTGGGCCAACTTTCTGAGTTGCTGGCTGACCTCAGCCAGGGATTAGGTTCTGTTCAAGGGCCCCAATTTCAAGGGGCCATTCTCTGGTTGCTGAGAGTTCATGCCTGGGACTACTGGCCTGGATTCTGGCTGTCTGAATGCTTACTGTCATTTTCTTTTTATATCAGTCTTATTTTCTCAATCAGCTAGGATTTTTGATTGCAAGTAACAGAAATGCCAACCCAGACTGACTTAGGCATGAAGGGACTTATTGTTTGTGCTTATATAACTGAAAAGATCAGGGGTAGTGCTGGCTTCAGGGTTCAAAAGAAGTCATCTACTTCAAACCACGGATGCAGACAAAAAAAAAAAACAAAAAGAATCTAGGTTTATTATTACTCCATCTTTGCTCAGCCATTTACCGTGTTCACCTCTATCTCAAACTTTGTGGTTTGGTGGTGACAATAGCTTGACTCTTCATTCAAGAGTCTGATTCAAGGCACAGAAAAAGAGTTTGCTTTTGCTTCAGAAATCTGAAGAAAAGCTCCCTCCAGTCCCAGTGGCTCTGAAGGAGCCATGTGACTCTCTCTGAAGAAAACTGTGGCTAAGAGGAACACAAGCTCTGATGGGCCATTCCTTAGTCTCATGCCACCCTCAGTAAGAGGCTGGAGGCAGCTCCGTCAGAGCTACCTGGACAGCAGATGGGGGAAGATGAGCTCTACAAACAGGAATCAGAGCTGGTTCCTAGAAGTAGAATGAATGCTGGGGAGTAATACATGGTTTTTTTTTGGCCACTACCTCTTCTAATATTTGTATCTCTTTGATTCTGAAAACCTACCCTTGATGTTTCCATCCCCTCACCAACTGCAGCAATCGCAAGAGTTAACCCCTGATGCTCAGGTTTATCCTCTTGAACTCTGTTGAGAATCAATGAACACTTAGTCACCAGTATCAGAAACTTTCTTGTATGCTCTAGGCCCAGTGGTTTAGGATGATGACCAGATCTAGTAAAAGCATTATACTGAAGCCTACTTTCATAGCTTTCACTTGGGGTCCAAGGTACCTTCCTGATTTTCTCTGCTTCAGCTTTTTTGGGATGAAGGAAGTGAATCCCTAACCCAGTAATTCTCAAGTCTGGATTCAAATTAGAATCACTTGAAAAGCTTTTTAAAAATTCTCACTCCTTTAAGATCTGGAACAAGGAATTTTTTTAAATTCCCATTCCTCTAAGATCAGGATCAGGATCAGGATCAAGGCAAAAATGGCTGCTCTCACTCCTTCTATTTAACATAGTGCTGAGGTCCAAGCCAGAACAACTGGACAAGAAAAAGAAAAGGCATCCAAATAGGAAAGAAGTAAAATTATCTGTTCACAGATGACATGATTTAATATATAAAAACCCTAAAAATTCCATTCACACACAAGAAAGTCTGTTAGAACTAATAAATGAATTCAGCTAAATTGCAGGATACAAAATCTAATTTTTATATTTTTAGTGGAAACGGGGTCTTAACCATATTGGTCAGGCTGGTCTTGAACTTTTGACCTCATGATCTGTGTGCCTTGGCCTCCCAAAGTGCTGGGATTACAGGCATGAGCCACTGCACCCAGCCAATAAAAATTCTTTGCAATAAACCTAACCAAGGGCATGAAATACTTGTATACTAAAAAGTATAAATCATTACTGAAAGAAATTAAAGAAGACACAAATAAATGCAAAGACATCTCATGTTTATAGACTGGGGGACTTAATATTGTTCAGCATATTACTCAAATCAATCTACAAATTCAATGCAATGCCTATCAACATTCCCACAGCATTTTTTTCTGCAGAAACAGAAAAATGCATCTGAAAATTCACATGG
This sequence comes from Saimiri boliviensis, assembly GCF_048565385.1. NCBI lineage: Eukaryota > Metazoa > Chordata > Mammalia > Primates > Cebidae > Saimiri > Saimiri boliviensis. The sequence continues at coordinate 15,066,637 of NC_133457.1, forward strand.
CATCTCAAGAGACCCCAGATTTTGAAAATCAAGTTAAAGGATTCACACTCTAAAGTACACCCGCTTTGTAATATGTTATTTCAAAATGTGTTACAAAGTTACAGTACTTAAAACCATGTGAAATTGGCATAAAGACAGACATGGAGAGCAATGGAATAGGATAGAGAGCTCAGAAATAAACCCTTCAATATCTAGGAAAATTATGTTCAACAACAGTGCATAGCAATGTTCATAGCAGCACCACTATTCCCCATAGCCAAGATATGGAAGCATCGTAAATGTCCGCTGACAGATAAATGGATAAACAAAATGTGGTATATACATATAAGGGGATATCACTTAGCTTTTAAAAGGAAGGAAATTCTGTCACATGCTACAGCATGGACGAACCTTGAAGATATTATACTAAGTGAAATAAGCCAGTAACAAAAAAGGCAAATACCATAGGATTCCACTTACAAGAATATCTAAAGTAGTCAAATTTATAGAAACAGAAAGTAGAATGGTACTTAGTAGGGGCTGCAAAAGAGGGAAATGAGGAGTTGTGGTTTAATGGGTATAGAGTTTCGGGTTTGCAAGATGAAAAAGTTCTGGAGATTTGTTTGACAACATGTGAATATACTTAACACTGCTGAGCTGTGCAATTAAAAATGGTGAAGATGGTAAGTCTTTTAACCACACAAAAAAATACACATCCTGAGCCAAATACCAGATCAATTAAATCAGATGGAGTGGGGCTAGGGCTTCAATATTATTAAAAGCTCTCTGAATTATTTTATGGTAATATCGAGTTTGCAAGTGACTGCCTTAATCACTTAATCGTGAATTTAATTTATCGGCTCACCTCTTCTTCCTTAGTTGATTACAAATCAAGGGGTAGGCCTTTAGCCTTTTGCACAGAGTAGAATGGAGTCCATTTACTGAACATCTTCATTAATAGCTGGATTGGGGTCCAGATTCTATATGGGTCACCAAATCATCCCAAATAGATTAGAAACAGAACATCAGTTCACTTAGATTTCCATATACACCTTTTGTGTAATTTCTGAGCAGGCAGGAAGTAGAGATGCCTAGTGTTGCTCGGGGTGAGGTCCTAGACAGAGCCAGACCTTTCCTAACGGATTGTTAGGAGAAGAAAGATGGCAGGTAGAGAGGAAAGAGAGAGACACCAGTAGCCCAGGGTGCCACCAAGGAATGGAAAGCAACAGTGGGCAACCAGAGGAAAGTGGCTGCCGGAGATGAGATGGGTGGGGTAAGGACAGAGAGAAAAGTTCCAGAAGCCAGAAATGGAGATCTGAAGGGAGAAGGGGAAACCATAACATCCTTTTTTTTTTTTTTTTTTTTTTTTTTCTAGAACTGGGACTATTTAATTTGTTTTAAAATAAAAGCTGATATGGTAGGGAAAGCATCATTCCTTATTGGGGAAAGAATGGGGAGCAGCTAGTGAAGTTTTCATTCAAGGAAGAATAATCAATATTCAGAATCTTCTCAATACACAGATGGATTGAATTCAGGCTTTAGCATAATTTAATTAGATGGACTATTGTTTCTCTCACTAGTTTCAGTGAAAGCATTGCAAGTATGAGGTGAGCAGGATTAGGTTCTAATTGAAGCAGATCTATCTGCCTCAAAGCCAAGGAGTGCTGTATAAACAGACTGAGAAGGCTTTTATTTAAATTTCATACTCAAAAGGGTGTGGGTGCACAGATGGGTACGTGTTACCTCCTTGGTTTCCAGTTTTAGAAGCAGAGGAAAAAATGTTGGGCGAGTTCAAAAATTTGTTTAAATTCCAGCTGGGTTTCTTCATAAAGCATATTAGCTAGGTGGTATCGAAAAGGTACTATGTAATTTGTGTTTCGGCAACACTTTCTTCCAGAAAATGTGTTTAGATCTTATTTGCATTTATAATGAAAACCGGTATTTAAATGGCTGTTATGAGGGAGCAGGTCAGGAGTTTCAAAGGCACCAAGCTAATTCCTACAAGGACACTATTAAGTCACTATTGTTCCATTTTACAGTTGAAGAAACTGAGGCTCAGAGGAATTTTATACATTTTTCAAGGTCACTTAGTTAATAAATAGCAGAGCTGGAATTCAAAGCCAGTTATTTTTGGCCCTCAAACCAATATTCTTTTTATTAGATATTTCAGAATTTGAAGGAGATGAAGCCAGGGTGTATAATTCTTTTGGTTCCATTTTCACAGAGTTAAACTTAGATAGCAAATATAAGTCTTATTCCTCAAACTCAGAAATGCAAACAAAATTAATTTCTTTAATTTTTGTAAATCAATTTAATGGTAATTTCAGGCCCTCACCCTGCTAAAAAGTCTACTAATTGCCTAAAAGTAAAATAGGCTTCCTGCTGCTGTTAGTCCCTGGAGCCCTCACTATCCTTTGTTGGTTCCCTTAACCTGCCCATACCTTTGTAGCTAGTTGCTTAATTAAATTCCTTTCAATACTTACTTTTGAGTATGCTGTTTCCTGCAGAATCCCTGACTAATACATTGTATGTTCTGACCCCAACTAGTATGCCCCTTGGTCATTCATAGCTGTATTTCTTTTTCTATCTCGTGATAGCCTGAGAGAAAAAGATGTTGCCTATTTTCTCCTTCTCAGAGTAAGTCTTGAAAAATGTGTACATAAAGTCATTTTCTCCTCCGGTAGTGTGGCCATAAACTGTATGAAATCCATGTGTGGCTTAGAGGAGAGCTCTGTTTTTTTGATCTAACTGTTAATTTCCCTGACATGTCCCTCAGAGTGCTTAGCCTCTGTTTAAAATTTTTACATTTCCATATGTGTTTATGTAACCACTTAGTTCTGTCCTATGTAGCTCTAGGGATGTTTGCTACACTCAATGGAAGTTGAATTGTCCTGTCATATTACATAAGATGAAAACCTGACACCATTCAACTGCCAGAGCAATAGCCAGAGAAGACATTAAGTGAGAACTGATTTTTGGCCCAGAGATCCTTTCCCATTCATGAGTCCTCTAGGGTTTCTCCAAGGCTGCACAGATGGTCATTCTTCAAAAGGAATATAGTTTTTTCTCCCCTTAGGAAATACTTAATCTGGACTTTAGAACTGTTTCTGAGAGTGGGGAGGAACACAGGAAAAACTCACCAGCACAATGTTTATTTTTAATAAGAGAAAAGGAAGGGAATGTGCAGATACAGAACATTCTTAGGTTTTCTTCTTCGTACAGCTGCAGGTGAGATCTCCAGAGACTCTAACTTTAGAAGTACAATAGACCAGGAATCTCTGTAACAATACTCCTGTGAAGAGTGTGGCTCAAGTGTTGTTTGATCTGATAGTCGTGGCCACCCATGAGGGACTTATATTTGCCCAATGTTAAGAAAGAAAACTCATATCTGACACTATCCTAGGCTGAGCTGCTACTCTGTTCTTTCATCCCTTTAATCAATCAGTATTTGTTGAGTGCCCATAGTGGAGGAGGCCTTGTTTGAGGTGCTAAAGATACAGCTGTAAATATGAGAAAGTCCTTGTCCTCATGAGCTTACATTCTAGTGAGAGAGGCAGAAAATAAACAAGTAGGTAATTAAATACATACATACATATAATACCTTATAATTTTAATTAGTGATAAGAGCTCTAAGGCAGTAATGCAAGGTAAATTTGTTGTAATCAATCAATATCTTAATAATGTTGGTATGCAGGAAAGAATGAACAATAGCAGGTCTGAGGCTGCTTGTGATGTTGACCCTTGGCTTGTATCTATGCAAACAATATGATTTCTGTTTTTTGTAAGGTTAACTAATTCAGGTAAACTTATTTTACATTTGCAAAACTTCCATAGGCACTGTGTAAATTCGTGGCTAGGGTCTTTCTGAGATCCCTGAAAGGTGTCTGTGCAACCGAGGGGCCTGAAGCTTCAACTTAGTTCATTTCACAGTAAATCACATCACGCATATTAAGTGTGATGATTCGTGTGAAGGACGTAGGACTGTGCCTGGCACATCCAACAAATGCGGTTTATTGTCTGTGTAAACAATATGATTTCTGCCGAACACCTGCTTTCCTTCTGGGAGTCTGAAATTCAGTATGTGCTGGGCAGAGGGTGCCAATGTGACCAGCTACCAGAAAAAACCATGGGTGCTGAATCGTTAATGAGCCTCCCTTGAAGATAATATTTTCATATGTGTTGTCACAATTCAGGGCAGGAAGAATTCAACATGTCTTGTGTGAGTCTGCTGGGTAAAGGCTCTTGGAAGCTTGTGCCTGGTTTCCTCCTGACTTCATGTTTCCACATGTGTTTATGTAACCACTTAGTTCTGTCCTATGTAGCTTCACCTTCCTCCTGACTTGTGCGCCTTTTTCCTTTGCTGACTTTTCTTTGTATCATTTCACTGCAATGAGTCACAGACATTTGACCTATTAGCTGTGTCCTGTGAGTCCTTCTGGTGAACACCAAACTGGGTCTTGGGGACACATGACACAGTTGGGGTCTCTAGAATTTCTACAATCGAAGGAATTAAGGAAGCCATCCGGTTGGCAGATGGTGGTGGGGTAGCTTAGAATACTGCACAAAATCTGGAATGGGTCTCAGTAAAGCTGCCATTTAAAAAACAATAACAAGAACAAAAGACAAAATGACATCAAAAAACCCCTGGAGTAACACTTCGGGGATATTTAGTGGGTGCTAATAGTCTCCAGCTAAGGAACATGCTGACATCGGCATAACCGAAAACTTCACAGCCACACACTGTTCTCACTTTGCTTGTCAGAGTGCTCCTGGAGGATGGGGAGTGTGCTGCAAGGTCTTGGTACTTTCATACTCAGAGAAGGTTTGAAATTTATTTATTTCATCATTTCGCAGAATGATGAAATAAATAAAATTTTATTTAGAGATTTTTTTCTTCATTTTCAGGAATGCAGCATAGGTGCTGGGGGGGAGCCCTGATCACTGGTTGAAGAAAGTTTTAAACCTCTCAGCTTGTTTTCACTTTTGTTTTATCAGCAAAATAGACCTAGTCTTGATGTTTAGTGGTGCCTTATTGTGTTCACATGAAGGTTAAATCATTTAAAAAAGAAGGAATATGAATTCTTGTGGCTTCTCTTGAGCACCGCTTTTCACTTAATTGGCGTAGATTCTTTAAAACAGAAAGGCCTGGACTGTCAGCAGCATGTTGGAGGAAAGGAGTGACTATGTGTGTCTCCCAAATAGACAGGTGGGACCCCAGAACCAGCTCCCCAGGCAGATGGAGGGGAGGCTTCCGATTCCCAGCCAGGCTTGTGGGTTCCTTCTCTTTCTTCCTTTATTCCTCACTCTGTTTTCTTTTTTCACGTTTCCTTCTCTTGCAAATCTCTCCCTCCCTCTTGTTTCTGTCTTTTCTTATCTTCTCCCAGTCTTTTCTACATATTGGTTTGTTTTCTTTGTGTTCACTCTGTCCCTGGTTTTTACTCCACCTCAGTCTCATCTCTTAATTCTCACTGCTGTCTTTTCTCTGACTTTCTTGATAGCACCTTCGCAATTCAAGGCTGGGGTAGGCTTTGGACTCTACCTTTGCCTTATGCTGTGGACTGCCCGAGGCATAATTAACTTGCCCTGGACCAGAATTAGCATTTTAACAGCTGAAAACTAGAAAACTGGTGAGAGCTTCTTGACCAAGTGTCATCTTCCTCCTGCTGCTAAAACTTGAGGAATGTATAAAAGGTGACACCAAGAGTTCAACTGTGGTCTCTAGCACATTAATGCCTTTAAGGTTACAGCAGATGTAACCTTAAAGGTTGAGGACAGTGATGCATGCTTTTTCACTATGTATTTTTAGTCATATTTGCCACCCAAAATGAGAGTATTCCCATGTGCTATAGTAAATATGCTACATACCTGAGTATGTTTCTTAGATATATGAAGCTAGAGAAAATCACTCAACCATGCAGATCGGTGTCACTGAGAATTCCCAACCTCCAGCCTCAGCTGGGTCTTTGGGGCCATTCCACAATCCTGGTGATGGTCTTCCAGGAGCCTCTGCTCCCTTTTGCACCCAGGAACTCTGCCAACCCTCCCTCATTCTCCCTGAGACCTTTAACTCCAATACATAGTTCCCACATTCAGTAGATACTCTTCCTCTATTTTATCAAGAAAAGTGATTGAACATAAACTACTTGATGCTACAAACTCACCTCTTCCCATGGTTTTCTCTTCTCCACCATTTATGGGGATAAAGAGTTCCTCTCTTTTGGTCAAAGACAGCCCCTTCATCTGTACCTTTGCTCTCGTTCCCTCCCATCTCTGGCACCTTCCTTTAGAAATTATCACTTCTCTTATATATCATCCATTTTTCCTTTCTATTCGCTCTTTGCATGCAACCCATAAATATACTCAAAACCTTCCTTCTAGAAAAGAACAATCTCTTTTGATTCTGTTTACTTTCCAGTGCCTCAGACTATGCCAAGATATGTTCCTCTCTTTCTAGTCAAAATTTCTGGAGAGGAAAATTAACTTGTCTCCATTTGCTCACCTCCCATTCACTGCTCATATCCCTGAGATCTCACTTCCAACCTCCATCCCTGTGCTAAAAATGATTCTCTAAAGACCTCCAATGTTGTTAATATTGATAAACCCAAAAGGCACTTCAATTCTTACCTTCTTGAACCTCTCTCTAGTACATAACACTATTGAACTTCTCTTCTTGAACTTTCTTAACAACTAGAATATTTATTTCCTGATTTCTTCCCATTTCTCTGACGATACTTCTTCATCTCTCTAATGTGATCCTCTTAACTTTGCTCACCTTTTATGCCAGGAATTAAAAACTCAAATGCCCATCAAGCTGGGCAAACAATATTTTTTAAACAATGAAACAGCTATAAAAAGTAGCAGTAGCAATGTAATGATTAATAGAAGTTGAATTGGTCTTGGTGTTATTAAGACAGTGGAGACAATAAAGAATTGGAAAATAGGTATCCCATTCAAAAAAGGAAACTGCTACTCAGCTCTGGTGGAATGTTGCTACGTGAAAATGCAAGCCTGGTGGGGCCAGAGCTCCTGGTCCTAAGAGAATCTGGAAATCTTCATTTTCAGGTAAAATTTCCAGACTTTTAAATGTTGGGGACAAAGTCTAATTTGGCTCTGTCAACCAAGGAAATCATGCTGAACTTGTTTGTAAAATCTGTCTTAAATAACTGTATGTCTCATGGTTACACTGGCCCCCTGGCTATTCTTCTACATATTTTCCTTGTACCAACTCGTCTTGTCACATGATCTTAACTTCCACTCTGGAACTGAAGATCTTCATCTCTCAGCCTGGTTTCTCCTGGACAGTCAGATTTAGAAATCCAATTCTTTGCTGGATGTTATACTTGGATGTTCAGTAAGCAGTTCAAGTTCTACATGTCTAAACTCGAACTCATGATTCTCCAAACATCTCCTCTACCCTCTCAGCTAGTTTTATCACCATCCTCCTAGCCTTTTGATCGAGATCTCTAGGATTTAATCTGGACTTTGACTGTTATTGTTGCTGTCTGCCATTCACAGCTTTCCACAACCAAGGCCTCCAACTGCATCTGCTATACTGTATGTACTACCACTGTCGTCATTAAGGTCCTCAACATCTCTTACTTGAAATAACACATTAGACTCCTAAGTATTCCCAACCCATTTGCCTACTTCCAGGTTTGCCACATCAAAATATATTCTTTCTACAGAGACCAGAGTGATAAATGCAAATCCAATGACTCCCTCTTCCCCCTGCTACATCTTCTTGAAACATTTCAAGGTTCCCCATTGCTTATGGAGTCCGGCCCTAGGCTTGAAAGTACTTTACCCCTCCTTTTCTAGTACTTGATGCTCTGGCACTGCCGAATAGCCTGTAGCTTTTCATGCACACCATGGTGCTTCCTGCCTCCTTGACCGTTCTGTCCTTCTCCTTTGCTTCTGTCTTTCCACATTCTTCTTGATATCCCTTCGTTCTTACTGTTCAAAATACTTCTATTTCTGGAACTCCTTCCCTGAATGTCGACTTTGGGCCAAGAGTTCCCCATCTGGGCCCCCATAGTCACTATGCTTATGTGGCACAGCTCTTCCTATGTCACACTGTAACAGTGTGTTTATGTGGGTGTCTTCTGCCCCCAGCCAGCAATCTGCCCTAGGGTAGGAATTGTGCTCTAATTCATACGCATCCCCTTACTCCATCGTAGCACATAATACAATTCCTGATACATGATGCAATAAATATCACCAAACTAAACTGAACTAATACTTCAGTTAAGGAAGTAGAAACAGAAATCATGATACTTGTTAATGTGACATTTCCCAAGGGTAGGAAAGTGGGGTGAAATTTAACCCTGAACATAAAAGAAGGAGAATTCAGGATACATTTCATGTATACCATGCAAAACCACAAGAAGAAAACAGAGCTAAGTGGTAGTACACGAAAATCCCAGAAGATGGGGTTATAGCCTCATCATGCTGCAGAGACGAATGCAGTCTTGGGCTATAGTGGTTGAAGCATCAGTGTCCAATTCCAGAGAGGGATTGTTCCAGTGTTCTCCAAGCTGCTCAGCCTGTAGAAAGAATGCTGTGTCCTGCTCTGGGTGCCTCATGCTTGCAGGGCCAACTGAGGGATAGAGACCAGCGTGGTGAGAAGTCCCAGAGCCATGTCACTGCAGGGAAGGTTGAAGAGCTGAGATATTTAATTTCAGAGAAAAAATTCTTCATGGAAATTCGAAAAGAGCGTTGAAGAATTGGAAGGCCCTTCATTTGAGAAAAGGAAAGTATCTACTCATGAAGCACCTGAAAATAAAATGGGGACCAATAAATTAAAGCTACAGGGAAGCAAATAACAATTGCATGCCAAGGACAATTCTAAAAATCAGGACTGCCCAGAAAGTAATTAACTGCTTCACCAAGTAATGAGCATCCATCCCCATGAGTGCTTGGGGAGATGCCAAACAGCCAGCTGCCAAGGCAGTTTTGGAAGGGGTGACAGCCTGAACTAGGTGACCAATAGGTGACTCTCCAATGTTAGGAGCGTAGAATTCTGTGAGATTAGAGAAACCACTTCTGTTTCTTTCCTAAGGGAAAGGTTAAAGTTCTTCTCTTAAGTGAAGATACAGAGAGACAAAGAGCTTTCATTTGATTTTATCATCTTAGCAATGTTTTGGCACTGTTCTTTCTACGTGAAACCCCACGTTTGACCTTCGTGGTGTTCTCCAGTCACAATCTCCTACTTTCCTTGGACTCTAACTTCTACCTGCAATCATTCAGTCACTGTTAATTTGCCTGGTTCCCCACCCCCGGCCCCCCGACTTCCTTTGGTGCTGCAGGAGGGTAAGGAACTTCCCATTACTCTGTGAACAGAGATGACTTTGGAAGGCCGCAGAAGAGTAGTTGGCCATCCTTTGCCTCTGTTGGTTGGAACTAGGTAGGAGGGGATGTGTTTGGCCATTTTGCATTGCTATAGAGGAATGACTGAGGCTGGGTAATTTATAAAGAAGTTTATTTTGGCTCACTGGGGCCTCCAAAAGTAGAGAAGGTGGGAGGAGGGTGAGGGTTGAAAAATTACCTATTGGGTACAACATTCACTGTTTGGGTGATGGGTACACTAGAAGCCCAAACCTCACCATTACACAATATATCCATGTAACGAACCTGCACACCTACCTTCCAAATCTATAAAAATAAAAAATAGAGTAGGTCCAAAGTTTAATTTTATATTTTCTAGAGAACATCTATAAGATATCCAGTGTGCTAAATTTAAATGTAAATAATCGTACACAGTTAAAAAAAAAAAACATGTAGAACCCCTGATGAATAAATTTTGATTAGATGAATACTTTTTTTAAGGCAGCATGGTTCCAGCTACAATAGGCTAGGAATTTTCTGGTCTGTCACAGTGGGATTGTTAGGATTGGGTCTAAACTGCTTTTGTAAGCCCAGGGATTACTAATCGGCACTTGTTTTCCTGGCCCTGGTTGTTAACTGCTCATTTGGCAAAAGGCCACGTGGTTAATCACATCCTGGCTTCCTAAATCTCTGTGTTTTTAACAAGAGCCTTCATTTCCTGGGCTAAGCTGCTCCAAAGTGTTCGATAACTGAGGTGTAAAGGCTGAGTTTTCAGAGGGATGAGATATTTCCTGAACAGGTGACCAGAAAAGTATAGCTGTCAGTTGCATCTCATGTGTTTTAGTAATCAGATTTTGATTACTAAAAAAAAAAGGAGGCTTTGCTGAGGAATCTCAGATTTGAAAAGTTAAAGCTTCATGTTTTCCCAATCACTTATATCAATGGTTGTCAAAGTCTGTTTCAGGCAGACTGTCAATGTGTGTGGTTGCTGACACCAACCTAGGGCAGCAAAATAGATTTCAAATTTGCATTTATCAAAAATATTGTTACTGTTGTCCTTAGTTAACCTAATAATAAGGAAATATGTACATTTGTATTTTAAATTTTCCTCTAAGGAATATTGGTTTGTCAGTTTCACATATTAAGTTTCCAGAGAAGTTTTATTTTTTTAAGAGCTCTTGTGTTAAAACACCTAAAAATCACCAAGAGATCAATGCAATGGAGGATGCTTGCTAAGGGAAAAATACCATCCCCTGCCTTAGACAGAGGTTTTAAGAGTTAAGAAAATAATTCATGTGAGCCTATCTAGCGCAGTGCTTGGCGCGAAGGTTAATCAAGTTTGTTGCAAGAAGGGAAAGAAAGGGAGGAAAGGGGCCGGGCGCGGTGGCTCAAGCCTGTAATCCCAGCACTTTGGGAGGCCGAGGCGGGTGGATCACGAGGTCGAGAGATCGAGACCATCCTGGTCAACAAGGTGAAACCTCGTCTCTACTAAAAATACAAAAAGTTAGCTGGGCATGGTGGTGCGTGCCTGTAATCCCAGCTACTTAGGAGGCTGAGGCAGGAGAATTGCCTGAGCCCAGGAGGCGGAGGTTGCGGTGAGCCGAGACTGCGCCATTGCACTCCAGCCTGGGTAACAAGAGCGAAACTCCGTCTCAAAAAAAAAAAAAAAAAAAAAAAAAAAAAAAAAAAAAGAAAGGGAGGAAAGGCGGGAAATGTTAGTGACTTAGTTGTAAGCTGGCATGCCAGGTATCTTCAGTTCCTCCAGATTCACTTGTTACTCTTCTTTACTTTGTTCTTCACTGGGGCGGCGGAGGAGGGTGCTGATTTATATGGGCAGGTCACGAGGACTCCCTTGGCTTCTGGCCTCCAGTTTGCTTTGACCAATAGGAATCTCTTATGGGAGCCTAGAAGGCATGAGGAGGAGGTCAGGGTAGGCTGGTTACAAAGCTTAGTGTTTTTCTCAAGGCAGCTTTCCCTACATACTGTCTTTCTAAGTTCTGGTAACAGCGTTCTCCCCTTGTCTCTTTGGGGCTGGATTGGTAACAGCCTCACTTCTACTAACTCCAGGTTACTGCACTATCCCTTGTATTCCCTTATGTAATGTACGCTATTGTAAATAGATGGTATGTAGATGACCTTTGGAATTATTCTAAGTAGGGGTTGCCATGTTGGGGTTGTCCCGGTACCATGACTGATACAGTGACTGGTTGTGTATTTTTTGACCCTTTAAAAATGGTCTTTACCCTTTCCCCCCATTTTCTGCATCCTAGGAGGCTGATAACTGCAGACCTTCTATTGGGTTTGGCCAACAGGTGCCACCATCGAGACATTCAAGGGTGTGAAGAAAGAGGAATAGGTTAATTATCTGTCATCAGGCTTTGACCCTTGTGTTCCTCTACTTAAGACCACAGCTCCCGCCAGGAAGCCCCTCTTCCAGGGCTTGGCTCCAGTCAGGTCCTTCATTTTGCCCTTCCAATTCTATGGATAGCATAGCTCCCCATTGGGGCTCATTCCTAGGTGCTTCACTGTTGTTTGTTGGCTCACATGACTCTGCCCCATTTTTGTGAAACGATCCCCTCATTAAACTCTCCTCGGTTATTGCTGGAGTGTGTCATCTGCTCCTTGCCAGGACGCTAATGTAGTGGGTTTTAAGACTTGTGGCATTATAATACAAATTACAGTTTTATTGATCACCAATGATTCCTTTTTTTTTTTTAAGTCCTAGTACAGTTATAAGATTGTTTAAATTCAGACAAGTAGCACAGACAATGTTTTCTCATTTTTCCTCTTCCTATTTCAAGATAAGCAAAGTACATACAGCAGATAAAAGAACACATTAATTGGTCCTGTGTCCAACTCAGGTAGACATGTAGTCAGGAAGGAGCAAGAAAGCAGCACAAGAATGTGAAAAGCTTGCAACTGAGTTATCAGGTACAGCATAATGTACTCAAAACGTGTAACCAACAGGATGGGAAATCTTCAACTATGGAACATATCTATACAAAGTACATCTCATAGATTTAAGCTCAAAGGAACATAATAGATACCATTTTGCTCTTGAAACTTCAGCAAGTCAACCATCTCCATGGAGGGGAATATATTCCACAGTTTAGAATTTGGGAGACAGAGATGTGAGAAATAAAATGAGTAAGAGAACACATCATGCTCCTTGGTCCATGCATGATTCCTAAGACATTTCAAGTGAGAAAACCTGTTCCATATTTAATAAATTTCAGGGAAGACTAGCCTGTCTTTCCTGACCACCATCACTTAACAGGTTAATACAATGCAACAAATATTTATGAGAGCCTACTCCGTGTGAGGCAGTGTGTTGGTATTGTGGCTATTAACATGAATGAGCATGGCAGATAATACACAATGAATTCAAATCAAAGCAGACTATGGTAGGTACACAAGTAGGCCTCACATGCTATAAACATACATGTCTTGGGAGCATGGAATTGGTTCTGTTGCATCCTTGTATCTAACATGAATTCCTTAGGCTATAGTTTAAACACAGTTCCATTTCATTTCTGAGAAGAGATGGATAGCAGCTATTCACTATCTTTCATGTAATTGCATCTCAAAGGGTAATTTACTGATGACTTCACCTCTCTGCTCTCAATCCTCCCTGATAATCTGCCTTCAGTATCCCTGTGCGGAGGTCCCAGGTCTACTCTTCTACATGCATATTTCCTTGGTGCAAAGGAACATCGAAAACTTTAAATTTGGGGGTGCCTATGTTTCAGGGTGATGGAATTGCCAGAGTTCGTGACGGCTCGCCATTGGAAGAGTGCTTCCTGGTCTTTTCACTTATCAACACACAGGAGACAGTAACCATTTTTAGTCACATACTGAGCTAAATGAAAGAGATTATTTGTGACTGACAGATAATACTCGAGGGCTATGACTGTCCCAAGTCCTACCTGGTTATCCCAAAGTCTGAGAGGATCAGTGTTTGTGTAGAGCATTTACTGCAGAGATAAGGAATTTCTGGCCTGCAGGAAAAAGTCCAAGCACATTAAACTGTCATGGCAGGCAACACATCCAGACAGCAGTCTGGACAGGGGCCTTGTTACCTGGTTTTGTCCACTCTGAACACTAGACTCTTAGCTGTCTGCTAAGGGCAGATATCTACATATAAAACAATATCCAGAGGAGTTGTGTAGCTAGGGAATTTATGAAGATGACTAAGATGATGACTGAAGCCGCACTTTGAAATGAGAACTCTACAAAGTGTATTATACACGCATGGTTACATCCAGCTACCCATCAGGGGGTATATAATAGGTTCCTATATTTGTCTCTAGTTGAGTCTGGCTAAGAAACTGGTAGTAACCTTTAACAGCATTCTTCTGTATGCTTATCACTATTTGATTTTTAGATTCCTGTGCAGGAATGCTCACTTTTACCTCTGATTTTTATGACTTTTGCAAATAAGCTTTAGCTTCTGAAAGTTAGCCTCAGGAATGGTTGCTCTCGGGCAAGTCTATCTCAGGAACTTCTGGGGTATGCACTCTCTCTCTTGGATCTGCATTATTTGGAGCTATCATTGATGAGGGGGTAGAGAAGAGCAGATTAAACTTCTTTTGGCTTGAATGATTACTTATTCTTTGGAGTGGGCTCTGAAAATAAATGCCCTTTGCATAGATGCCTGGTTGTCATGACATATCCTGTGTAACACATTAACCATCCCCTCTTGGTGAAAACACTCAGAGCATTATTGCTCTGTCATCACAAACCCAGCCAGGACCCTTACCAAGAGATTACTGCTTCCTGTTTCTCTCTGCTGCCTACCATACACCTTATTGTCCAGCCACAGCCATATTGTTAACTTTTTCCTGCTTACATTTTTTTCCTTTTTCAGCCTTTGTGTTCCTTCTGTCAAAAAACTAAACACAGACCCTTTCCCAATTTGATGTCCTGGTAGAGAGCTACTCATCAAGATCTGTGAGTTCTTCCCAAACTCCCTGAAGGAGTGAGTTCATTCTTTCCTTTATTCTTACCTCATAATATACATACTTCCTCTTCCACAGTCTTTATGTTGAATTATAGTTATTTAGTTTTCTATCTCCTCCCCACCCGCTAATGAGACTATTGACCCTTGAGGGCAGCAATGGTGTCTGATTCAGCTAGGTATTCACAATGTCCAGCACATAAACTGGCATGGAGAATATGCTGTATAAATGTCAAATGGATGATTATAGGGCAGGCAAGAGCTTCCAACTGCCCTAGTAAAACTGACAGGGCAGAGATTCTGGTGAAATAAAAACTTTGAAAACAATCCTGACACTGTTATATTGAGGTCCTTAAAATTTCCACAAGAATTTGTTACTGATTCCATGCCAGGATGTGCATGCATAGGAAATATTATGTGATTATGTCATAATTCTTTAAGAAAAGACACGTGGTTTCCTGAGCTTGGAGCACGCTTCCCTGTACCCACCCCAAACCAGACACCTCCAATTGTCTTTCAGGTTTTAATGAACTTCCTCAACTGTTACACCATGTAATAATGGTTAGTTTCCCTAGCTGACTTCTCCCAGTAAACTGTAAATCTATGAAGGCAAGATACACATCATTTATGTCCAACACTATATCCTCACTCTTACAGGGTGCCTAGTGCATAATCAGTGCTAAATCTTTTTTGAATAAATGAATGAGCTATCCTTGTTGGTTTATCCAGTGATTCTTAAGAAAAAGATAACTAAATATTACCCTATGAAGTTTCAACAGTGTAGATCCAGCTCCTTTTAAAGTTAGCAGAGCAAGCCAGGTGAACAAAATAAATTTGGCAAAGCATTTAGAATCTTGTAAGAGACAAGACATTAAGTCAATGTAGATTATTGTAGCAAACCCTGAAAAAAAATTCCCTGCTGACTTTTATATATTTAAATGAGAGCTATTCTGACAATGATTTTAATGATTCATTTGTGTTGCATCACATACATTAGTAGGCAGGAATATTTTTACTGTTTTACTCACGACAATTTTTTCCCAAAGCAGCTTCCTGAGAGTAACAGAATAGCTTAGATGGTGTGATACTTAGTCCTTCATTGCTCCATGGTGATACAGCTGTAAGGGGAAGGTTTTTCTATTGCTGTGTCCCACATAGGATGATTTGCCTTTAGTTTGACAACAACCATTTCAGGCTGGAAGGCTATGAACAGGCAATTTAGAGAAATAATACAATGGCTGGTGCATATCAGAAAAATGTACTCCTACCATTTTTTTGCCCAATAGGAAAAAATCTTTAATATTTATAATAAACACTAAGTATTTATAATACTGCAGCAAGCCATAGGAAAATGGGCTCTCTCATTCCCTATGTAGAGGGGACTATAGATTGGTGCAGACTTTTTATGAAGACCAAGATTGAAAATATAAAGATTTAATCAAAATTTAATGTGCATGTTCTTGGACTCAGCAATTCTACTTGTAAGAATCTATCCTGTTGATACACTCACATAAGGTGGCTCCACGTATCATCTGTAGAATAAAGAGCTACTTCCTGGACTGTCTCAGCATTGTGTCTTATCCAAAGGAAAATACCAGTGAATCCCCAAATCTTTTCTTTTTCTTTTTAGAATTATATATATATATATATATATATATATATATATATATATATATATATAGAGAGAGAGAGAGAGAGAGAGAGAGAGAGTACTTTAGGTTCTGGGGCACATGTGCAGATCATGCAGGAATGTTGCATAGGTACATGCATGGCAATGTGGCTTGCTGCCTCCATCCCCCCCCATCACCTATATCTGGCATTTCTCCCCATGTTATCCCTCCCCAATCTCCCTTCCCCATGTGTCCCTCACCTAGTCCCCCCTAACAGACCCCAGTGTGTGATGCTCCCTCCCTGTGTCCATGTGTTCTCATTGGTCATCACCTGCCTATGAGTCAGAACATGTAGTGTTTGATTTTCTGTTCTTCTGTCAGTTTGCTGAGAATGATGGTTTCCAGGTACATCCATGTCCCTACAAAGGACACAAACTCATCAGTTTTTTTGGCTACATAGTATTCCATGATGTATATGTGCCACATTTTCCCTGTCCAGTCTATCATCGATGAGCATTTGGGTTGGTTCCAGGTCTTTGCTATTGTAAACAGAGCTGCAATGAACACAGATGTGCATGTGTCTTTATAACAGAATGATTTATAATCCTTTGGATATATACCCAGTAATGGTATTGCTGGATCAAATGGAATTTCTATTTCTGGGTCCTTGAGGAATCACTACACTGTCTTCCACAATGGTTGAACTAATTTACACTCCCACCAGCAGTGTGAAAGTGTTCCTATTTCTCCATATCCTCTCCAGCATCTGTTGTCTCCAGATTTTTTTAATGATCACCATTCTAACTGGCGTGAGATGGTATCTCAATGTAGTTTTGATTTACATTTCTCTAATGACCAGTGATGATGAGCATTTCTTCATATGTTTGTTGGCCTCATATATGTCTTCTTTTAAAAAGTGCCTGTTCATATCCTTTGCCCACTTTTGAATGAGTTTGTTTGTTTGTTTTTCTTGTAAATTTGTGTTTGTTCTTTGTAGATTCTGGATATTAGCCCTTTGTCAGACAAGTAGATTGCAAAAATGTTTTCCCAATCTGTTGGTTGTCAGTTCACTCTAATGATTGTTTCTTTTGCTGTACAGAAGCCCTGGAGTTTAATTAGGTCCCATTTGTCTATTTTGGCTTTCGTTGCCATTGCTTTTGATGTTTTAGTCATGAAGTCCTTGCCTATGCCTATGTCCTGAATGGTTTTGCCTAGGATTTCTTTTAGGGTTTTTATGGTGTTAGGCTTTATGTTTAAGTCTTTATTCCATCTGGAGTTAATTTTAGTGTAAGATGTCAGGAGGGAGTTCAGTTTCTGTTTTCTGCACATGGCTAGCCAGTTTTCCCAACACCATTTATTAAACAGGGGATCTTTTCCCCACTGCTTTTTTTTGTCAAGTTTGCCAAAGATCAGATGGTTGTAGATGTGTAGTGTTGCCTCTGAGGCCTTGGTTCTGTCTATATCTCTGTTTTGGTACCAGTACCATATTGTAGTATAGTTTGAATTCAGGTAGCATGATGCCTCCAGCTTTGTTCTTTTTGCTTAGGATTGTCTTGGCTATACTGGCTCTCTTTTGGTTCCATATGAAGTTTAAGGTGGTTTTGTCCAGTTCTGTGAAGAGGGTCATAGGTAGCTTGATGGGGATAGCATTGAATCTATAAATTACTTTGGGCAGTATGGCCATTTTCACAATATTGATTCTTCCTAACCGTGAGCATGGAATGTTTTCTCATCTGTTTGTGTCCTCTCTTATTTCCTTGAGCAGTGGTTTGTAGTTCTCCTTGAAGAGGTCCTTTACATCCTTTGTTGTATTCCTAGGTATTTTAGTCTCTTTTTAACAATTGTGAATGGGAGTTTGCTCTTGATTTGGTTCCCTTTTAGTCTGTTATTGGTGTATAGGAATGCTTGTGATTTCTGCACATTGATTTTGTGTCCTGAGACTTTGCTGAAGTTGCTTATCAGTAAGGAGATTTTGGGCTGAGATGATGGGGTCTTCTAGATATACAATCATGTCATCTGCAAATAGAGACAATTCGACTTCTTCCTTTCCTAATTGAATACACTTTATTTCTTTTTCTTGCCTGATTGCTCTGGATAGAACTTCCAATCCTATATTGAATAGGAGTGGTGAGAGGGCATCCTTGTCTAGTGCAGGATTTCAAAGGGAATGTTTCCAGTTGTCCATTCAGTATGATATTGGCTGTGAGTTTGTCATAAATAGCTTTTATTATTTTGAGATACATTCCACTGATACCTAGTTTATTGAGGGTTTTTAACATAAAGGGCTGTTGAATTTTGTCAAAGGCCTTCTCTCCATCTATTGAGATAATCATGTGGTTTTTGTCTTTGGTTCTGTTTATGTGGCAGATTATGTTTATAGACTTGTGTATGTTGAACCAGCCTTGTATCCCTGGGATGAAGCCTACTTGATCATGATGGATAAGCTTTTTGATGTGCTGTTGTATTTGGTTTGCTAGTATTTTATTGAAGATTTTTGCATCAATGTTCATCATGGAATTTGGCCTGAAGTTTTTTTTGTTGAGTCTCTGCCGGGTTTTGGTATCAGGATTATGTTAATCTCATAAAATGATTTGAGAAGGATTCCCTCTTTTTGTATTGTTTGGAATCGTTTCAGAAGGAGTGGTAGCAGCTCCTCTTTATGCATCTGGTAGAATTCGGCTGTGAACCCATCTGGATGTGGGCTTTTTTTGGTTGGTAGGCTATTAATTGTTGCCTCAACTTCAGCTCTTGTTATTGATCTATTCAGGGTTTCAACTTCTTCCTGGTTTAGGCTTGGGAGGGTGCAGGTGTCCAGGAATTCATCCATTTCTTCCAGGTTTACTGGTTTATGTGCGTAGAATTGTTTGTAGTAATCTCTGATGGTAGTTTGTATTTCTGTGGATAGGTGGTGATATCCCCTTTATCGTTTTTTATTGAATCTATTTGATTCTTCTCTCTTTTCTTTTTTATTAATCTGGCTAGCAGTCTATTTTGTTGATCTTTTAAAATCAGCTTCTGGATTTATTGATTTTTTGATGGGTTTTTTGTGTCTTTATCTCCTTCAGTTCTGTTCTGATCTTAGTTGTTTTTTATCCTGTGCTAGCTTTTGAGCATTTTTTATCTTGCTCCTCTAGCTCTTGCAATTTTGATGATAGGGTGTCGATTTTAGATCTTTCCTTGCTTCTCATGTGGGCATTTATTGCTATAAATTTCTCTCCAGACACTGCTTTAAATGCATCCCAGAGATTCTGGTACATTGTATCTTTGTTCTCATTGGTTTTGAAGAACATCTTTATTTCTGCCTTCATTTCATTGTTTATCCAGTCAACACTCAGGAGCCAGTTTTTCAGTTTCCATGAAGTTGTGCAGTTCTGAGTTAGTTTCTTAATCTTGAGTTCTGATTTGATTGCACTGTGTTCTGAGAGACTGTTATGACTTCTCTTCTTTTGCATTTGCTGAGGAGTGATTTACTTACAATTATGTGGTCAGTTTTTTTGTTTTGTTTTGTTTTGTTTTGTTTTGTTTTTTTGAGACGGAGTTTCGCTCTTGTTACCCAGGCTGGAGTGCAACCTCCGCCTCCTGGGTTCAGGCAGTTCTCCTGCTTCAGCCTCCTGAGTAGCTGAGATTACAAGCACGCGCCATCATGCCCAGCTAATTTTTTATGTTTTTAGTAGAGACGGGGTTTCACCATGTTGACCAGGATGGTCTCGATCTCTTGACCTCGTGATCCACCCGCCTCGGCCTCCCAAAGTGCTGGGATTACAGGCTTGAGCCACCGCGCCCGGCATGTGGTCAGTTTTAGAGTAGGTATGATGTGCTGAGAATAATGTATATTCTGTGGATTTGGGGTGGAGAGTTCTGTAGATGTCTATTAGGTTTGCTTGGTCTAGATCTGAGTTCAAGTCCTGGATATCCTTGTTAATTTTCTGTCTCGTTGATCTGTTTAATACTGTCAGTGTAGTATTAATGTCTTCCACTATTATTGTGTGTGAGTCTAAGTCTCTTGGTAGGTTGTTAAGAACTTGCTTTATGTATCTGAGTGCTCCCATATTGGGTGTGTATATATTTAGGATCCTTAGCTCTTCTTGTTGCATTGATCCTTTTACTATTATGTAATGTCCTTCTCTGTCTCTTTTCATCTTTGTTGGTCTAAAGTCTATTTTATCAGAGACTAGGATTGCAACTCCTGCTTTCTTTTGCTCTCCATTTGCTTGGTAAATCTTCTTCCATCGTTTTATGTTGAGCCTATGTGTGTCCTGTGCACATGAGATGGGTTTCCTGAATACAGCATACTGTTAGGTTTTGACTTTTTATCCAATTTGCCAGTCTGTGTCTTTTGATTGGGGCATTTAGCTTACTTACTTTTAAGGTTAATATTGTTATATGTGAATTTGATCCTATGATCAAATTCAAAAGGTTAATATTGTTATATGTGAATTTGATCCTAGCATCCATATGATGTTAGCTGGTAGTTTTGCCCATTAGTTGATGCAGTTTCTTCATTATATCAATGGTCTTTATCATTTGGTACGTTTTTGGAGTGGCTGGTACTGGTTGTTCCTTTCTATGTTTAGTGCTTCTTTCAGGAGCTTTTGTAAGGCAGGCATGGTGGTGTTGAAATCTCAGCAATTGCTTGTCCGTAAATGATTTTATTTCTCCTTCGCTTATGAAGCTTAGTTTGGCTGGATATGAAATTCTGGGTTGAAAGTTCTTTTCTTTAAGGATGTTGAATATTGGCTTCTGGCTTGTAGGTTTCTGCCAAGAATGCCACTCTGAATCTGATGGGCTTCCCTTTGTGGGTAACCTGTCCTTTCTCTCTGGAGGCCCTTAGCATTTTTTTCCTTGATTTCAACCCTGGTGAATCTGATGATTGTGTGCCTTGGGGTTGGTCCTCTTGAGGAATATCTTTGTGGTGTTCTCTGTATTTCTTGGACTTGAATGTTGGCTTGCCTTGCTAGGTTGGGGAAGTTCTCCTGGATAATATCCTGAAGAGTGTTTTCCAGCTTGGATTCCTTCTCTCCATCACATTCAGGTATACCTATCAAACATAGATTAGATCTTTTCACATACTCTCATATTTCTTGGAAGTTTTGTTCATTTTTTTTCACTCTTTTTTCTCTATTCTTGCCTTCTCATTTTATTTCATTGAGTTGATCTTCAATCTCTGATATCCTTTCTTCTGCTTGGTCGATTTGGTGATTGAAACTTGCACATGCTTCACGAAGTTCTTGTGTTGTGTTTTTCAGCTCCATCATGTCATTTATACTCTTCTGTAAAAACTTTATTCTCGTTAGCATTTTATCTAACCTTTTTTCAAGGTACTTAGTTTCTTTGCATTGGGTTAGAACATGTTCTTTTAGCTCAGAGAGGTTTGTTATTACTCACCTTCTGAAGCCTGTTTCTGTTGATTCATCAGACTCATTCTCCATCCAGCTTTGTTCCCTTGCTGGTGAGGAGTTCTGATCCCTTTGAGGAGGACAGGCATTCTGGTTTTTGGTATTTTCATCCTTTTTGCCTGGTTTCTTCCTATCTTGGTGGATTTATCTACCTGTGGTCTTTGTAGTTGGTGACTTTCGGATGGGGTCTCTGAGTGGATGTCCTTTTTGTTGATGTTGAAGTTATTTCTTTCTGTTTTTTAGTTTTCCTTCTAACAGTCAGGCCCCTCTGCTATAGGACTGCTGGAGGTCCACTCCAGACCCTGGGGATCACCTGCAGGGACTGCAGAACAGTAAGGGTTGCTGCTGGTTTCTTCCAGTTATCTTTGTCTCAGAAGGGTACCTGCCAGATGTCAGCCTGAGCTCTTCTGTATGAGGTGTCTCTTTGGATATATGGGCATCGGGGACCTGCTTGAGGAGACACTCTGTCCCTTATAGGAGCTTAAGTGGTGAGCTGGGAGCTCTGTTGTTCCATTCAGAGCTACTGGGCAGGTACGTTTAAGTCTGCTGCAGCAGAACGCATAACTGCCTTTTTTTGTCAGGTGCTCTGTCCTGGGGAGGTGGGCTTTATTTATAAGTTCATGACATGCTGCTTCCTTTTTTCAGAGATGCCCTGCCCAGCGAGAATGTAGTCTAGTCACAGTCTGCCAGCAGAGGCTTTGCTGAGCTGCTGTGGGCTCTGCCCCGCTGCTGTGTGAACTTCCTTGTGATTTTGTTTATAGAGGTACAGTTAGAACTGCCTTGGTAATGGCAGACTTACTTGGTAGTGGTGGACTGCTTTGGTAATGGCTGGTGCCCTTCCCCTCGCCGAGCTGGACTGTCCTGGGTCCGGCTGTGTTTCATGTGAAACTCTCAGTCCAGAGCGTTTCAGATTTCTAATCTTTGTGGGGGTGGGACCCGCTGAGCCAGATCACCTGGCTCCCTGTTTCAGCCCCTTTTTTTTTCAGCTGAATGGGCGGCTCTGTCTCCCAGGCCTTCCAGGCACCAGTTCAAACAGACACCCAAATTTGTGTGAGTTTTTGTGCAGAGACCTATGGCACTAGGTGAAACAGTGTGCTGGAAACTCATGACGCTTTTTACCCTGGGAATCTTTGGTCTGTGGGCAGCAATAACTCATTTGGAAATGCTGTGTTCACTCACCCTCTGCGTTGTTCTCACTGGGAACTGCACTCCAGAGCTGTTCTTATTTGGCCATCTTGGATCTATTTTTGAATCCCCAAATCATTGAATATGGTGAAAACTACACTGAAACCTTCAAAATATGCACCAAAGGGATACTTACAGCTCGCAGCTAAACTTCTGAAAATCCTTTCCCCCTCTGTCTTTCCCTCTTTCCCCAGATCACACATTACAGCATCATGAATATCTTTACTTTCTTTCTCAGACACAACTCTTCCAAAGCTGCAGGCCCATCTGAGGCTCGGGGGTCCTCTTCTAAACTCGTGTGGTCATTGGCAGAACTCTGCATACTGGCTGGAGAGCTCATGGTGAATAGTTTCTTTAGTACCAGCAGGAGCAAGAGTCTCTGCCACTTCTCAGATCTGATCTCAGGGATCATTTGATAAGACTTGTTTCACTCAGGATAATCTCCCTTTTGATAATCTCAAAGTCGAACCTTAATTACATCTGCAAAAATTTACTCTTGCCACATAAGATAATCACAGGCGTGATAGCTCATCATATTCACAAGTTCCACCCACACTGAAGAGGAGAGGATTGTACAAGGGTAGAGAGTCATCTTGGATTTTTGCCTAACACATCCTCTACCAATATCAGCCCTGTATTAGTTTCCTTTTGATGCCATAAAAAGTTGTCACAAATGTAGTGGCTTCAAACAGAAATTTGTTTTCTTACAGTTCTGGCCCCACTGGATAATTCAAGGTGATGCCCCTATTGAAGATCCTTAACTTAATCACACTGCAAAGTCCCTTTTGCAATTTAAATTGATATTCACAGGTCCTGGAAATTTTGATGTAGATATTATAAGGAAGCAAAATTCATCCCACTTTACCTGTCCCCAACCACATTAGGGAAAATCATGTGTTAATGTCTTTTGTTACTCTTAAATACACACACATACACATGAACACACACAAACACACTCACTTACATATATATACATACACATATACAGGAAGGTTTTGGTCATTGTTAAATGAAAATGCATTTGTGTTATATGCACTTTTCTGCATTTCCTTTTCTTACTCAACAAAACTTCATGAAAATTCTTGTAATATGATTTAATTCTAATTTATTTTTTCAAATTTGCAGCATAACTTTCCTTGAAGTGGATATTTTACCATTTATTCAACCATTCCTTTACTAATATGTACTCCCTTTGTTTCCAGCTGTGTTTTAATTGTTTCTGTTGTGCACACAATCTGTAATAAACATTGTCTTGCAAAGATATTTTTTATCCTTTATCCTTTATTTCCATGGGTTAGGTTTCCAGGAGTAGAATTGCTAAAGCAGAGCATTAATATTTTTCATTTTACTATATATTGCCAGATTAATTTTTCAAGAAGTCTGCAGTAACTCACATTTTCATCACCACTGTTTGAGGATCCTTTCCCTTTCACCCCTGCCAGTAAGTCCCAGTAAGTCTTGTTAGTCTATTTAATGGTTGCTAGTCTGTGTTACTTTGTTGGATTTTCATGCTTACTAGTATGTGAGCATTTTTCATATGTTTCATGTACTTATAATTTGAATTTGCTCTTCTATGAGCTGACTCTTTTTAATCTTTTTCTGTTGAATCGATCATTTCTTGTCCATTTGTAAGAGCTCTGTGAATATTATTGTATTAGCTAAGGTAGTATTATATTACCATACAAACACCCAAAATCTCAGTGATTTAACAGAATAGAGGTTTGTTGACAAGGGGATAGGTATATCTGCTCTACACAGTTACTCAAAGACCCAGGCTGCTGGGGGCTCTGCCATCTTCAACAGTGGCTCCTTAGGTCACCTTGGGCTGTCATCATGCAGCCAGCAGATAGGGGAATCCAGAAGGCTTCTTGGGCCAGGTTTGGAGGAATGCTGTCACTTCCATGCAGCATGTAGGTGCTTGGCCATACCCTGCGGGAAGGTCGACAAATGTAGTGTATGTGTGAGTCCCATGGGGATGGGGTGGAGAGAGAAGAACAGATTGCACAGGGGGACCAAGAAACCTTTGGGGGTGAGAGTTACATTCTTTATCTTTATTGTGGTGATAGTTTCATAGGTGTATATGTCAACACTCATCAAATTGTACAATTGAAATATGTGTGGTTTGTTGTATATTGATCATACATCAATAAAGCTATAAAAATGTGCTGGGGGAAAGGAGTGTGTCTCTTCAGAAAAAGAAATATATTTAATGATCAGCAAACCAATCTTTCTCATTGTTATCTATGTTTATGAATATTTCTCCCAGTTTGCCATTTTTATATAGTCAAATCGGCCTGGGAAGTGGGGGCAGTGTCTGGGTTAGCAAGATTACTCAAGAAGGTCTCCTTTGTCCCTAGAGTTGACTTTCAACTTCTTAGATTTTTCTTGCAAGATTCTTAAGATTAATATTTGACTTTACCTTTTCTTGCTGTTTGACAAATTTTCTGTTCAGTCCATTTTATTTTCTTGTGGTAATACGGAAATTCTGGTATTCTTTTACATCCTGTCAACAGATACCTTCTCAAATCCTGTACTCATAGACATTTTTCTCTACTATCTGAAAATAAGCCAGTAATTATTCCTACTAGATGAATTCTAAAATAGTTCTGAATACATTTGTTTCCTCCCTTTCCCCTCAGTATTTTGCAGATGAGGCCTCAGCGGTGCTGGTGCCCAGCCCCTCTCCACTTCTTAGTGTCTGAGATTTGCAGACACCGTCTAATACTTTGACTTCCAATGGTACAATTGCCTTTGCAGCATGCTGCTTCTGTTCTAAAACCTCTTGTTTAACACCTGTATTACAGATTCCCAGAGAGTCTACCATTAGGTTAACAACCAATATTTATCAAATCCTTACTTTGTGCCAGGCACAGTTGAAGTATACATGTGTTACTTAATCTTTACAACTCTGTCAGGCAGATGAAGAAACTAAAGCACTTTACGGATGAAGAAACTGAAGCATAGAAAACTTAAAGATAAGTTCACACGTCCAGGAAGAGGTAGAGCCAAGATTGGAACCCAAAGGATCACCCTGAGAGTCCACGCCAGTGGTCCATGCACCGGCAGCTCCGGCAGCACCTGCGAGTTTTTTAGACGTGCAGAATCTCTGATCTTCCTCCTAGACCTGCTGAATTGTAATCTACAGTTTTACAAGATCCTCAAATGATTAAATGCACATGAAAGTTGAGAAATGTGCTGGGCGCAGTGGCTCATGCCTGTAATCCCAGCACTTCGGGAGGCCGAGGTGGGCAGATCACAAGGTCAAGAGATCAAGACCATCCTGGCCAACAGGTGAAACCTCGTCTCTTTTAAAAATACAAAAAGCTGGGCATGGTGGCAAGTGCCTGTAGTCTCAGCTACTCTGGAGGCTGAGGCAGGAGAATCGCTTGAACCCAGGAGGCCGAGGTTGCAGTGAGCCCAGATCTCGCCACCGCACTCCAGGCTGGCAACAGAGCAAGATTCCCTCTTCAAAAAAAAAAAAAAAAAAAAGTAGAGAAATGCTGCATGCTGGGGGTTGTGGTTTACTAGAGATATATGCACTCTGAATTCTGCCATGTCCATAAACAGCTTTGCCAGCTCAGTTGGGTGAATGAGAGCTTGCCAAGGACGGGGTTCTTGGGCTGCTGCTCTTTCTGTTACTCATCTATATGGCTGGTAGGAATATTCTTTTTCTATTGTAGGTAGTGTTTTCCCCTCTGTTCTAGAAGCATGTAAGATTTTCTCTTTATCTTTACAATTCAAGAATTTTAGCATGCCTAAATGTGTATGTTTTCTCATCAATCATTCCTGGAGTTTGGTGAGCTCTTTCAATTTGCAGACTCAGGTTTTTCTTCATTGCAGGGAAATGTTCTTCTAATTTGTTTAATTATCGCCTCCCCTCCATCTGTTCCTTTAGCTCCTCTGGAACTAATTCTCTCTTTTTTTAATTTTAATTTTAATTTTATTTATTTTTATTATCCTTTAAGTTCTGGGGTGCATGTGCAGGTCTTGCAGGATTGTTACATAGGTACACACATGCCATGGTGGTTTGTTGCCTCCCTCCCCGTTACCTACATTAGATATTTCTTATAATGTTATCCCTCCACAACCTCCCCACCCCCTGCTATCACTTCCCTGAGCCCTCACCCCGCAGCAGATCCCATTGTGTGATGCTCCCTCCCTGTGTCCCTGTGTTTTCATTCTTCAGTACCCACTTATGAGTGAGAACATGCAGTGTTTGGTTTTCTGTTGTTGTGTCAGTTTGCTGAGAGTGATGGTTTCCAGATTCATCCATTGTCCCTGCAAAGGACATGAACTCATCCTTTTTTACTGCTGCATAGTATTCCATGGTGTATATGTGCCACATTTTCGTTATCCAGTCTATCTTGATGGGCATTTGGGTTGGTTCCAAGTCTTTGCTATTGTAAACAATGGCTCAATGAACATATATGTGTCTGTGTCTTTATAAGAGAATGATTATAATGGTATTTCTATTTCTAGATCCTTGAGGAACTGCCACACTGTCTTCCACAATGGTTGCACTAATTTACACTCCCACCAGCAGTGTGAAAGTGTTCCTATTTCTCCACATCCTCTCCAGCATCTGTTGTCTCCTGATTTTTTAATGATCTCCATTCTAACTGGCATGAGATGGTATCTCAATGTAGTTTTGATTTATATTTCTCTAATGACCATTGATGATGAGCATTTCTTTATGTATTTGTTGGCCGCATAAATGTCTTCTTTTGAAAAGTGCCTGTTGATATCCTTTGCCCACTTTCTGATGGGGTGATTTGTTTTTTCTTGTAAACTTGTTGCAGTTCTTTGCAGATTCTGGATATTAATCCTTTGTCAGATGGGTAGCTTGTAAAAATTTTTTCCCATTCTGTTGGTTGCTGGTCCACTTTAATGACTGTTTCTTTTGCTGTGCAGAAGCTCTTAAGTTTAATTAGATCCCATTTGCCTATTTTGGCTTTTGTTGCCATTGCTTTTCTATTATTTGTTAGTTTGATAGCTTTGATGCACCTCCAAGTCTTTCACCCCTTCCCTAAGGATTTTCTTCTCTTTAATTTTTGATCTATATTTTGAGATAATTCTCCAATTTCATTTACCAAACAATTACTAAATCTCCTTCAATTTATCTGCTGAATTGTTTAGATGGAAAATCAACATTTTTAGCTCCAGAAAGGAGTGAGGGGGGGGAGAGAGAGAGAGAGAGAGAGAGAGAGTGTGCATGTGTGTGTGTGTGTGTGTGTGTGTGTGTGTGTGTGTGATTACTTACATCTCCTGAGCACTCCTTCTGTGATCAATTTTTTATGTGTCTCCTCAGTGTGATTTCACTGGGCGTGTGTTCTGGTTGACCTGAGTGGCCTTCTTTTCTTTGTCAGACCATCTTATGGCTCTGTTCATTGCTCTTGTCTGCTTCCTCCGCTCATGACTGGCTGCTGCAGTGGTTTTCAAGACAGCATTCCCACAAGTGTTGGAAGACGGTGCAGTCATTTCTCCCAAAAGGCGGCAGTGAAGAAGCTAGCAGGCTGCAGGCCCCTCGGGTCACCTGTACTCTCCCAGTCTCGGGAGCACAGAGGACTCTGCCCACTGCGCCAACTTTCTCTCGGTCTCCCGGGAGCCAGGGAGATGTGACACACTGATGTGGGATTGAGGGCCACTGATCTCCGAGATCGAGGTCTTCACAGGATTCCTTGCTTTATGTAAAGCTCCCAGGGGTTGAGACTGTGGGTGGAAAGGATTCCCCAGATGGCTTCCCCAGTCCACAGAGTACAAAATTCTCTTTGCTGGAACTTTTACAGAGCTTCATAAAGAGGCTGGATATCTAGAGCCTCATAAAGCTATTTGTCTCAGCAGAGGCAGAGTGATTGGAGTTAGGAGTACAGCAGCAGAAAGGAGTCATGTCTTCTCCAGCTTCCCATAATCCCTTTCTGTACTCAGCATTGTTCTTCATGGCAATAACTGGAAATAACTGGTGAAAAAGGGGCTAGATAAGTGTGCTATTTTAGCACATACATACACAAAATACTGTATAGTTTCTAAAAAGACTAGAGTAAATCTGTTATGCACTGGTGTAGAAATATATCATTGATACATAGTACAGTGGGAAGAAAAGAAATTTGAGAACATAAATTCTACGATCCCATTTTAGGAACATTCAGTGTTTATGTGTATATACATTAAGAGTTTGTGATTGCAAGTGAGAAAAACTAGTTTTGATTAGCTTGAGAAAAAAGTCAAATAGTTTTTACTTTTTTATGAGTAAAAAAAATGAGTAAAAAAGGGATGAGTACTGAGATAGCTCATATATTAATGACAAATTTTAGACTATCAAGATTTAGAAAAGGAAAGGAAAAGACCCAGGGCAATATCTAGGCCTCTGGCAGCATTACAAACATCTTCTCTTCTGAGCACTACCATTGAAGTGGCTCGGTGCCTAGCTCCCAGCCTCTCTGATACTCTGTAGGAGAAAGAATCTGATTGTCTTGACTTGGGTCATTTGTCCATTTCTGGATCAGTCAGCATATTCAAGAATGATAGGAAATAGAATATTTTTCAGGGTCTCCAGAGATCTCTCTCTCTCTCTCTCTGTATGTTGGGCCATTCCCAAGGAAAGGAACATTACTAGGTGCCTGGAAGTAAGTGCATATGTGTATACACATGTACACACACATCCACACATACACGTACACACACATGTACACATACCCCTAGATGCTTATCGAACTACTACTTCTAAAGGTTGGAATAAATGTATGGAAAGGATGAAAGGGGAAATTTTTTTCTCTTTTTGCTTGAAACACTTTAATATTCTTAAAATGTTATGGTAAATATTATGAAACCAAAGAAAAAGAAAAAGGAAGGAAAGAAGGAAGGAGAAAGAGAAGAAAGGAAGGACATTCCAGGCCTCTAAATAATCTAAAGTTTTGTCTGTAGGAAACAGCTGCAATCTTTTTCAGCCACTGCACATTTCTCCCAAGCATGGAGGAAGATGTTCAACCCAAATCCATAGACGTGGTTCCATGGGCAAGGCCTTCTGGGTTGCTAAACTCTCACTCTTTCTCATCTCTTCTAGGCAGAAAAGTAGTATCATTACCCAACTCACAAACGACAGAGAATCCTTAGTAGTTAGCAATGTGGTGTAGAAGAAAAACTGTTGGATTTGGGGTCAGAAAACCTCTGTTCATGACTCTGGTTCCTCATTTGTAAAAGGTGGATAGTAATCACTGCTTTCTCTTCCCTTTAATGTACCCAACCTTCAACTATATATAAAGTACTAGTGAGACCTCCAATAAGAATGAGATACTTATGTAAATGAACTCTGTGGAATATATTAAAATCATTAAAAGTAACGATTAAAATCAATAAAAGTAATGACAAAACCACAATTACTTTTGCACCAGCCTAATATTAATTTACTAGGGCTGCCACAACAAAATACTGCAAACTGGATGGTTTAAACAACAGAAATTTGTCTCACAGTTGTGGATGCTGAAAGTCCAAGATCAAGGTAGTGTCAGGTTTGGTTTCTCCTGAGGCCTTTCTCCTTGGCTTGCAGATGACTGCCTTCCCACCTTGTCCTCACTGGACCCTTTCTCTGCATGCATATCCCTGGTATCTCTCCCTCTTTTTATAAGTAGGGCCCTATCCTTATAACCTCAAGTCACCTTAATTACCTCTTTAAAGGCTCTATCTCCAAATACAGTCACCTTCTAACAGTGGGTGTTAGGACTTCAGTATATGAATTTGAGAGGATCACAATTCAGTCCATTACATGGAGTAAAATATTATGACAGTTGTTTCAATTATATTATTGTATGTGAAATTAAACCAAAGCATAGTGGCTTGAGACAACATTTTATAATCACTCATGATATTGTGAGTTGACTGGTCTCAGCTGAATCATTCTTAGGCTCCGTGTGATGTCAGCAAGGGGTGCATTCCATCTGGAGGATCAACTGGGCTGGAGTACAGGCTAGCTCACTCACATGGCTGGCTGCTGGTGCTGGCTGGTGCCTGGTGGCTCACCCAAAGAAACTCAGTTCTACTCTACATGCCCTCCCCATGCTCCGTGTGGCTTGGGCTTCTCTCAGCTTGAAAGCTCCCTTTAAAGCCTTTTTTTGGAATTTCAGAATGTTACTTCTACCATCTTCTATGGCTTAAAGTAAGCGATAAAGGGAGCCCAGATTCAAGAGGAGGACAAATAAGTTCCACCTCTTGATGCGAGGAGCAGCATGCACATTCAGGGAGGGGAGAAATCAATGGAAGCCATATTTGAGGACTAGCCACTGCACCTATACAAAGCATTGAGACCCTGTGGACATTCCACAAATATTTCACATTAGTAATGCCCCAGATTTGATTGCAGTTCATGACAAATGTGTCTTGCCTCCTTATGTCTGGGAAAATATCCCATGTCTTCAGATCATTTCTGAAGCTATCTATCAAATACTTCTGAACAAATCTAGAAAATTTATTTGTTGATTTACTTTCTTAATCACATACATTGTAAACATTTTCAACATAAGAGATTTCAATCAGAATGAAATTATGCTAAATAAAATGTGAAAGAGACTTTTAGCATTAATTTCCTCCTTATTCCATTGTTAATCCCACCTTCTACCCCTACCTCTTAGAAAAAAATACCAATGTTCTGTTTTTTCCCACTTAACTAATTTCCCTATTATTAACATCTTAATATGGTACATTTGTTAAAATTAATTAACCAATATGGATATATTATTTTTCTGAGATGGAATTCTCACTGTGTTGCCCAGGCTGGTCTTGAACTCATGGACTTAATTGATCATCCTGTCTTGGCCTCCCAAAGTGCTGGGATTACAGACCTAAGCCACCATGCCCAGCCAACTGCATGATAATCAATTAAAGTTTATAGTGTAGTCAGATTTTCTTAGTTTTTAATCAAAGTCTTTTTCTGTTCTACAATTTCATCCAAGATGTCACACTTAATATCACCGTCATGTCCCCTTGGACCCCTCTACACTATTGCAGTTTCTTTGACGTTCAGTGTTTTTTATGTCCTTGACAGCTTTGAGGAGTACTGGTCAGGTATTTCGTAGAACGCTTTGTATTGGGATTTGTCTGATGTTCTTCTCATGATTGTACTGAATATGGGTTTTGGGGAGAAAAACTGCAGTGACGAAGTCCCATTTTCCTTAAGTCATATCAAGGCCATGTTCTGTGTTTGTCAGCTTTCCCGCTGTAAAGTCACTCTTCTCCTGCCATTCCTTTTCCATACTTTGCTCTTTGGAAAAAAGTCACTCTGCGAAGCCCAAACTTAAGGAATGGGGTATTAGGTTCTTCCTTCTTGAAGGCCAAGCAAAGCATAAATTATTTTAAATTCTTCTGTACAAGAGATTTGTCTTTTTATTTTTGTAATTACTTATATCAGTAGGAACATGCATATTTATTTAGTACTTCGGGTTATAATTGAATACTACCTTCTTTATGTGCCCAAATCATTCCAGCTTTGCCCATCGGGGGCCCTTTCAGTTGGCTCCAGTGCCCCTTTGATGTACCCTAACAATGGTCTGCTTTGGTTTCTTCTTTGCGTACTTCCTTACTTCCTGGCACTAGAAGATGCTTTAGGCTCAACTTGTACATTTCCTGCCCCAGTCTTTTCTCCAACGAGCCCTGGTTCCTTTTATTGGAGAATGGTGTTAGAAACCACAATGTACTTTGTGGTATCCAAATTTTTGGCTTCTGTGGGCCACGCTGGAAGAAGAATTGTCTTAGGCCACACATAAAATATACTAACGCTAATGATAGCTGATAAGCTTAAAAAAAAAAAAAACTCGTAACGTTTTAAGAAAGTTTACGAATTTGTATTGGGCTGCATTCAAAACTGTCCTGGGTCACATGCGACCTGCAGGCCACCAGTTAGACAAACTTCATCTTCATAGTGAATGTTCCTTTGTAAAGTGTAAAAAAAAAAATTCTCTAGCTTAGTTTGGTTTGTCCCAGGCTGGGCCAATCATCACTTGCCAATGTTAGCTAGCTGACTCTCAGCCACCTGGCGTCTTGAACATACACATTTTATAGGAGCTTCTCTCTCCCACTCTTCCCATCAAATTTAGGTTTTCAAAACTTCCCTTGGAATAAAGCCTCCTTTAGAACCTGAAGATAGTGAATTAATGAGTAGCTTTTGAGAAAACCTAAAGCATTGAAAACAAAATTGGGCTTTACGTAGAACCATTTCTATTTCCTGTGAAAGAGACTATCGACTTTCTTCAAATTTCCTGTAGAGATACAAATGCATCCCACACTTTGCCTATGATTGTGTAAGAGCAGTTTGATCTCACTAACCAACAGATCTCTGGCATTGTTAATTCTACAGCACTTAAAAATATTGTGTTGAAAGTAAACCCATTAAACAAAATCAAGCGGTGAAAAGTTTAAAGAATAGTTAACTGCGACAGGCCAGGTGTGGTGGCTCCTGCCTGTAATCCCAAAGCCTTTGGAAGCTGTGGTGGGAGGATTGCTTGAGGCCAAAAGTTTGAGATTAGCTTAGGCTGCATAGCAAGACCTTGTCTCTACAAAAAAAAAATAACTTTAAAAAAAATTAGTCAGGTGTGGTGGTGCACACCTGTAGTCCTAGCTACTTGAGAGGTTGAGGCAAGAGGATTGCTGAAGCCCAGGAGTTCCAGGCTACAGTGAGCCATGATCATGCCACTGTACTCCAGCCTAGGTAACAGAGATCCTATCACTAAAAACAAATAAACAAACAGTGGTATTAGATCAGAGATATAAATTCTATTGCAGTAGCCTGGGCCCATCACACTGTATGCTGTGGTATCCAGCCATCCAACAGCTCACAGATTACAGAGATCCTTATGGAACTTTTCCTGTGAAACCACACAAACTTTTGCTTCCTGTGTCAATCCAGAATATCTTTCTTTTCACATAACCTGCTCCTTTAGCTCCTTTGTCCTCCCTCCGCCCCCACCAGGGCTTCCCTGTCACTTTCTTCTCTTGCCCCACCCCGGTCCTTCTCATGTTACTGTCTACTTGGTGGAGCCATCTTGCTTATGATTTGCCCCACCGCCTCTTTGCCTTATTTTGATATGCCCTCAGTTTCTACTTCTTTCGTGGAACTTAAACAGATGAAATAAAATTAGGAAATACAGTTTCGGCAAGAATCACTTATATTTTTGCTTGACTCAAATTGTAAAAGGAAGAAACACAAGATGAAAATATCCTACCCTCAGTGCAAACTGGTTCCCTTTTTTTTTCGAGATGGAGTTTCACTCTGTCATCCAGGCTGGAGTTCAGTAGTGCAATCTAGGCTCATTGCAGCCTCCGCCTCCCAGGTTCCAGCAATTCTCCTACCTTAGCCTCCTGAGTAGCTGGGATTATAGGCATCCACTACCACATCTGGCTGATTATTTTTATTTTTAGTAGAGATGGGGTTTCACCATGTTGGCCAGGCTGATCTCCTCAAGTGATTCACCATCTCAGCCTCCCAAAGTGCTGGGATTATAGGTATGAGCCAGTGCACCCAGCCTGGTTCCTTTTTGTTTTTTTAAAAAAAGTCAAAATTTAAGCAGGTAGAACATATGCAGAAAGGAAAATATATGGGCTGTGAAGTCAGCAGAACTAGATCTGAATCCTGGCCCAATCATTCACTAACTATGGGATCTTAGGCAAATTGTATAACTCCCTGAAACTAACTTTTCATATGTGTAAAATAACATGTAATATATCTCACGTATAAAATAATGTTATTATAATGGAAATGTTACCATCCCGTCTCACAGAGGGGCTGCACAGTTAATCACTTAAGTCATATAGTAAATGCTAGTTCCTTTCCCCTTCTTCTTCCTAATAAAGTTTGCATGGTAGAAAATTTCCCAAAAGTTTACCCAATTTTTGTTACTACTTTCTAGTCTGTTAAGCAGGAGTCACAGAATGATAACAGTGTTCATTTTATGGATGAGGAAAGTGTGACGCATAGGGGTGCAGTGAGCTCCCCAAGGTCAAGCTACAGAAGAAAAGAGTTCAATCCCACAAGGCTTCTAGTTCATTCATGGAGTCTTTGCTGAAGATCTACCATGTGTCACATGCCGCATTAGCCACCAGGAATGCAAAACTGGAAAAGGTATGGAGTTCAGAATCTTCTAAGAGATAAATACACTCAGCAAACCAAATATGATATGATGTGTGCTAATGTTCCTCCTGTTGAAGAAATTTAAAAGCCCAGGGCTGCATCCACACCAGAATATAAATGTGAAAATCAATCGCTTCTGACCAAAGAGGCTGCAGACTGCTTCAGGATGATTCATAATGGAAGGGAAATGACATAGTACAGAATTGCTCCTAACCCTAAAGCCTCATTCAGTCATTCATTTACTCTATCTCCAACAAGCCTTTATAGAAGACCTGCTATGTGCACAACACCATGCATAGAATCAGGGATATAAAGATAAACATAGTGAGATCGCTGTCTCAGAACTCAGTAATTGAAGAAATGTAAGTTGACAGCTTTCTGGGCCATTAATGTATATACATTTTAAATAAATTTCAGGAATAATCTGAACTTAAATTTGATGCCTTAAAGCAGATATTTAAAGAAAGTACTACAATTTAAACCTAATTACTTCAAATGTATATCTTCAATAAAGAGAAATCCTGTCCTTTGAAAGGCAGGAGGATTTGAAAGGTGATTCTTACAACTCGGTTAAGATTCATATTTATTCTTTCGCTATCATGAATAAGTAGTCTGAATTGCCATGGTTGAGAATTGATTTCTAATGCATGTCAACATCATTGCAGTTGATTTTCAAATCCCAAATCTTTCTCTGACTCTGAAATAGAAATGATAAACTTTATATATCTATAATGTTTTCACCAAGTCACACTAACACAATTATTTCACCACTGTTGAAATGCAATAGTGAAGTTATCAAATTAATGTTACAACAAAATCAATATATATAAATGGGGTTTTCTTTGATATTCCTTGCATCTTCTAAACCATTTTCTTTTAAAATAAGTCAACTTCAAAAATATGAGAGTGTTAGTGTTGGTACGTAACAGAACTGATGGATGAATTAATTTTTGCTCTATAGCTATATCTGTAGGACCTAGATAAGCATTATTTATTCATTGTTATTGGGAACCAGCTTCATGGAACTTCACTGAAGAGATGTGAGATGCTGTTTTATTTGTATAAATGTCTTCTGGTCCAGAGTTGGTTAATACTGAGTGTCAACTTGATTGGATTGAGGGATACAAAGTATTAATCCTGGGTGTGTCTATGAGGGTGTTGCCAAAAGAGATTAACATTTGAATTGGTGGGCTGGGAGAGGCAGACCCACCCTTAATCTAGTAGGCACAGTCTAATCAGCTTCCAGCGAATATAAAGCAGGCAGAAAAACGTGAAGAGGACAGGCCTAGCTTCCCAGCCTACATCTTTCTCCTGTGCTGGATGCTTCCTGCCTTCAAACGTCAGACTCCAAGTTCTTCAGTTGTGGGACTCGGACTGGCTCTCCTTGCTCCTTAGCTTGCAGAGAGTCTATTGTGGGACCTTGTGATCATGTAAGTTAATACTTAATAAACTTCCCTTTATATATATATATTTATATAGCCTTTATAAATATATATATATATATATATATATATATATATATATATATATATATCTCCTATTAGTTCTGTCCCTGTAAGAGAACCCTGACTAATACTTGGGTATAGCATACAGAGAAAAGTGTTGCTTTCAAATATTTAGAATGACCTCAATTATAATACTTTGAAGAAAGGAAGTTGAGAGAATAATAAATATTTTGTTGATGCCTTTCCTCCAAGCCTTGTTAAGGTCTCTCTTCCCCAGAACATCTCTAGTCAAGTCGGAAAGAAGAAGGGCCTATGTTCTTTTATGAATTTCATTTTGCAACATTGAGAGGTACACACTGGATAGCAGAACTGTCAAAACAATTTATGATAGGAAAAACTCTTTTCAGATCACAATGTCTCCATACGATTTTTGTGCAGCCTAATCTGAAATTATCCATTCAAGTCATGATGCCTCTCTACCATAAGAAAGTATCACAGCACTCCCTATGCATAGATTTTAGACCATACGATTTTGATAGAACTAGTGTTCGATAGAAGTAATGTCTTTCCCAGGCAGGCTTGATTACAGGAAA
Organism: Saimiri boliviensis; assembly: GCF_048565385.1. NCBI lineage: Eukaryota > Metazoa > Chordata > Mammalia > Primates > Cebidae > Saimiri > Saimiri boliviensis. The sequence continues at coordinate 15,103,238 of NC_133457.1, forward strand.
ACCTTTCTTAAGTAAATGCTCCAAGGAATGGCAAAAATCAATTGCCCTATAAAAAAGATTTTTTCCCTAAAGGTCAAATCCACCCTCACTATAAGGTATAGGCAGTTATTTATATAAATTAGTTCAAAAGTAGTGAGGTACTCTGAAGTTCCCTTTATTCCTTTAATTTGTCAAGACAAAGTCACCTCTTTTTGAGGTTTGTGTGTACCTGCTAAGTAATAAACTACTTCAAGATCAAACTCTATCAGTGATACCAGCATTATGGAAATGGAGCCATGAGTTACTCGGAACATACTCTGCTTATCTCAATGCAATAAACACTACGGTTAAAAAAAAAAAATGAGGAAAAAGCTGGGCACAGTGGCTCATGCCTGTAATCCCAGCACTTTGGGAGGCTGAGGCAGGTAGATCATAAGGGCAGGAGATCAAGACCATCCTGGCCAACATGGTGAAACCCCATGTCTACTAAAAATACAAAAATAAGCTGAGTGTGGTGGCATGTACCTGTAATCCCAGCTACTCAGGAGGCTGAGGCAGGAGAATCATTTGCACCAGGGAGTTGGAGGTTGCAGTGAGTGGAGATTGTACCACTGCACTCCAGCCTGACAACAGAGGAAGACTCCATCTCAAAAAAAAAAAAAAAAAAAAGGGAAAACAAAGGAATATAATTCATTCTACTATAAAGACATATGCACACATATGTTCATTGCAGCACTATTCACAATAGAAAATGTATGAAATCAGTGATCTTTGATTCCATATCAAATGGAATTTGATATGCCCATTAATGATAGCCTGCGTAATGGAAATGTGGTACATATACACCAGGAAATACTATGCAGCCATGAAAAAGAATGAGATCATGTCCTTCGCAGGGACATGGATGGAGCTAGAGGCAATTATCGTCTGCAAACAAATGCAGGAACAGAAAACCAAATACTGCATGTTCTCACTTATAAGTGGGACGTAAATGACATGGGCACACAGAGGGGAACAACACACATTGGGGCCTATGGGAGGGTAGAGGATGGAAGGAGGGAGAGGATCAGGAAAAATAATGAATGGGTACTAGGCCTAATTCTTGGCTGATAAAATAATCTGTCCAACAAACGCCCATGACATGAATTCACGTATGTCACAAATCTGCACATGCACTACTGAACTTAAAAGTTTAAAAAAAAAAAAAAAAGGCAGGATGATTCATCCTGGAATCTCAGTAAAAGCTCAGAAATCAGAAAAATAATGAGAGAATATTATTCATGTTATGAAATACAAATTTTGATACATTGTCTCTCCTCTTGCTCTCTAACTCTCTTCTACCTATTACTGCAATTTGTGGTTCACATGCATTCCACTGGATATCTGGTATACATTAGGGGATATCACTGTGAAACAGGAGAAGGAAATGTTTCATTTGTGTGTGTGGAATTTTAAAGCATCCTACTAATCATAACTGTTACTATAGTTCCTTCACTTGTATTAGGATAACAGAATAAGAGCTAACGTAGAATAAAGTTGGCATCCTTTCATGACAGTTAACAACATTTGGAAAGATTCATGCATTACCCGAGGAGGCCTCCTACTCTGATTACTTATAAAACCCGTTTTCGAAGAGAAACTGCTGCCACGGATCATATGGTCTTTACAGCTTTGACTTCTTTGGCTCTACAACCAACAGGATGTTTTTTGCTCAAACTGAAGTACCTCGTCACGTATCATATAGCAAGCCAGTGTGATCTGCTTGCTACTCTGCTTTTGAGATGTGAATGTGCAGTTGTCATATCTCAAGTGTGTTCTCAGAGCTTTCTTATCTCTTAACCCATCAACGAAGACCAATTGCTTAGTAACTTTCCACTCCTCTCAAATGATCTGATTTTACATTGGAATTCAGGTCAACCAGTGTGCCTGCCCTGTGCCAGGCATTCACGTGGAGCCCTCTAAGCAAAGCACAAGAAACTTCCCACCCCAGCCCTGCACCTCCCATCCCCAGTTCCATTCCAGGAGGTTTCCTTTTGCCTCAGCCTTGAACCCCGAGCCTCTCTTCTGTCCCTTCCCAATCAAAGCCACAACTTTGCTGACTTCTTCCAGAGGGACTGGCATCTTCCCTCCTACCAGAGTCTTGAATTCTGTTGGAAGAATAACCTTCCCAGGCCGTAGCCAGGAGACGAGTGCTTCCAGTTACCAGGAATGGCAGACATCAATTCTTTTGGCAACTGTGGCCAGCTAAATCCAGCTTGCTCCACGCTCTTAGAATCCCGGCTCACTACTCAGATGTGATTTCTTCTTGTCATGTCTCTTCTTTCCATCCTGCTCTGGCTTCTCCCTCATACTCCTTTCCCGCCTCTCTCTGCCCAGCCGTCTGCAAACCTGATTCACAGTTAACAAAATCCCCCACATCCTCAGCCGCTTCCCTAATGATTCTGTTCCTTGGCCCTGACACCAGCCTCCCTCTGAAGGATGCTACTTGCCCCACAGGCTGTAACCACCCCCGCCTCCCCTGCTCAGGAAAGCTACCAATCTTGCGAGTCCTTCGAGTTTGGAAGAAGGGTTTTGTCTCCTGAGGTTTACACTGTCACTTCCACACCATCATCCTCCACCCTCAGGGAAGACAAAACCACCTGGCCTCTTTGGGCCTCTTGCCATTGCTCTCTTGCCCACTTTGCTGTCTCTATCAGCCACATCTTTGCGCTCTCTCTCTCTCACTGAAGTATGTTTTGACCCAGATAAGGCTTTATTTCCACCTGCAGCCTTCATTCATTCTGGGTGGCTTCACGTCCAAATGGTGACTGCCTAACACTCCAATCTCTGTCACAGAGTTTTCTCGTTGGTCACCAGTCTGCTTGCTGTTCCTTCTGAGCACTCATTTTTGGCCTCCCTGAAAGGTGCCTGTTCCCGTGTGACTGAGTTCCAGCCAATGGAATATGAGCATCAGCTATATGGACCATCTTCTGGCTTGGGCCACAAAAACCTTTCACACATGATGCACATGCCTTTTCCCCTTTCTGCTGACTCCAGTGGAGCATCTCAGGGTGGCCTGGGGACCCATTCATAGAGGACATCAGAGACACAAGGTGAAAGGGCGATGGGTTCTCTAATCACTACCTGGAAAAGAGCTGTCAGTGAAGAATACCCACATCAGCCTATTACGGGAGTTAAAAATGAACTTTGGATGTGGTAAGCTGTTGAGGTTTTGGAAGGCTTTTTTTCTTACAGCAGCTAACCATTGCTTTAACTAACATGCTTCTTCTCAAATGACCTTCTTGACTCCACTTCCGCCACCCATCTCATGGCCACAAAGCACATGGTGAAAGGCAGTGGAATCGCAAGTTCAGGCATCCTCCTTTCTGATCAGACTCCTCTCCTTCCAGTTCCTTCCTCGTAATACCCCACAAACATACCCAGATGTCAGTTCCTTAACCTCAGTACACCTCCGGTCCTCTCCGCGTGTCTCTCTGGCTCGCTCTGCACTCATCAACCACTGCTTGTCTTCCCTCCCTTCCCTCATCACCTCAGTGGTCCTCTTACCAATATCTTCAACTTCTTTATACATTGTTCTTCTATCAGACTCCTCTGTAAAATGCTCCACCCTAGATGAGTCTAGTCACTCACCTTTTCTGAGTCTACTCAGCGAGCCGAAGCTACTGAGGTGAATCACACCACCAAGTCTGTTATTTCATGAGGAGTGACCTGAGAAGGGCTTGGTGCCAGCAGAGGGCCATGCTGTGTTACGTTCGTCACCTCTCCTGCGCTCCACTGTCCTCAAGCCTGTGAGTCTATGCCCCACCCCACTGCAGCTCATCCGTACAGCACCTTCCTCTTGCCTCTCTTTTCCCCGAGTTCTCCCACCTCAATGGAAGAGCTGTACCACCTTCCATCTAAGGCTAGTTCCTTCCTGCGTGCTCTCTTTCGTCTCCCCGTCCGGCTTCCAGACACTCTTTTCTAGCAGCAATTAGGAGCCTACCACCCAAAAAAAGTCCAGGTTCAGATGGGTTCACAGCCGAATTCTACCAGACATACAAAGAGGAGCTGGTACTATTCCTTCTGAAACTATTCCAAATAATCCAAAAAGAGGGAATCCTTCCCAAATCGTTTTATGAGACCAACATCATCCTGATACCAAAACCCAGCAGAGACTCAACAAGAAAAGAAAACCTCAGGCCAATATCCATGATGAACATAGATGCAAAAATCTTCAGACACTGTTTTCTTAGCAGTGCCCCTTATTCTGCACTTACAGGTATTCCTTCTCTGTGTTTTCCTCCCCATAGCATTGAATATGCTCAAGTGTGTCCCACCCTCAGTCTCTCCATCCCTCTATTTACCATTCTCTCCTCCTCTCTACAGAAAAACTTCCTGAAAGACTACCCCCGACTCTCCCCGCTCACCCTGCTTACTGCCTCCCCTCTCTCACCTCTCCCTCCACACGCTGATATCTGCCTTGGTTGTGTCAGTGAAACTGTTCCCATCAAGGTCTTCAATAACCTACTTGTTAAGTCAAATGGACACTTTTCAACTCTTGTCTTATTTGACCCCTCAGCAGTATTCCATAATGCTGGCCATTTCATCCCTTTGAAACAGTACTTTTCTTGGGATCCAGCGCCTTCTTACTTTTCTGGTTTTTCTCCTACCTCTCTAGTTATGCCTTCCCCATTTATGTCTCCATTTAGCATCTTGTTTTTTTCACATGTTCCTCAGAGTTCTCCTTGCCTCAGGCATTCTCATGTTTCTCCACATGCACCTTCACTGGGCGGTCTTATCTATGGTCATATTGTCAATGATTCTTTTATCTGATGGTTCCCAGATGAAAATACCCATCCCAAGTGCCTCTCCTCAGCTAGGGATTCATATATACAACTACATGGTGAACATCTCTCTCCACTTAGATGTACCTATGGCACTTTAATCTCAAATTTTCTAAAGCTAAACTCATGATTTACCCTCTCCATGCTCCAAAGTCTTTTTTCTTCTTCTCTTTCTATCCCAGCAAAAGTCCTCTCCATCTGCTTTGAAGGCTGAGCCCAGAAATTTGGGAGTCAACCTTGATGCTTCTTTCTCCTTCAGCGCCCACATCAATCCATCGGTAGGTCCTGTAGATTCTCTTCCTAAATGCTTCTCAAATCCCTTCACCTATTTCAAGTCCCACTGCCACTATTCTAGTCCAGGTTGCTATTATTATCTCCCATCTTCAGTAGCCCCACAGCTTCCTAACTGGTCTCAGGGCTCTCATTTTCCCCCCTTACTAATCCATTATCCATAGTGGGGGGTGACTCCTTTCTCGGATGTGAATATGATGATCTTATTCCCACTTAAAAGGCTTTGCTGCCATTCTTCTTCCCTTAATATCATGGTCAGGTCCTGGATTCAACCCCAGGCTTAAAGACGTGGAATCTACCAGAAAAGTTTGTAAAAATTCTCATGATAACTCTCACCTGGGGTGTTTATCAAATTTACAGTTTCTTGGACCTTCCCTAGATAATCAGTTTAAGGAGGGGCCTGGAAATATGTTATAACAAGTCCCCATGCACTGCTTATCAGCAAGGTTATTTGGAAGACATTGTTCTGGCCTGTAAATTTCATGAAAGCAGGGATCCTTCCTACCCCTTCCATATGTGTATCCATGAAATTTATGCCCCAGTACAGTGCTTGTATGTGTTGAAAGAAAGACGAGCAGAAGGAAGAGGGATAACCATGTGTGAAATGGCCATGACTTTTGTAGTGTAGTCAGTGTATAGGAATTATGATATAGCTTCCTCAGATGTGAATAAGTAAAACTCAGTGCAAAAGGGATAATTTATCCATAACAGATAGGTAACCCAACTACATTGCTGGTGAAGGATCTATCAAGGTAATCATGCTTAAAATGCAATTAAAGCCAGCGGTACCCAGCGTTTCTCAAATTTTAGTATCATATGGATTCCCTTAAATAATAAAACCTTTCTGATGAGACCCAGAGTCGATATATATTGCTTTTTAATAATGTTTTTCAAATGTTTATAAAGCTTTTTATGAACGTCTTATACCCATAAGATCTTACGTTATTGCAAACCAAAAAAAGAAACAAATAAATTACAGACAAAATTGCAAACCTGATCAAGTTCAACTTAACAACATTAATTTAATATAGTACCTGAAACTAAATTGCTTCTCATCATGTGACGATCATACTGCCTTTAAAGACAACTCTCAGTATTTGTCCTGCCCTGCTATCTTGTATACAATTCAGTTCTTCTGCAACTTTCACTTATAAGGTGGCCATCCATAGGAAACAGCATCTTCTCATACTCAATTTTTATATGACAATCGGAATGAAAACACACAGGAAAAGTTTTCATAGTGAAGTATCCTACCCCAGAGAATGTGCCTATGGATCTCACTTTGAGAAACACTCTATAACCAATGAATGGATTTGCCCATTCCTCCAGATAGTGATTGTTTGCACTCAGGCAAACAGGAAGCTGCTGAATAATGTGGCTCAGTTTCTACTCCCAGAACCTAGAATTCCTTCCCTCAGTTACTGATGTCATTGAATGAGTTGACCTGAGAATAGGAGTATCCACATTCAAAGACAGAACATTGGAGGGTGAGCAACCTCTTCCTGGGAGGCTGGCCACAGACCTTCTGGGGTGTGCACACCTGCTGGCTCTCTGGCTTCTTGCTCCTCCCCATAAAGAGCCTTTGGTTCCTTTGGCTGTGACATGGCATAAGCAGCCTTCTATGAGTGCCCTGTCTGTCCCCACATGCTTTGTTTCAGAAGGGAGAGGATGTACTGACCGTGAGCCTCCTGAGAGTTTTTATTCTGAGTGAAATTAACAAATTGGTAGTCTGGTGTTTCTGTGAGTCCCTTGAGAATTTAGATAATTTGAGTCCAATCCCAAAAGCCTCACCACCTCTGGTTATTATCAAAAAAATAATTATCAAAAAAAGTCATTATCAAAAAAATAATGATAATGACTGCTCTAGGAAGAGTTAAACAAGATAGTGTCTGCAGTGTGCAGGCTCCATCCTAGAGCAGTGTGGAGCCATGGTTTCCAGTTGGGCAATGGAGTGCTCAGATCCTTAACCCTAGGTTACAATGTCTTTTGACTGGTGTGGGGATGGGTAGAAGTGAGTACAGGACTGAAATGATATCAACCTATTACATCAATTTTAAGTCATCTCTAATGCATTCTTTTTTTTCTTTTTGAGACAGAGTCTTGCTCTGTCACCCAGCCTGGAGTTCAGTGGCCAGATCTCAGCTCACCGAAACCTTTGCCTCTCAGGTTCAAGTGATTCTCCTGCCACAGCCTCCTGAGTAGCTGGTACTACAGGCATGTGCCACCATGCCCAGCTAATTTTTGTATTTTTAGTAGAACAGGGTTTCACCATGTTGGTCAGGCTGGTCTCAAACTGCTGACCTCATGATCTACCCTCCTCGGCCTCCCAAAGTGCAGAGATTACAGGAGTGAGCCACCACACCCAGCCTCTAATACATTTTTAAAGCATTGCTTTTAAAAAAAGACAAAAGAGCTGTAGGTTTGGTTGTTTGGGGAGTGTGAGAAGGTTGCTGTTTGTTTTGTTTTGTTTTGTAGGGAAGGGGCTAGAGAGCAGAAGAGGACTGAAGCAGCCCCTGATTCCTACGTTGAGACTATGAAACTTCTGTGGCTGCCACCTCAGCCTACTCTGCATTGGTTCTGGGGAGCACTCCGTAAAGTTGGAAATAATTTCCCACAGGGTCTAGAACACATTTAAGGATCCTGGGCAAAAATATTCATTGAATCATAATGCTTGTGTGGCTCTCAAAAGCAGGAGACATGAACTTCACACTATCAACAGCAAGAGCATTTCGGTGTTATTTGTCTCTTGGAACTATTAGGCCACATATACAAAGATGAGGAGTAAGAATGGTCCTAACTTGGATAAATCAAGAACTCTTTGCACTGTTGAAAACTATCTTTTTTTCCTGAACGTCATGACATTGTAATATTTATAGGACCCTGAAGTAGCTAACTTTCTATGGGTCACAGGAATGTTACTGTTTTAAACTATTGTCAAAGGAATCTCCAAGGTACTTTCGTGGAACACTTCAAAATGAATGCTGGGACCATCTTTCACTGTGTGTGTGGTGGGGGAGGAGTTGTAGAGGCACAAATCTGCTTAAAACATGGAGGACTAGCTTCATTCTGTTAGGAGAGCACTAGAACCCTTCTATGGTGCTTTCTACCCTGCTACTCTTGGTAGATTCTGTTTGTGAGATAAACTATCAATTCATTCTTTCTTTTGTCACTTGACTGGCAACCTATGCTCTGAAATGATATGACCCAAGAGCAAATGGCAGAAGCAAACACACAAAATAAGAAAAAGTAGTCCCACTTCCCTTAGGTTTAGTGCTGTTGACTCCTCCAAAATGTTGTGTTCCCAGTTATATCTAAGTGTCACGTTTTATGCTGCACCTGTTTTAGAGACTGATAACTGCTGGGAGATAATGGCTACCATTTATAGTCAAGATGCATGGATTCAAAGATCACGCCTACAGGCAATTCAAAAATGAACCCAAGCACATTTGAGATAATAAAAGATCAAGAGACCTTTAGGAGTTCACCGACATGATCAGTTCTGAAAAGTCATCATTATATCTCAGAAGGGAAGGCAACATTGGCTCATTCCAATAAGACCCACATTTGGTTTTTTATCTCACTGAGCACTCCAATAAGACCCATATTTTATTTTTGATCTCAGTGACAAAGGGAACCAGCATATGATCATAGGAAACAGATACGTGATCCAATAATTAAGATACAACAGTGTAAGGACTCCATGGAAAGGGAGTACGAGGTGCTGTGGGAGGGGAAAAAACAGTTGAGTGAGTGGTGTGAGTAGAGGTGGGAAGTGGAACATGAGCACCCAGTTAACATTTGTTCCCTTAAATGCATGGTGCATGAGATGACATTCTAGTTGGGCTTTACAGAATGGAGTTAGCTAGGCAGAGAAGAGGAGAAAGAATACTTAAAAGGGAGGAAGTGGTTCAAGAAAAGACCACCTACGTATAAAAGCTTGTGCAATTCCAAAGAGTGATGGAGACAAAATATGAGAATCGCAGAGGTGGAAGAAGCTCAGCTGTTACCTAGTCCAATTGTGTGATTTTACGTCAGGACCATAGAGGATGAAGAGATTGCCCACCTTTTGAGGATCTGGGACTCTAGATCTTATTCTGAAAACTGGTAAATAAAAGGAAAGAACCAAATATTTAGCCTGCTTTTCCTATACAAATGATACCTCAGGCATATCTATCAGTGACGTGCAATGTGTGGATCTTGCTTAGTTCCTGGTTTGCACAAAAATATAAAGAAAAAAAATCAGGGCAATTTTGACTCTGACGCTAATATTTGATAATACTAAAGAATTATTATTAAAATTTTGGAGTAATACTGACATTTGGTTTGTTTGCTAAAAAAAGAATCTCAATCTTTAGAGATACATATTAAAAGACTTAAAGATGAATTATCCGATATCTGGTATTTGCTTTGAATAATCCAGTGTGGGGCAAGAAGGGAGAATTTAGATAAAACAAGATTGGCCATGAGTTGATAACTACTGAAGCTGAGTACAAAGAAGTTGATCAAATACTTTTTATATATCTTAAAATCTTCCATTATAAAAAGTTAAACAAACAAATGGGCTGTTTGACCAATCATTTGGTCTGAAAGTCAGGACTGAAGTCTCACTTTTATTCCTAAGGGCTTTGCCTCTAGACTTTACAGCTGCTAAGATTTATATTTATAATTCAGGTAGTTACATTTTAAGGGGTTTTTTTTTGAGACAAAGTCTCACTCTGTCAACCAGGCTAGAGTGCAGTGGGGCAAACTCAGCTCACTGCAACCTCTACCTCCTGGGTTCAAGCGATTCTCCTGCCTCAGCCTCCTGAGTAGCTGGGATTACAAGCATGCGCTACCACGCCCGTAATCCCAGCTACTCAGGAGGCTGAGGCAGGAGAATTTTTTTGTATTTCTAGTAGAGATGGGTTTTGCCATGTTGGCCAGGCTGGTCTTAAACTCCTGACCTCAGGTGATCCACCTGCCTCGGTCTCCCAAAGTGCTGGGATTACAGGCATGAGCCACTGCACCCGACCCATTTTAAGCATTTTTATCTGCTTAAAGAATAATGATGAAATAATAGCTGCCACTGCAAGTGTGTATGGACTTTAGCATGCTTCTTAGTGCATCATTCATTTAATTCTCACGACAACCATGAGTTCATTATTAATATTCCCCATTTTACACGTGAGAAAAATGAGAGGTAAGTAATTTACCCAAAGTCTCACGGGTAGAAAATAGCTAGTAAATGTCTGGCTCCAGAGTTTACACACACAACCAGTATGCAGTGTGCTTCTCAATGATGTGTACATGTGGGAAAAAAAAAATTGAGGGCGGGAGCGGTGGCTCATGCCTATAATCCCAGCACTTTGGGAGGCCAAGGCCAGCAAATCACCTGAGGTCAGGAGTTTAAGACCAGCCTGGCCAAAATGGCAAAACCCCATCTCTACAAAAATACAGAAATTAGCCAGGCATGATGGTGGGTGCCTATAATTCCAGCTACTCAGGAGGTTGAGGCAGGAGAATTGCTTGAACCCAGAAGGCTGAGGTTGCCATGAGCCAAGATCGCGCTACTGCCCTCCAGCCTAGGTGGCAGAGTGAGACTCCCTTTAAAAAAAAAAAAAAAAAAAAATCTATTGGCTTTAGTTACATGTTGTATAACTTATCTATTGCTGCATAACAAAAACCTCCTCCAAAATGTAGCATTTTAAATCAACTGTCTATCATTTCTCACAATTCTGTGGGTTGGCTGGATATTTCTCTTTTTCTCCTTGCCTATTCACGAGGCTATGTATTCATCCCGAGGGTCTGGTGAGGCTTGGGATCAGCTAAGATGATTGGTTCTCATCTCCATGGCAGGGAGCTGGGAGGCTGATGAGAAAAAAGTCCCTGTGGATTGGATTTTGCACTTTTTAAATATTAATTTTTAGCTTATCAAACTTCACATGCAAATAGATTAAAAAGACAATTATTTCTAGGAAGTTTATTTTTAAAAACCTGCAGTCCCTCAGGCCTTCCCTACACCCAACTGTCTAGCTCCCTACTTTCAGCTCTGTCCCCTACTTTTTAACATGTTCACTTGTATCTTCTCTTGCCTGCCCAGCACCCTGGTAGCATAATTATATCTCCATTTGTGGCTGGGTTTGGTGGCTCACACCTGTAATCCAGCACTTTAGAGGCCGAGGCAGGTGGATCACTTGATGCTAGGAGTTGGAGACCAGCCTGGCCAACATGGTGAAACCTCATCTTTACTAAAAATAAAATAAAAAAAAAAAGTATCTGGCTATGGTGGCACGTGCCTGCAGTTCTAGCTACTCGGGAAGCTGAGGCAGGAGAATCACTTGAACCTGGGAGGTGGAGGTTGCAGTGAGCCAAAGATCATGCCACTGAACTCTGGCATGGGCAACAGAGCGAGACTCCATCTCAAAAATAATTATTATTATCATATCTCCATTTTTATTAAAGTTGCTTGCAGCGTTTTTATTTTTATTGTTGTCTTTTGACCCAAGTCATGTACTAAGATTGCATTTCCTTTGTTTTACTATTTTTTCCCTGAGGTTAAAAAATCATGTTATTTTAAAGTTATTTTTTAAAAAAGTTGGTTTCCTCCTATACACTATAACCATTCCACAAAATACCCGTTTTTGCTGTTTTCTACGCAGTCAAATCTGTCAGAAAGTCTATCATTTCCCTGTTTTGTTTTGCTTTGATTTTGGTTTTTAATGAAGAATTTCTTTCAAGAGCCCTCTGTTCAGCTGTAGGTCGGACTGGTCACTCTTCAGATCCGTTGCCCAGCTGAAGTCCCACAGCCCCTCTTGCCAGCATTTTGGAAATTTTCATTTCTTCTTTGCTGCATTTCCTGTTTCCTGGATCCCTTTTTCCTAGTTTTACTTATCTACCCACTGCACAGGGTTGGGAGGTGGAGTGGAGACACACTCCAATAACACTCTGAGAAAGGGTGAACAAGAGATTTTTGTTTTTGAAATCTGCAAGTCTAATAATTTCTTTATTCTGTCCTTGGAGTTGATTGATAGTCTGGGTGCAGAATTCTAGGTTGAAAATTATTTTTCCCTCAGTAATTTGAAGGCATTGCTGTACTCTTTGTGAGCTTCCACTAGTGCTGCTGCCAGGACCAATAATATTCTGATTCCTGATTGTTCGAATGTGGGTTATTTTTTTTCTGAACCTTTTATTTTTCCTGGCTTTCTGAAATTTCACAATAATGTGCATCAGTATTAGTCTTTTTTTCATTCATTGTGCTGGACATGTGTAGGATTCTTATAGCCCTTAAGTCTAAAAAATGTATATTCTTTCAATAATACTGCCCCTTTCCTCATTTTTTTCTGTTTCTGAAACTCCTATTTTTCAGATATTGGGCACTTTATAATGATCTTTGAATGATCTTGTCCTCTCTTTCCTGTTGTACCATTTCAGCCATTTTCAGGGAAATATCCTAGACTTCATCTTTTAAGCCATATATTAATTTTTTCATTTCTATTAATTTTTTTAACCTATAAAAGGTTCTTATTTTCTGATTATTACTTTTTATTTTTTATTTGTTTTTATTTTTTGAAACGGAATCTTATCTGTTGCCCAGACTGGAGCGCAGTGGTATGATCTTGGTTCACTGCAACTTCCACGTCCTGGGTCAAAATGATTCTCCTGCCTCAGCCTCCCAAGTAACTGGGATTACAGGCAGCCACCACAATGCCTGGCTAATTTTTGTATTTTAAGTAGAGATGGGGTTTCACCATGTTGGCCAGGCTGGTCTCGAACTCCTGACTTCCAGTGACCCGCCCACCTTGGCCTCTCAAAGTGCTGAGATTATAGACGTGAGCCACTGTGCCCAACCTAATTACTACTTTTTATAACCTACTCTTCTTATGTACGCTGGGGTTTCTTATATCTCTCTGAGAATATTCATTATAATTTCTTTTGAGTTTTCTTCTGCTCCTGAATTGTCTCTATTTCCTCTGGATTCTTTGTGTGTGTGTGGTTGGTTGGTTTTGGTCTTTGCCTTTACAGATGTCTGGTGATCCTTGGCACTCTGTTTATATTATTATATTTACTGTTACAAAGCTAACTGGAGCCTCTGTGTGCATGAGCGAGGCATGACTACTGGGGGGCTTCCTATGGATGAGTCAGGAGATGAACTGGGATGAGGATGCAGAGAAATGAGAATTCTTATACACTGTTGGTAGGAATATAAAATTGTATAGTAACAGTGGAGAACAGTATGGAGATTCCTCAAAACTTACAAATAGAACCACAAATGATTCATCAATCTCACTATTAGGCACTTATCCAAAGGAAAGGAAATCATTATAGCAGAGTGACAGCTACACTCTCATGTTTACTGCAGCATTATTCACAATAACCAAAACATGGAATCAACCTAGGTGTCCAATAACAGATGAATCTTTCAGGTGTGGCAGATATACTCCATGGAATACTATCCAGCCCTAAAAAATGAAATCCTGTCATTCACTACAACATTGATGGAACTAGAGGACATTATGTTAAGTGAAATAAGCCAGGAACAGAAAGGTAAACAACACATGTTCTCCCTCATATGCAGAAGCTACAATAAGTTGATTTCATAAGAGTAAAAAGTAGAACAGAGAAGACTAGAGGCTGGCAAGAATAAGGGGAAGGGGGAACAGGGAGAGATGGAAAGGATACAAAATTATAACTAGGGCTAGATGCAGTGGCTCATGCCTGTAATTTCAACACTTTGGGGGGCCAAGGCGGGTGGATTACTTGAAGCTAGGAGTTCAAGACCAGCCTGGCCAACATGATGAAGCCATGTCTCTACAAAAAATACAGAAATTACCTGGGCATGGTGGTACACATGCCTGTAGTCCCAGCTACTTGGGAGGCTGAGGCAGAAGAATTGGTCGGACTGGGGAGGTAGAGGTTGCAGTGAGCTGAGATCACACCACTGCATTCCAGCCTGGGCAACAGAGCAAGACTCTGTCTCAAAAAAAAAAAAAAAAAAAAAATTATAATTAGATAGGAAGAAGTTGTTCTAGTGTTCTATACTACTGTAGGATGACTATAGTTAACAATAACGTATGACATTGGTTTAAATACCTAGAAGGAAGATATTGAATGCTCCTAAAAAAAAAAAAAAAAAAAAGGATTTTTTTTTTTTTTTTTTTTTTTTTAAGTCAGGGTCTTGCTCTGCTGCCCAGGCTGGGGTGCAGTGGTGCAGTCATGGCTCATTCCAGCCTCGATCTACTGAACTCAAGCAATTCTACCACCTCAGCTTTCCAGTGTACTAGGATTACAGGTGTGAGCCACTGCCTCCAGCCAATAAATATTTTTTATGATGGATATGATGAATATGCTAATTACTCTGATCTGGTAACTATATTGTATTGAAAATCACGGTGTACCTCATAAATATATACAATTATTAAATGTCAAATTCAAATGTCCATAAATAGAAGTTAAAAGAAAAAGAGATATAAGCTGGGGTTTTCACTGGTAAACACCAAACATGGATAACTGCAGGGTTTTTCACCTTAGTACCTTGAATCCTAAGCCTTTCTTAGACTTCTGTGAGGCAATCTGGCTTCTTATCAGCACCAAGTTTGAATTTCCTCCTCTCTGCTGAACAATTTACAATTCTTCCATCTGCTTTCTCTATCTATATACTAGTGGTATAAAAGGTTTTTTTTTTAGTTTAATAAAAATAATTGAGTTTGTATTTTGGTTTATTCTTCTTGTGGTTTAGGAGTATTTTTAGAGAAAAGAGGGAAGAAACATTTTTATTTCACCACCTAGGGCTGGATTTTACAGAATTTTTTGTGGGAAGTTTAAGACAGGAAAGAGAAAGATGTGGGAAATATGGTAGGCAGAATTCTAAAGGTGTCCTCTCGAAATTCTTGTACCTTGTTTATTCACTCAACCACTAATCTATGTATTACTACAAGGGAACTTTGCAAATTGAATTAAGGTTACTAAAAAGGAGATTATCCTGGATTATCTGGGTGGGCCCAAATAATCACCCGAGTCCTTAAATGTAGAAGAGAAAGGCAGAGAGATGTGTTAGAGGAGAAAGCAGGAGAGATGAGGTAGAAGGAGAGGTCAGATAGATATGAAGCACGAGAAGGATTTAATATACCACTGTTGGCTTTGAGGACAAAGTGGGCCAAGAGCCAAAGAACATGATCACCCTCTAGAAGCTGAGAATAATGGCTGGTCAAAAGCCTGCAAGGAGACAGGGACCTCCATCCTCCAGCTCTGGAACTGAATTCTGCCAAGGATCTAAATGAACCTTGAGGCAGATTCTCCCCCAGAGCTTCCAGATAAAGAATCCAGGTTAGCTGACACTGATTTTAGCGTGGCACTCAGTGGAGTGCTCAGCCAAACCCACTGGACTTCTGACTTACAGATAATCGATGGTGGTCTTTTAAAAGATGCCAAATGTGTGACACTTTGTATGGCAACAATTGAAAACAAATACAGGGAGATTGCTGCTCAGATGCAGAGGGAAAGATGAGGAAAGTGGACACTAAGACCTTATGCTGCACATTATGAATGGAGAATCTCTTAGAATTCTTCAGAAGGCTTCAGTGAAGATGAAATGGGACCATAAAAATACACAACTCTGTAGAATTTCATCTTTGAGTTAGGAGGATGGAAATTATTACCAAAAAGATACAGTGATGGATCGGGTGTGGTGGCTAACATTTGTAATCCCAGCACTCTGGGAGGCCGAGGCAGGTAGGTCACCTGAGGTCGGGAGTTCAAGACCAGCCTGGCCAACATGGAGAAACCCCCATCTCTACTAAATATACAAAAATTAGCTGGGCATGGTGCTGGACACCTGTAATCTCAGCTACTACTCGGGTGGCTGAGGCAGGAGAAACACTTGAACCTGAGAGGTGGAGATTGCAGTGAGCCAAGATCACACTGCTCTACTCCAGCCTGGGCAACAGAGCAAGACCTTGCCTCAACAAAATGATGAGGTTTCAACATGCGTTGGAGATTATTTTGCTAGCAGTCTCCAATGAACCACGTTCTCAGCATTCCTGCCCTATATAGTTCCCTCCCACACTGACTGTCATGTGACTTGATTTGGCCAATGGTATCCCAGAAAACATGATGCAAGCACAGACTTGATAAGGTCTTGGGCACTGGGGTTTGCCTTTTCAGAACCCAGCACCCTGTGAGGAAGCCTGCTGTTGGACGGATGGGAAAAGGGGCAGTCAGAGGGGCTGCAGGTTGCTTATATGCTCTTTAGCATATAAAATTGCCTTTTCAATTGTACATAGGTTTGACAAACTAAAAACAAATATTCAAAAAGGCATAAAATCTAGTCCACAAAGCCTCTCCTCTCATGGAGTGCCTGACACCCTGGGATTTTTTGCTTTGCCCATTAGGCAATTATTGTCATAAAAGACCCAGACTCGTTCCTAAGAGACAGCAGTAGGGTTGCAGAAGGTAGAGGAATTTCCACAGGCATATTAATTTTTCTTCTTTTATCTCATAAATAAAAATAATTCTCCGTTGTGGTTGAGCAGGTGATGGTGGCTCACTTCTCCATGTCTAATTTCATAAATACGTGCTTCGTAAGCTTTTGCAAATGAAATAACAGAGTCTTCATTCAATTTTCTATTCTAGAAGGACCATTAATCTGGGAAACAAATAAAAATAATTTTAAATGGTGAATATACGCTTTCTCAAATGAGAATTATAACATCAATATCACCTTAAATAGAAAGCATAAGACCCCAAACAATAAATATTGTTTTCTCTCTAACTGGGCTAATTCTTTCATGTAGCGTATCTAAGGATCAAAGTCAAACATGAAGAACCATTCAGGAAGATGATTTTTGGTTTTTTTTTTTTTTGGCCTGTTGTCTCTTTGTCTTTTAGACTGAGAACAATAAAATCTTTCCTAACAGTTTGACTCTGGAATTATATCTTTTCCACCAGGAACTATTAATAGGAAGAAGCTGGACAATGCTTTCAGAAATCAAAGTACAATCAAACCTCACTTAATGGGAATGTTCAGGGGACATGTCATTCTGGTTAATTAAATTTCTAGTTAACTAGAAATTAACCCAACACCCTTTGTTCAAATCTTTCCATAGAAAAATCTTTCTAAAATGCATTAACCTCTCTCCTGCCTTAGGAAGTGTAGGGTGTTGAATATAATTGAATCTTTGATGTTCAAAGTCCTTGCAGTGCCCCAGAAAGATCATTATGAACATAAATACTCATTGTGCTGTACAGTGGGTATAGAGGGTCTAGGAGATTGGGTTAAATGAATAATCAGCTGAAGATACAATCTAAAAGAAAGTGTGTGTGTGTATGTCTGTGTGCATTAAACACGTATCACACCTGTGTACCATTCTCTTGAAATCAGAAATTTGAAAAGTAATCCCACTAGTGAAGGGTTCCAATTAATTGGTTTAAGTCCAATTTTTTTTCTATCTGATCTTAGTTAGATTTCTCAGAATCAACTTTAAAAGGATCTGAATATGGTGCTCCAAGTTATATCAAGTTATTACATGGCTGTAGTTTTTCTTTAAGAACTTTTAACCTTTGCCTTCTTTGTTTTACTTTATAAAACGACAGTATAACAATGTAGCAGATAGAATAACACAACTATTTTTAGTTATACACATTACTTTTTAGTCCTCACTATTTGCATATATTGATGATGATGTGATACAATTTTATATGTTGCTTTGTTTACTTAATACCATATAAGAAATACTTTCAATGTTGCCAAGTCTTCATTCATTTATTCATTCATTTTACAAGTCTTTATAGACTGCCTAAGATGTTCTAGGCACTGTTCTAGGTGTTGGGTATATAACAGACAACAAAAAGGACAAAAATTCCTTCTTCATGAAGCATATATTTTGTGTGTATTATTATTTTAAATGGCTGCATAGTCTCCTTGTGCTTTTTAAACTTAGTTTTATACTCATCAGTAGCATGCTTTAGCCCTGGGTCTTTGTGTCGTCTCTGTAACATTCATTATGGAAACTAGCTCTTAGGCCCTTAGAAGGAAACTGTAAGCTCACTCACTCTATGGTGAAAATAATAATAGCAGCCAACACAGCACTTATTATAGCACATAAACCTGGGCCAGGCATTTACAGGCACTTGTGTTACACATTCGGATTTTGTAACAACCCTATGAGAGAGATTTATTAATAACCCCATTTTTCAGAAGAAGAAATTGAGGCATAGCTGAACAAAGATATGAAACTGTATGGTATATTTGGAAGCTACTGAAACAATTATTCAAGTAGTAATAATGGAACCTAACTTTTATTGAATAGTCGTTGTGTGCCAAGCACTCTTCTGAGTTTATTAACTCATTTAATCCTCACATCAATTTTATTTTACAAATAAGGACACTGAGGTACAAATTAATAAATTAAGCCATCAAAAGTCACACAGCTAGTAAGTGACAGAGATGGGATTTCAGTCCAGGCATTCCTTCAGAGTGTATACTCTTAATTACTTGCCTCTCACCAACTGATACTTTAACATTTTATTCTTCCAGAGGGTGTTTGTATTATTAATAGTAGAAAAGAAAAACTGCTGCATCTCTAATGTGGGACTTCTGAAGTAGAGGGACATTATGTTTCTTCTCCATTGTCAGTACCATTTGACTCTGCTGTTTTAACCCCAAGGACAGTTTGACCAGATCACTAGGAAACAGTAGACTTTTGAGAAATAATTGACTGATGATGGCTAATGTTGCTCGCAAATAAAATACATCACAAAAACACAAACCTGATTGGAGAATGATATCTTTTTAGTGATATTGAAAACTAAAAATTGACATGAAAAATTAGACTCATAGAAATCATCCGCACAACATAAATTTCCAGAAATGAGACCTTTTACATCGCATTTAATATGTCTCTGTCCAATTTGACCCAGGTAAAATTGGAATTATTAAAAATGAGGGCAACAAAAGAAAATTCAAAGTGGCAAAAATAAAATCAGTAAAGTTTCACATGGGCAGTAACTTGAATGGTGAATCAAATGCTTGTTGGAAATTTTACACAAAGGAGAACTAATCCCAGCGAAAATTAATTTGGTAAAATAAAAATGGAAGCATAAAGCAAATATTGGAATGGTTTCACTCCAATGTATAGAAAACTGGTCAAGGATTTAAATTATAATAGCATTTCCCCTGGAAAATATGTAAGTCCTTTCAGGATGAAAATGTAATAGTATGAATGTCATTCGAATTACAATGTTTTATTTATGTATACTGAGACAAAACATTCTCAGTGTCAAATACTGGAACACAATCCTGTTATATTTAACATACCATAGCAGAGATGTGGCTGAGTTTACTGGTTTTCTTTTTCTTTTCTTTCCTTTTTTTTTGAGACAGAGTCTTGCTCTTGTCACCCAACTGAAGTGCATTGGTGCAATCTCAGCTAACTGTACCCTCCACCCCCTGGGTTCAAGTGATTCTCCTGTCTCAGCCTCCTGAGTAGCTGAGATTACAGATGCCCACCACCACATCATGCTAATTTTTGTGCTTTTAGTAGAGACAGGATTTCATCATCTTGGCCAGGCTGGTCTTGAACTCCTGACCTCAGGTGATCCACCTGCCTCAGCCTC
Organism: Saimiri boliviensis; assembly: GCF_048565385.1. Classification (NCBI taxonomy): domain Eukaryota; kingdom Metazoa; phylum Chordata; class Mammalia; order Primates; family Cebidae; genus Saimiri; species Saimiri boliviensis. The sequence goes on from NC_133457.1 coordinate 15,122,920, forward strand.
CCAAAGTGCTGGGATTACAAGTGTGAGCCACTGCACAGGGCCAGGTTAGTTGATTTTCTACCCAGAATCCATTCCTCCTTTTTTGTTCAAGTATCCACTGACACTATCCCATGTTACACATCATTTTCAATCAATTTAGTTTACATAACTATTCTGAGGTATTTAGTTTGAACCCCGAACTTAATTTGGCATTGAAACTTAAAAGTGATAAGCAAAAATTTATTGATCATCTACTGTATTTGCTTCTACTTTGTTAGTAACTGTGGGCATTCATCCAAGAAGACCAAGTCCTTGATTTCAATGAATGAAAAACCAAGTTGGGAAACAGACACACGTAACGGCATAATTGAGAACGCAGGAGAATATCTGATAGGTAACAAAATGAGCAGCAATTCAGAGTTGTGAAAACACACTTTCTAATGGGCTAAGCATTCAGTAAGCACACAATAAATGCCTGTAGAAGGAATCAATGCTTAGAAATGTTTGGTTTTGGAAGTTGAGTAAGGTTTATATAATAGAGATAGAGGAGGATCTTGAGAATAAAGAGAAAAAGTCTGAATTAAATGCTTCTTCCTTTGTGTTCTCATAGCACTTGATGTCTTTTATAGAGGCTTTCCCATCACGTGATATACCTGCTTTGAGGGTAGCATTTTTGTGTCTTATTTACCTTTTGAACCTCAGCACATATTCTAATACCTATTGCATAATTTGTAGTTAATAAATGTTTAATAAATCAATGAAAGATTGAAAGAGTGGATGAATAAATAAGAAAGCCCAAAGGATATTCCAAGTGAGTTAACTAGTTTGAGGTGGAAAGGGAACAAATCTGGAGGTTCTTGCCCATCAGTCTACACTGGACTTTATTCCACAGATAATAGAGCACATGATAGACTTTCGCAGGGTGATTATGAAGTGGTGAAGTGGTGCTGGAAACAGCAGCAACCCTTTATGGACTGGGTTAAGTGTTTCATGTGTGTTAACATGCTAAACCGTCATCATTCTAAGGATTAGGTCATATTAACAACATTTGTGTCAACTGAATCTGTAAGGGGCTGAGGGAATTATTTAGAATCACATGGTTAGCAAATGGCCTAGCCAGGCTGGAAACCTGGTGTACTTTACTTCACTTCCCATGCCTTCGCCTATGCCACGTTGCCTCCCTTGGGGAGTCAATTGGTGGTGACAGGAAGTATGGATGGGACAACCACTTGAATCATCACAGCTTTTATGCTTGATTATGAAAATGCAGATTTGTCATTGTGTGACTCAAGCAGAGATTTAGTGATCAGCGGATACATTTCCCTTTCACCATGGGCTTCAAACAGTGTCTCCGAAGACTGGAACCTCTCCTAGGATGAATTGCTTGGAATATTGGGACAAAGAAAAGTATTCCATTTTTACTGTAAGATCAAGGCTGAGTTCATCTCTGTCCCCAATTATTCCCCATTAGATAACTCAAAGAGGTGTGAGGTGCTGCTCAAGGAACTCTAAAGGAAAATTTCCTTTTCCTAGCCTCTTCTTACCTTATTTAATTATTTGAAGATTTGCATTTAGTATTTCACAAATGCTAACTTCTACTGTTGGCTGTTGATGATAGTAAACCCACAGATTCTTTCCATCTTTGGGAAAATGGTTCACTGTGAATTCATTTTGACTCGCTTCAGTAGCAGTGATAATACAGCATTTATTTGCTATTCCAGTAGCTATTACCTGCATCTTGACACAAATTGCTTTATAATTCAGTCTTTATTTTCTGGTTGCCTGAAATAATATCCTCAGTAGGTAAAGCCTTTTATCAAGAAATTGCTTCCAAATATTCTGTGTTCTAATGCCACTTGATATTCATTGGAGCAGAAGTTTAGTGGACTCATGGAAGATTTGAAATTCAGCGTCCATCTGTTGCTGAAGCACCAAATACAATAAGTGGCCTCTTTTTAAAAATTATTTTTGCCGGGCGCGGTGGCTCAAGCCTGTAATCCCAGCACTTTGGGAGGCCGAGGCGGGTGGATCACGAGGTCAAGAGATCGAGACCATCCTGGTCAACATGGTGAAACCCCGTCTCTACTAAAATACAAAAAATTAGCTGGGCATGGTGGCACGTGCCTGTAATCCCAGCTACTCAGGAGGCTGAGGCAGAAGAATTGCCTGAACCCAGGAGGCGGAGGTTGCGGTGAGCCGAGATCGTGCCATTGCACTCCAGCCTGGGTAACAAGAGCGAAACTCCGTCTCAAAAAAAAAAAAAAAAAAAAATTATCTTTGTTATTTTTATTAAATAACAAAGTGCAGCTGAGACATCTTATAATCACCAGGCCCAAATCATGCTATTGAATGAATTCTCCAACTTTAGGGAAAGGAGACAAAACAAACTGGGCTTTCAAAGCATCATGACACGGAAGGTCCAAGGCTGTCATCCTCCTGGGCGATCACTGACGTCCCATGGAGGTTGAATTACTGGCTTTGCTGAATGAGTCTGGGAGGAGGAATCTGAAATCAAATGCCAGCTCAAGAGCACAAAGGAAGGAGGTGGATGCAATTGGATAATCATATGTGAGGTAATACATGTCTGGTTTATTTGGAATTGAGACTGACTGAATCTTTTCTTGTCACTCCGTGAGCAATGAATATTCTAAGAAGAACTATCCAGCTTCACATGACTGAGGATTCGGCAAAATTCTCCTCATGCAATTTCACCTTCTCATTCCATCTGCTTCTAATGGAAAACAGGCCCTCCAATTATCTGCCACGTTTGGAGCTTGTATTTCCTATCAATCTCTAGTATATCGAGGAAAACTGCTTTCCCTTAAAAATAATGTGATAAAGTTATGGGTAATCCTCACTGAATATACATCTCTGTGATGCTTAGATTGTGACTTATGAGCATTTCATGTTGGACTAGTCACATTTGGAGTTGGTGAACTCAAAAGTGTTCGAATCTGGATATAGGCTCTGTTCTCTGAGACCTTGCTACTTAGCTTGTCTCTAGACTGGCAGCATCGGTCTCTTCTTAGGAATTCAAGATGTCAGGCCCCACTCCAGACCTATTGCATCCAAATCTGCTTTTTAACAGGATTCCCAGGCAAGTCATACACACGTTAGCGTTTGAGAATTGTTGCAGTGAGAGAGGGCTGGGTAGAGGAAGTGTTTAAAGAAATATCTCAACTGATTGGCCAGAAGACTCAGTTGAAGAAAAGAAAGGAAAGGCAGAAGTCCAGCATGGAAAATGGAAAGAAAGTTTCTCAGAAGCCAAAAAGGGATATTCTATGTCAAATATTATAGAAAGTTTACGGAGAGCATATCTACAGAATCCTACTAGATTTGGCATGATGGAGGTTCTTGGGGCAGGGGAGGAAGCCAGGTTGTGGGAAAATATGATCAAGAAATAGTGACTAAAGGGTTTGACTTGCTTGAGAAGTTTGACGGCTTTGGCATTGAAAAGACGCTGGAGAACAGCCTTTGGAATTGGAGTGCCTGGTAAAGGGAAAGGGAAGGAGTGGGTGGTAAGGGGATAACTGTACATACTGACAAATACACCTTTCAGTGCTGGTGCTGGCAGATCTGTTGTGTAGCAGGGGAATAGTAAGTGGAGCAAGATCCATCTTCCTGGTGAGGATGATGAAGAACCTAGATGAGGAATCTTATGCCAATGTGAGAGGGAGCCTTCTCAGGTTAGTAGGAAGGAAGGCCTTCTACTGAGAATTGGTAGGAGAATCTTAAGAAGGCTTAAAAATATAATTAATGTTTGCTTTAAGAAGAAAAACTTCTAGTGATGAAGGGAATCTTTACATTCCTCTACTTGAGGTTGCAAAATATCTTTAATAAACAATATAATTGATTGCTTCATTGGATTTCTGGGTTTTGGATTTCCACAGGTTGAGAGTTACTGTTATATGGTTAGCATATGCCTGTGTCAGCCAGCATCTGGTGTTCCATGGATCAAAAGCAGCCAAAATTGTTCTACCTTCCAAGTATTCCCTTCTTACATCCCAACAATCCGATTTCTGAATACCATGTCTATTAGTTTTGTAATCTTGAAACTCCTAGTCACCCTCAACTGATAAATTCAATGGCCTTTTTCCAGTTACCTTCTCCTTGCCTTTCTGTAACATTTGAGAGAATTGACAACTACCCTTTCAATACAACTCCTTTTTCTTTCTTTCTTATCTTTTTTTTTTTTTTTTTTTTTGAGGCCAAGTGTCATTCTGTCACCCAGGCTGGAGTGCAATGGCACCATCTCAGCCCACTGCAACCTCTGCCTCCCGGTTTCAAGCAGTTCTCCTACCTCAGCCTCCTGAGTCTGGCAGTACAGGCATGCCCCACCACTCCCAGCTAATTTTTATATTTTTAATAGAGACACAGTTTCACCATGATGGGCAGGCTGGTCTTGAGCTCCTAACCTCAGGTGATCTGCCTGCCTTGGCCTCCCAAAGTGCGGGGATTACAGACGTGAGTCACCACTCCCAGCCCCTTATTTTTTTAAAATCAACAACATTAAGCTATGATATATTCAAAAACACTCATTCATTTTAAGCATATACTTTGATGAGTTTTGACAAATGTATATGCTCATGTAACCCACCACCATAATTAAGATATAGAACATTTCCATCATCCCAAAACTTCATCTCATGCCCCCTTGCAATCAATCCTCCTCCTCCTCCAGCCCAAGGCAACCAAAAAAATTGTATATAAATAAAGTCATACACTAGACATTCTTTTGCACCTGATTTCTTTTGCCAAACATAATGTTCTTAAGATTCATATGTGTTGTATATATCAACTTTGTTCCCTTTTATTGCTGAGTAGTATTCCATTGAATTGACCAGTCAGAATTTCCTTATCCATTCACCTGCTGACACATAATTGGGTTGTTTTCAAGTTTCAGCTATTATGAACAAAGCTGCGATGAACATTTTGCTGTTGTTGAGACAGGGGCTCACCCTGTAACCCAGACTGGAGTGCAGCAGGTGGGATCTTGCCTCACCAGAGCCTCAATCTCCTAGGCTCAAGCAATCCTCCCGCCTCAGTTCCCTCAGTAGCTGGGACTAGAGGCACATGCCACCATGCCTGTCAAAATTTTTGTATTTTTTGTAGAGGTGGGATTTCACTGTGTTACCCAGGCTGGTCTGGAACTCCTGATCTGCCTGCCTTGACCTCCCAAAGTGCTGAGAATACAGGCATAATATTCACAACCAGCTGTGAATATGAATACATAAATATTTTGGTAAACATATATTTTCACTTCTCTTAGGTAAATAGGAGTGGAAGCACTACATTATACGGCTTATATATGTTTAAGAAACTACAAACTGTTTTTCCAAGCTGATTGGATTTCTAACAGAAATGTATGAGAGTTCCAGTTGCTCCACATGGTCAGTCTTTAATTTTACCCATTTTGGCAGGTGTGTAGACATATCGCATTGTGGTTTTAATTCATATTTTCCTAATCATTACTTATATGAGACTCTTTTTTATGCTTATTTTCTATTTCTAGATCTTCTTTTATAAAATATCTGTTCAAATATTTTGCTTGTTTCTAATCTTGTGAGAATTCTTTATGTACACTGGATATCAGTCTTTCATCAGATATATTTATTACTCATGTTTTTCAATATGTGAGTTGCCTTTTAAGTTTCTTAGCAGTGTCTTAAAAGAGCAGATATTTTAATGCTGATGAGATCAAATTTACCATATTTTCATCTTATGATCCATACTATATGTGTCCTATCCAATAAATCATTGCCTATCCAAATATTGGGAGGATTTTATCCTGTAAAACTGCCTTATCTTTAAACTTACTCCTTCACTTCACTATATCGTACCACTCTAATGTACCTTCTTTTGGTCTGTTTCTTTGTCTGGGTTCTTTTGTTTCTCTCTCTTAACCATGGATATTTTCAAATTTTTTCTCTCTTCAATTATCAAATATTACATGCTCATCAAAGATTTAGAAAGTAAAGGTAGTTAAGAAATAATGATGTTAAAAGCACTGATTTTTAGTACAATGTCTATCATGTGCTAGTTAGATGGTAGTAAAGAATTACGAGAACAGACTAGAAGCTAGGCTGCCTGCCCCTGGATTCTATTTCTACCACTTTATAGTTGCATGATCTTGGATAGTGTTTCTTCAGTGAAGAATTCACAAGATTCATTAGTGGTTTGCACTAGGATTTTCTGTAGCAAAGGATACAGAGCAAAAGCATCAGGAAAAAGATGTGCATCCTTAGAATTCAGAGAGGTCAGACACAGGCTTTCACAGTTCTTTTGCATCCAAGGCCGCACAAGAGTGATCTCTCTGGCAGGGAAATTCAGAGACGTGTGAAATGTCGGCCGGGCGCGGTGGCTCAAGCCTGTAATCCCAGCACTTTGGGAGGCCGAGGCGGGTGGATCACGAGGTCGAGAGATCGAGACCATCCTGGTCAACATGGTGAAACTCCGTCTCTACTAAAAATACAAAAAATTAGCTGGGCATGGTGGTGCGTGCCTGTAATCCGAGCTACTCAGGAGGCTGAGGCAGGAGAATTGCCTGAACCCGGGAGGCGGAGGTTGCGGTGAGCCAAGATCGCGCCATTGCATTTCAGCCTGGGTAACAGGAGCAAAACTCCGTCTCAAAAAAAAAAAAAAAAAGAAATGTCTCTGCCCAGTAAAGACTCTCTGAGTCTCATGGTCCAAGATCTTTCTACAGAGGCTGTTAGCATGGGAACAACCTGCTACACAATCCACCACGGCAGTCAAAATCCAGGACCCAACAAGGAAACCAGGTGCACATCATCAATATTCATATTAGTGAAAAGCAATTTGACAAGTAAGACAGGGTCTATTGATCAGATGTATATAACAAAATTATTAATCATAACATGAAGAACTCTCTCAGGACCACATTCCTAAGGGTTGACCGAGGGCCAATCATGGTTCCTTTGGAGAGAGTAAGGAGTAAGCCACCAGACCTGCAGTGTTGACTCTTTCCTCTCAAGTCACCTCTCTAAAGCTTTACTTTTCCCTACCTGTAAAATGGGAAGATAAATGTACTTTTTTCATAGGGTTGTGGTGAGAAGTAAGTGAGATTATACATGTAAAGCTTTCAGCATTCTTTTTGGTACATAGTTTTTGCTCAATAACTATTAACTATATTAATGTTAAACATTTTCCTCCTGTGACATAAGGATAATAGTACCTGTTTCATTAGTTAATGAAAGAATAAAATATAGTTCTAGTATATAGAAAGTTGGTTCAAGGCTTGGCCCAAAACAGGAGCTAAAATTCCCAGTAATTTTGCTGCCTCCTGTAACCCCATTATCTAGAAGAAAACATGATTATCATTTTGTTGTATATGCCTTCCACTCAACATATTAACAGTTAACTTACATGCTTTTTCAGTAAAGCAGTGAAAACACCTTTTTCAAAACAGACCTACAGAATTGACTTCTAAATGGGTGATGGCAGCAGAATCCGTGGAAACTGCAATGTGTGAAGTGCCCGGGAGGCTACAGCCAATGCCGGAAGGTATACAGCTGTTGCAGCCACGTGAAGCTGGACCATCACTCAGCCTCCTCTTCCTCCCCGGGGCCCTGCATTTTCCTAAGATTAGGATCTGTGACCAGGTGCTCCCTTCACTTTCTCTTTTTCATCCAACAATTTTTTTTTTTTTTTTTTTTTTTCTGCATAGAAAACACAGTACCAGGCACTGTTGAACGAAAGCTACAGAGTCCTGGTCCTTACTGAGATTGTGAAATGCAGCAGTGACTAGAAATGTCAGTAGCTCAGGCAGGCCTCTGGCTTTGTGAGTAACAGAAGACTCTCAACCTTGGAGTCCACTGGGAGGTTGTCAGTCAAAGCGCTTACCAGGGCGTGCTCAGTGAGAACACCCTCACAACGATCCTTTCTGGGTGACCAAGATTTTAGTGCTGAGAATGCACATGGCTGCCTTCTAAAGGAAGATGACTTCTCCTAGGGGAGACAGAGTAACACAGCTGCTGATAGGCTCGTCATTGCCTGTGGTTCACTAGGTATCAGCAGTTGCCTTTTGTTTGTTTGCTTCATGAATGAACATGATATTTTTGGCTCACCTTTCTCCCCAAGACGAATCATGAATTATTGTTCATATTAATTTGAAAGGCCAGAAAAAAATAACTATTTTGCAACCTTTAAAAATGCATCTCCGGCTTTTCCCTTATTTTATGTGAGAACACCTCTTTTCATTTAGGTACCTTTAAATTGCTTATGGTGTTTTTGGAATTTACCTATTCGATAAAGCTGGAAATGAGTGATTGACTCTGGTTTTTTACTTCATAATTTTTCTTTCACATAGTTGAAGTTATACTATATTTAGTATTTTTAAATTGTTTCCCATTACTTCAAGTCCCAATCTTGGTAACAGTTCAGAAGTAGTTTTCCACGTCATTAAAATTTTCTCTTAAATATTTAAGTGATTTTGTTGCAGCACAGCAGGGATTCCTCGTACCCATGCAGTATCCTTTTTTTTTTTTTTTTTTTTTTTGAGACAGAGTCTCATTCTGTCCCAGGTTGGAGGACAGTGTCACAATCTCGACTCAATGCAACTTCCACCTCCTGGGTTCAGACGCCCACCACCACACTAGGCTAATTTTTGTATTTTTTGGTAAAGACGGGTTTTACCATGTTGGCCAGGTTGGCCTCAAACTCCTGACTTCAGGTGATCCACCCACCTCAGCCTCCCATCCTTCTGGGATTAAAGGCGTGAGCCACTGTGGCTGTTTTGTTTTTGTTTTTGTTTTTCCTTTTGGAGACAGATTCTTGCTCTGTCGCCCAGGCTGGAGTACAGTGACATGATGTCTGCTCACTGCAGCCTCCACCTCCTGGGTTCAAGTGATTCTCCTGCCTTAGCTCCCTGAGTAGATGGGATCACAGGCATGTGCCACCACACCTGGCTATTTTTTGTAATTTTAGTAGAGATGGGGTTTCACCATGTTGGCCAGGCTGGTCTCAAACTCCTGACCTTAGGTGATCCGCCCGCCTCAGCCTCCCAAAGTGCTAGGATTACAGGCGTAAGCCACCACACCCAGCCTAGTATCCCCTTGATACCAAAAAAGGCCTTCCAGCTTTTATACCATAACCCACAGGAAGAAATACATAATGTATTGTGGTCCTGTACACACAAACTGACACATACTGCTGAAAAAAAAAAAGTTTTTCATGAGATAGTACTTCCTCTTCCCTTTCTACATGATATGTACTCTGCTATATTCTTTTTTTTTTTCTTCAAAAATATTGGTCAGATATTCCAAGTGAAAGGAGTTACTACTCAATGTTTTTGAGCTTCCAAATTGGGGCAAAAGAGAGTCCATACTTCTCTTCCTTTCCTTTTTTCCCCACACTCCATCTGTCAGAGCCCAAGGTAAGGATTGGGAGGCAGATTGTTTATTTGGAAGGTGATTTCAGGAAACAGAAGTGCAGAAGTGAGAACAGGGAAGAAATGGGAAGGAAGGAAAAGCTAAAACAAAGTGTGTCATTGCACTAGTTGCCATCGGGCGACTGTGGCTCGATACTACCAGGCAGCTTCTGTGGACGTTGGGTATAATGCACCTCAGAATGGTTCTTCCAAAGGATGGGAGGCTGAGAGGTTTATTCACTGATTCTCATCTTCCACTGGTTGAGGTATCCAATGCACTCCCCCAGGTGGCTGCAGAGAAATGGAGAGATGAAAGGTGGGTCCTACTGCAGGCTATCATCATGAATGAAAGCCTCTGCTTAGGCTCCACAGCACCATACAACAAGCCAAGAGCATATGATGTGGATCACAAAGGGCAGCTGCTGCTTCCTCTGAGCAGGAAGCAGTGAACTCCAAGATTCCCTACCTGGTATATCATATCTTCCGCTTACCTAGACAAGCAATCTCAAAAGTCTCATTTCTATGGTGGAGAGAAAGAACTTGAAGAATTGACTCCTCTAGGATTGGCCCTTAACATAGTAACAAAATATAGAAAATTCTTCTGTCAGCAGGGCCCAGTGGCTCATGCCATAATCCCAGCATTTTGGGATGCCAAGGTGGGCAGATCACCTGAGGTCAAGAGTTCAAGACCAGCCTGGCCAACATGGCAAAACCTTGTCTCTACTAAAAATGCAAAAATCAGCCGGGCACGGTGGCTCAAGCCTGTAATCCCAGCACTTTGGGAGGCCGAGGCGGGTGGATCACGAGGTCAAGAGATCGAGACCATCCTGGTCAACATGGTGAAACCCCGTCTCTACTAAAAATACAAAAAATTAGCTGGGCATCGTGGCGCATGCCTGTAATCTGAGCTACTCAGGAGGCTGAGGCAGGAGAATTGCCTGAACCCAGGAGGCGGAGGTTGCAGTGAGCCGAGATTGCGCCATTGCTCTCCAGCCTGGGTAAGGAGTGAAACTCCGTTTCAAAAAAAAAAAAAAAAAAAAAAAAGCAAAAATCAGTTGGGTGTGGTAGCTACTCAGGAAGCTGAGGCAGAAGAATCGCTTGAACCTGGGAGGCAGAAGTTGCAGTGAGCTGAGATCGCACCACTGCACTGCATCCTCAGAAACAGAGCAAAACTCCATCTCAAAAAAAAAAAAAAGAAAGAAAGAAAATTATTCCATCTTTCCCAACAAGCTATTTTCTCGCTGTGGATTCAGACAGAAATCTAATTCCAGCTGAGGGTAGAAATATCTTCTAGATTGGGGGTACCCCTCTGTTCCACTTATGCCCACCAGTGCCTTGGTGAGTAGGGGAATTTGAAAATATGTAAATTACTCTAAACCTAGTTCCAAAATGTTCTCTCTCTTTCTTTAATTGTGACTTCTATGTATTTGTAAAATAAGATGCATATTTCATTATTTATCTTCTTTCCTAATGTTGTTTTTATTTCTTTCGTATTATACATAATGTTATAGTAAACATCATTGTGCATAATTCTTTGTTTGGGTCTCATTTTACCAAGATAGATGCGTCAGAGTGAAAATAGAGAGCCATAGAGTATAAAAACTATAAAAGCTTTTAATCTATGTTGACCAATTGCATTACAAAAAGTGTAGATATAACCAATTTACCCACCCATCAGTCATGTGTATATATCAGGCAATCTTAAAAACGGTTTTCAGGCCTGGCATGGTGGCTCACACCTGTAATCCCAGCACTTTGGGAGGCTGAGGCAGGTGGATCATGAGGTCAAGAGATCAAGACCATCCTGGCCAACATGGTGAAACCCTGTCTCTACTAAAAATACAAAAATTAGCTGGGCATGATGGCAAGTGCCTGTAATCTCAGCTATTCGGGAGGCTGAGGCAAGAAAATCGCTTGAACCAGGGAGACAGAGGTTGCATTGAATCAAGATTGTGCCACTGCACTCTAGCCTGGTGACAGAGCAAGACTCCATCTCAAAAAAAAAAAAAAAGTTTTAAAAAATTCTCAATGTTGAAAAATTTTAAAACATAAAAAAGCATAGATCATCATCAAAAGAAATAACCCACAGTCCTGAGACAGGTACTATTAACATTTTAATGTATTACATAGCTGTATTCATATATATATATATATATATATAACATATACATATAATTTAAGAACAAAATAGACATACCACATATAGAGTTTTATATTCTGACTTTCTCATTTAATATTATATTCTATTTTTTAGAATTTTAAATGGTTGAAAAATATTTCATCTGTGTCAGTTAGGAATTGTGTTTCACCGCTGTTAACAGAATTTGACTAGCATAGTATATATTGGTTTACTATTTTTTTCTCATATAATGAGACAACTGGAAAGAGGCAGTTGTTGGTTTTGTTACAGCAGTTCAAGGATGTCAGAATTGCAGTCATTACAATTCTCCTGGCTTTTCTCTCATGGTCCCCAAATGTGACTGCTGGAGTTTCAGCCATCATATCTGTGATCCAGGCACTTGGGAGTCCCACCCAAGGACTTCTACTCTTATCTCATTTGTCATCTTTGTCTGAAAGGAAAGCTTTGAAATATAGTATTATTAATAAGCACATTGCTGGCTGCAATAATATAGAGTCTTGTTAACAACAAAGAAGAGGAGAATGGAGATTGAGTGACTGGCAAGCAGTCACACCATCATTGGAGGAAATACATTTATTTAACCAATCCTGTATGGAGGGGTTTTAGGTTTTTCCTAATGTCCATCATTTTACCAATTAACATGATCAGCATCTCTCTGCAAATATCTTTGCATATCTTCTTATTTCCTTATGATAAATTCCGAGATGGAATTAATAAATCAAATCATAGATTGCAAAATTGCTCTCCAGAAAGGTTCTACCAATTTACATTCTCACCAGCAACATACACAACTGTTGGGCAGTCTTTCTGAGAGTCATTTATTGAATGCTTGCTTTCTGTCCAACTCCAGATGGTCCCTTGTGATTCTTTTTTGAATATTAATATCATTCACAAATATTAGAAAATGCAATCAATCCTTAAATAGAATATGTCAAAATGGCAATTGCCAAGCACTTATGCCTCTTTTTAAATTAAATATAAACACACACAAAAATGTTCTCAGAGAATGAGTCTGCAAGGTGACAGGCACATTTTGGACTAGGTATTTTTCTTTTATTCTGATATTTGAAGAAGTCCCTGAGATGGTTTTGATACCAATAATTACAGGCAGCCACAGGAGAAAAGATGGCAAGAAAGACCTCTCTGAGAACCCAACAAGATACCTAAATCAATTTAAGATCTTTAAAGTTTAATATTAGAAGCTATTATGGAAGACATGCATCTTAACACAACTACAGCTATTCTGCAAACCAATGCAGTTTTAGCAAAGTTTGGAAGCCCCATCTATTGAGTTGCATTCCAATGAATGTTAATAGAAACAATGTGTGGTTAAATCATGGAGTTGGAGTCCTTCACAGTTCCAAGCAAGAGCCAAATTTTGAGATATTTAGAGGTGTATACAGTTAATATGCTCTTGAAATTTTATACTTTAAATACGTCTCTAGTAAATTAAATAGAAAATTTCAGTATATTTGTGAAACTCAACTGAAAATAACTCACAGTAGCCCCTGTTCAGTTAATGTAGTAGAATTAAAAGGTGATTACAGGAAATGCTTTAGTAAAGATCACTTTTTACACAAGAATAATCACTTGATAATTTGTGTCTTATGATTTTGGTCCTGGACATCAATTTTCTTTAAAACTAAGCAGGGCTTTAAGTTCTGTCAAAATTTCCATGAGCATTAGCTTTCCTTGCCCAATCAAAGATGAAAACCACTAGGAAGAGTTATTGCATACATGCTTTTAGAATTTAGAGTCTGTGTTCAACATAGTGCTGCTCATTGCCATCTGGATTGCCAGAACATCATCATCACATGCACAACGATTTCATATGGAATGTAGCTCGACACTTTACAGACCAAGTCTCCAGCCCAGAGAGCAGGGGTCATCACTCCTCCAGGAGACAAGAGTCTAACAGGATAGAGTGGCTTTCTACCTCCCTCTGGCACAAGCAGTTCCAGAGTTTAAAGCTAGACCTGCTGGCCAGGCATGGTGGCTCACACATGTAATCCCAACACTTTGGGAGGATGAGACAGGCAGATCATCTAAGGTTAGGAGTTCTCAAGACCAGCCTGGCCAACATAGTAAAACCCTGTCTCTACTAAAAATACAAAAAATTAGCCAGAGATGGTGGTGCACACCTGTAATCCCAGCTACATGGGAGGCTGAGACAGGAGAATGGAGGAGGCTTGAAACTGGGAGGCAGAAGTTGCAGTGAGCTGAGATCATGCCGTTGCATTTTAGCCTGGGTGACAGAGCATGACTCTGTCTCAAAAGAAAACAGCAAACAAACAAAAAACTAGACCTGCTGATAAGGTTTGACTTGTGTCCTCACCCAAATCTCATCTCAGTTGTTATTCCCATAATCCCAGTGTATTGAGGGCAGGACCGCTGGGAGGTGATTGGATCATGAGGGTAGTTCACCAATGCTGTTCTCGTGATAGTGAGTTCTCATGAGATCTGATAGTTTATAAGTGTTTAACAGTTCTCTCTATCTCTTTTCTCCCCTCTCTCTCCTCTCGGTTTCTCTGTCTCTGTCGCCTGCCACCATGTAAGATGTGCCTGCTTCCCTTCTGCCCTTGTAAGTTTCTTGAGGCATCCCTAGCCATGCAGAACTGTGAGTCAATTAAATTTCTTTTCTTTATAAATTACTCAGTATCGGGTAGTATCTTTATAGTGGTGTGAAAGCAAATACACCTGCATATAGTAGGAGGTCAATAAATACTTGTTTTATTATGGTACAACCCAAATACAGTTTATCTCCAAGTGATAGGATTATATGTGGCTTTTATTCATTTTTGTTTTTCTGTATTTTGTTAATTTCCCTCACTGGTATATCTGGAGTATTTGTAATAAGGTAAAATGAAACAACTGTTTTTTTTCTTATGGCTGTGTACATAGCTGTACATTTGGAATATTCAAGATTATGATTCCTAGGAAATTTTTGCCAACTGTTGAAGTAGAGGAGGTAGACTACATTGTGTCATAGTGAATTGAGCATTTTTATTAAATATATTTAAACATTTTATATTTTACATTAAATGTAACCTTTGAATTCAACTTTTGTTTCTAAGTATATATTAGGTAATAAACAGATACTAAAAGAAAATTAGTAAATGAACCAATCAATTGAACTGTAATTCCCTGCTTGAAGTATATCTTTGAGTTCTTTAAAACTGTCAATGGATGACAATAATATATAAATTCTACAGTCTTGTATTTTTTACTAATACCTTATTTATATAATTAACAATTCAGAATGTCAGATTAGTTGTTTCAGTACTTGAGATTTTTCTGTTAAGTATTTTATTGATACCTAAGAAAATTATATGAAAAAAATTGGATAGATTCTCTTATTAAACTGAACAACTGCATATGGCTTAAACATTTTTGATGTCTTAGTTATAATATATTTAAATTTAGCTAAAATGAAATGAACTTATATATGCAATCATGGTGCTCCATGAATTCCTCTATCATTTTGTCACTACTCATTATTTCATTTTAATTTGTTGTTATTATTAACTATTTGTGGTATGTTTACTATATGCCAAGCAGTCTGCAGTTGTTTTCATATAATATCTCATGTAGTTCTTATAATATTTCTATGATGTATATTACTATCTCTGCCTTAAGAAACCAAAGCACAAAGATAGAAAAACTCATCCAATGTTACACAGCTAGTGGTTGAAACAGCATTGTCTGAATTTGGACCCAAGTCCACACATATCCTAATCCATATTTTAATCACTATATTCTAGTATTTCCCAAATGATTTTATATGTCTATTTCCTTACTAAACTCTAATAGCAAGGATTGTGTCTTCCTCTGAAGGTTTGGTGCCTGGCCCACAGGAAGGTTACAGTAAATACTGAAATAAACTGAACTTAGATTAAACTTTGGTGTCTAACTTAGGAAAAACAATAAGACTCTACAAAGCTATTCCTTAACGAGTAATTTGCAGTTCTAGCTCACCTGATTTTTTTCCTGCTGTAAGCTAGTTTAAGAACTTATTTTGTAACCCTGTAGGGAAGTGGATGAAAGATACGAACAGTTAATCACAAGACAAGACTCTTAGCATATGAAACGATGTTCAACTTTACAAATAGTAGAAGAAATGTAAATTAAAACTACAATGAGGCCAGCCCAGGTGGCTCACGCCTGTAATCCCAGCCTTTGGTTCTGAAGTCAGGAGTTCAAGATCAGCCTGGCTAGCATGGTGAAATCTCGTCTCTACTAAAAATACAAAAATTAGCCAGGTGTGGTGGTGCACACCTGTAATCCCAGCTACCAGTGGGCGCTGAAGCAGGAGAATTGCTTGAACTTGGGAGGTGAAGGTTACAGTGAGCCGAGATTGCGCCACCGCACTCCAGCCTGACAACAGAACAAGACTGCCTCAAAAACAAACAAAAGAACTACAATGAGGTGAGATCTCGTAACAATCATAGTGACAAAAAGTGGCAATGCCATCGATGAAGTTGTAAAATAACACATAGTATTCTCATAGATTGTGGCAATGCAGAATGGTACAACCCCACTGAAATAAATTCATCAAAACCTAGAAAAACATTTTTTTACCCTTTGATTCTCAAATTCAACTTTTAAGAATTTACCCTAGGAGACTTCAGATTCAAATTTACCCTTCAGTACCTGCTCTGGGGTAATGAACTGGACTCTTGAAGCATTTCTCCTTAACAGAGAGCACAATGTTTACCTTGGTCAGTAGAGGGCACCGGAGGGACATTGCAGGAGAAATGGGGGCAATTTCTGGTTCTGGTAAGCTGCATTTTGCTTTTACTTGCTCAATTGCACAGCCTGTCACTGGGTTGCAGTGGCTGGGGTGGGAGTGAAGACAGTAGAAGGACAGTGGTAGAACCAGGTGATACCTGAGTGCTTGGTCTCTCAGCAACCTCCAATTCCCAGTCTAGGCCTAGTGGCCAGCTTGCTTCCTGGTGGGTACACTGAGTGGCTCCAGGTAAGTCCCTGACCAATCTCTATGTACCTGTGTACCTAATGGTTGTTTTCTGCTATGGCAAACTTTGGCCTAGGGATCTCAGCAAAAGGTGGGCTATCCAGTAGGCTGCAACCACACCTTCAACTAGGTTTAACCTCATTAGGAAGGTAGGGGTTTCCTTTCCAGATCTGTGTTGCCTAGAGCATTAGAGCATTCTCCCTTGGCCCTAGGGCTTTTTTTCTTTTTTTTTTTTTTTTTGAGATGGAATCTGGCTCTGTTGCCCAGGCTGGAGTGCAGTGGCACAATCTTGGCTCACTGCAACCTCCACCTCCAGGGTTCAAGTGATTCTCCTACTTCAGCCTCCCGAGTAGCTGAGATTACAGATGCCTCCTACCTCGCCTGGCTAATTTTTGTATTTTTAGTAGAGACGAGGTTTTGCCATATTGGCTGGCTGGTCTCAAACTCCTGACCTCAGGTGTTTGCCCGCCTCAGCCTGTGATTACAGGCATGAGCCACCGTGCCTGGCCAGCCCATTCTTTAGAGCAGGGGTTGGCAAACTGGTCAAACCCCATAGTTTTCTGGCGAAACCTAACTCCCTACCTGTTTTAAAAATAAAATATTTTTGGAACTCAGCCAGGTCCATTTATTTATGTGTTGTCTATATAGCACTGAATGGTTGTGACAGAGAAAATATGGCCTAGAAAGACTAATATATTCACTTTCTGTCCCATTGTAAAGAAATTTGCCAGCCTGACTTTAGAGTTCTCTTTACATCTTTATGCTATTCTATCACGGCTTAATAATTTTCATTAAATCTCCCCTATTTTAATTACTGCATGGTCTCTATGTCCAGACTGATACTACCTCTAGCAATACAAAAATACCTACACAGCATTACTTGCAATTGAAAAAGTATATAAACAACCTAAAATTCCTGGCATGGAGATTGGTTTAATAAACTATGCTAGCAACACAACAGCGTCCTCTGCAGCCAGGGAAATGAATTAGGAGAGCTCCACGAACTGATACGGGGTGATTTTCCAGGTATGTGATCAGGTAAGAAGACAAAATACAAAAGAGAATTTATGGTATGACATATGAGTAAGAAAGCTTCTTTTTTTTTTTTTTTTTTCTTTTAGTTGCATTTATTTTAATGCTGAATTTACTCCCGCACCGTGTTTGTTTCTTCAGTTTCTTCTGGTTTTCTTCTTCTTCTGGGCAACCTCCTCTTCTGGTTGAGGAACATTCTGTTCCTTTTCAGTAAGGATCATCTCGATGTGGCAGGGAGAGCTCTTATATGGGTTAATCCGACCATGAGCTCTGTAGGTCCAGCAGTGCATCTTGGTGCTTTGTTCACTTGGATATGCTCAATGACCAGAGAATCTACCTCTAAACCCTTAAGTTCAACATTACTCTGCATTTTTAAGCATGTGCAGCAAAAATCCAGCACTCTTTTTGGGCCACTGACCTTGTGTCCAGCTCCACTGCTTGGCCTGGACATAGCTGCCAACTCCACCATTGTAACGTGGGAATGGTACGCACTGTTTCTGTGAAGTGACATCTTTCAGATACTTCCTGGCTTTTTGTATATGCATACCCTTGATGGCCCGGGCAATTTCGTCCGTGTTCTTAAAGTGAACACGAAGATTGGAACCTCTTGATTTGCATCATTTTGTAGGGTTCTCCGGATCAAGTGAATAGTGAACCATTTTCACAGATTACCTCAGGCTGCTTCTGAAGAAAGCTTATTTCTTAAAACAACAACAAGAACAAAAAAAAAACATAGGAATGGCCGGGCATGGTGCCTCACACCTGTGATCCTACTGTAATCTCAGCACTTTGAGAAGCCAGCGCGGGTGATTGAGACCCAACCTCTCATTGAGGTCAGGATGTCTTAGAGTACAACACAAAAACAGGTATGTCTCAATAAAGCTTCCATTTAAAAAACAACAGCAGCCAGGAGCGGTGGCCCCTGCCTGTAATCCCAGCACTTGGGAAGGCCAAGGCGGGCAGATCATGAGGTCAGGAGTTCCAGACTAGCCTGACCAATACGGTAAAACCCTGTCTCTACTAAAAATACAAAAATTAGCTGGACATGGTGGTGCACACCTATAATCTCAGCTACTCAGGAGGCTGGGGCAAAGAATCACTTGAACCCGGGAGGTGGAGGTTGCAGTGAGCCAAGATTGTGCCACTGAACTCCAGTGTGGGCAACAGAGTAAGACTCCATCTCTAAACAAAACTAAACAAAAACATAGGAAGTATATACTAGAAACTAATATATTGATTATCCATACATGGTGGGTAGGAATGAATGAAAGGACTAGAAGAGGAATTGATACTTCTATGAGTATATATTTTGTATAGATTTTACTTTAAAACCATATTAATGCTGTATATATTCAAAAATAAACAAGTATGAGAAAAAAATGCAATTTGAATGCAAACAGAAACCAATTAACTATTTTTCAAATGAGTAGCACATCTACATGGAAGAAAAAGAAGAATCCAAGTAACATTCGAATACAATACTTTGGCTAAATATCGTCGGTCAAAAAGAAAGTAATAAAAAAACCCTCAAACTCTGTTTAGTAGGTTTGTTTTTTGTTGACCATAGTTACAGCAACTCTAAAACTATTTTGTGTACTGTAGAACTAAGCAAACAAGTACATACATGATGTGTTGGGAGCCAGGGTTCTCACTGTGGGAGAAGGCAGATACAAGTATAAAATGAGTGAAGACAAAACAAGTATCTTATTCATTGCACTGGAATTAGAATAATCTAGGTAGACAGACAGACAGATATTTCCTAGTTCTGTCTGCTAAAAGAATCTAGAGACAGTACTAACCAATAGCAATCAGGAACCTAGTCTCCAGATCTTGGTTTTTAAATGTCATTCACGCTAAAAGGAGTGAGGGCTCCTTGGAAAAAAATGCTGATTCCAGGGCTGAAGCAGTTAAAGTCTAAGATGAGCCTGAAACATCTTGTGCCAGAAAATAAGGAAGTGCTCAAAAAATTAAGGGAATCTGTCAAAAGGATATATGGTGTCAAGAAGGGAAATTGGATGTGAAGTGGGAAAGCAAGAATGTACTGGAACCCACAAGGACAGGCTGGAACCCAGTTTGTTTTCCAGTGCCTGTAGACCTGCAACTTTGATGACAGGGAGGCCTGCAGGAGAAACAGATGCCTATCCCAGTGCTAAACAAGCACCAGACTCAGGAGTCAGAGAAGCCGATCATGTGGAAACTGGAGGAGTGCAGGCCTAGTGGCCCCACCACACCTCAGTAACTCAATAACCTGAGCTGCAATAGTGCCTGGTGTCCCTGTGCCCACCTCCTGAGTGTGTAAAGGATGAAGGGATGCTTCATTCGGCCATCTAATCTTGCACAGAACATCTCTCTAGGCCCTCATAGATTCAGAAGTACACAGGGAAGGGAAATCTAGGGAGCATAGTTCTAGTTTAGCTAAGTTGACACAATACAATGAATCGCACTTGGTGACAACATCAAAATGAACTCAGGTAAAAAGCTGGTGGCCTAACTGGGGCTTTCTGTCACCCCACCATGTACCTCTAAATCCAAATTCTGGGAGCCTAAAAAGGAAAGACAGAGCCAGAGGAAAAGGTGGACTAGGAAAGGTCCCAACGCCTGGTAGTTCCCAGGGACCCATACAGCCTTGTGGAGTCAGGAAGATGGATGAGAGGACACCCCACCATAAGGATCAGGCCTTGTCTAACTCTGCTCAATGCACTGAGAAAAGAAGTTAAGGAATACAAGCCAGAGTGAGTGGGAATGTGTGCAGATACCTTTAAAACCTGGTCTGTGAATGTCTTGAAATGCTGACCAGATCACCGATTCTCCCCATACCTGCACCACTCCCAGACAGGAACTAATAAGTGAGGCTGGTGAAAAGAGCAAAGACTGATGTCCCCTTCCCTATAATACTGAAAGAAAATATTTTTAGAGGTCATCAGTGCTATTTAAATGTACTGTTGTATGATTCTAGCCTTCTGTGATTGCAGAGGTGAAGATGTAGCCATATGACTGTCTAATTTGAAATGTTGCCCTAGTGATTTTTTTCAGAATTCTTCCTGGCTCCAAAACTTCCATAACCTCCTGCCAGGAAAGAAGGTGTTGAGGGTGTCCTGGAAGTTATCAATTACTTGTGAAGGAAGAAAAGAGAAGGAGAGAAGAAAATGCATTGGTCAGGATAGACTAGGCTGTGTTGTAGCAACAACCCCAACCCTCAGTATCTTGAAGTGTCTCACACCTGCATGTAAACACTCTGCAGAAGTGATAAGACCACAGTTCATTGGCCACAACTGGTCATCTGACCCCACCCATCCACAGAGGGCCATGGAGTGAAATCCCATGTGTTAATCCAGGTTTTCCAAAGAAAGAGAACTATTAGGAGATCTCTCTCTGTCTCTCTTTCTCTCTCTCTGTCTGTCTCTCTCTCTCTCTGTCACACACACACACACACACACACACACTAATTTACTATAAGGAATGACTCATGCAATTACAGTGGTTAAGCAGTCCCAAGACCTGCAATTCTACAGTCAGTAAGCTGGAGACCCAGAGCTGATAGCACAGTTCTACTTTGAGTCTGACAGCCTGAGAACCAGGAGACCCAATAGCACAAGTTCCAGTCTGAGTCCAAGTCTGAGGGTAGGAGAAGATTCATGTCTCAGCTGGAAGAAGTCAGTCAAAGAAAAAAAAAAACTTATTTTTTACTCAGCCTTTTCTTCGATTCAGGTTTTCAGTGGGTTGAATGACACCCACCCACACTGGGATAGCCAATTTGCTTTACTTAGTCCGCAAATTCAAATACTAATCTCATCCAGAAACATCCTCACAGACACATACAGAAATGCTTAATCAAATATCTGGGTACATCATAATCTGGTCATGTTGACACACAAAATTAATAATTGGCCAGGTGTGGTGGCTCATGCCTGTAATCCTAGCTTTGGGTGACCAAGGCGGGTGAATCACCTGAGGTTAGGAGTTCAAGACCACCCTAGCCAACATGGTGAAACCCTCTTTCAATTAAAATTCAAAAATTAGCGGGGCATGATGGCAGATACCTGTAATCCCAGCTACTCGGGAGGCTGAGACAGGAGAATTGCTTGAACCCATGAGACAGTGGTTGCAGTGAGCCGAGATCACGCCACTACACTCCAGCCTGGGCAGCTGAGTGAGACTCTGTCTCAAAAAAAAAAAAAAAAATCATACCTACCATGTGCCCAGAAAGCATAAAGCCAGCGATATTCAGAGAGGACCACTGAGTCACAGAAATATGGGAAGGAAATGGAATTCTGTTCAGTCAGGACCTTTGAGGGGTGAATTACAATGACCAAAGGCTGCCTAGAGTCTTCTCCCATGTCTCATTCTACATACTGATAATAAATATCTATCTCTAAGGCACTGGTTCTCCAAGATAATTTCCTTATTCAAGGCCTCCATTTGTTCATTTTCACCCACAGGCTAAAAATCCAAACTCCTTGTGTTGTGGCCGTTCTGGCTGCTGCTCTAACTCTGCCCATAGGAGAATTCAGACACGTCAAGTCATGCTATGGGAATAGGCAGTGGCAGAGGCTATCCCAGGGACTATAAGAAGAGAAATTGAGGGACCTTGGTGGATAAAAGATTGAGAAAAACACATGCATGTGAGCTTAGTCTAATACCGATGTCTGGGTATATAGCACTGTGCTTGTTACTGAGCTGGGTTAATGCCAGATTCCTAGGCAAGGGAGTTGACTGCAAAGACCAAAAGGTTATTTTTACAAAAAAATATCTGGGAGTTCTAGGCAGCCTTGTTTTGGGATGTAGGTAATAGAAAGGGTAGGGGAAAGTGACTGCTTCCTCTTCAGTGGGGAGCATGGCCAGGCATCTCCAAACTGGTATGTTATCGGGGTTGGAAATGCAGGCTTGGGCCCAGCTCAACAGGCTCCTTGGTGCAGTGTGGTTTGGGCAGATAATGAGTAGAAGATAACACTGAGGGCTTTGATGGCAAGGGAAGCACCAGGGCCTTGGCAGTGTGGTGAACGTCTGAGGCAGTGGCTGTACCTATGCTCAAGGAAAGATGGAGTAAGTGAAGAGCATGGGCCTTCTACAATGCAGTTCTCTGGGTTCTGTGGTATGGGTAGATGGAAGTGGACACTGGGGGCTTTGATAGCAAAGGAAGCACCCGTGTCTTGGCAGTGTGTTGACGTCAGAGACAATGGCTGCATCTGTGCCCAAGGAAAGATGGAGCAAGTGAAGACGAAAATAGCATTTCACAATGCAGTCAGAGATCTGGGTTCCTAGGTACGCAGAGGGCCTATCCTGACCCTGATTAATCCAGAGGAATTAATTCATCCATTTAATAGTTACTGGACACTTACTGTTTAGGTAGTAAACAAAACAGACAACATTCTTGACACCAAAGAGCTTATGTTCCAATGATAGAAACTGACAAAAAGCCAGACAACAAATATATAAGGAAGTTCAATTAGCAGTAAGTGCTGTAAGGAAATTAAAAACAGATGTGTATATGTATGTATTTTAGATAACGTATTAGGAGAGAAGCTTTATACTTTTTCAATTGTGAATCAGAGTGAAATTACATTATAATCTTACTTTTTACTCCTAGGCTGTTGTAGTGGGGAGACCCTCAAGGCCATCTACAATATCACAACTCTCATAGAGCTGCCTGTGAAGGATGACAAGAAGGAAGTAGGCTGAGACCCAAGGTCTGGGTCAGGGGACTAATGCTGTTGTCCCCAAGAAGGGGATAAAAAACGCTATCACTGCAGTGGCTAAAGGGACATTTGAAATCTTGTCCTAGTCCAGGCTGGCGCTGGTGTCCCTGGGCCCACCCAGGTGAATAAGCAGGAATCTCTGGTCACAGACGCTTTCAGTGACAAGCGAGTAGAATGTCTTGAAAGAAGCAGGACTATGACTATGACAGGTACCCACAGTAGAGTCCAATAACCTTGAGTAGGCAAGGATTAGGAAAGTTGTCAAGCCCACTTGTTCAATTATTCATTTAATAAATATTTATTAAAATCCTGCTATGTGACAGGCTCATGCTATGTATTAGGAATACAGTGATAAACTCTCAGTCAAAGACCCTTCCCTGATGGAGCTTATATTCCACCAGGTTCCAGCCCAGAGAGCTGTGGATTGATCCTAGTTAAGAACGACAGCAGAAACTAGGAACATGTCTGGTTGTAGAACTGATCAGATATCCTGGATGGTATGTGCGGTTTCATGGGCCTGTAGAGAGATGCTGAGAACTTCATCCAAGAGAAGGAACTGAAGAAGAGGTGAGGATGGAGTCCTAGAACGCCATCAGACTTGGTTTTCATTGACTTACAGCAAGAATGGGAGTTGGAAGCAAGCTACCCATGGCTTAACAGGGCTGGGGTTAGCCAGTGTCCACCCAGAGTCCCTGAATATTATTAATGCAGCTCAGCTACCACACCATGTAGCCAGAAGTCTGAGAAAAGAATCACAGACACTCCAGCCCCTCTTGCTCTGGCTTCTCCTCTTACTCTCACTACCACTCCCTACCTTCCCCCACCAAATTCATCATGGGGAGATGTCCCTTGGACTTGATGATTGAATAGGGCTTCTTCTGTTTTGGGCCCTGGATGGTTGGATTTAGCTTGTACTCAATTCTCAGACTCTTCAGGCTTTTTACCACTTGGGATAAAATTCCTACCCTGAATATTCGTGGCTCCAGGCCATCATACCCACCCACCTGGCTTGCATTCTTGGTCCACCACACAGCAACAACCTTTAAGAGAGGGCTGATCATTTTGTCATGAACCCACTGCTCCAAGGGCAAGCCTGTTGCTATAGCAACATGGATGATCTAGCAGGCTCACGGCTGTCATTCTGCTTTGGGACTAAGGGCTTAGGGAGGGGAACACCAGCCTCCTTGGGGATACAACAGCCCTTGTGGGCCAATTACCAGAGGAGAGAGCAAAATGCCCCCCTCACCCTACCCTAGCAGGCCCTGTGACCTGCAGTTCCTCCCTGCCTTCTTCGGGTTGCTTCTATTTCTGACCCCAGAGAGATTTAAAGGGAATCCAGAGAAATTGCCAGGTTTCATTATTCAGCTTTAAACCTGCACATAGATTCTCTAGAGAGCCCAAAGGGATGACATGTCTCCTTTGTTTCGTAACCAAGGATGTGGAAAGATGATAGTCCAACTGGTGCAACTTGGAAATTCCTCAGGGAAGATAACAAGGTTTCTGACCTCAAGGAGACCTGGAGACCAAATCTTCCATGGATCTCGCTTCTGTTCATGCTGGTCTAGGTTCAAAGCGGAGCCTCTACCCTCATCCCCGCAGTCAGCTGATACACTTCCACACTGTCATCCCATAAAGCTTTGTACATCTTTCTGCCCCAGGCTTCGATCCCTTCTCTCCTCATTCTTTTCCACTCTGGTCTCTTGAATCCTTTCTCCATAGCCAGTAAATTGCCCTACCTGTACAGTTTCTTTCCCAACACTCTCTCACCTCCTTCCTTCTACGTTGGTAAAGCTGGCCTCTTCTCTTGGAACACTACTTTCCCTGCACCCCTCTTATCTGTATTTCAGGGCAACACAGTGGGTTGAACTCTATGGGGAATATAATAAATTACAAATAATAGAAGAGTCACTAACACTTGCTTCATTAAGTAGGGTTCATTCTTCACATAACCAGATACCTAGTTGTAGGTGACTGTTGGCATTGATTCAGTGGCCAGGTGAAATCAGGACTCACATCTCTGGGGTTGTCTTGGCCTTTTCCTCATACGGTATTTCTAACTTCTTGGTCACAATACTGCCACTGTAGTATAGACTTCATGTCTAAATTCCAGGCAAGAAGAGAAAAGGAGCTAAAGGGTGTTGGCTGCACCAGGAAAGAAAAACATTCTCAGAATCCTTAGAGAAGTTAATCTCTTGTCTTATTGGCTAGAAGTGTGCCACATGGCCATCCCTAGATGCAAGGTAATCTAGGAAGGTAGGTATATTTAGCTGGCATATTGTACCCCAGAACAAATTCAGGATTTCGTTACTAAGGAAGAAAAGGGATAAAGATAAAGATATCGGGCAGAGAACAAGCAGTGTCTGCCACAGTGTCTGCTTCACTCCCCCACATTATATTTCACTGTCTTGTTAAAACCATTCTCCTTTGATCTTATGCCATTTAGATATTCCGCCCTACCTCCCCCATCCACTGTTGGTGCTGTCATCTACTGGGGGGTCCTCACATTCATTATGTACCTCAGCAATGGGCAAAAAGCCCACCATTCTTCAGGGAAAGCCAGTTGCCTGCCTCCTACACACAAGCCTTGATCCATCCTCATGACAACTTGGTTCTCAGCTCTTCTTCCTCTCTGCTGTCATCCTTACTCAGCCAGCCTCTACTCTCATCTTCTGTTTCAGTCTAGCTGTCAGAGCTTCTATAGGCTTCATTTACTACTGCTCAGAAAGGACTCCCTTTGCCTCTTCATACTCAAGATGCCCCAACTTGAACCTCATGTCTATTTTGCTCATCACCACACCCCCAGCTGGCCCCTGCTTCCTGTTGGCATCACTGGACCAGGTGGCTGAGGTTCCAGGGGTCAGGAGACCCTAACTTCTCCAGGATTCTTTGCTGATCTGACACATTTCTCCATCTTGCATTTGCAACATTCTCTTCGAGACAATTTTTATATTCACTATGCAGTTCTGCATACCACAGCTGTAGCCAAGAGATGCTTTCCTTTTTCTCCTATTTGTTAACAGCCTTGGGAAGAGGCATAGTGGTGAGAATGTTGGGCAATGTTTTAACAATACTAATAAAAAATACTATTATATAAAGGATTCATGTAATTGATTTGTGCACTGCTATTCCCCAAATGCTACTGAGAGCAAAATGTTGGCAGTGTTTTATTTTTTATTGCTTAGAATTTAAACTTTAGATTTAGCAAATGGTAGGTACCAGTCTTAGATATCCAGTAGATGGGGGGAAAAAGAGTTTATTCTTGTGTAAAATTTGACCCTGTTACATTTAGTTCATCATTTCAATCTGCTGAGATATTTTGTTTACTATCCAGATTCTGCCACCTAATATATTTTTCACGCTTTCTTGCATTTTGTGACTGCAGCAGATATATAAGAAAGTATAAGGATGTCCCTAACACTTGGAGAAAAATATTTCTCCGAGAACTGAAATATCTCAATGGATAGTTATCAGATTGTAATTTTCATTAGATATAACCCATCCTAACAGATTAGTTTCAGTCTGAAACTAATTGATGATAAAGACTGGATCCTTAACTGGTTAACAATAAAAAAAGTGGTAACCTAACCAATTATTGTGTGACTGAAAAGTAATCCCTCTCCTTTCCCAACAGGAAAGTCTGAAGGCAGGCCTGCTTAGCAGAGGTCTTCATATAGTAGGAATCTTACTCTTTCAAGATGTAGGATCTCAAGAGGTGAGCCAGCCCTCTGAGTGAAGGGAGTCAGTTGGGGACGTGACAACGTAGCACACTCAATAGGGCAGACCTGTCTCAGCTCCAGCAGATTGATATCATTGGAAAAGGTGGCCCCAGTGTAGGCAGACTTTTCTAGAGAGCCCAGAAGTGACTGTGCAAGCCCAAAACAATACAAACAAATATTTGTGGACCACTAAGAACCTCTGGTATGAAGTAAATACTAAAAGCATTGAACAATAATAACCTATCTGTATATCCACCAATGAGCCTGATGGGCCACAGTGTGACATCTATCCTATTTGTGTCACAGGGAGATGAATTCTACAGTGGGACAGTCTGTGTGACTGCTCGTTGATTATCTAATTTCCTTTGCTGTAATTTTGTGGTCACCAAACAAATTTCTGCTTGCTGATTTGGTTTTACAACAAATTTTAGAAAGGAGGTGATCTGAATAAGAGGATATATGTATTTCAGTCTCTGGAAAGGGATATTTCTTTGTATTGAGAAACCAGAACTCTTGAGTGTGTTGAGGATTTGTCTGCCTTGTAGTGCTTGAACAGCTTTGGGTAATCTGACAAAATAAGATTCCCGTGCTGAAAAGCTGAGTATGTGACCCTGATTTTAACAGTGACCTAAGTTTGTGTGGCCCCTTTCCTTCTCCAGAAACCAACCAGTCAGCCTTCTTTTTGTAAATGTAGCAGACACCATTTTGCTGGTGAATGAGGTTAAATCTTTAGCCTTGTCATTTGTTCAGCTTTGTAATTTAGAACTCTCTTATTTTATCGTTTGATTTTAAGTCCCTCAGTTTTTCTTTCTGCATCCTTTGCCCCCTGAAGTTTCTGTCTGTCTAGCAACTAAGCACTGTTTGGGTATCTACTGTCTTCCCCAAGTTGCCTTTACTTTTCTTCTTTATCTTTCTCTTCTTTTCCTTTTCTTTCTTTCTTCTCTTTCTTTCTTTTTTCTTCTTTCTTTCTTTTCCTTCCTTCTTTCCTTCTTTCTCTTTCTTTTCTCTCTCTCTCTCTCTTCTTTCTTCTCTCTCTCTCTCTCTCCTTTCTTCTCTCTCTCTCTCTTTTTGAAATGGAGTCTTGCTCTGTCACCCAGGCTGGAACGCAGTGGCGTGATCTCAGCTCACTGAAACCTCTGCCTCCTGGTTCAAGCAATTCTCCTGCCTCAGCCTCCTGAGTAGCTGGAATTATAGGTGTGCAACACCATGGCTGGCTTATTTTTGTATTTTTAGTAGAGACAGCATTTCACCATGTTGGCCAGGCTGGACTTGAACTCACTTCAAACCTCAGGCAATCTACTCGCCTCACCTCTCAAAGTGCTGGGATTACAGGCATGAGCCACCATGCATAGCCTCTCTTGTTTTATTTCTCTCATTACTTTTTGTTCTTTTAATTTGGAAACCCACCTCCTTCCTCAATGTCAGTATTAAAAAACCCATATGTTACAGGTTCATTAGGACTGAGACATTCCTTCATAGCTGAGCTGACTAATATGATAGCCACTAGCCGTGTGAGACTATTGAACACATGCAATGTAAAATGCAGCTGGTTTGAAAATGGGATGTGGTATAGGCATAAAATTCACACAAGATTTAGAATACTTAAAAGAATGTAAAATACCTCACGAATACATTTTTTGGCACCGATCACCTATTAAAATGGTAATATTTTGGTTATACTGGGTTAAGCAAATATACTTTAAAATTAATTTCATCTATTTTTACTTCTTTAATATGAGTTCTAGAATATTTAAAAGTATATATCTGGCAAGCAATACAAATCTGTTGGTCAGTGCTGCTTGAGAGTCTTAACGTCTGTATTTTTAATATCTCTGTAAGCATAAATGCTGTATTAAAAACCCAGTTTGAATGAACACCCCCAAATTACTCCTCCATTTCTCCTTTCTGTCTTCTGACCCACCTTCTCAAGTCATTATCATCTTTCCTTTTTTGGAGAGTCTAAAAGAAAGGGGAAATTTTTATTTTTTGAGTCAGAAGTAGGCATGAGACAAATACATTGAAATATAATGGGAATATAAGAAAAATGGAAAGTAAGCAAACTGCCAATAGACAATCTGTTAACAAAACCCAGTAATATATACACCTGGACAAGCAACAATCCCAAGAGGAAAGCTAGCAACTTTAATTACTTCACCTACAGGCACTAGACTGAGAATTGTTTCTTTCCACTTGAATGGAATTGTGCCGCTATGCCAGAGCGAGCTGTCAGGAGTTTTGCTTCTCTTATACCAGACTGTCTTCAAAGGCTCACTTTTATGTGTTATGTAAATGATAATTAATACATGTAACACATTGACAACAATAATAAGCATAAGTTTGGGAGTCAGAGAGATCTAGGTTTGATTCTGGCTTTGCCACTGGCTAACTCAATGGCCTGAGACCAGTAGTTTCACCTCTGGATCCCTGCCTGCTAATCTGTAAAATAGGAATAGTAGGACCACAGTTTTTTCTTTTCTTTTCTTTTTTGAGACAGAGTCACTGTCACCCAGGCTGGAGTGCAATGGTGCGATCTTGGCTCACTGTAACCGCCACCTCCCAGGTTCAAGTGATTCTCCTGCCTTAGCCTCCCAAGCACTTGGGACTACAGGGAAGCACCACCATGCCCAGCTAAGTTTTTGTTTGCTACATTGGTCAGGCTGGTCTCAAACTTCTGGCCTCAAGTGATCCACCCATTTCAGCTTCCCAAAGTGGTGGGATTATAGGTGTGAGCCACCATCCCCAGCCAGGACCACAGTTTATGATGGGTCAACATCCTGCCTCTGCTCCTAGCCATTCTTCCCTCTAATTTTAAAAGTCTGCTTTGCTCCTGGGTGCAGTGGTTCATGCCTGTAATTCCAGCACTTTGAAAGGCTGAGGTGGGTGGACACTTGAGGTCAGGAGTTTGAGACCAGCCTGGCTAACATGGTAAAACCCTGTCTCTACTAAAAATACAAAAATTATCCAGGTGAGGGGGTGCGCACCTGTGATCCCAGCTACTTAGGAGGCTGAGGCAGGAGAATCACTTGAACCTGGGAGATGGAGGCTGCAGTGAGCTGAGATGGCACCACTGTACTCCAGCCTGGGTGACAGAGCAAAACTGTCTTCAAAAAAGAAAAAGAAAAAAATCTGCTCTGCAAATGATTGTGTCTCTGTCTTTCACCAAAGAAATTTCAGTCCTCACTTCAAATCTTGTGAAAAGAACTTTGAGGGGGTCACTGACCTGAGCATTTGACATTTGTCCTCTTCAGTTTGCATGAGCCTGATTCAGACTGGCGAACTTGCAAGGTGGAGAATTGTGGATTGCAAAGTGTGTTCATGCTGGGCAAGGACAGAAGGCTAGTTAGAAAAATGCCTGCACTAGCGTATGTACAGACAAAGGACATTTGTGTATTTCTGGCAGACCAAATGTACAGAAAGCCAGCCATGAGCTATATTAAAGGGATTTGCCCAAAAGCACAAGTGGATACCAACTGTGAGGGACTCCTTGCAGAATGCTGAAAATCAGGGCTTGTAGACAGAACATAAGCACTTAGGGAATCTTTGAGAAACCCTTGAATGTGACTCAAGAAAAAGGGTCAACTTTTAAACACTTGGCAACCCACAAAAGCAGCAGTGAAGACTACGCTTTATACTTGGAGGATTTAGCACCATATGCTTAAAATGGTTTATAATTAATTCACCTGTCTCCAGACACATTTCAACCCCATTTTCCGGGACAGCTATACAAAACTTCCTCAGGAACCTGAACTCATTCCTTCCTATTAGGCTGAGGTTCTAGGCTGGGACCTATTTGGGGAGCCTCTAGTCTTCTCTAATTTCTGTTCCATGCAAATTGTTCCTGGGCCCAGGGGATCATTAGGTAGGTAAAGATAAGATGCACCTTAGGAACAGTATCAACTAGAACCCACATTATTCAATGAGAATGTGTGCCTATCTGCTATATTAACCAGCACCACATGAGAAATTCAAGTACTGTATAGAGCACAATGGCTTACAGGTTAAGCCCATCATGATGAGCTGAATTTAGTCTGCTTAAAGACTAATTCTGGAATGGAAGAAGGGCACCAGGAGGGAAATGTGGGGATGAGGCAACAAGACTATTCTGTGTGACATATTCAAATGAATGCCAATAAATGTTAGAAAATGGTAATAAAAATTAAGTGCTAAGGGCACGAAAAAATCAAAAGATAGGCTAGGCGTGGTGGCAGGCACCTGTAATCCCAGCTACTTGGGAGGCTGAGGCAGAGAATGCTTGAACCCAGATGGCAGAGGCTGCAGTGAGCCAAGATTGCACCACTGCACTTCAGCCTGATGACAGAGCAAGACTCCATCTGAATTTAAAAAAAAAAAAAAAAAAAAAAGCCAAAAGATCACCTTTTGCCAGGGGAATCTGAAGTGGACTTTCTACCAGTGTCCATACTCTAAAGATTGTAGAGGAGAGTATCTGAAGACAAAGGGTCTGGGAATTCCATATTAGAAAAGAAGCTAACTGGGGCAAGAGGTTAAGGAGAAAAAGTTGGATTGCTAGATAGGGGGTAGATTGCCAAGATTTCTCAGGGTAAACAGCCAAGTGCCCATGGGAAATCCATGCAGTAAGATAATGATTCCTAGGGGAAGCTACTAAGCGTATTCAAGTTTTCACTCTTTATTTGTGTTGAGAGGGTCAAGGAATATATGCCAGACTGTTTCAAGAGAGGGAGTTAAGGAGGGACAACAGTGAGAGGGCTATTATTTTCCCTTCTTCCCAAACAACAGGGGCACACTACCGACACATTTTGATTTTAAGATAAAATTCTTATGGGCAGATAAGATTTGAAGTGCTTCAAAGTGTTTCAGTTGGAGGCGCTTGCTTAAGTATCCCAAGGGAAGAATTGAGATTACATTTCTCCCCCTGCCTAGGGGTGTTTGATTGAGTAGCAGCACAGGGTATTATTCCCAAAGTACCACTAATGATATAATCATCAGTCCATCCACACATCACCTATCATCCATTCCATAAGCCAACATTTTTTTTTTTTTGAATGCTCACCACGTGTCAGGTCCCATACTGTGTTTCTGAGTTGCAACAGAGTAAAACTGTCCTTACTAGTGTAGGTCAGTGAGTGGGGATGGGGGAGATAGATGAAACAAAAATACTTTCATTTTTATAGCTGAGAGATGAGTATTTGGTGACTCCTTATATGATTTCTTCAGCTTTTTGTATGTTTAATAATTTCCCTAATAAAGTGAAATAATAAAAGCTGTCTTTTCTTTCAAACAAGGGAGCTAGATTTGATAGACGCCTAGATCACAAAGGCAAGTCCAGCCATGACATTAGTCCCAGGATATTAATGGAAAAGAAGACCCTGGGGTAAGATGAGGAAGGTGGTCAGGAAATGCCCTCCAGTGGAGGGTAAATGTTCATTGTTTCGGTTAAGGAAGCCAAAAGCTAAATATCTGACTCAGTCTCAAACTGGTTTTGGAGGTGCGCACAGGTTCGGGTCAGGAGTCAGGAACTAGCCTCTACCACATTACTATCACTTTATCTCCTCCTTTCTTCTCCTTTTGTTAAACGTCAACAGAGGTAAGTCGATGTTCAGATTCAACCAACATTTCCAGAGCACCTACGATGTATCAAAGGCTTCTGGTTAGAACCTGCCTGTACCGTCTTACAGAGAGGGAAGGCCGAGAATGCCTCAAGCCGTGGAGAACGTGACTCCATTAGGCAATGGCAGCTTAGGAACCCAGTCCCTCCAAGTCCAAGTCAGGGAAAATAGGTCAGAAACTTGGAATCAATGGTGGGTTCAAATTCCGGCTAGTTTCGTGGCTTTCGGCAAGTCAGTAGACGTCTCTGAGTTGGCTCAATTTCTCCATCCATAAAAAGGGTACAGTAAGACTGTGGAAGGTTGTTGTAAGGACCAGAGATTCTGTCAAGATCCTGGCACTTAGCGAAGGCTCCATAAATGGCAGCCATCATTTTCGGCCAAGTGCGGGCGCATTCTCCCGGGCACGCCTCCCGCGAGGTCCCTCAGGACAGGCCCGGCCCGCCTCCGCGGCTCCGGTCTCGCAGAGCTCGCGGCAGGTGGCTCAGCATCTTGGTGCCCGCACCCCGAAGCGAGCGAGGAGCGAGGGCGGGTTGGATGCCCAAGGTCTGCCCTGGAAGATCGCCGCCCCCACCCCCCGCCCCTTCCACGCTCTCGGCGCAGGTGAGGTTTTCGGCCCGGGCCACGGGGACAGCGACCTCTGAGGAGGTCGAGGCGGAAGGCGCGGCTGGGGGCCTGGAGCGGGGCTCCTGAGGGCGCTCCCGCCTTCGCCCTGGTTCACCCCAGGGCCAGCCTCGGCGCCGGAGCCCGCGGGCTGCGCGCTCTGCGGCTGCGAAAACCCGGAGAGGCGGATTGGAGCGCGCTCGCCGCGCTCGCAGCCAACTCCTCCGCGGTCCGGCCGCCGAGCTGGGCATGCTCAGTGCGGACGCCGCGCCGCCGTCCGCCAACTCGGAAGCTCGCGCTCCCCGGCCGTGGGGGCGAGAACGCCGGCGGTGAGCCGGCGTCGCTCGCCGCCCCCAGACAGTGGCAAACTTCGCGGCGTCCCCGGAGCTCGTCCGGGCGAGGCAGATACCTCACAAATAAAATCAAATCCAATTCCCCCATCCTAACCCGAATAATGGAGGCTGCGGCGGCCGGAGTGACCCCGCCGCCGCCAGCCCCTGCCCGCTAGCCGCGGACCAACAGGTAAACTGTTGGGGGTGGGGGGTGGAAGGGAAGAGGAGCTGGGGCCGGGGAGAGGCGGCGGGCTGGAGGAGCCCGAGACGCCTGCAAGCTGGCTGCCCCCGTCGGCGCTCACAGACATCGCTCCTCACCCCCTTCCTCAGCCCCTGGAGGGACAGTAAAGGGTTAAGTCGGCCCCGCGCCACCGTGAGCACGGCCCCCTCCAGCCGCCGCGACCGCCAGCAGCGCGCCTCGGCGCCTGCCCGAAGCCGCCGAGGCGACCGGAGCCGCGGATGCGCCACCGGAGCCTGGCGGGCGTCTAGGAGGCACCGGCCGCTTCCCACCGGCCGCATCCCTGCGTCTCGCGCCCCCTCCAGGTCTCGCTCCTCTGCACCGGCCGGGTCCGCGCCCAGGTGGCGGAGTCTGCGGGGCGCGTGGCGGCGGGGGAAGGGTCCCTGCCGGGTAAGAGAGGCGGGGGCGGTCCGCTCAGCAGGGGAGGAGGGCCACCCTCGCCTTGGGCAAGCACTTGAGACACCAGCCTAGGCGCCAAGAAAAGTTTTTTTTTTTTTTTTTTTTTTTCCCCCAGTGCCCCACCCCCACCCCATCCTGCGCCCAGCTGGGGTGGGTTTGGGTCCATTGGTGAAAAAAGTCACACGTTCCCATCAGCTGCTCCTCCCCCTGGGGACTGGGTGTGGGGGAACGCAGGAGGTAGGCGCTGCGGAGGACCCTGCCGACCTCTAGCCCCTCCGCCGCCGCCGCGGGAGCAGTGCGTCCCCGGGCTCGAGCGCAGTCGAGTGCCCGCCGGAGGCCGTCCCCATCAGTGCGTGTCTGCTGCCGGGCAGCGGCAGCATTCAACCTGCTTTATTCCTGCCTGCAGCGCCACAGCAAGCGAGCGAGCGAGGAGGGGGAGAGAGGGAGTCTGTCTGCAAAGTGCTGCTCCCTGGTGCTCAGAGGCGGCTGCTCCAGCTCCAACTCTCATTCATTTCGCCGGTTAACATGAGAGATCATGGCCGCCTTCGGGCTTCTCAGCTATGAGCAGAGACCGCTGAAGCGCCCCCGGCTCGGTCCGCCCGACGTCTATCCACAGGACCCCAAGCAGAAGGAGGTAAGAGCGCCGGCGGCCTCCCCGGCAACCGGGGCCGCCCTCTGCAGCGCTGACCCGGGGCCAAGTTGGCCCAGCGGGCATCGCCGGCGCTGCGGGGGAAGAGGTCGGGGAGGGGGATGAGAGACTGAGGCCGGGCTAGGGGGCTGGGCGACCCCCAGGCGGCGGAGAT
The DNA here is from genome assembly GCF_048565385.1 of Saimiri boliviensis. Classification (NCBI taxonomy): domain Eukaryota; kingdom Metazoa; phylum Chordata; class Mammalia; order Primates; family Cebidae; genus Saimiri; species Saimiri boliviensis. The sequence continues at coordinate 15,157,797 of NC_133457.1, forward strand.
CGTGCGGCTGTCAGTCCTCGCGCTCCACTGGGGCGCTCGCTCTCCGTGTGCCGGCCGCTTTCTCGTTGCCTGGCCTTGCACGGCGCCACTGGGCGCTTCTCCGGCTTCTTCCCTGCGGAAACATTGCCCGCTCTCACCCGCTTCTGCTTGCTTTATTTTTCTTCTTGCCGCTTCGGCAAATCCTCGTAAACTTTTTGAAAAATGTTGGAATGCAGTGCATCCTACACTGAGGTCTTGCGTTTTGCGTCCGCTGGCCAGGGACGAAGGTGAGGGGAGCTTTTCAGATTTTCCAGTTTGGAATGGAAGGCGTTTTTACCGAAGTGATAAACATTTAGCTCTCGGAATATACGTCTGTATCCCTTCTCCCCTTTACAAATTAAAATTAAGGAGAAACACCGATTTTCATCCCGAGAGGCAATTGGCTTAATTGCTGGAGACTGTTTTGTGTATGCACAGGCAAGTTACCTTGGGAGGAAATAGGTCCCAGGATTGCTTAGTTCTCTGAATCAAATTAATTGGAGAAACCTTGACTCTTGCACGAGGTACACTAGCTTCAGTGGCTAACCACGGCATTTTGTAGCTATGTATGTGTTTATCAGGAGTTAAGTAATTATGTAACAAGTCTCCAGTTTTAATGATCACCTTTGGCTACACCATTTGCCCAGGGACTTGCCTTTTTTTTTTGGATCACCTGCTCGCCAGCTGTATTTTTTGGGTTTGCCAGCTGCCGCCCACCCATCTTGTGTTTTCTTCAGCTAAACGCGAACTGACCACATTTCAAAACTTATCTTTCTGAGAATCTAAAAACCTTCCATTAAAAGTTTGTGCGTCCACTGATAGCACAGAAGGGGCCTTGTAAATCAGGCAAGGAGGGGTCCTTAATTCCTTTTGGTAAATGTGTCTGTTTCATTAGTAGAGTAAGTGCTTGTTCTGGTTAAATTGCCTTGCTTATAACGTGTCTAAGAAGTAAGGAACAGCAACTCTTTTTAGAGGTTTAGCACACTAAATACACTTCAGCATCGGTGGAGTCACGCAGATGAAAGCTGGGAAGGTTTTACAGGTGGTTTCCAGCACCAGCTTCACAGGATGGTAGGAGTTTGAGAAGATTTCGCGGATTTTTCCCCCACCTGTTACCCCACCCTTCTAACTCGACTTAGAATGAAGTTAATGGTTAAGGACTAGAACTAGAGAGGCTGAGGATCAGTGTAAACTTAATAACTTAAAAATGATTGGGAAGAAATTCTTAAAGTTTTGATAGAGACAGGGACATTTAGTTGATCTTTATCATCTCGTAATTAATGTCTTACTGTGCCTTTCCAGAGGGCAGCATAATTGATAGCATGATGGCTTGGGACGCTGTGTTTGCTTATTTAGCATTTGTTCTTCAGGCCAACGCTCATTTCAGGATTGGGGCCTCTGCGATTCTGGAAAGACTAATTTTGGATTTCAGGGTCTCACAACATTTTATGGAGTTGTAAAACTGGAAGCGACCTTAGGGACTACTTTTTATAACTTTCTCTGGACAAAGTCAAAGAAGCTTGACTGGTTTAACTAAGGTGTATGGGAGAATAAGCAGAGGAGTTGTACCACCAAAACAGTATTTACGTCAAAATGAATATTGCTTTGAGGATGATTTATGGGATACTATCATAAATAACATTCTGATGTTATCCCCTTTCCCAAGGCAGCCAATGTTTTATCTCTTTCAAGAGTCAGAGTTATGTGTGGCTGTAGCCAAATTTGGGTACAATACGGAACAGGTGCTTGGCTGTTCTTGGGTGGTTGGTGAGTAGCCTAAGCTTTAGTTATTTATGTACTACCTCCCTCAATATTTCTACCCTACCCCTGTACCACCTGAACTTTTATTCTAAAGTTTTCTTTAATTTTTAAGAAACTCTGTGTTTCCTGGGCAATAATACACGTGGAGTCATGGTTTTATTACAATATATGTATATATAAAATTTATATCAAATCATGTATACATACTATTTTAAATCCATTTGATATTAGATGCATAGACACATATATGATTATACATATTAAAATGAGACTATTACTATTAACACTTTAAAAGTTCTCTGTACCTAAAACAACAGTTGTGTTCCATTAGAGATACATGTGGTGGGAAATCCTGATTTAATGGAGGAACTGTGGGCTTCCAAGTTGGGCTGACCTGGATTTAGGGTTTTTTTTTTTTTTTTTTTTTTTTTTTGGTGATTGTGTGGCCTAGGCAAGTTGCATAGCCTCTCATTTGTAAATTAGTCTGATTGTATGCTTCAGAAAAAATTTCAAACCATTTGTGTGAGAAAAGCCCTCCTCCTAGTAGAAGTTATTCTTGTCACCGTAAATGTAATTTTTATTGTTAACCTGTGGTAATGGTGTTTCAGAAAAGGGCCCCAGCAGATAGGGTGGAACCCCTGAATGAAGACCCATGTGGAGAATTAAGGGGGTGGGGGGTGCGGGGATGTGGAAGCTTTAACCTGCGTGATGGACTGGTTATATTTATTAGAGAGCTTGCTGTGCATCAGCATCCTGCAGGACTTCATTATATGTTATGTTATAATACATTGCCTTCTGCAAACAAACTGTCCCCTCGAGCTTTTAAGGCAGGGAATCAAAAAACTGGCAGTCATCCTTGAGACCCCCTCCTCGCTTACACCCCATTCATCCATCAGCATCCATACATCCATCGGCACATCCTGTTCAGTTCCAAAATGTGTCTCCAATCCACCAGACGGTCTCAGTTTCACCAATGTTCTTGGCCTCCCTTCTGGCTTCAGGATGACTTCTCTGTCCTGGGGTTCCTGCATATTCTATTCTGGTCTTTCTGCCTGGACATCTGTCTGTCTAGCCACCCCCTCACACTCAGCATTCCACTCAGCTCTTCTCACCTTAGCCTGTAGTTAGGTAGGCTCTGGAGCCAGTCTGCTTGGGTTGGGATTCCGGCTGTCCGGATCCCAGGTGATCTGATGGTGCTGGTCTGGGGCCTCACTTCGAGAACCCTGACCTAAAAGAAGGCATCCAGTTCTCCAGAGACTACAGCATTCTGCTTAACATGCCCCGTATTCTCCCTATACTTCATTTTCCTTCCATATGGAGTGAAAGTGATAATACTACCTAACCCATAGCGCTGTTGGAAGATTACCTGGATAATATATGTAAAAAGCACTTAGAATAGAATCTGCCATAGATTCAGCCCCTATATGTTTACTGTCATGAACTGTCAGCCCTGCCTCTTCATCATTCAAGTCTCAGGCTTTTCTGGTATGTCATTTATAATTATATACTTATTTGCATCTTGCCATCTCCCCGTAATATGTCAGTTTCATGAGGTCTGTTTTGGTATAGCTGAAGTACCTGGCACAGTTAGTTCCTAGAATGCTGAGGGTCCAACTGGAACATGAGTAAAGGAGGGATGAATAAATTAAAAAGGGAAATCTGGTAAACGAGGGGTGTTGGGGAAAGTCAAGGTTAAAGCTGAAAATAGCATTTGCATCTGTCTGCCTTGGAGCCTAGGTTAAGGCTGAAAGTAAAATTAAGCCCCAGAAGTAGGAAGGAAGAGTAGGTTTACTCTGGGATAAAAGAGGCTGAAACATTTAAAGAGTAAATATATGCAGAAAATCAAATTAGTTAGAAAAATGGGTTGGGGCAATAGTGAGATTTCCAGGAATCAGGATCTGTAGAGCCCCACCAGCAGAGACTTCCGGGAAGAATGGCCTGGTGTGCAGTGCAGGGGCTGCCCAAAGATACACACAGCATGACTTAGGAGAGTTGGTGGTGATGGTGGTATCTGCCTGTGGATATCCCAGAGTGGTGGTTCTTCAGCTTCTGAGGACATTCCGATTGCCTTGAGGGCTTGTTAAAACAGATTGCTGGGTCTCTAAGATTCAGTACGTCTGAGGTCAGGAATTGCATTGGTGACAAGATCCCAGGTGATCTGATGGTGCTGGTGTAGGGTCTCACTTCGAGGACCCTGACCTAAAGGGAAGGCATCCAGTTCTGCAGGGGCTAGACGCTAGAGCGTTCTGCTTAACACTGGCTGGGTTAGACTTCTGCATATGGCTGAAGTTGCAGTAGTTTGTTTTTTAACAGCCAACCCAGCCAAAATTTTGTGTGCTCGTCCCAGAATTTGTGCCTTCTCTTAGTTCAGATATAAGGGAATGGGCCAGAAAATCTCAGTCCCCCTCCAGTGTCTTTTTCTATTACACTTGAAGTAAAATGCAAATCCTTTACCTTGGCCTTCAAGGTCCTACCTGTTTGGCCCTTGTTCACCTCTACAATCATTTCCTGCAGCCAAACAGCTTGGCTTTGAGTTCTGGCTCCCCCATGTACTGCCTGTTTGACTCAGCTTCCTCAACCATGGAATGAGGTTTGTATTTGTTCCAACTTCACAGGGTTGCTGGGAGGAGAAAATGAGCTAGTGTGTGCAAAGTGTGTGGAACTGTGCTTGTCACACAGGCAGCACTCAGCACAGGTCAGCCACTATTAGCTGATCCCTTCTTAAAGGATCCTGGGGGCCTCCTGTTGTGCTTACAGTAACAGCTACAAGACCCTGCCCTTCAAGATCTGGTCCCTGAGATACTCCTTCCAACTTGCTCTCCCTTCTTTCTGTGTGCTGGGACCACAGGCTGCCTCTCTTCTTCCAACAGGCCTAGCTTCTTTGTGTCTAGGTTCCTGTCCCTTGCTCCCTGCAGCAGTTTTGTTTCCTGTCATTTGGTTCTTAGCTCAGAAACACCCCCACAGGGAGGCCTTCCCTGCAGCCCCTCTTCCCTCATCCTTGCCTGTTCATTTCCCTACGTTAGTATGTTTTGTAGCGCTTGTCACTGTCTGAAACGCAATTATTAGGATGCTTATTCTTCTCTCCATGGCCTACCTTCCAACTGGAATGTAAGCTGCACAAGAGCAGAGGCTTTTCTGTGGTGTTCACATCTGTGAACGGCCTAGTGCCTGGGAGTGGACTAGGTGCTCAGTAAATACTTCACGAAGAAATTAATAAATGCAGAAAGAACTATTAATGAGCAATTGTCAGGATTTGTAACACTTAACTGTCCCAATGCTTGTTTTATTTTGGTAACTCCTGTTAATTGTTAGCATCGAAAACTCTTAAACACATAAATGCCTGTTTTACAGGTAGCTAGGGAAGTGGAGTGGGGAGGCAGAAATTTTATTTCTTCAAAAGGGTAAAATGTTGACAAAGTTTTCTGGGAAGAAAGGACAGCTTGACGGGTTGCCTGGGGGACCAAAAGAGGAGGCAAGGGAGATACATATTTGATTTCAGAAAGCTCCTCACCTGACACTAATTGGCTGGCTGCAAGGTGCTGCTACAGACCTCCCAGAATCCCGGTGTTCAGGGAGGGACTGATGTTTGTGTTTAACTCATGCCTGAGGTGACTCTTAGGAGAGGAAAAGTTTAGGAAGCACTGTTTGGGAGGTTCTACTGTTTTCAGCTGCTCACAGTTAGCTATCCAGACTCTGTGGCAGGCGTCCCCAAACTTTTTACACAGGGGGCCAGTTCACTGTCCCTCAGACCATTGGAGGGCCGCCACATACTGTGCTCCTCTCACTGACCACCAGTGAAAGAGGTGCCGCTTCTTGAAGTGCGGTGGGGGGCTGGATAAATGGCCGCAGGGCGGGCCATAGTTTGGGGACGCCTGCTCTGTGGCCAGGGAGGAGGAACTCAGCTGGTTGTCATTTTTCAGGGTCTGCCAGCATCTGCGGCCGAATGTGAAAGATGCTTGTTAAAAATGCACATATACACTTTGGGAGATTAAGGCCGGAGGATGGCTTGAAACTAGGAATTTGAGGCCAGCCTAGGCAACGTAGTGAGACCCCCATCTCTACAAAAAATTTAAAAAGCCAGGTTTGGTGGTACACACCTGTGGTCCCAGCTACTAGGGAGGCCAAGGTGGGAGGATCACTTGAGCCCAGGAGGTTGAGCCTGCAGTGAGCTGTGATCTTGCCACTGTACTCCAGCTTGTGCAGGGTATCACAGAGTGATACCCTGTCTTTTAAAAAATGCTGATAAAGTGGCCCACCTCTATCCTAGACCTGCTGAGTCAGAATTCTGGGAAAGAGGCTCAGAAATTTGCATTTTAAACAAATTTTAAGCTTTGTAGGTGATTCTGAAACATGTCAAGCTTGAAAACCTTTGCTTTAGTTTTCTATCCTTATCTGTAGAGAACATTGTGAACTGGTCTGCCCCTTATTCCTACGTGCTGCCCATGATTTGATGTATTAGAATCTCATAGGCAAATACTATTTGAATACGTTTTGGTACTAAACAGTGAGAATAGTTACTTTCCTCCTTGAAGTTCTAATAACCATGGTTCCCAACATAGGCTTGTTTTCTGTCGCTGTACACAGTTTACAGCAGAGGAGAGTTTAATGCCTTGGTCTTAAAATAGGTATAGCTTCCTCCTGCGTGTACTTGGCCAAACTGGGGTATTAGTGAGTGGGTCTTGCTTTGTCGCACGAAACCATTCTTTGAACTTATCAGGGTTGTGGGATTTTATTTGACTGTGTCTCAGGATTCTCAGGTGGACTCTTTGGGGACTCCTGAAAGGCTGTCAATTAGGGGTATAGCCACTGTCCTTTAGCCTGTCATATATTTCCCTTAGACATCTGAGGACATGAAATGTGATCCTTTAAGAGGCTGGAGGACCACACCGTGAGGTCTGGAAGGGAAACTGCATTGGATGAGCACGAGGTAGGAGAGGATGAGGATGCACAAAGAGTTGAAGGATTCTAGTTGAACCAGTTAGCTGTGCCATCTGCAGGTGTGTGCGTGTGTGTGTGCACATGCGTATATGCACTGGTGTATGAAGACAAAGCTCCTCGTTAGTATAGTGGTGAGTTAAAGAAGAAAGCAGAAGTAAAAGCTTAGAGTAAGTGAAACTTGGAAGCTACAGGAATCGTGACATATTTCTTCTGCAGCTCTCCTTTGATGAGGTTCTGTGAACACCATTCTCAGGGCTTCTAGACTAGGCAGAGATTGGAGAAGTTGGAGGGATCCACAAGAATGAACATGATGAAAGGTGTTAAAGTGTCAAGTCTTTTGAGCATTGAAGAAATGGGTGGTTGGCTTAGCTTGGAGAAAAACTGACTTGAGAATCTGAGAAAAACCAGGTGGAGGGAAGAAATACAAGGGAAATGCAGAGGGGAAGCTCTTATCTCCTACATGTTCCTCCCCTAAAAAGGGAACATGGAAACACTTGAACTTTTAATTATCTTTAAATAATTTCTAAAGCTGCCTTTTGGTGACAAGGGAGTTCATGATGCTGTTCTCTTTTTCTCTTAGAAAATGTATATATGTAAAGAACAATGTCATTAAGTTATACAATAGCATAATTTTGACTTAAAAATATATATACAGCTCTTCCCTTTGGCGGCCATCACCTAAGCGGGGGCTGCCAAAATGAAGTTCAATCCCTTTGTGACATCCGACGGAAGCAAGAATCGCAAAAGGCATTTCAATGCACCTTCGCACATTTGCAGGAAGATTATGTCCCCTCCTCTTTCCAAAGAGCTGAAACAGAAGTACAACGTGCAGTCCATGCCCATCCGAAAGGATGATGAAGTTCAGGTTGTACGGGGACGCTATAAAGGTCAGCATTGGCAAAGTAGTCCAGGTTTACAGGAAGAAATACGTAATTTACATTGAACGGGTGCAGCGGGAAAAGGCTAATGGCACAACTGTCCATGTAGGCACACACCCCAGCAAGGTGGTTATCACTAGGCTAAAACTGGACAGAGGCCGCAAAAAGATCCTTGAACGGAAAGCCAAATCTCGCCAAGTAGGAAAGGAAAAGGGCAGACAAGGAAGAAACAATTGAGAAGATGCAGGAATAAAGTAATCGTATATACATGCTTTGATTAAAACTTGAAACGAGGAAAAAAATTATATATATATATATATATATATATATATATATATATATACATACACACACACACACAAAATCTAGAAGGATTACCACTTACATGCAAATGGTCATCTCTGGGGGATAGGATTAAGGATTATTCTTATTTTCTTCTTTGTACTAATTTGTATTCCAAGCTGTAACAACAGATATATACTACTTTTGTCATTGGAAGAAGTACATTAAAGAATAATTATTAGGTAACTGACTTACAGAAATGGGTTTCTGTTAGTTCCAAGCCAACCTAGGGCCCCTTTAGTTGATACGTAGGCAGAGGAATCTCATAGGGTATGCATATAGGCACTTACGTACCTGTGATCTGTCAGCAGCTGGATAGGGTTGGAGTTAGGACTGTTAGGTGATCATTCCACTTGCACTGCCACTTGCACTGTGTGATATAGGGCAATATGGTCATTTTCTTCACCTATAAGCTGCAGAGAATAGTACTGGATCATATTGAACATTTTACATGTGAAACAGCATTGTAAACTTAACTTTTGAATCAAATGTAAGGTATAAGTTCAGTGACCTGCAGGAGCAGGTTTATACCAGCCAATTGTTGGAATTTCATTAAATGGTTGGTATCATGTTAGTAGCTTGAAATTGGCTGTACAATTCAATAGTAGGAGTATTTACACCAAGGAAATTGGCAAATGCTACAAAATGAGGACTTAATTACATTTTTTAAAAAATTTGAGACAGGGTCTTGCTCTGTCATCCAGGTTGCAGTGCAGTAGCATGATTTTGGCTCACTGCAACCTCTGCCCCCGGGTTCAAGTGATTCTCCTGCTTCAGCCTCCTGAGTAACTGGGATTACAGGTGCATGCCACGATGCCTAGCTAATTTTTGTATTTTTAGTGAAGATGGGGTTTTGCCACATTTGCCAGGCTGGTCTCGAAATCCTGACCTCATGTGAGCCACTGCTCCCAGCCAACTTTCTTTCATTCTAAGCGGGCTAACATTTACCAGCCTACCACCGGGTGTAATTTTATAGGTGGCAGACACTTTGTTGGCTAATTCACCATCGTTATTGTCCTACTTTTCCCTTGCCTGCCTCTCACTAAAAACTTTTTTTTCCCTCTTTTTTAAAACCAGATCCTAGCAGGTCTCAGTGGTGCATACCTATAATCCCAGCTACTCTGGGCACTGAGGGTGGAGTATCACTTAAGCCTAGGAGTTCAGTATTACCTTGGGCAACATAGTGAGAGGCAGTTTCAAAAGAAGGCCAGATTCTCACTTTCCTAGTTTCCCTTGCATGTTGAGATAAGCATATAACTTAACTCTGGCCCAAAAAATTTAATGAAAATCTGGACTTTGGGAAAATAATTTTTTCCTGTCTGATAAAAGTACAGACACCAAATGCCATCTCCTGGATACCTGAAGACGCCTTAGTTTTCTGTCTTTGGAAAGGTAATAAAAGCACATGATAGCCAGAGCTGGGGCAACCATCTTTTGACCTTGAGGCAACAAGCTTATGGAGAAAAGACAACAGGAGGAGTCAGTTGAGCAGCTTTGTGAAACTGATGGGCTGCTGAACTGACCTTGGGACCACTTCTCCCTGGACTTCTTGTTAAGTAAACAATTCATAGCTATCCACATGATTTGAGCCATGGTTGGAGCATTTGTCAATTTCTTCTAGCCATGTAATGTTGTCAGGGTACTTCTTGTTTATATTTTGGTACCCTTGAATAATTGCAGCATGAGGGCCACCCCCCCCGACAACCCCTCCCTTTTTTATTTTCTCTCAGATTGCACATTCCAAGAACTCTCGCGCTCTTTGGCTTCATGAGGAATATACAGCAAGAGACAAAGAACACTGGCATCTTGTCCGTTAGGCAGTGCATTTTGACCTGGTCCTATCAGAAATGGAGGGGGAACTGAACAGGGGCCTCCTTTAAATTTATTTCAGTTTCTGGTAGAAAGCATTTTGGTGGGAAGGGAGGAAGAACCCTATTCTGTTTTGCTTAGAGAGAGATTCTATAGGTCTGCTATTTTCTGGGGAAGCCATGCATGTTTATAGCTAAAAGGGAACTTTGAGGTGGATTGTGCTAACCTTCTCATTCAATACAAAAGGAAAATTAGTCCCAGGCAGGTTAAAGTGACTTGTCAAAGCAGATCTGGGCCAAGCACTTGTGTGCGCTGATTTGTTCTTGCAACTTTACTTGGCCTGCTCTCTGTAAACAGCCTCCCCTTCTGGTAAACACCCTCACAGTTGCCCTGGCAATGAGAATCACTCTGCATTTTAGGGCACCCAGTGCCTCTGTGAGAGCTGGGAACTGTTCAGCTCACCATCAGATCTTCTTAGAGCTTGCCAGATCTTGTGTGGTGTTTTCTGGGCAGGGGGAAGAATACTTCAGAAACTCATGCACTTTTGTCTTGTATTTTTTTGTGGAAGGTTCCCAGCCCAATCTGCAGCCTCTGGGGATAGCTCTGGCATTGGCATTTGTGCGCTGTGTGTGCTGGTGGTCATTTCTACCTAGTTTCACTTTCTTTTTTCTTTTCTCTTTTTTTTTTTTTTTTTTTTTTGAGATGGAGTCTTGCTCTGTCACCAGGCTGGAGGGCAGTGGTGTGGTCTCAGCTCACTGCAACCTCCACCTGCTGAGTTCAAGCAATTCTCCTGCCTCAGCCTCCTGAGTAGCTGAAACTACAGGTGTGTGCCACCATGCCCAGCTAATTTTTGTATTTTTAGTAGAGACGGGGTTTCCCCATGTCAGCCAAGATGGTCTCTATCTCTTGACCTCGTGATCCGCCCACCTCGGCATCCCAAAGTCCTGGGATTACAGGTGTGATCCACCATGCACGGCCTTCACCTAGCTTCACTTTCTTAGTTGAGATACCCTCTTATTTATGGGTAGCTCTCTTGAGAGAGACACACACAAGCAGTACCAGTTGCCCAGTCCCAGGAAGCAACACGTACATGACATTCTATATAAACGGATCTTTCATAGTTGTACAATGTTGTGATCCTGAGAAGAGGAGAAAAATATTAGCCATTGGATTTTATTTTCCATGTTTTGCACGAAATCTTACTATAAATATTCATGACAAATAAATTCACTCATTCAACAAATATGATTGGCTCTTTGCCAGCTATAGCACTAGGAGGACAGGACCAAAGACTTCTATTTCCTACTATGTCCCTGACTTCCAACATAGTGCCTGGCCTACACCTAGAACTCAAAAATTTCTTTTATGAATGCATATAAGAATCCACAAATGCTAAGAGCATTAGAGACAGTCCTGGTTCCCTAGGCCTTCAGTCTAGAGCAGTGGATTTCAGCTGGCGAGGTGTGGGGGTGCATTTTCTTTCTCCTCAGGACACTGGCAGTGTCTGGAGACATTTTGGATTGTTACAACTGGGTGTGTGTCTTGCTGCTTGTGTCTACTGGGTAGAAGCCAGGGATGCTGCTAATGTTCACCAATGCATCAAACAGCCCCCTACACCAAAGGCTTAACTGGTCCCTGCTATCAGTAGTTCCAGGGTTGAGAAATGTTAGTCTAGAGGGAGTGAAGGACCTGTAAATGCGGAGCTCAGTGTTTCAGATATTCTTTGAGAGGAAGGTACAAAGTGCTGTGGAAACCAGAGGAGAGGGAGTGACCCATTTTTTTTTTTTTTTTGACGGGATTGATAGAGAAGGAGATTTTTTAATTTGGGACTTGGAGGATGTGTAGGAGTAGATGGGGTTGAGAATAGGGAAGATGATTAATTCCATGACGAAGGAGCAGCACAAGCAAAGGGTCGCAAGACAAAAGGACGTGGGTGTGCCTGGGCCTGTGGGCCTGTTGCATGGTGTGAGGTGTCTAAGAGGAGAGCTGGGTTGGTGTGGAAAAGGTGGGATGCAGTCATGGGGTCTTTACTTTGTGGAGGCTTTTGGATGTTATGGTGGAGGCAGTGAGCCACCATTCAAGGGTGATAAGGGAATGAGATTTAAGATGAATGAGGGTTGCAGTTTCAGTGCCTGTGAAGGTCACAGTGAAGCGGAAGGATTGCCTAGCTAGGTGGTCCCTGATATTCAGAACTGGAAGTAGGTGATTGGTTTCCTGTGGCTGCAATAACAAATGACCACAAACTGGGTGGCTTAAACCAACATTCACGCATCCCCTCGCAGTTCTAGAGGCCAGAAATCTGAAAACTGGGTGTTGGCAGGGCCACACTCCTTCTGAAGGCTCTAGGAGGAGACTTCTTCCTTGCCCCTTCCACCCTGTGGTGGCTCCAGGTGTTCACGGGTTTCTTTGACTATGTCCACACATCACTAATTTTTGCCTCCATCTTTACATGGTCTTCTCCACTGGCTGTTTTCCTCTGGGTGTCTCTTATAAGGACACTTGTCATTGGATTTAGGGCCTACCCAGATAATCTACGATGATCCCATCCTTAATTACATCCACAGAGACCCTTTTTCCAAATGAGGTCACATTAACAGGTTGTAGGATTTGATGTGAATATCTTTCAGGAAGTGTGTTTTGGTCTACGGAATTGGGAGGGTCGGGAAGAACGAGGAGGGGTGTATTAGCCTGTTTTCACACCGCTGATAAAAAGACATACCTGAGACTGGGTAATTTAAAAAGAGGTTTAATGGACTCACAGTTCCATGTGGCTGGGGAGGCTTCACAATCATGGTGGAAGGTGAAAGGCACACATGGCGGCAGGCAAGAGAGAATGAGAGCCAAGTGAAAGCGGAAACCCCTTATAAAACCATGAGATCTCATGAGGCTTATTCACAACCATGAGAACGGTATGGGGGAAACCACCCCTGATTTCAGTTACCTCCCACCAGGTCGCTCCCACAACCCATGGGGATTATGGGAGCTACAATTCAAGATGAGATTTGAGTGGGGAACAGCCAAACCGTATCAAGACGTGAATTTATGAGAAACGTTATTCGGATGGCAGAATCAATAAGGTGGATATGTGAAGTAAGAAGAAGGGGCCCAAGAATTTACCAACACTTTTAAGCCAGTGGTTTCCAGACTTTCTGCTGTTGGGAATGCTTTGCAGTCTTTAACATTGAGGATCTTATAAAGCTTTTATTTATGTAGGTTACATCTCTCAATATTTACTGTGTTAGAAATTAAAACTGAGAAATTTATGTATTCATTAAAAAATCATAGTCAGCCAATTTCATGTTGAACTGTTTTTTTTTTTTAAATGGAAAATAACTTTTTCCTAAACCAAAGAAAAAAAAAGTGAAAAAAGAGTGGTATCATTTTACATTTTTACAAATCTCTTTAATGTCTAGATTTTTGTATCTAGTTCTGTATTCAGTCTGTTTCAAGACATTGTTTTGGTTGAAGAATATGAAAAAAATCTGGCCTTTCATAGACAAATAGTTGAAATGTTCTTGAGAACCCAGAGGTTGTTTAGACTGTTGGATAGGTAGATCAGTGGTGGTCCATAAACTAACATACCGTAGAGAACAAAGTAATTTGTTTAACTGTTTTCCAAGGATGGGGTGGGTCGCGGGGGGAGGGAGAGAATGAGTTCATTTTTGAATGTTTTCAGTTTGAGGAGCCCCTGGGGAGTCCAGGTCGAAGTGTATATAGTAGTGGAAGCTAGAGGTCTGGATTTGGATGTGATGTATTCATAAATAATTGAAGTCATGGGTGCGATTACCTGTTGAGAGTGTGCAAAGAGATGGACGATCTGGATGACCTGGAGAGATGGAACTTTCTAGGGATGGACTTCCTGGACTCTGTCAGGGGATCTCTGAGGAGGGCAGTTGATAGGGAGTTATGGGTGAAGATACTAAGTGACCCAAAGAGACAGTTAACATTCGGTGAGGCTCCAGCTCCATTTGCCTCTTTTTAGTTTTTGTCGATCTGATTTTCAGTCTAAGCAAAGACTGAACTGGCCCTGAGGCAGGGGATTGAGGACCCAAGGGAAGCGATAGCTTTGACCTTGTTATAAATCCCCTCCTCTTAGAAAGGAGGGGAGACATAATTGACACAGGGCTCCACACTGACCTTGAATTTTCTACAGGCATTTCCAGAGTCAGTTTGAGTGTGCCAAGATTTCACTCAGTAAGAATAACTCAGCCTTCAGCCCACATCCAATGTGGCGCAGATCAGCTGTGCAACTGCCTCCTTGTTGTCAATTAAAATTTGGTAGAATTTGCTGCTTTCCTTTTCCAGCCATTTCATTCATGGATGATCTAATGAGGTTGTTGAGATTTCGACTATTTAAGGCATTGGCAGGAGTGAAGAACTAATAAAAATGTATTTTGTTTGAAGTGTTGTTGGAATTTTTTGCTAAGATGCTAGTTTACTTAAAGGTATGGAAAATCTATAAAAACTGTGGTCAAGGCAGTGCTAAATAATTTATCATTCTCCTGAGTTCTGCAAGGTAGATTAATATTGACATTGCTTAGGTTCTTCTTCTTCTTCTTCTTTTAAAATAAAACTTCACACAGTCCTGTTATTTAACAGTATGGAAAATATTTTTGGGGTCAGAGTTGTTTTTACTCTGGTCAGTTTCAGACTAAATGTAAACTCCCTCTTGAAAAATATTTGTTAGGAATTGGAGACACTATTTACATTTCTACTACTCACTTGAATCTGCTTTTAAGTTATTAACTAATCAAAATGTTTTTGAAATTTATTTTCATTTACTTAGTACTTGATACGTGTCTTCCACTGTGTTAGGTGATATGGGGGTGTAGAAAAGAAATAGAAGCCTCCTATCTCTCTCCTCTAGAAATGTGCTTCTCAAAATAACTGTGGCAAAGAATCAGTTTTTAGAAAAATTAATTTTCAATCTGTTGTAGACTAATATGATAAAAATGAATTACTAGAAAAATGAAATGCTGCTTGAATGTAGTGGTAATGTCAAATTGCTTTAAAATTTCCCAGTAATCTCAGTTTTTACACATTTCATGTTGAGGACCAGTGACAGTATCAGACCACACTCTAGGTGGTAGCACTGCTCTTGAAGTTAATGTTGGTTTGCTGACCCACATAAAACAATTTTTATTTATTTTATTTTGTTTGAGATGGAGTCTCACTCTGTCACATGGGCTGGAGTGCAGTGGCGTGATCTTGGCTCACTGCAACCTCCACCTCCCAGGTTCAAGCAATTCTCCTGCCTCAAGCCTCCTGAGTAGCTGGGATTACAGGTGCCTGCTGCCACACCTGGCTAATTTTTGTATTTTTAGTAGAGAAAAGGTTTCACCATCTTGGCCAGGCTGGTCTTGAACTCCTAACCTCGTGATCCACCTGCCTCGGCCTTCCAAAGTGCTGGGATTACAGGCGTCAGCCACTGTGCTCAGCCATAAAACAGTTTTTACAATGACTAATGCATTAGTTTTTATTTATTTGAGAATTGATGAATAAGGTATACATTCAGTAGATTGTACAAAGTGCCACATCACATTATAATAACCACTATTTTTTGTCTTGGTTATTCTGAGTGCTTTAGGTGTTTGGTTTTATGCCAGTCTCACAATACTTATGAAGTGGGCATTATTATCTCTTGCTGACAAATGAAGAAACTGAGGCACAGGGAGGCACTTAACTTGTCCAAGGTCATTGAGCAGCATAGTGATGGAGTTGCACTCCTTAAGCTCATGCTGTAACCATCCTGCTCTATTTATATAGTGAGTCTAAGAATGCTGTATGATTTCAGAAAAGAGAGGGTTGGATACATGGAGGTTACACTGGACGATGTAGGGTCTTGAGAGGCAGGACCTGAATGGGTGGGACATGCTGTACCCTCTGATAAAAAAAAGCTGGAAGGGAAGGGAAGGGGGGTGGTTTCTCCACATATCAGGCCTGGTGGAGCATCTGCTGGAACCCCAGCAGGTTGGGGGGTGGGGGTTGGTGGTGAACTCACGTGGTTCTGCTGTCAGATTTATCTCACTACCTCATGCCTAATAAATCCAGTGTGGGAGAGAATGGAGTCAGGGAGGCTGGTAGGAAGATGACTCTAGTAACAAAAGTGTGAAGTAAAAAGAGCCGGAGTTATCAGGGCTTTAAATAGGACTGGAGAAGCATTGGCAGTTGGTGACAGATTGGTCAAAGGAAAGGAAGAGAGGAGAATAGACAATGCTCATATTTCTTGGGACACTGTTCAGCTAGGATGTAGGTCCTGTTGCTTGAGGACCTCAGAGTGACACAGTTTTGTACTCAGTCTTCAGTGATGGGACAGGCATTTGTATTCCTTGTTGTCCAGACTGGAGTTCAGTAGTGTGATCTCCGCTCACTGCAACCTCCACCTCCCGGGTTCAAGCAGTTCTCCTGCCTCAGCCTCCTACAGGTGTGAGCCACCACACCCGGCTAATTTTTGTATTCTTAGTAGAGACAGGGTTTCACTATGTTGGCCAAGCTGGGCTCTTTAACTCCTGACCTCAGGTGATCCACTCTCCTGGCCTCCAAAAGTGCCCGTATTACAGGTGTGTGCTACCACGCCCGGCCTCCCTGTGACTTCTAATTGGCATTAACTAGTTTACTTGAAGGTCTTATTATTAAAAGGGCCTTTGTAGCTTTGGTTTATACTTCTTGTCTTGTGCTTTAAATCTCCCTTTAACATCTGTTATTGATCTTGTGGGCTGCTCCGGGGATGGTTAATCACCAGATTTGCTTGGAGCTTGGTGGAGGTGCAAATGAGTAAGCCCCCCAGAAATAAAAAGAGTGGAGGCTGAGAGGCGCTAACAGAGGTCAACTGTTTAGACTAGGTTTTCTGAGGTCTACCAGGGGAAATTTGTTTCCTTGACTCAAAATTAAACGTTTAGCCCCTCTGTTTCTGAGCAATTGGCCTAAAACTAATGAACAAAATTGCCACCACCACCAACAAAAAAAGAGACATTTCCATTCTCTTTTTCCTTTTTCTCAAGCAAGAAGAAGGATGTTCTGCAGTGAACACAGCTCACTGCAACCTCAACCTCCTGGGCTCAAGCACCCCTTCCACCTTTGCCTCCTAAGTAGCTGGGACCATGCTGGCTATTTTTAATTTATGTTATTTTTTATAGAGACAGGGCCTCACTGTGTTGCCCAGGCTGGTCTTGAATTCCTGGGCTCAAGTGGTTATCCAGCCTGGGCCTCCCGAAGTGTTGGGATTATAGGTGTGAGACACTGCCCTGGCTCTGTTGTTATTTTTCATGAATTTGCAATACATTTGGTGGGAATTATTCTTTAGTCTCCCACAACATGGCTTCCTGCAGATGGGTACTGAATGTGGGCTCAGAGACAGAATTGAGGTGGGAAAGAAGGATAAAGAAAGGAGCTACCTTATGGGTAAGTGTAGGTCAATTAACTGGACTCCAGAGGGCAGAAACCATGGCTTATGTTTGTGTTCTCTGCGCTCAGATTACCTAGCACATTAGCTTGTTAAGTACTCTGCGGAAAATGATTTAAAGGAAAAATTTGTTATGTAAAATTGCAGTGCAAGAACTATATGGCATACCTTAGCAATAAAGCATCTAAAGAGAAAACTATCATTTGAGGCTGCCTTAAATATAATTCTGGGCAGCATAAACTAGCAAATACCTTAAGTCTTCTTTCTTGCTTTATGAATATGCAAATCTAAAAGTTCAAGTATTTTTCTCCTGCAGTTTCCTAGATTTTTTTTTTCTGAGAGCGACATCCAGGTGTTTGATATCAGAGGATGATATGCATTTGAATGTGATTTGAATATGAATTAATTAATGGGATGCAATTATTTAGATAAGAGTAGAGTAAATGCTGAGTATGTATATTTAGATATAATTGGAATCAGAGGCTCTCTCCCACTTTTAAATGAGGGAGGAGGAACTGCCTGTCTCACTAGGACACTTCTGGGTAGGATGAAGGAGGGTTGTCATGGGAAATTGGCACTTCTGAGAGCTGTGTGCTCAACATATCATTCATGGTGGACATTTCCATCCAAATTGAATTTACTGAGTAGTCAGTCATGTGCTCAGTTAGGGCCATATGTGCTGGTCATACAAAAGATCGTAATTATAATGGTGACGGTGATACCATTTTAAAATTACTTAGTGTGTGTGCCAGTTACTGTATTGATTGTATCACAAGTGATTTTTACTTCTTCTTTACAGTAGACCTGAGGTAGGTGGGGTGATCTCTATTTCACGGAAGAGAAAGGGAGACAGGATTCCAGTTTAAGTTTCTTGGAATCACAATGTGCTCTCCTCAAAGATTTCACTGTATGGGAAAGCACACTGGACCTATTTGGGCTTGATTCTCATATGGCCACCTAACCATCCATTTTACTTCTCACCTCTCAGCCTCAGTTTCTTACCCTATAAAACAGGACACATCCTACCTAAGCCACTTGGCTGTTAAGAATATGGCCATGAATACTGTTTAAATGCGAGGGAGTGGTATTATTACCGTGATTTTTTCTTTTTGCCTGTTCCAGGTACAGATGTTAAGATAGTATTTGATGTTTTGTGTTGAGCTCATATCCTTTTGGTTTCATTGGTCCCCACAGTTAGTGATTGTTGGCCTACAGGTGTGATTTGGAAGGGGGTAAATCCTAATAGCAGTATAGGTGACAGTGGATGTAAAGAGCTGACTTTCATATGTGGCTTTGATGGAAATGTGGCTCTGGTGTAAGAAGGGTTGGGGCAGGGGAAGGACAGGGTGGCCTTTTAGGGAAGTCCTGCCTCTCCTAAGTCAGTCAGGCCCCTGTCACTGGCCCTCTTCAGGAGGCTGGTATTAATGCCTTCTCTTGTAAATGTTTTGTCTGCAATGGGGAATTCTTCCCCAGCCTCCACCTTTAAAAAATACTTCTCAAACAAGTTGGGTGTGGTGGCTCACGCCTGTAATTCCAGCACTCTGGGAGGCTGAGGCAGGTGGATCACCTGAGATCAGGAGTTTGAGACCAGTCTGGCCAACATGGTGAAACCCTGTCTCTACTAAAAATACAAAACTTAGCCGGGGGTGGTGGCACATGCCTGCAATTCCAGCTACTTGGGAGGCTGAGGCAGGAGAATCACTTTAACCTGGGAGGTGGAGGTTGCAGTGAGCAGAGATCGTGCCACTGCCCTCCAGCCTGGGCGACAAGAGCGAAACTGTCTAAAAAAACCCCCAAACAACAACAACAACAACAACAACAAAAAACCCGTCTCAAACACCTATTAAGTATCATGTCAAGTAGGGGAGATCCAAACAGAAATCAGTCTCCATTGCTGTGAAGTACGTGGCCAAGCTGTCTGCTTATGTGGAGCCTTAGTGAAGCTGCTTTTCTTGGCCATTGTAGACTGCAGTAATGGTCCCATTGCTGCTGCTAAATGGCCTGGTTTTAGGGACCAGTCTTGCCATGAGGAATAGAGCAGAGCCTGCCCTCCCCTACCTGTATGCTTTCATTTCTTAGGGCTGCTGTGACAAAGTATCAAACACTGAGTGGCTTAAAACAATGGATATGTATTCTCTCATGGTTCTGGAGGCCACAAGCTTGAAATCAAGGTATGGCAGGGCCAGCCTCCCTCTGAAGCCTCTAGGGCAGGACCCTTCCTTGCCTCCTCCAGCTTCTGCTAGCTACAGGTGTTTCTTGGCTATGGCAGCCTAACTCCAATCTCTGCCACTGTCTTCGCATTACTCTCTTCTCTCTGTGTCCATCCCTTCTCAGATGTGGACATTAGGAGCCACCCTAAATCAGCATGACTATCTTAACTTAGCTATATCTGCAGAAATCCTAGTCCCAAAGAAGATACCATGCACAGGTGCAGGAGTTAGGATGCTTTGAGGGACCCAGTTCCACCCATCACAGTGTAGCTCCAGGGCCTCTCTCCAGATCCTCCTCTGCATATCCTCCTGAGTTGTTCTGGTAGTAGCTGTTGCCTTCTGGGGCCTGGTTGGCAGGTCATCCCCTCCTCTTTTCTCAGGATCTTCAATGCGTCTGCCATCTCTCTTTCTTCCTGTTAGCCTCAACTGCTTTCTTTGCTGCTTTCTTTCTGGTGTTATTAAAACACACACCAAGCTCTCACATCTTAGATCTCTTTTCTACACTAGACCCCATTTTCGCATCTCTCCTCTTTCTCCAGACTTCCAGAAGCATCTGATGTACTCACTGTCTTCCTCACCTCCCACTTCTTCCTCTGCTCTTTCCAGTCTGGCTCTGCCCTCATCATCTGCTGAGACACCCCTCTTAGGTCACCTGGGATGGCCACGTTCCCTGCAGCACTCGATTTTGTTGCTCCCTCCCTTTGAGAAGCAGTTTCTTCCCTCAGCTTCTGAGGTAAAACACTCTTGGTTTCCTTCCCTCCTCTCTGGCCACACTGTCTCAGTCTCCTTTGAGGCTTTATCCTCCTCTAACAAGCTATTAAGTCAATACCAGATTTTCCCCGGGGTCTGTCCTAGGTCCTGGTCTTTTCTCACTTGACCTTCTCTCTGGGTAATCTCAGCCATCCCCAGGCTTCAGGCACTAGCCATATGCAGACAACTCATACCTTTATGACTCCAGCCTAGACTTCTTGGCACTCTATACCTGTATAGCTGAGTGCCTACTAGAAACATTATGTCTGTGTATCTGATGCCTCAAACTTAAGATTTTTATACCTGAACTTGTGATCTGCTCCCCTTCCTCTGCAAAAAGCCCCCAACTTGGCGGTACCCTTTCTTAGGAGATCTACCATCCCAAAAGTCTAGGACATCCTTGACAGCCTTGTTTTTGTCATTCCATTCAAGAAGTCAGCATCAATCCTGTTGGGTTTCCTTCCTAAATATCCCTCCATTTCTTCCTTTTTTTTTTTTTTATCTCTACTACCTTGGATATTCCAACTCTCATGAGAGCCTGGTAGCTGGGTCCCAATCTCCTTATCTCAGCTTCCTCTGACCCTACTCTGGCCAGTTACCCACACTGCAGTTCTATTCAAGTCAGATAATGTCACCTTCTGTTTTTTCTTTCTTTCTTTCTTTCTTTCTTTCTTTCTCTTTTTTTAAAGACAGGGTCTTGCTATATTGGCCAGGTTAATCTGAGACTCCTCGTCTCAAGCACTCCTGCCTCAGCCTCCCAAAGTACTGGGATTACAGGCATGAGCCACCATGCCTGGCCTGATGCCACCTTCTTGCTTAAAACCTTTACTACTGGGCCTGGCATGGTGCTTCACATCTATAATCCCAGCACTTTGGGATGCCAAGGTGGGTGGATTGCCTGAGCTCAAGAGTTCGAGACCAGCCTGGGCAACATGGTGAAAGCTTGTCTCTACTAAAATACAAAAAATTAGCTGGGCATGGTGCCAGGTGCCTGTGGTCCTAGCTACTCAGGAGGCTGAGGCAGGAGAATTGCTTGAACCTGGAAGGCAGAGGTTACAGAGTGAGACTCCATCTTAAAAACAAAAACTTTTACTGTTTTTATGATAAAGAATAAAGACAGAAGTTCTTTACTTGGTCCACAGACCCCGCATAGTCTCTCCCCCAACCCCTGCTGCTTCATTCTTAACTTTTTTTGTGTGTGTGTGATGGAGTCTTGCTCTGTTGCCCAGGTTAGAATGCCATGGCACAATCTTGAATCACTGCAGCCTCCACCTCCTGGGTTCAAGCAGTTCTCTGTCTCAGCCTCCCAAGTAGCTGAGATTACAGGCGCCTGCCACCACACCTGGTTAATTTTTGATTTTTAGTAGAGATGGGTTTCACCATCTCGGCCTGGCTGGTCTTGAACTCCTGACCTCATGCTCCACCCACTTTGGCCTCCCAAAGTGTTGGGATTACAGGTGTGAGCCACTGTGCCCAGCTTATTCTTATATTTTACAGCTGCATTCCCCTTCCTGCTCCTGCTATGACAGCATTCTTTCTTTAATTTTCCCAACCCTGAAGACTTTATCCATGCCCATCCTCTGTCTTTCCTCTCATTAGGCACACAGGCACCAGTGAATGTTATGCCTTCCTGTTGAATTGACCTTTTCATCATTATGACTTGCTCCTCTTTATCTCTGATAATACATTTTGTCTTGAAGTCTACTATATCTGATATTAATATAGCTACTTCAACTCTTTTATCTTTATTGTTTGGATAGTATATATCTTCCATCCATTTACTAGCAACTTTTCTGTCTCTATATTTAAATACATCTTTATATTGAAAGTATAGTTGGGCTTTACTTTTTCACTCATTCTGACAATTCCAGTCTTTTAATTGGAGTCTTAGTCCATGAATATTTGATTAGCATATAATGTGATTATTGATATGGTTGGCTTTGGGTCTCCCATTTCACTGTTTGTTTTCTGTGTCTACAGCTTTTTTTTTTTTTTGATTGTTACACTATTTTAAAAACAGCTTTTGTTGACCAGTTGCATTTTGGTTATACTTATTTGTGTTGTTTTTTGGAGTGGTTGTTCTAAGAATTAGAGTCTACACTCCAACTATTCATAAGCTCCTTAGATTTAATATTATCACTTCATGCAAAATGTCAGAACCGTATCACTGTAAGGGCTATTTTCTTGAAGTTAACTCCTACTTTGCAGTCAGAGCTCAGGTCAAAGATCACTTTTTTCTTGTCTAACTCTCCAGACTAGTTTAAGCCACTATTACTTGCTTTCTGAGCAGGCACTTTGGGGTATTTATAACACTTGCAGTTTGCTCACTGTGGAATCCCCAGTACTTAGCAGAGTCTACACAGACTCTGTATAATTATTTGTTAATTGAATGAAGGACAAGGAGCAAGCCCTGAGCTGCGGCATGAAAAATATAAAATATTTCATAATAATATACTTCAGGGGGTGGGAATGGCATGATGTAAGGCGTAGACATTGAATGACAGTATATGTGGAGTGGCATATAATAAAACAGATTAAATGAAAGTTAAAATAGAAAACACCTATAATAACAATCGCCACCATTTATAGGACATTTAATAATGGACCAGGCACTGTGCTAAACTCTGCACATTTAATCTTATGTAACCTCAGTCCTGTGAGTTATTTTTGTCTCCTTTCAAACAAAGCCACCAAGGTGCAGAAGGATCAGGTACCTCAGTCTCAATCGTAGGTAAGGGTATGCATTCAAATGCAGATCCATGTGACTCTGTGACTTAGAATGGAAGCAAGACTGGAGTGCTGGGCTTGACTGTTCAAGGCTTTGAATGCCAGTCCTAGGTAACTGTGTTTTGATTTGGGGGCGGAGATAAGTGGGGAGAAACCCAGAGATGTTACTGAGGGTTTGTAGACAGTTATGCTAGATGCTGCTTTATTCCATTCTCAGGGGAAAAAGAGCAGAAAGCCTTCTCTGATGCTTTTGGATAGGGGAGTGCAGAATAGACAACTGTTTTAGGAAGATCCATCCAGGGCCGGTAGGCATGCTGGACACAAGTGAAATGTGTACGGAGCAGTAGCCAGATCCTGCTATAACAGCTGCCTCAGTCAGAGAGGGGGCTGTAGTATTTTAAAGGAAGGAATAAAGGTGTGAGATAGGTTTTGGGAGAAGTATGGGTAGGTTTGGTTAATTAAGAGGTAGGAGGAGTAAAAGATTCTTCCCTTATCTTCCGGGTCTTTTGTAGCTGCTAACTGTAGGTATTGCCTGATCACAATTAAATATATCTGTCATGGGGATTATCATAGCCCAGTTTCCCAAACAGACATCCTTGGGGGTCTGAGAGAATGTTCTATTTGCGGGAGGGGTGGACAAGGCTGGGAAATATGGCTATCAAACCATGAAAAATTTTTTGTTTGTTCTGAGTAAGACTTGTGCTAACCCCGCCTTCCTGACTAGCACATAGAGGGATATTTTTCTACTTCTGTGATATTCTCATCCCTGGTGGAAATTTCTGTCCAATCATTGAACCGTCATGGAACTAGTTTGCTAGATGTTACTAGGTGACTAAGAAAATTGGGAGTTTCTGTGCATGTTCTGTGCAATAGATGGTGATGCTGGAGGAGGTTGTGAATGTCTGTAGTATGTATTTGTGTGCATTATCTGCCTTTGAGATGACCATTGAAAATTGTGTTAAACTGAGGTTTTTTTTTTTCTTGAGTGAGAAAGAGATTTAGAAATTCCCAAACTAGCATTAAAATGTTTTCACTCTCTCAGTGAAACATTTCACTGAAATTAAAAGATTGCTTTGAAACTGATCCAAAATATAAGATCATTCTCTGAAGTTCAAGGTAAATGCATGAGATTTAATGAGTGCATTTGGGGGTTACCCAAAGTATCGAAGGTCTGATTTTTTTTTATCAGTGTAGAATACAAAAATACAGCATGAACGCAGGTCTTTCATATATTGGCATGGACTATTTTCTAGGCTTTGGTTTCTGTTTCTTTCTGTGTGCCTGTCTCCCTAGAATTGCTTTAAAGCTTGTGATTTTAGTTGAAACCAGTGACAAGGTGTGAGAGTTCTCCTTTCTCTATGTTTGGATTACCTTGTTGTAAACCTGTTGAAATCCAAGTGCACAGTGATTTGGTGCACTGCTACTCTGGACCGCTTGGTGAGGAGTGTGAATTTACATTCTCAGCTGGCATTGTCTCTTGGCTTAGTAAATACTTGATCTTGGATGCTTGGATGTGTGTGTACAACTGTTTTGTCCTAGGTGCTGCTAATGTTAAACATATTTAAAAGTATCTCTGCATTCATGGTCTCCTCTCCTTCCCAATGGTTACTAAAAGTGCTTTTTCTCTTACTCTGCATGTTGTACAATGGGAAGATGTGCAACCTTACGAGTCCTTTTATTGGAAAAGATTCATTACTGCTGATCTGGGTCCCAGAGCACAATCCTGAGAATGAGATCTTGACTTACTGTTGTGTGTGCCTCAAGTTTTGGGATCTTAGTTGCTTCACCTTTGCAGATGGACAGAGTAGTTGCTGGAAGTTCTGTCCTAAGAATTGTTGGCTAGATATAGCTGAACAAGCTTAAATCTCTGTAAGGAAAAGCATTGTAAGAATTTTGGTGGCTGTTACCCTCCATTATTTTGAGACATCTTTGAAGATGTTCAAGGCTAGTATAAGAGGAAGCTATTTGTGTCCCTTACAGATTCTGGCTTGGGGGTTTTAGAAGTATGCTGTTGCAAAATTTGGACTCTCCTCTTTCTATTTTTGCCTGATTAGACTTGGCAAAAGCCTTCAGAGCAGCATCATAAAAGTTTGTTGTTTGAGTTCATGTAACACACATTACCTCTTATTCTGAATCTCTTAATGCTGCCTAATACCATTAAGTATCCATGTTCCTGTCCAGTTTCCCAAACTTGGGGTCTACAGACTCCCTCAGGTTAGATAAAGTGGTTTTCCTCTAAAAGGGGTCTATTGGTGCATTACTGGAGTTTGAGAAGTAATGTGTAAGCAACAATAGTTAACACTCTTATTTGAATCTTATTCTTGCCTTTTGGATCCTTGTTATTAATGTTAACTCTTCTCAGAAACTTTAGGAAATAGACCATCAGGGTGCGTTTTTTGGTTGTGGTGCTCTGGATTTTTACCTCCTTTCACTTAGTTTCTCTAAGGCCCTGAACTAAAGTTTTGTACTAGCAAATCTCGCAGAAGTGACTGCCAGGGTTCTTTTTTGGCTTGTTTGCTTCTTCATGTAATTGGGTAGTCTCTGGCCCTAGTGTTCTATAGGAAGTTAAAGGAGTGAAGTGAAAACTTTGTGTAGTTTGTTCCTTCCTGGATCTGTGTGTGTGTGTGTGTGCGTGTAGCTTTGCGTTTGTGCCTTTACAATGGGGGAAGAGGGTGTGGTAGAGAATTCCGAATGGACTTTTCTTCTTGGGATCTCCTGCTCCCGAGCCAAGATGGGACATCCAGTTTCTTCCTGGTGGTGAGACCAATGCTGGCACTGGGCGTGGAAACCCAGGTTTTCTAGAGGGGCAGAAACCTCAGGTCTTAATGTGAGCATGGTCTCTGTATCAGCATTACCTGGGAACTTGTCAGAAATACAGATTCTCTGGCATCACCTCTGACCTACTGAAGTGGGAACTCTGAGTGAGGCCAGCAGCTGTGCTCTAGCAAGTTCTTCACTGAATTCTGATGGATGCAAAAGTTTGAGAGCCACTGCTTTAAGGAAAGGGTTATTTTAATTTTCCAAGAAGGCTTTTTGTTTCTCTGCTGACTGGAACTTCAGGTTATCACTTTCTGGAACTACAAATATGATACAAACAATAGCAGCAATGCTAATTGCCAGCCATTTTTATATGGTTATGATGGTTGGGAGCATGGACTTTTTGGAATTCTTCACTACTGTGTGACCTTGGTCAAGTTAGTTACTCTCCTGGCTTTTGTTTTGTTTTGTTTTTTGAATTGGTTTACAGAGATAACGTGGTAGAAACTATTACTATCCTCATTTTACAATTGAGGAAACGGAGACACAGCAATGGTCCCAGAGCTTGCTTAGAGGCCCTCTTAAATGGAGTGGAGTGTTTGAATTTGAGTTGTCTGATTGCAGACCCCTGGCTCTTACCCATGGTGTGTTCCTCCCTCTTTTGTGCATCTCCATCATTCAGTCTTAGCTGGTGCCAGCGTGCATTCACCTGTAACCACAACTATGAGCTACAGGATGGCCTAATGAGTTGGAATTAGAGCATCCCCATTGTTGTGGTATTGCAGCAAGAGCAAGACTTTGACACTTCAGGGTGGAACTCAGTGTTTCTTAAATCCATAGCCTGGTTTCTTTAAACTCCCTTTTCAGAATAGGGCTCTAAAAGATAAAAGCTATCTGTGGCTCTCACTGGAAGCGCTGTGGAAATCTGGGCAGGAGATGGGAGGAGTTAGTTGCTTGTGGCTGCTGGGTCTGTGGCTCTCACTGGAAGCTCTGTGGAAATCTGGGCAGGAGATGTGACAAGTTAGTTGCTTGTGGCTGCTACCATTGAGTGGGTGGGGCTGTCCTCAGTGTGCAGATGGGTGGGCTCCATGAAGAATTTTCCTGTGTCTCCTGCACTTTCAGATGTGTCACTGAACTTCAACTGTTTTTTCCTATCTCAGGTGGGAATCTGTCTTATATATGATCTCAGAGTATTTTTTGTATGATTTTTATATACATTTAATATACACTGAGATTCCGAGGAATATAACTGTTGTGTCTTAATATGTTGGGAGACTGTTTTGTTAGTTTGAAACTGTACCAAGAGTGTTTCACTGTTTCAAAAAATTCATGTGATACTCTTCCTGCTCATTTTAAATGGCAGTACAGCACAACTGTCTATATCAGTTTGCATTTTGTAGTTACTATGTTAATGCTGATGCTAGGCATAGGAACAAACATTTAACAATTTGTCTTGTAGGACCCTGCTTCTTCAAAGTTTAATGTGTCCATGAATCATGTGGGAATTTGTTAAGATGCTGATTATGACTCGGTGGGAGAGGCTGAGATTCTGTATTTCTTTTCATTTATTTATTTATTTATTTATTTATTTTTGAGATGGAGTCTCGCACTGTTGCTTGGGCTGGAGTGTAGTGGTGTGATCTTGGCTCACTGCAACCTCTGCCTCCTGAGTTCTAGTAATTCTCCTACCTCTAGGATTACAGGTGCCCACTACTACGCTTGGCTAATATTTTGTATTTTTAGTAGAGACGGGGTTTCACCATGTTGACCACACTGGTCTCAAACTCCTGACCTTGTGATTTGCTTGCCTCGGCCTCCCAAAGTACTGGGATTACAGGCATGAGCCACTATGCCTGGCCAAGATTCTGCATTTCTAATAGGCTCCCAGGTAATGCCAGTGTTCCTGGGCCATTGACCACACTTCGCAGTTGTGAGAGTCCAGTGTAGTGTGCCTGAATGTTTCCTGTTGAAGTGCCTATTTAATCATAAGTTACTTCCTTTTTAACAATTTTAGAATGAGAGCATTATATTGATTTTAAAAAATATTGGTATAGGTAAGTTATCTATGAATTTCATTTCACACTAGGGAAATTGATGTAATAAAATCTTTGTTTTCAGGATGGTGTGTGAGGCTTGCTGGGTGGGGTGAGTGCCCCTACTCTGGGTGACAAAGCGATGCTGGTTAGAAACACAAATGAAATTACAGCTCCAGATTCATGAGGTAGTGACTCAGAATATGCTCATGTTAATTGTTCAGAATAGGATATCATTCATTCATTTATTCTTTGAACAAATATTTATTGAACACCTACAATGTGTGCTATTTGCCAGGCACTGCATCTGTGGGCTCTGTGCTTGTCCTGTGTTTGTGAACAAAATTATGATCCCCAGTTTTATGCACCTTACCTTCTCCTCAAGGAGACCAGTAATACACATTGTAAGTAAATGACAGTGTGTTTTAGGTGATAAATGCTATGGATTGTTGAAGTGGGAGGTAAAGGGAATGGGTGGGCAGTTCCGATTTTAAAGAGAGTCATCACTTTTCTCATTGAGAATGTGAAATTTGAGCAAAAACTTAAGATGGTCAGGTCATTGACCATGTGGACACCAGGAAAAAGAGCAGTCCAGGCAGAGGGAATGGACAGTGCAAACTCCCTGATTAGAGAATGTTGGGCTGCTATGTTTGAGGAATTGCAAGGAGACTGGACCGTGTTAGTGAAGGGGAGTATGGTTAGGGATGAGGCCAGAAAGGTAATGGTGTTAAGATCACACAGGGACATTTAAGACATTATAGGGCCTTTGCTTGTACTTTGAGTAAAATAGAGCATTACTGCAGGTTTTGAGCAGGAGTGACATGGTCTCACTTGAGTTTTAAAAAGCTTCCTATGGCTGCTGTGGTCAAAGGGTTCTTCAGGGGACAAGAGGAGAAGCTAGACCAGTCAGGAGCCATTGCATTGGCTGAGCACGAGATGATGCAGTGCTGGTGGTGAGAAGTGATCAAATTCTACATGGATTTTTGTGAAATTTAGAATGCAGCGTTTAAAATTCTCAGAACTCAAGGTTCCCAATAATAGCAGTGTGGCTCCTAGTTTGAGGAAAATCTGAAGCAGATGACAGATATGTATATCTAGTTCCATGTTCTTTTTCTTCTGGGGATTCTGAGTTTGCACATATCAGGAGTGGGCATCTCTTCATGCCGGTGTTTAGCAATTGGATACAATGAGCAGCTATCTATCTGGTGTTAGTTTAAACTAAAAAGTGAAGCAACACTAAATAGAACTATGTGGTTCTGAAAACCTCACACATTCTTCTTGATTAGGCCAGAATGTATTTTTAGTAAAAACATATGCTGTTACTCAGTGTTTCTTGTAATACTCTGATGGTAAATCAAAGATAAATATTCAATTTTCTCATCCTACTTTCTCCCTGAGCTCACTACTAGTACTCCTACTTTCTTAGTCTCAGAGACTACTGAAATTTCGGTAGCATATTGGCTTTGAATTGACTGAAACCTTTCTGACTTAAAGTATGCATTATGTAGTTTTGCTCTAGATTTTCACATAGTTTATTTGAAAATGTGGGAGCAGTTTGGAGATACCTTCTGATATGTACATGTAACTCATCTTCTGTGTGGATCACAATTTCAGTGACCTTCTGTGCTTGGAGGACACTTGATTACCATTAAGTGAAATTTCCTATACAGGGGTCTTTTGAAAACTCGCCAAAACAGTGGCTCGCCAAGGCATTAGTAAGAGCACACATAATTAAGTAAAGTTACGTGGCATGTCTCCAGGAGACCTCTGTTCTTAGCCAAGGTGACCTTTTTAGACTTTGGTCAGGTGCTTAAATGTCATAAACTATTTTGTTCTAAGCTTCTTGATTAATCTTAGCAGTGATTTTGATCAATTGCTGTTTTTCATTTTACGCATGCAGAAATTACTTAAAGTAATAAGTATATCTTATTCTTATGCCGTGGCTACTATTACTCCAACTGTTACTAGGATTATTTCTTGGCTTGGGTGAGGGGAGCAGGAGGCAGCTTCATTTATTCAAACCTCTACCTCTTATTTTTTCAAGTCTGTATTTTAGAAACTTGAATTTAATTCCATAACTCTGATAATCTGGGTAGGGCAAGGAGGTTTTTTTTTTTTTTTTTTTTAAAGGCTTGGGTTATTTTTGATGTGTTGTGACCTTGGAAAAGTGTTCCTATGTCTATCCAGTAGGAGGTCTTTTTAAGGAGAGTAGGAGTTGTAGCCACATATTTTTAGACCACATTTTCATGTGGCATTTGTTCTTTGGTGGCATGGTGTCATGGAAATTTCTCTTCCTAGTCTAGGATTTAGAAGATAGTATTTCTGTGCTGGCTTTGTCCAGTTGCTGCACTAGCTTAGTGAGGCACACTTTTCTCATCTGTACAACGGGCATGAAGATACATGTCTACCCTCTCCCTTGGAATTGGAGTTGGTAAAGATCAAGTGAGCCAAAATATGTGAGAAAACATTGCAGCTCTAAACTTCCCTTCAGTTGTAGGTTGTGATGTTGTGTGGCTATAATCATAAGGCATGTGCCTAGAAACCCTTCATTTGTCTTTAATTCACCATAAGTCTTGGGTAAGCTAGTAACCCAGCTTTCTTAAACATAAATTAGGCGTGTGCCTAGAGGCTGATCAGGAATAGAGAGTCAAACTATGGACTCTCAGGAAACAATGCCCCCGCCTTTTTTTTTTTTTTTGAGAGGAAGTCTTGCTCTGTCACCCAGGCTGGAATGCAGTGGTCTCAGCTCACTTCAACCTCCGCCTCCTGGATTCTAGCGATTCTCCTGCCTCAAGCTTCTGTAGCTGGGATTACAGGCACCTGCCATGATGCCTGGCTAATTTTTGTGTTTTTGGTAGAGATGGGATCTCATCATGGCTGGCCAGGCTGGTCTTCAACTCCTAACCTCAGAGGATCCACTTGCGTTGACCTCCCAAAGTTCTGGGATTACAGGTGTGAGCCACCGTGCACAGCTCGGAAACAATTCTTAAAAAAAATTCTATCATTTTATATTGCTGTGGAATTTTTGCTCATTTTAAAATCTTTTTCTAACGTGTAAGTTAAAAAATTATAAACTTACAGTAAAGTTTAAAGAATAGTATAATGGGCCAGGCATGGTGGCTCACACCTGTAGTCCAATCACTTTGGGAGGCTGAGGCCAGAGGATCACTTGAGATCAAGAGTTTGAGGCCGGGCGCGGTGGCTCAAGCCTGTAATCCCAGCACTTTGGGAGGCCGAGGTGGGTGGATCATGAGGTCAAGAGATCGAGACCATCCTGGTCAACATGATGAAACCCCGTCTCTACTAAAAATACAAAAAAAAATTAGCTGGGCATGGTGGTGCATGCCTGTAATCCCACCTACTCAGGAGGCTGAGGCAGGAGAATTGCCTGAACCCAGGAGGCGGAGGTTGCGGTGAGCCAAGATTGCGCCATTGCACTCCAGCCTGGGTAACAAGAGTGAAACTCTGTCTCAAAAAAAAAAAAAAAAAAAAAAAAAAAAGAGTTCGAGACCAGCCTGGCCAACATGGTGAATCCTGTTTCTACTAAAAATACAAAAGTTAGCTGGGTGTCGTGGCGGGTACTTCTAATTCTGGCTACTTAGGAGGCTGGGGCAGGAGAATTGCCTGAACCCAGGAGGTAGAGGTTGCAGTTAGCTGAGATTGCACCACTGCACTCCAGCCTGGGCAACAGAGACACCATCTCCCCCCCCCCCAAAAAAAGGTATAATGAACACCCATATGCTGTATACCTAGAGTCAATAGTTAACATTTGCTACATTCGCTTTATCTCTCTACAAATTCACATATTGGTGTTTTAACTTCAATCTCTGCCTTCTTTGATTGTTGTCCTTTCAAGAATTCTCCTCTACAGAATATAATAAATTTAGCTATTACTTAGGATGCAATATGTTGGATTATGTTGAAGTTTTTACATCCTTCTGCTTAATCAGTACCTTCTCTTGAACAGGATGAACTTACTGCTGTGAATGTAAAGCAAGGCTTCAATAATCAGCCAGCCTTCACTGGAGATGAACATGGCTCAGCCAGAAATATTGTAATTAATCCATCAAAGGTAATGTTAATTGTTTCCTCAAACTTGTGAAAAAGTGTGTATATGTGACATCCTCGATAATCAGTGTTGATAAATTAATGTTATTTAAGCTACAATCCATACTCAGAATTCCCCCAAATACCCTGTATGCTCCCCTTCTCCAGGATCCAATCAGGGATCATACATTACATTTAGCTGTCACATCTTTTAATTTAGTACAGTACAGCTCTCTACCTCTCTTCCTCCTTTTCTCTCCTGCCTTTTTAAAAAGGCTTTCATGACTGCTACACTAGAGGAGCCTAGATCAGTTGTCTGACATACTAGTGCTATATTCTAGATTTTTCTGATTGTTTTCTCATGACAGGATTCAGGTTAGTTTTTTTTTGTAAGAAGACAACATTGCATCATATCAGGAGACATGTAATGCCAGTTTGCCCTATTATTGGTTATAGTTTGATTGCTTGGTCCAGGTGGTCTCTGCCATCTCCCTGCAGTGGAAAGGTAGTCATCTCTACCTCTTAGTAAGGTCTACAAGGTGAGAGGATATAAATATCCTATTCTTCAATAAAAATTCACTCTGTTATTTCAGCATCAGTTGATGACTCCTGCTGAATGATTTATTTTGCTGGTGATTACAAAACGCAGGTTTTCTAATTATCATTCCTTACTCATGTTTTGCTTGGCATTGGTTTATAAAAAGAAGTGCTTCCTTTTAAACTCAAGTTTTTAGTATCACTTTGGGTTTTTTTCATTTAATTTAATGTATTATAATCTATACTTTCATTTTTCTTTTTGATGCTCAAATTGTCTCATGTTTGGCCAGCAGGGGCCCCTGTAACCTGGCTCCTGGTTAAATGTCTTTGTCATACTATGAGCACTTCCTTCCTTTTGGCACCAAAACACATTCCAAATTTGTTCTTTCCCAAACCAGATCTGGATGCTAGACATGCTCAGTGCTACTGGAGTGTCATTCTTTCTAGGCTTTCTCAGTGGATAGAGATGGGAAACATAGATAGATATTTTTTCTACCTACCTATCATTACCATTTCTAGCCCAGTGCTGCAGGGTATTTCCCCTACCTTTTCATTTTCTGTGTTTAGGTTTCCTCTCTCCCAAACTGAGAACCCTGGCTCTTATTAGTATCAATATATTTATTCATTTATTCTATCTTACAACACATATAGAAAAGTTCCAGAATAAAGTACTTCGTTGCCACTCCAGCAGCAAAACTATTGAATAAATGTACAGTTTTTTTACAATACTTTTTGCTCTTAGACTAACTTTCATTAAAAGCATATAGTCAGAATGTTGTGCTCAAAAATTTTTTAAATGTCTTTTTCTGTGTTTATCTTATCAATTAGGAATATAAATAGAATTGTTTGTATTTCTATTTGTATTCTTTTACTGTTTGATTTTTTTCATATATTTTGAATTGGATATTAAAATAGAAATTAAAAACATCATACATACAAATGAAAAGAAATCAGATATGCAGGTGAATTTCTATTTCTTTTTCCTTCTCCAGAGAAACATGTTAATGGTTTGGGTATCATTCTAGATCTGTTTTTTATGTGCATACATATATAAACAAATATACAAGATTACTTAAGCAGTGTGAAAGAAAATAGAAACATTTTCTGCAGATAGTCCCATTGACCAAATACAATGATTTTAGTTTTGTCTTTTTCCAATCTTGGTACAATTTTTTACCAACCGCAATTATGTATATGTAATTTGTGTTCCTTTTTAAAAATTACGATAAAACATAACATTTACCATTTCATCATTTTTAAGTGTACAGCCCTTGGTCATTAAGTACATTTGCATTGTTGTTGCAAACATGAACCATCAATATCATCCATCTCCAGAATTTTTTCTTTTTTTAAAATTTAATTTAATTTATTTTTTTTGAGACAGAGTCTTGCTCTGTCGCCCAGGCTGGAGTGCAGTGGCACAATCTTTGTTCACTGCAGCCTCTGCGTTTCGAGTTCAAGCCATTCTCATGCCTCAGCTTCCCGATTAGCGGCGACTGCAGGTATGTGCCACCACGCCTGGCTAATGTTTGTATTTTTGTAGAGATGGGATTTCACCATGTTGGCCAGGCTGCTCTTAAACTCCTGACCTTAAGTGATCTGCCTGCCTTGGCCTCCCAAAGTGCCGGGATTACAGACGTGAGCCACTGCGCCCGGCCTCAGAGCTTTTTCATCTTTCTTAATTGATCTTTAAAAAATTGAAACATTATTTTGTATGCACTTTTCCTTATGGCTGAAGTAGTCATATGAATAATAATTTATGGCTAGATAACATTCCATGATGTATGTTATGTAATTGACTGAAACCTCTATATACAGCAATTAGTTTGTTGCCAGTTTCTCATGCTTATTTATAAAGAAACTGTGGTCCTACTTGAACGTATAGCTTTTGTTCTTTAGGATAAATTCCCTGAATTGTATTAATACTTGGTTAAAGGGTATATTAATCTATGAGGGCTGATATAACAAAATACTTCAGACTGGGTGCCTTTAACAATAGAAATTTATTTTCTCACTGTCTGAGGGCTGAAAGTCCAACATAAAACACCAGACCTGTCAGCAAAATTAGCCGGGTATGTTGGTGGGCACCTGTAATCCCAGGTACTCTGGGAGGCTGAGGCAAGAGAATTGCTTGAACGCAGTAGGCAGAGGTTGCAGTGAGCCGAGATTATGGCAGTGCATTCCAGCCTGGGCAACAGAGCAAGACTCTAAGAAGAAGAAGAAAAAAAAAATCCCAAAAAAACCCCCAAACCTTATCTTTTATACCTTGTTTGAGGGAGTACACAATTGTATAAACCTGTTGGAGGGCAATCTGGCACCAGACTTGCTGTCTCCAGTTGTCTCTCTTCTTGGCTTGCAGATGGCCACCTTCTCACTGTGTCTTCGCATGGTGTTTTCTCCTTGTGCGTTCCTCCCTGGTGTGTCTTCTTCTTATAAAGTCCTACTGGATTAGGCCCCAGTCCTGTCACCTTATTTAACCTTACTTACTTCCTTAAGGCCCTATCTCCAAATATAGTCACATTGAGGGTTAAGGCTTGCAGATGAATTTTGAGGATGTACAATTTAGTCCGTAAAAGAGGGTATGAATGCTTTATGTCTCTTGTTGTAAACTGCTAAATTGTTCAGTTGTATCAGGTTTTATGTCAATTTAAATAACTGAGTGAATAAAAATAACATCTATTAGACTTGTTCTACCACTCTTTCTGTGAGATTTACTCAAGGACCCAAAACTTCTGAGGGGAATTTAATTTTATAAATATGAAATACATGAATTATAATGTAACTTCTAAATTTTTTCCCCATATTTTTATCAAATGATTTTTAAAAATAACTTTGGTTGGATGAAAACAAATGTTAAACAGATCTTATCTCTGATCAGGCACTGTGGCTCACACCTGTAATCCCAGCACTTTGGGAGGCCGTGGGGTTGGTGGGGGCAGACCACCTGAGGTCAGGAGTTCAAGAGCAGCCTAGCCAACATGGTGAAACCCCATCTTTAGTTTAAAAAAAAAAAAGAAAAAAAAGAAAGAAATTAGCTGGGTGTGGTGGTGGGCACCTGTAATCCCAGCTACTTTGGGAGGCTGAGGCAGGAGAATCGCTTGAACCCAGAAGGCAGAGGTTGCAGTAAGCCAAGATCACGCTAATGCATTCCAGCTTGGGCAACAGAGCGAGACTGTGTCTCGAACAAAATAAAACCCTAAAAACAAAAACCTTATCTTTTGTACCTTGTTTTAGGGAGTACACAATTGTATAAACCTCTTGGAGGGCAATTTGGCAATGTTTATTAAAATTGCAGAATTATACAATCTGAATTCTGGAAGTTATCCTAAAGCTCTAGCTACGTTTGAAATAACAAATGTGAAAGGCTGTTCATTTTAGTATGATTTGTAACAGCAAAATTTTGGAACAAATGCTATGAATGTCCATTAATGGTAGCATGATTAAATAAAATATATATCCACACAGTACATTGTTATGCCTCTATAAAAATGAAGCTGCTTTCGGTATACAGATAAGGAAGGGTCTCATATTTACCAAGTGTGCATAATGAGCTATACATACAAGGAAGATAAAAATAATAGATGTGTGTTTACTTACCTGTATTCGCATAAAGAAACACTGGAAGGACACATAAAAATGAATTAAAGGTGATTGAGGGAAGGATGGAGTAGGAGGGGAAGAAGGCAGATGGGTGGGAGAGGCTTCTAGTTGTTCTGCCTCCTGCTCCAGCTCGGGTTCGGTCTAGCCGTAGATCTGAACTTATGCAGAAAGACCTGGAAGTACTCAGGGATTGTCTATGGCCCAGGGACCTGGGAAGGTGGTTGGGAATAGCTAACCAATTCACTTCAGGTGGGGAATACTCAGCCAGACATGTGACCCAGATGGCCATTTTCTTACACCCTGCTGTCGCCGTCTTCCAGGCAGACAAAGACACCACCCCCCACCCTTGTCTGATTCGGGCATGGTGACTGCCTGATTACTGAGGTTTGGGAGTACGCATATTTAACCCCAGACAGATGCCCGCAGGCAAAATTTTGGCTTGCGAGAAGGGTATATGGCCGCACCAGTCGGCCCACTGCTTCTTCCCTGTCACTTCGCCGCTGTCTTTCCTCTACCTCCTCCGCTATTTCCTACCCTTGTGGCAGCCAGGACGTGGGGCCAGAGTGGTAGGGAGGAAGGCCTGGAAGCCCACCCTTGGAGAACGCACAGTGGGTGAACGCACAGTGGGTGGAGTCGGGAGCCGCAGGCCTAGGATCCCGACGTCGGAGCCTAGTTGCGGGAAAGCATTTAATTGCTCGCCCAAGAGTGGTCTGTGTTGGTGTCTCTTCTCACATCCCCGCCGGAAGTATTGGAAAAGAACAAGCAGATTTGAACCTATCTGCTTTCAAGCTGGTCATCATGATGAAACTTAGACACAAAAATAAAAAGCCAGATGAGGGTTCTGAGGGCCACAAGAAGCCTGCAAAGCAAAATGGGAAGAAAGCAACCTCCAAAGTGCCCAGTGCACTTCATTTGGTTCACTCCGATGATCATGCCAATCGAGAGGCTGAATTAAAGAAGAGCGTTCTCTGTATGTTTGATCTGAAAGTGGGAATCACAGTCAAAAAAAAAAAGAAGGTTGAGGAGATGCAGCAAGTTGCCTGGGAAAGACAAAAGTTGCCAAGAAAGACAAAAGTTGCCAAGAAAGACAAAAACGCAGGGCCATCGAGAGCTACTGTGAGGATGTCCTGAGACGCCAGGAGGAGTTTGAGCTTAAGGGGAAGTTTTGCAGGAATTAAATACATAGGAGACCACGAGGAAGGCTTATTACAAGGAGGTCCGTAAGGTGGTGGAATACTCGGATGTGATTCTGGAAGTCCTGGATGCCAGAGACCCATCAGGCTGCCGCTGCTTCCAAATAGAGGAGGCTGTCTTGCGAGCACAAGGCAACAAGAAGCTGGTCCTGGTCTTGAACAAGATCGACCTGGTCCCCAAGGAGGTTGTGGAGAAATGGCTGGATTACTTTCAGAATGAGTTGCTAACCATGGCTTTCAAGGCCAGTACCCAGCATCAAGTCAAAAACCTGAATTGTTGCAGTGTACCAGTAGATCAAGCCTCTGAGTCACTGCTGAAAAGCAAAGCCTGCTTATGAGCTGAAAACCCCATGAGGGTTCTGGGGAACTATTGCCGCCTTGGTGAAGTGCACACCCACATTGGTGTGCCGTTGTGGGTCTTCCTAATGTTGGGAAGAGCAGCCTTATTGATAGCCTGAAGCACAGCCATGCATGCAGCATGGGAGCTGTTTCTGGGATTACCACATTCATGGAGGAGGTCCATCTGGACAAGTTAATCTGGCTGCTGGATGCTTCAGGCATTGTCCCAGGCCCCAACTCAGAGGTGGGCACCATCCTGCGTAACTGCGTTCACGTGCAGAAGCTGGCAGACCCCGTGACCCCTGTGGAAACCATCCTGCAGCGCTGCAACCTGGAGGAGATTTCCAACAACTATAGTGTCTCTGGGTTCCAGACCACTGAGCACTTTTGCACGGTAGTGGCCCACCATTTGGGGAAGAAGAAGGGAGGCTTATACAGTCAGGAACAGGCGGCCAAAGCTGTTCTAGCTGACTGGGTCAGTGGGAATATCAGCTTCTATATACCACCACCACCTACTCACAGTCAGTCTGCCCATCTCAGTGCTGAGATTGTTAAGGAAGTGACTGAGGTCTTTGACATCGAGGATACTGAGTAGGCCAATGAAGACACCATGGAATGCTTGGCCACTGGAGAATCTGATGAGCTGTTAGGTGGTATGGACCCACTTGAAATGGAGATCAAGTTACTCCATTCTTCAATGATGAAAATAGCAGATGCCATTGAAAGTAAAACCACCATGTATAAGATTGGAGATCTCACTGGGTATTGCACCAATCTAAACCATCATCAGATGGGGTGGGCTAAATGCAGTGTGAACCACTACCCTAAGAACAACAATATGGTGGATGTCTGCTCAGTGGACTGCTGCCCAGTGCTGCAGAGGATCATGGAGACAAATCTCCTGCAATGGGGTCAGGCTCTGGCGTCCGTCCTGAAGAATAAGATGATGCAGAAACATGCAGACAAAATCGCCAGCAAGCTGTCTGATTCCATGATGTCTGCTTTCGACCTCTCTGGCAGTGCTTATGATAGTGTCGGTGACTAATCTACTGATCTCACTTCCCTTCGGCTCCAAGCACCAGTTCCAGTGGTATGGCAGGGGGAATGCCAATGAAATAGTTTGGTTCTCCCTGAAGCACCTACATACTGAAAGAACACTTCCCTCGCTATGTGTCTTCTCCCTCTCCTCTGGTAAAAAGAGTCCCGGCTAGGCACGGTGGCTTACGCCTGTAATCCCAGTACTTTGGGAGGCTGAGGCAGGCGGATCACCTGAGGTCAGGTCGAGACTAACCTGGCCAGCATGGTGGAACTCCGTCTCTCAAAAAAAAAGGAGTAGTGGCGGGCATCTGTAATCCTAGCTACTTGGGAGGCTGAGGCAGGAGAATTGCTTGAACCTGGGAGGTGGATGTTGCAGTGAGCCAAGATGGTGCCATTGTACTCCAGCCTGGGCAACAAGAATGAAAGTCCCTCTCAAAAAAAGAAAAAAAGGGGGTCCCAAGGGGCTGCAGCTGCCAAATCCAATACCCTCTATTTAACCCCTCCTCTGTTTTACAAGAGAAATAAAATAAATCTCAGCAGAAAAAAAAAAATCAAATTGTTTACTTGGAGGTAGGCATTGGGACTTGGAAATGAGGCTCTTTTCTTTTTGTTGAATTTTTGGATTGATTTCTGAATAATATAAATATATTGCTATTACAATAAAATTCAATGTTATAATCATGTTTTGACCTTTTTTTGGAGCCCTAATATGTATTTTCCAGTCTTTTGCTTTCTTGGGAATTCTGACTTTGTTTACAGTATGCATTTGTTTACAAAGGCTTGTTAGCAGGAATTAATACATGCAGTCACTGTGTTCCATTGCTATCATTAAGCATATAGGAGAATATAATAAAATTGATTGCTCAGATTACTTTTTCATTTTTATTCCTTTATTATTAAATACTTGTATGTAATTGCAAATAAGAGACCTTTTAAATGTAAAGCAATCTACAGCTGTAGGTGTTTTATGCTCTTAGTGCAAAGACCAAATATCAATTGAGAAATTTAACAGTTGGCTGCTACTGGCTGCTTGTTTCCAAACAGCTGGTTTTGCTACATTTTTACCCTTAATTTATTCACTGTTTGGATGTCCTTCAAATGTTTGCTTTAAAAAAAATCACAAAAACTGTAATGAAGTTGTATAAAAAAAAAGAAAACCTTTTTTTCTACTTATTTTAATTTTTTTATTGTATTACATTTACACACTAAAAGCAGAGTTCTTATCATTATATCATTCACAAAAATCAAAGAATATCAGGCTTTTCACCCCCTAGATGAACTTGGCTAATGACTTATAACTGTGTTTCAACCTATAGATTAATTATTTCTTGACTCATTAAGGCAGTGATTCATATTTTGCTTCAACAGGGTATTTTATTTTAGTCATGGTTGCCAGTGTTTTCTAACTTCATTGGGGGCATTTATCAGAAATTAACTGCATCGTCTTATTAAAGAACCCCCAGAGTCTGAAATGTGATGCTTTGATAGGATTCTTGAAAAAATTCCAACACATTTTTTATAGATTCACTGAACTTTTTGTTTGTTTATTTTTTTGAGTTGGAGTCTTGCTGTGTCACCCAGGCTGTAGTGCACTGGTGTGATCTTGGCTCACTGCAACCTCTGCCTCCCGGGTTCAAGCAATTTTCATACCTTAGCCTCCCAAGTAGCTGGTATTATAGGCGTGTGCTACCATGCTGGGCTAATTTTGTTTTTTTGTTGTTGCTTTTTTTTTTTTTTAATTTCAGTAGAGACGGGGTTTTGCCATGTTGGCCAGGCTGGTCTCAAACTCTTGACCTCAGGTGATCTGCCTTCCTTGGCTTCCCAAAGTGCTGTGATTACACGGATCAGGCATGAGCCACCACACCTAGTGAGATTCACTACATTTTTATAGATTACTTTGATTTCTGCCTTCTTGTCACTTATTTCCTGTTCCTTTCTTTTTTCCTTGTCCATCTTTTAATTTGGTTAATATGAAAATGGTACAGTAATTCATAGTAGCTTTCTTTGCCACTTTCATTCAGAGCAGGTAATACTAGCTTTCTCTTGAAATACTTGTAGTTGTGAAATTGGCAGCCCAATCAAAAATGCTGAATACCAAATTTAATTGAACCTTTTGTAATTTGCCATTTAAATAAATTTCTATAGACTCTTTGTTTAAAAGCATTGAGTGTAAATACTGAGTTTCCTTTCCAAAAATAAGTGCTATTAAGATGAAATGGGAAAAAGAATGATTACTGAGTGATTACTAGGCTTTCTTCTCTCAGGGAAAGCATTCTCTCCTGATGGGTGTGTAGTATGAGAAAGGAGAAAGTGCAGCTGAAGGATTAAAGCAGAACCTGTTCTTCTGAAATTTATTCAGGATGTAATTAATTTCATCTTAGAAATTTCCAAAGGCTCTCCTTGCCCCCCTCTGCTGAACTACTTGTGAATAGTGGTATAAAAGTGTGTGTGTCATAGTTAGTGTAGCAAAATCACGTCTCTTGGCTTCAAGGACTTAAATTCCCAATTTGTTTTCTTATGGGCTGTATGAAGATTTTCAGTTGAAACAATAAAGATAAAATAATAATGTATAGTACTGAGCTACTTGCTTATTGTCTTAACTTTCTCTTTTTTTTCTCTTCTTTCCACAGATTGGAGCTTATTTTAGCAGCATATTAGCTGAGAAGCTGAAGCTTAACACTTTCCAGGACACGGGAAAGAAGAAACCACAAGTTAATGCTAAAGACAATTATTGGCTGGTTACTGCTCGATCCCAGAGTGCAATTCATAGTTGGTTTTCTGACTTAGCAGGAAATAAACCACTTTCTGTTTTGGCAAAAAAGGTATCAAATATTTCTTACATTGTTTTAGTTATGGTCTTATAATCAGCTGTTTGTGATAATGTATATATTCAAGTATATATTTCTTCTTCCCGATTATTTCAGAGACT
Source organism: Saimiri boliviensis (assembly GCF_048565385.1). Lineage (NCBI taxonomy): Eukaryota > Metazoa > Chordata > Mammalia > Primates > Cebidae > Saimiri > Saimiri boliviensis. The sequence continues at coordinate 15,199,105 of NC_133457.1, forward strand.
GCAATCCTAATGGCAGGTTTGCAGTACCAGGTGGATGCTACGCCATGCTGTTTTCCTCTTTATTTTTATTGCATGTGATGCCTAGGACATCTATAAACCCCTAAACATTCCACATACCAAGCTGTTTTATGTGGATTTTAGGTAGACAAGATTTTAAAATCGAGAACAGGCAATAAGACTTCATTAAAAAAAAATTACATTTCCAGTTTTCTTAGGCCAAGATGTCCAAGATTTGTTAAAGAGATGCTTGCTTTGAGGTTATTTTCTTGTCTTTAAAAGCACCCATCCAAATGCTTCAAGCTGTCTCCTTTCTACCGAGAGAGAAAGATTGTGATGCTGTGTGCTTGTTCTTTGAAAAATTTTTAGAACAAAATGGGCAGGTTTATTCATAGCTTCTAGCTTTTTTTATAGGGGAGGGGATGTGGGAGGTTCTTTTAAAATCTTTGCCTTTGGTCATTTTCCTCAAGTGGGGAATAATACACAGATTCAACAGTCTTGTGGCCGAAATAATGTATCTCTTGAAATTTATAAACTTTGCTCATAGTCTTGACGTCTCCTTTCTTGCATAACTTTGAAATAATCCCAGGAGTCTTTTCTTATCTCTCTTAAGGACCTTTACTGTTAGGAGTGCCTGTCCTTCTGTTCCTAGTATTAAGTTTTCATTACCAGCTTGGTATAGGCCCAGTTTATTGGGGAGCTCTTTTGTATTTTTGCCTGTTTTCTAAAGCGACTCTTTGAAAATAGTGTCTGTAGATTCCATTGGCTTTATTTTGCCTTAATGTCATAATGCTGTATTGCTTTGTGTAGATTTCAGCGGTGAACGGCAACTGAAATCTTGGAAGAGTGTAACAGTCAGCATAACCACCTCTTACCCTTCAGTTAGTGCCACTGTCTCAACCAGGCTGAACCATGTTATGATTCCTTTTCCAGTGGTGAACATTTACTTTGTGGTCCCACTGTGGCCTATGTATCTGAAGGCCATATAAGTCATAGGACATACTTCAATATGTGATGGCTTTTGACTAACAGTTAATAGTTTTTCTGTTGCCAGCCTGACATCTTTCCATTTAGGTTTTCTTTTTTCATAAGTTTTTAGAGTGCATATTTTGGATTTGCTACTCTTGAGGAGTTGATGCCCTTGCCGTAAGGGAGTAGCGGTTTCTCATTTTGCAGGAGGAAGATGAATCATGGTGCAGTGTGTTAGCCTTTGTTCTTCTTTCTTTATTAGGAGCTGCCTCTGGCCAAGTCAGGTGTTCGTCAGGTAAGCCCTGATGTTAATTCTTTGCAAACGTGAAGATGTTTTCTTTATCAAATGATTAAATATACCTTGAAGTAGTTATTTCTTGGGCATTTCAAGAATCCTTCCCCTTCCCTCTTCAGCATACTGTCTTTTTGAGATGGTGAAATCGCTTTTAGAATTGGGTAAGCAATGCATTCTCTGCATGTTCTTCATGTTAGAGAGTGCAAGTACTTCTTTAATTTTTGGTATTCATCTGTGTGATGGCTTTAGGCAGAAAATCTGGGTTTACCTGCTAAGATCCTGAGTGATCTTTGAAATCTTAAGTTCATAATGGTTTCCTGTATGGATCGTGTTTCAAGACCTGGTTTTCTGTTACTATAAAGCTTCACAGCACACCAAGGCTTTATCCACAGAGAGGCTTAAAGGACTTTGAAACTCAATCACAATTGTAGATTTATTTGGAAAGGAGACTTCTGGCATCTAGGGATATTCTTCTAGGTCTTGAACAGTTCAGTTCGTTAACTCTCACCTGTTCCTTTCGGGTGACTTTGATTACTATGGTCTATGGAATTTTCTTTTGCCTTTACCCTTGCTTAGCAAACAAAGGATGCAGTGATAATGTACATTGAAGGAGAAAGGTGATAGGACACGCTTCTGTGGATTGAAAGCGAGCACATGCTAGGTGTCTTAATTTTCTTTCTGTACTTAGATGCACCTGTAGCTTGATTTAGAGCCAGACAGCTGCCCTGTGATTTCCAAGTTTTAGCTATCATTTAAAATTAGATGGATTCTTTACTGAAAAACATGTATTGCAAGAAGGTGAGGAAGTCAATATGTCAGTATAAACATATTTTTCTTTCTGAGTTGGCCCAACTGTAGATTTGACAAAATTATTAATATGTGTCTGGTCGGTATGCTTTCTTAATTGAGTAACTTTTACCTATGTTCTTCTGAATTCCAAAGCCTTGATTTGCGTAAACCAGTTCTCATAGGCTTCTGCCAGTATGGACAGTGAGCTAGAGGTTTGCATTGTGCTGCTAACGTAAGATCTGTGCTGAGTTTGGTTTGCTGTCTCATCTAAACATTTCGCAAGTTCACATATTTTATTTTTTTCCCCTACCAATTGTATTTCAAAGGAAATCATTTAGGCATCTATGAAAGATTCTACTAATAGTGGCTCTTTTGGAGATGCTAACTTGTACTTGCTTATGTTTCAGGCCTTGACCTATATAACCTTTTGGCATGTCTGCATGAGAGACAACCTCACCTTTACAATGAAAATTTAACTCACTGACACCACCCTGTACATTCTAGTGAAAAGCAGCAGCTTAGGTCTTGAACTGAATATTGAACTCTGTGCTTTTCTTGTCCCTGACTTAAACGATAGTCACTAAACCGAGAACCTTGTGCTCCATGAGAGATGTGCCTTGTAAGCCTCATTTTCAGAAAGTGTTCCTGTCAAATTGGATCTTTTTTTTTTTTTTTTTGTCTTTAAGAGATACAATTTAGTATCTTGTCTGCAGAGAGGAAGCCTTCTAGCTTTGGCCTATATGACTTTTATCTCCCTTTTAGTTGAATTGGGTGCAGTGCAGTTGCCTCTGTGATGGGGTCTGTGTTCTGAAGTCAGCACCCAAGGCAGGAGCTGTACATGATCTAAAGTCTTTTCAGTTGCCCAGGAAATATGTATATGGATACACTGCACCCCCCCCCACCCCCACCACCACTTTTTTTTTGAGACCTGTTCTCTCTGTATTGCCCGGAATGGAGTGCGGCGGTGTGATCTTGGTTCACTGCAACCTCTGCCTCCCAGGCTCAAGTGATTCTCCCTCCTCAGTTGGCACATCTTGCTGATTTTTATATTTTTAGTAGGCATAGGTTTTGCCATGCTTCTCAGGCTGGTCTCAAACTCCTAGGCTCAAGCGATCCACCTGACTTTGCCCCCCAAAGTGCTGGTATATGAGCCACCGTACAGGACCCAAATATACTGCATCTTAATGTGCAACCCAGGCAGCTTTTCTTTCAGCATTGAAAAGCTTCATGTTTCTTTGGCAAAAACAAGTGAAATAGTTAGCTTGTTTTTAAGGGCCACACACTAAAAGAATTATCTCTTAAAAAGAATTATTCTAGGATCACACTTTTTTTTTCTTTTTCTGAGA